>NC_089441.1:1338270-2676541 GCF_026210795.1 Rhizophagus irregularis | reverse complement strand
CGTATATAAATAACATGTTTTAAAAATTTTCTGAAACTTAGATGATGAAAAAGGACTAGTAAAAAAGGTCTTTGAGAATGCTATTGACTTACTACCAGAAGAAGATCGTCGTTTGCCATCATTTCTTAACATGTTGCCATTGTTAGAGCGTGGAATAGGGGTACATCATTCTGGATTATTACCTTTTATGAAAGAAGTAGTAGAACTTTTATTCCAGGAAGGACTATTGAAAGTACTTTTTGCTACAGAAACATTCGCTATGGGATTAAATATGCCTGCAAGGACTGTAGTTTTTTGCGAGCTAGATAAATTTGATGGAACTAAAAGGAGACCGGTTTGCTAGTGAATTCCTTTTAATACGTATGATTATTAGATATCTCATAGTAAGGGTTTGGTTAACATTTATTTAATATTTAATAACAAACAGATGACATCTGGTGAGTATATTCAAATGTCAGGTCGTGCCGGACGTAGAGGTCTTGATGAACGTGGTTATGTAATGTTAAATATTGAATCCAAAATTAGTCCTCATATCATTAAGGAAATGGTCAAGGTAGGTACAATAATTAGAAATTTTTGTGTATTAATATAATTATTCATGTATTGATTTATTTTAATTACATTAAAATATCATATATTATAGGGCGAAGCAGATCATCTAAGTTCTGCGTTTCATTTAAAATACCATATGATTCTTAACATGTCAAGAATTGAAGGTATTAGTCCTGAATATATGTTACAACGCAGTTTTTATCAATTCCAAAATGCGGCTCCTTTACCACGTCTACAAGAAGGTATAGTTTATTATAAAAATTTACTATCACAAATAATTATCTAATATTATTTTGCTGGGATTAGAACTTAAAAAAATGGAAGAAGAATATAAAAATTTTGATATACCTCAAGAAGAATTGCTTAGTGAATATTACAAACTTCGTAAGATGTATGATGAATACTCCGATAGAATTCGAGTCATTATCTTTGAACCACAAAATATTATTTCATATTTGAATCTTGGAAGGCTTGCTAAAGTGAAATTTGAAGGGAATGATTTTGGATGGGGTATGATTATTCGTTATGAAGAAATAAAGGTAAGGATTAATTAATTTATTAAAAGTAAAATAATAATTATTCTTTAATTAACAAACACGTTTAATTTACTTAGCCAACAACTTGGACAAAATCTACAAAACAATCTCTTACAAAATATAATATTAGAATTTTGATGAAATGTTCTAACGATTCCTTTGTTAGCTATGATGGAAGAATCATCAAAATCAATCCTTGTCCAGAAAATCAGGCTGGGGTGTTATTAGTAGTTCCTTTTGATTTAAAAGATATAGTTGACCTAAGTCAAGTTCGTCTCTGTCCAGATAGCGATTTAGAACATGAGCCTGCAAAAAGAAAAGTTGCATATCAAGGTATTTTACATGTTCTTGAAAAACACCCAGATGGTATACGTTTAGAACCCATTAAGCATATTAAAGTTAAAGATGAAAGACTTGATGATCTTGTCACAGTAAGTTCAATAATATGTTTTTCGAGGGAAATAAAAATTATATATTAATTAAATTTATTAGTTATGAAATATGAATATATCAATAATTTAATAATTTTTATTTATTAGAAAAGAGATTTAATTGATGAGAAAATCGGAGTACATCCAATGAATAACATTACAGATGCGTACGATCGTTATTGTGAAAAACTTGAATTGCAAGAAAAAGTCCGTAAGAAAAAATCGGAAATTCGTGATGCTGAAGCTATCCTTCATCTTGATGAATTAAAAAAACGAAAACGTTTGCTTCGAAGGATGCAATATTTATCAGAAGGTGACGTTGTGGAATTCAAAGGAAGAATTGCTTGTGAAATTACTTCAGGAGATGAATTGATATTAACAGAATTATTATTGAATGGAGTATTTAATGACTTATCTCCTGAATTGATAGCATCTTTGTTAAGTTGTTTTGTATTTGATGATAAATCAAAATGCGGAGAAGATAATCTTAGGGAAGAATTTAAAGGTCCATACCGTGAATTAAAAGAAACGGCACGAATTGTAGCTGATCTATCAGAAGAATGCAATGTTCCTATTGATAAAGATGAGTATATTGCTGCTTTCGCACCGGATTTAATGGAAAGTGTTTATATTTGGTGTAATGTGAGTATTTATTTTATTTTATTTTTTTTTTGTGCATAAGAATGGTAAATTTTTAATTAATAAATTTTTATAATAAAATCTTTTTAGAATGGCACATTTGAGGAAACATGCAAAAAAGTAGAATTGTTTGAAGGTAATCTTGTTCGAAACTTTAGAAGTTTAGATGAATTACTACGAGCAATGGTTGGTGCCGCTAAATGCATCGGGGATATTGCGTTGGAAAATAAATTTTCTATTTCAATTGAAAAACTTAAAAGAGGCATAATATTTGCTTCATCGTTATATCTTTAGGTATAGTATATATCTAGCATATGTCTATGTCTCAGTGTAATAATTCTGAATTAAAAAAAAAAAAAATGTACATGATTTTTTCTAATGGTGCACGTTTCAGAAATTCGTGCATTAATAATTGGAACAATTTTAAAAATTTTTTGTTACAAAAAAATTTAAAAAAATTGTCCAAAAGAAAAATATGTACATTTATTCACACATGAATTAATTTTATACACTGAAATCTATTTCTCACTATAAAAATTCTCTGAGATTTGATCTGGAGTGAGTAATTTGAATTGTCGATAGTTAACATTATCATTTATTAATGATAATGATGAACGAAGACAAGGTATTTTTTTTGCCCATTCAAGGGATAATAATAATTTGTTTATTCATTCACTATAGTAGATTTTTTAACAATAATAAATGTAAAATATTTTTTTTTTTTTTTTTTGTACTCAAGTAAAATCCATTGGTTTTAAAAAAGGTATGTGCAATAAAGATTATTAAAATCAAATTTTAATAAAATTTTTTAAGGAAAAGTTTTATTGACATTATTACATTTTATAAATATAGCATAATGATGTTTATTTAATAACCGAATAACAGATAACTCGATCAAGTTAATTTGTATTATAAAGATGATATTAGAATTTTCACTTATTGAGTATGGATAGTATGCACGGTTAAATATGATAATGCTAATAATTTATATATTATTATATGTAATGTTTAATTTAATTATTCAATGTATTCAATATATAAAATTTTACGAAATTCATTAAAATGAGAGAAATACATTCATTTACGCCACATCTAAGAATTTCCTTAACAGGAGCTAAAATTATAATTACGTTCAAAGCTTGATTGGTCGAAATTTAAAAGTTAATTACTTAATTATTTTAGTTCAATAATAAGTTTTTTTCAGAGAATACTCTTGAATACCAATCTACTACCAATCTGCTAAATACAATAAAATTCATGTGATCATAACATAATTCTGGCCGACTGATATTTAAAGCATTAAAGAAATTTAAAATTGTCAACCGACTCCGAACTTCATAATAATCTGATTGCTTTTTTTTTTCAAACTCCTCATTATTTAATCCTCATTATTAGCTCATATACAACATTAATGAACAGCAAATTTTATTTACTAGTTTTCGGGAAGAACTTTTTATCTTAACGATTATGTTACTATAAATCTATTATTATTATAGATTCGGACAAAGTTATTTATAATCTACACTCTCACATGGATCGCGTGTAACACTTGAAGTTTAATTTCTCGCGTGGATGTTCAGCACATGAAAATAAAAGTAAAATGAAATCTTTTAAAGTAAAATAAAATTTCAATGATATATTGGAGATCATTATTTAATCAAACGATCCATTTTATTCAAAGAACATTGTTTGTTTATCTCATTTAATTGTTTGGTAACATAAATCACGAAATAGGTTTGGTGTATAAATGTAAAAAAATCACATTGTTCTCTTATTCAAGAAAGTATTCATTCATTTGATGATTTTTTATTTTAAGGATAATCAAAAATTTTTTATATTTGGTAAAAAAATAAAATTTGTCACCTCCTTACGTTATCAATTTAAAATTTTTTGAATTGTTTAAACATCACTTTAAACGCGTTTTGAATAATTTTTTTTTTTTATCACGTTAAAAAAATTAAATTTCACATGATTGTATTTTAAAGTATTTTTAAAGTATTTTTAAAGTATTTTTAAAGTAAATTACGTCAAATCAATCAAAAAATTAAAAAAAAAAGCTATTGGAATTATTAGAATTATGGAATATGGGATTATGGAAGTATCTATTATCTATTTTATCTATTTTATCTATTTTTAATATTTTTAATATTAACCTATACAATATATAATTTAATAATAATTGTTATCATAAAACAATCTCAAAAATAAAATCATCATTATTTAAACATTTATGTGATTTGACGCGTTAAATCTATCGAACTTATTCAAATCTATCAAACTTATTCTAATCCTTCTAACCAGAATTAATATAAATTTTATATTGTTTTTATATTTAATATTTGTTTATTATTTATTTATTTATTTGTTTTTTTTTATAAAATCTCGGTAATCGATTTTTGGGTTTAATGCTAAACAAGTTTAATAAGAACAGGAAAAGAGGCTTAAAAAAAAAGTTTGTATTGTATTTGCCAAGTAGGCGTGATGAATTGTGATTGTGTGGAGTGAGACAATCTAAAAAAAACGAGCTTTTGATGTTTATATTGTTTACGTTATTCATATTATTTATATAAACTTTTACCCCTCATATAAATAAAACCACTCCTTCAAATAAAATACAGTAATGTCAAAAATTTTTTTTATTTATTTATTTTAATTTTATAATAATGATGTATTTATTTATTTGTGTATTAAAAAAAAAAAAAAAAAAAAATACACGATTAAACACGATTAAAAATAAAAATAACCGATAGATAGATAGGATCAAAAAAAAGTTTAAAAAGGGGATAAATAAATATTTTTTTTAAAAATATTTATTTTGACGCGATAAAAAAAAATACTTGAATGAATTTGTTTTTGATTTGATTTATTATTTATTATTATTATTTGAATGATTTTTTTTGATTTATTTGTTACTGTTGTAATTTTTGTGTAATTTGAAAAACAATGGGTAAATCATTTTGCATTAAGTGATCGATATCATCATATTTGATTTACAATAATAATGATAAATCATCATATTATCACTTAATTTATTTCAATGAAAATTAAATGTAAATAAATGAAAATGTATAATTGAATTTTTAAATCAAATTGTTTTAAATTAATTTTCAAAGAAAAAGGGGGGGAAATTTACTTAAATTTCCTTGTGATTTTTTATTATCATTATTTATTTATTATTATTATTGTTATTATTATTATTATTATTATTATTTGTCGATAACTTCAATATTACTGATATACTGATTAATTACTGTATCAAATGCATCAAAAAAACAGGTAAATTCCCGATCTTATTTATCGTAATATTTCGTAATGTTTAGTAATACCAGTAATACCAATTTTAATATATTTAGTGTACATTCAATAAGAATATAAATATATAATTCGATATACATAATGAAACAAACTATTCTTGATCTTTATTTGATCATAATTTTCCTAATTTTCCGTAAATGTTTATAATACCGGTTTTTGATAACGTAATACCATAAACAGATATGTAAATACATTATAATATATTATTATATAGTAATTATATCGAATAAATATATATATTATTGTACAGTGTTACAATTTACAGTAAGTCAGTAACTCTCGATCTTATTGATCGTAATTTTTCCGTAATGTTTATAATACCGAGTATAAATTTTACAATAATAAATGTAATAATAAATGTAATAATAAATGTAATAATAAATTTTTGTAATAATAAATTTTGTAATATTAAACATTTTAAATAATTGTATCAATATGCCAAATATATTACTATATAATACCTTAATATATTTATTCGATAAACTTACATACTACTCTCGATCTCAGTATATTTTCAGTTATACTAAATATACTACTGTACTGTACATCTATTTATCTATTGATCTATATATTATTAAATTCTCGATCTTATAGTTATTAATACTATTCTAATAATACTAACAAAAAAACGCGGTAAAAAATTAATAATTTCTGGTAAGAAATTTATACCAACATTCTCCCATATTAACATATTATTCCCGGAACTTATAACGGTAATACTGGTAATACCGGTAAAAATAGGTAATAAAAGATAATAAGATAATAAGATAATACCATTATAACCATTATAACCATAAACCATTATACTAATTATACTAAATATACCTACCATACAAATAAAGGTAATAAAAACGGATTTTATATCTAATATAGGAAACTTAATATTTTTAATTCCTTTAGGTTAATTAATACCAAAATTATCCTATTCGTTGAGGCTGTGTAAAATTATTTGAACCTTTTATGAAAAAAAACTTATGCAAACCACAAAATCATAAATAATAATACATAATACATAATCGGAAGAAAATCTTTACTATCTTATATTATTTTCCTGTTGAAATAGCATGAAAAGATTTCATTATTTACAAATTTGTATCATTTCCAATAAAATTCTTGCTTAAATGTTTATTTCCATTTTCTCTTTTCTCATTCTTTTACGTAATAATATTTTTTTATTGAATGACCGCCTTTCATCAAACTTTTTCATATGATATAAACAATTGTACTTAATTGTTTCCATTCAAAAAAAAAACAAGAAAAAAAAAAGTAATGATTTCTTATCTTTTTAAAGTTCGCGATATCATTTGTTCACGATCAATTTACATTTAGTTTTTAATCGTTTTAACCATTTTAACCTGAACGTAAAGAATTTATTACTTAATTTTAACAATTGTTTGTAGTACTTTTAGTTAATGTATTGTATTGTTTTTAAAAATTTCGTGAGAAGAAATTTAATGATACTATTGTTAAAATCTTAAAAGATTGATGATGATGATATCTTTAACAAAGGATTCTAAGGGGTTTTCGGTGATGAATAATTACTAAAACCAAGTGATGCATAACTGTGATGCATCGTAAGATAAATTGTAATTAAGTTTTTAGTGATTATTTAATTCTTAAAGGAAATAACAAAAAGTATCGAAATAAATTATAATAATAATTAAAAATAATTAACAAATGAACCTTGCCATTATTATCATTATTAAACGTAAAGAAAGTTCCCAATGCGTTAATGCTTCGAAAATCTGGTTTTTCAAGTCGTACATTCATATAATTAATTCTCTTAAATGGATTAATAACAATGCAATTTTCCAGTTTTCCAATTTTCCAGTTTGCTCAGCAGTTTTTTTTTTTTGAAAAAAAAAAAAAGTGATAATGTCCCTGAGGCTGTACAGAGTTTAATCTTTTTTTGGATTAACTTTATTAAAAATAAAAAAAAAAAGATTACGGAACAGATGACCATAAACATTTTTTTTAATTAAATAAAATTAATAATCGGGGAAATTCAAAAATTTCCCTCCCCCCTTATTTTTTGAATAAAAAAGTTAATGATAATTTTTTTTCTAAAAAAAAAATAAATAAATAAATAATAATAATAATATTATTATTATTATTACGAGAAAAAAAAAATATTAAATAATGAATATACAACTTTTTTACTATTATAAGAACCTTTTTTTTGATGCAACAAAAAAAATATTAAAGAAAAAAAAAAAAAAAGGAGTAAAAAGAAAAGCCTACATGCATGAAATGTTTTATGATATCAGTTTATTTCAGTTATACCAGAATCACGGGCATAATAAACTTAAATGCAATTATATAATTTTAATATATACCAAAATTAGGTACGATTTATGATAATGAAAATTGACCAATGAAAATTCAATAAAATTTTAAAAAGTATAATGATGGTATACGTCATTTTCTATTGCATTAATAATTAACTTTAATAGGTTATAACATATTAAATATATAAATAATTTCTTTTAATTCTATGTAAATTATTAATAAAACGCCATTCATGTAATTCATTTAATTCATGTATCTTATGTATCTTACGTATCTTATGTATCTTATGTAGGTTTTATGTACGCGTCAAAAAAAAAAACGATCAACCGGACAATTTTCTCTTTTACGAAAATCCACCCTTTTTATCTTGCGGAGTAATAATGTCAAACTTGAGTAAATTGAACATTTGAAGGGAAATTTTGTAAACAAACGAATTGAACACCGGGTAAAGAAGAAATTGCGGGGAAAGACATCGATTTACAAGCGAAATTAATTAAACAACGAATTGACGCGATACTATAACGACATTTTAGGAAAATCCTAGTTTTACTTTAAGGTCATGAGAACATAAGTATCGCGTAATATATATAATTAATTAATTTAGGTATATAAAAATCATAAAAATATTAGTATAATATGTATAATATGTATAATATGTAATATTCGTTTCACACATATTTATCATATATATCATATAATAAATATTAACAATACTTTTTTTTTTTACGCGCCATGCAAGTATCTTCAATGTGTCATGTGCGTGTGTCATGTGCGTATCGTTTAAAAAAGATTTATCAAAAAAAAAATTTTTTCTTTATTTGAAAAGAAATTTTAAGTAAATGTGTGGGGTAATGATGCATTTTTTTTTTTCTTTGTATGTAGGCAATATAGGCAGGTAATGTAGGTAATGTAGGATGTAGGCAAAGAACAATGACCTATGCAAAGTCATTCTTAAAATGAATTTCGTTTTTAATATATTAATCCTTTAATCATCACGTAAAAAAAACATGTCAGTATATCACCAAAAAAAAAAACCAGCATATAAACAGGTTTATAAGTAGCACACACGTGGTACAACTTGTGCTATTTAAACAATCATTTAATTAACAATATTATAACTAAAACTAGAATGTGATATTTAAAATCAATTGTAGGTTAATATTGTTCAAAAAATTTTGGCGTGGGATACTTTTTTCATTTTCCTAGAGTTTTTATAACAAAAGTATTAAAGTGTAATGCGACTATAAACATTAAGGCAATCAAGGGTTGAAATCAAATGTGAAATAGAAGGTTTTTATTTTTTATTTTTGGCGGTAAACAAAAAATTCTTAAATTCGCGCCACATTGATTTTACCTAAAAATTATTTTAACCTAAAAAATTCTTATGTTTTACAAATATCACGTGTTATTTGTGATTTCCATCATCCGCGGAATCTTAAAAAAAAATTCATTTATTTTAGAAAGGGTTTCCTAGAATGGGTAACAATCCAATTCCTTTGTCATGCTTTATTGTGATTATATTTTTTAAACCTTCCATTTATATTATTTTTGTGACTTAAATATGCTTGGAAAAAAAATTTTTTTCATACTCTCTTGCATAAATCAAGTATTTAAGGTTCAATTTCACGTGATTTACATTTTTGCGCCACCGCAGTATATTAGATGTCACTAACCAATCAAAATTCACTTTAACTCATCTCTCTTATTCAAAAAAATGCAAGCCCCCTATACCAAATGCCGGATACAAATAAATTTGTTGTCCGATTTTATTATTATATGAACAAAGGAAGGTTCATTGATTGAATTAATAAAATTTAAGGTTTAAATAAACAAAGATACGGATATTTATTTTTAATTTTTTTTTTTCGAAATTTTACGTAAACGAAAATTAAAATTTAGAAACAAGAAAGGATTCCAGTTTTTTATGCAAATTTAATTTTGTTCTTTCCTTTTTTAAAGTGTGGGGTGTGATGTGATGTTACTATTTATTGTATTGTCATGTTAGTTTTTTTGTTGTACATGCTTGACGGAGGGTTGGTGACTCCAAGGCTTATTGAATATCTAAATTTTTTTTATTTTCTCATACTTATTTTAATGGTTACTAATCATAAAAATAGTACGGAGTATTGTACGCGATCTTTTTATCTATTATGTTGTAATTGCGTGATTTACATGTTAAATTTGGGTTCTTTCAATTCCAAGTATTTTACACATCATTTCGCTTTTGTACGATCGTAAAAAAAAATGTTCTTTGTGGAGTAAACAAGTTTTTAAGATATGACATTTTTTTTTCAATGCATTAGTAGATGCAATAGAAAAGTACTTTAATGATTTGAGTTAGATAGATTAAATTGATGATTACGGGATGTGATGAATTCAATTGAAATTTTCAATAGAATTCAAACAATGCATATTCATTTAATGTTTCGCTTTTTTATATTTGGTGATGTTTTCTCAGAGAAAAGGGATGTTATATTACATTTATTACATTTATTACATTTGAAAACGTTTTACCTTATCTTACTTCAATTGAACCTGAATCTCTTTTTTTTTTTTTTTGATTGAAACTTTTTGAAAAGAATTAATTATAAAATAACGATTGTTCAATTTCATGTATAATTACAACAACGAAATCTTTATGGATCTAGGTCAATTTAAAAAAGAAGTTGTAAAAAAGAAGCTAAGAAAGATGTTTGAAAAGTGTGACACAAAATTGTGAAATATATGGTCATATTACTTTTTTAAAAGTCCGATATTATTTTACTTTATTTATTAAAATCATTTTAAATTCAACTCCCTCAGTGACAATTTAAAAAAAATAAATATGTACTTTTTTTTTTACAATAATAAATAATAATAAATACTTAGAACGCTAAAACCAATTTATTATTATTATTCATCGCATTCCATATTTAGGCTTATAATCCGGTTCATGCATATTATACACACAAATAAATATATATTATAAAATAAAAATAAAAATGAAACACTAATCATCGATAATGAATAATGAATAATGAGAATATGGGATATATTAAAACAAAATGGGTTTTTTTTATTTTAATTTTTTTTTTATTTAATTCTATTACAATTTTTTTTTTTTGCAACAAATAAATAAATAAATAAATAAAAGGAAAAATTTTTTTTACAAAAAATCATGTGCAAAAAAAGAAAAGTAAACGAAAAAATATTCCTGGGTACAGTTTGAGATCTTAGATTTTTTTTTTTTTTTTTTTAAGTTTTTTTTTTTAAAAAAAAAGAGAAAAAAAAACACAAAATTGGCGTATTTTTTTACCGCATATCTTTTTGATTAGAGAAACGGATCAGAATAATATAATATGATATACGATAATCATGACTTGAAAAGAATTTCATGCATAATTTACTAAAGTATTAAAGGTATAAAGTTTAACAATGAAAATTAACGTAATATATTTAATAAACGTAATATGTATATATTTATATCTCAGCTCGATGATCTTTAACACATGAAAATTTATCATTATATCTATGAAAAAACCTACCGAAAATCATTAATTATCATTATCTTTTATCATTATCTAATTCGAAAAAATTTCTCAGGTTTTTAAGAAATACGCCATTTTGTACGAAGTTTGTACAAAGTACGAAGTTTGTACGAAGTAAAAATATATATATATATTTTTTAAAAAAAATCTAAATTAAAAATAACTGGAATACTGGATACACCAGTTAATCTTTAAATCGTTTAAAAGAATTAGGAATTTTAGATGAAATTTGTAAATCTTTACGTATTTTATATATAATTATTTTTTGCCAAAAGATAATAAATTATGGAAATCATTTAATAATCAAAATACGAGGTTAATCAAAAAAATCGGAAAAAAAAAAACGACTTCGGGTATGTCCTTGAGTTGTGATGAGGCTCGGCCCTTGATTTACATCTCTTTACCTAGAAAAGGGATCAAATTTAAAGGGGGTCGTTATTATATATGCACTAACCTAAATTCCTTGTTGCTCCAAATATTTAATGGTTCACGTTCGTAATACAAACGAAAAAAAAAAACGAAAATAATTGTCGGTTATAATGTAATAAATCACACCCTCTCACTCATAAACCTAATGAAAATTGTACGCTTGGCTATACTCGGAAGATTAACATAAACCCTAATTAATCTCCACAAAAAAAATCTTCAAAATTGATTAAAAAAAGATTAGTAATTTCGTAACTCCTTTCTTATTACATTCATAATCTCGTGAATAACGACGGTTTTAATTAATTTAATAATAATTCCCTTTTTTCTTTTTAATTTTCTCACATTAAGAAGAAAAAATTTTTTTAATCGTCATAATACATTAAATTTCTTACGCGATAAAAATAAAAGAACTTCTTTTTTTGTCAAAGTACATTATTTTTCATAATAATGAATTTACTTCTTGCATTTTTGCATTATTCTTAAATGAACAAGAATTAGGGAAATGGGAACAAAGATTCTAATGTGGGGTGCATTCGTTGTTTTGTCATAGCTTACATTTAATGTGTATTGTGTATTGATGTTATTAATGTATACTTTTATATCTTTTTTTTTTTTTTTTTCTTTTTTTCAAAATAAATTTTTTTTTTATAATTATTATTATTCGATCCATAGCTTATCGAATTTTGTTTTTTTTTTGAAAAATTGTAATGCATTACATCGCGTACATACATATTACATGAATTATAAAGAAAAAATTTGTTAAATGCATCCATCCAAAAGATTACGTACGTACATACTAATAAAAAACAGATCTTTATTAAGACTGAATGATGAGAAAATTTTTTTCTTTAAAGAGAGTCTTGCGTTTTTTTTTTTTCTTTTAAACCAATAAAATCCATTCTTATTAATATTTTACTTTTATATATAATATGATTATGAAAGAAGAAAACATATATTATTCGTAAACTGTACATGTGACGAAATATGTACGTAGTAATGATATTCAGGCCAATCTTTCTTACCTGTTAATACTGTTAATGCATTAATGTACATTTGTTTCGAAAAAAAAGTAAAATCTTGGCTGAAATTCTTTATATAGATAAATGGTTTTTTTTTTTTCTGAATAATAAAAAGGATTTTCTTATGATATTTATTATAATGATGACTAGAAAAAGTTAAAAGACGTTTTTTTTTTTTTAATAATATACGTTGTTTAATGTTCATTTGTTTAAATTATTATGCATTTTCATGAAATTTTTACCCATGTTTTTTTTTCTTTGCCCTCGGTAAATTCAATAAAGTTCTTTATGAATGCACATGAAAAATAATAATTGATTCTTTATAATCTTTATAATAGATTTTTTTTTTTATATATTTCTTTCTTTTCTTTTTTAACAGTATCTTTTCTTTCAATTTTTTTACGTGTGACGACGGGTTATGAAGTTTTAGGATGTGATAATAATAATTAATATAATGATATTATCGTTATTATAATACTAACAACAATAAAAATGATTCTCAAATGAGGATCAACAATGCACATTAAGAAAAAATTATCATCAAAAGGAAATTAAAGGAAATTAGGCGTCCTTAATAATTTATGGGGAAACTTTTTTTATTTAGTCTTTTTACAGTTCATTAATTTATAAAAAAAAAAATCTTAAAAACAAGAATAAAATCCAGATCTTATGACTCATAATTCCATGTTAGGAATAAACGAAATTTTTAATAGGAAAACTAGAAAACTTT
The DNA here is from genome assembly GCF_026210795.1 of Rhizophagus irregularis. Lineage (NCBI taxonomy): Eukaryota > Fungi > Glomeromycota > Glomeromycetes > Glomerales > Glomeraceae > Rhizophagus > Rhizophagus irregularis. Next base: position 2,663,074 of record NC_089441.1, on the reverse strand, counting down.
TTTTTTTTTTTAATATGATTTCATTTGAATTAACGAAGGAGGAAAAATACGCCAAGATACAGAAAAAGCCCGTTAAAAAAAAATTTTTTTGGCGTCGTGTAAAGTTGTACAATTAAGCATTTCTATGAAGAATTTTTGAAAAAAAAAATTAATATATATAATAAATTAAATTTATATTCCATTTTATTATATTGACTTTTTGATTTTATGTTAATTTTTTCATGTCACGTAATTGCAATTAACTTGTCCGTACGGCGCGCAGCAAAAAAAAAAAAAAATTCTCAGAAACAAAAAAAAGTTAGTCATGTGATTATGAATCAATGTTTTTTAAAATCAAAAATATCAAAAATGAATCGAATGGTTACCATGGTTACCACGTGTAGAATATTCTGATTTCAAAAAAAAAATAAGGTTATGCATAACAATATAATAAATTTATCATGGTTTTTTTTTTATGTTCTATTATAATCGGTATAATCGGTTCAAAAAATGAGTGGATCGATCATAAAGTGTAAATTCGGGTAAAAAGATAAGATTTGATTATTTTATTTTTTCGCTTTTATTACAATGATTTTAATTGGCATATTTGTTTGTTATTTTTTTTCACACGCTTTCTTTATTATTATTGAACAATATTACCCATTTTTGAAAATACACATTTTGAAAATCATCAGTCTAAGCCAAAAGAATTATACTGTGTATAAACTGTGTATTAAATTAAAAATTATTATTATCTTACAAATATTCTTCACGTTCTTATGCAATTTAAGATTATCCCATTGTTTCATTGTTTCTCATCATCCACTTTTGAAAATTTTTCTTGTCGATCTTAGGGGGTTATTTACCAATTATAAAATCGCGTGGGATTATATATTGGTTTATTCTCAATAAGTGGTGTCCAAACTTTTTTCTTTTCGTAATTAAATCCTTTTAATTTCCGTTTTTTACCTATACCTTCTACTTCCTCAATAGGTTCCTTCTCTTTAACAATATACTTCATGTGTGCTTTTTTGATCTGTAAAAGACTAAATCTACCTCTCGCTCCAAAATTTGGTTTTTTCCGATATCCTCCTTTACCAACCCATGCTTGTTCTAAAATTTAGAAAAATATATTGATTTCACGTGATACTTCCCAAAGTAATGCGTATTTCAAATAATAATTTTAAAATCGACAATACCAATATAACACTTGTCAGATTCCATAGCTTTATATCTCCAAGCATGATCTCGAGCCGTTATTAAAGAATTCATGATTTTTTTAGATGCTTTCTTTGGAGAAAATTCCATCTGTGTAATAGCCTCATTAATTGGTTTACCAGCAATTTGATTTGCTAAAAATCTAAGTTTACGAGGGGATATACGAAAATTCATTGTAGAATACCGATGCTAAAAAAAGATCAATAAAGGGGGTGTTAAATATCCAGATTGAATTTATATAAAATCTAGAATTAATACCTCGGTATGTTTCTTTTTTGCTTCAGTGTATTTTGGATCTTTTGGATCTTTTGGACCTGTAATTTTTGGAATTTCACCCTTTTTTTTCTTCACATCATCTACATCTTTTTCCAAATCAAAAATCGATGAAACTCCAAGTCCAGGATAAGCTGTTTGAGGTTCAACAGGTTCTTTTTTCTTTTTTTTATTAAAAAAAGGCAACCATTTTACTCTTGAAATAGGTGAATTATGAAGAGATCTAAATATTGAATGATATAAACTTTTGATTAGATAATTGTTTACAGGTTGATGAGAATTAAAGAGTGATTATAAGTGGTTAATGGATGGTTATATTATTAATGGGTGATTATATAATGGGTGTAGTGGTTATATTAATGGGTGGTTATATTTTTGTAGTTATAATTTAATTATTAATGGACTATATTATTAATGGGTGATTATATTAATGGGTTGTAGTGGTTATAATTTAATTAATGAGCTATAATTAATGGGTGGTTATATTAATGGGTGTAGTGGTTATAATTTAATTAATGAGCTATAATTAATGGGTGGTTATATTATTGTAGTTATAATTTAATTATTAATGGGTGGTTATATTAATGGATGTAGTGGTTATAATTTAATTATTAATGGGCGGTTATAATTAATTTATTAATGAATGGTTATAATTAAATTATAAAATGAGTGGTTATAATTAATTTATTAATAGGTGGTTATAATTAATTAATTAATGAGTGTTATAATTAAATGGATGTTTATAATTAATTTATCAATGAGTGATTGATATTTAATTAGTGGGTTGATTGATATTGATCTTGAACGAATTTACTTGATTAGAATTAATTTTTAATTAATTTCTATTTTTTAATGAAAACGCAATAGTAATATTTACCTAACCGAATGTGCCAAAGAAGGTTGACCAAAACTTTCCTTTAACCTGAAAACTGTTCAATAATTTGATCGTACATTGATATTTGAATATTTGATAAAAAAATATTTTTAACCATTATGTTTTTTATCAATATATTTTTCAAATTTACCAAATGATAACAATGTCCTATTTCTTGATATTTCCATATTTTTTTTTTTAAAGAAAAAAATTCAAAGAGATATAAAAAGAAAAATTCAAGAGATATAAAAAGAAAACAAAAAAGGCTAAAAAAATTTTATTTTCCTAAAATAATAAATCGAATGATAAATAAGTAATATTTAACAATAATAACCGAAAAAGAAAGACATCTAAATTTTTTTGGTGGCTTATCTTGTAAATAAAATAAATAAAATAAGTCTTGTAATCAATTTTTTATCAGGAAAAAAAAAAATATGTAGATCTTTTTGGATCTACCATTCTCTGATTGGTTGGAACAGGTTGATTACGTAATTAAGAAATTAGAATCCACAGTTCAACGAATTATGGATTCCACTTTAATTCATGCAATGATATGTTAGAAGTTTGGATGATTCCAAAAATCTTAAAAATCTTGAAAGAATTTTGATTCCGATTTTTTTTTTAAAAATAATCTTTTTTCTTCTTTTTTCCTCAAACTTTTTTTATTTTCTTTTTTTCATCAAATCTTTTAATCTATTAAAAAAATGTAAAACGAAACTTATTTTTAAAAATAGACGAAACGAAATGCAAGAAAAAGAAAAAAAAAAGGTTAATATGTTACTGCGCTACTATTTTAATAATATTATTATTATCATATACTTGATTAATATATGACTAAAGCTTTTTTTTTAAAAAAAAAATCAAAGTTTTTTTTTTACCGAAATGTGAATATATTGTATATATGTTTTTAACACACGATCAATTTTAAAAGTTTTATATTTTTGTTGAGAAATAATACTGAAATTCTTTTATTTCACCTTATTTATTATAATAACAAAACATTTTTTTTAATAATAATAATAATAATAAAAACTATGTAATTTTTTTTTATGATCAATATGATCAATAATTCAATAATTCAATATGATCAATATCAGAAGGCAGAATACTTTTCACGTATTATATCATATATTATAAGTGGGGTTTTTTTTCGTTGTATGTTTTCAGAATATGTTTTCAGAATATGTTTTCAGAATAATGTATGTTTTCTGGATAACCGCGTCATCATTTTTCATCAAATTAATAATAGAACGAAAGAGCGCGAGAACACGAGTTATTACAGTATCAATATTGATCATGAGAACCGTGCATAATTCTAGTTGCATGATTCTGGTTGCATGATCCTGGTTGCGTAATTCTGGTATGGTCATTTTTTACCTTGTTTTATCAATCATTTAATTATCATCAATCATATCATCATTAACAACCGAATTCTAGACTTATGTCGTGTACGCACTCAGTACATTACTACTATACTGCATTTGTGAACCCATAGTTCTTATAGGTTGAGAAAATCATCAAAGTGTTTATTCCGGATTTGTAGAAATGTTTATTTTTCACATTATCATCGGAGGAAAATATTTATCATTAAACAAACTTTAATCGAAATCCAACATTCTTTTTTAAACATGTGAATAAGACGACATTAAAACAATTAGAATAATTAGAATAATCAAATTAAGCAGTAAGTTATGCAGGTTGAATGTATCGGCGCACAAGTGAAATCTTAGTGGATCATGAAACAAATTTGGTTAACGGGAGAATCCGGAAAATTTTAATTATCCAGAGTTAGGAATAAGAGCTAAATCAAGAAGATTTTTTTTTTTCCAAGATTACATTCGGAACAGCATCAATTAATGAGAAAACAAAACTGCAAAATGAAATAAAATGAATTAAAGTTGGATACTTGCTAAACAAATCTGTGATTACATTATATAAAAAGAGGTGAGTGGACTGAGTAATGTAATTGAATTTAGTAATATATTATTAAATGCATCGTAATATGCATCGTATTTGTTTTTTATTTATTTATTTAAAAAAATTTTTTTTAATGAATGAGACAGGATTAGGATAGATTATTGTTTGGGTCTATTTGGATATAATCAGAAGAGAAAGGGGGGGAAAGGGAATTCCTTACAAAACTGATTTACTTGGAAATGTCTATGATATTTTTAGCAAGTTTTGAAACTTGAACAAATAAGTTAAATCATTACAATCAAAAAAAAAAAAAAAAATTTTTAACAAACACATGAAAGTCGCGGATATTTCGCGGTAAAGTGCGTACTGAATGATAGACAAAGAAAATACATACATATATATTTATTTATTATTTATTTATTTATTTATGTATTTATTTATTTAATGAAAGGGGGGGGTGTGATAAAAAAAAAAGAGATTCAACAGATGATTTAACTAGATTTGACAATATTTTATCCGTAAACAAAGAAAAAAATCTGGGAAAAAAAAAAGTACGCCAATAATCTTGTGAAATATTTAAAAATTTATGCATGGTATTAAGAAAATTCTTTAAAATACCTGTTAGGTGAATTGTAGAACTTTAAAAACTTGAAACAATAACAGGTGAGAATCATTCACATTCATCACATATCACATCTCTTTTGATTTTAAAATAACAAGTTTATTAAGTTCTTATGATCATGTTGCTATATTTAAATGGGAAAGGATTAGAAATTTAAGAAAGTAAAAGATTACGACAAATTATGCAATGTAACAACTTTTTAGGAGTAAATAGTGCAACTTAATCTTTCATATAATCAATTCTTTTTTGAGGATTGATTAAAAGGATGATTTACGTAATGGTTTTAAAAAAAAACTTTAGAATGATTATCTAAAAATAAAGACGGAATTGGAAAACGCGAAATCAATCATTAAAAATAGAATCCTTATTGATGAACATTTTTTTTTAGTATTATTCTTTGAAGAACTCTATTATCATTGATCTTTTTTTGATCCTTGCCATGATTAGTAGAATAATAGTAAAATAGTACTAATAGATTTTAAATAGTATACTCTATTAATGCTTATTATGCTTATTATAAAATACTTTCAATCAAGCTAAATATATTCTCAATTATCAAGAAATTAGTAAAGGCGCGTCTGTAGATCAATATATCACGTGGTTACACGAATTAGTGAATTGGAATTAGCCATATATGGATTTCGTGTAACCCAAAGTGAAAAGTACGGAGAGATTATTAACATTTTGAAACAAAACTATAAAAAAAAGAGTTTCAAAGACCGATAATAATGATAATTAATCTTGAAGATTTTATCTTTATTTGTACTTTTTTTCCGATACTTCGATTAAATTGCTTTACCTTTAATAGTTTTTATTGTTTTTTATAGTTTTTATAAAGCTGACAAACCATACAAATCACATGATTCATGATTATGAAAAAAGTTTAAAATTTTTAAAATAATGGCTAACTTTTTGGATAACTTTTAAATAAATTTCGGACAACTTTTAGTTAACTTTGGATAAATTTTGGATAACTTTTTAAATAACTTTTGGATAAAATTTGGTAAACTTTAGGTTTAATTTGACTTTTTAATTTTTTAAAATTTAATTTTTTTAAAAAATTTTTTAAAGTGACTTTTAATTAAAAGTGACTTTTAATAGTTCTAATAGTGACTTTTAATTTTAAAACTTGTTTAAAATTAAAATTGGTTAAAAATGGTTTCTTGGCAACTTTTTTTTTTAAAAAATTTAATAATCATTTATTACAATAAACCTATATTAAAAGAACAAGAAATATAATTTCCTTTTTTATTTTTCTTGACCGTTTTTAATTCATATTGCTGTATTAAGAATTGATTTACTTAAACCGGCTTTTTAACCGGTTTAAAATCGGTTAAATTATTTTTTTTTTTAAGCTAAACCATTTATAATACTCGTAGTTTTTCTCGTACGATATAAAAAAATTATTATATACTTGTGTAACTTTTTACTTTAAAAATGGCAAATGATTCGTAGATCTAAATAATTTTTTTTTTTTAAAAAAAAAAAAAGGAAAAAAGAAACGCGTAAAATTTTAGAATCGCGCGTTTTTTCGCGGAGGGAAAATATTTTTTTTTAAAAAAAATTTTTTTTGAAGGAACAATACGAATGATAATATTAAATACGAAGATCCTATATTTTTATTAAATAAATGCTTTCTTAATTTAAAACGAAACCTTTTTCGAGTGTTTATGCAAGAATACAATAAGAAATGAATGAATGAATATATGGGGTCGGATATTTTAAATGATATCCAACATTTAGCCAACATTTATCCAAACATTATCCTAAAGCATATATATTTTTTAATATATCCTAAACATGACTAAACATATTGAATGAATTAATTAAATAACGTTTAGCGTTTTATAGAAATTACGCGATAATATTAAAATTAGTCAAATTGAGAAAGATTACGTACGTAAAGTAAGTATTATATGTATAATGTATGTATATGCTATTAATAATATTATTTGAGATAAGATACATAAGATCATAAGATACATGAGGATCATTTACTTGATTGTACTAAAATTAGTTATGAAAAAATTTTTTATATGATAAAGATTTATAGATTTTAGCGCCAAATTAACTAAAATGAATTAAATGAAATCTTAAAGTAAAAATTCATATTGTTTAAAATTATTGTTGTTTGATATTTGAAATCTATTATGAAAGTGGGCAGCCACTAAGAAACATTGAAAATATTAAAAAGTTTTAACCAAATTAAATCTAGTAAATCTTTTTTAAATCTAGAATTTTTTAAAAAAACGGTTTATTTTATTAAAAACGGGTTTTCTTTTTTTTTGTTGTAACAATAAATACAATAAATGCAAATGATTGAAAATAGAAATTTTTTTCTTTGTAAAAAAAATGGAAAGATAAGCTTTTTTTTTTTTCAAACAAGGGGAAAATTAAGTTATTATCTTAAAATTAACGCGCCACGCGTAATAATTAATTATTGCTTCATATTATTATATTTTTCGTATTACTTAAAAAAATATTTCACTCTTTAATATTTTAAAAAGTATTATGTATTGGTTGGTTTATATGGTTTATAATGATTATAATAAATCAAAAAAAAAGAGTCTAATCATACAAATCGTACAACCGGTATTATTTTTAAGGAAATGGCGCAGTAAATTACTTAGTTAAAGGTTAGACGATCTACATGTCAAATATTCAATTCGTATCACATAATCTGTGTCACAGATGAAAAAAAAAAATATTTTTTTTTCTCCGATATCCTTTGAGTATTTTCTTTGTTAAAATAATAATTAATCATGTCGTCAGTTTAGTAATTATTTCAGACAATGTTACAATCGTAATAGTCGTAATATTTTATTTATTTTTTATTTATTTATTTATTTATTTTTTCTTATGAATGAAATTTCACATTGCACAATGTAAACATATTATTATTTTTTTTTTTCTCTCTCTTCTCAGTTCTCACGTACAAGTTAATTTTTTGATTCAATTGAAAATATTAACTGACACGGTTCTTCTTTTCACCTCGGTGACAGATAATGTGACAGATAATTAGAAATTTCTTTAATCGATTTCATTGTAATCGAGTCTCAATGGTTTTTCAATGTTTCAATTAAAAGAACAATATGAAATATTTTAGCCAAATGCTTTCTTGTTTTTTTTTTGTGTAAAAAAAACTTAAAAAACTATACCGTTTTTATTTTTGAATGATTTGTTTACACAAATATATATTAAATTTTTTTTTTCGTTGTCTGAAAAAAAAAAAATTTTTTTTTTGTTACAGTACGATTCAAACATTTTTCGGATGTTCCTGCACTGATTAATGCTGCATCGTACATAATCTCGTAATGACATTATGACAATAGTAAACCCTTTTCGTGTTTCCAACACTACATCAATTAATCATTTCAATTATTAATGCTAGATTAAACATGGTAATTCGGCAAATAATAATAATAATAATAATTTATATAATAATAATAATAATTTAGTGTGGAGATGCGAAATCGCGTTATTTTTTTAGTCCTTTTTTGACATGCATTTTCACTTTTTTATTTATTTTAACCAAAAAAGAAAGAAGGAAAAAAGGAAAAAAAAATTTTTTTTTTTACAATTAATTATCTTGAATGTATTGTCTTTTTTAAATTGTCTTTTCCTTTAATAAAATATTGAATTAATTATATTCGAATTAATTAAAATCGTGTAAAAAAAAAAAGTGACAATTTAATCGCATCTCCGACACATTCCGCCATTTCAAATAACATAAACTAACATTTTACCATTTCAGGAGAAGAGATTTTTTAAGTAAAATAAGTAAAATACATTTTTAAAGTAAACATAGTAAACATATAACAAACATAACAACATAACAACATAAAAAAAACAAATTTCCTGAGTTAAAGCCTTAAAGGTACATGAAAAAAAGTTCTGAAGGCGTTTCTTCTTTGCTCGTTTAGAAGATGATTAATCTAAATTAAGCATATAAATGACGCCAAATGTAATAAATTCACGTCAAGAAAAAATATTAATGTACGTATTTTATGTATGTTGTATGTATGTTATTTTTTTTATTTATTTATCTTGTATGTTACTCTTTTATTTACCTTTGTATGTATATTATTTCTTTTTTGTTTTAATTAAAAAAAAAGAACAAATTTGTATAATTGAATAGATGGCTACATAACATATGTGTATGATTTTTGAATGATACTAAATATATCCATAAAATTATTATTAGTTATTATTGTGTGAAAAAAAGTAATAATTAAATGATGTAAATGATGGCTGTGTAAAAAAAAAAAAAAATCTTTTTTCGTTGATATTTTTTAAATGAAATTAGATGCAAGTTTGATTAAATAATTTATGTATTTACATAATCAAAACCAATGAATGCAGTGTCACACCGCATTGACATAGTAAGTTTAAAAATAGTAACAAAGATTTTTATTTTATCCACAATCATGAGATTTATTGTGACGTTTATCAAAAGCTGATTCGTTAATAAAATTCGGGTTAGTATAGATTTGATAGTACGTAGCAGTATGTATAGTATGTAGTTTAGTAAGTTAGTATCAATATATCAATATATTAATATATCAATATGTAGTATTTAATATTGTTGTATCAATTTGTAGTATCAATTTGTAGTATCAATTTTGTAGTATCAATTTTATCAATTTTCATTATGATACTTCACTAACTACATCACGATCTTTACGCTAATAATAATTTATCACTATTTGTTATAATAAACTTAAAAAAAAAAAATATTATGTAAATACGCATCTTTTTTGCACTGTTCACATGCACTTGTTTTGCGTTAAAAAAACTTGGCGTTTATTGTATTATAATTTATAATCTTGAAATCTTAATGATTATCGAATAGTAAAGATCTACGCGTAAATCAATATTCGTTTAAATTAAAATTCTTTCTTCCAAATAAATAAAAAAAAAAAGAAAAAAGAAAAAAAAATGTTCTAAATTTCCTAAAAGAAAAAAGAATGGAAAAAAAAAATACATTTACGCCAAAGTTAAGGAAGTTTAGGAGAGAAAAAACAATGTAAATTGTTGAATATAGTAACACCTGCCAATCTATTTGTGATACGATGGGGTAATCAGAAACTTTAATTCAATTCTTGGTAATATTATAACTATAGGGCTATTGTTTGTTGGTTCTATATTTGGATGATTTTTATTTAAACTTTAAAAAAAATTTTCAACACAAAGTCCGAGTTCCTACATATACGAGAACATGTGCATTTTTCTTAAAAAAGACCTTTTTACTAAAAGTGATTTCTTTTAAAAAAAAAAATGGTTTATGTTTTTTTGTTTTTTTTGTTTTTTTTTTAATTATAATTATAATGAAAGAACATTGTGAAAAATATGTAATATGCGAAAAATATTTTTAAGTTAACTAATCAGAAAAGAGGGTCGGCGTTTTGATAAAAAAGAATCTTTGTTGCATTAATTAATTTTATTAAACGTGAATAAATTTTTTAATGATGACTTTTATGGATATGGAACATAAAAATATGGAATAGGATGTTCATATGGATGTTATCAATTTCTATTTCGATTATTATAACAATATTTTTCTTAAGATTTAATTTTCGATTATTATGATATAACAATATTTTTCTTAAGATTTAATTTTTTAATTTTTTTTAATCTTTTAAGATTTAGATTAATAAAATTAATATTGTTAATATTATTATTTAATATTATTATTTAATATTATTAGTTAATATTATTAGTTAATATTATTAGTTAATATTATTAGTTAATATTATTAGCGTGTACAAGTTTACGTGTACGCCAGTTTAATTTTCAAGTTTAATAACAAGATTTTTTATGCGCGAAAATAAACAATTCCATGGTTGATTCTAAGAATTTCTTTTTTTATTTTGTTTTCTCGACCTTTTTGTTTTTCTCGGCTAATTGTTTTCTGACTTTTTTCTCGGCTAATTTTTTTTTTTCTAAAAAAAAAATTTTTTTTTTCTTAAGATTATCGTTATTATTATCATATCAATAAATCAAGTATCAATTATCAATAAATCAAGATTTTTACCCATTGTTCAAACATTATCCTAACTAAGGTTTTCCATGGGTTTTCATTATTCTAATTTAGAAAATTTGGAAAGTGTTTTATATCAAAACTGCAAAAAAACTCCAAATCGTAAAACCGTAAAGTGTAAATAAACGTAAATAAATTACAAATTTCTTTTTGATTTTCTAAATGTTTATTTATTTATTTATTTACAAAGCATTTTATTTATGTAAACATTTTTTTTTCTTTATTCAAACTATCATTATGATTTTTAATTATGTATTGATCAAAAATAAAATATGATAATATGATTCATTCTTTTGATCAAATGTTATGTATGTATTATAATAACGAATAAACAAATGCAATAATCAGTAAATACACTAATACACACTAATATACTGATACACACTAATATACTAATACACACTTACACACTAATATACTCAATATACACGGAGTTTTCGGCTCTGAGATCTTGAAAAAAAAAAAATAGTATTATATTTATAATATTTTGCCCCATTATTGGGGTTTGTATTTACAAGTATTTACATATTTGTTTACCATTTTATTCAAAAATAACAATAGTCCATAATGTTTATTATTAATAAAATGACATCACTTTGTTAAAACCATGTTACGACATTGTTATGAAATTTAAAAAAAAACAATGGGAATAAATTTTGTATATTGAAATGATTTTGATATTTTTTTAAATGAATATGTTTTTAGTATGTTTTTAGTATCGAAAAAATAAGTAAATATACCAAAAAAGGTAAATACATAATAGATAAAATTGATAATAAATTTTATAATACAATACAATTGTTATGTATTTTTTTTCGTAAATCACTTTTTTAATCTTTTTATCATTTTCATTCAAACCACATTAAACCCACATTGTTGTTTAAACGGAAAATCTTTAAATCCTCGTTTGTTATGATTAACAAACAAATTCTTTTTTTTTTAAAAAAAAAAGTGGATTCTTTTGGTTTCTATTCTCGGTTAAAATGATTAAATTAAAATTTAATTTTAATTTAATTTTAAATTTTTAAGATTTTTTAAAATTTTTAAACCTAAAAAAAAAAGTTTTTTTTAAAAAAAGCATGACATCGTGACATCATCGCATCACCGCAGTAAAAAAAAAATTTTCTCGTCCCAACTCCCAAACGGTAAACCGTTTATGAGAAAAAAAATATTTTTTCTTTTTTTTTCATTTTGGCAAAAATGGGCTAAAGTATGTGAAAATTTTTTTTTTTTACCGATATCATTCAAATAACTTAATCATTTTTTTTTGTGGGGTACATTATTGCATTTTGCATACATTAGATAGATAGATAGATGTCACGGACAACGCATTTATTTTTTTTAGACAACTTTTTTTTTTTTCGAATTCGAGATTTGATGTTCTATAAAAAGTACATTAACTAATAATATATATCAGATATTATTATCAGATATTACATTGACCATCAACCATCGAACCATCATATACAAGTGGTATTCGTTTCGAAATTGTTGTTTACTTATTGTTGTTTTCATAATCGAAAAAAGTAATTTCTTTGGCGTAAAAAAAAAATCATCATATAATCACCACTGCGGTACAGTATATTCTGAAACATCTCCTTCTTAATGGTTTGATCTGCAAAAGAATTTCTTAAAAAATATTTCATTTCACTATTTTAAAATTATTTTGGTAATTAGAATAAAGTGAAAAAAAAAAATCAGGTTTTTAAACAGGTCAATTCTATCAATCTCTTTACAAATTTGGATACAAGTCTCTTTTTTTTTATAAAATATATAAAATATATGTAAATTATATGGTAATTATCACAAAAATAAAATAAAATGTGGAACACTAGTTTAACCGGTGGACCGATCGAAAAGAATCGTGTTCCAATTTTAGTAACATAAAACTATAACATATGAATGACGAGATAATAGATGAGGTGATGTGGGGTGATAATGAGTCAAGTACCTTAGGCTACCCGGTTACCCTGCTTTTTTTTTTTTAGGTAAACAAATTTGTAAGCAAAAGAAAAAAGCAGAAGGTAGTTCTTTAACGAATTCGTAAAAAAAAAATTCTCGAAAAACATTCTCAACCTTTTTTTTACTCGCTCTCAATCTCTCTTTTTTTAATAAACATTAAACAAATAAATTATTAATACCGGTATATTATGTATATTAAAAATGTATTTTATCACAAGAGTACCCAATTTTAGTACTACCCATCGGTAATGACCTTAATGACCTTTTTTTTTAATGACCTTTTTTTTAAAAAAAAAAAAACGAAAGTTTTTTTTAAAATATTTGTATATTTGTTTACATCTATTTATAAATTTTCACCTAAAAAAAAAAGTTTTTTTTAACGAAATTTAGTGTCAAAGATTAATTCTCGAATCAAGATTACATTTCTCCACATATGTCTCACATTTTTGACGTGCATCTCTTTTTTTTTTTCAAAGAAAAATGAACCATAATAAACCATAATAAACCATAATGAAACATAATGAAACATAATGAAACATTCATTTTTGAAATTTCGAATTCTCAATTTAATATCTTTCATTATTATTAAAGTTTCCGAATTCTAGGTAATGTTAACAATGTAGAAAGATCACGTTATCTACACCACATTTTACCCCATTTACTATATTTACTATATTTTACGATATTTTACTTCATTACATCTTTATTACATTACATTTATTATATTTTTTTATTATACGTTTCATTATCGTTTTTTTTTAGTATTATTATGTCATCTATGTAATCCCGGTCAGGTCACACACTTTATGTACATATTCTGCACACTATCGAACTTTTTATATGTTTCATTGTAGAAAAAAAAATTCTATTAGAAAAATCCTTTACATGGAGAACAAGATGAAAAAAATTATTACTTAAAAAGAAATAATAAAAATGCATTTAATTAATTCAATGTTTACAAAGTTTACAAATGTTTTTTAAAATTTCTTTTTTCTTATCTTTTGAATTACTTTTTCTGTAAATTTTCATTATTAATTTAATTTAAAATTAATAATAATAAATAATTAAAATTTTTTTAAATTTAATCGTATTTATATCATTATTCTATTTATTTTGATTCGCTTTAGAAAAAAAGAGTTAATGGAAGAGTTTCAAAATATTTTGACGCATTAATGCATATGATGCATAGGATGCATTAATGCGTAAAAAAAAAAAGAGTTCGTTTTTTTTAATCAAATGAATTTATTTGTATGAGTTATGTATAGTTATCCGTACATACTATACAAAAATAATATGTGTATTTATGTATGTAGTTGGAAGAAAAAAGAATAAATTTTTTCAAAAGAAAACAGTAAAGTAATACGTGCATTTAAACGCATTTAAACGCATTTAAACGCATTTTAAACGCGAAATATAAACAAATAAAAATGATTCATTTCATTCGTTCTTGATTGTTTATTAAAATTTATAAGAGAATAAGAAGAGGTGTTATGAATAAATTCTTGAGACAATTTAGTCAATTTGAAACAATGAAATTCCATGCTTGGTAAACATCGTTTGTTTATGAATTTCGATCATGTGGTATTTAATGTGGTGTATTATTTATTTATTTTTGAACAGCCCTTGATTAAGAAATATAAGAAAGTAAAAAAAAAAATGCAGGGGATTAGGTTTTTTATTACTTTTAAAATGAAATTATCACAAGTGATGAACAAACAACGTAAAATAAGTTAAAAGAATGAAACGCAAAAACGCAAAAACAAAACGTTGACAGAGGAGAAGTTGAGAACCGGGAAATCCATTTATTCTTTTGAGAAAGAATTGGGGTAATCAACAAAAATATCATATGATTGAAAAAGAAAGAAAGAAAAGAAAGAAAGAAAAAAATATACAAAAAAAAACGCGAATAGAATAAAAATATTCTAGATTGTAATCTTTTTGATCTCTAAAAGATTATAAATTAGATTATAATCTAGAAAAAAAAATGTACGTCATACAAAAAAAACACGGTTTGGGAAAAAACAGAAAGCTTGAATTATTTTATATTTTTATAAAGTATATAAAAAAAAAATTATTCATGTAAGTCATGTAAAATATACGTCGTAATGCATAATCTTTTTTAAAATGCAAGAAATGCAAAGGGCCTCTTTTATTAGAATAATATACATACAATTGACCTATTTTTTTTTCTCACAATAAAAAGATGATGCAAATTTTTTTTTTTGGGGGTCAATGATGAAAATGTTTGAAGTTGGTGAAACAATTCCGATAAGTTTGATAGTTCGGAACAATTAAAAATGATGTGGAGAACTCAAATGTGTGGAGACCCGGAGTTTTTTTTTTACAATTATTATTTTTCATTGTAATTAATCTAGTTATATTATTATTTATTCAATGAATACAATTAATAAATTTCCACGTTTATATCTATAGTAGTTCATGGAAAAAATGTCTTGAAGGGGAATAATGCCTAAATAGGTTTTATTTAAAAAACTGCGGACAATGAACATGAATATAATCATGTGATTTTAACCATAACATTTGTATTACAACGTCCATTGTTTTCTCTTTTGATATGATCATGATAGGATCTTTCCAGAAACTTACTCCCGGAATTCAATCTTATTTTTCCCGACTTTTTTCACGTAAATATTTTATCGTATTAACAATCACTAATACCAACCTTTAATGGTTTATTTTCTCGTACATCAATCAAAAAAAAAAATTAAGTTTTTTTTTTCTTTTCCCAAACACTAAAACTAATCGACTTCATCTCTAAAAAAACATCAAACGCAACACAAATATTCATAATAATAATTCATGATTCCAAACAGGATCGATCTACCAATTTTCAGATCTTTAAAGGAAAAAATAAAGTCACATGTAACATTTTCCGATAAAGAAACAAATGAAAGATAAAAAAAAATAAATTTAACCTTTTTAAATAAAGTTATTATCCATTAAAATTTTAAAGAAATACAAGAACATAACAAGAATTTTTTTCTTGAACTCTAAAAAAAAAATACAGTAGTAAATAGTAATAAAAATGATAATAAAATAGTAATTAAATAAACGTAAACAATAAATAAACAATAAATAACTTTAACCATATCCTTTTAAACCATTAATAAAAATTTTTATAAATCCGATTTCCGGAATGGAATCGACTTTTTAATCTCATTCATATGAAAAAACATGATGATATCTTTTGTTTTGGTTCACGAGGTCTCATTGAATAAAACATTTTTTATTATATGAATCGAAACTCTTAACTCTTTTCGTTGAAATCTTTTACATTTCTAATTAAAGATATTTGTAAAGTTATCAATCAATATAGCGGCGCCGTGGGTAAAAAAAATTTGGAGTAGTAAAAGGTAGTAAAAGGGGGGGGTGAAAAATTTATGGATGATATTTAACATATTTAACAATACAGCAATAGTAGTGATGAATAATTTGTTGACTCCGTTCTTTTTCCCCTTCTTTTAATCCCTAGATTGAATTATATTTTAATGTATTAATGTGGATTTTACGCCAAATTTATCTTAATATTTACTTCATTAGTTTTTTTATATGCAAAATATGCAAAATATACATAATACATAATATACATATTTTTTTAGTAATATATACATTTCGTCATAGAACGTTTAGTTTAGAGCGTTTAGAACGTTTACGTTTTTATTATTATTATATTAACCTTAAATATTGTTGTTAACATTTCTACCATTTCTACCGATGAAAAAAAAGAATGTTTTTTTAGAATACTATAAAAATACTATAAAAATACTATCAAATACTATCAAATACTATCTTGTACTTTTAAGATAATCCTTAGATATGTTTTAGATATTAATATCGGGGATCTACAAGTCTAAATTTTTTTCGGTGTACCACTAAAAAAAAAAAAATCGCTAAAAAATTCGTTAAAATTTATTGGTTTTCTTATTATTATTTAAAAGGAAAAAAAAAACAATGATATAATGATACACACTTTTTCACAGCTCCATCCTCCCCCTTTATAAAAAAAAAAATTATATATTTAGATCCATACATTTTTACTAATTTTATTATGATTTTAAACTATAACTCTATTAAAGTTACATATAAAATCGTTATATAATGATATATAAATGTTATAATAAATGTTATATAATGTTATATAATAAAAAAAAATGTAAGCCATAACATGTGCATGCCTAGTAGTAGTTTAATGAAATTGTTTTTGTGATGATTTAGTTAGAAGTTTTAAAATTAACACCACGTTGTTTACAAATAAATACCGCATTTTACCATTATTTTCATGTTTTATTCGACATATTTAGGATTTGAATTTACAATTTCCCGTAATAAATAATCTCGGGTTGTACAATAATGAGTAATACTATTATAATTATTTTACATCTATAACTACATATATGGTTAAAGTTATGAGTGACAAGGGCAAATCGTGTCACGAACCTTATCTTGCTATAATCGTTCATGATCGGGAAGATTAACTATTAAAAAAATTCGTCACATACATCACATCCATCACATCCTAGTATTGCTGGCTCTTTTACGTATGACAAAAAATTTAGCCACTTTTTAACCACAATTTAACAAATTTTTATGGCTTGTAAAACATGAAAATCTTTTTTGAAATCATCACAATAATTAATAAAATCATGTCACCATAATAGTTTCTCTTTCCGGAAGAACAATCATTCCTTTAACAATAAAAAAAATAACTTTATTTTTTTTTTCTAAAGCAGAATGGTAGAATGAGAACATTCTTCAATACTTTGTATACAATAATACAAATTGTTCCAGTTTTATTTAATAGAAAAAAAAAAAAAAAAAAAAAAAGAGTGAGAGAGAGAGAATGGAATATAAGGAATATTTTTCCTATTGAACCGATCTTAAAAAAGCGAATCAGTTTTATTTTTAAAAATGACTTTAAAAAAAAATAAACAAACATACTTTATTAACTGTGATTTTGTCACCTGCATTAGTTTGCATAATCACCAAAAAAAAAAAAAAAAAATTTCAAAATTCCAAATTAGGAAGATTTTTTTTTTTTAAAAAAAAAAGAGAGAGGAGAGAAATGATGAGAGAATTCTGATCCAAATGTGATTTTCGGAGTAACGCGAATTTTTTTTTTTTTTACGCCAAGAAAACATTTCATCAGTGACGATACTTACCTTCTAATTTTGCTTCTAATTCTGGATTTTCTTATTCAATTTTTTTTTTTTAACTAGGAAGGTAAAAGTTGGGAAAATTATGAAAAAATTGATAAAATAAAATTATCGGAATTTAATATTATAAATGTAATTCCGAATTGTAAAAAGTATTAATGAAAATTTAGTATTTAATCACTTATTGTGGTTTGGTCGTGAGAAGATTTTTTTAATTTTTTGTATGAAAATGTGTGAAATGTTTACATATGACACAATTTCTGGATTGTTCAATTTACGTAATTATGATTCTTGTACGTACGTTTATATAGTGTGATACAATGGAATCAAAGCCACAGATAAAAAACTCTCTCTCCTTTTTAAATCATCACACTCGGTTACATTGGTTACATTGAACGTTCAGTTTCACGAATTCACAAAGTGAAAGAAGTGCAAGGGCAATATTTATTACTTAAGCAAGGGTTATAGGGATTAAAAGATATCATCTCATCAAAAAAATCAAATCCAATCCGATATCATTAAATATGTTAATATGTTTAAAATATGTAAATCCAAACTCAATGTCAATCCAATCCAAATTATAACAACATACCAATCCTACCCAATTTTATTATCCAATGTTAAAAAAAAAAAAAATATTTTTTTTTTAAAGTTTCGTAATTTTCGTAATGGTGTAACAATTTTTTCGGGGATGTAACATTTTTTCGGTATACATCCGAAAGTAAATCTATTCCGGTTTCCTATACCGGTTTTATTTTTTGTAATTTTTTTTTACTAATGTCTTTTTTTAAAAAAAAAAATAAAAAAAATATTTTTTAAAAAAAAATAAAATAAATTTTTTTTCTAATTGATTCTTTTTTGTTTACGCGACTTATGAATAATTATCATTGTTTGTTTATTATTTATTATTAATACTTTGCATTTTTATATCGTGATAAAAAAGATGAAAAAGAGTTTAATGGACCTTTAATAAGAAAAAAAAATAGATTAAATTCTATCTATTTTAAAAAAAAACGCGTTTGATATCGTTTGATATGTTTGATATCATTTTTGATAATTAAATGTTTGTAAATCATCGACAAAATAATGTTCATTCAATTCTTATAATGTTTTTATTTTCAATCCGTTTCAGAGTTTTTTTTATAAATAAATAAATAAGCGAGTTAAAGAGACGAATTAAAAAAAAGGGGGGATAAAAAAAAAAAATAAATAAATAAAATTTAATGCAAATAAAAAAAAAACATGAAAGAATAAATTTATTAATTATTTTTTACGCCCAATAAATAACAAACACGCACGCACATTATCTTTTTTTTTATAATACCAAGAAGTTCACCGAACGTAACCGAGCCTGAGAAATAGTAAATAAATAAAACGTCTTACGTACTTCTCAGGACATGTGAGATTTTTAAATTAAAGTTTAAAGAGATTTTTAATCTGACGAATAAAAAGATATAATAAAAAACTCTAAAACAAACAAAAAAGCGATATTATGCTTCTAGGTTATTTGCGTGGGTTTTATAAAGAATAAGAAAAAAGAAAGTGAAAAAAAAAAATTTTTTTTCGCCCATGCACAAAGCATAAATAAATTAATAATTTAATTTATTTTGTTTCCTATCTATGTTCATTATTTTTTTTTTTAATTTAACCCAATACGAAACCCCAAGACACGAGGTATAACAAGGTATAACAACAATGGAATCTATATATCGACCAACATTTCTAATAATAATACAGTGCCGGACCTACCGACAGAACGAAAAAAAAAGTATTTTTTTTTCTTTTGAAAAAAAAACTAATAATTGTATTAATTGTATTAATTGTGAACTATAAAACTATAAAACTATAAACTGGTAGATTTTTTCTAATTTAGTACAAGTAATAAAATTATAACAATAATGATAACAAGATTTCTAACAAGTTTTTTATAAGATAAATAAGTAAGTAAAAGCAAGAGAGCATAAGACAGCTGCGAAAGTATGGATTTTCGGTAGTGTTACCGCTTTTAAAACAATAATCGGAATTTTCTATTGAAATTTCGCATAAACCCACATTACGATGCGTTTCAAATAACTTGAATAATTCAATAATTCGTAATTATACGTTCTTTTAAAATAAAATTATATTTATTAATATCCTTTTATCAAATTTGGTATGCGGAGCTCGTCTTAATAATGAAATTCATTTCTAAAAAAGTATTCTTTGATAAAATATATTTATTTTTGTTTATTATTATACAAAAAAATTTTTTGGTTTCAAAAAAAAAAAAAAAAATTTTTTTTTTTCATTTCGCATTTTTCGCAGAAAAAAAAAGCATAGACCATCTCACAAATTATTTGTTAAAAAAAAAATATTCAAGTTTTATTTCAAGTTTCAATTCTTGTAATTCTTGTAATAAAAATTTTTTCTTACCTGTTTTGTGAAATTAAGTGGAACTAATATTTTTTGACATTATTATATACTGCGGGTTACCTGCTACCTGCCGAAAATTCTTAATAACAAAAAAATGGCGCAATAACCTCAATAACCCCTCATCCTGTATTATTTATATGTAACAGTATATCTAAATGTTATATATTACATATATTATATACATAAATTATATATATATATGATACGTATTACATATTTTTTATATATATTTTATATTATATATATTATATATTACATATTTTATACGTATATTGTATATTTTATATTAATGTACTTTAAAAAAACGTCTTTTATGTATTCATAGTTTCATAATTAAAATCTACAGATATTTAGCTAATATCCAAATTACCAAATTTGTAAAAAGTTTAACAAAAATTTTCTTTTTGGCGTAACAAACAAATGTTTAATTTTATTAATGATTTTTAAATGATAGAAAAAAAAACGGTACCATAATTACCAAATATTATCATAGTTACATATTTAATTTTCGGTAATTTTTTTTTGTTTATTTCCGGGTATAATAATAAACATAATGATTATTTTTTTTTTATGAAAAAGGATTTTGAACATATGAACAAAAAAAAAATTTTTTTTTTTAATTTGTAAACAATAAATAATTATATCTTGTTTAAAAATTTCTTTTTGAAAAAAACAATGTAAAAAAAAATAAAAAGAAAAAAAAAAAAAAAAAAGTGTTAAAAAAAAAATATGTTTATCAGATTTTCGATGACGTGCTTTATTTTAAAATCGTCATATTATGTAACCCGATAACTTTTTTGTTAATAATAATAAACCTTGAATTTTTTACATTGTTCAAATCTTAATATATTTTAGGTGATAATTTTGTTTTTTTCGATAAAAAAAAAATATCGTTTATTATTATTAATTATTAATTATTATTATTATTATTTCAAAGAATCTTTTTATAGTTTCATTACTTCCGAGAGATTCTTTAAAAGATTCCTAAAGAGAATTTTTTTTTTTTTGTTTATAATATCGGAATCAAATGCATATAAAATCAAAATAATGCTAAACCGAAAATGAATCATCACTTACCGCCCACACAAATATTATTATCGATAATGTATGTGTTGTTAAAAATAAAAAAACTTAATTTTATTTCTGTTTCGCTCATTATTTATTCCGTCCAAAAATCATCTCTTTTTATTTTAATCTTGCTTATTTGTTTCCATTTCGCTCATGTGAAAATTTTTTCGAAAAAAGTTTTTTGCTGGTAACCCAAGAAATTCCTAATACCAAGATATCATATGAATATATCTTTGAACGTGGTGAACAAAGAAAATAATATAAATACTTTACATCATTGTGTAAATCAAAAAAAAAATTTTCCCTTAACCTTAAAACACCTAACCTTAAACAAGAGTTGGCTTAAAAACCAAAGGTTTGGAAGATAAAAAAGGTTCCTTTGATTTTTAAATATCTAAAAATGGATCTTAATACGGTAATAACGGATTATAACCAAAGTATACAATCTTGGAAATTTTTTTTTTTTTTTGTTTATAGAGAAAAAAAATAGAGAGATAAATAAAAATAAAATTAAATTTTAAAATCACATTATTTTAAACACATGTACATGATAATGAAAAATATAATAAAGAAATACATACAAATTCGGCATTCCAAACAATTTTTTTTTCTCATTGTTTTTTTTTTTCTCAAGATAAAAATATGAATATTTTGAAAGTGTGTGTGCCAGGTGGCGAAAATAATAATAATAATAATCATAATAATTCATAACTGTAATAAAATAAAAATATTAATTAAATTTAAAATTAATTAATTGTAAAAAAAAAAAAATTTTTAGCATAGGGCGCCTTTAGGGCGGGTTTTTTGTGATATTGTAGTACGACCTTCGCTCCTTGCTGCGGTTACTGGTTCCATAGTTTTTCGTAAAAAAAAAAACGCGTAAACAAATAATTTATTATTTATAACATTTTTTTTTAAAAAACGCGTTTTATTTTTAAAAAAGAATTCTTAAATTCTTAGTCATTCTATATTTCTATATGCGTTATATAAACAAAAGAATATATAAATATAAATGCGTTTAAAAAAAAAAAATAATAATGCGTTAAAAAAAAAATAATAAATACGTTAAAATGAATGTTTTAAAAAAGGGTCGATTAATAAAAAAAGTTTTGAAACATTTTTTAACATGTTTATTTAGATTTTAACATGTTTATTTAGATTTTCAAGAAAAATTTCTAAATTTTTATATGAAAAAAAAAAGCAAAAGCAAAAGCAAAACAAAACAAAAACAAAAAAACAAAAAAGAAAAAAAAATATAAAAATATATATATAAAAAAAAAAAAAAAAAAGGTTCGAAAATTCCTCAATTGTTTAAAGGAATAAAACCCATTTTATATATTTTCCTCTTCAAGAACTTGATAGAACTTGATTTTTTTATGTAATAGAATGTAATAGATATGTATCTTATGTATCTTGATGTAAAAAGATACTTAAAGATACTATAAACGCATATATAAAAAAAAAACGCCCCAAAAATATATTAATACACTTGGCAATTTGCACAACATTTATCAGCATTTATATATCAAGAATTTTTTAACAGATAATCAAATCGCAAAAAAAAAAAAAAAAAAGAAGAGAAAAATAGAACAATGCAAAATAAAGAAAACAAATTATCATCTATGGTTAAATATAATATTTTTCTTTGGAAATTTGGAAATAAAATTCTTTAATATTTTTTTTTCTTTTCTTTTTTTTTTTTATAAAAAAAAAATGTGCATGTATGTAGGGGAAAGAAAAACTCATGCCGGTAATCTCGGAGGGTCATATCACCTAATAAAGTGTCATGTGAATTATGTTATGCCGATTAAAAAGAAACATTCGGTTTGCCCGGATAATAACCATTATAATAATCATTGTATACTGAAAAGTTTATAGTTATAATAGGCAACATAGACAACATAAAATAGTAAGTTAAAAGTAATAATAATGCATTATGTGGAGAAAGTTGACTAAACCTTATAGAGAAATAGCACAGTTAAATAACATTTATTTTCTTTTAGGTAAAGATTGAAAATGGTATGATAAAAGGATTTCTGTATGAACATGCCCTGACTTACAAGATTGAAAGGATTATTGTCAACTTTAGAAGTTTTGAGCGACGATATACATAAAAATGAATAGGTACAATTGTAAATGATTCGCCCTATATTATTAATGCATTTGATTTACGGAAAATTATAGGGAGATTGAGGTAAAGATAAGGTAAAATAGAATAATCCCGATTATATTAAGATATCAAATTTAGAAGTTGGAAGTTTTTTTACCAACCTTTTTACTTTTATCACCATTAACTTCTTTTACCATGAACTTTTTACCATGAATTTTACCATGAACGAATCCTAAAATCAAAATGACATTGTTAGTTTTATCAAAAATACAATAAATAAATGATATACATAAGATATACACACAGTTAAACGAAAAATATTTTCAACCCCTTATTCCTTATTCCACAACATTAATAAAATTAACTAGATATCAAGTTATTACCTATAAAACTGCGCTATTCTTAGTATAGTAATCCGATAACTAGCTCTACATAGGAAAAATAGTCTTACCTAGTTCATTATGTTATACGATTTGCAAATAAAACGCGACATCAATTTCTTCATTTCAATTTTCTTCGTTTTTACGTCATCCTCCATCTAAATTTTAATAAAAAAAAAAATTTAAAAAAATTATCATAAAAGTCTAAATTAATTTATGGATATCATTTGGTGGTTTTTTTACCTTTTGTAACTTACCTTATTTAGAGATTGGCACTTAATTTGTTTATTTATTTTTTTTCTTTCGTTCCTTTTCTTTTCTTTCTTTTCTATATTTTTCTTTGAACACTTATATAATTAGACAATTTGAAGAACCCCTAACTATTAGGATATCCCTAATAACTATTAGGATATCCAATTATGGTTCAATTATAATATATTATCGAGTAAATAAATAAATAAATTGTATTTTATCATTTTTTCAAGGGTTATCTCATGATCAAATAAAAATAAAATAAAAAAATTTTTTTTTTTTCTTCTCTAAAAAAAATGCACTTCTTTTCTCGTATAATAAAGGCTAATGTAAAAGGCTAATTAATATAAAGGCTAATTAATATAAAGGATAATTAATGTAAAGGTTTAATGTAAAAAAAAAAATTTTTTTTTTTAAATAAATAAATAAATTATAACTTTTTTTAACTTTATACAATAATGTATGTAACATTTTTCACCTTTTTTAATTGAAAAAATAAACACGAAAGAGAACCTGTTCTTCTTCTATAATATACATAATATACGTAATAATTATAAAGCATGAATAAATGGTGATAATAATTAACTAAACTCTATATCGCACTTAAAGATATTTTTAAACTAAAAGAAAAAAAAAAAAATTTTATAAAATAAAATAAATTTATTTATATTATAGATTATAATTAAAATAATTGTATTAAATTTGTGATATTAAAGATCTTTTTAAAGTATAAAGTATAAATTATTATGTCACTTTGTGTTACCGGCAGGGATGTGAACTTTAAGCCAATATATTTTTTAGATTAATTGAAATTAATATAATTGAAAAAAAATTTTTTTTTTATACATTTTATACATTTTATATTATCTATCAAGTTTTTTTTTTCATATAAAATGCAAGCGTTTTTTCTTCGTTCTCTCTACAATTTTGTTCTCGAACAAAAAAAAAAATAAAAAAAAACTTATAGAAACAAATAATTTTAGAACGAAATTTCTCTTTAATAAATTATTTAATATATATACTATATATTACTTTCTACTTTTTTAATATATAATTTACGAGTTTTTATCATCTTATTTTAAAGATAAAAATATTTATCTATCACAATTACACAAAATATATTTTTGCAATTTAGAATAAAAATTTTTTTTTTTTTTGTAATCCCAGGTCCAAACGCCTATATTAATTGCCTAGAATCCTTTTTTTTTCTTCCTTCATTTTTGAATAAATTCAAAAAAAAATAATTTTTTTTTGCTTTCATTCAAAGAAAAGAATCTTTTGAAATATCTTCTTCTCAAGTAAATACAATACTATTATCCCCCCCCCCCTATTTATTATATTTATTCTCTTGTATATATTTTCGTTTGTATTATAAACAAAACCCTTTCTTAAAAAAAAAAATTCGGTTTTTTTTCTTATATATATTTCTTTTTTTTTTTCTTTCTTACTTTCGTCTTCACATTTGTAACGAATATATACATAATACATACACACGAAAAAAAATGACTTCAACTTCCGTACGGTAAGTATCTATAAATCAAAAAATCAAATAATTCCCTTTATCTTTTTATTCTTTATTCCTGTTTCTTTCACGTCCTTATTTATTTTCTTCCACTTTTCCTTTTTACCGTTTTTCGTTTCGTCCTCTCGCTCATCTTCCATTCCGTTTTTTCTAGAGTCGCTTTGAGAGTAAGACCACTTAATAGCAAAGAAACCCTACAAAATTGTAGTGAATGTTTAACAATAATACCTGACGCACCACAAATACTCATGGGAACCGATAAATCTTTTACATTTGATTATGTATTCCCATCTGAAACTGAACAAGAAGAAGTATTTCATGATTGCGCAAGTCCGCTAATAGATAAACTTGTAGAAGGGTGAGTATACAGAAAAAAAAAATCGGTGTCACGTCGCTCAAGAAGAATCAAATATAATAATTAATATTCCGAAGTATCACAGATAAAAATTTTATTAATTTTTTTTCTTGATAACAAATTCGGAGATATTGATTTTTTTGATGATATCACTTTTATTTTTATCGTGCCATTGTTAAATTTTTATTATTTATTATTATAATATTTTTATTTATTTATTTATTATTATTTTTTTTCTTTTATTTTATTATTTTAGTTATAATGTCACAATCTTAGCATATGGGTAAGTAAATAACTTAATTAACAATCATTATTTAAATTAGTTTGCATATTTATTATTTATTTATTATTTACTTTTTTATATTTATTATAACCTGAAACAATTTTATTAAATTTTATTATTTTATTATCCCCTTCTCCCCCCTTACTTTTTTAGTCAAACTGGTAGTGGTAAAACATATAGTATGGGTACTGCTTTAGATGGTGCAAATATTCCACCCGAACATTTAGGTACATATTTCCATTGTTTGTTATACATATTCCCTTGCATCATTTTTTAAAATGATCATCAATAAGTTGATCATCAATAACTTAATATGTTCATCAAATTAATGACGTCATTTTATTATTATTAGGTATCGTACCACGTGCCATAACTAAATTATTTGCCGACCTTTGCGAACGAAAAGAAAAAAATCCTTCCTATGAATATGAAGTTTATGTATCATTCTTAGAATTATATAATGAAGATCTTATAGACTTATTAAACCCACAAAGTAGAGAAAATAATAAAAAAGGAAAGAGTGATTTAATGATAAGAGAAGATGCAAATGGTCAAATATATTGGGCTGGTGTAAAAGAAGTTCAAGTTTCGGATCCAGATGAACTTTTAGGGTATGTTTCTATTATCTTTTTTTTATATATATATAAAAAATATAAATATAATTTATTAATTTTATCAAATTTTTATTAGACAATTACAAAAGGGTTCACTGTGTCGAACTGTCGCTTCAACAGATATGAATATGGTATCTTCAAGATCACATGCTATATTTTCCGTAATACTGAAACAAACAAGAATAGAAAATTTAGAAGAAAATAAAGAAAATGATGCTCCACCTCCTGAAGCTGCAACCATGTCAAAAAGAAAGAGTAAACAAAAATCATTAACATCAAAAATAACTTCAAAATTTCATTTCGTAGATTTGGCTGGTTCTGAAAGGGTAATGTATATAATATATAATATATATATATAATATTTTCGATTATTTTTTTTTTTATTTATTAATATTTTTTTTTTTTTTTTTTTTTTTTAAATAAATAGTTAAAGAGAACTAATGCCGTAGGTGATAGAGCAAAAGAAGGAATAGCAATTAATGGTGGTTTATTAGCCCTTGGTAATGTAATTAGTGCTCTTGGTGATGAATCAAGAAAGGTCACTCATATTCCTTATAGAGATTCAAAATTAACACGTTTATTACAAGATTCACTTGGTGGTAATAGTCAAACTCTTATGTTGGCTTGTGTTTCACCTGCTGATTCTAATTTCATGGAAACCTTAAATACACTAAAATATGCTAATCGTGCTCGTAATATTAAGAATAAAGTTAGTGTTAATGAAAGTTATGGTGGTAATTCTGTTGAAATAAATCAATTACGTGGTCAAATAAGTAGATTAAAGATGGAAATTCAAACTTTACGAGCTGGTGGTTGTAATGAAGAAACAAGTCGTAAACATGAAGAAGATATTAAGAGTCTTCAAAATGAATTAGGAATGACAAAATGGAAACTTAAAAATGTTGAACAAGAACTTATTACTACAAAAGCTGAAAAGAACACTCTTTTAATGGAAATTAGTTTTAATGATCAAGATCTTTCAGATGCTGATCGTGAACATAGGATTAAAACTCATAATATCGTTCAAGGTTATGAATCAGAGATTCAAGATCTTAAAAATCAAATTTCTGAACTTTTAGCTGCTCAAGCTTCTCAACATCCACGTAAATCTTCTTTGGCTGGAACAACACCAGGAAGAGAGACGGGTCGTATCAAATTCTCCGATCCTCATATTTATTCATCTGATGAAGATATTCATAATCTTAATAATAATAATAATAATAATAATAATAATAAAGAGAATAGTGAGAAGAAAGGTAAAAAGAAGAAGAAACGTACTTCAAAGAAAAGTAAGACAAGAGCTGATGGTCACTTCCCAGTATCTGATGAAACTTCTACTACTAAAATCTCACCTATTGGTCCTTCCTCATCTAATCATCAATTAGAACATGTAAATAATCCAATTTTGGATGATGCTAAATCCTTATTCACACCATATGAAGAAGATGAAGAAAACATTGAAGAAGAAGATGGTGAAAATGTTGATGGTGAATCATTCAAATTTACTCGAAAATTGAGAAGACGTAGCAAGACAAGAGATAAGCTTGAAAAGGCAAAGGAACAACTCAGACAAAGTTACATGATAATAAAGAATGGAGGTTCTTTACATGATGATCCTATTTTAAGTCAATTAATAAAACAACCTTCATCAACTAAGAGTGAAAGTTATATTGATCAAATGATTCCTAATAATCAAAAAGAAAAAAGAAGATCAAGCAGTGTATCTTTCAGTGAACTTCAAACCGTTGAAGTACCAGAATGGCAAGAATCTAATCCACAACCACCACAACCTACTAATACTCGTCGTACTTCAAATTCAAGTCGTTCGGTTAGTTTCTCCGATCAACCAATTTCTCCTAATTCAACTAAATCTTCTCAAAATAGCACTGGTTGCTCATCTCAACAACAACAAAATGTTATTGCTCTTACCCGTATGTTACATCAAATTCAAGCTGATATAGCTGTTAAAGAACAACTCGTTTCACAATTGGAACGTGCTGAACAAGAATATACTTATATGAGAGCTCAATATGAACAGAAATTGGCTGATATGCAAGAAGCTTTAATTACTTTACAACAAGAAAGAAATGCCGCTGTTAAACGTGCTCAAAATGCTAATACTGGTGTTAGCACTCGTGATAAGAATTCAATCCTTGCCGAACTCAAAGCTCGTTATGAACACAAGATGAAACGTTTAATCCAAGAAATTGGTGAACTTCGTCGAAAATATAATGAAGCCACTCAATCTAATACCACATCAAAGAATCAAAATGAAACAATGCTCAAGAGTATGCGTGCTCAAATTGAACAACTAAAAAGTGAAAAGATGAGAGCGATGAAACGTATGAAAGATGAAGCTGAACGTGTTCGTGAAATGACTGAACGTAATCAACGTGAAATTCAAACCCTTCGTCGTAAAGAAAAATCCGCTCAAGAACAAAAGAAACGTTTTGAAAGAACTAGTGAAATGCAAAAGATCATGCTTGAAAAGAGACAAAAAGAAGTTTTACAAACAAATAGTAAACTTAAATCAGTTATGGCATTACTTAAACGAACTACTACTCCAAAATCAATCACAAAGGCTATCCGTAATCACAAACGACAATCAATATCTAATAATACTGAAGATGGAAAGGAATCGAGACGATCATCTGATGATTTAAGTCCTATCTATGATGAAGTATTTGCCAGTGGTTATGATAAGAAAAAACTTCTTGATGAAGCAATCTATAAATATATTAGTGGTCGTCAAACATTGACAATGATGGATGATTGGATCGTTAAAAGAAATAATTTACAAGAAGAGAAGAATGAATTACTTGAAGAACGTGAAAAAATAATTACTAGCGAAATTGGAAATGAGTTAGGAGGAGATGCTCAAGCATTAGATGATAAGATTGAGATGATCACCTCGGAAATTTCTTATATTACTGCCAAGATTCATTCTTTACAATCAAGTATTGCAGCCGAACAAGAAGAAAAAGCTGCTGAAAATAACAAAGAATCTGAAGATAAATCACGAAAGAATAGTATCAAGTCAAGTAAAATTGAAAAGAAACTTTCTTTCCTCTTACCAGAAAATGCCACA
Source organism: Rhizophagus irregularis (assembly GCF_026210795.1). Taxonomy (NCBI): domain Eukaryota; kingdom Fungi; phylum Glomeromycota; class Glomeromycetes; order Glomerales; family Glomeraceae; genus Rhizophagus; species Rhizophagus irregularis. Next base: position 2,632,931 of record NC_089441.1, on the reverse strand, counting down.
CCTGAAGCATCATATGACGTTGCTGTTCGCATTTTACGAAATTTGGATGAATTTGAAAGTTATACAATATTAGAATCCTTCTTTAAGGATATTGTTGATCTTAAAACTGGAGATTGGTCTCGACAAATGACCTTGGAACAACAAGAAAAGACAATTATTGATTTAAGAAAAACTTTATTGGCCATGCGAAGAGCTGCAGTTCTTACAACAAGTGAATATGAAAAGAAAAACAGAGAACTTGAAGAAGCTTTACGTTTCGGTGGAGGATCATTAAGTCCATCAACTCCGGAAAAGAGAGAATTACAGATGGATGATATTGAAAATAGTACTTCCAATGCCATTTCCTTATTTGATCATAAATTAGATCAAGCTTATGCAGAAGTCGAAGCTGCAGTATCAGCAGGAACTCTTGGAACTCCTGGTCAAATGGGATCATTATCAAGACGTAATTCATACTTCTTTGATGATGATGCAGCTTACTTCTCTTCTTCACCATTATCTGCAAGTCCATTGAATACTGGTAATAATAGAACAAGTTTCTCTTCAAGACCACCAATACCTCCCGGTTGGTTAAATCTTCAACCACGTGAAAAAGTAAACGAACAAACTAATGAAACAACGCCGGACGTTCCAACAAATCCAAGAAGAAAAGATTCTGGTAATAGTGAATCTAGTGGTGATAACAATAATAATACAAAGAGAAGGAGTTCAAATGGTCGAAGATTAAAGAGACCATCTAATGGTCCATCTACACCATCTACACCATCAACACCATCAACACCAAAAGATGAGCATGTTTCTCCTTTAGAACGTACAAGATCACTTAATAGTCAACCTTTAGAACGAACAAGATCACTCAATAGTCAACCTTTAGAACGCACAAGGTCTATTGGTCAACCTTTGGAACGTACCAGATCCAGTGATCAACATTTAGAACATGCCAGAGCTGGTCTTCAACTTTCAAGTTCACGAAGAAGTTCGCTTCGTGATGGATCAACAATTCTTGCACATAGTCGACAAAGTAGTTCAACAAGCATGGGTTTCCACTTAGAATCAGGTGGCGATGGTCCACGTGATAGCGGATATTTTAGCAGTGGTGATAAGCGAAGGTCACAAAGTAGTATGGCACGACGAGGTTCCAAAGATATAACAGCAGCATATCATATGCGACAAAGTTCATATGGACGTAATTCACCCGATAGTGATGATGCAGCAAGCGTAACAAGTACGACCAGTGAACGTGAAAAACGTGCATTAATGTCACATCATACACATACAAGATCAGAAACACCGACAGGTGATAATGTTTTTGATCGTTTATCAAAGAGTCAAACACAATCGAGTACAGCAAAGAAATATAATGGTGAAAGACGTGGTAGTGTCGCTAGTATTACCAGTGTTTCCAGTGTCACCAGAGGTGGTGTGGAAGACACATTAGCAGCATTAGAAGGAAGGCGAGAAGAATATGCAAAATCGCCTGAACTAAAAGTACAAGCATAATTTATTATTAATCTTAGAATTTTCTATATTAGATTTTAATTCTTAATAATAGAAACTGAACGTTTACATTAATTTTTCTTTGTTCATATTGTAAAAAATTTATTTGTAGATATATAAGTGTACTTTTTTATTTTTTTTTATTATTTTTTTTCTTTTTTTCTTTTATTTCTTTTCTTCTTTTTCTTCTTATTTTATTCTTCAACCAATAGATAGTAACACCAGTAAAAAAAAAAAATTTGTAATATATAAGTCGTTTTTTTTAAAAAAAAATTAATTGTAATTATAAAAAAAAAATAAATGAAATAATACCATTCTTTCGATTAAAATTTGATTTTATTTTTCAATGATTTTTATGATTTTTTCATTTTATCTTTCGTATTTTTTTTCGAAGTTTTTTCGCAAAGTGTTTTTAGTTACTTATGGATCGTCAACAATTAGCGTTAAATTATCCATTAATTTTTTTTAGGAAAGTGAAATAATATCAATAATAATGAAAAAAAAAAAAAAGATTATCGACGAAATAAAAATGCACAGGATTTTTTTAATGCGCAAGAATTACTTCAGAGAACGGATACTGATTGTACTTGCATGCATAATAATTATAATATATAACATCTATATCCTTTTATGGCGTGGATTTTTTTTAAACTCTTTATGAAGCGTCAAGCGTGTGAATAAGAATAGATTATTTTTACTACAAATCAATTTATTTTAATGAAGCAACGCGTTAATCCTCGCTCCTTAAACATGCTATCTTATTATAAGAGACACAAAATATATTAAAGATTTTAAAGATCGACAGCAAACCGCCGTCCGCGCCCTCGCGTAACAGACCGAGATCAAAAAGATCACCCGGTTTTCTTTCTAAACTATGATAGTAGAAAAAAATTTTTTTTTTTCCTATTTACACCAAAGAATTCAGGCTAACTAAAGATGAAATTTACACGTGAAGAAAATTCCAGAAAAGTATAGTATAATTAGAATTGCAATATATGGAACTTAACTGAACAGTTTTTATTATGTACAACTTTAAATTGTTTTTTTTGACCCCCTATAAATTCATTGTACAAATTTCCTAAAACAATGGTTCATACAACATATGCAATATGCCCAACCAAATAAATAATAGCGCCGATTTTTTGGATAACAGATAAAGATATCTTTCGGAACAATGAAACCAAATTCGTATAAACTTTGTCATACGATGAAAACTTGGCGAGGAAAGGATTAAAAAATTAGGGGATGAAAAAAAAAAAACAATTATGTAATCTTCATATTAAAATGGGGCGTCTACATTTTTATTTTTTATTTATCATGCGTTAAAAAAAAAAAATTTTTTCGCGTAAATGAACGGGAAGTACCACATTTTTATTTACAAATACCTAAAATTATCTAACAGAAAGAAAATATTTTCCTTTCATATGATTTTATAGTTTTTGTTTACAATAATAAAGAGATTCGGGAAAGAATTTTATCATTCTATCTTAATCATCTGCCATGAAGAAGCCCACGCCTTATTTTTAAGTGTAAGTAGTTTTTTTTTTTCTGTTGTTTATGTTTATGATTAGGTAAAGAGAATGTAGGTTATCTGATGGTGTCATCGATCACAAGGATCACAAGATTTTGATCAAATCGTTATAATTCGAATCGCTATTCGGAACCCTAATTTCCTAATATTCCCTAAACGAGATATTTCTTAAAGTTGGATTAATTTACCAATAACATTTCCGACGAATCAAAAATTTTTTCTATCAAAAACTTATCAACGAATTTTGTATAAAAAATATGCAAAAATAATGTTTATCCGTGAACAAACAGTGAACCATTCATTTTCCACATCTTTTTTATTTGAATTTTAAATCAATCGATAAATGAAATCTTTTTCTCCTATCCTTGTTTTTTTTTCATTCCTAAATGGTGTATTATTGTGATACATAATGTTATTTTCTTGTGTTCATGCTAGATCCTTACGATATCATTAGCCATTAGGTTTTTTTTTTTAGTTTAGAGATAAAAGGGTACGTGTTATTTTAAATAATCACCATTATTTATGTTATTTATTGACTTTCCGTCGGTTCCGTTGCTCCGTTATATAGTTTCACTAAATATATATATATTATTAATAATTCTTTATATAGTCAAATTCTCTCTTATTTTAAAAATATTTATTTTTTTTTAGTTTTTAGATGAAAAAAAATATATTTTTCATTTTTCTCATACACAAAATATATTACGTTACATTTTTTTTTTTTTAAGCCCCCACATTTGGATTATAATGGGAATGACATACTTTAAAAGTATTCATTCTTTGCTTAACTTTTAAAGTTGTGACATAATAATGATTATCAGTAATACAAAGTAAGGATACTACGTAACGAATTTTTTTAATTGTTCGAAAAACAGAAAAAAAGATCATGTGACTCACTCGACACTTTACTTAATATGATATTGTTTTACTATATGAAAATAAAATATTTAATAATATATAATATTTTTAAAATAGTTAAATTGGAATATATTAAACATATTTGTAATTATTTGATTATTACGTGTTATTCATTCATAATAATGTTTTTATGTACAAAAGACCCGTTTTTCACTATTATATCAATTAATTCTTGAAAGTTTAATTAATTTCACTCAGGTGACCCTTCAAGGAACCGAGTTACTCTAGTAATACGAATATCACATCTTCAATAAGAGATATTATATCACATTCCTTTGAGGGTAGGGTCGATATTTTTGAATCTTGCATACAATATATTCACTTACTAGACGATGGTCCTTGCTCATTCTACGCTTTTTTAAGACGAGAAATTTCATAAAACTGAGAAAGCTTATTTTGGACCAGTCAACTTTTGATTGGCTAATCACTTTTATTACATAACTCCGCACAATTTATTTTATCTCTCACTCTTCCTCTATTCTTTTTGTGGTTTATCAAGTTGTATCCTATAAGAATCTTAGATCTTAGACCCATGTTATTTCATATTTCATTTCAGTTTGTATATTTTAATTATTACTGTTATTGATTGTAGTTTCATGATAATACTAAATGTATTTTTTTTTTTCTTTTTGAAGAGTTTTATGATATATTGATATTCTGGAAATCAAGTATTTTTTTAAGTTTTGGGGTTAATCATAAATTACACATTTATAACATTACTTTTAAAGGTGAGACGAAGAGTTGTGCTAAAAGAGGTGTTGAGTACGGTGCTAAAAGAGGTGTTGAGTACGGTGCTAAAAGAGGTGTTGAGTACGTTACGCTGCTAACATTGTACTCAATAGTACGTATGTAAACCTTTTAAGTGTGTGGAGTTAATAAATTAAAAATTAAAAAAGAGTTGTATGCAATTACAATCTAATTTTAATTTTAATTTTTTTTTATTATTTTATATTTTATATTCAAAATATTCATCTTTGCAAGTTAGTATTCGCCATAGACGTTAAAAACGCGAAGAAAAAGCAAAAAATTCAACTCAATAATTTAAAGAACAATTTAAAGAACGAAGAAACGCGTTTCAATATAAGGTATTATTAACAATTTATAAATTTATAATTATAATGCGGTGTTGTCGGTCGATCAGAGGCTAAAGGCTGAACAATAGTTTTTATAACAGCTGATTGTAAATTCGATTCTGTAGATGTTGTCCCTGCAGGTAAAACAGAAGGTGACGATCGACTAGAGACTTTCGAATTGGAATATTTTTTTTTGAGGCCTGTTGTTTTGTATTATTATTAAGCATTAACAATTCAACTATAGTAGTATTCGGCACATACAATAGTTTAGTAGTTTTTTGTTATATATTAAATAGTTATTGGATGGGGAATAGAGATATCGGTCAAAGACCGATATCCCCATCCAATAACTGAGTTATAGTTTGGCCATTAGGAATACTGCGGAATTAATGCTACTAATACTGATCAATATTGGATGTCTCATAAAAATATCGGTCATTAAAATCCCACATATTCCTAATCGACTGAACAATAATGCATAATAATAGGTTCGCAAATTACATTTTTGTAATACTTCACATGACTCACTCTACCTTTATACTTTTTGTTTTAATAATAATAAAATTACAGTAAAAAATAATGTAAAGACCTTTTTTATAAAGTTATTCATGCAACTTCACTTATTCATTAATAAAGTTTAATAAAATGCATGCATACCAAAATATAAAATTTAAATAACATGTTACTTTAAAATGATAACATTAAATAAATACCTTTAAAAAAGGGTAAAAAAACGCGATTTGTTTTTTAAAGACAAATGTTACACAAACCAATCTCATCCAATTAGATTTGCTATTCCAGGGATGACTGTGGTCCAGGATTATTATTCCTGCCATAATTCAGCCCCTATGGGTCAACTGTGGTTAAACAGGTCCAATCCTTATTATTTTTACTCTTTTATCATCAATAAAAAAGCATAACAGAATCCTTTTTCTTTTGAACTCAAATCAACACAATCTCATTTTAATTTGTCAAATACAGATGATAAATTAACAATAATGACTAAATAACAAATAATAAAGATAGATTGCAAAATAAGAAGAATAAATAAATATAAACAAAAAACATTAGCTTGAAAATACAGGAAAATAATTTAATAATAATAAAACAAAAAAATTCTCTATGTCCAAGTTAATAATAAGAAAAATATTATTAGTATGGAATAAGAATATTATAAACTGTGAATAATGGCCTATATAGGAATAATATTATATACAATATTAGATAAACAGTCAGCTCATTTGCAGGTTATACAGGTTAAAGTAAATAAAACTGTATATTGGTATAACAAAAATTAGTTTTAAGTTTTTTCTCCTCCTTAATGGTTTTATTTTTCATAATTGAATAATTTAATGTTAATATTAATTAATATTGTAGTTTCAGAAAATAATCAATATATCCAGAATACTATCATGTAAGACTCCTCATAAGCCAGCTTGCAAGCCAGCTCATGAGGAGCTTTACTATCATGTCATATATATCAAAAATATAATACAATTATTGAATATGATGATAGGTATAAACACCTTATAATCAAAAATTCTGGCATTTATTTTAATATTGATAATTTAAATAAAAAAAAAAGAGACTTTAAAAATAACTAGACATAGATCAATACCTCTACAAATATTATTATTATAACAATAATCTTTTAAATTCATAACTTTATATACTATATTTTGTCATAAGAAGATTTCCTAAAAATAAGCTTTCCAGCCAGAATTATGGTGATTTTAGCCAGAATTATGAGCATCTTGGCCAGCATTAAGTGCAAAAAAGGAGTGCTTAATTACTGCCAAATATGGTAAGCAGTATTAATAAAATATGTATTTTCCATTTTTTAAGTATATCAAATAGATTATATTTTTTTATAAAAAAAGATAAAACTAATAAATCAATAATTGTAAAAAAGTATTTTGAATGTTATCATAAAAGAATTTGTAAATCAAAGAAGGTTATTGATCATATATAACAAAGAAATTGATAATTCTTATTGCTTTTCTTACAGAATGTAAAACATTACTGATGGCATTTGGAATCAATAAAAACCGAAACAAAAAAGTCAAAAAGTAAATTTTCATCTTACTTAAGGATATTCTCAAATGTTAAAAGTGTGAAGAAAATAATTTTCACTAATTTTGGTCTCAAAATATTTGCACTTATTATTAATAAGTAAATCTAACTTGCAGATATCAATATATTATTATTTTGCATGGTAATAATTATTTGTCATTTGATATATATAACAAATAATGAAAAAACATTTTCAGTTAATTTTAAATTTTTAAATATAACGTATAAATACTATCTTTAGAACTGATATGGTGTCGTCAGCTCATAAACACTAATATTATGTGACTTCAAATTTTTATAAATTGTAAATTGAATAGTAAAAAGAAAAAACTAAACCGATAAAATGATAGAACAACATGTATCGAACATTTCTATCGGGTTATTTTATAGAATTTAATAAGAATTTTAATTAATATTATGGGTTAAAGTTAGATAATTTTAATAAGTAGTCATAATAAAAACATAAAATTTCGGACTAGTTTTTATGTAATTTTTATGGATTTTACAAAAATTCCATGGAAATCCACAAGAATTCCATGTAATATAGCAAAAAAAAATTTTGCCGCTCACGCAGCAATTATTATATTTTAGCAAAGTACTTTAAAAATAAGTTACACAATATAAATAAATAAAATTTTAAATTTTGGACTATTATTAATATTGTTGTTTATAGGTGACGACCACCATATACAGATAAAAAAATTGAAATTTGCTTCTGTTAATAAATGGTTTAACAAAAGGCAGTCAAATATTGAAGACCAATATTGACATCTGAAAAAAATTTATTATCTTTGCATATAAGTTATCTAGATCATCATCCTAACTATAAATAAAAATACTATTTAAATTGACTGAAATGAATGATTGATTAACTACAAGTATTTATATAATCATATCAAATTTATTGATTAGTTTAAGACTATTATTAAGATTAATAAATTATGATATTTCTTATTTGTACCATACATAATAAGTCTAAAATACAAATTATTACTTAGCAAATAATTTAATATAATGTTTAAATCTATAACCTATTATTAATAGGTTATAATAGATATTTATTAATATTAAATTTATGATTTTAAATTTTAACTAATAGATTTTACTCAAGTTTAAAATTAACTATCAGATATAACTGGTTTAACCCAATAAATGATATCAAATATCAGTTTTATAACAGATTATTAAGTTATAAGTTTAATAGTTAATTAAATGAGTTGAAGAAACTTTTCACATTTTTATACAATATATATATTTGATCTGATTAAAACTATTATTAACCTATTAAACATTTGCTATCTAACTGTTAAAACTTTTTATCAAACTATTAATTAACTATTATTAACTTATTAATTAATCTGAATTAATCCAGTAAAAAATTGAATTAAATTTCCTTAATAAGTACCAATCTAAGTTTGTATTATTCTTAATAAGTCAACTCATTTATTCATTAAGAATTCAGGTTTAAACATTAACTCAATGTCCATTTTATTAAAGAAATTAAACAAATATTGTAAAATAAAATAAAAAATTTGGAATGTAGTAAATCTATTGATTTAATATAACAAATAGATATATTATCCCTATTTCTTAATCTTTAATGACAGATTAAAAATTTTTTCCTACCTAATAATTAACTAAAATATAAATTATAGAAACTTTTACTATTTTATAGTGATCTACATTATATTGATTTTTGAGTTATTTTTTGGCAAAAAGAAAACATTATCATTCAATTTTCATATCTACCTAGTGTATGAAATCTATTTGCAGAATTTATAGAATGCACTCTACTTTTTAATTTTTGCAAATTATACATAATTCTATTTTGCATATAGCATAATTTATAATTTTAAAATTTTATATATGAAAATTTAAGATTTTGCAAATATAGTATTAGATGCGTAAATTGAATTTGTTTTTATACAAATTGCATATAACTTTTATTGCATATTGTACAAAAAGTATTTGATTTGAATTTCATATCTATCCTATTAAATATCTTTTGCTTAAATTCTGAAACTCTGGAAATATTAAAGAAAAATATTAGTACTAGATTTATATTATTTATATTTTTAGTTTCACATATTATTATTATATAATTTGTAGTGTAATATTATTTAATACAATTGATTTATCTATAAACTAATAAAGAATATTTGAAAAGTTATTGTAATTCAAAATAGAATTAGTAGAATCTTTTATCACTTCTTTTTATTTCCTATTACTCCTTTTACTTCTCATCATTTCTTATTATTTCTTATCACTTTTTTTACCTCCCATTACTTCTCTTTATCTTTTATCACTTCTTTTCATCTTTTATTACTATTTTATTTTTCATTATATTCTATTTCTCCTTTTTATTTTCTATTACTTCTTATTACTCTTTTTTACTTTTTTTCATCTTCTATTACTTTTCATTATTCCATTGTTATCTTATTTTTTTTATTAGCATCTTTCTTTTTAATCATTGTAATTTACTTATTTTTTTTATTTATTGTTATTATTTTTTTATTTGTATTACTTTATTAAAAATAAATACAGTAATTTTTTTCTTTAAAATCATAAATATGTGATTTAAATTTAATATTTGCAAATCATATCTACCGATTTGCGGAATTTGCCAATCATCAGTTATGTGGCGCAGTACCGATTAAAATCGATCAAACCCCATTTTTACGTAAGAAAAAATGTCAAAAAATATATAAAAAAACTTTTAAGACCTCTCCCAAAATATTTACCTCTTTAACCCGAAGCCAGTAGAAGGAGTTTCTAGAAAAAAAGGAAAAAAATATTATAAAGTTAGTTTATTAAAAAAAACAAAAGAAAAACTTTACAAAATTCAGAATATTTAATGATTTAATGAAAAAAAATTAACTGAAAAATAATTAATAATAAATATCAAATAGATTTTAATTAAACAACTAATCAATACATAATCTAAATCTGCTAAAACATCGTTATTAATATTTAAAGTTATTTATTTATTGAAAAGATTTTTTTTGAATAATTTTGCTTTCTAAATAAATTTTTTCTATAAACTATAAAAAAAAAATAAAAAAACAGCTCCAAGTTGTATCTAATATAAAATAATTATAAATATACTTGCAAAAATTCTCAACTTACTTGATGTAAAAACTGTTTGAAAAGTTGATGGAGAGTTGATGGAGAGTTTAATAGGGAGTTTACAAAAGAAAAAAATTTTTTTAACACTACTTTTTGTTGAAGTAATTTCTTAATATCTGTCATATGATCATGTAGCACAAGTGTGATCATTTTTGCAAAACTTAATTTACCTAATTTTTATTAAATTATTGGCAAATTCCTTAATTTAGACGAATTTTGTTAATTCCGCAAATCGGCAGATATGTAAAATTTTATTAAATAAATATATTTGCAAAAAAATTTTTTAAAAATATCTTCACAATAAAATTAAAGTTTAATTAATCAAAATTAATTAAATTAAAAAAATTAGCTATCAGAAAATTTACTTTATATATTATATATCATATAACATATTTGAAAAAAAACTCCAGGCAATAATCATCTAAATAACAATCATTCAGGTGATGGTTAGCAATTCCTTTATATCATATTTATATTCATTTTTATTTATTTTTAATTTAATAATTCTTTAATTTTTTAATATATTTTTTTTAACTTTTATTATTATTTCTTAATCTATACTTTTTTATATCTTTTTATATTATTATAGACTATATGATACTCTTTAAATATATTAATTATATTCATATATAATATATTTTTTCTGTTTAAAGTTTCATATAAAGCTTTATATTTTTCATTATTTTTTTTTTTTTAAAAAAAAAACTGTAATGTATCTTTATTTTTCATTATTTTTTTTTATTTCTCTATCAATATAATTATCTCAACATCTTCTATTTTCTAAAAAAAATAACTATTACATTATCTATAATGTTTTTATATTTGAATATTTTTTTTTTATTTTATAGTTTCCATATGGATTAATTAATTTTTTATAAAAAATTTTATAAAAATATTTACTATATAGTGATTTATCCAATATAATTACATTTTTGTCATTAAATTCTATTATTCATTTATTAATTTTTTTTATTATTAACTTTTTAAATAACTATTTATATTCTTTTAATAATTCTTTAAAACTTTTATCATTATTTCTTTTTCTTTTAAATTTATTAAATATCACTTTTAACTTACTTTTTTTTTCTAATTGTTTAATTGAATTTTTTACTATTATAGTTTTTCTAATTATTTCAATAATAATCATTTTTAGTTTTTTAGTCTTATCTATTTTTTTAAATAAATTTTTTCAAATAATTCATTAAAATTTAATAATATTACTTTTCTCTTGATAAAATATTTTATTTACTTTTATCTTTTTATTATTAAATTACTTATTTTCTATTTTTACATATCTAGCTTTTTATTTTTTTTTAAATCCATTTTTATTACTTAATTTTTAACATCTTTTTTTATATCATTCTCTTTAAACTTTAATTTTGATATTAAATGCATTAATATTGTAATATATAAAATTAGATAGGAAATTAGTTAGTAAAAAGATATAGATATCTTAATATTTTAGACATATAGAAAGTTTATGGTTAAGTTTAGAAGGAGACTTTTAAATTACATGATAATAATGATATAATAAGGGAGTTACATATATTACATAATATTCAGTTTAATATAAACTTACTTTCCCCCTTGTCAGATTTAATAACCAATCAAATTATAGTATTTATCAATTATATATTTTATTAAGTGTAATGTAAGATTTTGGTTACCCCCTTCCTCCCTTTAATAATTACATAATATCTGTAAGCTTCCTAATGATGTAATAATTAAGGTTGCCTGCCGAAACCTATTTGGCCTAATGCCAAAGGGTGAAACCCCTTACATAGTGGCAAAACTGCAAAACTGCAAAACTGCAAAACTGCCAAAATGTGCGAAACTGCCAAAATTTGTGAAACCTCTATAATTAAGTTTATCCATAGTTTCGGTATAACAAGCATTAATATTTTATATGAATTTTGTCATATTTTCGCTATTCTAATATTTTTTAGCATTTTTTTTTTTAATTTCAAATTGTCTAATAAATTTATATGTAATTAAAAAAAAATTATTGTAATTTTTATTGTTTTACTTAATATTTTTTTATTTTATTACAATTATTACAATAATAAAGAGATTACATTTCTTTGAAGTAAACTCCCCAGTCTCCACCCGAGTTTTGTTCACCCAAATGTCCGATAATCTAAAAAATGTAGAAAAAAGAAACGTTAGTAACGTTTTTAATATTAAAAAAAATCACCTCTCCTTTTTCCAACTAACATTCCAAAGTCCAGGTTCGTCCAAGGAGTCTGGTAACCTAATAAAAATAAAGAAACGTCAGTATGTTTCTTTAATATTTAAAAAAACTCCCCTTTCCCATTTCTTACATTCTAAGTTTTGGTTCGTTCAGGAGGCTGTTTTTATTTCATTTCAACAGAATTTATATCCCAAAAGAATAACTCTAAAGTAAAGAAAAAGGACTGTTAGATACGTTCCTATAATGAAAAAAAACCAACATTTCCCTTTTCAACCTACTGTTTTGCCAAATTCTAGGTCTGAAAGGCACCCTAAAGTAAAAAAAGAGAAAAGGAATGTTAGGTACGTTCCTACAATTAAAATTAAACAAGTTAAACAACACTTCCCCCTTTTCAACCTACCATTTCATCGAATTTCAGGTCCAGAAGGTGCTCTAAAGTAAAAAAAGAGAAAAGAACGTTAGGTACGTTCCTAAATTAAAATAAAACAACACTTCCCCTTTCCAACCTACCATTACACCAAATTTAAAGTCCGGAAGGTATCCCTAAAGAAAAAAAGAGAAAAGGAATGTTAGGTATGTTCTTATAATTAAAATAAAACCATACCTCCCCTTTTCCAACCTACCACTTCGCCAAATTCCAGGTCTAGAAGGTGTCTCTAAAGAAAAAAAGAGAAAAGGAATGTTAGTGACATTTCTACAAAAAAAATAAATAATGAGACAAAAAATTTGATATAATACTAATGTCATTTCGAATGTTTTACTATCGAAAAGCAAAAAAAAAATTTGTTAACCTTTTGTTTTATCTCTAATGGTTCCTTTGGTTGCATGTTTTGATTTAAATGGCTTATTGGATTGTTTTAATGAGCCAGCTCCATGACAAAATAGTTTTTTGGTGGCATTTTAACGAAAATAAATTAAAAACCCAACCTTTCATGTTTAGGGTGGGTTTATTTTTTCCAACTATAAACAATAAAAATGTTTTTTTTTAACCTTTTTTTTTTAATAAAAAAAAAGATTATCAGATCAGAAATTAGTATGATTGGTAAGTCATATGATGTACCAAAACTGATCAGAATAAAATCTGCAAATCGCAGATTATAGTGAATGCTAAAACTATATGTATATCATATGATATACTATGCTAAAACGTCAAAACAGTTTTGCAGATTTTAGCAGTTTTGGCATTTCAGCATTTTAAGGCGATTTTGCGAAACTAGTTTTAGCAGTTTCACATATACTATCTTACCGAAACCTCCTAGTTTTGGCAAGCAACCTTAGTAATAATAATAGAAGAGTTTTTATTTTACAAATAAAATATGAATTAATTAAAAATAAATTATTAAATTTTATTATTAACATAAAAATTTTATTTTACTTTAAATTATATTTTATTTTCAGAAATTGATTAATAGTAAATGGGTTTAAAATTTGAATGCATCTGCGTTTGAACGCATCCCCTTTTTTGAAAATTTTTAAATAGTAAATTTGTCGATCATTTATGATCACGTTATGATTAGCAAATTTACTATTTAATAATTTCCAAAAAAGGAGGGTGCATTGCAATGCACCTGCGTAAAATTATTATTTCCTTAATAAATTACAAATTAAAATATATAAATTATTTATTTTGTATTATCTTGCCATTATTAAGAAAATATTTAATAGTTGTGATGTAAAATATGGAAACATAGTAAAAATGTTTTATTAATATATTTGGATATGAACATGGAAATGAATATGAAAATGTAGTAGAAAATATGGGAATTAATTTATATTTTGAAGTATAATATTATAAAATGTAGAAATTTTATTTAATTCTATGAAAAATATATTATCCTTTAAACTGTTTTGCAGCCAAATTTGCCTGCAATTTTATTTTTTAATTAAAGACACTTTTAAATATCTAAAATATTTTATTATATAAACCAATATTTTTGTAATAAATTCTATAGTATTTTTTAAGTAAAAATTGAAAAAAAAGTTCAATTTGATTAATGATTTTTTAAAAGTAAATAGCTAAATTTTTTAAATTGAAATATCTTTTTATCCATTAACCCTAGAAATATAAAATTACCACCATTTAATATGTATTAATAAGAAGAATCTGATAAAATAAAATTGTTCTTCTACAAATATTATGTGATAGAATAACTTATAAAATCTAAAAATTTATAAATTAATATAACATTTTATTTATTAATTTTAGAATTATAATTTTATTACTATTAGATGCGCTTTAATAAAAGGAATTTAATTAATATAATTTTGTCTGATCACTAGATCTTAAGATATTTTAAAAATTCAAAAATTCTTAAAATTAATTTTAGTCCTTACAGTTTAAAGGATAAAATTGTACTTTCACTTTAATGATTTTATTAATAATTAATATTAATTTGTGATCTACAAGTCAATTGCAGAAAATGGAAATGTCAAATAGAAATAAAAAATTATATAAAAAAATTATTGTAAAAAATAAACTATTTGGAACTTTAGGATAAAGAAAAAATGTATTTGTAACAGCCTGTTACATATCTTATTTGTAACATCCTTTTTTTATTTTTTTTTAATAATAAATTTAATATGTGTTTTACAAATAAAATTTTTATATGCAAAATTTAATTTGGAAAACTTTTACTTAATGTATTTAAGACAGTTTCATAGACAAAATTTTAAGTTATAAGCAGTTTCTTGAAATTTTTTAAAAAATTCTTTTGTCTTAGTTACACGACTGATCTTTTGTTTTTGTTTACATTACGCCTGATCTTAAATTTTAATTGGATAAAATTGGGGGTTGTTACAAATAAGACGCGTAACAGGCTGTTACAATTAGATTTATCCTAGGATAAATAGGTTTGTATAAAAGAATATTATTTAAGAAATGAAAATTGAGTATCAGAAAAAATTACTAATGATCAATATAAAATTTGTACTGAAATCATATATGAATTTTTTGCAGTTAACTTATACATATAGATCATAAATTAATACTTTTAATTTGCAATCCATTTAAAAAGTAGAGAATTTTTAAATTAATAAAATATGAGGAAAATACAAAATCATAAAACAGATCTTTACATGAATTTTCTTTATCAAAAGTTGGTTTAACACCAATTTCTACTTTAGTATAGAGTAAATTTTACTTTTTTGAATTAGAAGTTATATTGTATAGTTATACGGGAATCTAGGATTATAGTAAAAAAATTTTACCACATATAAAACATTTTTTATTTCTTCAGAAAAGGGGTCAAACTTTAAAAGTAAATATAGCCAACCAATGCATTTATATATATTTAACCTTATATTTGAAAATATATTTAAGAAATACATACTTGAAAAAATAACAAAATTGCCCCGATTTGTAATAGTTAAGGATCACGAATTAATAAAATATGTAAAATTCAATTTTCATTATTATCTGTTGTTTAGAAATAGAATTTTGACTTTATATAAAGCTTTACACTGGTTAAAATTGACATTAGTCTGCAAAAAAGAAAAAATAACATATGAAATACATATCGAAATATTGCAAACTTGTAATAATTTTAAAATAAATAAAACATTAAAGTCAATTTTATCAATAACAAAATAAATTTTTATTTTCTCTAAAAAATAATGTATAAGATTATTTATAAGAAAAAGCTTGTAAAAAATTTTATACACTACTTTGTCGCTGAACCTTTAATAAATGCACAGGCTAAAACACCATATCCCTTTGACTAATAAGAACAGTCCCAATCACAAATGACTCAGATCTGGTGCTGTTTTATGAATTCCTGTACTAAATTCGGTTCCAGCCGAAATTGGACAACTAATTCCTGGACTAGCACAAAAATCTTCAGCGAAGGTTCGAAAAAGAGACCATGCTCTTTAAAAAATGCGGCATTAAATAGGGTACCTGTAGGGATTTCTGAATTTAGTTTTCCGGAAACATTAAAAGTAAAGGATGATCCATGAACGATAGGATTAGGAGAAACTGTTAAATTGAACGTATTTGCATTTGCAGGACATGGTGTTGGAATTTTTGGAATCAAATAGCGCAATGAGTGACACGAAAATCACCACACGTTTATCCGAAGTTTTTAGAGGCGCGGAAATTAACACGTGAAAGTTCGATGTAATACTGACTTATTTTTTACATTATCTGTTATATATTCTTTACGGAGGAAACGTAATAGACAAGATTCATTAGATTGAAAAGAAATTTATTATATAATTTATAATGTAGGTTATTAATTGTAAATTCAAATAACTAAAATTAAGAAAACTTGTATAGTCTGATCTTCTATAAAAAACAATGTATAAGATTATTAAACTAATGGATAAGATTATTAAAAATAATTAAAATAATGTATAAGATTATCTACTACGTAAAAATGTAAACTTTGAATCTATATATATATTTTTTATACTAAGATTGCGTTTCAATTTTATAATCTAAATATTTTTATAAGCATTAAACTAGTTCGATATAAAAAAAAAGGCTTATAAAAAATTTTATACACTACTGTGCCGCTGAACCTTCAATAAATGTACAGGCTATAGTAGTACCACCTTGAGCAACAATAACAGCCCCAACCACAAATGACGCAGGTAAACCTGCTGGTGCTACTTTTTCAATTGTTGTACTAAAATCGGTTCCAGCCGGAATTGGACATGTAATTCCTGGACTACTACAAATATCATCACTGAAGGTACCTAATATTTCAAAAGTATCAGTTTTAAGAAATGCGGCATTAAATAGGACATTTTGAGGGACTTCTGAATTTAGTTTTCCGGAAACATTCAAAGTAAAGGGTGATCCAGAAACGATAGGACTAGGAGAAACTGTTAAAGTTAAATGTTCTGCATTTACAGGACATAATGGTGGATTTATACCATTTAAACCATCAAGTTCAAATGGAAGTGCATAGACCGTTGAAAGAATAGCCAATAAAACGAATGCAAAAATAAAATTTCGATTCATGATTTCTTTGTGAATGTAATTATCGATTTGTATTAAAGATGAGTAAGCTTTTTTGTTTATTTATCTGTTTTTCTCTTTTTCTTAGAGATGAGTAAGCTGAGGTCATTGCTATTTATAAAGAAAAAAAACGAGAATACCTCAAGATGATCTATTATATTTTGATATTTTGCTAATTTTAGGAAAATCCATTTATGTATAAAATGCGTGCAAATCCGACATTTTTTAAATTAATAAAAAAACGATTTATTGTAAAATCGATTAATTATTAAAATAGGAAAATCCTCTTCATAAACATTTTTTATTACATTCGTTTTCTTTTTTTCAACTTCGATAAATTCCGTGATATAAGGTTATTAATTCCGGAAATATGAGCCTTTTACGGAAAAAAGATGGAATATAAAAAACGGGATCGACTTTTTTTTGAAGGGCGATCTCTACAAAATTAGCGATATGTCCATTCCGATTTAGATTGGATTTTTTTATTTTACATAATGTAGTTTGAAACCTGTTTTGGAAATAAAATGTCGTAGAATGAATTATATTATCATCTCTGATTATTATAAACCCAAAACTCATCACATATCATATTCGAAGAACGTTTGATCTGATGGGATATAATTTTTTAAATAAATAATTGTTGTAAGTAATATCCTTTGCGTCGTCTATATTAATCTCTCAATAGGATTTTCATAATTATTTAAATTGCAATTTTCGCATAATATTTTTACTCCGTTATTTTGTTAATTAAATTTCCGAAAACTGTCGGATTTCTTACCATTTAGGAGTTATTTATCTTAAAAAAAGGTTTTTCTTGCAATTATGGGCTAAAAATTAAGTTTTTGATCATATATTTCCGTTATCTGGTTTAAAAGCATTATATTATGTTATTTTAAATTATAAATTATTGTAATATTATTTTTTTTTTAATGAAACTTTTCTTTTCCAATTGCTTGTACTTCTCATTGTAACCCTGTTAATTATTTTAAAAAATTTAAGGAAATTTTTTTTTGGTTTCGTTCTATTCTTTGGTGTATATTTTTCACATCAAATTATATAAGCATCTTCACGTGCCGAATTCGTACTGCTATCGTACTTGGTGTTGGTACGAAATCTCGAAAATCATTTGAATGACTGACACAAAACAAGACCGACAACAAAATCTCGACAATCCACGAGTCAAAATTCTAGTAAGTCAAAATCCCGACAAATCATTATACTGGATTGTCGAGACTTTGTTATCGATCTTGTGTTAGTCGTGCAAGTGACTGTCAAGATTTTTGATCGGATACCATCGTACTGGCATACTGGCAATAAAAAAATCGAAACACATTTATTATAACGCATTAAACAACTGACCGTAGGTCTCAAGAAGTAAAACATGTTCTCTATCTTCGAATGTAAATGAGAAAGGTGGGACTAATCTCCCGAATTTATACTGTAGATTCGAAATTACTTAATATCAGGAAAGTTCTCTTGCAAAAAATAATCTTTTTCTTCATGATTTGTGTAACAAGTAATATAGATGTATGGTTGCATGCACTCTATATTTGATTGGCCAAATGTCACGTGATTGATGAAATTCGTTATATCATAGCTAACACGCGTTTGGAGTCGCGTTTGGTGCGGGATTTGCGAGTGATTTGCGGGATTGCTTGCTCGGAAATTAATCATTAGTGGCCTAGACATCTCCAGCTCATCAGGAATCAGGATCAGGATGAACTCATTCTTCAAAAGTACTTTTGATTCAACTTTGGAACGTATCAACAAAATATTTTTATATTCAATATGTCCAATGAAAAATAAATTTCACGAATATTTCAACCGAAATCATCAAAGTTGGAGCATTCTCGAGTGCGATTTAGAGTTGTTTTACTAAAAGACGGACTGTTATGTAAAATCAATCGCTGACTTTGATCATGTTAGTAGTTAGAGGTTAGATCCGGTGTTCGATATTCGGATTTAAATCCGAATATCGAAAGAAACTGGATATAATAAATCCGGATGAAACGAAGGAAACCGGATTTATCATATCTGGATAACCGAAGGAAAACCGAATAAAACCGAAGGATTCGAAGGAACCGGATATATTTATAAGTTAAAATAAAACCGGATTTAATCCGGTTCAAACTTCTAGGTAGTAGACAAGAATGCGCACGGATGCTTCTTGATAGGTATGATAAGGCAAGTAAAAATTCTTTTTTATTGGAAGATAGTTTGGAGAGAAGTGACGTGTCTGTGGTCGCCCGACATTCAAGGCTGTTCGCTTTGCCACAAAACTGGGAATAGCGTGTCGGGAGGCCCGCTCGGTCGTCTGACATTCAAGGCTGTTCGCTGAGCCTGCACTGGACCCACTGGGCAGAGGAGGCCTGCTTGGTCGCTATGATGTTCGGTTGGAAATCAATGATGAATTGGGATGTTAGTCAAAGAATACTATTACTAATTCCTTCCATACGCAAAAAAGCAAGAGAGTGGAATGATAAGCGATCACATGGTCAGATTTGCATTCACCAGTCAATTAGCGGGAATGGAAATATATGTGTTAATAGTAATAACAATAGCAACAATAGCGGAACCTTCACTAGATTATTATCAAAACGAGACCAAAAAGTACCTCTTTCAAAAATTGTAAATATTTAGAACGCATTCTATCAAGAGATTGAAATGTAGTTTCTTAATATTGATTGTGTGCATAGTTTTCTACTTTTCCAAGATAATGGCTCGTTGAACCTTAATACAGGAGAGGCGTTTCAATAGTCACATTGTGGCTCTAATTTTTGACGATTGTCTCGAATCGGTTGATGAATGGATTCTCCGGCTTTAGGTCATTGAGAAATGTGGTTTATATTAATGTTCCTAACTGATTATTTTCTTCATTGACATAAGAGGTGAAGTGCAAAGTTGTGTCCAAAAATGTCTTGATCGAAGAACACGAAATGAAAAAAATATGATGGAATTTTTTCCTTCAGTCGACAGTTTGAATTCATTTACATAGAAACGTGAACCACGTCCATACTCTCAAAAACGGAGGATGGATTTGTCAAAATTACATCAGGCCATCATTCTCATGTTTAAACTATAAATGGTGTCCGCTCTACCAGAAAAACTTTTAGAAAAGATATCATCGATGCCTGTTCTCTGTGTTCAGTTTAATGGGGAGTTAAAATTTTTATGTATTTGTAACTATTTTGCTAAAACTTTGATCTGTTATATCATAGGAGCAAGTACTGAGATATATCTGGATAATTGGTCAACAAATATGCGGCCAATAGTTTTTTCAATCATGGAACTCGATATACCGAAAGAAGTAACAGCTTTGTCCAAACTGGCTAAAGTAGCGGCAAAGATGTTATCATTGCGGGTAATTTTTTTCCTATTATATCTGTTAAATATTGGTGTACTCTTTCTTCTATTGATCTTTATTCTTTGTAGTCATTTAAATAAAAAATATCAAGTGTTACTAAAGAAAGCGGCTGATTATTATTTAGATGAAGATAATGTCCGGGATAGTTATTTTTTTTAACATTCAATTTGATTTTCGTCTTACAAAGTGCTATGATCATGATTTTTGCTTCATATGTGCTAAACCATTCGCTGATTTATTATATATTTTACAGTATATTGTATGATAAAATCCGTGATTGGGCCGAATTCTACTGACTATATTCTTTTGTATTCAAACATATATTTTGTTTGCGTCCACATCGGGCTTGTTTTATATTGGAATAAAATAGCGCATGGTAAAGTGATCAGCATTCCGAAACGGAACGACCACATGATTTTTCAACCCTTTTTTCAGATGTGCTTTCTCAGTATATTCCATGGTAAGATAAGTAATAAGTTATTATATTTTCCGAACACGAACGAAGTAGACAGGTGGTCTAACTCAGGACGAACTCGATTATGTAATTGCCGAAAGTTTAATTAAAGCAGAAGGGTTTAATATACTACGCCACATGATTAATACATTCTTCTGCGCATCCATGTCGATCATTTTTTATCACAAATACATTGATCGGACCAATCAATTTTTTCTTGCATACCATACAAGAAGTTTCAGGCAAACACATCTTTCTCTTTGATTTCTTTTTTTTATATATTTTATGGCAGACTCAGAAGGTGCAACAAATAGTGAGTTTTTCTTTTCTTACATATTAATATAATATAATTTTTTTTTCTTTTTTTTTTTATAAACGTAAGTTACTGTTGCTACAACAAGACTCAAATTATTTTGACAAGTTACCAATCAATCTTGACAAGGATAGTGATATATTAATGTGCTTGTTATTATTTATTAGACGAACTTCTTTTGGTTGCTGCCAAACAAGATTCTGAAGATATTTTAGAAGATATTTTTTCTCAACCGGGAACTTATGATATAAATCATAGTGATGCTATCGGAAATACTGCACTTCATTACGCGTATTATGTCTTTCTTATATTATAACTATTTTATTATTTATTTTTGTTTTTTTTTGGTAAAAAGAAATAACGCGTTTTATTTTAATTAATTATGGAATATGTAAACAGAGCTCATTTTGGTTCTTTAACTGCTGCTGAATTACTTTTACAACAGCCGAATATTAAGGTTAATTTGCAAAATAAGTTGGAACTTGATACACCACTTCATAAGGCTGTACAATATAAAGATGATCCTTCTGTAGCCTTAGAAATAGGTAATTTTTGAAAAAGTACTTTAAAATTTTTATCAACTTAAATAAAATAAATAAAATATGATTTCATCTTATAGCAAAACTATTGATTAAGCATGGGGCCGACCCAACGTAAGTTTAAAAATTCATTTTATTATTTTTAATATATCAATTTAATCTTTTTTTATTTATTAAAGTAAACAAAATAAAAATAAACAAAAACCCCAACAATTAGTTGATTCAGGAAATCAAGAATTAAAAAATTTACTTCAAAAAGCTGCATTAGCTTTACAAGTGGTTTGTATATCCAAACCAATTTTTTTTTTTAATTTGAATAACAGTACTTAATCTTATAATAAATTATAATATTTTTTTTCTTTTAGGATGCAAGTGATATTGCTCAGGAAGACTCTGATGATGGTTCACCAAGTGATGTTAGTGATGATTAATGTTAAAAATTTTTATTTAGTTATAATATCTTCTCTTTATATCAACATTATATCTTAGTTTGTAGAACTTTGCGGGCATAATTGCCTGCTAAAATCATCATCTATTTTTAAATAGCTATAGGTTCAAACTATATATATTAATAATAAATTTTTAACTTAATAATTATAAATAAAGTTTGCCATAGGCCAAAGTAATACCATTATTCACAAACTTACATATTTCTTTTTGAATGAGTTTAACCAGTAATCCAAAATTGATGCTTCTTAGATTTGTCTCGTCAAAAGAAGATCAAACTTAACATTTTAGAATAATAATCTTCTCATTGAAATGGAGTAAATGGGAGTAAAACCATGTCAATAGGACTGATTTATGGGATTTTGAAAATTTTACTTAAATTCTAGAGTAAAAATTTATAAAATGTATTTCAAAGTTTTACACCACTTATGAAGTATTATGCTAATTTATGCCTAAATAATTTCCTGATGTATTTATTTGAGTGTCAGTTATTTTCATTTCTTAATTTAGATTACTTAAATTTAATAATGAAATGAGTTTTTCTTCTTAAATAAATGGTTTAAAATAATTAATTTTCTCAGCTTAGGAGAAGTTAAAAAGAGTGCAATTATTCTTTTATTCTTTTTTTGTATAAAAAGAAATTGCTGATTTATTCAGTAAGTAACATTAAGAACATTATACTATAATCTTTTGATCTTATCGACCAACAAAATTTTTTTCCTAATGCATCATGATTAATATTTAATTTTTTGGTTTCTTGGTATGACGGCGACCAGTTTTTTTTGCATGGACCTTAGGGGGTTTTTGAGATTGATAAATGGCAGAGATACGAGCTAATGCAGCCTAATATATATATGAAATGTGAATAAATTAATAAATCTGTCAAAGTTTGAAATATATAAGGTTCAAAAAGACTATTATTTATCCTTGGTTCATTATAGCAATTGAATTTACACCCTTCTTTCAAAGAAATGAATAATAAAATTTAAGCGGGTTCTAGCAATATTGCAATATTATATATAGAATATAAACAAAATCTTACCTTTCGTAAATCAGGACGATAATGAGATTTAGTAAGCAGACTAGTAAAACTTTTGGCTGATCTTCGAACGCCCTTAGTAAGTGTAACTTTATTGATAGCTTTTGCTGGTTTATAAGAAGCTATATTGGTTTTTTTTGCAACAACGGTCACACCCCTATTACTTGGTCCAGGTGTTATTCCAATTGCCTAAGAAAATAAATTTTAATCTTTTTATAAAATTATAAGAAATAATGAAGTTAAAAGAAAACAACCTTCTTATTTGCAAGACCCGAATATTTGAATGAATTCAAATTTGTCAAATTATTCGGTTCAGAACTAAGTTCTAATCCATTACGTTTTACCAGGAACGAACTGTTGTTCCTGACAAGAAGCCTAAATATTTAATCAAACGAATCATTTAATTAATTATATTTTTAAGATTTGTATAGTTAATCAAATTCTCTTAATTTACCAAGTTAAATCAGCCGACATTTTCTAAAAGGATAAATTGAAATTTTTTTTTTTTTGTTAACAGGTAGAATTTGTTTGAATTAAATAATATTATCTGCACAAACTGATACTTACTTATATTCTAGAGATTATTATGGATGGTTTAATTTTAATCGAATAAACAAAGGGTTAATTTAAAAAAATTAGATTTTTAGGATCACGTTGATTGGTTAATGAACCACAATAATTTATCAATCACATGTTTACTTTTTCAAGATAATCTGCACTTTTTTAGTTGTCCAATGAATTTTCTATTTCGTTTAAGTTCCTCGCATTTTTTTTTGAAAACTTCCAATGGTAATTTAAAACCGATTCTGTTTAAAGAAATGATTAAAAACTTATCAAATTGAATTACAAACAACGTATTCTTTGAATTTGAATACCCGAAATTTAGTCACGTTGTATTAATTATACCCTTGTTGCGTTATCTTTATCAAATAGAGTTATACTTCGGTGAGTTAATATGATGAAATTATTATATTTTTAAATACAATTGTAAATGTAATTCTTGACCTTTTTTATTCTTATCTAGAAGAACATCGCCCGTGTTATTTATTCAATCTTTGAAATATCAGCGTGTTGCTCAATATGCGACAGAAGCTGACTCAAAAGAAAGAATGCCTGCACCTGGAAAAGATGCTGCAGTTAATCCGCGTATTGCCAGTCTTGTGGATCAAATCGCATCGTTAACTTTAATTGAAACTTCAGAGCTAGTACAATTATTAAAGGTAACAATTTAATTTGAAGTTCATGACTCGATCAAAATCTTAATAAGTTTGATATTTTCAACATTATTGGAATAAGACCCGTTTGAATATTCATGATGTTGTACTGCCAGCTGTTAACGTGGCTGCGTCAGCTAATCCAGCTACTGCACCTGCAGCTTCCGATCATATTGAAGTAAGTTTATTTAACGATTGCTTCAGATTCAGAGAAAATTGTGAATTGGTTAGCTGTTACTTAAATTTTACAAAATTCTTTTAGGAAGAAAAAGCTCCGGAGAAAACTGAGTTTACTGTCAAACTAGAAAAATATGATGCAGCAGCCAAAACAAAAATAATTCGTGAAATTAAAAATCTTATGCCTGGAACAAATCTCGTGGAGGTAATGCATTAATGGTTTATTTATGCTTTTTAAATAATATTTAACTATTATATCTATTATATAGGCTAAAAAATTTGTCGAAAGTGTTCCAAAGGTTATAAAGGAAAAAGTAAATAAAGAAGAAGCAGAAAAGATTAAAAAGACTCTGGAAGGTCTTGGCGGCACTGTCATATTTGAATAATAAGAGCATTATATTTTCGCAATAAAAACGACTGATTGAAAGCTTAACGTTTTTGCCAATTAAATAAATTGAATTAAATTTAATTTTCTATCTAAATATGAATTTATCTATTAATCATCTACGCCTTTGAAGAAACTAGGCACCCAATATTCCGGCGGATGTACTTGTTCGTCAATCCAGCAAAGGCCATCAACAAGCAATGTGTCCTGTTAAATGAATCAAAGAGAATGAGATACAATGATTAACTAAATCTGAAGAAAAAGAAATACTAAATTAATTCCTGGCTTACAATTGCATCATTGATACGTTCATTTCCCCAACCAAATTCAGCACTTAACAACTCTTTTGTAACATAACCTCGTTCCTAGAAAGTCAAAACAAGAGAAAGTTAACAACATGTAAAAAAATAGAGATTTCAGCAGTCTATAAATACTTGAGCCAAGACCAATATGTCCGTTTGATCTTTATTCAGTTCACGGGGTACAGATCTAACCATTTTACGATCACCAATTGGTAATATTTCAAATCCATTACCCAATGGCTTGAGTGTTTTTATAGAACGTATGATGTCATCGCTAATTAAAAAATGTTTTGGATTCATCAAATTTTAAAATTGTTTCGAAAAGATGGAAGTAAATTCTTTAAAGCAACTTTCCATATAGTTAATAATCTTTTAAGGACTTACTCACTAATTTCTTGTGCAGAACTACCTCCACTTCGCATTTTAGTCAACTGACGCTTTAATTCTCCCAATTCAACTAATCCACCATTTCTACCTCTCGTAGATAAACATACACCAATGATTTGTATACCAAGTTCATAGTAAAAATCTCCAACCCCCAAGAGTTCAGACCAGAAGCCCTTATTTGCTGTAATCAATTTTCTCTATTATTAATATTTCCAAAAAAAACAAAAATAAAATATAAATTAAGAATATAGGTTACATGCGAGCGGATCTACGCCAATTGTACTGCACATCGTCTGAAAATGTTGTCTGAACACGGGATCCTTACGAATGCTCTTACGGTATTTACGAGAGAATTCCACTAAATTTGATTTAAAGACTTGCAACTGAGATTTCATCTATAATATAAAAACTATTAATAATAAAATTATTTATATTTTGAACTCAATATAGAAAAGAGTACCTGTTCCATTTGTCGATCCGCAAAATTGTTTCCGATCTCACGATATTGATCCTGTTATTAGAAGATGTATGTGAACAAGAAACCGAAATAAACCTAAAATAAATGAAACTAGTGTTTATAACTACTTTACATTGGCACGTTGTTGCCTTCTTATTTGAGATACGCCAGCGCCACGCTTTCGCATTTTGACAGAATTAAAAATTAAGATATGATAAAAAACTGGAATTTCGAAAACTAAAGATATACAGTATTTATAAACGGCAAGTGTTACGCTGCACTGATACTACATTTTTTCTTATTTTGTTCACTATGAGCTGATCTCTGGATACTGACATCACACGCGTCTATTTGTTTGTACATTTATATATATCACGTGATTCACAACTCGGTATATATTTTTAGAATTTTTGTTCAATCTCTACCTCGTTTCAATACCAATTTCGTCTTGTACACATAAAATAATTTATAATATAAAGGAAATTATGACACATATAGATTTCTTTTTCGCACCAGATATGTCTGTGGACTTTGAACGAATGAATTTAGAACAAAATGGTTCAGGTGAAATCGTATCTGTTAATAACGACCAACATAATTTATCCATGAATCTTTTAAATTTCATAAATGATGAAAATTCAACTCGTCGTAACTCTAAATATGACGCGAAAGTTGAAATCAATGATGACGCTGATAACGCTTATGCGGTTATTGTCAACAAAATGAGCATAGAACATTTGTTACAAAATGAAGACGGGAAGGAAGTTATCTATACAGATTATTTTTCGGACATATCCACGAACGACAATGAATATTTTGTGAAAAAGGAAATTTCGGATGATGTCGAAATTTCATCTAACTTAATGAATGAAAAAGAAAATTATGCT
This sequence comes from Rhizophagus irregularis, assembly GCF_026210795.1. Classification (NCBI taxonomy): domain Eukaryota; kingdom Fungi; phylum Glomeromycota; class Glomeromycetes; order Glomerales; family Glomeraceae; genus Rhizophagus; species Rhizophagus irregularis. The sequence goes on along the minus strand of NC_089441.1, from coordinate 2,605,597 downwards.
TTTACTAGTTTTGGTGACATTATAAGTACACACATTGATGATGCTGTGAATATACAGCAAAATGGCCCTTTCAAAGCCATGGAAGGAGAAAGTACGAATATTATAACATCTTCAGATGCGAATGCAATTGAAGTATCACTTGTTTCGTTGAACCACGTGACATCAATTCACGAGATTACAAATGAGCCCAATAACAATTTATCAGACAATAGCATAATTGAAAGAGGTAGTATTTCTAATGAACAAGTAACACGAGAGCCCGCATTTGAAAACTCAGATCGTTTGACAAGTTTCAGTGATAAGAATACGAGTAACGAAGATTCAAATGATCTACAAGCAAGTGCCCTCCTTCTTCTTGCTGATCTTGCCATTGCAGATATTGATGCTTCACCAATTCTAGCGAATGGAGAAATACCTAATGTGTCATTATCTGATATAAATGCACAGGTTTGGGATGGAATAAATGATTCTGATTTTAAAGTAATCTTGGGATTTCAATCCTTTATTAATAAAAAACACTTTATGGACATTTTCAAGGAAGTTGCGGCGGTACCAATAAATGGTAATCAAATTAGAATAAAAGATATTATTTGTCAAGAGAACCAAGATGATTCTGATGGTTTACCGAATCTTCAGTTTATTCCGGAACAACTTAAAAAAGATTTTAAATGCGAGCAAGAAAGTATACATTGTCAAGATAATCTGATCGTACCAAGTGATTCAAGTATGATGATTCCGGAAATACACGATGGATTTGAACAAATACGCGACAAGAACATGGTCGTATCCACCAATATCGTTATGGATACTGATGAGAAGACTATAAATGAAAATGAAAACAATATGTTAAATAATAATAACAATTTCCAGAGCCGTCAATTTTCTGATGACAATGTCTTATTTAAGGAATCCTATGCAAACTTACTTACGAAGAAACAACCGGAATTTATAGAACAGACATTACCTCAGAGTCTTTCTGATAGTGATCAAAATTCAGATAATAAAAATAATATTTCCGACGACGGAAAATTTTCGAGCGATTTACAATCATTTGAACATACCGTTACTGATGATGAGGTTGTTTTAGCGGACGATAATATTTTGTCTTTATCGCCTTCATGTGAGCAAATCAAAAATAAGACAGAAAAAGAATATTCATCTATTGATGATGAACAGAGTACGAACCGACCGTCAACTGATGAACAATTAATAGAAGATACTGAAAATGCTATCACTTCTGAAGAGGAGTCGTATTCGAACGAATCGATAACAGAACCTATCAAATGTGAAATTTTACCGCCCACATCTCCTCAAAGTGGACAGCAATTAAGTATATCTCCCTCGACAATAATAACTAGAAGCATGGTTGCTTCACTCAACTTAAAGGTATGTTTTTTTTTTATTAATTATTAGAGTCGACAAATTAAACCAATAATGACATTTTATAGGACTCCACAAGTTCGATGAGCTTAGATGAAAAGAAACGGCTACTTTTAGAAGTACGCAAAAAGAAATCAATGCTACGTAATAGTATCATTCAGGATAAGCAAGTACAAGATGTTGATGAAGACAATGAAAATAGCTTGGGAATGAATTCAGATAAATTGTTACATAAAAAGAAAATACCTAATAAATTAAACAGCACGGCACTTAATCGATTAACTAAACAAAATACAGATAAGAATAAAGGATATCTTTGTGATCTTAATGTAGTAGTAGTAAGAAAGAACATTCCAAAACCACCAAGTCCCACTTCAAAACTTTACGAAAAAACGAAAAATGGAGGAGGGATTATCTCCGCTTTAAGATCACGTAATAATATAGGAAAGGACAATATAGGTTCATGTATACCTGTCCTGAAATCACGTGGCGATCGACAAAATCGAGGTGAATCTTCTAGTAAAGGAGTTCATTGGAATGAAAGTAGATTAGTACAAGAATCGTCTCCTTTTATAAAGTCATCTCCTAGAACAGCAAGACAAAAACCTATTCCTAAACCGTGCTTAAAACAAATGGTATGTATCCCTTTACTAAGGGTATGATATATCTAATATTATTTTCTCATAAGTAAAATATTTGAGATCACGTGCATCCAATCTTTGTAGATGTGTGACCGTATAAGATATTAATATATGTCACTACCCTTTTACAGATATTTGAAATTAAATCTAATGTAAACAATTAACTCATAATTTGATTATATTAGAACACACCCATAGATTCACTCGGTAATGTCCTTAATGCTAATAGCAGTTTAACACCCATGGTAAAACGGGGAATCAAAGTCACCGTAAAACAGGTTAAATATAAAGGTGAAGAGTAAATTTAAATAGTATGATTAAAGAACAATTTTTAACCAGATAATGTATAAAGATAACAGGAAAAAATCCCTTAATTCACACCTCAATTCTATTCTTTTCTAGATAATAAAAATGTGTTGATTTCTGTGTTTAGCAAAAATATTTATTATAGACCTTGAATTTTTGGCTAATATTACAATATTGTTAATCTGATTAAATACTATGTACAAGAACTTTTTTTTTCTTACAGCTCGTCTATTTATTTATTCACTACGTGCCTGACAAAAGAAAAAACGACAAATATAATTAAAATTTAATTATAGGTAAACGAATATCAAAAAAAAAAATATTAAATTAAACATAGACATACAACACGAGTTTTGTCTTCCGGATTAAATGGATCACTACCTAATTCAACACGCAAACCTTCATAAGGATAGGTTTTCTTTTCCTATGAATAATTTTTTTGTCATGCAGTCTTATTTTAGGATTATTTTTTTTTTGTTAAATAAATAGGAAAATTTTGAATAAACTGACCATAGGAGCTTCCGGCATAGTTTTTGCCAAAAAGATAGTAAATAGTCCAACACTACCAAAAAAAATACCGAGACTTTTTAATGCAGTAGAAGTTTTATAATTATAAAGATCAAAACTCCACACGCTTAAAGCTTCTTCTTCTTCATGTAACTTTAAATTAAAATATTTATAATAAAAAGTATATTAAGCTTAATTAGATTAGTTTTACTTTTAATTGAAAGTAACAAGTGAAAGTAAAGTGGACAAAAAAAAAGTGTGGAATGCAATTCTAATTAAAGCAGTCTCACGAAACATCACTTACAGTTTCATTTAAATTTACTCGATTTTGTTGATCCTCCCAACCAAGAGCAGGTCTATTTAAACGTGATTCAAAAGGTAAATTAGGATAATCACCAATTAAAGGGTCGCCGTCACGAATTTTACCAGGACCCGATTTATAATGGGCTATTTGTTGATGCAATACTTGAGCAAAATTCGGTAAATAATTTCGTCGAATAAATATATTATTAGTAACAGTATTACGAATATAACAAGGCAATATTAAACGCGGTGGCATTTTTATGAAGATTCGATTTTAAAAAAAAAATTTTGGGACAATAATAAAAATAATAACCGCCTGGATTTTATATATGTCTGATGCACGTGACTTCGGTACACCAAATTTGGTGTACGGATGTACGATAAGCGCGATATTTGTCTTTTTGATGCCTTAACCATAAATGCCGCTTTAGCAATCCTTTGGCCTAATATTTATATTTCTTCATTGTATATGTAATAATAATTATTTTCATTCTCTGTATAAATTAAATCTTGAATTATTGGAAATTAATGAATAAATTCCGGTTATTTTTTAATTTAATGGTACTCAGCAATAATAGATGATATAGTATAAACATTTAGCAAAAAATCACTCTTTTAAAAGATATTGCATTAACAGGATTATTACAAAAAAAAACGGAAAATATTAGTCATTTATTAGGGAAATGATCATATTAACGTGTCGCCAATGTTTTAATATGATCAATATTACATTATTTCCGTAAAGTAGCATATTCGTATAATTTATAACTTTTGACTTGCTTAGTTTTACAGAAATACGGATATATAACGCAATATTCGGATTAAAATTATTGATTTTAATGATAAAACTTACCAAAATGATTTTAATTTCGAATTTCGCGAATTTTTAGATATGCTAAACGTTTTAGGTTTAATTACCAGCAATTAAGTCAAAAAAATTAAAGGTTTTTATTATAATGAAATAAATAGAATAAATAGTAGTTTAATATATATATATATACTGTATTAATATTTGTTTTATTTTGTATATACAATTACTGTATGGGTTAACTTTAAAACAAGTTTTGTTTGTCGAATATTTAATATTTGATTTGAAATTAATTGTCACCATGTTGTATGTATGTGCCAGATCCAGTTATAATTAATAAGTTAGTTCCCAATTGGACATCCAATTGAATATACAGTCAAACCTTGATATAGCGAACCCTTAATATAATGAATTTTTCAGACAACTATAATAAATTTCCCCTTGCTATAATGAATTAACCAATCAAATCTCTTAAAATCTTCACTATAGCCCTATAGCGAAGTTGAGGTCTGGAACCTAGGGTTTGTTATAACAAGGGTTGACTGTACAGTATGTCTAATTGGGTGAAATAAACAGCCGCAGACATTTAAATGCATTAATTGAAAATTGTTCAAATCCAACATTGCAGGTTGCATCACCTTTAGTTGCATCAAACAAATTATAAAGTAATCAGTAAAATTATAAAGTATTGAAGTATTGAGGTTGTTTGATAATATTTCTTTAAACATCTAATTGTGTAAGAGAGAATATTCCACATTACATGTAATTAGATTCAAGCTTGAAAAATTTCTACATTTAATGATGAAACCTTTCTAAATATGTAGTCATGCAGGTGATCGGGATGTCAAATCACTTATTGTTCGATGATCAACTAAGAAATATCAATGCCCAAGTAGTTAATTATTGTATCAGGCCTCTGGCTTTTTTTTTTGACCGATCTTATCTCAACAACTACTTTTTCATGAGACCCTTCACACAAACGTTTATATAAAATGTTTCTCATGATTCTTTTTAAATTATTATAAAAATTTAATATTATACTGTAAAAAAAATCTTTTCGAAATTCGATGGTCTATGATATCTTTATTACACAATATATTTATATTTAATATACAAAACAACGCGTTTTTATTTCAAATCAAAATGGGTACAATAAAAAAAAAATAGAATTGAATAAATTAATAATAAAAAAGAATAATAACCATTACAAAATACTGAGATTTTATTCATTATCATGTGAAATCCATTGATTGGATAATTGTCACGTGATTGTGAAATTTCAGCACTGCCGATTTGACGGATGTCGCGCAAATGGTTTGGTTAGTTGGTTGTGGCAAAGAGTTTAGGAATCTTTGAATCTTTGAAATATGTTTGAATCAGCATACGCGTTATTATTTTTATGGTGATTGACCGTGATTGACCGTGTTTGACCGTGTAATTAACCACCGAGAACGCCCCTGCATCAACACATCAGTATAACGTCACACAATAAATGTTAAATATTAACAGACAACATCTTAAAACGATTCTAATCAATCACTCTGAATTTTTGAACTTTATCATTTCATTGATCCTTCTACTTATCTCTTCTCTTCAGATTTACATTTCCGTATTTTTTAAATTAAAATGGTAGACATTAAACTTCTCAAAATATTAAGAAAAAAGAATTTTGATAGTTCGCTTAATTTTGATTTAATGCTTTTTTTTCAAAAATTTACCAATTTCAAATTACAATCCTGCAGGATGAGCAATATGATGTCATCGTTCTCGGTACAGGTTTAACTGAGTGTATTCTCTCGGGTTTATTGTCTGTTGAAGGAAAAAAGGTCCTTCACATAGACAGAAACGACTATTATGGTGGTGAAAGTGCTAGTTTGAATTTAACACAGGTGAGCTGTCGACTTTGATAACTCAGCTCAATAAGAGTCATCATCCACTCTATTCTTGTTTTTCAAAAATTCTTTTTTTTTAAAAAAAAAAATAAAAACAAAAATACGTAATTAATAGAATTCATGCACATATATAAGCGATCCTTATAATATACTTAATAGTTTAATTGATTATTTCCTTAATTAAATTATTTAACATATTAAGATATTAAATATATATAATTTCTATATAATGTTTTTAATTAGCTCTATAGAAAATTTCGCTCTGGAGGAGAACCTCCAAGTGAATTAGGTAAAGATCGTGATTATAATATTGATCTGATACCAAAATTCATGATGGCAAATGGTGAACTTGTAAGGATCCTTACTCACACCGATGTGACAAAATATCTCGAGTTTAAACAAATAGCCGGTTCGTTTGTATATCGAGATGGTAAGATTTCTAAAGTACCTGCAAGCGAAATGGAAGCTGTGCGTAGTCCATTGATGGGATTGTTTGAAAAAAGAAGAGCAAAGAAATTCTTTGAATACATGCAAAACTGGCGTGAAGATGATCCAAGTACTCATCAAGGTAACCATCTATCTTGAATATGTTCGTGTTAAAATACATTTATCTCTAAAAAAAAAAAAATCTTTTAATTTTGATCACAGGTCTCGATATCAATAATATTCCAATGTCAGCAGTCTATGAAAAGTTTGGACTTGAACCTGGTACTCAAGATTTCATTGGTCATGCCATGGCTTTATACTTGGATGACTCGTATGTGAAATTACAATAACCCTTGATATCATTCCTCACATTTTTTTCTAATTATACTAATTTTTTATATAAAATTTTATTATAGTTATCTTACTCGTCCTGCTCGAGAGAGTTATAATAGAATTATTTTATATATCACTTCTGTTGCTCGTTATGGAAAAAGTCCCTATATTTATCCATTATATGGATTGGGCGAATTGCCTCAAGGTTTTGCAAGGTATATATTATTATGTGCAATTATTTTAAATTTCTAATTGTCACTATATCGAATAATTATTTATAAAATCGCTGTTTCATAAATTTGTAACAGGTTGAGTGCTATTTATGGAGGTACTTATATGCTAGATAAACGTGTCGATGAAATCGTTTACGATGCGAATGGTAAAGTTTGCGGGGTTCGTTCCGGTGATGAGGTAATTAAAAAATTTTTATCTTATTAATATCTTATCAAGTATTAACATTCCTAATTGTAATTTTATATAAAGACTGCCGCAACAAAACAAGTTATTGGTGATCCATCCTATTTCCCTGACAAAGTTCGTAAAATCGGAAAAGTCGTTCGAGCTATTTGTTTACTTAATCATCCTATACCTAATACCGACGACGCAGATTCCATTCAATTAGTTATCCCTCAAAATCAAGTCGGCAGAAAACATGGTACGTTATTAGTAATTTTGTATGTGTATTTGTATTAGTTATTATTTTATTATTTACTACCTTTTTTTTAGATATTTACATTGCAAGTGTTTCTGGCACTCATAATGTGTGCGCCAAGAACTATTACCTTGCTATTGTTTCAACTATTGTTGAATCAGATAATCCAGAAGCGGAAATTAAACCTGGTCTTGATTTACTTGGTCCATGTGTAGAGAAGTAAATAGTTATTTTCTAATACTGTGATATATTTATATTATTCTTTAATTTTTGAGACACTAATATATAAAAATTTGAAATTAGAGTTATCAACGTAACAGATCTTGAGGAACCTATTGAAGATGGTTCCAAAGACCAAGTCTTTATCTCTCGTTCTTATGATGCCACATCACATTTTGGAACTGTTTGCGAAGATGTTAAGAGTATCTATAAGCGAATTACTGGTCAAGATCTTATTCTAAAACAAAGACCAAAAGATGAAGAACAGGGTGAATAATAATGTTTGTTGTGTTAAATCCACTGAAGTTACAAAGAAAAAATTTATCAAATCATATTTATTTAACTTGTGGATGCATAATTTATACTTGTTTATTATGATGTATATTTTTTAAAATAAAAAAATTAAATAATATTTATTATTAAAAGATCTTCCTTCTTGAATTAAAATTCATCAATTTATTATTTAATTCATATATTATTAAGTTTATTTTTTTTGATTATATTAGATTATCAGCTATATAATATGAATATAAAAAGCAATTAAAAGTGCAAAAACCATTTCAGATATATTAATATTAAAGTTATTGGTTTTTTTTTAAAAAAAAGTCTTTAATAACAAATAAAAGCAGTGATGTATTAGAAAATAAATTATATATAAACATAAAATATTTCTTTAATAGCAATTTATCCAATCAGCTGATGTATTTAGCAAAAAGCATTAATAATAAATATAATATTTTTTAATTTATTTTAATATACACATCTTTTAATTGAATAAATAAATTCATTTTTCAAATGGCATTTATATAATATATAAATTTATTATTTCTAACTATTACCAGCACTGGTAACTGAAATTATGATGATCGACCAGCATTAAAAAAATATAGTGCTGGTAAAATTGATAATTCTATCCAATAATGATGATCATCTTTAGTGATTTGAAGTAAAAAACTTTTATAAATCTAATTTTTATAATTATTTTTTTTTTTTGCTGCAGTACATATAGATCTTTATTAAGATTTTTTAAAAAATAAGTTGATACAATACACGTAGAACTAATATAAATCCTAATTTAGTAAAGAACTACATCACCTACTAACTTCTATGAAGCAACCATATATGCACTGTCAGTAAAGGACTTAGGCTAGGGGAGTAAGTCCGCCTTGTAAACGTCCTTTCTTAGAGGAACCCCCTTCTTCCAGTCTACACCATGAGTTTTATAATTATAAATTTTTATATTATTTTTTATATAATATATATATATATATAATGGTAAATTATATTATAAAAACTTTATAATAAAATCCAAAATTTTTATTATAAAAACAAATATTTATTTATAATTTCATATAAAATTTTTTTTTAAATAATTAAAATTTTTAAAGTTTAAAAATATTATATAAGTTTATGACTATTTATATAAATTTATCTTATTATATTATATATATATATATATATTTTGTTGTAGTACATTCAGTAGTTTATTAAAAAATTTAAATTAATACAGTCAATACCCTTTATAGTCACTTCAATTATAGTCACATTCTACTATATAGTCATACCAGAAAATACTTTATTATTAAAATCTATCCTATATAGTCACAATCTATCTATAGCCACTATTACACCTATCCTCAAAAATCTTATATTAAAAAAAACCGTTTATAATCACAATTATATAAAAAATATATTAAATAACTTGGCATCTAATAATCATACAAAAATGTACCATAGCTTGTTAAAATCGGCTTATTGAGATGAATTGAATGGTAGTAGTTTTATTCTTTTACGATCACTGCGCTGGCTGATGAGTTATTCAACAAAATGTTTAACATCGGCATTATAATATTTTTTGATTTACGTTTACTGCGCCATTTAACATTTTGCTAAATTTCTTAATACCTAGTGATTGTAAAAGGACAATTAATAGCTTGTTAGAATTGTCTCATCAAGACAAATCGAATGATGGTTCTGTGATCAATATTGACAGAGTTACTACTTAAAACCCATTTAATATTTTTTAATTTTGGAAATTGATCTAGTGATTAGATTTCAATGTATCTTATACCATTAGATTTGTCTCATCAAGATGAATCGAAGGGTAGTAAGATCGTCTTTTTAGGACCAATATTGGCAGAGTTATTATACAAAAACCATTAATATTTTTTTAATTTCAGAAATTAATCTAGTGATTAGATTTCGATGTATTTTATACCATTAGAACCGTCTTATCTAGACAAATCGAATGGCGGTAAGATCATCTCTCTATGATTAATATCGGCAGAGTTACGATACAATAAAGTTTTAAGTATAATTCTGGCCAAAATTATATTAATTTTTGGCTGGAATTATGATATGCTAATATAAGAAATTTTTTATATAATCACATCTCTTTATAATCACCAAATATGGACTGTCTTAAATATGTGACTATAAAGAGAGTTGACTGTACAATATATATAATAATACGATATAAAATTATTCTAATTTTTTAACTAATAAACCACTCATCATCGAAAAAATGGATCTCATATATATACTGTCAAGTAAATTTTGATATAAGAGCAAACCTAGTGTATAACTGTTCTTTTTTAAAGGAAACCCTCTTTTTTCAGTCTATATTTTAAAAAAAATTAACAAAACCTACTGTAAATAATAAAAAAAAAAGGATTTTAAAGTAAAAAATATCAGGATAAAAAAAGGTTTATTAAATATATATTGAACTAAATAGCAAGCGCTTTAACATTCCAAAAACTCCTATTTGGTTTAGTCCTCCTATCAGTTAGCTAGTAATAATCTAAGTAATACCTAATTTCAGCTAAAATTATAAGTTTATTATTGCTATCGAAACCTTTATTTTTCAAAGTAGATTGCTTCATTTTTTCTAAAATTTTCCCTTCTATTACTATTTATTAATATTCTTTTACAAAACATTTAGATTCTTATCTTTATTCTACTTTTGAAAAGAATCTGTTTTTTTTAGTAGTTTATTTCTAGACCAGTTTAAAGTAAGCAAAAATATCAAGTCCAAATATCTTTAAATTCTTCAAAGTTGAATTCTGTATTGAGTGTTTTATTCAAACTAGGTGTCAAAATACATAATCAATTTCTTATATCTACGGTCTTATATAATCTTGAATACTAATGTATCATCTAATTGCAATAGCATAAATTAGACAGAATTTTTTGTATTATAAATAACATCATTACTTATTAGTAATAGATTTGGGTACGTCTATTATTACAGCCTAAAATTTCTTGCATTCTTTATACTACTTCAAAGTCCAGAAAACAGAAAACTATCATACAGACATTCCTTCTAATGAAGCAATCCAAATTCTATTATTCTAATTCAGCAAAACCTACTCATTGATTTATAGATATAATTACTATCAAATATTTCTATTGCATTTTTAATTTAAATGTAATAATTTAATCTTATTTTCTTAGGTTTGTTAGAATTTCAAGTTGCATCATAGTGAAGAGAATATCATAAACAACTATTTCACAGACATTAGCTTTATCTTGTGATGTATATCTAGTCATAACAGTTGAAATTATTTTTTTCAATGTAAGTTTAGACTTTTTAATCTTTTGCTATTGCAGTTTATTGATAATTTTACCCTTTTAAAAAGTTTCTGAGTGTTCTGTTTTTCTAAAGAGGATATGACATAAATTAGAAATAGTCAGAACCAGAAACTGATACAATCTTAATGTAAATAATACATTTCTTTCTTTTTGGAATATATAGCTGAGCTTATACATTTAATTTTATTTATGTTACAAAGAGTACAACCAGTAATTAATATTTGGATTCTTTAAAAATTTCCATTTTTATCAGTTGAGTTTTTTTTTTTACTATTCAATTTACAATTTATAAAAATTTGAAGTTACATAATATTAGTGTGATTTATAGGTAATGGCCAGCATAGTAAAATAGATTTCAGATAATAATAGTTAAAATCACATCCAACTATATTTTAAACTTTATGTATTATTTTATCTTACAATTTTATTAAATTAATATTATAAAATAATTTAGAAAAAAAATATTTTTTTTTAAAAAAAAAGAATCTTTTGATACTAAAATTATGCAAATTTACTGATTAAAAGTTGTGTAATAATGTAAAATTTGGCAAAAAATACACTTTTTCTACTATTGGTATACATAAAAATATTTAAAAAAAATAAAAAACTACATTATTAAATATTACTTTTTAAATTATAAAGTTATAAATAGTAGAAAACCAACTATTTGGACACTTTGCAGTAGAAAAGGATAAAACTACTAAAAAAAATCAAATTTTCTTTTATATACTAAAAATATTCTAAATGCTATAATTTGTTTAGATTTTATATTAATTCATTTTTTATTTTTTTTAGTAGGTTTGTCCCTTTTTACTGCAAAACGCCCATTTTATTAAAATTTTACATTTATATCTTTTAAAATAAATTTAAAATGGTAATAATAAAATTTTAAAAATTCTTAATATAGGAAATATAACTTTAATTATAATTAGTGTTATGATCCAGATGAATCTATCATCCGTTTAATCCAGTTTGAAAATAAATAAATGATCTGAATGAAAATTTGATTTAATCTAGATAAAAAAAGTTATATGAAAAATCAGAATGATTCAGATTTAATCCGTTAAAACATAGAGATAACGAATAATGGATTGGTCTGAATGAATGATCCAGATGATCTGGATGATTTTTGAATTAGATAAATTTGTAGATTGACAGATTGTCAGATTGTCAGATCGTAACACTAATTATAATTTATAATTGGTTGGATTTTAATAAAATACTGTATATTATTAACAAAATAAAATGTATATAAAATATTAATTAAATATAAAATAACTTTTATTATAATAAATTTTTATTTAATATATATCCCTTAAATAGTAAAACATTGCAGGCAAATTTGCCTGCAATTTTACTAAAAATTCAGTTCTCATCTAATTTTATGAAAAATGAAGTTATTTTAATAAAATTTTTTTTGTAAAGAGCTTAAATCATAATTTATGTGATAATAATCATTATTTATTAATTACATATTATAAGATTGAAGATTGACCATTGGTCAAAAGTTGTATTTTTTAAATGACAAAAAATTTCAAAAAATTTTGCATTTAACTTTAACAATCTCATTGGAATTTGATTGCAGCTATATTAAAGCTTAATAGAATATGTAGAAATTTCTATGATGAACAACTTATATTATGATAATTTTTAATGTTTAGAAGTGGCATTTTGACTTTACATAGAACCCTAAAAAATGAATTATTTTTGTGAACTTGTAAAAAATGCATAAAGTTAAATTTTATCATCTCTATTTTGTTCATTAGAGTGTGAAGTTTTATAATAAAAATAAAAAATATATTAAAATGCTTTATAATGAAATAGAATATTATAGTAAAGAAAATTAATTTATTATATAAAAATTCTGATGTTATTTTTTTGAAGTTAATTTGTGACTAATTTTGGTGATTAGCGGTCATTAACTACATATCAAAACTATACAATTGATGCTAAAAATGTAGATCAATATAGCTGCGGAATTATAGGATAATCCAAATCATATTGACAAACTTTATATTTGAATATAAATTTATTTTAAAAAATTGCAGACAAATTTATCAGCAAAACCGTTTAAGGGATAATACAAATATTATATAATTACTATAATATACAAAATTTTCCTGGATTTTTATATTATATTAATAAATTTTCTTATAATAAAAGTCTAATTTGCTAAACCATTTATTTCATTATAAAGTAAGTAAAATATATTTATAATTTTTTATATAATTTTTTAAAAATCTGATCAGTAATTTAATAATACTTATTTTAAGAAATAAAATTATTAGTAAATGGCTTAATTTTATTAACTTTTAGTATTATATAAAAATATATAATTAATATTTTGGATAATTCAAATTAAATTATAAATTGAATTAAGTCAAGTTTAAATCAATAATTTTTTAATATATAACTTAAATTAAATTAAACTTAAATTCAAATTAAAATTTAATTTGATTTGAATTAATTTAAGTAAAATTAAATAATACAATATTCTTATTAATATTAAATTTTATAAAAACTATTTTAAGTTTCCAATATATTTATCTGCAAAAAATTAAGAGAAAAAAAATGTTAATAAATATTTTTAATGTAAAATTTTAAAAACAAATTCTTCTTGTCACTCTAAAAGTCTAAACTAATTTCTATAAATAAAGAAAAAAAGAATATTAAAAATATTTTCAATGTTAAATTATTTTAAAAATAAATTTTTATTAAATTATTTTTAATTAAAAAAAAAAATATATTTTTAAAAAACATTTACTTTATGGTTTTATTAATTCAAAATTTTATTTAAAGGTTTTGATAAAAGTTTATATATAAAGAAAAAGAAAAAATAAATAAAATGTTAATATTTTTAAATAAAAAAAAATTTTTTTTTTTTAATTATTTTAATTGAATAATTTAATTGTTAATTTGCATGTGATAGATAGAAAAACTATTACAAATTTAAAATCTGCTAAATGTTTAATGTAATTTTTATATATATAAAAATTGCATTTCTCCTATAAATAAGTCAATTAATTTTTAATTAAATTACTTAAAATTTTTATTGAAAAACCTTGAGATTATATCTTTTTTATTAAAGTATTTAATATTAATACTAGTATAAAACTTAAAATTTTACAAAAAATTCCAATTAATTAAAATTTGGCAATATTTTAATAAATTTACGTCACTTTTTTTTGCCTTATAAAATATCAGCTAGATAGAAGTCTCAAATTTTATATTTACATACAAAAAAATCCATATTTTTTCAATTAATTTTTTTTAATGAATATATTAATATATATATAAAAGTTACATTTGGTTTAATAACTTCAAAACCTGTAAAACTATTTAATTTTAAGCAATTATTGATTTTTTCAAATTTTTCAGTTTTTTTAAGTTAAATAACTTAGGTGCAATATTCAAAAGGTCTGATGAATGGATGTCAAGATTAATATATTTAATATAATTAGTTATAAGCAAAATATGTAAGCCATATTTCCAATCATACTGATCGTTCTAACTCTGGTAGCCAACAAACTTTGATGCTTCACAAAAATAAAATTTAATGCTTTAAAATGATCTGTACTACTTTTTAACTAAATGTGTGCAAAGTGTTTATTTTAAATTATTAAATAAAATCAGGTTTGCAGATTAGAAATTAAAGATATTAAAATCCATTAATTTATTTGGTCAAAATAATCAATTTTTTTTTATAAAAAATAAATAAACTATCTAAATTAAGCTTAAATTAAACTTAAATTCAATTTAATTTAAGTTAAATTTGAATAAATTAAGTTGATTTTTTTTTTAATATAAAACTAAGATAATTTATACTTTTTAAATTAGATAAACTCTTTTTAAGTATATTTTTTTTAGGACTATAATAAAAATATTTAGAGAAAATATACATTTAAAAATATATTTTTTATATACTTATTAGAGGTTAGAATTAAATAAAAAGAAAATAAATATAAAATACACTTAGAAAAGGTTGACTATATAAAAACAAATTTTATATAAATTTTTTTACTTTTTTCTTTTTTTTATTAGTTTTATTTTTATATTTTAATAATAGTAATTTTATAACTGGTAAATGGTATTTATTTAAAATATTTTAAGAATTAATAAAGCTATTAATATATTTTTTTATAGAGTAAATTAAAAAAAAAATATTCTATATTTTTATATTCTTTTAATATAATATAATATATTTAGTGGATATTAAGATTAAACTGTTCAAATCCAATACTTTGTTTAACATAACTTCTCCCATCCTTTTCCTTTTTTAATTTTTGGAGAGCTTTTTTAACATATAATTTAGATTAAAATTAGAAGAAATTTCCTAATTAGGCCATAATTTTTTAAGTGTAAATTATAACATTTAATTCGGGCTAGAATTGACAATAATTCTGGCCATTTTTTTGTTAAATTCCTCCCCCTCCCCTTCTGGTAAAAATCTCAATCTTGTTATGTAAACAATCATTGGTGTGGCTTTATTACAATTTTATTATTAATAAATTCAGCAGGAAAAAAAAATAGATAGAGAATAACAAAATTTTATTTTATTTTAATTTTTTATATCCATTCTTGAAAATAGATTTAGTTTTATTAAAAATATTTTAATAATTATCATGGTTTATAAGTTAAAAATGTAGAAATGTTAAATTAGATTCTCTGTAATGCCATGATCGCACGTGGAAAATGTGATATTCAAATGATTTACGAGAAGTTTATAGAAACGTCTACATTTTAAATGCAAAAGTCCAAACAAGGCAAAAAAATATAGTAATATTTATATATAATAAAAAAAACTATCGCGTTTTACAATCTCACTATTCTTATTTTCGTCTGATCATAGATCGCAATTCGATAGTTGCATCGCACATAAGTTTAGACTAGAACTCTTTTTAATTATTTTCCATTTTTTTATTGGGATTATTCTTTGGGCCTTTTTCTGGCCTTTTTCGCGATTCTCTCTTCCTTCACCACACAACTTCATTTTAAAAAAATGCCAATTAATAATGAGAGCAAGTATATAAAAGAAGTGTGGGCTGAGAATCTTGAAGAGGAAATGGCTATTCTCCGAGATCGAGTAGAACAGTACCCTTTCCTAGCAATGGTACAGGGTTTTTTTAAGTACTTTATATAACAAATAATATATGTACATATGTTTTTATATGTATAATGAATAGGAATAAATTTTTTTTAGTAAATTATTAAAATTATGATTTTCTCAAATTTAATTTGCAATTTTTTCTAATCGTATTTAGGATACAGAATTCCCTGGAGTAGTTGCTAGACCTATTGGCAATTTTCGAACAAGTTCTGATTATCATTATCAAACTCTTCGATGTAATGTCGATTTACTGAAAATTATCCAGTTAGGAATAACATTTGCAGACGAGAATGGAACTTTACCGCCAGATACTTGTACATGGCAGTTTAATTTTAAATTCAATCTAGGGTTAGTGTTCATTGCGAAATGAAAAAAAATTGATGTAGACCATAATTATATTTAATAGTATTGACAAATTTGTTTTACATGACTTAAAAGAGGTGATATGTATGCACAAGATTCCATTGACCTATTGACAAAATCTGGTATCGATTTTAAGAAACATGAAGATTATGGTATAGATGTAGAACACTTTGGTGAATTGTTGATTAGTTCTGGGTTCGTATTGCTGGACGATGTTAAGTGGATATCTTTTCACAGGTACGCAAAAAATCTTTAAACTATTTTATAGAAATTTTATGTTTACTAATATTTATTTGTTACAGTGGTTATGATTTTGGCTACCTATTAAAGGTGCTCACATGTTCTCCTTTACCGGCAGAAGAATCAGAATTTTTTGATCTGCTGAGAACATATTTCCCTTGTATATATGACATAAAGTATCTTATGAAAAGCTTTAAAAATTTGAAGGGCGGTTTGCAAGATATTGCTGACGATTTACAGGTAATTATATATTTTGTTAAATTTCAAAATTTACGAATTATGTCGAATGCGGAATTGAACTTAGTTTAATTTTAGGTTTCTCGAATTGGTCCTCAGCATCAGGCCGGTAGTGACAGCCTTTTGACAGCAACGACTTTTTTTAAGATGCGTCAAACGTTCTTCAATGATAAGATTGATGACACAAAATATCTGTGAGTTTTACAAATTTTTTTTTTGTTTTTTCTCAAATTTTTTAACATATATTTTGTTTTTCAATCAACAAGTGGTTACTTGTATGGATTAGGTAGCGGAATAGCCACACCGAATGCTCCAAATGTAATGATCGGGACGCCACCAATTTCAAACAGCAGCGTTACAATCGTTAACGTTAATAATATTACTATAGCATCAGAGAATAATGGCAACAATCATAATAATAATTCATCTCCTGTAACAAGTGTAATCCAATTGCCATCTTCTACCTCTTCGATTACATCGGCTACTACGACTATTACTCCAGTTGCGACAAATGGTAAATTAAGTTTGATCCATCGAGAAGCTAATTCTGTTGATAGTAATAATAATAGTTCCACTAGCAACGCTTCTTCTCCCAATAATAACAACAATTCTAACAACATCACTGCCACAAACACTAATGGCACATCAACAACAATAAATAGTAATAATTGAAAGGAAGAAAAAGTGTGAATCATTTTTCCTTTTTTTTCATCTTTCGCGCGTTCTTTTTTTATTTTTGGTAGAAAGAGAGGAAAAAATTAATTTTATAAAAATTGTGGACTGTACAAATGCAAAAAAACTGGGTTACCAATAGGTTATTAGAAAAAAGATGAGTAATACTAGAAGGATGTAAAGGTGTTTTTATGCAGAATAACATTATTTGTATTACTGAATATTTATCATTGTAAAAAAAATTTTCAATACATATCCTACTTACACATATACAAAAATTTGCATATTGCATTCTTTCTGGTTTTTATTATTATTATTTACTTCTGTATTACCATTGTATGATAACTTTTTAATACTATCATTTTTAATAAATATGATTGTATTTAAATTAATCAATAACTAATTACTTTCATGCATTTATAAATATGTATAATTTTTCAATTTTTTGCTTATACAGTTTCCAACGGATCTTTATCTACTTTGCTTACAACTACGTCTATTTTTTCTTCCTTACCTTCCTTTAATAATTGTTCTAACTTTGGCTTTAATACTTCTGAAAGATATCCTCTTTCCGTATTTGAATGCTCACCTGAATAAAATAAAGTCATTTTATATTATAAAAAATTTAGTATAAAATATTACGTTACTTACATAAGATTACACTAGTATTTTTATCTAATGCAGCAAGAATGTCATGATGAGACATTTCTCCTGTAAAATATAAATCAGCTGTTGCAGGCAAAAGTACTGAAGATCCTATTAAACATTTTTTATTAAAATAATGATTTACAAAAACTAAATTGAATCATAATGGACATACCTGAACCAGCACATATTCCAATCGTTGAAATCAATTCTCCAGATGAATGTTTATTTGTTGTAGCTACTCTAACTTTAGAATTAAAAAAAAATAGCATAAGTTCCTTGCTATATAAAAATATATATTACATGAGTAACATACCATATCGGAGCTTTAGATGTTGTTTTACTCTTTCAATTATAGTTGAGAGTGGGGCTGGTTGATCCAAAGTGAACATTCTACCAGTTCCGGCTTCCTCATGACCTAGTTGATCATATATTTGAATTTTATTGTTACAAAAAAGTATAGGAAAATGGAACAAACCTTCAGGTGGATTTTGAGCAGGAGCTATGGGTTTTATAGTTCCTGCCCCAAGTCCTTTGGCCAGCCAATCATTAACTACGAGAAGAAATTTAAAAAACAATTAAAAAATCCTAAAAACACCATCGTTTTTTTAACCTTTTACCTCCACCGACACACGAATCACTAGCAGTATGAGGACTAAATACACCAATGCCTTGAGCAACGCATTTTAATACAATAGCTTGTTTAGCATTATCTAAATTTAATCTTTTAATAGGACGAAAAATTGGTGGATGATATGCTATAATTACTCCAATTTGTTTATCGGCTAAAGCTTCCTCCAATACTAAAGGAGTTAAGTCTATTGTAAGAAGTACTCGCGAAGGAAAATGTCTTGGATATGGTGGTTCTATTAATTTTCCTACATTGTCCCATGAATGTTCTGCTAATGATATTGGTGATATTTTTTCCATTGCGCGTATTACACGTGTAAAAAACGCCATTATAATTTGATTTATTTTATTTCTAAGGAGTGGTTGTCTATATTAAGAAAGAAGATAATTAAATATGATTAAAATATACTGCAACTGATTATAAGGTTTCACGTGTGACGTGATAATCAAATATCAAAAAAATCCACAGATCTAACGTTTGAGAAGATTCTTCCCGAATTAACAAGGTAAAATATTTCCCTAGTAATATGAAAGACTATTCGCTATGATGCATAAAAGTTCTTTACATCGGAATTCACACTCAAATATGAGGAAAATTTAGGACACCTCTGAGCGAATATAAGTTTTTTTTCACCAAAATTACTAAGCCATATACTAACATTTTATATTATAATAGATATTCTTCCAGTAATTGAAAGTCTGACTTTCATAATTATTGTAGGTAAAAAAGTTTTTCTTCATTTTAAATTAATAGATTTTGAACTTACTATGCTATGATGATTTATAAGAAATTTCTTCACTTTCTGAAATTTAAACTGTAATATATGTAGTTTTAGGTTATGGCTTCTGAGCATAATTCCATTACTAATTAAAACATTAAAAAATTTTTTAACAACTTACTAACTAATTTATTAAATTTATTTCAAATGTAGATTCCATTAATGATAGGCTTTTTTCCAAAATTAATGAAGGGTAACGTGCAAGTAAAATTATTTTTTAATTTAAAAGATAAAACAAATCAATAATAAAATTTTTACACAGTTTAATTATTTTAACGACAGTATATTTCTCAGATTCTTCTTTTTTTTTTATTATACTCTGAAATTATATTGACCTTTATTAATAAAATACACTATCGTTTTATTTAATAGTTTTTTATTTAAAAAACTAAGATTGGAATTCATCAATCTTTATTTTATTGCAAATGTAAATATAATAAATATTTTTATATACAGTTCGCCCTCTTTATAGTGAATTTTTATATAGTGAATAACTTGACATAATGTACAGATTTTTATATATACAGTGGGTTACAAAAAGTGACCGACCACCTAAAAATTAAATAAAATTAATTATTCTCATTAATAATTTTATTTTTATTTTAAAATTAAAAGTGTAAAAACTTATTTTCTTGCTTAAATTAATGTAAAATTGTATATAAATACTTAATTTTCAGAGTAGAAAAAATTTCAACACTTTAACCAAAGCAGCTAGAGTAAAATAGGTATAAAAAATTGATTCCTTGACTAAAAATTAGCTTATTTTCAAAAATTCAGAAAGATTCAATCAGTAGTTGTTGAGAAATCC
Organism: Rhizophagus irregularis; assembly: GCF_026210795.1. Taxonomy (NCBI): domain Eukaryota; kingdom Fungi; phylum Glomeromycota; class Glomeromycetes; order Glomerales; family Glomeraceae; genus Rhizophagus; species Rhizophagus irregularis. The sequence goes on along the minus strand of NC_089441.1, from coordinate 2,585,058 downwards.
CCTTTTAAAAATCGGCAAAATTAATGATCTACATATAAAATTATAAGAATTTCACCAAAATTCATTGATTTTAAAAGTAGAATTCTCAATAGTGTTGTTACCGGTCCAGTTTGGTCCAACTTGGAGCCAAAGTCAAACCAAACCGATTGACTTAGACCTTCAAGTTGAACTGATGGGATCATTAATATCAGTTCCATTGACTTTCCATCGGTCCCATTAACTTACCTATTGACCCCCATCAACTCCATCAGTTTGAACCCATCAACTTGACAAGTCAAGTTGAACTGAACCGGACCATAACTTAAAAATCTTCAAGTCAAACTAAGTCGACCCCATCAGTCTGGTTTGGCTTGGTTCAGTTTGACTTGTACTTAACAACATTAATTCTCAACAACTACTAATCAAATCTTTCTGATATTTTGAAAATAGACAAATTTTAAGTTAAAGAATCAATTTCTGTCATTTATATATATTACTTTAGTTCTGGTTATAAAGTTGAAATTTTTTTCTCATTAATTACGTGAAAAAATGTTTATAAAATGGATTTTACATTTCTAATTTCTAATTAATATAAATATAAAATTATTAATGAAAATGGTTGAATTTATTTATTTTGACTGGAACTCTTTTTGACAATCATATAGACCATTTTTTTTCAAGAAAACTATCAGCAATATTTTTAATATTTTTAAGATAAAATGGCTTTCCAAAGCTCCAAAAGACTTGATATGGATCTTGTAAAAGCTCAACAACTTATATTTAATCTAAGAATGGTTTCCTTTCCTGAACTTGTTAGGTTTGGACTTACAGAATATTGTTTAAACAAAATTTTTGAGAATGATATAATAAAGGCTGTTAAAGATACCTGTAACTAAAATATAACCCTTATACAAATAATATATTCAAAGTTTCAAGTTACTTTCAAAATCTTTGGTATGAAAAACTTAACCAAATTATATTACTTTTTGTTTATTTTGCTTGGAGTTTTTAAACACTTTGGAAATTTGATTATCAATAAGCTTGACTAAAATAGCATAAAAAGTATAACTCATAGTGTAATGTCATTATAACAAACTAAAAAGGATCCCGCTTACTTATAAGATAGGTCACCCCAGGCCTAAGGTAAAAATCATATATAAAATTCTTTGCAGATCCTACTATAAAAGAAAATTTTATGTTACATTATTATGATTTTTTTCCTTTTTAACTAATTAACCAATAGAATTTAAGAAAAAAGTAAGGTAAAAACTATTAGTAAAGGGCCAATTTTCTATGGTGACCTTTATTATAAGTAAACGGAGTCCTGTAGAGAATTAACAGATAGATATAAAAATTTTTGAAAGTCCAATGCATCAATCAGTAAATATTATACAACTTGAGGAACAAATCATATGGGCACTTTGCAGTAAAAAGGGACAAAACTACTAAAAAAAATAAAAAAAAAGTTAATATAAAATTTGAATAAATTATAACATTTAAAATATTTTTGATATATAAAAGAAAATTTAAATTTTTTCAGTAGTTTCACCCTTTTTTACTGCAAAGCACCTATATCTCTTAATATAAAAGCCACTTCTTTTACTTCTAAAAAAAAGAACAAGTAATAAGTTTCTTATGTGAAGAAGTTAAATAAGACTCAAATAGTAACTCCAACAGATTGAACCCGCCCACTCCTATTAAGAATAAAAAAAAGAATATTGTGTTAGTTTTAAAAGCTAGTATTATTAGTAAGAGTTTTCTTGTGAGTACTAAGAAACAATTAGCAACACCAGCATTCAAGACTATTAGTACTGTAATGATTGGATATAATCCTGAAATTAAAGATAATGTCTACAAAATTACAGTCTATGATATTCCCTTCAAATAAATTTAACTTAATGTGTTTAATCACTTAAAAGTCTAAGGTTAGGTAATTGCGATTAAATTTAAATTACAACAGAAGTACACTATTGTAATAGTATCAGTAAACCTCAACAAGACAGCAATGAATTTATAAAATAATGGAATTTGGACTGCTCTACTTGAAGAATTACTCTATGATAGCTTTGGAAGCGTCATTGAATTCGTTATCGATTGCATTTAAATTGATGGATAATTTGATTAATTTGATCTGATCAATTTATTGAATTTGATCGATCTGAATTCGGATTAAAAAAAAATGGATTCGATCCAATCTGAATTCAGATCAAAAAAATAGATCTGATCTGATCCGAATTTGAAATAGACTTGATTCAATTTAATCTGAATTCAATTTAGATTTATCTGATCCAATCTGAATCTGAAATTTAAAAAATATTGTGAAACGTTTTTTATTATTAATTTAGCAAAAAAAAACATTTCACAACATTTTTTTAATGATTTTAATAAAAAAACGTTGCAAAATGTTTTTTACTTTCAATTTAAAAGAAAAAAACCATTTCACAATAGTTTTTTTAACTATTTAATAAAAAATGTTGCAAAACGTTTTTTATTTTCAATCAAAGGAAAAATACCATTTCACAACAGTTTTTTTTACTATTTTAATAAAAAAATGTTATAAAACAGTCGGTATTTTTTATTTTAAATTAAAAATAAAAAATGGTTCACAACAGTTTTTTTACTATTTTAATAAAAAATGTTGCAAAACATTTTTTATTATTAATTTATTAAAAAAATGTTTTGTAACATTTTTTTAATGATTTTAATAAAAATATTGTGAAACGTTTTTTATTATTAATTTATCAAAAAAAATGTTTCGCAACATTTTTTTAATGATTTTAATAAAAAATGTTGCAAAACATTTTTTATTTTTAATTTAAAATAAAAAATACCGTTTTGCAACAGTTTTTTTAAATATTTTAATAAAAAACGTTGCAAAACATTTTTTATTATTAATTTATTGAAGAAAAAAATAGTTTACAACGTTTTTTTAGCAATTTTAATAAAAAATGTTGTGAAATGTTTTTTATTTATCATTTCACAATGGTTTTGAATCAAATCTGAACCAGATCCGTTCGAATCAATCTGATCTGATCTGATTTTAACGAATTGTTGATCTGATCCAAAACGAATCAAATTTTTTTGATTCAGATTAGATCACAGATCATAAAATATATGGTCTGATCTGATCTGTCACAAATTAGATCTGCAGATACGAATCAGATCAGTTTTTTTTGAAATACTATTTCTGATTAACTGGGATCTCAAACAAAAAAAAATGAGAACAATTTCAGGCAGTATTATAGGAGTTCTTGCTTCTATTATCATGGCATCCTTATATTTAGCTAACCCTGTTTATTTTATTCTTACACCTATTGGATATAAACATTTAAATTAATTCAAAATAAAGATACTCGTAAGTTGATTACTTACTATAAATCATAAGCTAATTTGGATAAAGTCGCTTTTAATTTAAAAGAATTTACTGGTAATTGGAAAAGATACTTTACCTCTAACTTGAAGAAGGAACTGCCATCAGAAGGTAAAGTAAAATGACAATTTTAAGGTTGCTCAGAATTCTACTAACATAATACAGTTGAGTAAGAAAATTAAAATAGCCAAATAAGTTAAGTAGATTGATAAAAGCTTGGACAGTATTAACAAACTTATGGTTTTAGCTGATATTGGATTGATGCTAAGAAAATTAGGAGTATCTTGAAAAATTCAGTACAAAATGATCAGGACCTAATTTTAGTGGTATAGTAATTTGTAGAATGGTTTTATTACTGACTGTTTTCCTTTATTTTTATGTTTTTGTTTTATTTTTTTTTAATGTGAAGTATCATTTGATACAAGTGTATCTGGAAATTCTCATTGCAAAGCAGGAGTGGAGAGTTTTCTCATATTTGTAATTATGTACGATTTCAAATTTTAATAAAATCTGGCCTAACTACAGTCAAACCTCTATACAGTCGCACCTTATACAGTCACACCTCTTTATAAGAACTCAATTTTGAGAAACGGGTTTAAATACTATCAAATTACCCCTCTATAATTACAATTTGACTATAATTACTATTGCTGCATAATCCCAAACGGATATATCATTTCTATTAGTGATTAGACCTCTATTAATCACATCATAATTTCAGCCAAAAAGCAATTTCGCCCAGAATTACGAAACATATAATTTTTCTTTCCTTTTTAGGAATTAATGTTACATAACATTCCAACACAAAATCGGCAAAAAAATTTTTTGTGGAATGGTTATTACCAAAAAAGGAAATATCTGTAGTAATCTCATAATTTTATAAATTATAATTTACTAATTTCAGCCAAAATTAAGATATAGTACCTGTATATAAGCACACCCTTATACAATCACTGATTTTATAGAAACCAATTAGGTGACTATATGGGGGTCTGACTGTATACTATAAATAAAAAAAAAAAAATTATTTATTTTTAAATAATCAGTCATTTTTTGTAATTAATTGTATATAATAAAATACCCTTAAATTTTTTACTATATATATAAGATATTGCTAAATATTATCAGGAATGATTATAACTATATATAAAATATTTTTTGAATTTTCAAAAATTTTTAATTAAGATATTATTCTAATTGTAATATAAATATTATTATTATATATAAATTTATAAGTAGAATAAGTTTTCCTTAGATTATAAAAGCTATTGTTTAGTAAGGTTGCTTGCCGAAACCTAGGGGTTTAGGCAAGATGGCATTTCGCCAAAAAGCGAAATTCTGCTGAAACTATATTAAAGTTATATTAAAAAACTGGCAAAACTTTGGAGAAAGACGAAACTGCCGAAACTTATTATAAATGCCGAAACTGCCAAAACTCTGCCGAAACTATAATAAATCTATAGTAAAATTTTGATGAAACTAATCGTTGGATTTTGAAGAGGTTTAGACAAGCAACCTTATTGTTTAGATAGTTTTTGAGAAAAACAGAAAAGTTTGATTTTATAAGTAAAATACGATTTTTTGTTTTAAAAAAAATTTATTTTAGTTAAATTTTCAAAATTTTAGTGTAATTAGTATTTATTCAGGTTTGTTTTACACATTTATTATTTAAATAAAAATTTTTGAAAAAAAATTTATGATGTGTTTTTTAACTCTAGCCAAAATTATAATTTTCAGCCAGAATTAAGTAGTATAATAATGATTACCACTGGTGATATTTAACAATACCCATATATATATTAATATATCAAATATCAAGTTTAACTGTAATATTATTTTATAATTAAATTAATTATTAATTTCATAAAAAAAATTGGTTTTAAAATATACTTCATTAATTTTATTTTTTTTTAATTATTTAAATATTATTCTAATTTAATATTAAGAAACAGATCATTACTTAACCAAAGAAAATGATCAACATTCTATAATTAATTTTACAGACTTTGTAATTAATAAAAAAAAAATTTTTTGGAATTTCTTATTTTTTACTATAAATTTTTTTCCAATAAGTGAAAAAAAATCAGTATACAATAACTTTCATATTTAAAAAAAATATTTTATAAACTTGCACTATAGGTATATATACATTTCTGCATAATAAGTTTAGAATCACCTTATTTTTGATTATATTAATAAAGTTTTATTTTTATTTATATAATTTATTTTTTTTTAAAAAAAAATTTGTATTATAATTTTTTAAATAAACATAAAAAATTATTATAATTATATTTATAAATCATGTAAAATAAAGTTTTTTTTTTAATAGTAAAATTTTAACTCTTTAATTAAAGCAATTACAGTAAAACGAATACAAAATTCTAATAATTTAATTCATGAAAATTAAGTCAATACTAGTAGTTATCAAAAAATTAATAATTAAGGATTGATAATTTATATATAAGACCTAATAAATAATAATTTTCATATATAAATTATCGATTCTTAATTGTTTATTAAACTACTGATTTGATTTTTAAAAAATTGTAATATAATCTTACCTAACTATTTAAATTTTGTACTTATTTTTGTTATAATCACTCTGATTAAAAAGTTAAAAATTCGTTATTAAGAAAAAAAACCTTGTATTATATGATTTATAAAGATCAATATAATAATTTTTTATATTTATTCAAAAAATTACAATGTAAAGAATATTAATAAGAATAAAATTTATTTAATATGATAAAAATAAAGTAGTCCTAAACTTTTGGCATAAGAGTATATGTAATTTTAGTAAAAACTGTACAAGTTTAATAAAGAATATAAATATTAAAAAAATTCAAATAAAGCCATATAAAAATTTAAAAATTAAATAAAAACTAAATATAACTTAGTTAAATTAAACTTTTTAAAATTGAAAAAATTCACAAATTATTTGAAAAAAATAGATTTTAAATTTTACTAATATATAAATTCAAAATGTTATAGATTAAGTAATTTTAAAAACCATTTTCTCAGAAAATGATTAGAGTTATATGCTTTTAAAAACTACCAATAATGATTAAACTAATGTATTTTAAACATGTTTACCATATTTTATTTACTAATTCTTAGTAGAACTATTTTAACTTATAATTAATTCTATTTTTTGCAATAAGGGCACTATCAGAAATTACCTAATATCACTTCCCTAAGTAAGATATATTATATATATAATTTCTTATATAATATTGTATGTAACCTAAGATCTTTAGTTACCCCCCTCCCCCTAAAATATTAGGTAATATCTGACAGCACCCTAAGATATTGGACCAATATCTTTAATTATTATTGATAAGATGTTATATATTATACAAATGATTACCTGGATTTGTGAACTGAAATCGCCACTGGTTCTTACCTACTGGTATGATAGAGTCAAGTGCATGTCCTTCTGGAAATATGAATGGATCAGTCTAATCTGTGATGAGGGTCTTGTAATTGCGTTTCTTTTTGCAGAGTTGCATCAGTTTATTTTAGATCATAACAATGAGAAAAGTATAGAAGGTAAATATAAAGTATTTTATTAAATGTGAGCAATGCAAAATTGAAATAGCTGTATAATCTTATTGTCTTTCTCTTGAAAATTAGCTTCTGCAAAAGATAACTTAACTATTTTTTTTAAAAATATAATAAGAAATATTAGTAAGATTTCTATTTGGGAATTTTAATTTTTTTTTTAAAAAAGGGGTTTAAATTGATTATAAAAAAGCAACATGTTCAAGCCTAATAAAATATTAACCTATTAATTATACTATTACAATTTAATTATACTGATTTTTAACATAATTATCGATAAAATTTATAATGTATTACATCTACACAAATTGTCATAATTGATTTAATTCTCTGAGATCTTTAATGATAATGATGGTGAAGAATAATTTTTTGATATTTCTTATTTAAAAGAAAATAAAACAATATGAATAAATGGATTATTTACTCAGTAAAATGGATTATGATCATAAAATCGTTGCTGGTAATATATAAAAAAGGGGAAATATGAAGAAATACGTCAATTAGATGCTATTAATAACCTAAGAAAAGGAGTTGATAAAAAATTCTCACACGTATAAGGAAGGTTGTAATAACCAACCCCTAAGAATATACATCATATGACCACTGCAATATGGGGCCTCCAAGCAAAAGACTGAATTAGTAAAATGATCAATTTAATAAAATTCAGTGAGAAATTGTTTTTTTAAAAAATATTCGAAAATTTTGTTTACTTTCAAAGTTATGTGATTATTTTTACTTGTAAATTAAATTAAGCGTGATACATAAAGTGATAAAGAGGATTAGACGAAGGGGTATGACATTGGTGACAATTTTTTTTTTTGGTAAATGCATCTCTTTATTATATAAAATTTACAATTAAATATATTACGGAAACAGAAACACTAGTTAGAATCAAACCAAAATACATGATTTAAAGCTATATACCAAAGCTACGTTAAATCATAGCTGTAGTTGGTGACAAATTTCATGAAAGTCACGTAATAAAAATTAAATGATGGTGACAAACTGACAATCACTAAATTAAAAAAGTATATTTATTAAATGCAGAGAAATAAGCTATTTTACATGCTTTCTATTATAAATATAAATTTTTACAAAGTCCGACGTTTCATTTCATTTTTTTTTTATTCTCTTCTTACGTCTTTATTACCTCCCACTACTCCTTTTACCCAACGTCTTAATTGTAACATTCCGTCTCCTGAAACTATTTTTCCAAGAGATGATTTTTTATCTTGTTGAGGAGGTGGAGGTGATAAAGAACTACTGAATGAAGATTTTGATTGACTTTGGGGAGGTTTTATAAAAGTTACTTTTCCATCATTCGCTACTACGGCATATGACATTTTGGGTATATAAGGCGGAGATTGAAAATATTGATTTTGTTGATCCAATTGTACAGGATCCGCTGCTACAATTTCTTCAACAGAGGGTGATGTTAATCTGAAATAATTGATATATTAGAAATATTTTATATAATATTAACTAAGTCATTTTAAATGACTCACGATTTAAACCCTCCTAAAACAGGCTCTATTCTTGATGACAAGTAAAAATCGCCTGGACCCGTCAACTTCAAATACTCCTGAAAATTGATAAAGTAAATATAAAATTTTATTCATTAAGACAAACCATATTATTATTTAATACGAACAGGTCCACCAAACATCCATATCCTGGTTCGGACTGATATTCTTTTTAGTCTATCAAGTGTTGGTCTTACTGAAGGACTATTAAGAATTGGATCAAAAAGATTGTTAGCTTTTTCTGATAATTTAGCAGTAACATTCCTAACTAGCCTGCTTCTATCAATAGAAGATGATGTAATCAAAGGTGGTGATAGTATTGGCTTAGTTTTTGAATTCCAAGCTAGAATATATCTAATATAGAAGAAATTAGTAAGGAATGGAGACAAAAAAAAAAGAAATAGCAATTATCATAGTAATGTATGTTATAGTACTTTGCATTCACCAGATATTCATCTCCTGGGTTCAAAGTCAATCGATGTATGGCACCATAATTCGAGATAGCTAATGTACCTCTGCCAGTAACCCGATTTGCAAAAGCATTTAATGAACCCTAAATTATAATTATAAATGAAAATTCACATTCGTATTTACATAAATACAAAATTAAGTAATGAATCGAGATACCATTCCATAAATTCGGCTAACGTTTACTGTGACTCTAGGACCACGTGCAAGAAAAGCCCCTTTTCTAACATAATACACGGATGTACCATCCATATTTATGGCAGCTATGTCCGATAGATTTCGAGGTGCTAAAAGAACATCTCCAGGATGCGAACTTGTAATAAACTGATAATATCATAAAGTTCAAAGCTAGTATCAATTCAATGAGCTGATGAACTAGCAAAAATTTTAAATATTATTTTTTACCTTATGATATACCAAAGATCCACTGGCAAGCTTTCTACCTAAAGCGATAAAAATATTTCCGTCTGTGGTGCGTTCTGTTATAACCTAATTCCATGGCAAATAATTAAGTTTATTAGTTAATTTGCAATGATTTAAACATTACTTCTTTCTTTTACTTATTCATTGATTAAAAAAATCCACACTTTGCCTGATACGGCAATGGCTGTTCCCGGTACTGCAAATATCTCTGACCTTGGCGGAATTTTGACCAAGAGTAAAGCACCCAAAGTTCCAGCAGAGACGACCTCGAAATTAGGATCTGGTATTGGATGATATTTGGTCCATTGTGAAGTTGGATTGATCCCTTTACAATTTTTTTATCATTTTTTAAGGAACACAAATTCGATTCAAAAATTATAAAAGCTTAATTGCATTTAATCATAATTAATATCATAATCACCTGATGTTATAGAAGAAATGATACTAGAAGATTTTTCCTTATCTATTTCAGACTTGTCAATTTCGTTTTGTTCATTAACTTTTGAGTTAGTATTCTGAATATTAAGTTTTGTGTTAACGGCTAAATTTGCATAAGTGCGCGTAAAAAACCGAAAAGTGTTTTTCGGAAAAGCAATTAAAGGTGTAGACATTTTTAAATAATAGATAATCTAAAATTTTTTTAGCAATAAAGAAAAGAATGCAGAAAAGCTGTACTATGTTGCCCAACTTTAAACTTTAAAGTATTCAAAAACAGGTATGATCAGCATTGGGAAATCTTACGATCTTTGAACTAGTAGTATAATCTAATAATACAACATAAATGCAAGTACTTTGAATGAAATATACCATCAAGTTCCTAAATGATTCTAATCAGTTGAAGAGAAGTGTTTATTTTAGAATTCATCTTTTTACTTGCAGTTCTATTGATTAACTTCAATTTATTCACTCTATAAATGCACACTCTTCAAAATAGGATTTGCAGAGAATTTTATAATAGTCATAAAATTATGTTGAGATGGTGTAATAGTGGTGTAATATTTCCTTTTTGGAATTGTTAAGACTTTAAGATTTTCTCTCCAATTTTAGATATTATCTTATTTATATGTTTATATTCGATCAAGTTAGGAAATTGCTTTTTTATTTTATTTATTATAGCAGATTATAGCATAAAACAGTAGTACTGTAGCTAAGATCTCGTCTCCTTATAATTTCTAAAAGAAGAATAATAAAATTATTATAAAAAAACACTATGTAAGGTTGGCTCATTCAACAATTAATAAGAACACATACTACTTTCTCACTAATTACACAAATCTAATTTACAAAAACACGTTGAATTTAAATAGTTATATAAGAGAGTTATTATTAACCAATTTTAGAAATTGTAGTGTAACGATTGCGTGATAAATAAAATAAATTAAACTATCATTTCATTTATTATAATTAAGGATAAACTCTTTGCTCTACCCATTTTCTAGTTTGATTATTCAATTTCCAATTTGTTCTTTTATGAGGGTCAGTGGCTAATTCAACACGATCAACTTCTTCAACCTCAAAAATGACTAACGCAAAATTTGCAAATGACTGTTTAACTAGTTCATTTTCTCTCTCGTCTTTGGCTACAACTGCGAGTTTTTTAGTATAATTTTCATGTTCAAGAGGAAGGCCGGGAGTAGGACGAGTAAGGTCTGCGCGTAATTGATCAGAAATTTGTTTGAAATAATATTCTAATTTTTCATCCCAATTAAAATTAGCCGTAGGAAAATATGAAGAAAGTTTGGCAAATGGAAATTTTGAGTTGATTGATGAGTCGGATGAAAATACGCATGCATTTCCAGTTAACCGAAATTGATCTTGCGTTTTAGGAAACCACCTAAAATTTTATGTATATGTCAAAAATTTTTTTGAAATATATATAATTTTTTTTTTTTGAAAAAAATTTCTTTACCAACAAATTTCGAATCCGGAATTGCTTGAAAGTTGTTCTACTTTACTAGAACGTACGTCAGTTGTTACATAAAGTAAATCGGATTCAAAAGAATCTTCTTTATCTTTAATAAATCCACGGAAGACAACGGTACGATTTGCAGGTCTTTGCGTAACTGTATTAAAGGTTGCCAGCTTTAAAAGAAAAATATATATAGACTAAATTACCTCAAATGTAAAAAGGTAACATAAAGATTGATTTTATACCTGCATTGGCTGCATTGTATCGGAAAATTTAAAATGTTCTGCAATAATCGATTTTAAAATGGGTTTCCAAGGTGCCGTTGACATTTTATTTTCTTCAAGTCTAAAAAAAAAAATTAATGATTTCCTCACAATAATATTAAGTTACAGATATGATGTCATCATGCATGTAAGATCCTTAGGAAATCATATAGCTTAGCAACCCCGCGATAATTTATTCTTGTCATACTCATTCAATGTTTTGACGATCATTAAATGTGTTTCATAGTTTAGTGATTACGAAACTATTTATAACGAAATTTTGCTATAATAAATAAAAAAGCAAATTAAAATGGTCTGAGCGGGAATCACAGGAAATCATTACAAATTAGTGTGATTTAAGAAAATCATTGCACAAAATTTGAGCCTTACCTTTTAAGTCTTTATAATTTAAACTTGTAAGCATGATCACAAGAACAAAACATTCATAAATAAGGTTAAATGCTGTTTGATAGGGAATAATCACACTAACAAAATGTAACTCACGTGTTTATTAACAAAAATTTTTTTATTAATTTCAGAAACAGTTTTTCGAGACATTAATTTTTTGCTTCATTTGCAATCATTAATTTATTTTCACTTATTTTTTTTACGTATTTATTAGCCAACTCCAAATATTTATCTGTGTCAATGGTATATTTAATTCCCCTCTTAGCTTTGGGCTCGACGTAAGGCAGATACTTTAAAGAATATAGATATTAATTAAATAAAGTCATTAAATAAAGACGTAAATGGAAATAAAAAAATGCAACTAAATAAAATTATTTCTTACCGGACAATCGGTTAAATTTGGTACAACGTACGTACGAACTTTTTTGGGGTCAATTTTATATCCACCTAATGAAAGAATGTTAATTAATAATTGAATCAATTTAAAAATAAAAATATTAATTGATATTATGCCTAAATACCTCTTTTCGTATGCCATCCCATAGAACCAGAGCCAGTACCTGTTTAAGTCCGAGTTTTTTCGTAAAATTTCTTGTAAATATAATAATAATATGTATATACATATATGAATAAATAATATTTGATATTAGTGCCATGCCTTTATAATAATTATGTCCTCTTTTTGTATTCATTGGTGTTCGTTTGGCTCCACGATATATTGCTTTTATTACTCCAAAGGTCATTATTTCTCGTTAAATGTTAAATTCAGTAAAGAAAATAACGAGATGAAAAAAAAAGAGCTATGGAGAGTAATGATCGTACAACAGTAGCACAAATGTATAATTTATAAATAGCAATTAACTATTGGTTCTAAGCCACCCTTCCCTAGTCTAAACAAAATTGATGACATAACCTTAATAAAAATTCCCTATAAAGGGCCTTAAATTCGACACTCCACCATTCTTTTTTCAAAATACCTATTAACTTTTTAACCATAAAAACTTTCGCGTTTATACTAAGATCTAAAAATCTATAATTAATAGCACTATTTAACTCTTTATGATTTTTATGCCATTTCTTTGTTCTATAAATTTTTGTATTATTGTATTTACGAACTTTACGTAGGTGGAGGCCAAAAGATTGAAATCGACGATAAAAAAAAAAAAATAAAATTCATTCAAACAATATAACGTTTTTATCGATTTTTAAATAAAATGAGTCAAGTACCGGTATTAATTAAAATACCTATGGAGCATTTACCAGCAACCATTTGCAATTTCTTGGTAAAACCGGGAGATAAGATCGCGAAATCGCAATCGCTTTTAAGTTATGAATACAAAAAGACTATACAGAAACGATCCGCTTTAGCTACTGAAGAATCTGAATACATGGATGTTTTAACTCCTCAAATAGAAGAATTAAAGAGTCCTACTGAAGGTGAACTCGAACAATTTCACGTCAAGCAAGGAGAAACGATCGACAGAAAAAAGTATATTTTTTTTTGTTATATGTCTCTTTTATAAAGGTATTAATTCTAATTCAATTCTTTTTAGCAACAAGGTTGTGGTAGGAGTAATTGAGCCCTGTTCACATTCAATTCAACTTCATGGATTGTGCGCTTTATGCGGAACGGACATTACTACAACAGATCATAATGGGATTGAATATGCCCAAAGAGCTACTATTAGCATGGCCCACAATGTTTTTGGATTGACAGTTAGTCTTAATGAAGCTGAAAGATTAGAAAAAGAAACTTCAAGGCGATTATTAGAAGAAAGAAAGCTTTCTTTAATAGTTGATTTGGATCAAACTCTTATTCATGCGACGATAGATCCAACCGTTGAAGAATGGATAAAGGATGGAAATGATGTGGCTGAAGATGTTCGCAAATTCACTTTGCCTGATAGTCCAATCGTGTACTATATTAAACTAAGGTATGTTGATTTGAATGATTCTATTAATTCATAATAACTTTTTTAATTTAAAAAATTTTTTATAATTAGACCTGGGCTTAAAGAATTTCTTAGAAGTGTATCCAAAATATACGAACCTCATATATATACAATGGGAACACGAAATTATGCATCTGCTGTTGCGAACGTTATTGATCCAGATAATACTATCTTTAATGAACGTATTTTATCACGCGATGAGAGTGGCAGTAAGTTGAAATAGATAACAACAAGATCGTTTTATTTATTTTTATTTTATTATCTTTTTCTTTCCTTTTTTTTTTAAAAAAAAAAATATATTTGCATTTCGATGTTTACTTCTCCTTTATAATAAAATTTTAGGTATGACACAAAAAGATATTCGTCGTTTGTTTCCTTGTGACAATTCGATGGTCGTTGTAATAGACGACAGAGCTGACGTATGGAGCTGGTCACCTAACTTAATTAAGGTCCATCCATGTAAGTATTTAGATCATGTAAAACAAATTACAAAAATTATATATTTAACATTTTTGAAAAAATTTTTCTTTACAGATGATTTTTTTGTCGGAATTGGTGATATAAATGATACATATTTACCAAAGGTTAGTTTCATCATTATTTATTATCAGATAATTTTTACTAATTTTTATTTGTTCATGATGTTATTTTTAGAGACCAGTTCCACAAACTTCAATTCCTATGGTGATTGTTTCAGAAGATGATAGCACTCATAAAGAAATACCTGATGGCGCAGATTTAAATAATGTTGTAGAGAAAGGTATTTTTGTTTTATTATGATTTAATTTTTATTTTCCTATTTAATTTATAAAATATTCCCTATAGAGCCCGCGAATAATGCTTCGATTGATGAGAATAATATATCTTTTAACAAAGATGAAAATTCTAAAGAAAAAGAACAGAACAATGAAGTAAATTCTCCGGAAATTGCAGAGGAGAATAATATTAAGAACGATAAAGGTAATATAATTATTTTTAACTTTAATGATTGCAAATGATTTATATTAAAAAATGATAACACGATTAAATATTATAGAAGTTTTAAGGGATGTTAATATCTCCGAAGAAAAATCAAATAGGGAGCCACTTAAAGTGAATACAGAAAATAATACTTCTATTGATGCTTTATTAAAGCCTGTACAAAACAATAAACGTTCTTTTGAAGGTATATTTTGTTTAAATTATTCTTCTTCTTGAATTAAAGTTATAACATTTTAACACCATTATTTTTTTCAACTATAGAAATTTCGGATGTTGACAATGTTGATGAGAAATCTGCCAAAAAGCAACAATTTGACCGAAATGAAAATAATGAAATTAAAGATTTGGATCAAAAAGTTTCATTTATAGAACAGAAATCAATATCAAGGCCTATGCTCGCTGACAATGACACGGAATTACCTCATTTATTGAAGGTAAATAAAAGATATATTTGAAATATTTCGATTTATGATAGTATATTAATTATATATAATTAGGCTTTGGAAAATATTCATAAACAATATTACGAGAAGTACGATAGTTTGCAAAGTAATTCGAATTCAAACGGTACACCAATGACACCTGATGTTACTAATTTAATACCACAGATGAAAAGTCAAGTATTGAAAGGCGTCAATATTTTGTTTACTCATGTTATCCCAACTAATCAAAAGAGAGAAAGGTAATTTTTCTTAATTATCTCGTCGTTTTTTGTTAAAATTCAAATATTAATTAGTAAACCATTATAATTGATAGTTCTGATATATGGATTTTAGCAAAGGAGTTTGGCGCGGAATGTTCCGCGAACTGGAACAATGAAGTTACACACCTTGTAGCCGGCGATGTAAGTACATATATTTTTTACTAAATTTTTTCAATAATTTTTAATTAGTTTTAATTCTAATTTAGCGAGGGACTGAAAAAGTCAGAGAAGCTAATCGGAAAGGGGATGTCTATATAGTACGTAAAGAATGGTAAGTAATATTTATTTTTAATATGTATTAATTTTATATGAGAATTAATTTTATTCAATCAAAAGGTTGGATGAATCCATAAAAAAATGGGCAAGACAGCTGGAAAAAGATTACACTTTGGAACCAAATTCACCACGTGATTCTGAGACGAGTCTAATATCAGAGGTTGATAAACCCCTGGAATTGATAATAGAAACACCTTCAGGAACCGATGATGATGATGCGTTATTAAGCCCGGAAATACGTATGGAGCATTATGAATCAACCGACTGGCGATCTGCTTTAAATGAAGTGGATGAACTTTTAGCAGAGTCAGGTGATACTAGCGCTTTAGATGAGAGCGAAACCGAAACCGAAAGGTAGATTTTATTTTTTTATTTATTTATTTAATTTTAGATAGTTTCACATAAAATTTTTTCTTTTTATCTTATAGTGGTGGACGTAAAAGATTGAAGCGTTATGGGGATGTATTAGAAGTAGATGATCGTAATGCGAAACGCTTGAAACAATCTCCTTTACGGCAATCCATAACGTTCAATAATGATGATGATGATGATGAAAATGAATCAGAACAGGCATTTGATAAAGTAAAAAAACACGAATCAGATAGTTTTTATTCAGAGCTAACATTTGATGGAGGTGCTCATGACAATGAAGCTGATGAAGTCGAGCAAGATTATGAAGACGAAGATGCAGATGATGATTATGATTATGGTGACGACGACGAAGATTATGATCCTGGTAATCAAAGTGATGATGAAGGAGATGATGATTTTGATGATGACGAATATGTACAATTATTTGAAGAAAATTTAAGACAACCTAATAGTTGATTACATAAAATAAAGATCAAACACATATTTATTCTTTCTTCTTAGTAATTATTATAGAGAAATATGTTTTTTCTTTGCATTTAATGTATTATTTTTCATTTTGTGTATTTAAAATGTCTAATTTTTTTTTTTTTGATTCATATTTCGTTTGTGATATTTTTCGCATGACCAAATTTGTATATATTTTTTTAAACAAAACCCTTTTTTAAAAAAAAATGTAAGAATCTTTGGTTTATTATTATATTTATAGAAATATTTTGCAAAAAAACAAATAAAGTAAAAATAGTAAAGATTATAATAATTTGTAGATTATGCTTTTAGGTATTAGGGCAAAGGAGAAGGTTAGGCAAGGGGTTGGGCGTTAGGTCAAGAAATTAGGAATAAATTTGGGTGTGTGAGATAATTGAAAAAAGAAGAAAAAGGTCTTTTTTATATATTTGACTGAGTGATGCTTGTTTTTCTCGCTAGAAAGTTGTGGTTCATTGGTTTTTGATTTTTTCTCTTCTAGTTGACTCATGAGAAACTTAGTTTTGGTTCTTTCTCGTTCTAACTCAGATTGGAGATTCTGAACAATTTCTTGGTTAAGTTGATTACCATCACAAATTAGTTTTTCTATTCGAGGACAATTACTAGTATCCAATTCAGTAAGTTTATTATTACTACAATCTAAATAGCGAAGAGTTTTTAAGCTTCCCAAAGTTAATTTTCTCAAATTATTAGAGCTACAAATAATCTTTTTTTAAATTTGGAGTACCTCGCAAATCCAATTCAGTAAGAGAATTAATCCAACAATTGAAGCTTTCCAGTTTTAAAGAACCACTTAAATTGCCAATAGCCCAAATGTCTATTATCCGAAAACATATGAAAGGATTATGCTAGGAAATCCTCTATATACTCCATCTTTGGGATAATTTTTATCCAACCATTCTTGGCCGTTTACCATAGTTATAATGTAGACCGATATTGTGAAAGTTGAGTAGTTGAGTGGTTAGGACCGCATAAAAGTATAGAGTATAGGTGGCCTTTTAATCACGTAGTCGTAATCTCGTAACCTCAGTAGATGGATCAGGATTAAATCTTGTATTTTAACTTGTTTTACAAAGATACAAATGTTTGTATTCGAGTACAAGTTATACAAATTATTCAATTTGGTCACATTTTCTAACTGAAATTATGTTAAAGCCGAATTTCATCATCCAAAGAACACTTTGTTATTTAGTTTCGTGGCGAAATATATATATTAAATAAAATAAGTGAAAATGTGTATTAATATTTGGAAACACTTTAAAAAGTTTACTGAAAAAAGAGGCGGAAATGTGGTTGATTTGGGTATTGGTAAAGTATCAAATTATTATTATTATTAATTTATTATTATTACAAATGTTGTAATCTAGAACGCGTTTATTCTAACATTTTTAAATAGGTATAATTATTGGTTCGGCTTTCACCGCCATTGTTCAATCGTTTGTTGTAAGTATTATTTTTTATTTATTTTTACTTGAGACTAATAAAATTGTATTTATTAAACCTTTTTTATATATATATATAAATACACATTATTAGAAAGATATTTTAACACCACCACTTGGTCTAGTTCTTCATGGAACAAATCTTGAAAATTATTTTATTGTAATTAGACCAGGTAGAAACGAAAGTGCTGTTTATGCTACTCCTGAAGAAGCTCAAGCTGACGGTGCCGTGTAAGTAAAAAAAAAAAAATTTTTGTTTTAAATATTTTTCAAATATTTACATGATCTCATTTTCTTCTTTATAAAGTACTGAAAATGTTGGTTCATTTTTAAACACTGTAATAAATTTCTTTATGGTTTGTTTCGCACTATTTTGGATATTTTATTGTAAGTCAATTCTTTTAATTCTTTTTTTCTTTTCTTTTCTTTTCTTAATGCTGATTCTAAATTATATACTGTATCTTTTTTTTTTTAAAAAAAAAATAAATTAGCTTTCAACATAATTCATGAGAATTTTGAGTCCAGTAAGAAAAAAGATGAAACTGATCCATGTCCATGGTGTCAGGAATTAGTTCCAAAAGATGCTGTTAAATGTAAATATTGTACTAGTATTATAAATGAAAAAATTCCTTCTCAATACAAACGTGATGGCACTGGAACTTTAATCGATTTGGACCAATAAGTTTATTAAGTTATGACTTTTTTCTATGTCTTTATTGTTTCTCTAGTATTTTTTATCTCATCCCACTACATACTGTACTAGTTATTTCATCATTCATCATTATTTATTATTTTTTATTATTTGTATATATGTATATTATAACTTGTCAGTAAATATTAAATAACTTATTATTATGAATTTAAATCCATTGCTTGTTTTTCTTGTGCATCCTCTAATGCTAAATGCTCATATTCCTCTAAATGCCATCCAGTATCCGATTTCAATACTTTATGATGATGTAATTTGTGTGCCAAAGAACGAATAATCTTGTCACTGAACGTTTATTGTAAATAATTAAAATAATTAATAAAAATGCATATCCTCATTAATAAACAGTATCTTATATCACTCACCTGGCTTTAGTTTGACACCATATACAATAATCATCTAACCAAATTTTTGAATACACATAATAAATGTCATGATGATCAAATAAATCTTTTAATTCTAGTAAAACTTTTAATATTGCACGTTTTCCTAGTTTTAACAGATCATAAACATCCTCTTGGCACTTTTTTGCAAGCTTATAATTTCTATACCAAGGGTAGGCTAATGAACGACGATATAATGCTTTCATCGTCTCTTCTATACTGTTGAATTGCTATACATAATAAATTGAAGTTTTTTAATAAAAATATTATAAATATTAATGAATAATTTTATCCAGACTTACTTCAAGACAAGATATTGTTGGACTTATTTTGCCTATCATCCATGGTGATTCAACAGTATTTTCTCCTTCAAATACTCTATAATTATAACTATAAGCAAATAATAAATCTATCAATCCATAATAAATTGATCCTACATTTTCGATTAAATCTTGAATATAAAAGAAAATAAAATATTAGAATATATATAAATATTATAAAAAAAGAATATATATAAATATTATAAAAAAATATATATATGTATACGTATAATTTAATATTTATTACATTGCTTATTTGTCAAATTTCGCATAATTGTGTTTTCTTCTTCAGTGAAATTGAGATCAGATGATCTCTTCCACCAAACATTCTTTGATTTAATAAGATTTTTAATCTCTTCAGCACACATAAAATCTGCTCTATTCCAAATGTGAAAATTAGTATAATCCCTATATTTAATAGATTGGACTAATCATGAATTACATAAATCGCTTACATATAATGGTCCGGATCAAATTTGCTATTTTCAGCATTAATTCGATCTTGACGACGCGATTCTGGTGTAGAACGTTCTGGATCTGTTATGTCTATAATTTCATTACATGTTTCTTGTATGTGCATGAAATATCCAGAATAAAGTTTATTAAAACCATATTTTGCTATAGGTAATAATTCCTAATAAAAGAGGAAATTTATTAACACTTAATCTTAGAGATTATGAATTAAACAAAGTACTTACTTTTTCATTGGGAATTTGTTGTGGTAATTCCCAATTATAAGCATCAGCTATTTGATCAATGAAATAGTCCCCGAATCAAAGAGAATTATTATTTCGGAACTGAAAAAAAGAAGGAAAGTTTCATTTCTAATTTTGAATTAATATACATTACCTTCCTCTAATAATTTATATAATCTTTTAGCTTCTTTATCATCATTAATTTTTCCATCAAATAACTCTTGAATTAAAGGTTTATTATCATTAACATCATTAACATTAACATCATTGACATCATTGACATCATTAACCTCATTGTTAACATCATTATTTAACTCTCTTATCAAAAAATCATTGTTATTTTTATAAGATTTTTGTCTATCATCCTCTTTTCCAAATAATTCTTCCAATTCATTATCATTTTCCTGATTATTATTCTCATCATTGTTATCATCGATGATCTCAATTAAAGGCTTTTCAGGAACTTTTTTAACACTTTTTGGAGCTAAAAGTTTCGTTAACAAATCTAAGTCTGAAAATTCTTCTCCAGGAGTTTCTTTTGGTATTTTTATATTCATCTCACCAGATGAAATATCATAAGATGCATTAACACGATCATCATCAACTAAATTACCAGGAAAATGAAGCCTAATAAATAAATTTAAAACTAACAATTTAAATATAATCACTTTTCAAAAAAAAATATATTTTTTTTTATTATTATTTTTTTTTTAAAAAAAAAACGCGTAATAAAATTAAAGTTTACAAGATTTTTCTTTACCTTAAATAATAAGGTTTTACATAAAAACTAAAATCAGGCCCTTCACAATAAAGTTCAACATCTGATACCTTTTTTAAACAAAAAAAAAATTTATTAAATTTTTTAACAAAAAAGTTTTTTAAAAAAAAAAATTATTATCTTATTTTCTTCTTAATTTACCTTGATGTAAGGAGTTTTAATAATTATCGTGATAAATTTGAAATCCTGAGTAATTGTAAAATTAGGTGTAATCATTTTAAAAAAATTATACAACTACCTTTTTTTTTTTTTGGTGTGGAAAAAAATAAATGCAGTTTGATTAGTTTGATTAGCCAATAAGAAATAAGAATTTAGAAGGTATTACAATCATTATTATTTATTAGATTATCTATTATCTGATAGACTGCACATCAAACATTTTTAATCCATATTATTATTATACTTTTTAAAATCACATTATAAAATGTCGGGTCAAGATAAACCAACTTCACCAACAACAACCAATTCTTCCACAAGTTTAACTTCCAGTACCACAAATACACTAACATCAGCTATTAATTCTACGACGTCAGCACTTACTTCAACATTTTCTTCATTATCAAGTGTACTGCCTTTAACAACCTCTCAACAAAATACACAACAACAACAGCAACAACAAGCTCAACAGCAACCTCAACAATCTCAACAACCTTCATCAACAAAAGCTCGTAGAACAACAATATCATCTCAAACCTCTATTCAATCTGAAATAGATAAACAATCTTTTACTAGTGATAGTACTGGAAATAAATCACAAAATGTAAGTAAATTAACTGAAGAAATGTTTAGTAAAGTTGGTGAATATTTAAAAGGAGAACTTTTAGGTATGATTAATTATAACATAAGCATATGTATATATTTTTTTCTCTTTTTGTTTTATTTTTATTAATTACTAATTATTTTTAATAGCTACGACAGAAGACTATAAGTTATTAGAAACAATGAATAAAGTTACAAGAGATAGATACAAAGAAATGTCTGGAATGGCACAAAATTTAGTAGTAGAAATGGCTAAATTACAAAGGATTTGTAAGTAAAATATAGTAAATTATTAATTAAAGACATATATTAAACTTTATTTTTTTTTTAAAAAAAAATAGATACGGATTTTGAACCCTATGTTCAACAAATTGATGAAATTTGCGATCAAGTGGATTTTTTGGAAAAAGTTGCTATAGAATTGGATGATTATTCAAAAGAATTAGGTAGGTTTGATAATTTTTTGATACCTTTCTTTTTTTGTAAAATCTAAGCTACAAAGTTTATTTTTAATTTAGAAACACGTTTAAAGAAATTAACTAAATGAATGTTAATTAGAGATTACAAGAAAGAAAAAAAATCTATAGTTTTTTATTAACAATATTTAATTTAATAGTTATAACTTATTATAATTAATAATTATAAACCAACTTTTCATTGGAAAAAAAGTTTTTTTTTATTATTTTTTGACATATCATGTATAAAAAATTTACAAGTAATCTTTACCAAATCCCCCAAAAAGATTCTAATTCACAACAAAATTTTGAACAAGCAACAGCTGCTGAAAGAGGATATTGAGAAATTCCAATTTTCTCATCTACCCAATCATCAGCAAAATTATCCGTGCCGTGAGCCATAGCTCCAATAGCAATACAAATCGATTGATCAGGAGGTATTGTTGGTAAATATCGAGAAAGACGAACAGGTTGAGCATCATATGAAAGTGCTAATCAAATAATAATAAAATAAAAAAATAAATAAAATGAAAATAAAAATAAAAGGATAAATTTTTTTATTATTCATACCTAATTTAACACAGCTTGTGGGAAGATAATTTGTTATTGGATTTTTTATCACTCGTAATAACTTTTCGTTTCCATCCACAGAATGAATACTTAATTTATGTAGGAGTTGTACTAATTATCAAAGGAGAAATTAGTTGTTTTTTGACTCTAGATAATAATTAGAGAGAATTTGAGAATTACAATTACCCATCAACCCTGAAAAACGTTTGAACGTTCTTGGTATTC
Organism: Rhizophagus irregularis; assembly: GCF_026210795.1. Lineage (NCBI taxonomy): Eukaryota > Fungi > Glomeromycota > Glomeromycetes > Glomerales > Glomeraceae > Rhizophagus > Rhizophagus irregularis. Next base: position 2,562,051 of record NC_089441.1, on the reverse strand, counting down.
TAACATGAGGATTGACCTCAATTAAGACATTTTTAGTTGTATGAATATAAATTTGCATCAACCCAGCTTTATTTAAAGGACTATCTAACAAAGCCATTAAGCACTAATAAAAATAAATAATTAAAATCATTAAATTGATATATAGCTGAAAAATCAATTTTTCTTACCTGATGTGTTATATCTGGTCTATAAGTTGTTGGATCGGATCCTAATTTTTTTATAGATTTTTGATCATCACAATTCAATAATTGATAATGTGAAGATCTATTAGAATTAGTTACTTTACAAGTTTCTAAGCACGCTTTATCTAAAACAACAATTAATCTACGTGTAGACTCTTTTTCTTTAAAGGTTTTAGGAAGTTTTGGAGCTTTTGGAACAAGAAAAATATCTGTATTTATATTTGAATAATTATTATTATCATTATTATTTATTGTATCTTTTGTAATTGAAATAATATCATCAGTCTGAGTAGCAATTGAAATATTTTTTTTATCATCAGTTTGAGTAGATATTGAAATATTAATTTTTTCGTTATTGGAATTAGTAATTTGTTTAGGAAGATCACTTGAAACTTTAGAGGAATTATTATTTGATTGAGGATTATTAGAATAAGGTTTAGACTCTTCTCTATTTTTTTTATTTTTATTCTTTCTCTTGGTTTTTGCCATTTTGTAAAAGAAAAAAAAGTCTCTCAAATTTTTTTAATTTCCGATCACAATTTAGATGTTACACTTGATCGTCAATGACGTCATCAAAGATGTGCATATCAAATCGTTCGGATAAACGGATAAAAAGGGAATAAAAGGCAGTTCTAATCGAGTATGTATAGAGTATGTATAGAGTAATGAAAACAAATCACCTATTTTTGCATTACATGATTGATATCATTCGTTTTAAAAATTCCTTGAAAACAAAAAAAAAAATGTAACAAACTTCCAGAGATACGGTTAAAATTCATAAGACAAATACGTAATGTGATTTTGTTTCCTTTACTTACAATTTTACAAACATGTCACTAATACTGGGAATACGTATATTATAGAGGTACAGCATATAATAATTATTAAAATATTTGAGAATTTTATAACGTAGTTTCATATTTCTCTTTAGAAAATCCAAACGGGAAAATGCAATTTTTCTCTATTACCTGATTTAGGATAGGTAAAAGATTTTTTTAAACTATCCATAAGATAAACAGTTCCCTTCATTTTTTAGCACGTGCAGACGGTTGCAGTGCAGCTGTGCAGGTTAATGTAAAGCTAAATGGCGTAGGGATCTTATTTGACCAATTTTGATTGATATACAAATTAATTTTAATAGTATTCTTAAATTGAATGAAAAAACTTTCTGTTATATAAATTATAATTTCATGTGACAAATAAAAAATAACACGAGTCACTTATTTATTTATTTAATTTCGCGGATCAAGCGAAGTTTATAAATAGTATAAAATAGGATGAAATGAATCGGATAATTTATAAAACCGAATCAAAATTTCCATATATGTATATATGTAATAATTTACGTATGAACATTCAAACAATCTCCCAAAATGCACATTCCTTTTTTTAAAAACGGTCAAAAAGAAAATAAATTACACAAAAATTTGATATACAAATATAAAACATTTGTTCACATGACCAAATATTTAAATCTTCGTAGACAATATAAACTTATTTAAAAAAGAGGTTTAACAATATTATCATAAACCTTCTTGTATAGAATGCGATCAAGTAGTATATATATATATATATATGGGTATATAAAATATAACTGAACTATATTTGATATTTTCCATATTCAGCTTTCAAAATAAATTTCCGCAGTAAAAGCACCTTCGGATATTGCGCCACATGTTTCTGTCATAATGCATTTTCTTTTAGTATATATATTAAGTAATCAAAATTCTAATTTTAAAACGGGAATTTATCGATCGAATAACCGGTTAAATTAAATTTATTTATTTATCAGTACTCGATAAGGGATATGTTAAATTGTTTAACATATATAGATTAGAATTTCCCATCAAATAAGCTGCACATGGTGGTCACTCATAATGTGTATAAATGTATATCGAAGTTGCAATTTCCACAAAAGTTTCACAATATAAATTTTTTGAGATACATTTATTTATATGAAAATGCAAAAGTAACCTGTCGATATTTATTATAAGTACCAATGTATCATACCAATTTTCTTCACATATAAATAAATTATCTTTCTCCTGCAAAAGGATTTTTTTCCTTTCCCTTCCTTTCCTTACCTTTTTGTTTTTTATAAACATATATATATACATATACATATATATATATATTTTTTTATAGATTTGAGAAGATAAAAAATAACTTTGGATTGAACATATACCTTTTCTTTTAACATTAATTAATATAATATAATGGGCAGTCAAGAAATTACAATAAATAAATCATCAGAAAAAAGTCAACATCTTGCAAAAGCACGTTATCATTCATATAAATTAGATAGATTACCAACTTTACAAGAGGTTCTTTCACGTAAGACTGCACCTCCCGTATGTTTATTCAACTTTTACCTTTATATGAGGGATAGAGAAAATACTTCTGAATATTTAGACTTTTATCTTGATGTATTAGAACATGAAATATTATGTAAAGCATATGTAAAAGACCTTAAAAAACTTGGATTAGATGTAAATATTGAATATCCTGAATATGAAAGATTTAGACCAGGAACTTCAAAAAATGGGAATGATAAATCAAAATATAATACATTTATTAGTGTAGATAGTAGTGTTCGAAGATATTTAAGTAGTAGTTCTCGTGGTTCAAATAATACATACACTTCAGGAGGTAGGGAACCTTCCTCTCGTCCTGATTCACCATTTTCACAAAACAGTAATTTAGGCATAAATTTAACGGAAATTTCAATAGATGTTAATAATAATAATAATAATAATAATAATAATAACAATAATAATAATGATAAAAACCAAAAAAATGAAGGATTTCGAAATTCAGTTCGTTCAAATAAAACAAATATAACATCATCATTTCATAATCGTGAAAGACCATTTACAAGGGATGAACTTCGTGAATCTGCGGAAAGAATTTATTTTAAATATATATTTGAAGGATCTGAAAAAGAAATTATATTATCAAGAGATATTCGAGAAAAAATTACTCATGCTATAGAAGAAGAAGGAATATCTCAACATAAAAGAGATGATCCATGGATTTATTATGAAGCTAAAAAAGAAATTTTCACTTTTATGGAAAGTGAACCTTTCCCTAGATTTTTAAAATGTAGAGCTTTTGGTAATATGAGTCAATTACAAATTATTATGAGATTATTTATAGGTTTATTCTTTTTATTCCTTGGTTTCTCTATAGTATTAAGTTTAATTTTCTTGGATATAAAACCAAAAACAATTCGTTTATGGGTATGTAAAATGATTAATAAGTTATTATATATCAAAATTTTATAATCATAGAAAACAGTAATTATATATACATTTCTTTTTTTTTTTGCAGAGTTTTATCCCAATATTTTTAGGTGTAAAAAGCCTAATTACTTATCTAACTAAATTGAGTCCATTATTCGTCTTATTAAAAATAAGGTAAGAAGATCTTTGTTTTTTGATTATTTAAATTTTTTTTATTAAACATATATTTCTTTTATATAGCGAGACAACATTCTTTCAATTTCAATGTGTAATGGAACCTTATATATACTCATTACATGTAAAAAAAGGAATCAAAATATTTTTACAAAGTTTAATAATTTCAATAATCGTTACAGGAATTTTTGTAGCAGTTCCTGGTTATCGATTATAACATTAATTAGATTTTAATAGTAATAAATAATAATAATGATAAAATGATAATAATGATGATAAAAATTAAAAATACTGTAGGTTTATAAATATTATTTTCATCATATTAATATTATATTTTTTATTATTATTATTTAATGTAAAGTAGAAAATTTTTGAGATTTTTGTATAAGAAATACTTTAAAAAATCAATTTTTTTTTTTTTATTAAAAAAAAGGAACTTTAAAAAATAACTCCCTGAAGTAATTTTCCTGAACAATGTTTGACCTGCATGAAAATTCGTAACACATATGATAAAAGTAATCACAACATGTTATAAACAAATTTAACCAATAGAAAATATTCGTGATGATTATTTAATCAAAAATGCGGTCACACCAAAAAAAATGCGAAAAAGTGCATCATCCTGAACATTCTAAGGTCTAAGCGGTATAAGAATGTGAAAATATAATATGACTCTTAAGTAATATGACCATATATTTTTTTTTTTCTATTAATGAATTTAAGATAATAATGTTTGATACTTCTTTTAACTACGTTAATTTGAACTAGATTCAATTTCGTTGTTGTAATTATACATGAACTTGTACAATCATTTTTTAATTCTTAGATTCAAATTCAAATTTAAGTAAAATATTTTCAAATGAATATGTAATCAATTTAATTAAATTATTAAAAATGTTCTGATGAAAATATTCTATTGCATCTATACATTAAAAAAAGGCTAGTTTACTCCACAAAGAATATTTATTTTTTAGAAATGATCTTAGAATTGAAAGAACCCAAATTTAATATCAACAGGCCTTGGAGTTATCGACCTCCGCTAAGCATGCACAACAAAAACTACAACATTATACAGTACATAATGATACAATACTATAAATACAATACTATAAAATACAAATTCGGCTTTGATAGGCCTAACAGAAAATCTATAATCTGCAAAAAAAAAAAAAATATCAGTCTGACGTTAGCAATTCACGATCTGCATAAATTTTCAACAATTTGTTTTCTGCAAGATGAAAACATCGCGTCAAATTCATTGATTTTTTGTTTATATTAAATATTAACAACCATTACAACCATTTTTAGTAAAATTAGTGGTTTAAACTGGACCGCAGTTCACACAATAAATCGGTGTCTTATAAAAGATGATGGAAATTATGTTTTTTCTTTCGCTCTTGAGAGAAAGAAAAATATTTACATTTAAAAATCTTTTTTTTTTCAATCAACTTACCGCATATATTACATGGTATATTAATTGACTAATAAAATTGGTATAAAACTGATGAGTACATCTTTTGGCCTGATCTTTTACCTCTTCACTGAAAAAAAAAAATATTATTTTTTTTTTTCGTTCGTCCAAAAAAATTTGACAATGGAACAAAATCATGATGATGTACTCAATAATAACTCATTTGATATATATTTTAATGGATAATCTTCTTTGAATGTTCATTGCGATGATGCTTGCAACTACACTAATATGGTTTTTCCGCAACTAGTCCATTTAATAGCCACGTCAGTTATACGTCAAATGATAATAATGCTATCATCGAACAACAGAATCCTTCTGTTAATTCAGTTTCAGATATTTTTAGATTTGTAATTCCTGGTTTTCATATCGTTGTAATCCCTATGTCCCTATAAAAAGTATTTATATTTAAAATATAATTAAAAACTTTTTAAAATATATTTAAAATATACTTAAAATATATTTAATTTAAAAATTGCGAAATACTTATAATATACTTAAAATGTATTTAAAATTATCTTAAAATATATTTCTAATATATTTAATTTTTGCCCAAATACTTAAAATATACTTAAATTGTATTTAAATTAAAATTTAAGTATATTATAGATATATTTTTTACATACTTAAAATATACTTATAATATATTTTATAATATATTTTAAGTATATTTTAAGTATGTAAAAAATATACTTATAATAATCTTATAATATACTTAAATTTTAATTTAAATATAATTTAAATATATTTTAAGTATATAGGCAAAAATTAAATATATTAAACATATATTTTAAGATAATTTTAAGTATATTTTAGATATATTAAAAATATATTATAAGTATTTTGCAATTTTTAAATTAAGTATATTTTAAATATATTTTAAGTATATTTTAAGTATAATACTTTTTATAGGGTGTCTTCTCCATTAGTAAATTTAAGCAATCTAGATATTCAATATCAATTCCAACAATTCCAACAAGATCAACAAGACCCCACTTTTTTTTCTTCCTCAGTTAGTCCATCACAATTAAACCAAGAACAAAGTCATGTTTTCTAGTGTAAATGAAACTTCTGATGGAATTAACAATCAGTCCGTATTTATTGCAGATAATTTAGATAATTTGCAACAACAACAGCAAATTGATTCTCTAGGATTAAACTATTCGTTTAGCAATTTTAATAATTTACATAGTTAATTAAAAATTTAAACTTTCCAGTAATATATGATATAATATTATTTTAAATATTTATTTGTATCAAATCATTATTTATTAACGTTTTTTAAATAAAGTTACAATACGTAATGTTTTAATAGTTACGGTAATTCTTCCAAGTTAAAGAGAATAGAGTATGGCAGGACTAATGGAGTTACTGTGGAGTTGACGACATGTATGATGATAGTTGCTATTACGAAGATAAGGGTATTATTGTCATGATGGAAGATATGAAAGAAAAGTTTCACTAATGACAAGTCCGATCATTACTCTGGTATATGCTCGAACAGAAAGAATCTCAGTACAAGCATAACAACTGCTCCTATGGAGTCTGAAAGAGCTGAAATGCGCAGTATAGACTAGGATAATTCTGGGTGATATGATCTTAGAACGTTATTCGCTTTTTTTTGTATTGAATAAATAAAGCACCATTTTTTGCACGTATTCTAAATTTAAGCATGTAACTAACCGCAGTTATGACTGCAATCGTAAGGATAGTTTGCATACATTCCTGATCCAGTTCCAGAAGGTATTGATCATCAATTAGATATTCGTGCGATGGGTATTAATTCTGTATTTACAGTTACAGTTTTTTTTAGAAAGATCGCAGGATAAAAATATTTTTCAGCGGAAATAACTGAAGAAGGCAATTTGAATAAGCTATAAAAGAGAATGGCTTGTTGGTTCTTAGCAGTATTAGTAATAAAAATTATATGTTGTAGGCGGGTGAAAACTTTGCAATTGCCAAAATCTACAGCTTGCATATATATATAACACCATGCTAAAAGGGTATAATTTACGAGTATATAGATAATGAGTATATAACCTTCGTTGTATATATAGTATAGTTTTTCATTTTATATAGCATAGTTTTTTTATCCATACTATCCATACTGTATAGTTACTCTAATCTTTATATTTTAAATAGCAAAATCTCTAACCCTAACCCTAACCATAACTCTAATTCTCCTAATCCTAACCTTAATCCTTACCCTTAAACCTTACCCTAATCCTAACCCTATAAATCCTAACCTTAAAGTAATACTGTATAAAATCAATAACTATACAGTATAGACAATAAAAACTATACCATACATACAATAGGGATCATATCATACTCATTATCGTATTACAATAATTTACTGTAGGCCGAAGGTCATTAACTGCAGTGATTAACAGATTATTTGTCATCGAGCTTAAGGATGCAATCAAAGAAAAATTACTGGAGACAATTTAGTGGATCGATACCATCGGTATTAAAGTATGGTTCGTACAAATCAAACAAGATGATAAGAGACTAAACAACTCAAAGATGAAGACAAATTCGTTGTAAATGTGTTCAAACAAAAAAAAGCATATGAGGGCTTCACTTTCTAAAGGACTTTAAATATGTGGATGACAGCAAATTCATTCATATTATTGTTCAAGATAGGCGTATAGTCCTTCGACATCTCAGAAATTCAGAATAAATTTTTGCCAGTTCTACTAATGGCATTGAATATAGTAATTCAGGCAGAAAAGTAGTGTTCTGTATGCGATAGGGAATTTAGGGATAACGAGCTTTTGGAAGAACATAAATCTGATGGTTAGCATAATATTGCTTCTGGTGAAAACCTGTAAAAAAGCGGGCTAAAGGTAGGAAGCCTCAAACCATTCAGATTATTTTGTATCACCTGTGGTATAGTATTGATCTTCGCAATTTTTGATGTATCAGTTATTGTTTCAGCAATCGATTTATTTTAGATATTAATACTTGAACTAACCATCAAAAAAAGCTCAGACACGTGATTCATGTGATTTGACTGGCTAAGTGTGGCTATGGAAACTGCAGTTATTATTAACTTCCTAAGGTTCAACACTAAATCCAAAGGTATAAGTTTCAGCCTGAACAAAAAAAAAGAAAAATTTTGAAAGTCATGTGATTCTACCTGTCCCATGAAATTCACGTGACTGTTTTTTGTCACATGCGTTACTGTTTCCATTTTCTAGTACAGTATCTGAGGACTTAGTTTTTTTCGAGTAGGTAAAAACTTATTCGTCACCCTATTATCCGTCACATAGTTAATTTCTTAATTTCTTAATGCTGGGGTAATCCTGGAGAAGTTACTGCGGCGTATTTCAGTCACGAAGTGACCTTTTACATATGACATTAATGAGGTACAGGTTTTATATCACGTGTTTCAAAACATGACGAGACATCACTGGATTCGTTACAGCATAAAAAATGCAGCTACGCCAACTTTACTACAACAACTACAGGTGTTTGACCGAGCTATACTTATACCGAAATTCCGACGAAGCATTGATCAGGTGATTCGAGTCAATAGGTTCTTCAGAAAAGGGGTCATCTGCTTCTAATCTCTCCAGTCGATACTCTTTGCAAAAGCGTCACGTTATAATCATCATCACCTGGCTCGTCATATTCAACAGCCTCAGCATCGGCGATTTTCGAAGTCACATGAGGTTTTCGTGGAAATGGGTTTCGAGGTGAAATGTCTATAACATTTTGAATTTGTGCGTTAGTTAATTTGGAAATCTCATTTGCACTGCAAATGACATATTTAATCTTATCAATTCCTACTCCGTTTTCTCCAAACAATTTGCAAATTTTTTTGGCTCTAAGTGTCTTGGAAACTGGCGTAACACCAGCTAGATGTTCTAACATTTCCTTATATATTAGTGTTCTTGTGGTTTTATCATCAGCAACTTTATTTTTGAAATTATCTGAATAATGAACCCGAGATAAAATCTCTTCATATCCAGCCTGTAGTGCTTTTCGAAACAAATGGATTAATTTTGTGTTGTGGTTTGATCACGCACTTCGTTAGAAGACGAATGTTGTTCATTGGGTGGAACAATAATACAACTCTGTAAATCACATATTAGATCAAGTTCTACATTCTGATTTTTAATAAGCTCTATCTCATCAGAATCGTCGGTAGCAGAGTAAACAGGCTTAACTTGCTCCAGACTTGAAACAATTTTGTGCTGACGTGAAACATTGTTTCCCAAGGAAATGGGGTTTGTACTACCTTGTATACTTTCGATTTTATCAGAATCAGCACCCTCGCTAGCTTCCATCTTAAATCCCCTAAGCGGCGGTTCTCCTTTGGAGTCAGAGGATGCATCATCAACCTGCCCCTGAAGGGACGCTGATTCATCTATTTCCACTTCCTTAGCGGGAGAAATCTGCTCAGATTTCGCAACTCTTACCTTAAGCTCAGCATTCTCAGCATCACGCTTAATGTTCTCAGCATCATTATCCGCTCTATTCTTTTCCAATTCCTCAATTCTGTTCCCAAGTTCCTCCCTGAGTTTCGCTACCTCACGTTTAAGATCGAAATTCTCAGCAAAGAGGTCAGCATTCTTCTTCTTAAGCTTGTCAATTTCTTCCATGAGTGAAAAAGCGCTTATTCTCTTTTCTTCACGCTCTGCCTCAAGCTCGGCCTCAAACTCAGCATTGCGTTGTCTCAGCTTCTTCAGAGCGCCCTTTCGGGGCAAGCTCGGATGGGTTAGCTGCAGTATCACTAACTGTCATTATGGAAAATTTTCACTTAACGGAGAATTGTTCAATGTTATGTAGCAAATGCGGAAGGTCCTGAAGGAACCAAGTCTCGCTTTATTAATACAGAGAAAAATAATACAGAGGTTTGGGACTACATGACGTCTATGCTAATGTATATAATTACTTCTATTTTTAGAAATACAGTCGACCCCCTATATAGTCACCCCCCGTATAATCACAACATATAAAATTCCCCTTTATAAGCACACCATATTTTGGCCCAATGTACTAATAAATATATTAGAAAAACCTCCTCTATAATCACAACATATGACTTTTTTTATAATCACACCCTTTTTTTTCGGTCCCAAGGGGTGTGACTATAAAGGGGGCTGACTGTACTCTTGAACCCGTTGCTTTTTCTTTGCCGGCTCCTTCTCAACAGTTACCCTTTCCATCAATAATCCAACAATGACCTCCATCACCCGCTTCACATTTTTACACAACTCCTTTTCATCCTCCGAATCTTCTATCAAAGCAGTCTCGACAAAACGAATATTGAGCGGATTTCTACTCGTGCACCTAATCCCTTCCGGGGTATAAAGGAGAAAATGCCATTCCGTAGCTGTAGTTACGATCCCGAAGAGATAGTCATAATCTTCATCGAAAGCAACATCCGCCTTTCGTTTTCTCTTATTAGTTTGGAAAGCACTTTCACATTGTAAAACATTCTGACCAGAGGTATCAAATCAGTTGGTGGAACAGGCCTTAAGAAACTCTGGAATAAAATAGGATTACTAACCTGAGCGAACCCAATTGTGATTTGATGTTGTTTACCCTCCGTGATGCAAATTAATTCCTCAAGTGCTCTGATTGCGAAGTCCACACGACCCGTATTTTCCTCACCGACAACTTCGAGCTGTGGGTTTAATGATATTTCTTTTCCAGTATGTTTTCTGACTATATTAATACATGCATGGAGGATTGCCGAAATATATTCACAACGGATTGCTTCGTTGCTTTCAACGACGGTTCCCATATTGCGTAGCCTGAGTCGTATATCCTTGAGACAGTGTAACAAATCTTCGTTATCATCACCGATGAACTGGGATTCTTTATAAATCAATGAAATACCATATGTTAGTTGTACAGTTCTGAAGGAAGTTGCTTTTCAGAAAAAACTTACTTGGTACAAATTGCAGTATGTCTGTTATTCGCCCATCTTCAATATTATACTTTTCGAATATCTCTTTCAAATCCTTCTTAGTCCTGTACGTGGAGAAGGACTTCAACTTTTTCTCCCTGCAGTCCTTGGCAAATTCCGCAAGATCTCTCGCAGGTCCAAACGCTAAACCTATACTTAGAAAATCGTCCTTGCTCATCTTAAGGAGGGAACGGCCAGTTATTTTCTCCTTGTAAAGAATGTCTAGGTCATTCTTGTCAAGAATCACTTTGCTCTGTTCCTTCAAGAACGGAATAAGTTCTTCCGCACTGTATTTCCTAATTTCATACGCTAGTGTATACGAGTCATATCCAGAAGTAACAGAGGTAGAAGTAGAAGAGGGTGTATTAGTTTCAGACATATAGTGATATTATGCTCAGATAAAAAATGTGTTACGTTCGGAAGTGAGGTCGATGTGGAATAAAAAGAATTTTATACCGAGTGCAGAAAGTGGCATTAATATATGATTTTATGTCGCACAGGAAAGTGGGTGATCTCAACATTGCGTAATCACACGTGACATATATATCTTCCCCAGTAACACCATCAAAAAAAATTTACCCCAGTATCACCGACTCCCCACGTGATTTTTTGTGGCGCATCAGCCTCATTTGCTTTTTTGCGTCTTAGAAAAATTTTAATTGCAAAATTTTTCACTTCTCGCACTTTTAAAATATTAAAAAAATTAAAATTTTCATACTTAAAATTTATGGTTTTAAATTTAATAAAAAAATTATTTACTAAAAGTTAATAAAACAATAAAAACAATAAAATATGCTTTATTGATAAAAAATGATAAGTTCGTTTGATTTTTACTTGGAAATTTATGTCTGCTTATTTATTAATAAAATAAAACGCGTAACCCATAAAATAAATATAATAAATAACACCTAAATAAATATAAAAACGTGCGTCTCCTATGTCTCCCGATAGATATAATAAAGCAAATACAATAAATAACACCTAAATAATATAAAAACGTGTATCTACTAATAAAATAAACATAATAAATAACACCTAAATAAATATAAAAACGCGTCTCTCCTAACTCTCTTAAATATAATAAAATAAGTATGATAAATAACCTAAATAAATATATAAATGCATGTTGCCTAAAGAGATTTAAAAAATGTATAATGCACTTAATATTGTTACAAAGTATAATTATAACTCCACAAATATGTAAAATAATTCAATAAAAATAATTATTTGAGTAATGCTTTACTTGTTAAGACTTTATTTAGCCTTCAAAGAATGACCAAAGTACCAAAATTACACTTTAATCTTTGTATAAAGAAGATAAACAAAAAATAAAAAACAATTAATATAGTAGTTAAAAACACAGGTAAAATGCTGACCAATCGGGTACCTACCTGATTGGTAACTTTTTTTTTGATCGGTCACCTGATTTATTCAATAGTTAGAAATTGGTGTACACTTCAATCGGGTATCAATCAGGTTAATACCTGATTGATAACTATGTTCAGTTTAAATTTACCAATTGATTTCTATTGTTTCAATTAGACTATTGATAAACTATTTTTCTTTAACTAAAATTAAACTATTTTATATTATTGAAATTTACACTAACATTTTTTTTGAACATTTACTTTTGAAACTTAATTAAACTATTTCATACTATCTTTAACATTTTTTTTCAAACATTTACTTTTGAAACTTTAAAAAAAATTTTTTTTTTAGAAAATTGGTTCCGATTTGGATACCGGAATCCTACAAAAGTTTTTTTTTAACATTTTATTGTAGAGAATTAGTTCTGAAGTTTGATAACAAATCCCATAGGTTAGTTTCGAAGAAATTTTTTTGAAACTATTAAAATTATAGTGAATTGGTTACAATGAATCCCATAGGTGAGTTTTAAAAAAAATTTTTGAAACTCCTTTTTTTTATTATTCAATTATAGATAATCGGTTATAACAAATCCCATAGGTTAGTTTCAAAAAAAAAATTTTCAAAACTATTAAAAAAATGTTTTTAACATTTTTTTTCTAATATTTTATTATAGGGAATCAGCTCCAAGTTGGATACTGAATCCCATAAGGACCCTGGACAATTATAATTAAGGTCATATCTTCTATGCTAAAAATTTACCCTTGTCATCCTGAACTTACTTTTAAAGCTATAGATACAAAACTTTATAATAATAATTGCCCTCCTATTATCTATAATTTTGTTACTTAAAAAGTAATATTTAATAATAGTAATTTTTATTTTTTTGTATATTTCTATGTATACCGATAGTGAAAAAACATATATTTTTTTGCCAAATTTTGCCTGTGTAATGATACTTATCTCAAATTCTAATCAGTAGATTTACAAGATTTTTGGTATTAAAAGATTCTTCTCTTCAAAAGAAACATTTTTTTCTATGATAAAAAATAATATTAACTTAATAAAATTACATGTTAAAAGAAAAATAAAGTTAAAACATAGTAAGATATGACCTCAATTATAATTATCCACGGTCCTATCGCATAGGTTAGTTTCAAAATTTTTTTTTTGAAACTATTAAAAAAATGTTAATAAATGTTTTTTTTTTATTTTATTGTAGGGAAACGGTTTTGAATTTGAAAACTGATCCCAAAAAGAAAATTTTAATTCGAAACTTTTCTTTTTTATTTTATTATAGGAAAATCAGTTCCAAAGTTAAAAACCGGAATCCCAAAATTTCAAAGTTTCTTTCTTTGAAACTTCAAAATGTTTTTTAAAAAAAAACATTATTTTAACATTTTTTTTATTTCTTTTGTAGGGAATCAGTCAGTTTAGACTTGGATACCGAGTCCCATAGGTTAGTTTCGAATAATTTTTTTGAAACTATTAAAAAAAAATGTTATTTTAACATTTTTTTCTTTTTTTGTAAGGAAACGATTCCTGATTTGGATACCGAAATCCCAATATTTTGAAGTAACATTTCAAAAATTTTTTTTTAAAAAAAAAATTTTTTTAATGTTTTTTTTTCTTTTTTTTTAGGAAAATTGGTTCCGACTTGAATACCGAAATCCCAATATTTTGAAGTAACGTTTTGTTACTTCGTTACTTCAAAATTTAAAAAAAAAAACATTTTTTTAACGTTTTTTTTTCTCTTTTTGTAGAGAAACGGTTCTGATTTAAATACCAAAATCCTAATGTTTCAAAGTTTCATTACAAAATTTCAAAACTTGAAACTTAAAAAAAAATGTTATTTTAACGCTTTAAATAATGTTTTTTTCTTTTTTTTTTAGGGAAATCAGTTCTGACTTGAATACTGGAATTCCAAAGTTTTGACTTTAAAACTTTAATTGCATATTTGTGTATGCAAAAATTTATCAGAACGTTTATTCTGATTTTTTGATTTTACCTTATATCATAGAATTTACCGAATTATTTATATTTTTCATGAATAGATCTGTAAAAGATTCATTTTTACAGAAATAACGGTAAAATTTTTTATAAGATTGATTTCACCATTCTGATACTATTTCACTTGATGTTATCATATCAGATAGATCACATGATCTGATAAATCTGATGAATAACAAATTATCAGATTATGATCTTTTTTTTATAAAAAAATAAAAAAAAAAATTTTTTATTATCCTTCTAGACACAGAACTAATAGAACGTCTCAGAAGGTAATTAAAGAAGGGGAGATTTTTTTAAAATTATGGATGTTAGTGTCATTTACTTTTCTTTTTTTTTTATTATAGGACCCTCAAGATGCTTCGAAACTGACAAAATGTTTCAAAAGGTAAATAAAGGAGGGAGAGTATTTTTTAAAATTAGGAACATTAGTTGACATTACTAACATTCCATTACTTTTTTTTTTATTGTAGGACCCTCAAGACGCTTCAGAGCTGACGAAATGTCTCAGAAGATATCACTGGTCGAAATCAAAAAAATCGGACATATGGAAAATCGGCTAAAAATCAGACCAAAATTGGCTAACATTATAAATCGGCACATCTGATTGATGCCAATCAGACAATTTGATAAAAATTCAGCAAAAAATTATCATATTTGATTGACGGCTGATTGATGCTAGTTAAAATCAAAAAAAAAAATGGACAAATGGCAAATCAACCTAAAATTTGCCCAATATTCAAATATGCACTTCCGATTTATGAAAAAAATTGACAATTCAATAAAAATTCAATAAAAATTCAACAAAAATTTGGCAAAAAATCATTATATTTAATTGACGGCTGATTGATGCTGGTTGAAATCAAAAAAAAAATCGGACAAAATGGCAAATCAACCTAAAATTTACCCAATATTCAAATATGATACTTCAGATTTATGAAAAATTGATAATTCAATAAAAATTCAATAAAAATTCAACAAAAATCCGGCAAAAAAATCATTATATTTGATTAACGGCTGATTGATGCTGGTTGAAATCAAAAAAAAAATCAGACAAAATGGTAAATCAACCTAAAATTTACCCAATATTCAAATATGATACTTCAGATTTATGGAAAATTGACAATTCAATAAAAATTCAATAAAAATTTGATAAAAATTTGGCAAAAAAATCATCTTATTTGATTGACAGCTGATTGATGCTAGTTAAAAATCAAAAAAAAATCAGACAAATGGCAAATCAGCCTAAAATTTGCCCAATATTCAAATATGATACTTCAGATTTATGGAAAATTGACAATTCAATAAAAATTCAATAAAAATTTGATAAAAATTCGGCAAAAAATCATCATATTTGATTGATGGCTAATTGATGCTAATTAAAAATCAAAAAAAAAATCAGACAAATGGCAAATCAGCCTAAATTTTGCCCCAATATTAGTTAAAATTACAAATTGGCACTTCTGATTTGTGGCATACTGGTTAATGATTTATGGTTGAATCTTTTCATATTATTGATATATGTAATTTATGATAAATAATAAATATTCGGTTATCCTCATTAAAAATTGCATGAACGGTCCCTAATATTATTGTTGGATGATTTAAACTATATAATAGTTTAAATCATAATCTATCACCTGATTTATTCAATAGTTAGAAATTTGCTCATTTTTCAATTGGGTATCAATCAAAATTAAACTATTATAATATTTACTATTTGTTGATCAATTATAATAAGACGCAACGCGTATTGTATTAAAAGTATAATTAGTATAATTTTAGCTTTAAGATTAATTTAAGATTACAACCTTTTAACCTTTTTTTTTTCTCAAAACAAAATATTTCTCTTTTATTGCTCTATAGTTCAAATTGGGAATTGATAAAAGAATCTCAATTTTTTCCGATTTAATAAATATCAGTATGGCAGTATTGAAGAAAAAAAATTTTTTTTATTCCAGCATTCCGATTTACTGTAATGAAATGAAATAATAAAAATATATTTTTTTTTATTATTTTTAATATTATTTGCAGGTTCTGGTATTCTGATTTAATGAAAATATTCTTTATTTGTACATGATATCAGGTATGCTGGTATCAAAAAAAATATCTTTTTTTATCATTTGCAGGTTCTAATGTTCTGATTTAACGATTATTTGTAGATGGATATCGGTATGCCAGTATTAATAATTTTTTTTTATTTCTGGCATTCCAATTTAATGATCAAATCAGCTAAATCAAATGGTGAAGGTTTGGAAAAATTATTCAAAATGAAAAAGGAAATTGCTGTAATTGCAAGTATGAACAAGCAATTTGAACAATCGGCAAAATACCGGAACGTTTTTTCTGCAAAATATTATAATAAATGCAAAAAAAAGCCTAATTTTTTAACGGTAGATCGATATGCCGGTATTTCCAAAAATGGCTCTTTTTTTATTAATCAGATGGATCATCGGATATCCATCTTTTTTTTTATAAAAAAATTTTTTTTTTTTAACTTTCCAGACACCATTTTACATTCCGATCCTCATGCGGACAGCGGAAAAATTCATTTAAAGCAACCTCGGAACGGCACTTAGAAAGTATTTAAAGAGGAGAAGGGATTGTTTTTTTTAAATTGGAGCGTTAATATACATTTATTAATGTTCCACTTTCTTTTTTTTATTGTAGACCCTCAAGACGCTTTTCACTTTTAGGAACCCTCCGGAGACTTGAAAGGAAGGTAATGCCTGAAGAATTTTTTTATTTTTATTTAATGCAGAACGTTAGGTAACTAACATTGTTTTCTTTTTTTTTTATTAGGTCCAAGACGCCGCTGGATTCCATTTTGAAGGTATAAACCTTCGATCAAAAAAATAAAGACGAAAAAAAAATTTGGAAGAGGGATAAAGAGAAAAATCAGGTTGAAAAAAAAAACTGAAAAGGAAAAAGAAAGAAAAAATAAAAAAAAAATTCGAAAGAAAAAAAGATACAGAACGGTCCCATTTCAAAGGTAAACTTCGGAAAGCCAGCGCAATGGAGTTTTTGGTCCAGCACCTAATAACGATCACCCAAATTTTCCCAAATTAATGGAACCGCCAAAGAAAAAAATTTTCTATTTTGACAAAGATAATTTAATAATCGAGGAGTATTAAAGTGCGAAACTTCTATTAATTCTGTTGGAAGTGTTGAAATTTCTGTTATATTTGACATGATGTAAGAAAGAAGGAGATTTCAATTCTTTAACTTTCTTTAAATTTAAGGAAAAAAAAATTTATTTTAGCGAAACGTTACTAACATTTCGATTTTCTTTTTTTTTAGATTTTGGCACTCCAGTTTCCGTATTTCTGGATGGAATTTCGAAGGTACCTCTTCGAAATTCTGCATTTTTTTTTTCTTTTTTTATTTGAACGAAACGTTACTAACGTTTCAATTTTCTTTTTTTTAGGTTTTCGGCTCTTCGGTTTCTATATGACTGGATGGAATTTTGAAGGTACCTCTTCGAAATTCCACATTTTTTTTCTTTTTTTATTTGAACGAAACATTACTAACGTTTCAATTTTCTTTTTTTTAGGTTTTCAGCTCTTCGGTTTCTGTATGACTGAACGGAATTTCAAGGTACCTCTTCGAAATTCTGCATTTTTGTTATTTCTTTTTTTATTTGAACGAAACATTACTAACATTTCAATTTTCTTTTTTTTAGGTTTTCAGCTCTTCGGTTTCCGTATGACTGGATGGAATTTTGAAGGTACCTCTTAAAATTCCGATTTTTTATTCTTTTTTTATTTGAACGAAACGTTGACTAATGTTTCAGTTTTCTTTTTTTTTTAGATTTTCGGCTTTTTAGGTGGCATTTCGAAAGTGAAACTTCGAAAAAAATTTTTTTTTATTTTATTTTAACAAACGTTAACTAACGTTTGTTCTTAATTTTATAGGTCCAGAACACTAAAGTGCGGGACTCCGATTTGGCCAAATCTACAGGTAAAGTTTCGTATTTTCGAAACTTAATAAAAAAACGTTAATTTTAACGTTTTTTATATTTTTTATAGGAAATTGGCTCTGATTTGGCCAATCCTATAGGTAAAGTTTTAAAGTTTCTTTCTTTGAAACTTTATAAAAAATGTTTATTTTTAATGTTTTTTATATTTTTTATATGAAATCGGCTCTGATTTGGCCAATCCTATAGGTAAAGTTTCGTATTTTCGAAACTTAATAAAAAAACGTTTATTTTAACGTTTTTTAATTATTTTTTATTTTTTTTTTGCAGGGAAATCGGCTCCAATTTGAATACCGGAATCTCGCAAGTAAAGTTTTGATTTTCGAAACTTTTTGACGAAACTTAATAAAAACATTAACATTTTTTTATTATATTTCATTGATTTTTTTTTTGCAGGGAAATCGGCTCCAATTTGGATACCGGAATCCCGCAAGTAAAGTTTCTATTTTTGAAACTTTTTGACGAAACTTAATAAAAAACATTTAATTTAACGTTTTTTTATTATTTTTATTATTTTTTTTGTAGGGAAATCGGCTCTGATTTGCCATCCTACAGGTAACGTTTTGATTTTCTGGGAATTAAGGAATTTAACGTATACCAGATTTCCAGGTTAGTTTCAAAACAAAAAATTCAAAACTTTTATAAAAAAGTATTTTATTATTTACGCAATTAAACATTTTTAACGTTATTCTGAGGTCTTTTAAACGCATGGAAATTCAGTAAGGTGATTTTAAACGGCTACTTTACCTTTCAAGTTTTCAGGCAACTGGAATATTGATTTTTAGGCGAAATTGTTTTATATATATATGTAATATTTTAAATTTCAGAATAAAATTTACTGTAATTTGCGATACAATTCAGAATAAAATTTACTGCAATTCAGATGCAATTCAGAATAAAATTAACTGCAATTCAAACGCAATTCAGAATAAAATTTACCACAATTCAGAATAAATTTACCGCAATTCAGAATAGAAAATTTACCACAATTCAGATTAAATTTACCGCAATTCAGAATAAAATTTACCACAATTCAGATTAAATTTACCGCAATTCAGAATAAAATTTACTGCAATTCAGAATAGAAAATTTACTGCAATTCAGATTAAAATTTATCACAATTCAGAATAAAATTTACTGCAATTTAGATTAAAATTTACTGTAATTCAGATTAAAATTTATCACAATTTATCAATATTTATCATAATTCAGAATAAATTCACTGCAATTCGGTAAATTTATGAATATATTTTTTTAAACAATTCGGATTAAAAATACTAAGCAATCTAGATACAATTCGGACATTCTGATCGGCATTGATCAGCCTGCCAATCGGAACTTTTTTTGGATTGATAATTTGGCCATCTTTATCACCAAATTCAGCCTAAAATCGGACATCTGATTTCTAGCCGATTTGGACTATTTCGACCAGTGGTAAATAAAAAAGGAGAAGAAAAGATATTTAAATAATAGACGTTAGTGTCATTTACTAATGTTCCATTTTCTTTTTTTTAAATTGTAGGACCCTCAAAATGCTTCAAAACTGATGAACGTCTCAGAAGGTAAATAAAGAAAGAGGGGAGTGTATTATTTTTAAATTATGGACGTTAGTATCATTTACTAATGTTCCATTTTCTTTTTTTTTATTGTAGGAACTTTCAAGACGCTTCAAAACTAATAAAACATCTCAAAAGGTAAATAAAGAAGGAGGTGAAGGGTATTATTTTTAAATTAGAAGTATTAGTAGGCAGTACTAACGTTCCAATTCTTTTTTTTTATTGTAAGAACCCTCAAGACGCTTCAGAACTGATGAAATATCTCGGAAGGTAAATAAAGAAGGGCGTGATTTTTTTAAATTAGGAACATTAGTAGGCATTACTAACATTCCATTTTCAAATTTTTTTTAGGAATGATCCCAGACTTTGATATAAATTTTGGATCGGTAAGTTTTGAAAGTTTACTTAAACTTTCGAAACTTTTAATATTTTTTTTTAAAAAATAATAATTTAATTTTATTTTCTTTGTTTTTTAGGTACATCAGCTCTGATCTTTGGACTTGGACTTTAGATCGGTAATGGCAAGTTTTGAAGAACTTAGCTTCAAAACTTTTTTTTTAAAAAAAAATTTTAACTTTTTTTTTTCTTTGTTTTTTAGGTACTACCAGTTCCCTTGAATTTGGATCAATAACGGTAAATTTTGAAAAGTTTCATTTTGAAACTTTTTTTAATATTTAAAAAAAATATTTAATTTTTTTTCTGTTTTTTTTAGGTACTATCAGCTATTGGTTCTAATCTTTAGTTAGAATTAGATCGGTAACAGTAAGTTTTGAAAAGTTTTATTTTAAAAAGGACCTGGAAAATACATATATAGGTCATAAATGATCTGCACAAAATTATGGGTATTTCACTACCCTTAAAATTAGTTAAATTCGCCAAAAATTGAATTATTACATACAAATTTAGTATTAATTCGCCAAAACTAAATTATGACTTTATTTTTATATGTAAATAATTATGTAAAAAAAAAAATTTATTTATTATATTTATTTATTAAGATTTTATTTATTATTATTTTTAAGGAGTGCATTAAAGTATTCCTTTGCTTGTCCTTTAAGAATTAATGCTTCTTCACTAATAATAATATCTTTTAATACCAAATGATAAATAATATGTGAAATTTTAGTATGAGAAAAAATTAAAAAATGATGATTCTGAATCTCTGAAAAAATTGCACCATTAATATGAAAGAAATTTTTCATAGATACATAAGAAAGAGATTTGAGATCTAAAACAGGAGTATCAGTATATGAATGCATTAAGGACTTTTGTTCATACATGGTGTTGATTTGAGTAACACAAAATGTATTGTCAAATTTAGCTATTACGAAAGATCCAATTTGTAACAGTAAAAAAGCAGAGTTATCAGCATGTGAATGATTTAAAAATAGAAAAAAATGTGAAAAAAATTCATCTTTAACAATTAATGGTTTATAGATTAGTTTACCTTTTGTGTTATTATTAGTATTTTTACTTAACTTCCATCTATTTTCTCACGATTTAGTTAAAGTAGAATCATCATTTTTCGTTAAATATGAAACCAAATTACTACCCATATTAACATTAAGTTTGTCTAAAGTATTATTTTCATTGTTTTTAAAAACAGTTTTTGTTCGTTCAAGATTTCTACTCGTATAGGCATCATGATTTTGACATAAATCCAAAAAAAAATCAACATTTAATTCATCATCCAATATATAATTACAGTTGAATTTAGAATCTATTTATAAATATAAAATACAAAATTAACAATAAAATAATGAAGAATTAATTACTATTATTTACCGTTTGGAAACCATAGAATGTCAGGTAATTTTTCTACAAGTTCAATAATTACTTGACAATTGGGGACCCGCACAGCAAAAGCCGGGGCTCGGACCGATCACGTGATTTTGAGATTTTTTGATGAACATATGTATACAGGTCTAACCTTTCATAAAAAATGATTTTCCATTTATAATTTATTAGTAAAAATAAGGCGTAATCCTAGAATTTTCTCACACCTTTTATTTTAAAAACTTTCGCATTTTTTGTTTATAATTCTTATTAATTAATATGGAATATGGTATTAATTTTAATAGTGATGATGCAAATAAAAATATTTTATCCGCTTTAGAAGAACTAGATAATACTTTTTTTGTTGAAAATAATTCAAGTTCAGATGAAAAAAATATATCGGATAGTGATGATATTTCCGATTCTGATAAAATTGAAGATCTTGTAGAAAATTTTAATGAAATGCATCTAAATAATTTTGAGTTTGTAGAGAATCTTGATAATTATATTGAGGATAAATTCTATGATAATTTAAAATTAAAAGTAAAAGAGCTTTTTGAAAAAAAAAAATGCTCATGTAATTCTAATTGTTTTGAGAAAATAGGCTATGAACGATTTCTTAAACGCCGGGTGGAATTTGAAAGTTTGGATAAAGTTATGCGAGACATGGTAGTTAAGGGACAGCTTATGGCTTTCCAGCAGGAAGAAAATACAAAAAAAACAACCGCTATTAACAGAAAGTTTTCACGTTTCAAATATTGTTTTAATAATGATCTTCCAATTTGTCGCAGCACATATCAGGCTCTTATTGGAGTTGGACATTTATATTTAGATAATGTAATAAAACATTTACGAGAAAATGGTCTTGAAGAACGTATACATGGTAATACTGGTAATGTCCCAAAAAATATGAATCGTGTTGATGTAAATTATGATGTAGCAAATGGAATTTTTAATTTTTTAAAAAATTATTCCGATATACATGGATTACCTTCACCTGGACGAAACTTTAATAAAATATCCATGCCAGTAGTATTTCTTCCAACAAGTTACAGTTATATGTCAGTATATCGTGATTATGTACAAGCTTATAAAGATGAATATGGAAGGGAAATGCGAGCTGTAGCTGAATCAACTTTTCATAAAATCTGGAAATTACTAATACCATCACTCCAATTTATGTCACCAAAGTCTGATTTATGCGAAAAATGTGAAACAATGAAGCTAGAAATTCAACACACTACACAACATGAAAAGAAATTATCAGTGACAGAGAATTATTTGGCTCATTTGAACCGTGCAAAAGAAGAGCGTGATTATTATAATGCTAATATTACACGCGCAGTTGAAGATGGTAAATGTAATCCAAATAGAACTGAATCTCAAGTATTTTTTAAAACTTTTGAAGGTAGTGCTCACATTACGTATGATTGGGCTCAAAATGTGCAAGTTCCTTATTTTCCACAGCAAATAGGAAGTTTATTTTTTAGAAGTCCTCGAAAAGTACACTTGTTTGGGGTTTGCAATACCGGGAATTTTCCACATACAGAACAAACCAACTATGTTATTGATGAAGGTGAAATGCCTGACGATGGTAAACTGGGAAAGGGTGTTAATTGTACATTAAGTTTAGTTTGGCACGCTATACAAAAATATAATCGTGGAGAAAAAAAATTAGTTATCACGTGTGATAACTGTGTGGGTCAAAATAAGAACAATTATTCTTTATTTTTCTATTCATGGTTAATTGATCGTGGTCTGTACGAAGAAATTGAGTTGAATTTTATAATACCTGGGCACACAAAATTCATTTGTGATAGTTGTTTCGGATTAATTAAGATTCTTTATAGGAAAAGTAGAGTAAATACTGTAGACGATGTAACTTCTATCATTAATCGTTCTACTATAGTTCGTCTTAATACTTCACAGCGTTATCTAAATGAAGAAGGATTTCAGTATTATAATTTTAAAGATTTTTTTCAAAGTTTTAAAAAATTACCTAATGTTCAAAAATACCACCACTTTTATTTTAATTCGCAACATCCCGGAGTTGTTTTTTATAAAGATAGGCTTGAAGATAACTATAAAGAAGCCACAATTCATAACTGTACTTATGCCACGAATATTTTACCATCTACAATTAGTCCCAGACCCCTTTCCTTGAAAAGACAAGAGGAATTATATAAGGAAATTTCCTCTTTTGTTGATTTACCCTTTCATGACATTACTTGCTCTAAGCCGAATGAAAATGAAACAAGTTAAACTAATTTTTCAAATAAAATAAGCCTATTTCTTAGTTTACTTACTGTTGCTGACGCCGCCATTATGTTTATTATTTTTTTTTATACTTCTAAAAGGCAAACATCAAGCAAAAGTAAAGTTTTTGAAGCGAACTATTTTGGTTTTTTTAAAGAAATATTACATGAACTTTATTGAAATACATGCTATACAAATTTCATGATTTAATTAAAAAAAAAATATTTAAAAAGAAGCTAATGTTTTCAATTAGATTCCTGCGAAATTTCATTCTAAGTTATAAAGAACGTTTTTGAGAAATCGCCTTTTTTCGCAATGATCAGCAAAATCAATTACGTAATTTAAAACCTCATTTTTCTTGAAAACACGTTATCAGCCGAGCCCCGGCTTTTGCTGTGCGGGTCCCCAATTATAATTTTTTTTCATCAGAAATGTAATTTGCGAATCATTAGAATTAATTTCTTTTTCTCGATTTATATTCATTTTAGATATTGTGTGATTTATATATTGATTAGTTGACAAATTATCCACATTAAATTCATCATTACTATCCATAATTCTAGGATTTGGATCATCATTCCAAAAATCATCAAGCTGTAAATCTGGAAATCTCTTATGAATATTAAAATAATAAGCATCATCTGGTATAGCTGTCATTTCCAAATATTTTGCTAGGTGAATAGCTCTCTCATAACCTATACTAATTGCATTATCAATTTTAATATCAGATGGCCAATACCGTAAACATTCAAGATTATTGTTTAAAAAATTAATTTCTGCATATTCATTAAAATCATAACCTAGTAATAATGTAAGTTTCGTAATAAGGGTGATGACATTTATTACGTAATATTTTAGGAGATGGGAAGGCTACGAAAAATCTTATGTTAATATTGATCACATGATATCATTAAAGTATATAACCGATTTAGTGGCTTAGAATTTATTAGTCATTTGTGTTCCCATGTTAACAAAAAAAATTTTTTTATATCTAAGCTATATACGATCATTCATTATCTGACATATATTTCCTTAAACACATTTCGTTTTGTTGTGAAGTGAGAAGAGAGGAATCATCAAGAGAATTTGAATTATTCTTGGATTTTCTCTTAGGTCGTCCCCAGCTTGCTGTATGCATTGCTTTTTTATGTTTTGTCAAATAAGCAAGAGTTGGAAAGTATTTGTTGCACACTGAGCAACGAAGGCACGAATAGGTTGTTTGATCAAGTGATGAACAATGTGAATCATACCCAGGAATTTTCAAGAGGTCATAATACTCAAGGAGATGTATGGGATTTGTAAAATGTTCATCTTTAGCTTTCGTAATTGGAGGCAAAAAACCATTATTCAAGAGAAAATCTGTAGCTTCTTTTGCACGAGATGGCCCACAACAACTTGCATTTGTACAACGTTTAATATCAAGAGAATATAGACATAAATTACAATGGTTTTTGATCCATGACTATGGCATAAAACATTCCGGTATGTCATTTTCATTTTCTTGTTTCTTTTTTTGTTGTTTTCACTCTTCTTCTTTTTCTTTGTCTGTACCCCAGTGTTCGGAAATGACCTGGTCATTTGGCCATTTAAATGATTTATGAAATCATTTGTCATTATTCATAATCATTTGTCATTTGGTCATTTCAATCATTTGATTTTGATTGGCTAATATTTATCACATAAATAATCATGCACTATAATTAAAAAATAATGAATGTAGTGTAGGCAAAAATCATAATGCTGGCCAAAATTACATTAAAATGACCAAGATCATTTGTCATTTGAGCATTGAAATGACATGTCATTTGTCATTTATCATTTGAATCATTTGGTCATTTCAAGTCATTTGCCGAACACTGCTGTACCCTGCCTCAAATTCTAGGTTTTCAAACGGATTAGTAAGCTCTTTGACATACCGTGCATCAACGCTTTTCCCAAAAATCATATCTTTGCGCCAAATATCGCAAAGTGATTCTCCAGCATATCGAAAGTTTTGAAGGGCTAACTCCAGATCAATTACCTTGCCTTATGTATTTAAGTGTGATCCAAAATGATCAACTGGTAGCGTGATACCAGCCAATTTTCCGGATAGTGTTGCCATGCCTCTTTCAACTGGATTATACTTGGACTAACCTGAAGCATGTGTTCGCACAGTCAGGTAATCTAAATCAAATTTTTGAAAAAGTTGGCAGTAGTTTTTAATATTTTTTAGATGTCTTGGATTTTCGTTTGGACTTCCATCCACCAATAACACCCAAATAGATCAAACCTCTCCATTTGTTTTCAACACATCGTTATATTTAGGATCCAGAGCAAGGTTTTTGAGGTCTTGCATATGTGAGAGTGAGGATGTACCAAGGGACTATTGATGACGTACAAAGATTGAAAGTTGTCCTATTCGTAACTCATCGTTCGATTCATTTAGTTTTATCATAAGATAAACTGATGGAACTAACTTTTGCCCATTTTCTAGAGAAAAATCATGATTAGCCACGCTAACAGGCTCATGTACTGATTGTAAAGTGCGAAATGGCCAACCTACAGCGGGTACTCCAAGACCTATTTTCGCCTTATCATCTTGCGAAATAATAACAGCTTTATCGGCAAAAATGGTGGCAAATTGTCTCGCGCTTTTAACAGATGCAAGGCAATAATAACCATCAGGATGATCCCGTATTTTGGTACATGAGACGCTAGCTACTGCGACAAATGCCGGATGATGATGCGCTCTTGCAGCGATGGAGTTGGATTGCTGAGGCAACAAGTAATTATTTAATGTAGTTCTCGCCATATAAACGTTATAATTTTCTTTAAGGGTTTTGCACAAATTTTCAATGATTTGGACTTTGACAACTTCTCTTCATCATTTTTCGTCAGCTGCTCCAAATTCGATCGAATCATGGATATGATCATTTAAATTCAGATGTTCAAAAAGAAGTGAAGGACGACCAGGTTTGTCATATCGTATTACTTCCTGATTTTCGTTAAGTATTTTTCTTTTTTTTTCTCTGCACTTTTGAGCATAACTAGCATTTCTTTTTAATTTAATGATTCTTTCCTTATTAGATCTGATTTCATCTCAAAGATCTTCTACTTTTTTATAAGTATCAAGCTGAAATTGAGAATCGGTTGTGATGTTGTAGATCTGCTCAAACTCGATAAGCTTTTTTTCTGCTATTTGTATCTCGTTTACTGCCTTTTTTTGAGCTGATGCATTAAGAGAGATTTCCTGAACAGGATCCACTATATGAAACATAGGAAGATTTGGGTGTGATTCTTCTTTAAACCCAGATGATTTTGACCTCACTGTTTGTATATCACATAGATTATATGACGTGGCCAGGTAACCTCTAATAATGTCATCAATTTCCGTGTTATCCTTTCTTTTAATTTTATTCCATTCTTTAGCTGCTGATTCACAAAGTTCAGCACGGGTAGGATCACCATTTCCGGTCTTAACCATAATACTATATACGTAAGCATTTGTGAATTCTTGGTACTTATTTGTTTGTAATTTATAAATCGGTTTCTTATTAAACTTTGGGCTAAAAAAGAAGGTTTGATGGTTCATATTAAACTGTAATTACTCAATTTTCTTGTATTTTAATGTCAATAAAGAAACAGCTTGCAAAGTTTTGGAATATAAAATGGGAACAAAATTATTGACGTGTTGAGAGTTTAAAATCTAAATATAAACTGGATGAGTTCTGCGGCGAGTTCAATTTCTCCTTTTGTAACAAGAAAATGTGAATCGCAACTACAAACAGTAATAGGTGTCGCAATCACTATACTATGGAATATCATTAATTCATTTGTAATTAATCTCATTTTTTTTTGATTATCTGTTATACGAACGTTAAAGATTTTTGGACTTAAAATTTTAGAATTTCAGAATGTGAGACATTGAGAATTTAATGAATTTAATATATAAACGTGCAAATATAAATTGGATAAAATTTTTATATCATTGTTTCATATCATTTTTATTTATCGTGTTTTAAAAATAAATGAAATTGACCGATTTTTTTTTTAAAAAAAAAACCGATGAAATACTGATGAAATACTGACGAAATACCAATGCACAATTCTATAAAAAGAAATGATCTGTATTCACGTGATCACGATATCTTACCTGGGGGTGGGAGTAAGCGTCTATAATAAAATGATATTACGTAATATATGTCACCGCCCTAAGTAAAAAATAAAATAATTTTTTTAGTTTAATTTATGCTTTTTGTCATTAATGTTTAAATTAATATGAACATATATATAATATCATGAAGATTATATTATTGATTGAATAAATGGTGATATATATTTAAAACCAACATATTCTGATGATAATGGAAAACCTTTTTGGTCAAAAAAAGATAAATCATTAAAATAATCACAGAATATATATTAATCATAATATTTACCTTCACATATGATTTTTTCCTTTCTAAATAGTAAATTATCTGATTGAACAGACCTAAGATATTGGTTAATTTTTGGAATCATTTGAAGAATTTCCAAATAATTGAAATCAGAACGAAATTGTTGAGAAATTCCAAAAATATGTTCACAAGATTCGGTACCATGCTTCCATGGTAATAAAGGTATATTTTTATAGTAACTTTGCTGAAACTTGGAGTTTACAATCGATATTGATTAGATATTGCAATGATATCATTACGATATCATTACGATATTTTGATAAAAAATAGATTCGACGTCGTTAAGTTAGTCGTAACTATATTTATTCGACATTGATTAGTTCGATATCTCTGCGATATCGCAGCGATCATTATGCGATGTAAATATTATCACATAATCACATCGTAGTGATGTCGTATTAACATTGAATTAATATTACAAAAATATTTGACATTTATTTGATATCGTAACCATGTCGTATTAACATTGAATTAATATTACAAAATATTTGACATTTTATTTGATATCGTAACCACATCGTAGTGATATCATATTAACATCGAATTAATATTGCAAAAATATTTTACATCTATTTGATATCGTAACCACATCGTAGTGATGTCGTATTAACATTGAATTAATATTACAAAATATTTGACATTTTATTTGATATCATAATCACATCGTATTGATATCATATTAACATCGAATTAATATTCAAAAATATTTTATCTATTTGATATCGTAACCACATCGTAGTGATGTCGTATTAATATTGAATTAATATTACAAAATATTTGACATTTTATTTGATATCGTAACCACATCGTAGTGATATCATATTAACATCGAATTAATATTGCAAAATATTTGACATTTTATTTGATATCGTAACCACATCGTAGCCATATCGTAGTGATATCATATTAACATCGAATTAATATTGCAAAAATATTAAAAATATTTTACATCTATTTGATATCGTAGCCACATCGTAGTGATGTCGTATTAACATTGAATTAATATTACAATTTTATTTGATATCGTAACTACATCATAATAATATCATATTAATATCGAATTAATATTACAAAAAATGTTTTACATTTATTTAATATCGTAACTACATCGTAATGATATTATATTAACACCGAATTAACATCACAAAAATATTTTTATTGTAATATATGTTTATTATTTATTATACATTAATAATAATAATTTTTTATTAGTGGATTATTATGGGTGAGTGGAGTACGTTTCTTTTCTTCCTTTTTTTTTATTCTTTTCTTCTCGTATGTGAGTGGATGGATACGTCATTTTCAATTTTAAAATATATATATATATATATAAAAAAAATAAAAAAAACAATCATGATTAATAAAATGTACTCTTTGTAAAATATATTTAAAATTTAATACATAACCTTGGGATAATAGTTAGAGCAGGTAATTCTGGGATTTTGTAAAGAATAATAAAAATGATAATATTTTTAAGTTAGTTCTTTCTTTAAATTTTTTTGAAAGTGTTTTGTTTCTTAAAATCATAATATTGTAAAAAAATGCTGGTTGCTACGACTGACGGACAACGACAAATTGTCAGGCTACCCCCGGACAAAGTAATTGGAAGGCGGAAAATGCCATAAATATCCAGCCCTATTTTACAACATTTTCTTCCAGGCTAAAGCAAATATTACAAAAGAAATTGCAAATATATTTAACAAGCAATAGATACATGGCCGTTGAAAAATATATTCACACTTCATATTGTAATACCACAGTCTAACAAAGAAATTGCAAATATATTTAACAAGCAATAGATACATGGCCGTTGAAAAATATATTCACATTTATACCACAGTCTAACAAAAAAATACTCAAACCACAACATATTGTAAAAAAAATATGAAAAATACGCGTATATCCTATTTTCATACCTTGCTTAACAGCTCCACTATTTATTTAAAAAACGGCTTTTTTCTCTTTTGTATGTGGGTAGGTGGGTACATTTTTCCTTTCTTTTATTCTTTTCTTTCGTATGTGAGTGGCGGGTACATTTTCTTTTCTTTATTCTTGCTTTTATTCTTGCTTTTCGTATGTGGGTGTCTTACTATGTTGAATATATAAACTAAAGTGTCCCAAAGTATTGTTAATATTGTAAAAAGATAATTAAAGTATACTTTAAAAAGAAAAAAGAAGAGACGAACTAAAATACCGTAAAGTATTAATATAAAAGACAAGAGAAAAGCGTATTTTTGAAAATAAACAAAAAAAATCTTATTAATAAACGCGAATTTTAGCTATTTTTAGATATCACATGCATGATATCACATGCATGTAATTAAAGTGATTTTAATTGGTTAATTTTAATTTATTATTACATCATGCATATGATTTTATTGGTTAAAATTTTATACGATACAAATTAAAATAATTATTTTATTATATTTATATAATTAATATAATTATATGGCTGTAAAATAAAAATTATTTTTTATCCAAATTCTATTTGTAGTATCATGATTTGGTAGTTGGCACCTTTCTGAATTACAATTATGAATAAAATGTACTTTTTGAACATTATCTATTACAGTAATTGGAAAAATACGTCTCCATTTATCTCCTGTTGCTTGGAGACGGTAAAGTGGACATTTTAATACTGAATGTTCAACCATAGTATCTTCAAACCAATCTACAACAATAAATGCATAATATTTGTTATTGTTACCCTTATGTTGAAAGATACCTTTGATTATTGCATAAGATTCTTCATGATCTTCTTCATAAATTGTAATAAAATCATCGAGATGTAGGTGAACTTTTGAAAGGATACCATTTTCTTCTTCAATCATATATGATGCAAATTTGTACCAACTAATTGAAGAGTTTATAAGTGCCGCCTCAAACTTCATATCCACATAAGATAAAAACAATTCAGTTTTAAAATTATGTAAAGTTAAAAGAAGTTTATCACGTTCCTCGCTTTGGCATTCTTTTTTTTAATGAAATATTGGAAATAAAGTTTACTGGAGATATAACTAAATTAAAAGATTAGTAAATATAAATATCAAACATGTATATTATATGCAATAAAATACTTACTTTTTGTATCATCATCATCGTCTTGAACTTGTTCAGTTGCTTCAGTTGAATATTTATCTTCTGTAACATACCAATTTAAAAATAATTGTCCAAAATTTGAATTTGTAAATCCAGTACAAGATCTATTAAATCTTGGATCAATACCACCATCTGCTAAATGTCGAATTGCAAATAAAGTATTGTAACGCTTTAATAAATCTAAATCTATGTTTTTGCAATTAGTTTTTGGTACCATCCCCTTAAAAATACGATGGACCATTTCTTTTATACCAACTTGGGTATTAATAAGTGTTCCAAAGGTTTTAGCATGCATCAAAAGATGCATATTAACGTGTATGTTTGGTAAATTAACAAAATTTACAAAAACCTATAAAAAGTAAAATATTGTTAATTATTTGAAATTATTCCACATTTCAATATCAAATTTGTAACTATATCTTTGGAAGGATTGAAA
Organism: Rhizophagus irregularis; assembly: GCF_026210795.1. NCBI lineage: Eukaryota > Fungi > Glomeromycota > Glomeromycetes > Glomerales > Glomeraceae > Rhizophagus > Rhizophagus irregularis. Next base: position 2,530,149 of record NC_089441.1, on the reverse strand, counting down.
ACTCTTCTTCAAGACATTGTTGCAATTCCCATAGCTATCTGATGTAAATTTCTTGTTAAAAACCGCTTTCATAGTTTTTGCAACATGTATCCAACAAGATATAATAATTTTTGGAACTGAACTAACTCGAAATGCATCAATTCTTTGTTGAATCTGGCTGTTTCATTACGTTTGATACTTGATTCTTTTAAAAACTGGTTTAACAAAAATGGCATAATCATAGCTAATCTAAGTAAATCCGACATCATAAAACTATTGTAGTGAGTAATCGGATTTGGTAAGCGAGACCATCTTTTTGGGATTTCAAAATTTTTCCAAATTTCGATAAAATTATCTTCTCCTTCTCGTGAAAATAATTCACAAGTTAATTTTAGTAGCCGCCCAATCTTTCCTGCAGTCGTATGATAAACATCCTGCGGCGTCTGTAAATGTCTTTCCCTTTTTTAATTTATCTAAAATACTAGGTAATGATCGTAAACCATATTCCGTACAAAGTTGATCTCTTCTTGACATTATAGTCTCATGAGAAATTTTTAAGATTTCTTCGTCTGTAATATGATGATAATGTAATGTTGTTACGATATCCTGATTGTGAGCACTCAATGATTCTTTAGTAGTTTTACAAGTACGACAACCCTTATTTGCATTATGTCTAAATTTATTTTTTAAACAATTTTAATAGTTGTCATAAAATTATATTATTATATTATTAACTAAGTTGAAAAAATACCTTAGTACTCCTGTCATATCGTTACCTTGAGGTAAATCTGCCGTAACAACGCCTAAACCAGCAATTATCCATGCATCTTGTCCTTGGACAGTCATCACCTTTCCTTTCTCTAATTCCTTCATTTCTGAAATGAATGGTATCATAAATTCGTCAAATTTTCCTCCAAATGGGATAAACCCAATAACAAAATGGTTCTTTATTAGCTTTCTTTGATGTGCTGGCATATTTCCAAACTGTACATAAACACCACCTAGAGAATGGTATACATTTCTAAATGTACCAAAATCATCATAATAAAGATCTAAAAACAGCTTATAGATTGGCATAGATGATGATAGTGGATTTCTAATAGAAATGTAATCAGATGGATGTAGGTATGAAAGCTTTACATTACGAACGTGCCAACGGTCATTACATTTATAAATTATTTCACTAATCCGCAATGAACCATCAGGAATATTTTGATGTTGAAACATCATCAATATAGTTACTTTTTCTAAAATTTGAGAAGTCATTATAATTAAAAATGGTTCATCTTGTAACCATACTTCACCGGTAATAAAACGACATTGTCTTGGTAACCCTTTTAAATTTCCGGGTAAATCACTATATTCCAAAATTTTTTGAATTCGTAACTGATAATATCCATCATGATTTTTTAAAATTGATCTTAATCTTCCAAGTTTTTTTTGACCATTATCATCATGATAGTAAACAAAATCACCAGATCGGTACAATACTATTTATTAAAAATAAATAACTTTAATAAATATTATCAATGATAATAAATTATAATTGTATCAAAGTGTATTAATTTATAACCTTCTGATATTAATATTTCGTGTTGTCCAAAAAGTGGGGATTCCCCCCATAAATTTCCATGCCAAAATTCTGATTTTTCTTCAGAATTAATGCCGGGTCCAAAATACATATGCTTCATTAGCATCGGATTATTAAGAACACGCCATATAATTTCACTAATTGAGAGTTGATACGAAAGTTTTGATCCTCGTGAGGTTGATGGAGTTTTTTTGGTGAAATTTTAATAGACTTTGTTATTATTGGTAGGAGAGGAAGACGTTTTCTCCATGATTGGAATCTTCGGATATTTTTTACCACATGGGTAGGTTCAAATTGAGAATTGTGAATGATATCGACAAGATCTTCATATGCTTTCGTAGAAACATTATGTTTCTGAAGCCAGCAAAATAATGCCGTAGTTGTATAATTATCAAAGTACGGTGCAAATTGACCATTGCAGAACGGTATCTTATCTTCATCTAACGCTTCAACGATTTGATGTATTTCTTCCTCTTCGTTATTACGTTCCTCTTCATCGTTATTACGTTCCTCTTCATCGTAATTACGTTCCTCTTCATCGTTATTACGTTCCTCTTCCACTTGATTATTATTATCATCATTATTACCTTCATCCTCCTCCTCTTCGTCATTGTTTTCATTATTATCTTCCTCCTCTTTCTCCTCTTCATAATTGTATTCGTTATCACTTTCTTCTTCCTCTTCAGTATCAGATGAATTGACATTATCTTGCGAAAATATCATCTCATCATTGTAGTCTTGAGGATTAATTGATCCATATGCATTATCGTCATCATTAATGTCTTGAAAACTTAAATCATCTTTATGATCATACTGAAAGTCCATGTCATCGTTATCATTATCAGGTGAACGTACAGGCGAACGAATTGCCACTCTCTCGTCAGAATCTGTTGTCTTATTAAGTTTGCTGTAAGAAAACCGATTTCGAATTCGAATTGGCTCTATTGGCTTGTTGTGACTATATCGTCTTCTCATCTTTATAACAATTTAAAATAATCCAAATTTAATTAGAACATAATTACCAGTGGTACCACTACCACAGTATCTGTTATAAATTCAATTAGAACTAAATTTATTAAATACTATTAGTGTGTCGGCAAAAAAAAAATGCAATTAAGTAATCAATTCGGTTAAATTACTGCCGATTTGGCTACACAAAATTTAGGGTCAATTATACCGGTTAATGACAATTGGTATGACAAATAATATTATCGAAAATAGTCATTTATTGAATCAGAAAATAAAATAAAATATATAATAATATAAAACATAATAATAAAATAAAATAAAACATATAATAATATAAACATAATAATAATTAAATAAAATAAAACATATAATAAAATAAAACATATAATAATAAAATAAAATAAAACATAATATTAAAATAAAATAAAACATAATAATAAAATAAAATAAAATATATTAAAATAATAAAATAAAAAATAAAAAATCAATGACGTCGGTGAGAGCGCCTGCGCTCTCGGTGGTGAGGAGATCGAGAACGAGAGCGCCTGCGCTCTCGGTGGTAGTAGGGGGATCGGGAGCGAGAGCGCCTGCGCTCTCTATACTCGTATGTTCTACGATCCATCCTATTTCTCCGGGCGGCCCGGACTAATGCTTAAAACAAAGCAAGTATTAATATAAATGCAATGAATTAATGAAAAAATCAGTTAAATAATAAATACTTACGCTCCACTCTCCAAAACTCGTCAGAGAGTTCCTGGTGGAATCTCTCGTCATGCAAAGTCAGGGTACGAGTGGGATATCCTTCAGGATTTCTGTTTATTAATCTCTCTAAATTCTCGTATCCCGACTTTAGCGCATTCCATTTCTCTCTACATTGTTTTCTAGTTGGCCTGAATATGTGGTTGTTTCGTATATCACGAGCAATTCCACGCCATAATTGGTTTTGGTTATGTAACCTCGTTGTGGTGAATAAGGGCTGATAGGCCCGACGACGCTGAATTAAGGTCAAAGCAGCGTCATCGGGCCATTGAATGTATACTGGAAGATTTGCGTTTAAGTTTAATGCTGCCATTATTAAATATTATTAGTTTGATGGGGAAAATGTCAAGAAAAGGCTCTATATTTATAATAAATTTATTATGATTTCTTTGAGTTTATTTTTACGATCTTGTCTAAATTTTTTAGTTCTAATGCAATCATCCTTAATTAATTTATTTAACATTGAATACACACATAATTTTTTTTTGATTTCTTTGAGTTTATTTTTACGATCTTGTCTAAATTTTTTAGTTCTAATGCAATCATCCTTAATTAATTTATTTAACATTGAATACACACATAATTTTTTTTTGATTTCTTTGAGTTTATTTTTACGATCTTGTCTAAATTTTTTAGTTCTAATGCAATCATCCTTAATTAATTTATTTAACAATGAATACACACATAATTTTTTTTTGATTTCTTTGAGTTTATTTTTACGATCTTGTCTAGTTCTAATGCAATCATCTTTAATTAATTTATTTAACATTGAATACACACATATTTTTTTTTGATTTCTTTGAGTTTATTTTTACGATCTTGCCTAAATTTTTTAGTTCTAATGCAATCATCTTTAATTAATTTATTTAACATTGAATACACTCAATTTTTTGATTTATCAATTTATTTTAAAAATATAATTATAGTAATACTGCATTAATTAATATATATAAATAAAAATAAATAAACAAATTCTATTAATAAAAAATGAGTTAAAATGTTATCTTTATACTTTATAATTATAAAATATAATATTTTAAATCACGCATGTCCTTCCTTGATTATATTTCATATTACACTGCGATGATATATTACAATTATACTGAATTTTAAGCTAACCTTAATTTACACCGTAACGAACTTAATTCGATCTTAATTTACTCCATTTTAGGAATATTATCGAACAATTAAACAAATGATTAGTTGCACATGACTTGTATTATTTGAATAGTTGATACTTTATATACCGATATTTGATTACACCAATATGTATTAAAACTCTTTCCTATCAGTAATTTCACAATTTCAATCAATATATCAGTATTTTTCAAATATCGTTGTAAGTCTACTACTGTAGATCCCATCTATTTTTTATGTAATCAATCCAGAGGCTTACATTAAATAGATATGGCTTAGTTAGATAGGATCATCACATGGTTCATTGGCTCAGTTATTTTTCCGTCAAGAGTACCAGGATCTTATAAATTTTTTTTTCGCATGTCATCGTATCACACATAAAAATGGAAATTCAAAACGTAATATTCCATTAATTTCTTCTCACTCCTTTTCTTCTACCAATCATTTTTCTTCTCACTCCTTTTCTTCTACCGATCATTTTTCTTCTCACCTTTCCATTATTTTTCTTCTCATTCCACGTATAGCCTGAAAAATATAATAAATTTGAAACCGTAAAATCGATTTGAGATAATCTTCCATGTAAAAAAAAATTTCACTGAATGAAATTCGATATTGTAATAATTTATTTATATTAATTAAATTTAATTTTCGATCTTCTAGAAATCATAATTTTTAGTTTTCCCATCTCCTGATATTTTTAACTAATCCTGCATTCTACACGATACACAATGATATTAAGATCATGTATATTTTCCAATTAAATACTACAATCATAATTACAATAGCTAAAATCTCAAAATTATATCATGATAACCTCGCCCTTTTTTTTGTTCATTCAATATTTATCATCTACTTTTTTGAGCAAGAAAGTTGCTCTACATTTTTTATTCATTCATATTTTCTCGATAAATATCACCTACTTTTAAACAAAAAGGTTGTTCCACTTTTTTTTCGCTCATATTTTTTTTTTATATTATGACGACTAAACGTAAATTACCTAATAAATCGTCTGATGATAATCAAGAAATGGAAGTTGAAGGAGGTATGTAGATATAACTCTTTTGTAAATTTATAGTAAGTTTTGCTTATATAGTTATATGTAAGAAGAATAATTAATAAATACCAAAAATATGTATAATAGGATCGAAAAGAAAACAAATTACGAAAAAAAGAAGAGATATTGACATTGAGAAAGCCAATCAGTTGATGAAAAAAAGTAAAAATAGTAATAAAGAAGCTGCCGAATCTGCTGATAAAGAAGTTATAGTAGTAAATGAAAAAAGAAGTAATGATGATGATGATGATGATGATGATGATGATGGTGATGATGATAATGATGATGATGATGATAATGATGATGATGATGAGAGTAAGACGGAAGATCATAAAAAACCTGAAGTATTTCAATCAAAGTCAAATTTAGAAATAGTTGCTTAGCTCGTCGACCATCCAGAAATTTTAAGATTGGCACTAGAAATGAACAATACAGATGTTGCTATCTCATCATCCAGTAAAATTACGGACGTAAGTATTAAATTAACATGATTTTATTATGTCTAAATCTTTTAAATAATGTATTTTTAATATTTTAGGATAAAATTCGTCTATGGGACGAAAGTGTCAAGTGTCTTTTTTTACGTGCAAGAAGTCCGCGTGGTGAAGTTTTTGATGAGTTGATAACAAAAATTTTCAAAATAAAAATACATTCGAACGAAGCTAAAAGCTACCTCGAAAAAACCCGAAAATTTTTTATCGATTTCAGAAATAAGTTTAACCAAATTATTTTAACTTCTGTAGAAGAATTTAAAGAAATAAGAAAAAACAGGTATTTATTTAATTGTTTCGTAGCTAACCAAATAGTGCTGTTTGTATTAATTATTAATTTAATTATAGAGCATCTACTGGAAGTTTATCTCAAAAGGAACTTATAGATTACGTTGATGAAGAATTTGTCCAAAAGATTTTAAGCCGACAGCTTATAGCTGTTAATATTTCAGAATTAACAAGAAATGGAGGATTCAATACCTTGGTTGATTTCGTAAGAGAAACCTTTAAGGTTTCGTGGAACGGAAAAAATTTGTCCGCCGTTAAAGAATTAGATAATATGACCAAAAAATTAATGATCCCTTCTAGGAGCGGAAATAAGATCATTGATTCTTTATCGGTAAGTTATTTTATTTATACTGTACTGATACTTCATATCCTTTAATCATAGTTATTAATAATAATATTAAATTATACATAGTTATAAATCTTAGCAAACGCTCTAATTTTTTTATAAAATTATGCATTTTATAACGATATTACATTGAATAAATTTAGTAAATTTTACGAAGCAAATGATAATATGAAACATCATTATTCTAAACATTATACCATAATGTCGAGTGATAATAATATAAAATAAAATGGATGTATAAAACTATAAAATGTTTGTCTAAGATATAACATTTTCAAGTTTAAAAAGTAATTGTTGTTTTGTTAAAAATGGAATGGTTATTATATGACGTTTCTTCTTTAGTATATACGGCCTAAATATCTCTATATATTTGACGTTCTTATACAGATCAAAAAGAATACATTTGCGTAACATTTGCGTAAAGTAAGAACTTTAAAGTTTAAGCCAATTCTGACTGGTAATTTACAAAATAACAAACACATTTCTTAAAAAAAAATTCTGAATCAGAATACTTTTCCGGTTTCCATCTTCGATTCTGCAAAAAATTGAAAAGTTCAGGTGATAATTTAAGAAATATCCACCTATAAAGAGACTAAACAATTATCAGGTTGATCAAGTTCGTGTAATACCAAATTTAATAAATTGTCTGATTAAATGATCGCGTATATTAAATGATCGCGTATATTAAATGATCGCGTATATTAAATGATCGCGTATATTATAAGGCTATAAGGCCTATTAATTCCTAAAAAGTCAATTTAACCACTATTTTATTTAACCGCTATTTATTTGTACGTTTTTTTTTTTTGAAAAAAAAAACTTTCTTTCTGAAAGTAGAGTCTTCCTCCTATACCGTTTGCCGTCGTGCATAGTGTGTTATAGGAAAAGGCGGACTTGAATTATATAGGTGTAAGCTTATGTTATATAGGCGTAAAGCTTATATAATTAACGCAACGAAAATCCTTTAATCAAAGATTAAAATAGGCATGATGGGATATTCTCATATATCATGAGCTCTGTCTGTTCGAAGTGTCATTTTATATATAATTAAGTAGGCTTAAGTCGTAAGTAACTTTTTTATAACATTGATTATTGGAGAATTAAGTGGCAAAAATAATTTTTAGTTTGTAAGACTTTTAACTCCATACCAACTTGTGTGTGTTTGGCGTGTAATTAATTCCCTAACCCTTAGACCCACTCGTGGGTTAGGTAGGTTGCTTTGCACTTCTTGCAGCCTACCTTATAATGGGTTTTAGGTCCACGTTTGCCCATTTAAAATTTATTAAACAGGATGTCATTCGTCCAAACACATTGCAACGTTTGTTGATGAAGCTATAGTTGTCTAATAAAAGTTCGCTTTGCCAGGCAATTTATGGTGGATTCAATGGATCAAATTACAAACAACAATAATGCAGTCATATGAGAATTCCAGGCCAAAGAATAAGGGTGAATTGTCAAAGTTGAGAATATATTTGTATTTTTTTTTTAAAGCTGTCATTCTCATGAACTTTTTCATTGTATCCCTAAATTCAATGATTTTGGTAATGATGAAACTGCAGTTGTTTATAGGGGTTTCCCGCCAAACTTCTGAGGTGAATTTATGTCTGGTGTTTTCGAATATACTTATCCTTTTTGCAATAGAGTCGTAGCGAGTCTTCTTAAAGCGTACCTGTGACACCCCATCCAACTTGGGCAGTGTCGCTGAATCTAAAGCAAGGTACCCGGTTAATCCTCAACTTTGGGTTGATGAGTTATGATTCTGGAGTATTAAGGCATAATGTTTTGACTTACATCACCAATTTAACTCATAATTCTAATTTATTGAATTAGTTTATTATAGATTTATTGATATTTTTTTTATCTGTTATATAATATTTAAACTAATGTATACTTTATCTGTAATTAAAATTGTTATTGTAATAAATAACCGGTAACTTAAATCTATTGAAATTAACTTTTAAATTAGATTACAAATTATTAAAATATTATAAAACGATATTTGATTGATTTGATATTTTTATAGATAATATCATTTTGATATTATTTTGATACTGAATTAATATTAAAATAATATTATATTGATATTGCATTTATTAAAAAAATCATTATTGTTATAACAATATCAAAATGATATCGTTTCGTTATTTGTCAATATCGATTAGATAATTATAAAGTGATATCTTTACGATATCATATTGATATTGAATTAATGTTAGAATGATATCATATTAATATCGTATTTACTTTCTATTTTTCATTATTGTTATAACAATATCGAAATATCGATATGATATCGATTTGATGTTTCGTCAATATCGTTATGATGTCGATTAGATAATTATAAAGTGATATCTTTACGATATCATATTGATATTGAATTAATGTTAGAACGATATCATATTAATATCGTATTTACTTTCTATTTTTCATTATTGTTATAACAATATCGAAATATCGATATGATATCGATTTGATGTTTCGTCAATATCGTTATGATGTCGATTAGATAATTATAAAGTGATATCTTTACGATATCATATTGATATTGAATTAATGTTGGAACGATATCATATTAATATCGTATTTACTTCCCATTTTTCAAAAAATTCATTGTTGTTATAACAATATCGAAATGATATCGATCTGATATTTTTTCAAACAAATATCTTTACGATATCATAATGATATCATTTGCAAATCGATATCGCCACGATATTTATTTAACATCATTATTATATCAATTCGGTATTGTTTAAAAATTCAAGGTTTCTGTAAAGAATCTCTGTGAATTTTAATTAAGATTCAACTAAACTAATCATAATATTAAAAGTTTGCATTGCTAAAAAGTTTTTTGAAATAGATATATATGAAGGATAAAGATCACTAAGAGTCTCGATATGATATTTCCACAAATGTAAAAAAAATATGTGGTCATAGCCATTTCGATCCTCTTATGATGTGTAATGTTTCGATTAAGGTAACTATCTTAATATTAATTAATAAACCAAATTTCAAAATAAGTAATAAAAGATTTTGAAATTAACACATTATACATACCCATAACAAAGAGATATACAAATAATTCTCAAAATTCAGATGATAATTCTTTTTCTCCATCTAATACTTGTGCCAAATTTTTTGAGCAAAATACTCTATACGCAGCATTATTATCCTGTCGGTCTAATTTTATTACATCTCGCTTATACATAATGCTATTTTCTTGAAAGATAACGTTAATAGCTGATCAAATCGGACTGTAGAATTACCAAATGTAAGTAAACGAGCACCAGACATGGCTGCATTTCTTGCTATTTTTTTCCCATGTTTAGGATCTTGAATATGAACTATAAGTCTAACTTTGGGAAATACAGGACAGTTGAAATTGATTCCATATTGGAAATTTTGATGTTGAACACAATTTCTTGTTCTAATTAATTGTAGTAAATTTTATGCCTGAAATTCAGCAGCAGCACCATCTGATCTGATAGAAATTATAGGTAATTCAAAATCTGCTACGATATCAATAAGTTTCTGATAAAGTGCTAAAATTTTTTTAGCACTGTCATTTCCAGTTAGAATTAATGCCACAATTACAGGTGGAAACTTTGGAAGAGGTACCTAATAATTTTAAATCAATTAAATTTAATAATAGTAATTAAAATTCGATCAATTCTTTTAATAAATTTACCTGAAGAACATAAATTCTAACATATTTTGCAATTGCATTTCTTTGCTTGATATCAGAAATCTTTTTATATATATCATCATAGGTTCAATTTTGCAATCATTTCAGTCTAGAGTTGATTCAACAATACAACCTAAATTTGTTGAATATTGCAACCTGAACTTTAAAATTGTACAATCTGTTATGGCTACAACAGGACCTTTATAGTGTAATGAATCTAAGAGCCTTTTAAATCAAGCAACATTCTCATAACAAAGGTCGGGATTATTAATAGTATCTTCAGAAATACTTCTATGATACCTATATACATATAAAAAATTATGCTTTATTATAGATATAATCATACTAATTAGATAATTTTTAATTGTATTATCATTACCTTATTGTACGAATTGTCATACCAGCTAAATTCTGACGGTGAGATCCCCCTATTCCCTCTGTCATCAATTTACAGAGTTGCCACATTGAATAGGCATTCTCATGGTCGAATGAACGAATAAACAGACGAACGAACAATTTAAACAAACAAACAAGCAAATAATCAACGATATAATTAACAAACAACATAATTAACGAACAACATACAACAACATATAACAACAATATGCAACAATAATATTCTTAGTTCACAACATAAATAACATTAGTAATATAAAACTTCAAACGATATAAAATAAAATTTAACTTCTCTAAATTTTCCTCAATTTTTATCCACTTTACCTTTAATTTCAAACTTCGATAGCTCTCACCACGAAATATTCTATTTATTTCAACTTTAAAATTTCGATAATTCTCTTTACAAAAGTGTATATTTAATTTATTTCGTAATTATCATTTTATTCAATTAAAATTAATTAAGCAAACGTTAACTAAAGTTTAGGGTGAACCTATTACCTTTACTTAATATTATACTTTATTAACAAATAATTAAATTCAACTATTCTAAATTACATTGTGGATGAGATGATCAATAAATTCTATGATGATATGGAATTACTTTGAATTCCGCTCTCTATTTAAACAAACTTTCTTATATTTTCTATTTTAATATATACTATCTTTTATGTTCTTTTTATATGTTATCTTTCTAATATGCTATCTTTTTAATATACTATTTTTAATACGCTATCTTTTAATATAATATGCTATCCTTTAATATGTTATCTTTCTATTTTTAATATGTTATACATCATCTTTTATGTTCCATCTTTTTAATATACTATCTTTCAATATGTTTCTATTTTTAATATATTATGTTCCATCTTTTGTGGCTTATATCTTTTCGTATTATCTTTTATATTATCTTTTATATTATATTATATTATCTTTTTATATTATCTTTTATATTATTGTTTTTATGTATTTTCATTATGCGTGTTCCTTTAGTCCACTATCCCTCCATTTTATATGATTTATCTTTTGTGGCTTATAATTATTCCTTCTAATTTTTCTTATTGTTGAACTCAATAAACTGGTTGCTAAGCCACAATTGATCGACTTCCTACTCAATCTATTGGTTCCTTGTTAATTATTCAATAAATATTACATCATGTAGATCATTACTCTTCCTAAATGTTTATCCTGTTCGTCTAATCATTTATCCATTTACGCTGATTTAAGATTAGTTCGTTCGTATTTAGTACTTGAAGTTCACATTTGTCCATTTGGTATATTATTTGTTTACGCTTAATATTTGACCGTTTACAACAGAACAAATTCAATGCTTTTAAACTAATACTTTCCAATACTATAAGAAAATTTAAAAATTCAGTTGAATATTTGAGATTTCGTAAGCCTTTTCCTTGTTCTTTACGTTCTGCAGCTTGTAACATAATATAGCAAAGTCCTTTAAATACTGGTTTTTGGTCAAATGCACCTTGAACGGCTTTATTAGCAAGTTCCATCCAAAATCTTACAGATGAATCCTCAGTATCAAGAAATTCATTTAATTGTTTAATATGACTATTTTTTAGATATGTTAATAACAGATTATTTTCATAATAAAATTTCGGTGTAAATTTAGTATTTTTTAGATCGGAAACAGCACAATGCAAACGATTCAAAAAAGTTGAATTAAAATAAATATGGGAACATGATGAACAGGGTTGCTCATAAGTTTTTTTCTCACAATTAACTGATCGAATACACATTTCTAAATTAAACGTCAGTATTAATAAATTAATAAATGATTATCATACGTTAACTAATTTTTCTTACCAAGACGATTAATAAACTATTCTGATTCAACAATCATTTGCTGATTAAAATCAGTTATTTCTTTTTTATTAAGCTTTTTAGAATTAAATAGTAGTTTATTTGGAAACTTATTTGGAAACATTTCTTTTCCAATTAATATAAGTAACAATTTGTTCAGAATGAAGTCCAGGATATGGTTTATTTGAAAATGATAGCGGTGGTGGTGGTGGTGGTGGTGGTGGTGATGAATCTTCTAAGTCTTCTTTTACTTTTTTTAGAATTAGGTAAGACAGGAAACAAATCAGGTAAACCAAGTTGTCATTTTTGGTTATTTATTTTACATCTTGAGTTTCTAGAATATTCGTTAAGCCTTTTTTCATCATAGTCGTTATCAAGAATAACCTTTTGTCCACATTTGCAAAATACTTCACGTTTATTAATAATAGCTGCACAAAATTTATTATCACTTAAGCGAGTTTGAGTATGCTTTCACTTCAACATTATAAAAGTAAAGTTTTAAAAGTTTTTGTAAAAAAAACACGTATTTAGTTTCAAAATATATACTTTTGATCATGAGAAAAGGTGAAAAAAATACCAAAACAGGATAAATTTGCTAAAACAAATAATATGACTATGAGAAAATCCATTTAATTCACTAAAACGTATAATATGACTATGAGAAAATTCATATAATTCGCCAAAACTAAAAATTATGACTACCCCTTAAATTTCATGAATTCGCCAAAACTTAAATTTGGACATTAAATTAAATTTGAGTTAATTCGCTAAAACTTAAATGTAACCTGTATATGTATTTTCTGGAGTCCTTTTTGAAACCTTTTTTTAATTAAAAAAATATTTATTTTTTTTTCTGTTTTTTTTAGGTACCATTGTCTTTGATCTTAGACTTGGATTTGGATCAGTGAGTTTTGAAAAGTTTCATTTCGAAACTTTTTTTACCGAATTCTAGAAAAGTTTCGAAAGTATAAGAATATAATAATATTAGTATCATAATTTATGTATAGAATTATTAAATAATGTACTGATTTTTGTAATTTAATATTTTAATGTAAATTCTAAATAATTTTAAATAAAAATGCATTGTTATAAATTAATCAAAAAGTAATCAATCAGTACACTGACATTTAATCAAAAAGTTATCAATCGGTATACTAATATACCAAATAGTAAATATCTTATTAGTACTGTAACTATTAATACCTGATTGCTTTCTATTGAATATCTTGATTGATACTTGAGTATTCTTCTTTTGCACCATCTTTTGGCAGCAATCGGGTTTACTGATTAATAAAAATTTTTTAAAAAATAGGAACCAATCGGGTGGAATTTGGTTACCTGATTAGTCTCTGATTTGACATCATTCGACTAGTGAAATAAACCAACAATAAATTTTATACTTAGATAATTAGTTAAACTTGATATTTACAGCTTTTTATTAACTTTTTATCTGATATTAAAGAAAGAAAAGAAAAGGTTACGAAAGTTACAAAATTACTGTTGTTAAACGTAAATAAATAAATAAATCAATGAGGCTAATGTGACATAAAATTACGTGGAAATAGAAAAATGATGGTGATACTGGGGAAGATATCAAAAAAAGCTCAGGCATGTGTAAGGTTGCTTGCCAAAACCTGTTTGGCCTAATGCCGAAAGGTAAAACCTCTTATATAGTGCCGAAACGCCGAAATGCCAAAACTGCGAAACCTGTCAAAATTGCGAAACTGCCGAAACATGCCGAAAATTCTATAATAGGTTTCTCTGTAGTTTCGGCATAGTTGATCATAAGATTTGCATATAGTTACGCCAAGTTACACCAATTAATAATATAATTTAGATGATCAAATAATCTACAAATAAAAGATTAAACTTCAATATTTTACCGTCGTCTTAGTTCTTTTAAGTTTTATCTAGTGTTAGAATTTTCATTTCTAACTATCATATTAATATTATGATATTACACGTTTTTACAGTTTTTTTTTAAGGGGCTTATATTCATTAAAGGAAAATGCGTAACATGCATTTAATAAATCCAATTCTGTCATCTCTTTTAACACTGAACTAAAGTTTCTTTTACTTTCTTCCGTTTTCTTAATAATAAAATTAATAATAAACTGTTTCAAATGACTGATCACATAGAAGATTCACCCATTAAAAAGAAAAATAGAGGAGATCAGCCACCTAATAGCATTTGGGAAGATATTAATAAAGGAGAAGCTGTTGGTTCTGGCAAATTTGCCGCACTGTAAGAATACATGGTCACGCGGTAAAGTTTCAAAGCTCAAAGAGCATCTTTCAAACCATTGTCCAGATGCGCCAGCAGCAGTTGTTAAAAGGTATATGACTAAAGTAATGGAACGGCAAGATAAGTCCAAGTCATCCAAAAAAAGAAAATACTCTGAAGGTCAAAGTAACATGGATGATTACCATGATTCAACAGAGCTTAACGAACAAAGATGTACACGAATTAATCGTGCATTAGTTAAATTTTTATTGTGTGCGGAATTGCGTTTAGAGTAGTGGAACATCCTTTTTTCATCAATTTTATAAAAGAGCTTAATGCTGGGTACAATACACCAACAAGGGAAGTATTAGTAAATCAACTACTTGAACGTGAATTAGCTCAAGTGAACTTCAAAATTAATTCTGAGCTTGAAAAGGAAACGAATTTAACGTTAAGTTTGTTAAATTAAATAGGCTATCATACGTCATTTTTATTTAATCTTACTTACTATATAATATTAATTTATAATTTAGCCTTTGATGGTTGGACGTCTGGTACACATCGTTCAATTTGGAACTTCATTGTAATGACTCTGTCACGTAAAGAATATCTTTATCAACTTTCTGATTTGTCTGAAAATTTGCACACTGCAGAATATCTAGTTACGGTAATTGAAAAGGTTATAGAAGGTATTGGAGAAGATCGAATATGTGCTGTAGTTTCCGATAATGCGGCCAATGTTCGTAATGCATGAAAAATTATACATGAGAATCATCCAAAGATTGAGAATGTGTAATGCGTTGCACATTCTATCAATTTAATTGCATGCGACATCGTCAAGGAGAAGTTTGGGGAACATTTATTAAAACGTGTTAATATTTTGACAACCTTTTTTAGAAGTTCTCATCAGGATAATGCAAAACTTGCTCAAATAATTAAAGAAAAAGGAATTAGTGGGGGAGGATTAAAATTATATTGCAAGACACGCTGGACTACTGCTAGTGAATCCATAAATTCAATAATAAATTTAGAATCAGCACTAGAAGAAATGGCCAGCGATCACGATAAAGTGCTAACAAATGATAAAATAAAACCGATTATTCAATCGAGAAATTTTTTTTCAAATTTATGAGTTCTTGGATTTGTTCTGGATCCTCTAAGAAAAGCGGTACTTTCATTAGAATCGAGAAGAACTACACTTGCAGATTGTTTCCTGAGCTTGGCAAGACTTGCAGCTACATTAAAAAAGTTACCCAAATCATTAAATCCTGCATTCCGAAGTCATTGTATCAAAGTAATAAATGAAAGATTTGATGAGTTTGATGATGATAAGTATATTACTTGTTTTTTTATGGATCCCAGATTTAGAAACGCGCCACTTAAAAAATGCGCCCTCATGAAAATTATCAAATGTGCAGCTTCAATCGGGAAAAATTTAGGTTTTGACCGTTACGAAGCTGAAACTTTATGTGATCAAATACAGAAATATATTAATGAGCAAGAGCCATTTGACCTCGATATCGGTTTTGCTAAAGATAATCCCGTGAATTGGTGGAAATATATTAATACCGAACCAGAACCAGATGCCCTGCCAAGAATTGCAAGTTATCTATTTGCAATATGTCCTAACTCAGCAACTTGCGAACGTGAATTTTCGACTTTAGGATGGCTATTTCATAAACGTCACTTAAATCTTAATGTGGATAAACTAGAATCCATGTGCAAATTAATTTTGTATTGGAAATCCAATTCAAAAACTGAACTTGGATTTTATGGAATTGATCAAAAAAGAATACTCGTCTTAGTGATGATGAGATCAATATACGTATTGCAGAAGCTTTTGCAGAAGATGACGATGAGGAATATAATGAGGAGCAAGCTTCTACTCAGAGATTAACTACAAGCGGCGAAACAATACCCGAAGACAATTGCCGTGTAGTAATTGAAAGTCTATGGATTGATCAATTTGTTAATTTATCGCATGATTCAATTACTAGTGAAATCGGCGATATTCCAAGAGATATATTGGATGATTCAGATGAAAATAATGCGGAAGATGATGAAGTTGATGATAGTGGTAATAACAAGAGACCCGGAGAAGGTGACTATGATTATGATATAGATGATGTATTAGGTATGGATGACGGTGATAATAATGATGATAATTATGATGATAATGAGAAATAATAATAATGAGAAATAATTACAATAGTTAATCCAATGAGAATTAATTCTAATATCATGTGATTTAAATAATGATACTATTTAGGAAATAAATGATGTAATTATGCAGGGCAAAATATTCGCGATCAAAGTCCAGTTAACATATAATTATGCAGGCAATGCAGGCAATTGTAATTTTATATTATATTTTAAAACATTGCAATTTAATTAAGGAATAAGGATAAGCATATTATATTAGAATCAATAAGTTTTAAGGACTTCGTTAATTAAATTTATTATATTAGATCAATAAATTTTAAGAACTGCGTTACAAAAAAAAATTTAGAACTGCGTTAATTAAATTTATTACATTAGAATCAAAACTGTATTTATTTTGTTACAAATACTTTAATTATGTAGAATGTTATTATGTTCATCAGTTCATGTTTTAAACATTATAACGAATTTTAAAATTATTATAAATATTATGAAATTTGAATTTTTTTTTCGCAATTCAAAACCAAATTGTATTTTAATTTTCAAATTGTATTTAATTTTTAAGTTACGAAAAAATCATAAAAATAAAAAATAGCAGCATTAGTACCTTTTGTCCCACCGCCACCACCAGTATTCCAATGGACGATTAACGCAGCTAGGCAATTAATCGCGGAATGAAGAAACTTACATCAGCAATTCGAAAGAATTGCAAACCATCATCATGTAAATGCATGGACAATAATAGCAAATAGGGTGTTCATTGTAACGGGATTTGCAGCGACACCCAGGCAATGCCAAACAAAATGGAATGCCCTCAAACGAGGTTATGAAAACCTCAGTAGGATAATAAATAATAATGATGACGACATTCCTATTATAAGCCCAAATAGTTTCGATAGAGCGTGTTTTGCTGATATGAACTATGAATTCTGGTTACAAACTGGTAATTATTATTAATTATTATTTTAAATTAATTTTATTTAGGCAATTCATTCAATTCATTAATATTTTTATTGGATTTTAGATCTGTTTAGATGAGAGTATCGACGGCAGCATGCTGCGCATGATCGATGTCGATATGAATATAGATTGCAAAGGGAAAGAAGAAGGTCGCGATCTAGGTCTCGATCAAGAAGTAGATCAAGAAGTAGAGATAGAAGACGAGATAGAAGTAGAGATAGAAGACGGGACAGAAGTAGAGATAGAAGAAGAGGTAGAAGCAGATCGCATAGAAGATAAAGATATTATTAAATTTTAATTTTTATTATATTTTTAATCGTATATTTTATTAGTTTAATATTAAATATTATAAAATAAATATTTACATACAAAAAATCATATTGTCTTTATTCTTATAAATTGTTTAAATGCCGAAACTCTAATTAAATCATATAGAAAGTATTGCCGAAACGCTGAAACAGTTTCGGCAAGTTACGGCAGTTTCGCGATTTTGATAGGTTTCGCAGTTTTGGCATTTCTTGATGATTTTGCGAAACTAGTTTCAGCAGTTTCGCGTACGCCATTTAAGGTTGCTTGCCGAAACCTAGGGGTTTAGGCAAGATGGCGTTTCGCCGAAAAGTGAAATTCTGCCGAAACTATATTAAAGTTATATTAAAAAACTGGTGAAACTTTGGAGAAAGACGAAACTGCCAAAACTTATTATAAATGCCGAAACTGCCGAAACTCTGCCGAAACTATAATAAATCTATAGTAAAATTTTGACGAAACTAATCGTAGGATTTTGAAGAGGTTTAGACAAGCAACCTTAACGCCATTCTGCCGAAACCCTCTAGTTTCGGCAAGCAACCTTAAACAACACTATAGCCATAAAACATTACATTGTCTTATTGAAGAATAATTTTCATATTTATTCATGTATTTCTACTATTCAGCAAGGTGTTGTTTGTAGGCATTATTTTCAAGTAATGCTTATAACAAGTAATGCTAAATTTCATATTCGCCTTATTTTTTCTCGCTGATATTATAAAGATCTAGATGGAAGTAATGAACCTTTTTTTACTGCAGATAAATTTTGCAAAGAAAATGATGGAATTATACAAGAATCACCTGTTAATATTGATTATCTATGTGCATATGGTCAAGATAAAGATTTTCTTGAAGAAGGTCTTAATACATATTAGCAAAGGTTGGTTTATGGAAAATTACATGGAAT
The DNA here is from genome assembly GCF_026210795.1 of Rhizophagus irregularis. NCBI lineage: Eukaryota > Fungi > Glomeromycota > Glomeromycetes > Glomerales > Glomeraceae > Rhizophagus > Rhizophagus irregularis. Next base: position 2,511,079 of record NC_089441.1, on the reverse strand, counting down.
GTACAAGAAAGCTCTTCATAAAGCACTTCAAAATAAGTCAAGTTCACAACAACTTATTGACCTATTGAAAGAATTTACAGAAGAAACTGATGAACCATCTGAAGATGAAAACTTTAGTGATAAAGAAAATCAGGAGCATGTGCTTCACAATCCCAAGAAAAGACGTGGAAAAGGTCAACTATTAGGTACTAAACGGTTCAAATCATCACAAGGAACTAAAAATAAAGAAAAACATCAAAGCGTTGCAAAAAATGTGAAAATGTTGGGCATTATTAAAAAAATTGTAATAATGTTTAATATCTAGTTTTTATTGAGCTATGTAAGCATTAATTACATTTATATTATCACTTGTTAATATTAATAAAATTTATTATCAGCGTCATGTGAATTTGTACAAAAAATCATGTGATATATTACCTGCGCTGTAACGCCATTATGTCAAATTATAAAATTCTTTAATAAAATTGCTAAATGAAAATATTGAAAAAGTTAGTAAAAACTAAAAATAAAAAGTAAAATAAAAAATAAAAAAAAGATAAAAGGAAGAATAAAACAAGAAAAATGAAATGAAAAAATAGGACATTACTTATTTATAATAAAAATTACTGTAGAAAATTGGCTTTTTATTAATGATTTTTATTTTAATTTTTTTTTAAATTCTATTGGTTAATTAGTTAAAAAGGAAAAAAAAACATAATAATGTAATATAAAATTTTTTTTTATAATAAGATTTGCAAAGAATTTTATACAGTTGTCCTCTCATATAGTCACCCTCTGTATAATCACAACTCTCTTATAAGCATGTTACATTAATTCTAAGTTACTACTTAATAATGAACTTCTTCTTTAATTATATCATATCATATGGGCTGATTTGTCTACCTTTAATTAAAATATTAATTTTATTACAATTTTATTATACAAAATACTATATAATATACAGTAAATTGGAAATGAGTATTAAAAAATTTTTATTTAATGTTATTATATTATAATTTGGTAAATATTTCTTTTAAATTAATATAGTTTTTAGCATTTAATATATATGTTAAAAACTTGTATCTCAACTTATCTCCAGATCCAGTGATCCAATTGGCAAGCTCTTTTTTCATTCATATAGACCAGAACAAAGGCTTTCCAAAGAGCTTAAATTTATAAAAAATGGATCAGTGGATCCCAAGATATTTGCATTTAAGCATGTTAAAAAATTCGTACCTCAACTTTAAACGTAAATATCTCCAGATCTAATGATTCAATCGGCGAGCTCTTTTTTCGCCTATAAAGTCCAGAACAAGGGCTTTCTAATGAGCCTAAAATTATAGAAAATGGATCCGTGAATCTTGATATATTTGCGTTTAAAGATGGTAATACAAACTCTGACATAAAATAATTATTGTCCGGAGTGTAGCAAAGGACTATATAAGGTCGATGACAATTAGTGTCACGTGGCAATTTCCAGTTGTTCGCACACGTCATTTCTGATTGGTCCGCACAAAATGTGTATTGAAATTTTGTGCTACATCAAAAATAAACAAGTAAAAAAGTTTATTACCTTTTTTTTTAGATTTCTGCTAGTAAGTATATTTTTCTTTTAAACGACTTTCTTATTTTTTTCCTAGGGTTATCTAGGAACACAGGTTTTTTGTACATGCCGGACTTTTAAAGGTAAATTGTGAAGGCTTTTCTTACTTGTTTAACCTTAAAGAAACGGTTCTAACGTTTCATTTATTATTATTATTTTTTTAAGGATGCCAGATTTTTTGTACAAATTGAATTTTTAAAGATATTTGGATTTTTGTACAAATCTTTCGCTCCGAACTTACAACGGTTTCCGTTTCCTAGTTTTTATTGTTTGAAAATATTTATTATGATACCATCTTTTATATGATATTTTTATTATATTTTTATAAACATTTATAGCTACTAAGGCTATATAAATTTTTATTTTACTTTATATTTTATTAAAATATACTTACTTTTTAATAATATACTAGTTGTCTATGATAACGGTTAATATGTAATTCCGGCCAGAATTAAAAGATCTGCAAAGAATTTCCTTTTTTTGGAAATTTGAGCAACACAATTTTTTAAATTTTTCTAAAAAGTAACAGAAGACAAAATTTCCTTTTTGGAAATTCGCATAACCAATAATTTACTTTTATAGAATTCTGTGTAACCCAAAATTTCAGTTTTCTGCCAGAAATAAAATTTCCTTTTTTGTCTTATGTAACATTTGTGACGAATAGGAGTAGGATTACACAATTCAAATGACTTATTTATATGTTAATCTAAACATAACGCCTACATGATTGCAGTGTTTTTTAATAGATAGATAGATGTTAAAAATTCCTATATGAGAAATGGGTTTTTTATTAGTGAAATGGGTTTTTTCACAGCTCTTTTACATTTAATAATTTAAGTTTCGCAAATGTAAATTTTTGTTCAACTTATTATTTAGTCAAGTGATTATCAATCAGATGATTTTTTGATATTACAAAACAATTTTGAGTAAAAATCAATCAACAACTCTTTTTAATACAGAGTAGACAAATCAGTCTATATGTATAATTTTTATAATCACACTATTTTTTTTCAGTTCTGAAGGGTGTGACTTGACTGTATATGATTTTTATTTTAGATCCGAAATGATCTATTTTATAAATAAAATAGAGTTCATTTATGATTTTTTTTTTTTTTTTTTGCTGCAGCACATATAATTCTTTATTAAGATTTTTATGGAAACCAGTTTTAATACAGAGTTCTATTTATAATAAATAGATATACTGTACATATATTATATTAAATATAGAAAAAAATTTTTTTTTTTTAATAATACTTTATTTTTATTAAAGTACTTAAGACACCTAAAAAAAATAATATAAAAATAAGATAAATCAAAAAAAGAATTATAGCAAAATCTCAGTACTATAAAAAGTAATTCAATAAAATTTTCATTTTAGAATAATCTAAAAATTAGTATATTTATGATTGCTTTAATTTAATTTAAATTATAATTAGATTTTAGAAATATTTACAATATTTTACAAATATACTTAAAAACTTAGAAGTTGTGACACGCCGCCCATAGGATATTAAAATAAAATATCGTATGTTGCCACCGACATGTTGAGTTCGTATAATATCTATGCTTGGTTTAAAATAAAAATTAGTTACAAAAATTACAAAACATTAATAAACCATTAATTAAAAAAAAATAATTAATGTGGCACTTTTTGCTCATAAGAAAAAGGCCAAAAGAATGTGTTAGTTTATTATTAAGGACGAACTAAAATTTTTATTTTTCCAAAAATTGAACTGCGGAATTTCCTATCGAAATCCACTTGTATTTATACATTTTTAAGAAAAATATTTCTCATATTTTCTATCTTTTCTAATAAAATTTGAAGATCTATTATCATATGTCTATCTCGTTACACTAAACTAAACTATAAATATAATTTTATCGGCTAATTATTTACCCATTGGTTAATTATTTATCCTTATTCTATTTTATTGTATTTTTCGATTATTACAAAGTATATCTTAAAAATACCTTAAAAATTTAATTTGAAAACACTAGAAATATAACAGTAATATAATATATATATATATTGTAAACATATTTTTCAAAAGTTATAAAGAATAATAAAAAATAATGAAGAAGTATTTATAGAAATATTCTTAAAATTAATATATAGTTAATTTTGCTTAATTTTAGTTAATATTATCTTATAATTTTTAATTAAACTTGGTTAGTATTTAAGCTAATATAGAAGTAATTTGAAATTAATGAATTAATAAAATTTTTTTAGTTCTTACCAGTTTTATAAAACTTTATAATAGTTTTATATTATTTAAGGTTGTTTGCCTAAACCTCTTCAAAATCTTATGATTAGTTTTAGTAGTTTTAACTTTTATAATAAATTTTATTAGATTTCACTTTTTTTTAAAGTTTTAACAACTTTTTAATAAGGTTTGCCAAAGTTTTTTTAGTAATCTTAATAGTATTACTAAATCATTATTATAGTATCCAATTAGATTTTTAAATCATATGATTTTTGAAAATTTTACTAATTGTTAATAATATTAATGGATTTTACCAAAAAAATTTGATTAATTTAAATCAGCTATAATATAATTTTAGCCTGAATTAATTTTAAATTTAGTATATATATAGATTAAATTATGAGTTTTCAAATAAATTCAGAATTACATGAAATTGATTATTAAATATTAAAATAATACACTCTAAATATTAGGTTGAAATTCCAGTATAATGTTAGTTAAATTGGCTGAAATTAATCTGCAGAATTACTATGCTACTACTTAATATAATTTTTTGGCAATTTAAGTAAAATAAAAAAGAAAAATATAGGTAAAGTTGTTTGTCAAAAATAAAAAGATTATAGCTGAAATGCTAAAAATAATTTTAATTATTTCAATATAATAAAATAATGCAACTTTAAATATAGATAAACACTTTAAACACATAGATAGTTTCTTAATAATAAAAAAGTCACAAAATTAAGAGGATTCTGAAAAATATATAAATAGGTAAGGTTCAGCCAAAAAAATTTACTATAAGCTCTAAGCATTTCTTCAGGGCCAGAACTATAATAATACTAGGTAATTTTTAAATTAGTAAATTAAATTTCTGGCCGGTATTGTTTAAAAAGAAAAGATTTACATAATTTTTTTGGCAAATTCTAAACAACTTGAGATTTTACCTATTTATATATTTTCTGGGATTCTGAATTAAACCAACATAATAATAATAAGACAGTTAGAAAAATTACTAATTATTTAAGTTTAATGTCTCAACTGTTTTTAATTAGTTGTAAAATTACAGCTATATAATAAATTATAATAATACTATTATATTAGATTATGATATAACAATTATGATTAAAACATCTAATTAGATTATGACACTAGGTTATACTATTATTATTAGATTATAACATCACCATTAAATTACATTATCATTAGATTATAAATCACTGTTGTAATCTAATCTAAGTTACTGGATTCTTTAATATAATTTTAAATACTTTGTAAAACTAAAGTAATTTGATAAAAAAATAAAATTAATAAAATAACAAATATTTAAAATATAGAGTATTTTACCATTTACTTATAAAGTACTAATAAATGGTATAAAATAAAAAAAAAGAAGTATTAATTGAAAGGATTTTATTTATAATATTGTTAAAATAGAATGTATTTTAAAAAATTTAATAAATTGAAGATGTAAAATAAAACCATTATTATAATCATATTTAGTTGTAAAGTAGATTATATAAAAGCAATTGCATTTATTTTAACATATTTTAGAGAAATTGCCTTGATTTAAAAGAGATAGTTAATAAAATTATAATTTAAGTAATTTAAATATAAAATATATTGCATTAATTTCCAATTTAAAATAAAACTGCTCATGTAAATGAATATTTGATGATATTCTAAATTAATATAACATATTGTTATACTCCTATGCTTTTATAATCCAAAAATCCAGTATTATAATTATTTTTTCAACATTGGCGGTCTAGCAGAACAATACTCTATTTCAATTCTATGTAATATTTTTAGCTTTTATTTCAAAAATTAATTGATCATTTAAATTATTTATAAATAATTTTATATAATTTTGGATATTATGTTTCATTTTAAATATAATATAATTAACTACATTAATTTCTATTTTTTTTTTTTAAAAAAAAAAGGTTATCAGAATGTTTTTGAACATTTATTTTAATTAAATGTAAGATTTAAGACCCCATTTTAATAAGATGTAATTATAATTATTTAGAGTTTTTCTTGACGCGGAGATTCTAAAAAATATGTAAAAATAAATTAGCATACAAACGTATGTTTTCAAGAAATGATGATAAAAATATTTACCAGGTCCCAGTGGACGAAGAGGACGCGTATTTAATTCCGAAGAAGAATCAGGACTGGATTTGGAGTTATTGGGTGGAACAGTTCTTCCAATACCAATATGGCCATTTAATCCTGTTCTAACAACAGAATTTGTTGGACCTGCTGTCCCAACAGATGGCTCTCCACCTCTCCTCTCCATTAATAGATAATGCATTTGCATTCTTAACCCATAACAAATATTTTTTACACTTTGAATTTCTTCTTGCATTCTCATATTTTCCGTCATAATTGCGTCTAAATCCATTAGATTAAAACTTAAATTTTCAATTTCATTCTTCATATGATCGTCGTCCGATAAAATAAGTTCATGAGCTGATGAACCTGAAGGTTGTCCTTCAGAATTTGATAATATTCCTTTTGAATCTGTAAAATTTGACAACCAATTAGACATAGCAGTAACCTGATTTTCTAACAAGCTTACTGTGCTATTAAGTTCTTGAATATTTGTTTTTAATCGTTGATTCTCTTGTTCGAGAGCTTCATTACGTTGTTTATACATATTAAAAAATCCTTTCAATGGCTCATAGCTACATGAATCAATATGATCCAATAAATCAAGTTGACGACCTTCCCAAGAACAACCAAATTCCGCATGATGACAAGTAACAGGTTTTTCTGGACATTCTTCAAGATGTAAAGTATGTTCTGATTGAATACGTGTAGTATGACAAAAAGAACATTCTATATTTTTGACTGGACAGTTAGATTTGTGTCCCTTTATAAAAACGTGTATTAATTTAATTTATCTAAAATAAATAAATAACCATAAAAAGGGGGGGTGTACGAAATATTAAAATTGTGATGATTTTTTTTTAAAGAAAATTTACCTCTAAAATAGATAATTGAACTTTAGCTTCACAATTTTCACATTTAACCATTCTAGCTTTACAATTTTCCATGTGTTTTGGTAAATCTTTTTTAAAAATAATTTCTTTACATTCTTCGTTATAACATGATAATTTGGTAAATAAACATTCTTCCTTGATATGAGTAATTAACAATTGACGTTGTCCTTTATAAGGACATCCATCATTTTTATTTGGACAGTAAGTTAACAATTCATTAACCATGTTTGCAATTATTTTTGCAGCAGGTCGAAGTTCATTAACATTAGAAATATGTGATCGATCAACTGGACAAGTTGATCTTGTTGATAATGCTTGAGTAATACAATTCTTGCAAAATGTGTGACTGACAAAATGTTTAAGCGTGAATGGAATTAGTTACTTGATATATTGTTAAACAAAATACCGAAAATATAATAAATTTAATTACCCGCAAGATTCTATAACTACAGGATCAACGAAAGGTGTTTGACAGACACAACATATAAGATTGGAATTAACTGACTCTACATAAACAACAGAATTTAAATCCATTCTTATAATAAAAAAGAAAGAGGTCCAATTGATTCTATTCGAAAAAAAATAGAAAAAAATAGATTATTAATTTGAACACTGAATCCTGATTCAGAATTTCAAGTTTTATGAAAAGTGGCATCTGTATAATTCATATATTTATCTAATCATCTGTAGATCAACACTATCTTAATCATAACTACTTCACTGATCAGTCATTGGAAGATTGTTTACTATTTGTCAGTCTACAGATTGGTTTACACAATTTATTTTCAGTGATACCGAAAAAATTACGGAAAAGTCCGCGAAATGATATCTCTTGCTAGAACAAATTTTAATTCATGAATTAATTTCCAAAATAAGTTTTAAGTTTCGGAGATAACTGTCTAAGTAAATTTTCAAAATTAGAAGAATAAGAAAGGATTCAAAAAGAACCTTGTATCGAATTGATCAAAAGCAAGGATTAAATGTTGTAATTTATGAATCATTCGTTTTTTTGCTGTGAAAACCACAAGTTTCCTCATGACAAACGTCGATCAGGCTGACGTCATCAAAGAGAACACTCAAAAGAAAAAAAACCAGTCACAAATCTTGATTTATCCTAAAAAGTAAAAAAAAATAGTATATAAAAAACAAAAAGTTCTAAGTCCTAGGTAAATTATAAATATTTCCCTCCTCTTACATTTTTTCTAGTTGTTTACTTATCAAGCGTTGGAAATAATTGATCGATTCGCCAAATCGTGATAATATCCTTCGTTCTCGCGAAACTATTCGATTTTTCAAGGTTTTACAACCTTCTGGAGTCTTGTTGATAAGCAACTATCGGACATTTATCCGTTCTTTTACTATTTAGTTCCCTAAAGCAATTTTTTTTATTACATTTTTTGGTCGTTCTTTTAAATTAAATCATAATTTTGGTTTTTTGCATCTCGATCCTTATCCTTCGACCCAAAAGTGACCTACATTTTAGACCAGTACGGTGAACCTACTACGGAATCGTTTCCTGAATCAAACGACAATATGTCTTCAAAGGTAAGAACAAGAGAAAACCTGTTTTTTCATGTATTTTCTTCTTATTCATTGCAAAGTTGTTTTCACTTGGCTTTTTTTTAGATCTAACTTTATTTGGTTGTTTCAATACTCTTTACAACAACAATAGTCAAGGCAAAAGCAACCCACATTCAAAGCAGTTGCGGCTAACGATGGTATTTATAATTTAATAATCATTCTTTGTTTTATATAATCTACTCCGTTGATCACTTAAATATGATTAGATCTCAAATACAAGAGGAAATATAAAGAACTTAAGAAAAAGATCCGAGAAATGGAGGAGGTATTAATGGCATCTTTTTTTAAAAACTGTTGTCTTATCGAGCGAATTTGAAATTTTTTTTTTTTCAATTTATCAATCTAGGAAAATGAAAAACTGTCACTCAAACTAACCAGAGCAAAGAAAAATATACAGCGGTTAAAAATAGAGAGAAGGTAACAAATGGTTTATGTCAAACTATGTTTCTAATTTACTCCTTGTTTATTTTATTCTCTTTTTCCAAATTAGCTTCTTATTTGATCGGTTAGAACAATCACAACCCACTAATGAGTCTGAATCCGACACAACATCATCGCCTCCAAGAGCGATAGATTCGGAGGAGGATTTATCTTCGGTGGGTAGTGACAGCAATGATGATAATGGCTCACATGCTATATCTATGAAACAGTGACGCAATTGTTTAAAACATCGCAACCAAAATCATATTGCTTTTAAAAATGCCATAAAGTGGGGGATTGAGGAAGTTATTTATTTTTTTTTGCAATTTATTTTCGTTTACAAATTATTAAAGCGTGAGAGATACATATAATTGGTTGCTTGTTATAATATTTAATTATTCAATCCATATATTATTCGATGTATCTAACTTTGATTTCCCCCTTGCCCTTTCCCCTTACCTTTTGATGTATTTTATACTCACTTTCGAAATCTACCAATCCCTTATTTGATTCCTTTTAAAAATCCAATAAACAAAACATGGATGAATCAATATCATATATATTTTTTCAACTATCAAATTCGTATTTTGGTTTATTGGATATATTTCTATCTTTTGATAAACCAAAAAAAAAAAATATATATTATATTAATTAAAAAATTATATTATAATTCTATAATTAAATTTGTGTGTTATATGAATTTATATTCTTCCTGCGGAAATATATATTTATTTTAAAAGTCTGCGGAAGAATTGTTAGAAGATCATCGTACCGGAAAACGAAAAAAGCAAAATAGGGATCCAAACGCGCCAAAACGTCCAAGAAACGCCTTCCTAATGTATTGTAAATCTCAACGCGATCAAGCAAGAGAAGAAAATCAAAATAAAGGATTTCAAGACGTTACCAGAATTTTGAGTCAAAAATGGAAAGATTTACCGAATGAGGAAAAACAGGTTCGTGTTACATATAAAAAATTATGATTCCTTCGTATATTATATTTGTGACAAATTTAACTCGCCGTTTTTTACAAAATAACAGAAATATTATGACATGTATAACAAAGAAAAACAACGTTATGAAATAGAAATGTCTTCTTATGTTGGTACATCTTCACAATTCGGATATATTCAGCAAGATGAAGGTATACAAAATGAAGTTACCACTTACTTTGTTGAAGGTAACAACGTGTCTAATCATCATCATCATGATGATGGTGAATCGTATAGAAATGATATTAGCGGTGAAGTTAAATCCTCGCTGACAACAGTTGAAACTTCGCGGGTAGCAACAACATCAACTTTGGGATCACCGTATAATAATAATCATTCTTATGAACAATATATTAATGAGAATGAGAGAGGTATTGGATCAGAATTTGAAGAGGAAGAATTTGTTGAAACAAAAGATGATGTTAAATTAGATATCGGAGGAGATGAATATGAATCAGATACTGATAGCGAGAAGATTGATGAATTAGCAGCAGATATTAATTATAATAATAAGAGACGTCACTCAAGAGCTGAACGTGAAGAAGCGATGGAATGTGAAGATGAGGTAAGAATGGAAGATGAGGATAACGAAGGTGAAGCTGGTGATAATAAAGAAGAAAATATTGTTAATGAAACTGGAGCATCCGAAAATGATGAAATTTAATTATACAAGAATATCGATTCTTTTAGTATAAAAAAATCGCGGTATTTTTCAATAGTATATAAAATTCAATACTATTAAATCTATGTAACCTTTTTTTCTATGTAGTAACCTTTTATTAAAATATGGTTTATTATTTTTTGTTTTTTGATATTTTTGGTTTTTTTTCTAGATTCATTTTAATAAACTTCTATTATATTCAATAGAATATTGTTGTAGGATGAATCATCTTATCATCTTTAATCTAACATAATTTACGATTGAATAACTATAAATACATTTTTTTTTTTTTGATACAAATTCTATGCAGGATCTAATTTTGATTGGGTGATAATATAAATCATTTATTTACTCGTTCTTTCATAAATTAAACAAATATAGTTTAAAGAAATTAAGAAATTTTATGAATAAACAAAATGTTAAAAAAAAAAGTTTTTTAATAAATTATGTCTACCAGCTCCCTTGTTCCAGAGCGTCATGTTGCTGTAGTTGGTGGTGGACTTGTCGGTATACTCTCTGTATTATATTTTGCCAAACGTGGCTGGAGAGTGAGTCTTTTTGAACTTCGAGAAGGTAATCTTTAATTATTATCTTTTCTTACACAAAACGAAATAATCATCTTTTGTAAAATTGGTTTATCAGACCTACGTATACAAGAAAATAAAAGAAATATTTCACATAAGTCCATTAACCTAGCATTGTCCGTTCGAGGTTTAAGTGCCTTAAAAAATACTACTCTTGGTCTCGATGAAAAAGTATTAGAATCTGTAATTCCTATGAAGGGTAGAATGATTCATGCTGGTGAAGGTAAGCTCAAAAGCCAACCATATGGTGTTTTTGGAGAGGTAAGGGTTTCTTCTAAATTATTTTTTAATTTTTTGTTCAATGATATAACAATAGAATTTCTCTTATAGTGTATTTACTCGGTGGAAAGGGAAATGCTTCTCGAATTGCTTTTAAATACGGCTGCTACGTTTACGAATGTTAAAATGCATTTCCGGCATCAATTGAAACGGTGCAATTTTGATATCGGAAAATTAGAGTTTGAAAATAAGTAAGATGGTAACTTTGAGTCTCAAACCATGTTTTATATTTCATTAAATCTCATTATCTGCTTCTTTGTTCAGGGAAACTGGAAAACAAGTCGAATATTTAGCAGATTTGATTATAGGCGCAGATGGTGCATTCTCTACTGTTCGAACCCAACTAATGCGTGCTGTAAGGTAATAATAGGGTTTGTTTTATTGAATATGGAAGTTCTATTTTAACATTCAGTAAATTTCTTAAATTTAGAATGGATTATTCACAAGAATATATCTCGCATGCTTATTGTGAATTAACGATTCCGCCAAAAATTAATGACAAAGGAGATGATGATTTTGCAATGGATCCTAATCATTTGCACATCTGGCCAATGCGTTCTTTCATGATGATTGCTTTGCCTAATCGAGTTTGTTAGGATTTTAATATTATTTATTATGTTTTTTATTATTTTAACTTTGAATTTTTATTAATAATATATTTTTATTTAATATAATTTTAGAATAAGTCGTTTACGTGTACGCTCTTTATGCCATTTGAAAATTTTAATGCTATTAAGACAGAAGATGATTTGATGGAATTTTTTAAAAAGTATTTTCCGGATTCTATTCCATTAATAGGAGAAGAACGCCTCAAGGAAGAATATTTTAGAAACCCAAAGGGATCGCTTGTATCTATTAAGGTTATAAAATTTTAATATTTGTATTTAACGTGCCTCACATGACGCGCAATTTTACTTTTGATCGATAAAATTTATCATGAATACAAGAAATATCACCAGAGACTTCTTTATTATAAATTTAAATGCTATTTAATATTCAATGCTAAATAATAATTTTAACGTAATTTTTAGTGCAAACCTTATCACTATAGAGATCGGGTAATTATCATAGGAGATGCAGCTCACAGTATGGTTCCTTTTTATGGGCAAGGTATGAATTGTGGATTTCAAGACGTTGAGGTATTAAATGGTATTTTTGAAGAATACAATATATCAGCTGTGCGAAGCGATGATAAGTTGACTTTTGCGTTGGAAGAATACACAAGACGACGACATCCAGATGTGACATCAATCTGTGATTTGGCGATGTATAATTATATCGAAATGCGATCTAGTGTAGTGGACCCTTGGTATTTATTAAGAAGAAGAGTGGAAGGAACTTTATACAGGCTATTCCCTAGATATGTTATTCCATTATATACAATGGTTAGTTTTTCAACTATGAGATATTCAGAAGCGATGCAAAGATGGAAACGTCAAGGATTTTGGTTGACCATGATGGGCATGTCATTATTGCCAATAGGAACTGTAGCATTTATCTGGATTGGATATCATCAGTTTAAAAGAGTATATCCGCATTACATTAATTTCAATTTGTATTACAATAGAATTATGTAATCAGATAGTTTATGAAATATAATGCATTATGAGTTTAAGTTCTATTTTTTTTATTAAATTTCAAAATTTCAAATTTATTAAAAATTATTTTTTTTAAAAAAAAAAATTATATTTGGTGGATAAATATCAGTTTCCAAATTACCGATGTTATTTTTTGTGTTCTTGTACTCGTAATATGAAAATGGTGGTCATATCGAAGGATCGGCCCATTATTAGAAATATATCATGATCAATCAGATCGAATATATTTAATATTTTGTTCGGGGTTTTTTTATTATGCTTTTCTTTCCCAACTCTTTCTTCATCTTTCTCACTATTTTAAAAACAAACTAAATATCTATTTATACAAATTGTACAATTATAAAATAAATATGTACCGAAAGTTTACAAAAAAAAAGAATAAAATAAATTTGATTTTTTTTTTTGCTTCATGATAACACTTATATATTCGATTATAAAGAGGAACAAAGTGTGTGAAACTCGTTCCATGGCGACAGATTCTTTAAAGAGTTGGGAAAGAGTAGTTGAAGAAACGTTTGGTCTTATATTATCATGTGTGACGTAAAAATTTTCAGGTATTTGGGTCATTAATATGTTGTATTATGTTGCACCACAGAATACTGAACCATTTTTAGAAACATGTAAATTAGAAAAAACTGCAAATTCATTTCAACAGAGTGACAAAAAAATCTTTATATAACCTAATATATCATCTGACATTTTTTTATTAACATGAATAAACTAAACCAACTTTTCACTACGGACCATGATATTTTTACTTTCAATACAACTAAAGAACTAAGTTATAAAAAGAGTAAGAGAAAAGGTTTAATATTTAAGTTTATTGATTAAAAAAAAGGGGACTAAAATAAAATGCTAAAAAAAAAAATATTTTTAAACTAAATAGGGTAATGGATAGCTATCGCAGACCAAGAGATGTTGTCTTTCCTACACCTAGTCCTGTTCCAGAATATATACGCAAAGCAACTATAAGGAGAATAATACAACAACAGCAACAGGAGAGAATAGGGAGAGACAACAATACTTCTGAGAACAGTTCACAAAATAATAATAATAATAATATTGTAAACTTACAACAAGAAGAAAATGTGGACAAGACTGTTACAACAACAAAAACATCTACTATAAGTTCAGAGATTAATGGTATAGATCATAGTAAAAAGATAAATGGACACTTTAGTGCTCGAGAAATAAATAATAGTGAGAATAACCAGAAAATGTCAATAGATCATGAGGATGATGAATCTGAGAAGGAATCATCAAATTCCAATGAAAACATATCAAATAATAAGGACAATAATGAATCTACGCAGGAAATAATATCATCTTCGCAAGATCAAGAATCATCAAATAAAGAACCAATAAATCCTGAGCCACCACCCAAGCCACCGGATGATGGAAATGGAGAGTCTAGTAATAATAAAAAAGATTCTGGAAAGTCTATATTGAAAGGCCAAAATGATGATAAGGAAGAGGAAGAAGAAGAAGAAAGTAGTGATGATTCTTTACCAGATGAAGAAACTCTTGTAAATAAACTGGAGGAATTAACGGCAAAGAAAAAACAATTATGGCAACAGTTACGTGATGCGAAAGCAAAACAAGCCAAAAAGGAACAGGCTGTCACAAATAATGAATCAATAAATAATAATTTGCGAGAGTATGTAAATTTGTTTCAATTAAATTAATTTTTTTTTTTCTGAGAATATATATTATGTTAAATTATTTTATTATTAGAAATAATAATTATTTATTCCAAATTCTAACAATACGATTAATTTTATTTTTATTTATTTTTTTTTTGTAATAAAATAATTTTGTTAAATTTTCTTCTTTTTTTCTGAATAATTAGGGAAACATCGACAAATTATAATACTGGGATGCACGATCAACCGTATAGAGTAGATAGGCATAACAGTATGTTTGGTTTTTATGAGTTTTATATTTATTTTTACGACATTTTCATTTTTATTTATATCAAAAATTGAATTTTTGATTTGTATTCAAGTACAACCTCCTAGTTATATACCACCAACCCGCGATCATTATGATTCCAACTATCTATCTCCATATCATCATCATGAAGATGATTTTACCGCATTTCATCATCAATTACCATTTGGAATAAAACGTATGAATGAACAAACCCCACCGACTCTTGGGCAAATGAATAAAAGGATGCGACATCCACCAAACGGAATGCATTATGAGATGAATCATGGTACTCCTAGTATGTATGGTCTACCGCCAACTGGACCGAGTGCGATGACAGGAAACGGAATGATGGTATAATGTTAATTTTGGTTATTGTATTTTAAAATTTTTTTTTTTTAAAAAAAAAGAAAATTTTTATAGGTACATATTACTAATCCTTTTAATTTGTCTTAGGGACGAGGAAGGGATGATCCATACCCATATTATCATAGGAATGAATTCAGACCACCTCCTCCTACTGCACCATATTTAGATAGATACGGTCGTGGATCAATAAATAATATACAGCGGGTAATGTAAATTTTATTAGTTGTTAACGCCTTTATGATTTATTGAAAGTATTAAATGTATTATTTAAATAGCGATTGTCTGGAAATCCACCAAACAGACTTGCTAGACCACCTGATCGTTCACGTAGATATTAAGTATTAACATGTTAATTAGTATATATATTTAATTATTTTTTTTTTCGAATTAAAAAAAAATTTAATTCCTTTCATGTATAATTGATTTTGTGCATGTTCTTTGAATCTTTTTTATAGTTTGATTTATTTTTATTTTTAGGTCAAACATTGTATATAGTTTTGCAATATATATATATATATTTTTATATATATTTTTTTTTTAATTTTTCAGATTTTTACCAAAAAAATTCCATTTTACAATTATTTGTATTCACTTAGAAAAATATCTAATAAACTTAAATCATGAACGATTCTAAAATATCAATTCTATTTATGTTCTGCGGGAGTTCCAAAGACTGGATATTTCCGGTGTTTATTAGTGTAACCTAAATAATCGATGGTGAATTGGCGAAATCTGATTACCAGAAGTTAATCCTAATCCATTGTTATGCATAGACTAGTATATATTGGATGAAATGCAAATCCCGGTAGCGGATTACTTTACATTTGCCAAAACTATGCAATTCATAATGGAAAATCCTGAAGATAACCGTGGATATTAACGGTTGTGTTCAATTATGTGAAACTTTTTGTTGTACAAAAAACAACGTGGAAATTTTGTGCGAAAAAGAAATCTTGTGAAACAAAAAAGAAAGTTGGTGGAATATACCTTTAACAATACAGTTTTATAAATTAAAGGGTAAATCTTCAGTTCCTCCAAATATTTCTTGAAAAAGATTTTTATTTTTTTAGACAACTTATTTTCTAATACAATCTCCACAATGAATTGGTTAGGGTAAATATTAATATACCTTGCAAATAAGGTGGTTTGATTGAACATTTTATTTATTGATTTACTTATTTAATCTTTTTTTTTTTTGCTTTTTTACTATATTGATGCGTTTGGAATATTATCATAGTAAAAAAAATACTCAAAGAAGTCGTACGCGAACAACTCCAATTTCACGTCCTTTATTCCTTTCAAAACCATTTATTGATGCTTCTTTGGTTGAAGGAAGTTTTAAAAAAATTGTTGTATTGCCTAAATATGTAGATGTGGACGAATGGTTAGCCGTAAACGGTAAATAAACCCATTATTTCCTTTGAGATCTGAAATCTCTTCTCGATAAAATTTAAAGTTTATAGTTATTTAAGTCAAACTAATTTTTTATTTTAGTATTCGAATTCTTTAATTATCTCAACATGTTTTATGGAACAGTCACTGATTTCTGTACACCGGTTAACTGCCCTACTATGAATACGGGCGCTGGGTAAGTCCAACAAATTTATCGAGATGAATTTTTTAAAATCAGCTGATAATTTATATTTATTTAATTTATAGTTTTGAACCTTATACTTGGACAGATCAAAATCAAAAGAAAAATAAGTTACCAGCTCCAACATACATGGATTATGTAATGACTTGGGCTCAGGATCTTATCAATAATGAAAATGTTTTCCCAACAAAAGCTGGTAAGCTGCGATTATTCTCTTCAAAAAGAAAAAAAGTAAATACGTACCATTAAATTGTCTCCTTTTCATTATAACAGGACGAGAGTTTCCTAAAGATTTTCAACAAACTGTTAAAACGATATTCAAGCAATGTTTTAGAGTTTTTGCCCATATTTACTATCAACATTATGAACAAGTATTACATTTACGTGAAGAAAAACATTTTAATTCCTTATTTGCACATTTTATTTCTTTTGCTAAAGAGTTTAATTTGTTACCTGATAAAAAAGAGTTAGCTCCTTTGGAAGAGTTAATTGCACATATGGAAAATAATGGGAGAATCAGTTAAATAAAATGAAGTTTTAACTTGGTAAGGTTGATATCAGTCATAGCTGCTAACTTACTCAATACCGATCATAGAAAATGTATGTATGTATAATTACATATATACTATTATTTATTGTTATTTTGTTATTTTTTTAATAATTTACAGTTGATTTTGTTATTTATTCTCTTGATAAAAAAAAATACATTATCTTCAACATTAGATTTTACTTTTTTTTATGGACAATTATTTCTTTAATTACTTTTGTAATAGATTTTTACGATGTGCATTTATTATGCAAATAAAAATTTTTTCATCCATTGTGATCTTAAAATAGTATGTGTAATCTTCTTTGAAAAGAATAAATTGTCGTCTAAAATCTATGTATCACAAAACCGACTTGACTTTTCAATGCATTATGTAAATCTATGCAGTAACACCCTGCCATCTTGTAAATCAAAAATTTTATCTAATTTGAAATGTTTTTTTTAGTTACTGTTGTTGACCTCGACCTTGGCCTTGTTGGGGACCTCCCGGTGGTCGCATTTGTGGTGGAGGTCTAAATCCTTGAGGTGGAGCTTGTCCTGGGACAGGGAAACTATACAGAAACAGAAATTAATTCTATATAATTAAATACATAAATCAAAATCAAAGTTAACTACTTACCCAGGAGGCATACCACTACGACCTTGGGGATATGGTGGAGGTCCACCGGGCTAACATAAAATGAGAATCACATTAATAGTTTAATTTAACCATTTTAAATGAGAAATATTTTACATACCATTCCCATTGGTGGTGGTCGCATGCCTGGTGGTGCACCACCCCTGTAATTTCCCGGTGGCATTCCTCCCATAACAGGCATTCCAGGTGGTGGACCCATTCCTCCTCTATACCCAGCTGGTGGCATACCACCCATAACAGGAGGCATACCTGGTCTAGGTGCCATACCCGGTGGCATTGCAGGAGGCATCTGTCCTGGAATTGGTGGCCGACCATACGATATTGGAGCAGCTGCAGCTGCTGGCGCACCTCCTCTTGGCTGCATCATTCCGGGAGCTGGCCCACCCACACCGCGTACAGGACCAGTTAGTCCTAAGTTTAAGAAAGAATAGTTATGTATTATAACTTAAAATTATAAATCATACATATGTAAGAATTGATAGATTGATACCCGCTGGAGCAACACCTGGTGGAGCTACTGGCAACCCTCTACCTGCTGGTCGACCTATTCCAGTACCACCTGGTAACTAATCAATTTATAGGTTAAATAAATAAATAAATCGATAAAATATTCGGTAGCTTTATTTGAGTTTAAAAATATACCTGAGCTAATTTAGTTTTCGAATCATCGGCACTTGGTGGTGGTGGACCTTCCACACTCAGACTAATAATGGTTTCTCCTCTTAGAATAACCAAACCTAATGTTCGTTTTTCTTCTTGTTCAGGTTGGCCCTGGGGAACTTTTGACCCACTTTTCGGTTTAATCTTTCTGAATTCTTCACAATCTGCCAAAACAAGATTCATATGTTTGTCAAAGGCAAGCATTTGACCCGTTAATACGCGCGAATCCGCAAGAGTTATGCGGAGTCGGTAATTTATCAGGTTTAACATTTTTGAATTCTTAGAAATCGACTATTTACATTGTATAGAAGAAAACAAAAGTCAATACAGCAATTTAGTGAACTATAATAAATTATTGATAAGATTTAATAAATCGCGAAAATACCATTTCGATTAGAACTATGAAAAAAGGTTGACACGAAATTCTTAAATTATTTCAAAAAAAGTTTTTTTAACTATAAAATCATGATAGATTATGATTGGTAGATGTTTATCTAATTACGGTAACGTAGTAATTGTCTAAAGAACACAAGATCTCCCGGATGATTGCATGTTTTTCGAGAGACAAATCAGGTTTAAATCATGACAATCGTTGAAAATTTGCCATTATATGCTAAAGTTTATTCAAAAAATAAATTTTAAATTTGTTTAGTTATTTACAGGCTCAAGTATTATATTACTTTTATTAGGAATTATGTCTATTACTTTTAAATTTATTATATCACCAATTTGACCTGTTGACTTTATAACTTTTCCTTGAATACCAAATTCGCGTATCAAAGCTGTTCTATCTCCTTTGTCAAATTCTTCAATGATAGTTCCCGTAATTTCTGGTAAATTTCCGTTAGCCTTTAATCGATCAATTAAATTAAGAATCCAAAACTTATTACTTTTCGTTTGTGATCTACGAATTTCTTTTTCGAAGTAAGTGATATAAGGTATATTATTTACTAACTCATCTTTGGAAAAAGGTAAACGACCATTAAGAAGTGATGCTTTTATTTGCCAGTGAACAACTAAATCACTATACCGACGTAAAGGAGAAGTGACTTTTGAATAACCTTCCGTAATGCCCATAGAAAAATGCGGACCAGGTTCAACAGTGGTTTTCGTAGGTTGTACCAATGATCGAATTTTAAGCATAGTAGTAATTGGAACAACTTTAATATCTTCATCAATATTTGATAATATTGATAATACTTCATCATTTTTAGGTTGAGTTCGAAATATAATTGGGATTTTTCTTTCTGAACAAAAGATTGAAGCAACTCGTCCAGCCATTATCATAAATTCTGCTACCATCATACGAGCTGGAGAATAATTAAATTTATCAAGATTAACCTGAATTGTAGGTAAACCAGTAAATATTATTGGATATTGAGTATCAGGTTGAGTCTTGTACAATGGAAAAGGTGATAATGCTGCATTTCCTTGGGTCAGAGATAGATTGAAAGATCCTTTTTGTCCACGATTTTTCAAATGAATGTTTGCAATTTTTTGCAAATCCTTAAGATCCTGTTGACCAGATAATGGAAGCGGTTTGTATTCATTGTTTGGAAGAGAAATTTTGTGCGGATGATAATGGATCTGTTTGTAGACGAAATCAATTTCCTTTTTGAATTTAGAGAAAGAATCCCATGATAAAAATTTATCAACATCATCGTAATATAATATTTTAATATTTCTAATAATGCTAGGCCTAATTTTGTATTCTAGCAAACTTGCATCATCCCCAATTCGTAAGCTGAAAGTGATTACATAATTTCCTCTCGTTTTCCCATCTACTCCCAAACTAAACATTTTCTTGCTTAAATATGATGGTAACATTGAATAATTTCGTTCAGGAAAATATACAGTTTGAACTCTTGAGTGAGCAACCTTTGCCAATTTATGACCAGGATGAATATAAGTAGATGGATCAGCAACATGAATATGCACCCATACGGATTCTGTTCCAGATGAATTATTTACTCGTTCTATTGAAATTCCATCATCAAGCTCATGAGCCGTTGGATCATCTATAGTGTAAACAGGCAAATCACCAAAATCATGTCGGATGTCTTCACAAATATCATGAGGATAAAAGTCATTTTCTCCAAGAAACTCTTCCGTTTTAATTAGTATTGATGATGCCGGTGTCGATGTAACATTTTTCGATGTATCAAATGGTTGGGAATCCAATAAATTTGTAGCCAAATTTATGATCTCTTCTTGATCTTTATCAGCTTCCTTAGATATTCCATGACCGCTCAATTTTGTTGTTTCTTCATAAACGGCTAGATTTTCCCAGGGTGCCCAAATACCAATTTCTTTCAAGAATTGAATTGCACATTCTCTGTCAAAATCTCTTTCATATAACTTCAATGGCTTCAGAATTGCTGATAAATGTGCTTCTAATCCACTTTGGCTATTCTTAGGAGTAAAGACAAAAGTTTTAACTAGGTTAATAAACATTTGATCATCGGATGTAAATTCTGGTAATGTCTCCCCTTTGGTAAATGAAGGCGGTTCTGAAATTTTTTTATCGATTGAACGTATGTATTGAATAATCTTCGTTACTTTTTCTTGAAAATCGGATACTCTCTGATCACGAAGACGAATCCATTCTAATGTTTTTATTATTGCATTAACCGATCTTTTTGATCTCAGTATGTAGGTTTCAATTTGCATAGGATCTGCCATGAAATAAATATTTTCCTTGAAAAGGAACATGTGTGTTGACAACAATTGTGCTTCAGTTGGGTTACCATTCTGAAATACGTGACGCGCTGCGCTTTTAATTGAAATCTTTCTATTTTCTAATTCATCTGCAAATTGTGAATGAAGTTGACGAAATGCAAGAGTTTTGGAATGTAAGAGGATTTGAGCCGATTTATTCAAATCTGACGCAAGCTTTCCGTAATTCTCAGGAATTGGTGAACCAAGGACGAGTTTAGAATTGTTAAATTCTTTATTATAAGCATATCCTGTAATTTTGAAGACTATATCGTCTGAACGAGTTAAAAGTAGGTGATTATTTGGAAGTAAAATTTCATTTTTATACGTAGTTGACGTTGGATCATTACTTAGTTTTGTAATAATTCCTATATAACCTCTACCATTCCTTTATAATATTCAGTAATTAAATGGTATGAAATAAATATTTTGGCAAATGATAATATAATAATCCACATTTACCTTCGCACATCTACAAAATCTCCTACTTGTAATTGTGTAGATTTAGATAATTCAACAATGTCTGATAATTCGATTTCAGGTTCCTTTATATCTGGCGTAGATTGAGTTAATTCCTTTTTTTGAAAGCGTTTAACAATTTTATGTTTTGATACTTCAGAAGACTTTAGTATTTGCACATCTTTACTTTAATATAAATAAACAAATAGATTAAAATCATTTTGCTATTAAATACACAATAAAAATATATACCTTTTTTCTTCTTTAGTAACTTTCAAAGGAACTTTCTGCCGAGATATTTTTTTTGGTTTAGAAGTTTCGGGAACTGACTTTGTTTTCCAATGATATTTTTTATAAGGAAAACGTGAGCTTGACCAGATTTTAAAGTGATAATTTTCACGTATAAAGGAACTGATAAAGACTGGATTGGTTCGTTGCCTTTGAGTTAATTTAAAAGTTTCTTTTGTTATTGATAACATTTTATCATACATTATTAAAAGCTATCGTAAGATTATCATAGATTTACAAACTAAAGCACATGTTATATGACTATTGTAGCACAAATGAGGCAAAATTGGTGGCTCAGACGCTCAGTATAAAAATGCATTAAATGGTGATCGCAACTCACAAGAATAATAGTAATTACGATATTATAACTTATCTTCAATCTCCATTGACATAAAATTAGACACAATGTCCGATCAAGAGTTAGAATCTAACAATTCCAGTGCTAACACTAGAAGACTGTATTATTGCCATCAATGTCGGAGAAGAGTAGAGGCTTTAATGGCCCCATCTCCAACTTGTCCTCACTGCAATGGCGGTTTTGTAGAAGAAGTGAGTAATTTCATAACAATTAATTCAGATACGACTGTATCGTCTAATGCACTTGAAGTACTATATTTGAGCTTATAAATTATGTGTTGTTAGTTCTGATTTTATTAATTTATTAAATTAGCTTGGAGAAAATGATGATCTAAATATTGAGAATGCTGGAGGACAGGATTCTGATGATGAATTTGATGAGACAATTCATTTAAATACTCAAAATGGGCAAGATTTTGTACAGCAACTCCTTCAAATGTTTTCGATTCAACCTGGGCCTAATGTCCGAGTGCAAACGGAAAGTCGGGATGGTACAACAACTATAACAGCTACAACAACTACAGGAGTAAGAACAACTACAACAGCGACAGAAGGAGGAGCTTCTGAACAACAAGGTGAAGGTCTTCAAGATGGAAATCAGCAGCAGCAGCATACACATCGTCCAAATATTATCTTTGCAATGGGTAGTAATGCACCGAACGCTGGTGAAGATCGTACACCTCCATTTTTAAATATTGCACAGTAAGTTTTTTATTCGTGTAAAAATCCTCTTTTACTTAACTGTGTTTTTTTTTATTTATATCATTACTCCTATAAAAATGTCTGTCGGTTATAATTTTATTAACCAATGATTTTCATGTCAGAGTGTTCCAGAGGATATTAGAAAATGGTGGCGGAACAAACAATACAGCAAATTTCTTGAATTTCTTTAATATTGCAGGTGATCCAAGAGATTATGCATGGGGTAATACAGGATGGGACAATATCATTACACAATTAATGGAACAACAAGCTGGGTACGTTAATTAGCGATTTTTTAAGTATAAGTAATGTTAATTTAATCAAGTGCTATTAAAAAATTTACATTTTGTTTGAATTTCGAATGAAACTTTCGGAAAAATTTAACAAAATAATAGAAGACAAGCTCCACCACCAGCTACAGATGAAATAATTGAAAATTTACCAAAGTTGAAGATTACAAAAAAGCAAGTCGGTTAGTGTTTGCATGGGTTCCTTTTGATCGATAATGGAGATTATAATTCTCAAATGTTCAAAATTTCGATAATGGTATATATTTCTTACACTTTGATGAATGAACGTATTCTTCCATAAAAAGTGGAAGAACAATTGGGATGTCCAGTTTGTAAAGATGAATTTCAAATAGACGAAGAAGCGGTATACCTGCCTTGCACTCATACTTTTCATTACGATTGTATAAAACCGTGGTTAAAAATGAACGGAACCTGTCCTGTTTGGTACGTTATTACTGTATCCAATTAATGATTTTTATTCATAATAACTGCGGAGTTTAACGTTCTTTTAATTTTTGAATAGTCGATATTCACTAGTTAGCCAGGAAAGCAATGAACAGAACGCGCATAATAATAATAATGGTGCTGGTTCATCGAGTAACAATAACAACAATAATAATAATTTCAGGTCAACCCCAACTTTTATATTCAATTCCAATTCTTCCTTACCTGGGACTTATCCAGGAAATCAACAAAATAATGGCCAACAGAACCAAGATGAAGATTTTATGGAATTGGATCATGATCTTGATTAATAACGGTTGGTAGGAAGTATTACCAATTTTGAATTTAGTCGGAAGGACTTTTTTGTAATTATGTTTTTTTGTCTTTATTTCTTTTTTGATTTCATACTTATGTAAACCATCCATAAAAAATATTTCCTTCAATAAATAGTAGACTATATTATGCAATTTTTTTTTATTTTCTTGCAATTATTTATATATTGAATGTGTAATAGACAATGTATTTTTTCTTTTAACTCAAGTAAGCATTTATTATTATAAACTTTTTATATTACTGAATTCATATAAAAAATATGAATAATAATAACGCAATTTTTTTCTTAGATAATTAATGAGAAAAGAAATATATATTTACTGTAATTAAATAAAGTAATAAAAAAATTTATTGATTTTGATTACTACAATTCAAATTTTAAATATTTTTTTGCACGTAATAATCAACTTCGTATTTTGTTGGCAAGATTTGAAAATCCGAATCAAGTAGAGTATGAAAGAAAAAAAAATTAAACCTGATTGTTTATTAATAAAGTTATTAAGAAAATATCACAACTTACCTGTTTACACATGATATCTGGCACAAAATTCTTTAATACGTTGATAAGCTTCATTCAATTTCTCAGCTGGAGCTGTGGTTACTATACGAACTAATGAAATGTTTTAAGAACATTTAGGGATCCTCAGTTTAATTGCGTTATCCAATTGAAATAACTTACCATAATTAGGATAATGAAAACTCTAGAAATTTTATAATTTGATTATTAACACAATTTAAACCGTTTCCTTCCTTTTTGTAAAACTTACTTACCTTTCCCGGTAAACATAAAACTGACTCTTCTTGTACCAATTTCTCACTGAATTCTATATCATTGTTAATATCTTTAAATTCTTCTATATTAATTCCGACCATCATATACATGGCACCTTGAGGCACAATAACATGTAACCCAGGGATTTTCCCCAAAACATTGGCACTTAGTTTTGCGTTTTCTTCTAATAACTTGTCGGTTTCATCATGAAATGATTGAGGCGTATTCATTATAATATCAGGTAGAGCATTTTGAATTAATGAATTAGCTCCAAGTATTAAATTTGCTAAGGAAGCTAAACCTGATCGTACTTCATTTAATATATTGTTATAATCATATATGAAAATCCACCCAACTCTCCAACCCGGAATTAAGTACCTTTTTGCTAATCCGCTAATTTTTAATATTGGAACTGTTTTAGTTAAATTTGCTAAAGGATAAAATATATTATCTCCATATACCATATCTTCATAAATTTCATCACATATTACTGGAAGTTTGTAAATTTCACATAATGATAATATTGATTCTAAATGTTGGCGAGTAAAATTAGATCCACATGGATTAGAAGGATTGTTTATAAGTAAGCAAGCCGTTTTGTCATCGATTAAAGATGATAAATGATCTAAATCCGTTTCCCAATTACGGTCAGGCTATAATATAATACAAGACCATTTATTCATTATATAAGGAACTTGTTAAATTAATTAAAAAATCAAAATATGAATATCTACCAATAAATTATAATAACGACATTCAATTCCCTTTGATTCTGAAAGAGTCTGATAAAGCGAAAATCCGGGCCTTGGAAGAAGAATATTTTGTCCTTCGTTACATAATACGCTTATCGCAAGACTCAACGCATCCGAAGCTCCACTCGCTAAAACAATGTCCTAATATAATAAAAAAAGTTTGAATCGAACATTTTTAACAGTAATTTTAGCGGATCATGAAAACTTGATCACCTCCGAAGTTAATGGAGCTTCTTTTGTTGAAAATTTTTTCGCGAGAGCAATCCTCGCACTTTCAACTCCTAAAGAGAAAAGTTAAAATAGGAGAATTTATAAATGAGTAAAAATGTAACTTACCAACTGATGGCACGTATCCATTCGCTTTATAAGATTTCAACTGAGTTATTACAGCATCGATGCAATTTTCGTGAATTTTAAAATTTCCATAATGTGTAGGATCACCTGTCATCCAAAATCGATTTTATTAATTTTAGTTTCAGTTGATTTCATGAATTAAAAGATAATTTACCTAGTGCCAATGAAATATACTCTTTCTCAGGATTTGGAGTAACATTCATATTATAAACTATTTCACGAATAGGATTCTTTGTACGTTTGGCAACAATTGAGGCAGGAACACGCCATTCCTTCATACGAGACAATTTATTGTTTACATTATTATGAGAAAAATTTTGCACGGTAGACATAGTTATGAAAAAAAAATTCTTGATTTGTGTCACTATCGCAGTCTTCCTTTTTATCTACATGGAGCTTTTTTTTGCCGTTACACTAGATCTTTGATCTAAAAAAATTCACTTTTCCCAGAAAAAAAAAAATAAATAAATAAAAATTAAAAAACTAAAATTAAAGAAATAAAATTAACTTCTAAAAAAAACGAAACGTGAGTTACTAACATTTTATATTCTTACACTTCACAACGTTCAACCTTTAATCTTATTATCTGTTTATAATAGGTTAACACAATGTCAAGTCTTTTACCAAAACCAAATTCAAATTTGGAATTTGACGAAGCAACACAAAAAGAATTAGGAAAGTTTTTGGAAAGTGAAAATGCACGCATGAGATTACAACAATCAATTCATACATTCACGGACTTATGTTGGGATAAATGCATTAATAAGATTAGTAATAAAATTGATCGTGGCGAGGAAACTTGTTTAACTAATTGTGTTGAAAGATTTTTAGATACTAGTTTGTTTATTGTTAAACGTTTAGAAGAAACTAGAAAAAATTTAAGTTGATAGAAGATACTACATATAGAAATAAATATGTTATTGAAGGTTGGGTAATGGAGTTGCAATTTTAAAGAAATAAATTTATCACTTGTAGTTTTCTCCCAAAGAATACTGTTAACGAGATTAGCCTGGTATTTTTTAGTAAAAACTAAAATGGTTGATATAACTTATGTCTCGTATTTGTTCGCTTGCCAATATTTATTTAGCTTTAGAATAAATTTCACATTTTTGAGTTGAAATCCACTCTTGAAAACGTAGCGTATCATAAATGTCAGCCATGAACGGAACTTTCACAAACCCTTGTGCGAAATGTAAAACTAAATAAAAGGCCGATTTTTATGTTGCGCATTGTATCTCCAACCTTTATGAGGAGTACGTAGTTCATCTATAACACCAGGAGGAAGTGGAGGATCCAAATTTATATCCCAGGTTAATTCTCTAGCAATCTCCGCTGATGTATCGAAAGATGACTCTAAAAAAACCATAATTCGGTTTAAATAAATTCATAATTCACATAAGAATCATAAGTTCCTTCGTGATTTTCTTACTTTCTCGTTCTCGTTCCTTTGGTTTTTGAGGAAAAGGTATGATTATTTTAGTTCCAGCAATTACACGTCTCCATCTCATTGTTCCATTCCCATCAATATCAACCTTCTTCCATTCGGATCGAACAGCCCTCTTTTCACTACTTGGTCTACTTTCACTAAAAAGAGGTTACATATTAAAATTTCTTACAAAAGAAAATAAATTCAAAATACTTACTCATCGGTATCATCAGGATGTACATGCATAACATTTGAAACATGTATTGGTTTAAGAACAGAAGCCAACCACCAGCCACCAGTTTTATCTTGATTTTCAGGATTAATTTTACTAGGATTTAATTTAGGTACAGTCATTCTGCCCATATTAACATTTTCAATCCACAATCTATTACTTAATTTATCAATACTCTTAACTTTTCCGACTTCATTTTTTGCTTTACCAGCTATTACTTTAACTAAATCTCCCTCAAAAATCTTCCATCTTACGATCCGATCTTTTGGATGTACCCATTTTTGTGGTCTATTAAATTTCCTCATAATTGCATTTCCATCTTTGAATTTTGACCAATTTTGTCTTAACATATGAACGGGACCTTTTTGCATTCTTGATGACATTTTGATAAATCGAGAGAAGAAACAGTATGTTAGATGAAAGGATGAAGATCTTATCAGTCACTTGATTAAATAGATCAACATCTGTAATATAACATGATTTTTGATTTTTATCATACTATTTTTTCCCACGAATAGGGTGCATAATTTATAACCTTTTTCACAAATGTATCGTTTCTTTACTCTTTTTCTCTCTAAAAATGGGTTCGCGTCTAGTCGATTTATTAGTTTGCGATTTTGACGAGACTATAACACAGAATGATACAATTTGTGAAATAGCTAACTTAGCTTATGAAAAAAGAGCAGAAACGGGAAAATGTCCAAAACCGCCAAATTGTCCAACTCTTTTCTCAAATGATAGTGACGAAGAATGTCCACCACCTTGGTTACATTTCGTCGAATTATATTTTAAAGAATATAAAGAACATATTAAACATTGGTGTGAACAACATTCTGAAGATACTCTTCAAGATCATTTTAAGATGTTAGAATCATTAAAAATGGTTGAAAACAAATCAATTGATAGAATTGAAAAATATGGATGTTTAAAAGGGGTTTGTTATGATGATTTGATTGAAAAAGGAACATCAGTAAAGAAAAGAGATGATGTATTAAATGTATTAAGAAAATTTATTTCTAAAAAACAACAGAATTGTGAAAATTTTCTTTTAAAAGAACCTCATTCAACTTTTAATGATGATGTGAAATCCCATATTGAAAGAAATTTGTATATTATTTCAACGAATTGGTCAAAAGATTTAATATTAGGGAGTTTATTTGAATTAGCATCTGAAAATAAATTTAATAAGAATAACATTTTTTCTAATGATTTAATTTATGACAATAATTGTTCTGTTGGAAAATTAGATCGTAAAGTTTTATGTGCGCTTGATAAACTTGAAATATTTGATCAATTAAATACTTCAAAAAGTAATTTGTCCGTTTATATTGGTGATTCAAATACTGATTTACCATGTTTACGTGAGTATAATAGTATACTTTAAAGCCGAATTCAACACATGAATTTTTTAATTAAGACATGTTTTAATACTAATGCATGAATTTTATTTATAGTACAAGCTAATATTGGGATTATAATGGGGAATAATAGAACTCTTACGAAATATTGTGATAAATATAAAATTGAAATCGTGGAAGGATTAACAGATTTTAGACGTTATAATATTGATGATATGTGTAACGAAAGTGATCAAAAAAATGGAAAGTTATATAGAATACAAAATTGGAAGGAAATTTCTGATAGTGGTTTACTAGATTGAAAATAGCTTTTGTAATTATCAATGTGGTTATTTATGATTTATTTATTTTTTCGTACTTATTAGTTAATAAGATTATATTTACATATTGAATAAATATTCATTTAAACTATTAACTCAGCCTTTGATTATTCTATATATTATTGGTTTTAGGGTATGTGAAAAAATTTTTTAACTAAAAATTAAACGTGGCCTTTTTTAGTAGTATTAAAGAAGGTTTTAACCACAAAAACTTGAACAGCTGCCATTCCAACAATTAACATACTTTCAAGTAAAGCAAACCAGAAAATTCTATTTTCGGTACTCTTAACAGTTGAAAAATTTCTATTTTCTCTTGTTCTAAAATACTTTTGAGTTCTAGAAACAGTACTTAAACTACTGCTAAGTCTTATAAGACTTTCTTCCATACTGCTCGTATGTTCAGGTTGAATACCTTTAGATGGCGGTAATTCTGCTCTTGGTTCATTTTCAATAGAAATTTCAAAATCAACAAGTTTTTCTGCAAATGTTGACATATCATTTGCAAAACAAAATGAATATTCCCCAACATAATTTGCTGTAAAAATATAATCTCCTTGTCTCTCCCGTTCACCATTTAATACTATCCTATTACGTGGATCGGTTACCACATAATCAATATCAAAAGACCCACCAGATTGAACCTAATTAATTGATTAAGTAATTAATTAACAAGTCTTTTATTTTATAACTTTAGGCACATCTGTAAAACTTACTGCAAAATAAAAAGCAACTTTTTCGCCAGGTTTATCGGCCCAAGCGTAAAAACACGCTCTTTCATGAGCAGCAACATTATATGTTAAAGATGTTCCCTCTGAAGTCCTGAGGAGTAACAAAATAAGTAAAATAAATAATAAAGACGAAGTTGACTTCTTCATTGTTCAAAATTGGAAAAACTTTTGTTTAACCTGTGTTTAAAATTTTTTCGAATTTTTGGACTTCAAATTCTAATGGACGAATTTAGTGCAACACTGAATGGCCAATAAAAGATTGACACATTGAAGTTAATTAAATTAATTCATTATGATCAAAGACATCATCTTCAAGGCAAGTCTCAAAGATTCCATGAAGTCTAAATTTTAGTTATAATCTATACGGCGAGAGATTGGTATGAAACTCATATTAAAGGAAAAAATTGGGAATGCGCGAATATTCTGGATAATACAGGTGCAGCTACCATCGCTGCTATCGATGGTTTAAGATTTTCACGTGAAATTCACGTGATATTTGGCCTGAATTATAAATTAGCCAGCATTAAAATATAACAAATTTCCAATAAAATGTGGCTAGCCAAAATAACAAATTTCCGATAAGCAACAGAATAGGACCCGCTTATAAGATAGGTCACCCAAGCCTAAACTAAATTTCTTTGCAGATCTTACTATAAAAGGAAATTTAATGTTACATTATTATGATTTTTTTTTCCTTTTTAGCTAATTAACCAATATAATTTTTTTAAAAAAAGTAAAAGTAAAAACATTAATAAAGGGCCAAGTGACCTTTATTGTAAGTAAGTGGTCCTAACAGAACTATTATATGGTATATTTAAAAATATAACTACTGCTAATAGGTATGTATTTAAAGGATGTAATTAAAAATAGTCATATTGCAGTATAAATTGTATAAATTATGTATAGTAAACAGCTTACATAAATTATTTCTTATATTAAAATAAAATAATTATTAGTTTGATCATATAAATATCAGAAGATCTTATTTTATAACTCAATAGATTTAGGCTTCCATACTAATTGTATTATCAAATTTTTTTTAAAAAAAATTCTATTATTGAATACAAATATAAATTTAATGTTAAATGAAAATCAAATCAAAAAAGTGAATGTTTTTTAAAATGCTGCCATAACTCTCATATCTTCAATTTTCTTTTGAATTTCTGCCGGAGTTCTATCTAATTCATCGGCAATCATTCTTTTCTTTTCCATAGGTAATAAATTATATTGTTCACATAAATCACCATCTACCACACTTTTAACAGGTGCATAAAAACTACGATATTGTAGATGATCACGTCCTGCTAATGGAGGTGCTTCATTTCTCATATGCATTTCAAGTGTTTGGAAAAAATCAATATCTTCTCTAGTTAAAAATGGAACAAATACTCCAATATTACCCATAATGCCAGTATATACAAGAATTTCACGTCCTCCCGCAACAAGAGTTGTTCGATGAATTGATGTGAGAATATCACCAACATGGTAATGTGATATCATTGATACCTTTCATATTTAATAAATTAGATATAGTTAATAAAGTCATATTTTAATAAGTTTTTTAATACAAAAAGATCTGCTTACCTTATGAGGGGCACCCATTAAATATCCTTTTTCATACATTATTTTATTTCCAGTAGGATCCTCATCAACCTCTTCACTTGTCTCTGATGGAAGTCGATCAATAAAAAAATTTCCAAATTTATCACCACCAGCTAATGTATCATAATCTATCATTGTAGTGGTCGTAATCCATCGTGGAGTAGTATCATCGGCAAAAATGATAATTCTATTATCATGTTGCCTATATGATGCATAATGTATTGACTCTTGCATATCACAAACAATTATGCGATTGCCTTGCGTATGTAAATTCACTATACAATTTGGGATTGCCTATCATAAAGAATGAAATTAATTGACTTATTCATGAGAGATATAAAATTATATATACGTTTTTTTTTTCTTTTCAAACCTTTGTTTCACATTTTCGTAACAATTTTCTTTTTCCTATATCATATATTCTCAATGCTTTGCCAACACCAGCTAAAAGCTTTCCTTGGAAGGGTAATAACGCTAGTGGAATATCATCACATTGAGTCTATGTAATAAAATAAGGTTAAAAATATTTTTATATTAATGAATTATTACGATTTAAATTGTTACCTTATGAAGAAGGTTTAGGTCATTCCCATCTTCATTAAATTGATATACATATAAATATCCTGATGAACATGTACGGGGTGCCAGATTTGCATCTTTTGCAGTTCCCACAACAAGGAACAACTCATTATTATGACTATGGAAATTAACCATTGTGATGCTAAAATAAATGTACACCATTAGTAAAAATAAAAAAAAGAAAGTAGTACTATCAAAAGAATATGTGCATTTTTTACCTAAATGCAGCTTCATTTTCTTCAAACTCAATTTTTGACGTAGTATCGCCTAAGAATGGATTGATGATACGAATACATGAAGCCCATTTTCCAGGTTCGGCTTTAGGTAATCCGAATACTTCTGGTGATAAATCCAGTAAACTCGGATCAAATCTCTTTCCTTCACTAATCTTTGCATCTAAAGTTCTTTGTTTTTCCATCGGAGAATAAGTATTATGTTCACTCTCAATCACAACAAAATTTCTTGAAGGTGGATGAAGAACAAAGTGACGTGGTGTATAACTAAGTTGTATTATAGCCTGATTAAATACTGTTCCTAGTTTTTCAACGGCAAAAATCCTCAATGTATTTGCCGAAATAGCTACGATCCCTTCAGGTACTTGAGGCGAAGTAAAGTTGGAACCATATTCAAGCATATCATATGAAAGAGGTGTTAAATGTAACCGAGATTGAAAAGTATAACTTAACCAAGGTCTACTTGAAAGAGCTAAGACTGCTGGAGCCCCTTGTATTGTAACCCGGAAAAGTTTTACAGGACGAGCACCGAGAAATCTAAAAGAAGGATAATGATTATAATAATATGATAAAATATCAAAGTATTTAACTATTAATACGTTTATGAAGTAGCTCACCTCTGTCGTGTGTCTGTCAATGAACCAGTTATGGTATCTAGCATAGTTCTCAATAAAACACCATTTTGTAATCCTATGTTAAGGTATAATGTTCCATGAGATGCGTCAGTACCAATATCCATCATCTCAATAATAGATAAAGATTGTGGAGGAGCACTAAGACCCTAGGAGAGTGGCGACATCAAAATTGATATTCGAAAAAAGAAAAAGAAAGCAAAAAATGACAATAAACTTTTATTATGACTTACCTGAGTACTAAGTACTTCTAATGTATTGTCAGGATCAAGGGAAAGAATCCTTACAGCATTATCATCACAACCTACAGCCTATTTTAAGAAAAAAAATTGTCTGTATATTAAAAAAAATGAAACGAAATACAACCAAATGATCTATGAATATACTTTACCAAAAATCTTGATCTTTGTCTTCCTTCGGGTACTTCACCAACACTTAAACATGTTACATTAGATGACATTTCTTTACGTTCTTGATATTCATTTAATTGACCTTGATTGTCTAATTCAAAGTATACAAGCTCGCCTCCAGTTAGTGCTATCACAACCTGACGTTTATTTGTTGCTGCCTTTACGATCGCTCTATTCCCAGGGGTTTTCCATTCATTAACACGACGATCAGCACGAATATGTCGAATGCCTTGTGGATATATCTTCAAATTTACAGTACGTGTTAATTACAATAATAAAAATTATTTCAACACATTTAGCATAATGATAAAAAACCTGTAGTAAAGCATCATCACCAAGTTGATGTACGTCTAATGTAGGTGTTGTGGCAAGAAAACCAGTATCAGTTACTTCTTCTACTGTCTCGCCAATAGATAACACAAGTGTAGCATTTACAAACGATACTATAATATAAGCATCAAATTCATCTATATTTTGTAAAATCAATAAATTGTTAATAATTCAACGTATATTCGTGAGCATACTATACGACTATCATACCATCTGACTTTAATTTTGTTGTCCATACTGCATTAGGATTTCCTGGTAATTCAGAAACGGCCATTTCAGAAATTTCTAGACCATGTCTTAAAATACGAAATGTTGACCCAGCACCTCTTCCACACAAAGCATATAATTGGGGTGTATCATCATCCGTGAGATTTAGGACCTAAATTAATCAATATATAAATATATCAATAACAGGGAATATTAGTAGCTTGAGGAAAAGAAAATAATTTTTAAATTACTTTAGCATCGATTAATGGATTTAAACTCTCCAATTCATCAGCCCGTTCCAAGTTTTGAAGGTCACGCGGTGTAAAATATGCTGAAATATCAGTATCGGAATCCATAAACTCATCGCTAGACCATTCAGGTTCATCATTATCATCACCAAGACTTGTGAATGAATAGAGTCGACTAATGTACGCAAATAAACAATTATTAACGATTATTGTTGTATAAAATAAAAACTACATAAGAACAAGACGAAATCAAATAAAGATCAACAGTAAACAGGTCAACATACTGATTTCCGAATTCCGCAGCTACAAACAAAAAACCAGCTCTAAGTATACATAATGATGCCGCGACAGGCACGGTATCAAAATATTTAATTTTAATTGCATTCACCTTATCATCCTCGTAATCAAGTGTAACTTTATATATATCACCTTCTTCACTTTGTAATAAAAAGAAGAATACACCTTTCATTTTATGCATAACACCTGCTACAATAATTAATCCACGTGAAGGATCCTCAAGAGGATTTCTGCGACGTGGTATAGGTACTCGAAGTTCAGGTACACGTTGATGCTTATATGTTATAAAATTCTCCGAACAAACTAACACTCCTGATGGACCATCATTTCCACCGGGAACTAAAAAAGATTTATGATTAATGGAAAGCTCAACTTTTTAAACCACAAGAATATAATAATAGTTACCTGGAAAAAGTAAATTTGCTCGAGCGTCAACAGGATCACTCCATTTTCTCACTACATGATTTAGACCAAGATCTAATTCATAATATGTTAGCATCTAAAAATTTGTATATAAAAATCAACATAATGTTAACGTATAAGTATAGTAAATAAAATAATCTAAAAATATGATATTTATTCGGTTAAATGATAAATTTTGTAGTGTACGTATTAACGTTACACAAACGCGAGAAGTCATGTGACATTACCTTTTCAGTACTATTGAACGCATCGCCTGATGGATCCATATCAGCATCAGAATAATCTACTTCTAGGCACGCAAATACAGGATTTTCGTATCCAACATCTAAGCCTATACAATGGTGAACTAATGTATGCGACTTATGGGCCTCCAGTGGTGAAGATATTGTCAAATTAGCCGCCGAGTCACGGTTAAGGATATAAACCAATTTTTGTTTTTCAATAGCACCTTAATGTAATATATAGTAAATTAGCTTTCAGTAAATTCATAAGCAACTCAATAAATAAACTGATAATTACCTATCATAACAGATCTGCCTTTTGGATCTACTGCTAAATATTGACCAGGAACAATTCTTCTGCATCCTGATTTACCAAAAGTTTCTTGATGAACTTTTTCGAATTTATTTTTTACAATATTGTATTCTAAAATGACTATACGCCCTGAATCTGAACCGACTATAATATAATCTGGTTTGTAGGTGATGGATAACAGATATCATTACAGTTAATTAAAATTTCCCAATAACTTATTAACTTTGTTTCTCGAAAACATAACATCTTCACCTTTTGAACCTCCTGTTAACCTAAATGGCGTCAACGATCTTATTATTCCAAAAGCATCGTGAGTTAAAAGCGTTTGTAATTTACCCGAATTTGGATCAGCTTTTAATAGTTCCAAACGAGTTACTCTGGAAATAACGATTTCTTGTTGTTTTGTACCTGAAAAATGGCCAACCACAGCAACATTTATGGTAGTTGGAGGTTGTAAAGTTAAATTATAAAGAAACATTTTTTTTTTATTTGCACCAGAATTTGGTAGAAATCTCACCGGTTCCCAAAATTTTAATAAGATTTACACAGATCTCAGATCCGAGTCAGATGACTTCGCATTTAGAGGAGATTTGATTGGTTGACATCTTATCACATGATTTTAATTGAGACAGTATAAATGCAAACTAAGAACACTGAAGCGAACACTGATCTGTTTTATCAATTATAGTTCGATAGTTCGCAATGGACAATAGTGCTGTGAAAATCGCACGATCTTCGCCTAGACCGAAAGTTTTTCTTAACAATAAGTCTTCCACCGAAGATAAAGATAATATGAAACAGCAACAGCCGAATATCAAATCAGAAAAATGGGAACGTTTTCAAGAATTAAAAAGAAGGCGAGAAGAATTTGAAAGTAAATCTAATAAAAAGAAGAGGAAAACAAGCAGTTTTATAACAACTCGTAAGTTTTTATTATATGTCCAACTTTTTAATTAGAATTTTTAACACAAGCTCCTCATTTTTATTAGAAGTTGAACCGTCATCGACACAACAAAAACATACTAAGATAAAGCGAAAAATAAAAACATTTGATATAGCAGACCCTTCAACACTCCCAAAAAGTATAGCAAATTATTTACGTATGAACGAACATTTGAAAGGTGTTGATCATGGTCGTTTATCGACAAAAACTCGATTAGAAAAAGAACTTGATAAGGCTGTTGAAAATGGAGACTTAGAATTAGCTTCAAAATTGAGCGACCAAATTGCACAAAATAATTATGAAACAATGGTTAACAAAGCAATAGAAAGAAAAGAATTTGATGAAGTGAAAAAGGTAATTTTATTTATTTATTTTAGAGGAAGGATGTATTATTAAGTTCAAATAACTTTATTTAGAGGGAAGAAGAAAGGAAGGCTAATAAGAAAAAACCTAAGTTATATTGGGGGTATGTATTTTATTACGTAAAATAAAATGTTATCAATAATTAATATTTAAATTCTGACCATTTTTATTATAGATTCGAAACAAAACATAGATGGGAGACAAAGAGTAATATGTAACACCAAAGAGAATTGAAAATGAATCCGTTGTATGTATTAGTATATACAAAAATAGATGTGTGATTATATTATTTTATACGTAACAATATCTTGTAATAATTTATGGGCGAAAATAACTGTTTAACTAATATAATCGTAAATCATAAGTGTGAAAAATGGATTTTATTTGATAAATAACATACTATAATGATGCCGCGTTCCTAATAGTCGTCTGTGATTTTCCTTATTGTTATTTTTATGAATGATATTTAGTTAAAGGATAAGCTGAAAGTCTATCGATAGCTAAAATTTGTATATCAGGACGTGGTATAGACCAGTTATTTCACGAATTCATCGGCTTCACCGTGATGATCAATTCTAGCGAAATTAAAAGAAATTTAATCCGGATGAAAAACTAGATAAAACCGCTACGGATCGAAGCATTACTGAGAATAAAACTCTGACCCTCTTTATGTTCGGCTGCAGAGTTATGTGGAGCTTAGGGTTAGGTTGGGGTTAGTATGTTAGTTATCACAATCGTCACACCCTTCTATGTTGGTTCCTACGCGAGTAATAATAACCCAAACATTTTTTTTTTTGTTTCATAATCATATATCGTACATATCCCTTAAACTGTAGGGGTTAAAATTAATTTTAAAAATTTTTGAATTTTTAAAATATCTTAAGATCTAGTGATCATAAAAAGATGAAATTATATTTGTTAGATTCCTCTTATTAAGGCGCATTTAATGGTAATAAAATCATAACTCTAAAATTGATAAATAAAAAGTTATAATAATTTATAAATTTTTATATTTTCTAAGTTATCCTGTCACATAATATTTGTAGAAGGACAATTTTATTTCTATCTCAAATGGTGGTAATTTTATTTAGGGTTAATGGATAAAAAGATATTTCAATTTA
Source organism: Rhizophagus irregularis (assembly GCF_026210795.1). Taxonomy (NCBI): domain Eukaryota; kingdom Fungi; phylum Glomeromycota; class Glomeromycetes; order Glomerales; family Glomeraceae; genus Rhizophagus; species Rhizophagus irregularis. The sequence goes on along the minus strand of NC_089441.1, from coordinate 2,472,991 downwards.
AAAAATTTAGCTACTATTTGTTATAATTTGTCGATCATTTACTTTTAAAAAATCATTAATTAAATTGAACTTTTTTTTCAATTTTTACTTAGAAAATACTATAGAATTTATTACAAAAATATTGGTTTATATAATAAAATATTTTAAGGTATTTAAAAGTGTCTTTAATTAAAAAATAAAATTGCAGGCAAATTTGGCTGCAAAACAGTTTAAGGGATAATATATATATAATGTTACTTCATATTAGTCATTCATATCTTTAATAATTATTGATTTATAGAAATAAAAAACAGTTTGTGCAATCACATAAGCATAATTCAAATAACTATTATATATTTATTTTAAATCCGCAGTGAAGTACAGTCGCCACTGGTGTTTTGGTTCAGTATATAGTAAACCAATTACGTTGATTTCGGCACCATTATCTATAGCAAAATCCACGCAGTCTTTCAAAAAGATGCAGAGTCGAATAAGATTATTGCAGTTTTTATAAACATTAGTTTTTTGAGACGAAGGGCTGACAAAATCTCCGCAGAAAGCCAATCAATTGCACGATCACGTGAATCTATATTTGCTTTTTTAATTTTTTAATGGATCCAGTTCAATTTTTTGCGTTGGCACGAATTCTTCATGAATTTGTTCGAGTAAGGTCGATCCGAAAAGATCGATCATGAGTGGTGAATGTGAATTAGGGGAGATCAGTAAAGTTGATGGCAAGGGCCAGTATTTCGTAAACATTTGATTCAATAAGTAAGCCCTCTTTCCTTGCAAGCTTCAACGACTGATTATGATAGTTTCGGAACAGCGAGGACACATTAATTTCTCCTATATACAGTCAAAGCTCGTTATAGTGAACTTTCCGTTCCACTATGTAATTTTTTCCCTTTTTTTCACTATAACGAGATTTATTAAGAAAATTCACTATATCGAGAGAAATTAATTATAAGAAAAAAAATCAATAGGTCACTATAACGCGATTTTACTTAATGTTCACTATAGCGAGATTCACTATAACGAGCTTTGACTGTAGATATCACCAGCTGAATTTTTATCTTCGAAGGTTAATCCACGTGGAATATCGTCAATTGACAGGATGATACCTTTCCTCCAGGAAAGGATTATTATCAATATCAATATCAATATGTATTTTGTTTTGACGTTCAGCGACACTAGGAAGTTCAGCTATCAAATCTTTTGCCATTGTGTTACGTGATGGTGTAGTGTATCCATCAGACTGGTGATACTGTTCATCATCCGATGGCACTAAAGTTAATTTATTATCGTTGTTGACATTCTCAAATGGTTGTTGTTCATCTTGAGTTTCATCTGAGACATAATGTTCAATTTTTGTACGTTTTGTTTTCTGTTAATGATCACTCTAAGTATTAAAATACAGGATGATAAGTTTCTGCTGATTCTCTAATTTCTATCATAAATAAAAAAATGTGAGTATGTTATACCTCCTTTTGATCTTCCTCTTTGTCTCTTTTTGACACATTAAAAAAAGATCCGCCGTGAATACTTCCAGTATTGCCCATTAAGGGGTTTCCTGTAAAGGTTGGATTATGATTTATGAAGGGTCCAGCAATATCTTTTTCACACATTTTCTTCCATTCTCTTGACACCCGATAATCGGGCCGTTCACCCTGATCAAAAGACAAAATAATTGGCTAAATTCTTAAATAATGTTCCTAGTTTCTACCCGATTCCATTGCTTTTTTATTAAAAATTCATTTATAAAGATCGGCTTATGCGGAATGTGCCGTTTTAACCGTCACCGTTCGCGTTCGCGTTGTTTATATTTATCTCAGCAACTTTTTTTTTCTTGAGTGGTCTGATGCTTATTCGTCACCCCCTGTAAGTGTTTGCAAATGTTGTCTGCGCCCTAAACTAGTTTCGTGGCTCGAGACAGAGAGCGTTGAAGGTCCTGCCACGCCATCAATTCATTGGTTTAAAATAAAAAAGCTCTTGTACAGTTTTACTTATCTTCTTATATCGATCGTGAAGAGATCGTGCTCGTTTACATCTTTCAGTATCTTTATCAGAATCCATTATAGTCTCAAGGGACGTAAGATAACAACCTATCTTATCTCTGAATGATTCATTAAGGAAGTCTGTGATATTCCAGTTGCCATGTTCACACTCGAAATATTTATGCGATAAAAAAAACTAAGGTCCCTAGTTGAATCATACGGTGTTTGCAAGGTATAACAGAAACAACGCAGAAAGAAACTTACTGAAATTGTGAAATGACAGATTCACCACGTGATTGTCTATTGTTACTTTTAGGGATACGATAATCGTCCCAAAATCTATGTCATTTATTTTTGTCATTACGAACTTTTTTATAAAACAATGAGCACAGCTTCAAACTTTTCAGATAATGAAAGTAACTTTAGTGATCTTGATCAATTTGAAAACCAGGAGGAAAGTATTAATGCAATTTCCGAAACTATTGCAGGTCTACTTGAGCAGGTAAGAATTTGTCTCCTTTTTTTTGAGAGTAAAGTTTTTTTTTTAAAATATTTTATTTTTCTTTTCTTTTTTTCCTAGCTTTCCAACAATGTGTATCAATATGAGGTACATGTTCAGTATATTCAAACTCTTCGTAAATCAGCATTATTTGACGAGTTAAAAGAAGCACGAGAAATGATGCATAGTATTTTCCCTTTATCTGAAGGTATTTTGAAGGTTTAGCTGTTTCTATGTTTTTGGAATTCATATAAAATTTTACCCGTTTTTTGCTAACTAAATTACCACTTCTTATTTTGAAAGAAATGTGGCATGAATGGATCGAAGATGAATCACGTATAGCTTCCACAAAAGAAGAAAAGCAGAGAGTTATACAACTATATTCCAAAGCTGTTCAAGATTACCTATGTAGGTCATTTATTTTGCCATCTTTCTCTGGATTTCAATTTATAAGGCGATTTATTTATTTTACGTGTTTATTCGTACTTATTCATACTAGCGATTAATCTTTGGAAGGAATATGTAAGCTATATAGTTCAAGAATACAAAAACGGCCTGAATGAAATGGAATTGGAAAATGAATCTGAATGCACTATCACGTTAGATCAGGTCCGCAAAATCTTTGATGAGGCAAATCGGGAAACTTGTTACTATATAACAGAGGTAAGTCATTTTTATAAAGATTTAATATCACAAAACGTTTACTTAAATTATTCTTTTTAATTAGAGCCACCAAATATGGGATGCATATAAAGATTTCGAAGTAGAAATTCTGGAGGTTGTAATTTGATTTAAATCATATTTTACTTTTATTTGATAGAATTAATATTAAATTTTATTTGACAACAGGCCTCACCCCGGTAAATATAGTTAAAACATAATATTGTAAATTGCATGTTATTTTATCTCACAAGAATTAATATTAGAGACGAACAACAAAATATCAGAGTAAAAAAAATGTATGAGAGTCGACTCAAAATCCCACATGCGAGTAAATATATGTTTATATAGCATCAGTTTTTTTTTTATATCTATTAATTGTCATTTATCTTTACGTAGCTGTGGATAAGACGTTTAGCGATTATTCGTCATTTATAACAAAATATGATAATTTTAATTATGAGAACGTCATGATAGAGACAAATAAATATGTTAGTGAAACCAAGGGCAAATATTATGAAAGAGATCAATACGAAAACGCATTGGTATGTAATAATTTACAATACTTTCGTTACGAATTTTGCATGTATTGAAATTTATTCTTTCAACACATTAGACAGCATCAAATAACCCGTTGGACAAATTCATGGATTATATTGATTTTGAAAAGAAACAGAAGAAACCAGTTGTGAATGCAATTCGTACTTTATATGAGAGAGCAATTGCTAATTATTATTTTGATAATACTCTTTGGGAAAATTATATGTTATTTTTACTTGAAAAGTATTTAATAGATAAGAAGGTTTCTATTAGCATTCTTATAAAAACAGCTGAGCGAAGTGTTCGCAACTGTCCTTGGTCGGGAGATCTTTGGGGTCATTATATAAGGATTTTGGAAAAAAACTTTAGTTCTCCTGAAGAAATTGTAAATATATATAATAGAGCATTGTCAATCGGTATGCTAAAGAATAATATTGATGATCTAATAAAGGTCATCATTTCTAATGTTGATTATGAAAGGAGGAAAATTCTAGCTTATAAAGGACCAATAAGTCAAGAAAATGGTTCTAGTCTTGTAAATCTTCTAGAAGAAGGAATAAAATTAGTCAAAGAGAGTAAGTTATTTATCAATTGTTGTCATTTGTATGAAAAATTTTTTTCTTACATTTCTTTTATATAGCTTTTCAAATTGATGATCCTTATTACCGGTTAGAAAAGTATTTGATCGAAATAGAGGTAAATTATTTTGGAAAATTTATTTGAATTTAAATATAATGATCATTAAAGAGTATCATTGAAACTATATTTAAAATATTTTAGACTTTAATCAAAAATCTATCCAAAGCGCGACAAATTTGGAATGAATTATGTAAAAACCATCGAAACGAATCTGAATTTTGGATTAGATATGCAGATTGGGAAAAGTATGTGTTTTGGCTTATATTAATTCAATTGTAGTTTTAATAATTTATTTTAATATATATTAGAGCCGTCGGAAATCTTGATGATGTTCGCAAGGTTTACAAAAGAGCTTCACAACAAAATACCGACTGGCCCGAACGCATATTTGACGCATGGGAACATTTTGAACATCAATACGGAACAGTTGATAATTTTGAACTCGCTATAATATTCATAAAAAAACAAATGACAATTGTTGCTCAAAGACGTGAAAGAGTAAGTATTAATACCCTGCAATGAATTCTTTTACAAGTATGGAATATTTTCTATTAATATTATAATTAATTATAGGCTGCCTTGGAAGAGGCCAAGAATGCTCAAAGCGAAGGATTATCTCAGGTTGTTCCAGCGATGCAAGTTGCTGAAGATAATAAATCCTTAGAGGCGATCGACTCTATATCTTCTGAACAATATTCTGATACAAAAAAAAGAAAACCCGAAGATGAGCAACAAATGGAAGAACTCCCAGTAGCAAAAAGGAATAAAGGTTGGTTAAATAAATAAGTCAAAGAAATTTTTTTTTCATATGATATTAAATTAATTCAATATTAGCCCAACAATTTGAAAAACCTAAACGGTAAGTGTTTTTATTTATTTATTATTTATTTATTATTTAATACTAATTTTAATTAATATACATAACAGAGATCGAGAATTTGCAACGATAATTGTTTCTAATTTGCCTTTTGATGTTAAAGAAGGGGAATTAAAAACCATTTTCCATGAAGTATATTATTAAGTTTTATTAATCAGTAATATTATATTTTAATATTAACATATCTTACTTTATGATTAAAAAATATTATAGTGCGGAAAAATTAAGGAGATTCGTTTTCTAGTGGATACAGTTAACGCACAGAAAACTGCTTATATCGAATTTAATGAAAAAGTAATGCGATTATATAATTTTCTATTTCTAATATTTAATAACTAAGAATAATGACATATTCTTCTATAGGAAAGCGTTCCCGCAGCTTTAACTAAAGATAAGAAAAGAATTGGTGATCAAGAGATTTGTGTGTATAGAATATCAGAACGTATATTATACGTTACCAATTTTCCACCATCTATAGATATAGAAGAACTTTTTAAAAAGGTATTTTTGTATGATATAAATCTTTAAACTATTTACAGAATTTATTAATTCTACCTGCTATAGTATGGAGAAATACTCTCTGTAAGAAAGCCAAGTACTAAACACAAAACAAACCGAGTTTTCTGTTACGTTGAATTTAAAGAAAGGGTATTTAATATTAGTAAATTCATTATTTAATATATGAAAAAACTAATAATATTTTATTCTATAATATAGAATTCCGCACAAGCTGCTCTTGAAATGAATGGTCGCGAATTAGAACCTGGAAAAAAAATTGTAGTCATGATATCAAACCCATTATTAAAGAAAGAACGATCGGCACCAATGTAAGTTTAGGATTCTAATTTTATTTTACCTGGATTGTTTATTTATTCATTTATATATTTCATAACTCTTAGTCAGACGGAAGTTTATGTTCGAAATTTGCCTAGCAATGTTGAACAAAATGAACTAAAATCCCTGTTTCAAACAGTAATATTTATATATATATATATAGTTATACTGGCTTTTAGTTTCTTTAATTATATTTACTTTCTTTTTTTTATAGTATGGCCCAGTAACGTTCGTTAGAATTCCCATGACGAATGATAACAAATGTAAAGGGTTTGCATTTGTAGAATTTGAAAACAAGGTAATTTCTGCTTATTGATTTAATTATAATTTATTTAACTAATATATATATATATCTTTTAGGCGCATGCGAAAGCATCTCTCGCTTTAAATTCTACGGAATTTAAAGGATGTGTTTTAAACGTTACACTTAGTGAAATTAATCGTAATCAAATTCAAAAAGAAGGTAAAATCAATGAGCGTGAGAAAAATAAAATATCTAAACGTAGACAGGAGGGATTTAAGGAAAGGTATGACAAAAACCTCTATTAATAATTTCAATTTACAATAGTGTTTATTTAAACAAACTATCATACTACTTTAGCGAAAAACGATCAAAAACTGTTGCTTTTACTAAGTTACCCAAGGATACTACAGAAGAGAGTATTAGAAATATGTTATCTCAAAAATTTAAGGTAAAATAAACCATCATATTTATAATTGCATTAATTATGCATTTAATAATATTTTTTTATTTTGTCAGGATGAAGCAATTAGCAAAATTACTATGTCTCATGATAGATGCGCCTACGTTGAATTTGAACATATTGAGGTAAATGAGATACTTAACTAAAACTGAATTTAATTGCTTATTTATTTAAGATTTGCTTTTTTCTTTTATTTATTAGGATGCGGGAAAGGCAGCATTACATTTTAATAAGTATAAATTAGAGAACACAATTATTTCTGCAGTAATTAGAAGTGATTTACCTTCAACTCTTGCGGAATTGGCTGTTCAAAGGTCTTTATAGAATTTTGTGATTCGCAATAATTTATATTTTCTATAATTACCTTTTACCTTTTTTTTAGGGATGATAAACCTGCAAAAATGACCATGGTTCCAAGAAGACTAATCGCACCTTCTAGTAAACTTGGTACAAAAAGGGGACCTGGAAAAATTGGTATCGGTAGTTCTTCAAAAAAAGGGCAATTGGTCAAATCTACCAAGGATTCAAATTCATTTACTGAAAATCAAGATGATGAAACAAAAGATGAGAATAATTCAAAGAAGTCAAATGATTATTTTAGAAACATTTTTTACAATTCTTCTAATTCTTAATGAATTGCATTAATAAACCAATTTTAATTTCTTATTGTATTATAATTGAAAATTGAAATTATTTAATTGTTTAACTGAATTCTTGATATTATATTTATTTTAACAAAGAGGAGAACTAGTTAAAAAATTTTAACTTAAAATAATAATTCTTAATTAAATAAGGTGTTATTATTTTATATTTTACATATTGTATTCTTGTATTTTAATAAAATAAATTCAACAAGTTTTTATGATTTGATATTTTTAATTATATTAAATATTAATTTTGATTTTTTATAAAGTAATTATATTTACTATATATTTTATTTAATTATTTAATTAAACAACTTATTAGCAATTCTAAATATCTAAATATACTACAGTACTATATTTATATGTAGTCTGTAATTCTATAATTCAAATAGAAAAATTATGCAATACAAAAAAGAAATTCATTTAAACATTTATTAAAAAATCAACATTAGCATTAAAAATTTACAACTTATATTATTATTAAATACATATTTATAAATACAAATATATATATATTTAGTTAATTTTAGTAATAATTTATAAAATAAAATATAATATACAGTCAAACCTCTATATAATCATACTTAGTCACATCACATAAAATTCCTCTATATAATCACATCCTTGAGAAATACCAACATATATAATTATTATATAAAAAAACCTTTATATAATCACATCATAGTAAAAGCCTCTATATAGTCACCAATTTTTATAGAACTGATTAAGTAACTATATAAAGGTCAGATTGTATTATTACCTACTAAAGCTAATGATAATTATTATTACTGGTAATTTTTACCAGAATCCCAAAGATTACTAAAACAAACCAAATCTTACGTAACCAAAATTTTAAAATGTGATATCTCAGTCAATATTGCATCTAAAAAAATGAATTATATCAAAATGTTCATCTTGTTGAGATAAATCTAACAAGTTAAAGATCAATTACTGAATTCTGAGATAGCAAAATTTAAGGCTAAAATCTATATATAACTTTATACATTTGAAACAAAAATTAATTATAAAGTTTATATAAATTCAAATCTGAATTTTTTAGTAATCTTCAGAATCCTTTTTTACCAACTAGAAGTAAGCAGTGTTCTGGTAGGCCACCAAAACTTGCAGAAAGAGATATAAGGCATATTGTAAAAATCATTAAGGAAGATAGACAACAATCTTTAGATGAAATAACAAAAAAATTTAATGATGATTTACCAAGTCCAGTATGTAATAGTACTATAAAGCATATTTTACATTCTGAAGGGTATTTTGGTAGGGCAGGAAAAAAAAAACCATTTGTTTCTGAGGCTAATTGTAAAAAAAGGTTAGATTGGTACTGTGAAAGAAAAGAATGGGATACTGAATGGAATTTCATTATATGGAGTGATGAATCTCACTTCTTATTATTTCAGAATGATGCACACCACTAGATCTAGCGTAAACCACATGAAAAATATGATGTTAATTGCTTGATTCTGACTGTAAAATCTGGAAGTCAAGGAGTTATGATATGGGGTGTTTCGCAAAAAATCAACTTGATCCTTTAATTTAAGTTTCTGGAAATATTACAGGTTTAGTATATATTAACATATTAGAAAATCATCTTCTACCCTTTTATAATAATTTAGAAAACAATTTGCAATATTTTTTTTAAGATAACAATGCGCCAGTTCATAGAGCAAGAACAGTTTCACAATGGAAAGAAGATAATTCAGTATCAACTATTCCATGGCAGCATAGCCTGCACAGAGTCTAAATCTTAATTCGATTAAACATTTATAGGATGTTTTGAAAAGAAAAGTTCAGACACATAAACCTCATCTAAAAAATATTAGAGAATTAATGGTAGTTTTAGAAGAGAAATGGAATAACATTGAGCCCGAAATTTTAATTAATTTGGTTGATAGCTTCACAAAGGTTTCACAAATGTGTCCATCCCATATTCGCAGCAAATCATGTGACTTGATGACGATAAAAAAAAAAAGGTCACTCTTGGATCTTCTGAGATTAAACACTACAAATTCACGTTGCAAAGTAAGGTCATCAATTACTGGTGCTAGTGACTCTGATTCTTTTGTATATAGGCAGATGATTCTCTTAGTATCTATAAGGCTTCCATGAACTCCATGCAGGGAGATGTAGTTAACATTTTCTCAAATAGCTTTAGGAATGGCAAAAAATCTTTGGACTACTTCCCTGTTTATACATATGACTATTTTTGTCTCTTTTTGTAACTTGTGCAAGCCTACAAGTTTCCAGATAAATTAGATTCCAGTACTCATTTATTAAGTTCAGTTTTTTAGTAACTCTTTTTTTTTTTTCTTTCAATATGCCAAGAAGGGTTCAAGCTATTTTAAATAGCCATGGTAATCCAACTAGATATTAATAAAAAATTTGAGTTTTTCTAAATAAAATGATATAAATTTTTTATAATGTTTATAAATAAATTGTTGAGAAATTAACTGTCAAAATATGTATTTTAATTTCGCAAAGTTAAAGTGATCAGATACTTTTTACCGGAAAGTGTATATTATTTGTATAAGATTTTCTACATTTTGAGTATCTGATATGTGTAAAATATGTGTAAAATATATGTAAAATAAATTATTTCTTTACCAGTATATAATAAACTTATTTATACTAAAACCTTATTATAATAAATTAAAATTTTTATAATTTTATTAAATATAATAAATTTATTTTTCTATATATCAGTTATATAATAATATTATACTCATTATAATAAATGAACATGTGATTATATAGTAATTTAATCTAAATTTATCAGTATTAATAATTTTTTTAAATATTTATAAAATTATAGTTTAGATCAGTATTATAAATTTGGTTCAAATTATTCAAAACAAAAAACTAGTTTAGTATATTATATAATAAATTTACTTTATATTAAAACTTTGAACAGTTCAGGTTAAAATGAAAACTGATCTGAAACTGGCTCAAAATTTGGTTCAGTTCAGTTTAAATCTTAGAACTGAAAAACTGGCAGTTTGATTTAGTTTAATCTAATTTTCATAAAAATATGAAAAATTGAATAGCTAACCATTGAATAATTGTAAAAGTCAAGTTATATATTATTAGATTTATTTTACTAAGATATATTGAATAGTGGTAAGATCACATTTCTAGTATTAATAGATAGTTTTCTAATGCCCAATTTTTTATAAATTATTTAATATAAATTAACTTGTGATTTAACAATACTAGAGATATAATCTTATCACATTCAACACATCTTATTGAAAGAAATCTAACAATATATAGTTCAACTTTGTATGATCATTCAATAGTTAGTTGTTTAATTTTTTGCATTTTTATAAAAATTAGAATAAATCAAATTGAATCATCAGTTTTTTAGTTTAGTTCTTATAGATTTCAGTTTTAATCTGAACTATCTACAGTGCATATAACTTAGTCCCAACAAAAAAATTTTTAAGCGGCCAAATTTTTTATATTATGTAATACTTAACCCTGTAATTTTATTGGTCAGATTTATTTAATTTAAGTTATAATTCTTAATTCTAGCCAGAATTATATATAATTTTAGTAATTTTGACCAGATTTACATGTAATTCTGGTCAGAATAAAATGGCCAAATATTTAATTCAATAGTAAAATATTTCAACTTTGAATTGCTACTACTTTATTAAAAAATACTTTACAGGAAATTTAAAAACATAGTTTTATTAAGCTTAATCTGGTTTATCATTGTACGTTTATACTTTATGTTTATCTTTTTTTTTGAATGAATAGTAGTGATTTAAATTTCATCAAATTTAATTGCTGGGACTAAGTTGTACGCACTGTATAATCCAGACTAAACTGATCCGTTTAAAGCTTTATTTTATACTAAATAAAATTTCCAAAGTAGAGTTTTTATTATATTTAAAATTAAATATATTAAAAAAAAGTATAGTATAATTGATAATAAATAAATAATGATTATTAGGATCCTAGAAAATATATAAATAGGTAAGATTTAGCCAAAAAAATTTTACTATGAGCTCTAAATATTTCTTCAGAGCCAGAACAGGAATTTGAGATTTGCAAATCAAAAATTATTGAATTGAATTAAACCAAATTTGAATTGAATCTGAATCGATTCAATTTGACTGAATCGTTTGCAGAACACTAATATTCTTGTATTATTTATCCATATCACATGATTTTTCTAATATTTAGAGTTACAATGCTTTAAGGAATTACCTATTTATTTTATAAAAAGAGGAATATTTTTTTTTTTAAAAAAAAACCCTATTATTTCCAATTTCTTATAAAATAAATAAAACTAATATAATAAATAAAGTATTAGAAAAATAAATTACCTTAAACAATTATTAAATTGGTATAATAAAAATATTTGTTTAACAAAACTTTCAGTATAATAAAGCTTTCATTTGAAATTAAGATATTTAAATATTCATTTGTTAAATCTTATGAAATTAGATATTCAAATATGCCAGTATCATGTAGATTCAAATATATGCTCATACAAGTCTAAGTTGTATATAAAATTTTCTGATATTCTAGAGGGGTGTTAAAATCTACCTTATGGTAATATAAACTAAGTATAATCCCAAAGAAGTTAGATCTAGATTGCATTCAAAAGCCAAGTTAACACTTTTCTACACCAGAATTTTTCATGATTTTTGACATGCAGAACGATACTCTATAGTCTTTTATTGGGACAAAATGAGGTTAAACTTTAATGATTAAGGTTAGACTTTGCATCTGAAAGTAGACTTTACATTCATTTTTCTTTTTAAGTATCATTTTAAGGCATTCCTGGTATATATCAAAAATAAGTCATGCAGGAGCTCTATAGTCTTATTATTGGAAGGTTAGTTTATATTTTTAATTGCCTATTTAAGAGTAAGATCTAAGGAAACTTAAATACTCATCAATTTCTTACTATATTATAAGTTAATTTATTTGTTTTTCTATTATTGCATTATTCTAATAAGTATATTCTAGATGCTATATCACCAACAATCCAATCCATTCCACGAAGCAAATTTTCACCTGTAACTGCACTACAGGCTTGAATAGCCCAATGATGTGTTATGATAGAATCAAGTTCAAGACCCTAAAGACCAAATAAAGTTAACAACTTGTTTGAAAAAAATTAACCAGATTAATTTTACTATACCTCGCGAATTTGTTTATCAGTTAAAGCTCCTGGAAGATCCTGTTTGTTAGCAAAAACCAACAATGAAGCTCCCGCTAAACGCTACAATTCATTCAGAAAAAAAAATGATTTTCATGAATATTTACGTAGTTATACTTTAAATAAATAATTGCTAGCTTACTTCTTCTAATAATAATGTTTTTAATTCAACTTTTGTATCTTCCAATCTCATCCTATCGGCACTATCTACAACCCAAATCACGCCATCAGTTTGTTCAAAATAATTGCGCCAATAAGTTCTAATAGATTTTTGTCCACCAACATCAAATACATGTAACTTGTACCTAAATTGCATACAAAATTATTGAGCATTTTTTTACTAGATAATTTACGAAAAAAGACAATTACCCGTTATGTTCTAATGTTTTAATATTGAAACCTAAAGTAGGTGAAATTTTATCAATATCCTCACCATTTAACCGTTTTAATATGGTGGTTTTACCAGCATTGTCTAAACCACTATAAAATAAACAAGATATTAAAATGCTTGATAAAATTAAAGGCTTAAATACTTTATGGTTTCGCTCACAGTACTAGTAATCTCATCTCCTTTTCTTTTTGACGAATTTTTCGTAAAATCGATAATAGCCCCATCTTGAATACTATTTTAATGATATAGAAACTCAAATAAAAAGGAAAATTCGACCGATAATTTTATTATTAAATTAGTTCTGAAGTCGTGATTAAAAAACTGCGGAACAAACAAAATATCGATCATCTACCATTTTACAATAACAAGTGCGCAGTCGTAAATAAACACCGAAACATATAAAAGCGAGTTCGTTGATTATGAATCATTTCGAATTCTTTTTTTCTTTTTTTTTAAAAAGTTGTTTCAACCTCTACGTAAAGAAAAAAATTTTGACATATACCAATGAGTCTCCGAAGATCAGCACGTATCGCTAATAAGAATAGGCCCAATGAGAGTGTTGAGCAACTTGTTGAGACTTCAAAAAGAAAAGCAAAAGCAAAAAAAAGTGTTGAAATCACTGCTGTGCCACCTTCTGGAAAAAGCACCTCAATTGATAACATTAGTAATTTTGTCGAAGAAGAAATGACGGGTGTACTTATAACTCCTGTCGAAACGTTTATTGATAAGGGAAAGACAAAAGATAATTTTTTATCATTAGTCGATAATACTTCTATTAATAAAGGCAAGTCAAAGGAAATTTTTCAACATTCCGATGGCTCTAAAAGCATTTTTGAGCCCATTGACTCTTTCTGGTTGCGAAAAAGAAAATCAGCGATTAAACACAATGAGTCGAGTGATATTGAGTCTCTGGAGAACCAAGAATTTCAAGATAATCCAGTTCATTATATAAATGAAGATAATGATAGTGATGATTGGGAAGAAATAGACCTTTCTACATGTCAAGGTATAGCATAATTCAAGTCAAACAAATTGCTAATATTAAGAAAATATTTTTGATGCAATTTCTTTCGTTTTTAGATCAACTTGATGATCTTTCTGAGTCTAAGCCACTCCCGAATAAAACTATTCAAATTACTTTTGAGAAGCCTAAGATACAATACAAGTATTGTATTTTAGCTTTTCCAAATAATATTTATTTATTATGATTATGTATTTTACATAATTTTCTTTGTCAGAAATTAATATTGTGAAATAATTTAATTATATCAGAGCTCGAGGTATCACTAAAATTGAGCGAGCTATTCGACAAAATGTACACAAAGCCCACTTGTTAGCCCTACTCGCCCATGGTATGATTAGGAATAAATGGTGTAATGATGAAATGACACAGGCACTTATCGTTCATTTTGAGTACTGAGTATTTTGGACCATTTTATCTTATCAGAGGAAGTTTATACTTATTTGATATTTTTATAGGCAATAGCACTCTCTTTAATTGAGTATGACCTACAAGCGCTTTTTGACAAGGCTTTGGTAAAAGTTGACGTCAAACACGCTAACATACTAATTATAGCCTTACAAGATTTGTGTAAATGGTGGAAGAATTATTTTGTAATTACAAAACCTGGAATTCGAAATAGAGCATATCATGAATTTGGAGAGAACAATGAGGGGAAGATTGCCGAGGTATTAATCAATTTTTAATTGCTTTTATTTTTTGTTCATTACTAACAAAATTATTTAAATTAGGATGATGAATCATTTTCTGATTGTTTAACATCTATCAATGTATTTCGGAGGAGTATTAGTGTTGGTGAAGGAAGTCGTGATACTTCTGCACAGTTATTTGTTGCTGTGTTACGTTCCTTAGGAATACCTGCACGATTAGTATGTTCTTTACAAGCAGTATCATTTAAATTAGCACGTAAAAACGAGGCATATACTACTCGGAAAAAGGATAATGATTTAGATTACAAGGGTTCAACAAGTAGTAGCATGAATGATGAAGCCCAGAGAACACTTGGACTTGGAAAATATAAACTTGGTGCAAAAGGGAAGAATCGTAGTAGCAGTAAATCAAAGAGAGAGCAAAGTGATGACGACGATGATTATAGTTCTCCATCTAAACAATCTCGTGTTGATCGCTTGCGTAAGTCATGTAGTGTATTAAAAAACAGTCTTAAGAAAGATAATAGTAATGGTAAGTACTGATATTAATATTTATCCGCATGTCTTTGATATATTTTAACTTTTCAGTATGTTCAAGGCTTGCAAAATTCAAATGCGCCGCCAATATTCTGGTGTGAGGTTTATTTTGCAGCTTATAAAAAATGGTTTTGTATAGATCCAGTTCGTGCATTGGTGAATTCACCACAAGCAATGGAACCTGCGTCTAATGACATGGATAATGTTATGGCTTACATAGTTGCATTTGAACAAGGTAATTCAGTTACTTTGACTATATTACTGAACTGAAACTAATAAATAATGAAATAGATGGTTATATAAAAGATGTGACGCGTCGATATGCTTCACAATGGGGAGCACGGACGCGAAAATTAAGAGTGCCTGTCACCAAGGACGGTTATGATTGGTGGCATGAAACATTGTCTTATTTCGCACGTCCGTATGAAAGGGTATTTATTATTTTTTATATTCCGTAATATTTAACAATTATTAAATTTTGTTCTATTATTAACATAGAAACAAGATAATGAAGAAGATGCTCATTTACATAAATTGGAAGTTTCTGAACGTATGCCAACTTCTATTAGTGCTTTCCACAACCATCCTTTGTATGTAAGATACGTGCTTAGTATGTAATAATTATTTACTCTAATAATAAAATATCTGTAATATTATATTAATTAGGTATGCTCTTGAACGTCATTTGAAGAAGTTTGAAATAATTCATCCAAAGCAACCAATAATAGGGAATATTCGTGGTGAACCAATATATCCACGCAAGAATGTTAAACAAGTATGCTACTAATGAGATAAATTTTGTTTTGGAGGATTATTATACTTAAGTCCTTTTCTTTCTAGTTACATACAGCTGAAACTTGGTTAAGAGAAGGTCGACAAGTTATGGTAAAAAAAAAATATTTTATATATTTTCTTTCATAAATTTTTAACTTAACTAATTGCTTCTTATTTCTTAGATAGGTGAACAACCTTTAAAGCACGTGAAATCGCGTATATATACTTTGGCAAAACGTCGTGCAGCAAATATGGCTTCATTATATGACGAAGAGCCCCCCGAGTCTGGTTTATATGGCGAATGGCAAACCGAAGAATATATACCTGAACCGATAATTGACGTAAGTTACGATTGTTTCCCTGAATAATTTTTCAATTATATAAATATTGATAATTTGTTGATGACGGTTAAATAGGGTAAGGTACCAAAGAACTCTTATGGTAATGTAAATATGTTTAAGGAAAGCATGTGTCCAATTGGAGGTGTGCATATTCCAAGTAAGTTAATATTTTGCATTTATATATTTGTTATATATTCTTGAATATAATTTGAACTTTGTTTTTAAGTTAATGGAATTGGAAAAATTGCAAAGAAATTTGGTGTCGACTACGGAGATGCTGTGGTTAGTTTATGATTGTATTTTGTGAATCGGTGAACTTTATTTGTCTATTAAAAGCTTAAAATATTTATCTTCTTAGGTTGGCTTTGATTTCCAAGCTCGTCGATGTGTTCCAGTAATTCATGGAATTGTAGTTGCGAAGGAACATGAAACAATGTTACTTGAGGTAAGTCTTATTGAGGAATTATCATTGAACCTATTATTATTTTAATTTTTTTGTCGTGGGCAGGCATGGCATGAATATGCAAGTCACGTTGAAGCAATGAATGATGCAAAGCGAGAAAGAGAAGTTTTGACAAGATGGAGGAGACTAATTATGGGAGTGCAAATTCGAATGAGATTATATAATGATTATGTAAAACAGGATTCATCTGATATGGAAGAAGGAGAAAGTGAATTTTACCATGGTGAATCGGAAGGAGAGAGTGAATTGTATCACGGCGATACTGAAGAAGAAGATAATAATTATTTGGTCAACGTTGTCAACAAGAGTGGATCGAATAAACTACATGAAACTATTGGGGAAAAGACCATTATTGAAAGTAACAACGATAAATCCAATACTAATTTTTCAGATAATATGGATATTGAAGATGATTTTGTACGAATAGAAGAGAACGATACAAGTACAGAGGGTAGTATTACGTGGGATGATAAGGATGAAGAAATGTATACGGAAGATAAAAATGAAGCTATTAATATAGAAGGTGGCTTTATACGTGAGAAAGAATAAGACATTGATAGTTTTATGAGTGATGACGAAGACCTTCCAGAATAGATATTTTATTCGTCAATTAAAAAAAATTTTTTTTTTTATAATGATCTGCATATTGTATCTAAACAAAATAAAAATGTGCTTGTGTATCGTTATTAGTATTTATATATTGAAATCTATAAACTTGTGAAATGTGAACTCCTTTTTCCCCTTAATCCCATATAATGGCTTCTCGAGGATTTTTTATAATACTAATTATATTTGTAATAATTATATTTTTGATTCACCAAAATAATAATAAATTTTTATACTTTAAAAATGATCCAATAAATGGACAAGAACAATCTCATCTTTTAAATAAAGATAAAGAGATTATTTATATAGATTCTTATAATATAACAGAAGAAAATTTTATAACATATTTACCGCATAGCGGATTTCACAATCAAAGAATATCAGTAGAGAATGCAATATTCTTAGCGTGGCATTTGAATCGAACGTTAATATTACCGCCATTAATGTTTTTCAATGGAATACCTCCATTTGGTATGGCACCATTTGATCAATTATCTCAAAGATTATCTCAATTAAAACCGAATCAAAATAATTTTACAGAATGTGATCTTGAAGGAAAACATTGTATTACTGCGAATTATACTTTATATCATTGGGAAGAATTAATGAGTATGAAATGGGTCAAACAACATGTAAAGATTGTTCATAGAACAGATTTTTTTGATAAAAATTTATTGAATATTCTGAATATTAAAGAACAGGAAGTTTATTATACAAAATGTGACGTAAGATATCATCATAGATATTACGATTATTTAAATTCAACAATCGGTTTGGATGAATTTGAAAAAAGAGTTGATTTAGCAAAATTGAAAAGTCGAAAAGAAAAATTATTTTATTTTGGCAGTTTATATTCGATAAGAAGAGTTGTAAGAGAATTACCTGAAAGTAAAGAATTTTGGAGTAAATTATCAAGAGAATTTATACCTGATAACCCTATTATAATTAAAATTGTTAATAATATCGTGAAAAAAATTGGAGGAGAAAGAAATTTCTTGGGGATTCACGCACGATTAGGTAACGAATTTAGAACTGATGATAATTTTAGAGGAGCAGCAAATAAAACAATTGAATCGTTTATATTAAAAATATCAAATGATTATAGAGAATATGAAAATACTTTTAATTACGGTAAAAGTACAGAAGTTGCGAAACAAATTAGACAAACTATATTAACATCAACAAAATTAATAGAAACCAATGAAACCTCCTTCTTTGAACAATGTTCTTCAAAATTTACAAATGATACTTTACCCATAATAATCTTTTTAGCTACAGATGCAAAAAGGACTCATAAGTCTCTTAAAATTTTCTTAGAAAAATTTCCCTGTATATTTATGTTAGAAGATTTCGAAGAAGATTGTAAACCATTAAATTCATTAGAAAATCCTTTAGATAACGTTAACATGTATAAACATTTAATTCCTTTAATAGATTTAATGGTAACTTCACAAGGAAGTAGATTTTATGGAACTCCATCTAGTACGTTTTCTTTATATGCTATGAGATTAAATAATTTATTAAATACTTTTGATAGTTAGTTTTCGATAGCTAATAAATGTACACATCACTTTTAATAAAACGAAAAGAGATTGGCGATTTACGATTTTTTATCGTTCATCCCGTCTTTTCATATAATTATTCTGAGAAAATATAGTAACTATTATGATAAATTCTTTTCTTTTAAAAAAAACAAAAAATTTAAGAAATGACGAAAGGATTTTCTCTAGAATTATTACAATATTTTGCGCAGGTGCTTACAGTGCATTTGTACAACATTACGTGATAAGTTCTATCAATAGCTGTATTTCAATAGGTTATTAGATCATTGTTGAATTAATCTAATCCTAGAGGCTTTGAATATTATTCCAATTACATTCTGATAGATAATTTTATTCTTTATTTTTAGAATATTTTTTTATAGATTAACTTAAGAGTATTATTTTCCTGTTTATTTTTTGTATTTTTTTTTTTAAAAAAAAGAATAAGCTCTTTTATTTGGTTTTTTGAATTGCTTAATGTACACGTTATTGAGCGGATTACATGAATACCTCACACGAAGGGAAGAATTTTACGTTATCATACTTGGACTTGATAATGCTGGTAAGACAGTAAGTATTGAAATATTGTTTTTGTTTTGTTTTATGTAACTATTTCACTTTTAATATCAATGATTCTTTTTGACAGACATTATTAGAACGAATTAAATCGATATTTTTAGGTGTAGTTGGGTTATCACCTAATAGGATTGCTCCCACGGTAGGATTAAACAGTGAGTACTTCCTTTATTTAAGGAATCTCTATTTATTAAATTAAATGTTTTTATATTTATTTTCTTATTCGCTTTTGTTAAATTAGTTGGAAAAATAGATATAAATCGAGCAAGACTGAATTTTTGGGATTTAGGAGGACAAAGAGATTTGCACGGTATTTGGGAAAAATATTATTCAGAATGTCATGCTATTGTATTTGTAGTAGATTCAACCGATAAAGAACGTATTGAAGAATGTAAAGAAATATTTGGTAAGTTATAGCGCATCTAAAAGAATTTTAGTTCGCTGTTAATAATTTTTTTATTTAATTTTTTTTTAAAAAAAAATAGAGAAGATAATTACCAATGATGACGTTGAAGGAGTTCCGATATTAATGTTGGCTAATAAACAAGATTTACCAAATTCATTAAAGGTTGAAGAGATTAAAGAAATTTTTAACAAAATTGCTTTAAAATTAGGTGCTAGAGACTCTAGAGTTTTGCCTATATCTGCATTAGAAGGGTAGGTATTAATTAGGATAAAGAAATTTTATTTTCAACATATTCAATGGTTTAAATAATTTTATTTTTTTAGGACTGGCGTGAGAGAAGCCGTAGATTGGTTATTTGTAAGAATACAAAGAAATAAGCAAAATAGACCGCCTACATTTAAGTGATTTAAAATAATCTACGTTTAAATAGTCAATCTTATTCATTAGAAAGACAGATATTTTAATTTTAAATAAGAGAATTATTTTTTTTTAATTGCGAGACATTTATAAAGTATTACTTTTTAGTATACTTTTTTCATATTCAGTATATTTAGTATATTTATAAAAGTTCATTATAGATTTCTTTTATAGGAAACAATTTATTTGTAATATATTTGAAATGGTATGTATATTTACTTTATGATGTTATTTTAATATAATTTTGTTTTGGATAAATGAAAAGTAATTAAATTACATTTTTTAATAACATGAAATCATCTGTTATTCTGAATAGTTCAAAAAATAATAAATCGTTGGTACAAGTATACCGAACTCCCTCTTTTGTCGCAATAAATAGCGGAGGGAAATTTGCTTACATTATATATATTTTTGAATATAGAGAATTCATTGCTTTATTAAATTATAATTAAAAATTTATCAATTGATCTTATTACATACTTTTTTTGTTTGTGATTTCATAAATTTAATTATCAATAGTGAGATCACGTGTCGTTTTACTAACAATCCATCCAGCAACTATTTTCCCAATAATGTCACCATGACTCAATACGAAAGCGTGTGGAGTATTTTTTTCACATAGTAACACTTTCCCTTCAGGAAACCTTTTTTTCATATCTTCATAATGTTCAAGCGGTGCCCATTTATCACCTTCACTAAAATAAAATATGAATTTGCCTAAATTTTCACGATAGAATTCTTCATCTAGCTCGCATACTGTTTCCATCTCACTACTCGCCATATATAATGTGTTTTCCACGACATGTCCGTGTAGAAGAGCCGATAATGTTATGTTTAGCATTGATTCTTTTTGCCGGGTCAAACTAGAAACCAAGAATTTGAAGAAAGTTGGCGGGATGAAATATCGTAAATTCGAAACAAATGAAGCAGCTAAACTACGTGGACGTTCGTTAAACAAGAACTGAAACCGCAAAGAATTCAACATTTATATGAGATTTAGAAGAAATTACACTAAGGATGATAAATAACTTACATTCATCATAATGCCATTAGGTGTCTTTACGATATGTTGCAAAGTAGGATATAACGAGTAAACCATTTCAATTCCATGATTTGGTCTCGCTTTCAACACCTATCAAAGTCAGAATTTAGAAGTTTTTAATTTGTTAAAATAATCTACTCATTCCTTGAAATACAAATACCTGAGCACCAATGTAAGCACCAATCGAATGTCCACAAATAATAAATTTAGGTTGTTTCTCATCTCCTTGAGAAGTGAATCTTGATTTTAATTTATCAATAAACTGAATTTTATGATCGATCTGATCTTGAAGAGAATAAAGATTTTTTAAGCCTAAATTATGTGGCCCGTAAGAGTGTCCAAGCATTGAAGCTATCATGATGATAAAGATAAGTTAACGATGTAATTTTAATAAAATCATATGATATTACCAAATACGAACCTCCAACAATGTCAATTTTCTTTCCAAGCTCATTATGAACTGTACTCAAGAATTCAACATAATAATCAATTACACCAGGATTTCCCGGGATTACAAACAAGATATAATTTTCATCATTACTTTTTGAAGGCCACCATAAAGTTTCAGTTAAATGTTGTTCATCTTGCAATATAAGTTTTAATGGTTCCCCTTCAATATAATTATCCTTTAATCGAGAAATTTCTCCAGGTTTTGGTAATTCATTAACATGAATTGGTTCTGCAATGGACATAGCGAAACTCGTTTTTCTAATTGTTCGTAAGAAATATTTATTCCGCAGTGGAGAATTATTTATAAAGAGGCGCAGAAATGTTGATAACTTAAACAAAACCATTTTTTTAAATGAAATTTGATGTGCTTTTATAATTTTTTAGGATAAATCACACGAGAGATTTTCTCGGAATTTTGTTTATCAATTTAATTACTCCGAACTTTTTTGTCCTTGCTTAACATGCTTAACATGTGTTAATTGTGAATTTCAGTACGCACTACTGATTTACTATAATAAATAGTGATATTTTCATATTTCTAGTTTTAATGGCTGGATAAAAATTATTAAATTATTAGCATTTGTTATTTAGAAATTTTTGGACTTTAAAAATATAAATTTACTATTATTTAATATATTTTATTATAATAATTCTAGTAAACTTTGATTTAATTTTCTATAGTACAGAACTACAGATATTTTGATAAATAATATCATTTCATTTTTAATTTAGTATATATATATAATATTTACATAATAGTATTGTATCACTTCTACTTTATTTTTTACAGATATATTTATCTAGTGATATTTTTTTTTCAAAATAATTTTCTATTTTTACTTAATATACTCATCTAAATTTAGTTTATTTTTTATAAATAATATAAATATATAATATCTCAATATTTTTAAAAAATTAATTAAAAAAAAATGCGTTTTTCACATCTCACGCGCGGAATAGATTCCATCCATTTCATAAACAGAAGTACCATAAACTTTCACTTGGTTCTAATAATAAAAATATTTTAAAAAAGTCTTTAAAAACAACTTTGAAAGCTAAAAATTATGTGTTTATAATGTAAATAACGCAATATAGTGAATAAAATATTGAAATTTCCTATATTTTTAAGGTGTAAATCTGACGCCGATATGGGCAAAGCTTTATTCATTTAATTGTTTCAACTGCATCATGCTTCACAATACCACATATGCGAAACTACATTTGAAAGTCTAAAAAACCAAAATACAAGGGGACAGTATCACGTGACTGTGGCGCAGCAATAACGTGACCTCACTCCTCGTTAGATCCAAAAAACTATATGCAGTAAAAGACTTGATACGAAGAATTTTATCTTCCCATATCACACTAAAGATGTCAAAAATTTTTCTGGCTGTATCTGTTCTCTTGCGCACCATACCATTATTCGCATTTTCTGGAAGTTTGTCCTTAACTTCTTTGTTAATTGTTAAGCTTTGTATGCGCTGTTTGCGTTGCGGAGGGTTGCTTTGCAAAAGTATAGCTAATCGCTCTGATAAGGCTTTTCCAAATCGAAAACAGAAACGAACTAAATCTCTATTAGTCCGATCCCCATTTTTTTCTGCATCATCAATCTCATAATATAATTTATGGAATTGATTCGAAACTTATTTCATGTCAGAACCTTCGGGAGGGGCACCAATTGATACTTTCTCTAGCTGGACGGATGGACAGCTCACAAATTATGGTTTGCGCTTTTGTGCCACTAGTAGATTTACGCGAATTATCTTTTCTTTTCCTTTTCTTGGATGCTCCATCGAAGGTAGATGAAATATAATATCTTTCTTTTTCAAGATCATCAATTGACGGGCATTTGGGACACAGCTTATTCTTATTACCAATGCATCCGAAATGAGCCTTATGTCTGCATACTCCTACATGCTTTATATCTTGCTTAAAGATAAGGAGGTATGAAGCGTAATTGTATTGTGTATGATGCCAAGAGTTCTATGGCCGAAGACGCTAAAGCAAAAGCACATGCAAATGGAATCTTCAAACCTTTTCACACGTAGATCTACTCGACAAGACACAGTTGGTTTTACACCTGGTGATCTCGGAATTGCAAGTTCCTCACCCCTTCATAACATATGCTTTTGTTGGCGTTATTCCTTTAATAAGAGGGTCCTGTGTTGCGTGTGGACCTCCTTTCACACATTTGTTCGGAAAAAAATAAAGAATAAAGGTTAATAAGTTTTCTTTCGAATGTACTGTATATGCAAAATTAATATGTCGTACAGACCTGCACGTGTGATCATTTATTTTGTCACACAATACGTGGCCCAGCAAAAAATCCATTTTATAGTTTTGTGCAAAAAAAAGTTTGCGAATTAACGTGTCTCAAAGGCGAAATTCACCTTAAACATTATGGCAAAGTGCTGTGATATTAATTATTACAAGCTTTATACATTTTGTTGAACAGATGATACCTTTAAAAGCAATTCTGAACATGACAATCCCGCATCCACCCAATAAATTGCTATATTTGGAGAAATATCAACTTTCAATAATATGCTAAATAAAACAATCACAACAACTACTGGAAATAAAATATAAAATATTCGAATAAAGTATTCTTTATTATAGAACAAACCTATCCTAACTATTTTTAATATAATAACTAGAAGTTGAATTCCATCAACAACCGCATTTAAAATAAGCATAAATATTTTGATAGATTCATCGTCGTTATGACTTTTATTTAAAACATCCATTGAGATATTAACAAGTGAAATGAGTGCAACTTTAATAATGTCGAGATTAAGTTCCTAATAAAAAGGAAGGATATAACGAAATTTACGACGAAAAAACTTCTTCGATTTAGTAAGACATCACTTAAATAGATATAAGATTAAGTATATATACACTTTTTTCACGCTCCTCACGAATCGTTTCCAAATACAATGCTTTCAAACTTTCGTCAGCCAATCTGTCATATTTGGTTTTCTGCCATGAAGGCAAAGTCTTGTATGTCATATTATCATTTTCATTAGTAGCGGTAACCGTAAGACCTGATCATCATAAAGAACAAAAAAGGTTTAGTCGTAGCGTTACATAATATTAATCTACGTTCGAGTTGACCAATCATTACGACGCAAAGGCTTACCTTGACGTTCATCTAAATTGGGTTAGATTATCAAAAAAAAAAAAGATTTTGTCTTAGCGTCACGGACAATAATAATGGTAAATATTTTATAAATTATTCGATAACTTACCACTATGTAATAAATTCCATATAACTCCTTTTTCTTCTTCTTCTGATTTGCAACTTGCAAGAGCCAAGAGTAATTGTTCTCTTATTTCTTTACTTCTAACTAGATAACTTTTGATTTTAATAATTTCTTCTTGTTCAAGACCAAGTTTATTTATCCTTTCGTAAATATCGGACATTTGTTTTTATTGCAAGAAGTAAAGTAGAAACGATTTCCTAGTTTTATATTAGACTTATTGAATATATATATGATTTGTAATACAATAAACTTTTATTAAACTTCAGAACGCGCTGTAAGTCTGAATAAGTCTAATAAATCTTATTAAACTTGATTGATATTAATTGAGAACGCGTTTTTTTTAAGTCCGAACTTTACATTGTATCATTGTACCATCAGTTGATAAAATACATTTATTTTTGATCTAACCCTATCTAATATCATTAAAAAATTTGAGTCATCGTGAAATATTTTGATTACTGTATATACAAATTAAATTTTGCCATTTTGCGTTATTCATATATAATAATTTTTCCGATTTCACACAAACTTTATTATTCAGAAATGAAAGATATTAAAGATATTAGAGAAGTGAATGAAATATATGATGCTATCAAAGAGGGAGGGAGTACGCAGATCCTAGACCATTTAATGCGAGTCCCAGCATCAAGTTAACTTCTATTGCTAATTACGTGATTCTTACCCTCACAGTCTTTTACTATACTAGATTTCCGAAATAAATTATCCCACACATATTTACAGAATTTTTGTCTATCTATATCTCTCTCAAACACAGACTATATAAAACATTAGAGAACTCTGAAATTAAGAAATTTCGAACCTATAGTATAATTACGGAAGTATTAGCAACTGAGGTAAAAAAAAATAATACAATATCGATTTACACTTACCATCACGATTCATTTTCACATAATTCCATTCCGCCTCATACACAAGCTGCGCAAAGTTTTAAGAATTCGGCACGTGAAGATACTTACATAAGATAAATTTTTTGCTGTGCCGTTGCATGTGACGAGATTCATGTGAATAGTTTCACTGCGTCTATTGTACGCGTGATGATTGTCTAAGATTTTCTCGGCGAAGATCAGAATGCCGATACATAGCAAGAAGAGTAATATATCCGGTTTATTTTGGAACATCTATAGAGACAGGAAAATCGATTAACATCAAGAAGCTAACCGAGCAATAAAATCAACATACCTTATTATTGTTTTGCGTAATACAGGAGTTCGTTTGATCAAGGATATTAACGATGTAAATAATGGTATGTTAGATTGGTTTTGATTTTTTCGTTTTACTTGCACAAGGCGGATAAAAGGATTCACTAACCAGGTCATCACATTTTTATATAATTCACAGAATCGATTTTGTTATACGCTTTCGGGGAAATTACGTTAATATGATCGCATCACGAAAATCTGATCAATGGACTCTCCTTAATTTAACAATAAAAGAATTTAACGCTATCCATATGTAAAGATCATCAAGGGGTCCTTTTACAATAATATACGTAATAATTTTGAGAATATGCGAGAAAGTTTGAGAATAAAAGTCTCTGGATCCTCGCTGGCAATTTTAATTTGCCAATCCAGATTTCCTAAATTAGCCTGTATTAACATGCATATACGCTTGAGCATAAAAAATTAGTATGTACGGTCTAAAAATTATTACCAATCGCCACGAGAAAAATATTTGACTCTTCACACTTCCAACCAATAGAAGCGGGATCTACCGCTAATTATGTGATAATGTATTACTGCGCATAGCATATTCTGCGGACAATGACGCCTTACTGTGCATGATATTCGGAAAAAAAAAGAAATATACGATTTTTCGCATTTTCTAAAGAAAACCTTCGCCCAATAATTCTTCTAGGCAGTTACCGTCACTGACTGAGGTGCGGGATCATCAAAATATGCCAATTCTTCCTCGATAGCTTCCGAGAGCATTTTATCGAAATCGTCCTCTTCATAGGCAGGCTTAGTTAGTGTTTTATCCTCCAACTTCGCTAATCGAGCCATTTCTTCACGCGTGAGCCTTTCATGAAATTCGTGATCATACTCATCATCGGAGTCGGAGTCATCGGATTTGAAATATACATCGGAATCAGATTTATTGGCATCGGAGTCATCGGATTTGAAATATACATCAGAATCAAATTTATTGGCGTTGGAGTCGGATTCGTTAGCGTCGGAGTCATCTGAGTTAGAGTCATGAGCTGAAGTAGTAGCTTATGGTCGAGGAGATTTCATTCACATGACTAGCGATCATTTTCGAATTGACTTGTTCTATAATATAATCGATTTGAGGATTAGTGAGCCTTGAAATTTTGTCAGCGCTACAGGTGACCCGTTGAACCATATATCCCGTATACCTTTAATCTTTTTCAGAGTTACAGAGTCATATATACCCAAATAATTAATAATTTATTGATTTTTCTCGCTTTACAGGTCATTACTTGTAAATATCCAATCGAAATGTCTGTAAGGTATGGTTTCATTTCATTATAGATCCGCTTTCTTGCAGTCAGATCCGTAAGTTTCTTATCATTAGACCTAAGCTCCACAACTTTATCTTTGAACCTTTCGGAGAATAAACACCATAACGTAATCTCTGATCGCTTTGCTACGATCGTTTTATTTCTTGCAACATTCGCCTGGTAGAATGAATTGGCAAGTTTTTTGATGCTTATTGATCCGGGAACTATGGTTTTGGGAGAAGAAAACTTCATAGTCTGGAGTGGATCATCAGATGAGAGTAGCTCTTCCAACAAATCTTGTACAAATTCGGTTACTATACTCGAGGAAGCCTGAACATTCCCACCATTCTTGGTCGGTAGGATGTGCCCTGGTAAGCTACCAGAAGAATTTTCTTTCTCCGATCTTTCCGTCTCTACATTTCTATCTATCTCCGGGCAGACGCTGGGAGGAATATTGGCAATTTCTTCCTCCGGTTTCTCATGTGATAATTTTAACATTGTTAAGGGTTTTTATATCGCGTGATAAGTTTGGATCTACTACAGAGGGAGCAATATCTTTCTGATCATGATCATGATCTTGATCGAGAGGCGCTGTGTATGAGATATCTGTAATTACAACCATTTCGCAAGATAAATCTGAGGATTACTTCCATCAATGATTCGACTCCCTAGCCCATCTGGCACCTCAATATTATTAACAATTTCTGATACATAAGTCGGAGATGTTGTCCTGGTTAGCTGATTCACGTTGGAGTTTCTTCTCCTTATTGCGTCGCCTAATATCTTCACCAATGCTTTTCTTATTTACGTCGACCAAGAAAGCGTCCATCTCCTTATCCTCATTTGTTTTGCAAACATGGTCTACACCCGAATTGAAGTTAGAAGAATTGTTATTAGTATTATCATCTTGCGAATGCTTCTGTTCCAATGTAGGAACTCTATCAGTGGTATCCGTCTTATTTTTCTCTAGAACCTCAATTCTATGGAGGTGTTAATTTTGGATCATAATTCCAGGTTGATGTGTATGGATTAACTGCATTAGGACCTGTATCGGTACATTTATGGTCATTAACAAATTTAGGATCATGTAAAATACGCACATGGCCACTGTAATAAATGCCACCAGCAAAATCAGTATAATCAAAGGTAAAGTGGCCAAGTGCGTCTGTATACATTCCATCATTTTTAAATGAATTGGGGGCAAAAGTCGTAATACTGATTTGGCTCGATGAAAATGTCGCATTTTGAACCTCAGCTCCAGATGAAAAAAACTCTCCAGCAGGATGACATCCAAAAGTTTTTTTAACATGTGTGAGGAAAAGTGTAAGAAATAAAATAATAATGTAATTATGATTCATGATGAATTGTGCCATTGCCGTGTAAGAAAATGGACTTATTTATATCTCTTGCTCAAGAAAATATTAAATTAGGATTTTCACCTGGCTTCTATTTTCGTTTCATTCTATTATTACTTTTTAGAATCTTAACCGGAGGGAATTAACCGGGTAAGGAATTACGTTAATTCTGGCACAATCCAGTTTTGAAGCTTGACTAGGAATTATGTATTCTGTCTCACCGATTAATTTCCCCGGTTAAATGTAGTTATTCTCTTACCTTTTAAACTGTCAATGGTTATCATTTCAAATTAACTTAAACTTATTACTTAATATTATTTAATATAAATATTTTATGATTTAAATAATGGCATTATCTATCTTTTCAAGTTTATACAATAAATCAATGATAAAAGAATCTTCAAAAAACAAGAAAAAAGAAAAAAAGCATGTTACTAATTTAGCACTTATTATACTGTTACGTAATTAACCCTATAAAAAATTTTATCCGTTATTTCTGTAAACATGAGCCTTTCACGGGTCCATTCACGGAAAATGTAAATAATTCGATAAATTCCGCGATATAATTCTGGAAATATGAGCCTTTTACGGGAAAAAGATGGAATATAAAAAACGGATTAACTTTTTTTACAGGGTAAGATCGATATATTTCTTTATATTCATTATGTTTTATCCGTTTTATGGATCAATACCGAAATGACTGATGATCTTGTAAGGGAAAAAATTATTACTGTAATTGGCAAATGTATTAATGTGGTACTATGATCTTGCAGTGTATGATCGATCAACATTTATTAAATCTTTAAAGCATGAACATATCGGCTGATTGGAAAAATCAATTAATATTTAAGCTCAGTTGATGGGTTCATTATATAACTGATGGGTTACTTATTGTCATTAGCGTATAAAATTATGGGAGGCTTTTCTGATTAGCCGATATGATATTTATAAAATATAAAATTTAATTATTATTAAATTATTATCAAGTTTCAATTTACGCTCCTTTTATTATTTTTAATTCGCTACATGCTATGAATTTTTATTTATTCTTCACATGGTGGAAATATGAAAGTAAAGATTTTAGGTTACTACATTTATCTATTTAATTATTACACGGCCCTATAGGACCATCATGCACATGTTGTACCAATATTAATGATTGAATTCTAAATTTGTGAAACACAATGATTTTATATTACATGGTGTAAAACTAATTAGTTATATTAATTTGATATTAAAATCTGAATCTATAAAGCTTATGAAGTTTTAATTTCATTTCTGGTCCGGATTGTGGCGCTTAATAATGATCTGATGTGGCGCGAATACCATTATTAAGTCTTTTGCAGTGAAATTATCCAAAACTATTATATAATAAGAGATTCAGTAAACACAGTATTTGCGGAATTTACGGGATTTACGAGATTATGAGATTACTAGAGAAAATATTTGGCTGTTTAAAGACACAAGCTGGATTATTCTTTTTACCGATTACAGCGATTTTTTCTTAACTTAATTAAACTCTCTCATATTGAGGTAGATTGCAGATGATTGTACGGATTTATATAATATAATCACGATTTCTGGTGGTTTCTGGTATGGGTCAATATTTAGTTACAGTCGCTCACTTCTTGCTCAAACGACGCAAACCTATTGAGAAGACAAACCATTATATTGTTAACATATGAACAAGTTAAAAAAAGAAGGCACACGGTCTTCTTTGATGTGTCATCTGTCCGTATCATTGTTCCTTAATTGATATATTAATTGCCATTAATTGTTATAATTTATAAACAGAGTTAATAAATTTTATATCGAGCATACGAATAGCATTTATGAACTGAGATGGATACCTCCAATTAATATATGTGCGAGTAAGTTATCTTTATAAAAACTTTGTAGTTTAACGGCATAGTTATTAATAATATCATTGATTTTATCAAATACTTTTTATATTAAATACATGTTTTAAATTGTATATTCACCTGATCTCAACATCATTATAAATTTGCAATCTATCTTTATATATTAAATTCTGATAAATAGACTACTTTCAGTACGTTCTTTTGCAAGTCTTATCGTCGGTATTATTACTTATAAAATATTCATAGTTATTATGATATACGATCTTTCATGGAGTCCAGGTATAATAGCAATTTTATTATACATTAAGGGAATGTTTCTCATCTCATGCCGTGTTTAATGCCATTTGATCAATTTATAAATAATTATTTTCATAACAAAAAAAATCCAGGAAAAAAAATTTGGGTACCAAAAGATAAAAGCGTAAGAAATTACTCTTTGGCCTGTTTCAGTATTTATCATTCATTATTATTATAATCAGGAGGAAAAAATCAACCCATTTTTAGAAGTTCCATTATTAGTTAGCAGTTTATTTATTAGTTATATTTTAATTACTTTAACGAAAGATTGGTTATTCTTTCTTATCTGAAGACAATTGCAGAATCAATGCAATATCTTATCTATCGTATTTTTTCTTTCTTCCTGACTTTGAACTTAATTATGTAATATTAGGGTTTCATGGTTTGAGGCGTAATTCCCATGTGTAATTTATCATGTGACTCAGTTAGTGCTCACGGAATTATCCCCGAGTATTTATTTATTATATGTGTAATGTCGTCATTTAAATAATTAGTAGTCTTGTATTACGTTACTTTTTTTTATAAAAACTTTGAGAACCAAGTTTAGTCTAGTTAATCCAACTCTTATTTGTAACAGATATTAAAAATCAGGATGTTATTAATTATGTTTCAAAGGTATGCCGTTTAGTAATATGAAATTTTTATTTTGAAGGAACTGTACAGTATTTTCAAGCATTATAAAAGACAAAAGGGCAATTTACTTTAATCTTGAGAAAGTTCTTCAATACTTTAGATCATTATAATAACTTTACAAATCAACCTTTATCAAATATACGCAGTCCTTGTCCTACGTGACGCAGTATACCAGGTCAGGGAATCTTTCTGCTATTTTTGGTATCTCTTCATCCAATTCGCAACATGATTACTAATCCCTCTTAAAGATCATTCTAACTTCTTCAACAATTTCTTTTCCATATGCGAATTACAAAACCGGTTTCAATAAGGTTACACTTCTCCAATCGTTGTTGTAAACTCTCAAACTTAAATAATTTTCGTAATTATTAAGAAGGCTTTTTTTTATTTTTGTTACATTGGTGATTATATTTAACCATTTTTATAAATTTTGTATTATACTCCTCAAAATAAATAAATAAATAAATAATAACACTGAATTTAATTTTGACTTCAGAATTATCGGCTCAAACCCCTTAAAAGAATACAGATTAAATAAACCGGTAAAATCTCGAAATATTCATTTACTTAGATTGTGTTTATATCACGTTGCATTGTATCCCGTTAATATCTTAGGGATTTTATTCCGAAATTGAAAATAGGGTTAGACTATTTAATTAAACGATTAATAACAGATAATATATTCCTTTTTGGTAAAACAGTTACAGTAACAATTTAAATCTAAGTTTGTATATCCATGTTGATCTTCTAAAAAATCTGCCAAACAATGGTTGTTTCAGGTTCGTTATGCCCTATTCTGTAAAGCCTTTTTATTCGGTTTAGCAAAAAAAGAAACTAGAAATTCTATAATCTCAAACTCAATGGGGATTGTTTATTACACAACGTTGCGGACAATAAATGGCGTATACTTCGTTACACTTTTTTTATCTCGTACACATATTTATTTATAAAGATGAAAATTCTTTTTTTTTTCATTAACTGAAAATTATTTGAAAAAAAAAATATGAAACCAAGACAAGTACTAGAAATTTTTGCAGCGGCTCAAAGAAGAACTGAACCAAAATCATTAGTTATATTAAGAGCTTTTATAGCTATTTTATTCTTTATTATACTTATTTGTTATATGTTCGTTCAAATTGGTAATTTTACGTATATATTTACGAATTATTAAAATTCTTTTGATCATTTAATAATATCTAACTTTTTATTTGAATATAGAGGACGTTCGATTAGATACACCTATATTTTCTATCGTACAAAGTCATGAAGAAGAAAAAGTTATACCAATGCCAAGTATGTTTTATGTATGTTTTATGTCTATTTCACGTATTTATAAATTTATTTTAAATATCTTTGATTTTTTAAATAGATGTATACTTCGCTTATGATCATCAATTCACAATATCGTGTCAAATTAATGGCCGTATGTTGATTTTTTTTTAAAAAGTATTCTTTTTATAAACATGATCGTTAATGAATTTATTTCTTTTTTTCTTATAAAGGTATAACTAAAATATCACAAGAAGTTTGTCTAACACATATACAACAACCAGTATTATCATCAACTGACGACCAAACATATAAAGGAACATTTAAATCAAATGGATTAAAATTTATAAGAAGTGATATTGAAAAAATTGATTTTATCTTTACAGTAAATAATCTTAGTAATGAAATTCTAGCAGATGATTTAGGTATTGAAATACGAATTTTTGATTCTGGTAAGTGTAATATAAAAAAAACTACTCCAAATATGTTTTTTCGCAATTTTTAAAATTAATTTTCTTCAAAGAAGCTCAAGATCCTTTAGATAAGTTTAAGGAAACTAATATACACGTTGCTGATATTTTCTCATCTTTAATTGATTTAAATTTATATCATTTATTCTCTCAACAGGTAATATTTTTATATATAAAAAAGGTCATTTTAAATATTTATATTACATTATTTATTTATTTATTTATTTATTTTTTAAAGCATCATACAGTGGAATTAGGAAGAACTAAAAGAAAAATAGCAAAGGAATTTTGGTGGAATATTTTAGGAATACCCCCTACTTTTGTAGATGAAACACATATAAATTCTCATTTAGAAGTTCATCCATTACTTGGCGCTCCAGCAAATTCTTATTCTAAATTGACTTTTGTAATGAGAACTTGGAGAGTTCCATTAGAAAAAGAACAAAAGTAAATAGTAAAATACGATTGTACTTTTAATATTTTTTTTTTTTTTTTTAAAAAAAAAGTGTTATTAATTGAAAATTATTATTATTAATTTATTTTTCTTAGAGCGAAAACGGTAATTTATCATTATTAATTATTTATTTTTAAATTAGAGTTTGTATCCGTTATTCGTTAAAAAAATGAATATCCGTGGATATTCGGGGATACCCGGATTGGACGGATACAGAATTCTGGACATCCGGATAATCCGACGGATATCCGGATATTATCCGTTAAGAGTAACTCGGACCAATTTTATAATGCCAGCCGGAATTATGCTAAAATATTTCCTTTTTTAGAAACATAATGGAATATCAAGGCGGAATTATAAATTGGCCTGAATTAATCTGGATATCCGAATTATATCCGGATAAACTATCTGAATATCCGGATAAATTATCTGAATATCCGGATAAACGGATAAAAATCGGATATCCGGATGGTCAGAAATTATAAACTAAAAGAATCGATCTAACGAAAAAAATTGTTTAATTTAGTTATTTGACACAGTTGGTCAAATTGCTGGTGTAGCAGGAACATTATCACTATTATATGCATTCTTGTTCGGTAAATGTCATTTCTTTCAAATATATATATATATATGTATACATATATACTAACTATAATTATTCGGTTTTAGGTGCTGGTCCAAGTGCCATCCAAACTTGGGGTGTCGTACAAAAGATGAAATGTTTTGGTATTAAAAGAGGTGTAAGAAAACATATAAATCGTCGTTATCCAAGATTACCATTTATTCATACATCGGAAGACAATGAGATTATAAAAGGTAAAGATTATGATGATGTTATTGAAAGATTAGATGCTGTTGAAAGATTTCTTAAAGAATATGTTGTCGATGCTGACTTTTTAGCACAAATAGAAAAGTTAGATAATGAAAATAAAAATAAAACTTAATTATTGGGAGGTATAAAAACTAAAAATATCGTTAAATCAACATCAAAAATGATATAAATCCTGAGCATATTACTGTAATATACATATATATATATATAAAACGTAATATAACAAAATAAAGTTATTCTTTTAGACTGTACGATAATAGTGTCGCATTTCGTATGACAACTATGACATTGTTATATCGTTTGATAAAAGGAGTGGAATGTGCTTTACATTATTAAAAGGTGTTTAATTGACGTTACAATTGATTTATTGGATATTTAATTTGAAAAATGATTTGGATCATTCTAACATTCTAATATATAAATTGTCAATATAAATCACATGCTAACCGCGCAGTGCCAGTAAAGAGTGTTCCGGGTTTAGCCTAGATAAATCACGTGATACATGTTACATTTTTAATTTGTAGTTCTCATATACGAAAATCAAAAACCTTAAATTAAAACCTTGAAATTTTGATACTGTTCTTTAACGGTATATTCTCTAAAATTTTAATTTTATATAAAATGATAATCCAATTTGAGTAATAATATTATTCTTGAATTTTTTAAATCTTTTAAAATGTAAAAATTTTAACTTTTAGAATATTAATTATGACAGAAACATGGAAAAAAAATAACAAAAATAACCCTCATAACAGATTAACATGTCGCAAAGATGATCATTCTGGTTATACATATGACTACACAACCCTAATAAGCTTATAATTATAACGTGACATCCCATAATTTCAAACTTTTCAGATTTTTGTATAAATAGAAGGACTCCTTTGTTTATGATTTCACCAATTACATTTTGTGTAATAAAATGTAATAAAACTTTAAATTTTCCAAAAAAAAAAACGGTTATTTTTTTTTAAATAATTAAGTAGTCAGTTTTTCTTCCCAATTTATTGGGAAGTTTTTTTAATTTTTAGCGGGTTGGAGTGAAAGTGGGTTAAAAATAAAAAAAGGATGTAGTTTTAAATTAAATTCTTAAAATACAGTCACTGAATATGTTATTAATTACATTTTATCGTACAGCACAAAAACATGTAACAAAAAGCATGTTATTATTTCTCAATTAAGAAATACAAATGTACTTCATTAATAAAAGATCCTATGTTTTAAACCTAAAACACTTTTGTATTTTTTTTTAATGATTAAGAACTAATGTACAAAAATTTAACAAGACAAAATAAAAATCTTGTTATTATGACCTTTTCAATCGCATATACAATCGATTTGCCGTGCAATAAGTAGTATTCTAAAATTTTTCGATAAAATTATAAAAAAAAAAGGTTTACTCATTAAAGGAAAATAATCATATTACCATTACATGTTTATCTATAACAATCCAATTAGGATTTTATTGTGCAGCAGTAAAAACAATTTTAAATATTCGAAACGAAGGACGATATTTTGTTCTATAAGGGGAGAATTTGGCTATATGTTATATTTTGCGGATCCTTCTGCAAGTTTACTATCATTATATTAACGAACTGAACGAAAGTTAGAATAATCAATTAATAATCAAAAATATATTTTTTTTTTATTCTATAATTAATTACTAATTGGTTTGATACATTCATCTTGATAATAAATAAAACGAATTATGCAATTAGTAGAAAAAATTTTACGCCACTCCCAATAATACTATTTTTTTTTTTGAAAGTGTTGAACCCCCATTCTGTTATTTGCATGCGCCAATTATAACCAAATGGCTTCAAAAAAGAGGTGGTAAAGACAATGAGATTACAAAAGATGATATTGTAATTGATTAGTATGATGAAATTAGATGCCGTTGAAAGATATGCTACCAGTGTTGACTTTTTAGCACAAATAGAAAAGTTAGACTAGGGAAACGGCAACCGTTACGAAGTCCGGAGTTTGTCACGTTGGAAATGGTACAATAATGTGAAAGGACAAACAAAGGAAAAAAAGCAAACTGATATATTTAACTTACTTTATTTTGATTCACTAATTAATTCGCATTTGTTGTAAATTTGTACAAAAATAATTTATTTTGTTTCATATTTGTTATAAAATTTTAAAAAAACAATAAACTTTTACATCAAGAATTTTGAATGGAACAAAAAATATTTATTGATCAAAAAGTTAAAAATATAACACGAAAGAGGTAGACGATAGACCAACACATGGATTAAGAGATATTTCCATAGCACATTTTTAATGTATGAAGAAACCAATTAGTATATATCGACTCAAAGGACAGGACAAGCGGGCGGACAATGGGACATTTTTGGATCACCTCATTTAAAACATATATAATCCTTTGCTACGCTCCGGACTAATAATGAAAATAAAATAGTTCCTAGTTATTTGGAGGTGTAAAAATATCGTTAAATCTACATCAAAAATATATACAAGACATAGTACAACAAAACAAAGTTATGGCTTCAGATTTCTTTTAACTATACATGTACGATAATAGCGTCGCATTTCGTATGACAAACTATGACATTTGTGATATATTTTGTATTCAGAATTGATGATTAGGATAATTCAATTTGAAGTTTCAATAGAATTTTATTGAATATTGAAAGGTGAAAAAAAGATGGTGTTTATTCTTAATTTCTAATATATAAAATTGTCAATATAAATTTCGCGAAGTGTTCATAAATCACACAACATACGTGAGACATAGCATTTTGTAAGTTCGCAAAAAGGTCCCCTCGGCTTTTCGTAGTTCTCATACCAGAATCATATGTTAACTATAGAAAACCACATATTCTATGAGTTTCTTAAATTAAAATCTTGAAACCTTGGGATCCTTTTTTTTAAACCAACTACAGTCAAACCTTTATATAACGATATGTCGGGACATATATGAAATTTTTTAGGAAATATCGTTATATCAAAGTTATACCGATATTTATATGTCCTCACATATAGTGGGAAAATAAAATTTTATCGGTATATTAAGTTTTTAATAGTATATCGGTATATCGAATATCGGTATATCGAGGTTAGACTGTATCTAAAAAGAAATTATTTATGATATATTATTCATGCTTTTAATTTTATAGTCAAATTTGAATATAATATTATTCTTGAATTTTTAAATCTTTCAAAATGCTTATTAGGACCTAATGTTTGGAAAAAAGAACAATAGATATTTTAAAATACCATTGTACTGTAACAGATTAACAAAAAGATCATTCTGATTATAATTATAACCAACAATGACTACGCAGCTAATAAGCTTATAACTACAACGGGACACCCCATAATTTTAAACATTTTAGATTTCTGTATAAATAAAAGGACTCTTTTGTTAAGATTTTTACTCAGTCAAAATGTGAAAGTCAATCTTAAAAAAAAAACGGTTATTTTTTATAAAAGAAAAAATAATCAGTTTTTCTTCCCAACTGGGAGGGTAAAGATTCTTGTTTAGTATCTTCCCGACCGGGAAAGTTTTTTTAATTTTTAGCGGGTTGGAGTGAAAAGTGAGTTAAAAATAAAAAGGATACAGGTTAAAGTTAAAGTGCTTAAAGTACAGTCACTGAATGATGTATTACGTTTTATTGTAAAGTACAAAAACATGTAACAAAAGATTATTATTGTTTCTCAATTAAGAAATACAAATGTACGTCATTAGTCAAAATCCTTTGTTTTAAACCTAAAAAACATTTTGTAATTTTTTTTTTAAAGACAAAGAACTTGGTGTACAAATGTTTAACAAAATAATAATCCTGTTATTATGACTTTTTTTAGATAAATATTATTTTCACTGTACTGTAATAGATTAACAAATCGCAAAGATCGTTCTTGTTATACTACTGCATAAATAAAAATTCCACTAAGTTTATAACGTAACATCCCATAATTTCAAACTTTTCAGATTTTTGTATAAATAGAAGGACTCTTTTGTTGAAGATTTCGCCAATTCAAAATGTAATATTTAAATAAATTAAAAAAAAACGGTTATTTTTTATAAAAGAAAAAATAATCAGTTTTTCTTCCCAACTGGGAGGGTAAAGATTCTTGTTTAGTATCTTCCCGACCGGGAAAGTTTTTTTAATTTTTAGCGGGTTAGAGTGAAAAGTGGGTTAAAAATAAAAAGGATACAGGTTAAAGTTAAAGTGCTTAAAGTACAGTCACTGAATGATGTATTACGTTTTATTGTAAAGTACAAAAACATGTAACAAAAGATTATTATTGTTTCTCAATTAAGAAATACAAATGTACGTCATTAGTCAAAATCCTTTGTTTTAAACCTAAAAAACATTTTGTAATTTTTTTTTAAAGACAAAGAACTTGGTGTACAAATGTTTAACAAAATAATAATCCTGTTATTATGACTTTTTTTAGATAAATATTATTTTCACTGTACTGTAATAGATTAACAAATCGCAAAGATCGTTCTTGTTATACTACTGCATAAATAAAAATTCCACTAAGTTTATAACGTAACATCCCATAATTTCAAACTTTTCAGATTTTTGTATAAATAGAAGGACTCTTTTGTTGAAGATTTCGCCAATTCAAAATGTAATATTTAAATAAATTAAAAAAAAACGGTTATTTTTTATAAAAGAAAAAATAATCAGTTTTTCTTCCCAACTGGGAGGGTAAAGATTCTTGTTTAGTATCTTCCCGACCGGGAAAGTTTTTTTAATTTTTAGCGGGTTGGAGTGAAAAGTGAGTTAAAAATAAAAAGGATACAGGTTAAAGTTAAAGTGCTTAAAGTACAGTCACTGAATGATGTATTACGTTTTATTGTAAAGTACAAAAACATGTAACAAAAGATTATTATTGTTTCTCAATTAAGAAATACAAATGTACGTCATTAGTCAAAATCCTTTGTTTTAAACCTAAAAAACATTTTGTAATTTTTTTTAAAGACAAAGAACTTGGTGTACAAATGTTTAACAAAATAATAATCCTGTTATTATGACTTTTTTTAGATAAATATTATTTTCACTGTACTGTAATAGATTAACAAATCGCAAAGATCGTTCTTGTTATACTACTGCATAAATAAAAATTCCACTAAGTTTATAACGTAACATCCCATAATTTCAAACTTTTCAGATTTTTGTATAAATAGAAGGACTCTTTTGTTGAAGATTTCGCCAATTCAAAATGTAATATTTAAATAAATTAAAAAAAAACGGTTATTTTTTATAAAAGAAAAAATAATCAGTTTTTCTTCCCAACTGGGAGGGTAAAGATTCTTGTTTAGTATCTTCCCGACCGGGAAAGTTTTTTTAATTTTTAGCGGGTTGGAGTGAAAAGTGAGTTAAAAATAAAAAGGATACAGGTTAAAGTTAAAGTGCTTAAAGTACAGTCACTGAATGATGTATTACGTTTTATTGTAAAGTACAAAAAAACATGTAACAAAAGATTATTATTGTTTCTCAATTAAGAAATACAAATGTACGTCATTAGTCAAAATCCTTTGTTTTAAACCTAAAAAAAACATTTTGTAATTTTTTTTTTAAAGACAAAGAACTTGGTGTACAAATGTTTAACAAAATAATAATCCTGTTATTATGACTTTTTTTAGATAAATATTATTTTCACTGTACTGTAATAGATTAACAAATCGCAAAGATCGTTCTTGTTATACTACTGCATAAATAAAAATTCCACTAAGTTTATAACGTAACATCCCATAATTTCAAACTTTTCAGATTTTTGTATAAATAGAAGGACTCTTTTGTTGAAGATTTCGCCAATTCAAAATGTAATATTTAAATAAATTAAAAAAAAACGGTTATTTTTTATAAAAGAAAAAATAATCAGTTTTTCTTCCCAACTGGGAGGGTAAAGATTCTTGTTTAGTATCTTCCCGACCGGGAAAGTTTTTTTAATTTTTAGCGGGTTGGAGTGAAAAGTGGGTTAAAAATAAAAAGGATACAGGTTAAAGTTAAAGTGCTTAAAGTACAGTCACTGAATGATGTATTACGTTTTATTGTAAAGTACAAAAACATGTAACAAAAGATTATTATTGTTTCTCAATTAAGAAATACAAATGTACATCATTAATAAAAGATCCTTTGTTTTAAAACCTAAAACACTTTTGTATTTTTTTAAAAAATTAAGAACTTAGTGTACAAAAGTTTAACAAGACAAAAATAAAAATCTTGTTATTATGACTTTTCAATCGCATATACAATCTAA
Organism: Rhizophagus irregularis; assembly: GCF_026210795.1. NCBI lineage: Eukaryota > Fungi > Glomeromycota > Glomeromycetes > Glomerales > Glomeraceae > Rhizophagus > Rhizophagus irregularis. The sequence continues at coordinate 2,432,061 of NC_089441.1, read as the reverse complement.
ATTGTGAGTTGCAGTGCAATAAGTATCCTTATACTACCTAAAATTTTTCGATAAAATTATAAAAAAAAAAAATTTACTCAGGCTATAACAATCCAATTAGGATTAATATAATAAAATTCTTTTATTGTGCAGCAATTTTAAATATTCGAAGCGAAGGACGATCATATATTATTCTATAAGGGAAAATTTGGTCTACCTCTCAAAATTTATTGTCACCTTTTCCTTTTAGTATATTTTGTGGTTCCTCTAAAAGTACACTATTATATTAACGAACGAAAATCAATTAATAATCAAAAATAATTAACTTTTTTATTCTATAGTTAATTACTAGTTACTTATTCTTAATAATAAATAAAATGAACTATGAAATTAGGAAAAGAAAGCTTCGCTCGGCCTCCTGATAATTCTATTTTTTTATTTTTTATTTTTTATTTTTTTGTTAAGGTTGACCGGTTTTAACGTTCGGTTAGGTAGTAATAGAAAGATATATAAGGATCGGTTAATTATCAGCAAGATAATATGACGTTAAATATCAAGTGGTAAAGAAATCGGATAATGTGTGCGCAAATAGTGAACAATCGGTAAATGAATAATAAAGTAATTATAACGTGTGTATATTAATTAGTTTACAATCGGGATTAAATCGTGTATAGATAATTAAACGATATGTAACCAAAAGTCAATATAAGATAATGAACACTTTAACGAAATAAACGAATTGCAAGAAATCGGAAACAAATAGGCAATGTTTTTATTACATCGAAATATCAGGGTTACTCGAGTCGGGTTATTAGAAAAGATATATATATAACACGTGACATATATACATATGATGGCGTAATGGCGTAGTATATAAAAGTATAATATGTACAGTATATACTAAAATAATGAAATTTTTACAGATGATATATAGCGATATATATCACTTTATCGATATATATCCCATTATTTATAAAATGTGATATATATCGATAATAATCGCACTCGTCGATTATTAACGATATGATTAAATTAACAACTATCATCACTAACGATTATTATCTTACAGTAAAATAACGTTAGATTATTTATTGTATTAAATAACATTATATTATTTATTGTTAAATAACGTTAAATTACTTTATTGTTAAATGTAGTTCAGTTTTATTATATCAATAAAATACATTTGAAATCTATGCTAAATCTATACTAAATTCTGTACTAAAACTATACAAATCTATTATGTACAGTATCTATAAATCGGATCCCAACATTCCTTATTGATACCCTACTAATCGTATTGTAATATCGTTCATTTACAAAGGTCTGAACCCGCCTACAAAACATTTTGATAAAAGAAATAGACTCTTTTCTACCTTTACTGAAATCCACCTCTAGAGATTTGATGTACTGACCACCTAAAAAAGAAAAGTAACAAAATGTTAATAATCATTTCGTTAAAAGGATATAACTTTTTTTTAAAAAATATAAAAACCGATATCCACCTTAAATCGTCACAAAACATAAAGTTTTGCCAATGTTCATTGACAAATTGGTCTCGTGATTGTGCAAATTGTAATTAATATTGATAATAAGTCGTTCATCCTAACCAAAATCCACATCCAAGGGGATTCGAGAAACTGGTCTCCTAAAAAAAAAAAGAAAAATAATGAAATCTTAATAATCGTTTCATTAAAAAAAATATTTTTTTAAAATGAAAAACCCGATATCTACCTTGAGATCTGATGAACCTGATCACATAAAAAAAAAAGAAAATAACGAAACATTAATGATCATTTCATTATTTTTTAAAAAACAAATCTGATAGCTACCTTAAAAAAATACTGATACCCTCCCCTCGAAATCCAAAGAACCGACCACCTACAAAATAAAAAAAAAGAACTGTTAGTAAAGTTCGCTAAAATTATAAAAAAATTAAAATAAAAAAAATTTATAGTCTTTATACCAAAATGGTGAGTCTAAGGAAATTCAAAGACAAAAGATTTACCGGAATGTTGCGTCTAAAGAGACCAAAGAACGCCTAGAAAAAGGGAAAGGGAGGAAGAGAGAAAGAGCAAAGAAAAAAGAAGACGAGAAAGAGAGGGATATGGGAAAAAAGGAAAGAAAGGGAAGGGAAAAAATCGAAAAAGGGGAAAGGGGAAAAATGAAAGAAAGGAAAGGGAAGGAAAAGGAAAAGGGAAAATTTACGAAAAAAAGTTTAAGCTTTAACGGTAAATGATCAAACTGCCAATGAAAAAAACGGAAAAAAATGAAAAAAAGAAATGGAAAAGCGTAAAAAGGGGTGGAGTGAGTGAAAGGGAAAGTGTGAAAGAAAGAGGGGAAGGAAAAGGAGGGTAGAAGAGTGTGAATGGGAAAGGGCGAAAGTAATGTTTAATTAAACCTTAAAAAAAAAAAAGTTTAAAAAAATAAACGGAAAGTTGTGTCACATGATATGATACACGTGATTGTTAAATAGCCTCGTAACTTAATTATAATATCATGTTACATAACGATACAGGATTGATAAATTATCACTACAGAAATTATTGATAAAATCTTTTAACACTTAATATCAATAATTATCTGCCGATAAATTGCGTTATCTGCAGATATTGATAATTTTTAAGAGATATTTATCGATAATTATCACTTTTCGATAATTATCACATTTTATCGTACTAAATAAATAGGTAGATAGATAAACTGTACTGTACGGTCAGGCCGGTCAGCTAAACTGTACTGTACGAAAATATTTCAGCCAATCATAACTCATTGTATACTTTTCAAATTTTTTTATTTATCGTACAATAAAATCTGATTGGTGAGTTATCACTTCGTACAGTACAATTTAGCTAACCGTACAGTACAGTTTATATGTACTATACTCGCCTCCGATTTTCGTCTATAAGCCCATAATAACCTATATCTATATATCTTAAAAAAATATTTCGGAACATTATCCAAGGTTACCATTTATTCATACATCGGAAGATGGTAAAGACAATGAGATTACAAAAGATAATAATGTAAACGATTATGATGAAATTATAGAAAGATTAGATACCATTGAAAGATATGTTGTCGATGCTGACTTTTAAGCACAAATAGAAAAGTTAAGTAATGAAAATAAAATAAATTCTAGTTATTGGAAGGTGTAAATATCGTTAAATCTACAATCAGCTCTCGATATAACGAACCCTCTCAAATTCGCTATAAGATTATAGCGAAGAATTCAAAGAATTTAATTGGCTTCGTTATAACAAGGGATATTTGACGTATTTGATTGGTTAAATGTCACGTCTTGAGAAAATTTCGTTGTAAAGCGAGTTCGTTATGGCTTCAGATTTAACTGTACATTTACGATAATAGCATCGCATTTCATTTGAAGTTGTTATATAGAATGTACTTTGCATTTTTAAGAGATGTTTTTAGACGTTGGACTACCAAATTTCTTTAGGCAGTACTTGGAATCAAGTTATAACGAGTCAATTTGAATCAAGAATTTTGTGACTCGAAGCGTCATTCTCCAAACATAGTGTACGTCAGCATTATGATAATTCGTCTACACCTTATGATTAGGATAAATATGATAAATTCAATTGAAATTTCAATAGAATTTTATGGAATATTGAAAGAAAAAAAAAGATGGTGTTTATACTTAATTCTCAATTATTACTAATATACAATATAAATCGCACGTAATCGCGAATCACACAAATCACGTGAGACAGCATTTTAAAAGATTATTATAAATGGAAAAGAATACCTAATATTCTCATGTACTACGACTTAGCATCTTCTGAACATAAAAAAAATACCTAATATTCTCATACGAAAACTATATATTTCCATGAGCTCCATTATACGAAAAAAATCTTATTTTTAGAATATTAATTATGACAGGAATGTTTGGAAAAAAGAGAATAATAGATAAATATTTTTTTATTTTAAATTACCATTGTACAGAGTAACATGCCCATAGATGATCATTTGATTATACATACTTTTCTTTATAAAAAATTCCCTGCGAGCTGCGACTACTTACTAGCTAATAAACTTATAACTATAACGTGACATCCCATAATTTCAAACTTTTCAGATTTTTGTATAAATAGAAGGACTCCTTTGTTGAAGTTTTCGCCGGGTGTCCTTTTATTTTCAAAATGTAACAAAAATTACGTTTAAAAAAAATCGGTTATTTTTTTAATAAAAAAAATAATTGGTTTTTCTTCCCAACTGGGTAAGATTCTTTTATTAGTTATCTTCCCGACCGGGAAAGTTTTTTAATTTTTAGCGGGTTGGAGTGAAAGTGGGTTAAAAATAAAAAGGATACAGGTTAAAATTAAATGCATAAAATACAATCATTGAAATTATGTATTACATTTTATTGTACAATACAAAACATGTAACACATGTAACAAAAAGCATGTTATTATTTCTCAATTAAGAAATACAAATGTACTGTACTTCATTAATCAAAAAATCCCTTGTTTTAAAACCTAAAACACTTGTATTTTTTTAAGGACTAAGAACTTAGTGTACAAAAGTTTATCAGGACAAAATAAAAATAATCCTGTTATTATGACTTTTTTTTCGGATATACAATCTAAATTATGATTTGCCGTACAATAAATATTTGCTGCACCTTTATACTATCTGAAGTTTCTTGATAAAATCGTATAAAAAAAAAATTTACTCAGGAATTAGAACCTAATTAATGAGCGAATTTTTCTAAAGAAGAATGTTCAAATTACCGTCGCATGTTATCTATAACAATCCAATTAGGAGTATAATAAAATTCTTTTATTGTGCAGCAGTAAAAAACCAATTTTAAATATTAAAAAGCGAAGGACGATCATATTTTTGTTTGATAGGGGAAAATTTGGGTTTAATGTCTTTACAAAATTTATTGTCGCCTTTTCCTTTTTTTTTGTATATTTTGTGGATTCTTCTGAAATTACACAGGATGATCAAGTAATAATCAAAAATAATTTTTTTTTAATCTATAATTAATTACTAGTTGGTTTGATTTATTCATCTTAGTAATAAATAAAGTGAACTACTATGCAAAAAAAGAAAATTTCGCTCGGCCCCCTAATAATTCTATTTTTATTTATTTTTTTTTGTTAAGGTTGAAACCCCATTCTGTAATTTGTATGCACAAATTATAACCAAAAAAAGAGGATTCGTTGTTACCATTTACTATTCATACATCGGAAGACGATAAGATTAGATGCCGTTGAAAGATATGTTGTTGATGCTGACTTTTTAACACAAATAGAAAAGCTAGACCTAGTTATTGAGAGGTGAAATAATATAGTTAAATCTACATCAAAAATGACAAAATTCCTGAGCATAAATTCTGTAATATATAAGACATAATACAATAAAATAAAGTTATGGATTCATATTTCTTTTAATAATACGTATGACAACTAGACAATGTGATATAGTAGTTTGATTAAAGGTGTGGAATTTGTTTTATATTATTAAGAGATGTTTTTATACGTAGGACTACGACTACCAAATTTCTTTAGAGAAAAATATATATAGATTTTACATATCAATTAGCTGTAGTATTTTGAGTCAAAAAAAAAAAAAAAAAAAAATTTATTTTAAGTTAGAACGAGTCAATTCAAATCAAGAATTGTTGTGACTAGAAGAGACTGCGCCTTTCCCAAACATCATCAGGAAATTTTTTCCACGTAAAATATAGTTGAATTATGTGAATTATGTAGAAATCTGGATAGTCAAAATACTCTGCGACGAAACACATGGTATTTTCGGCGTAGATCCACAAAATTTTACTTGGATCCAACGTAGGATATATGGGAATGTATGGAATTCCACATATTTCTGAACAATCCATATGGAAGTACGTGAACCGAACTACCTAAAAACTTCATGATATGCACGTCAGCATTATTATAGTCGTCTGCATCTTATTCACAATCGATGATTAGGATAGTAGATATATTGAATATTGATGGTTAATTTCTCAATTTTTATTAACGTTAAATAAAATTGACAATATAAATCACATGGTAATCGCAAAATCACGCAAATCATATAACATTTTGTAATGACCCCCCCTTTATTTGTAGTTCTCATACCAGAATCATATGAAAATTATACGAAACAAAAAACCAAATACTAATTAATAATATTATTCTTTGAATTTTTAAATTTTAAAAATGTAAAAATTTTAACTTTAGAATATTAATTAATTATAACAGGTCCTGGGGTACCTAATTTTTGGAAAAAAAGAACAATAGATAAATATATTTTTAGTTTAAATAACCACTGTAATGTAACGGATTAACATGTTGATCCCGAAACCTAAAAAAAAGAAAAGAACGGCAAAGATGATCTTCTGGCTATACTGTATATACATATTTTTTTATAAAAAATTTCTCTGACTACTCAGTTTAACCATAATGTGACATCCCATAATTTCAAACTTTTCAGATTTTTGTATAAATAAAAGGACTCCTTTGTAGGAGATTTCGCTAATTTTTCACAATGTAATTTAAATAAATTTTAAAAAAAAACGGTTATTTTTTTTAAAAAAAAAACAATCAGTTTTTTCTTCCCAACTGGAAGGATAATGTTCTTTTAATATCTTCCGACCGGGAAAGTTTTTTTAATTTTTAGCGGGTTGGCGTGAAAGTGGGTTAAAAATACGGGATAAAGTTAAATGCTTAAAGTATTATTACATTTTTATTGTACAGTACAAAAACATGTAACAAAAGCATGTTATTGTTTCTCAATTAAAGAAATAGAGGCAAATGTTACGTCATTAATCAAAATCCTTTGTTTGAAAACCTAAAACACTTTGTATTTTTTTAAGGACAATTTATCAAGACAAAAATAAAAACCCTACTATTATGACACTATTTTTCGTTATATCTGATATTATGATTTACTGTGCAATAAATATTTGCTGCACCCTTATACTAGTACCTAAAATTTTTTAATAAAATTATATAAAAAAATCTACTCAGGAGTTTGAAACTAATAAAATTTATTGTCATATTGCTGTCACATGTTATCTATAACAATACAGCAATTTTAAATATTCGAAGCGAAGGACGACGATCATATTTTGTTCTATAAAGGGAAAATTTGGTTTATTCCCTGTTTTAATGCCTTTTCAAAATTTATTGACATCATTTCCTTTTTGTATATTTTGTACCATTTTTTTGGATTCTTTTGAAATAACTGTAAGTCTGTAAGTACACTATTATTATTATATCAACGAACGATAATCAAGAATCAGGATAATCAATTAAATAAATCAAATATATATTTTTTTCTATATTTAATTACTAGTTGGTGATTTATTCATTTTAATAATAAATAAATGAACTTTGCAAATTGGGATGTAGAAAGTTGATTTCATTTATAGTAAGTAAAATTTGGTTCGCTTTAATTCGTCATATGTATCACATATATACTTTGGTTGATCGTAAATTTTTTTTTAAATTTTGTTGCTATTGTTATACATGTACATTAAATGCGGTTAATTAATCACAAAATTAATTCTGCTCGCTGGCTATTTTTTTTAGGTTTAAAGCAGTTTTATATATAAATTATTTCGGATATAATTTTATTTAAAGGTTTTATTTAAGAAATTCACCAAGTATAATCAATTGTTCTTTTATCAAATTAAGAAATGTAAGTTACTGATTAAATTTAATCACTCATAATCCCTCCTTTACCGATTTCTCTAGCTAGCTTCATACTATATAGTTTGTACTTGCAGCTGTTAATTACATCGTAACCGATGGTTAATTATGTATGTTATATGTTTTATACTTTAACTGTTAAACCTAAGAAATTAATAAACATAACTATTAATATTCGGTAAAAATATAAATTAATGTTTTAAGTGGTTATCAAAAAAAAATTGCGTCATGTGACGACAGTCGAATTGTTGAAAGAACTATTTGTCACACTAATGTTACATCGGTTATTCTGATAATGATCGTCAAGTGTTACGTTACTAGTGGAAATATTTGTGAATCAAATTTAGGTATTGTATCAGATATTTTTGACAGATAGATATGTTAAATATTTCAAAGAAATCTGTTGTACACAAGGACCGATGACAGATAAATCTGTTATTATTTATATTATAAAGTAACATTCCAGAAAATATGAAGACACATATTTTAGCACTATTAAAAAAAAAAAATTATAGATAAAAAGGCCAATTATGCGGAGAAAAATCGCAATTTCTCTATAATAATTAAAATAATAATTAATCTCTCTCTTTTTTTTCAATATTATCACAACAAAATTTTTCAAATTATAAAATTCGTAAATTATTCAACAATATAATGGATTATTATAATATTTTACAAAATAATGACGAGTTCAATAATTATTCTAATAACCTGCAACCACTCCAAATGGATCATACCCTAAACAATAATGTGGATTCTTCTTGCGACTACTCCGATTTTTCTTCTATAACGAGCAATAATAATATTCCAACATCTTATATGGCCAACAATTACGAACAACAACAATCACTATTCTCTTCTATAAATAATGAAAATTATACTACAACTACGCAGTCCTTGTCCTATGAACCGCAGTATACCAGCCATACCAGCAGTCATGACAGTCATATCGCTTCGCCACTTAATTCGCTCAACATGATTACTAATTCTTCTCAAATAAATCGTTCTGATATATTTAAATTTGAAATTCCAGGATTCAAAATTGTAGTCATACCAACTTCTTCAACAACTTCTTCTTCATATGCAAATTTAAATAATTTTGATACGCAAAACCAGGTTCAACAAGGTTACACCTCTCCAATCGTTGATAGTCATAATTCGCAAACTCAATTTAATAATTTCCACAACTAATACTTTTTTAAATAAGGTTTTTATTTTTGTTACATTTTGATAAATATTATATTTTAACCATTTTTACTATTATTATTATATCCCTCAAAAAAAGAAAAAATAAATAAAAGATAAATAAAGAACACTCCAAATTTTTATCACATTTTATCCGTAAATATATATATATATATAAATTATCTGAGGCTAAACCTTATAAGGAAATACATATGGAGAGTAAAACCTCTAAATAGTATCTCAAAAATATCGTGCGATAAAGGGGGAACCATTTAGCCTTTGCCAATTTGCCTATTAAATTATGGTATCATTTTTCTATATATTAGTAAAAAAGGTTTAATTGTTTTCTTGGCATAATATTGAAATCCCTAAACAATAATTGTTTCACTAGATTTGGTAAATTTCATAGATAATATAGTGGCGCCTAAGTGGCGGATACTTCGTTACACCTTTTAATTTCTTAAATACGGTAAACATTTAAAAATAGATTTTTAGTAAGCTTTAGTCTAGTTTGAATTGTTCGTATAATCATCATGTTAAGATACACGATTGTTTTAAAGATTCCGTATTCCGAAGCCTTTTATCATTTTATAATCTCAATAATTACACAAAGTTACAGACAAAAATAATATAATAATGGTGTATGTTGTCTTGATATAAAGGATTCATTTTTTCATTAAATTCAGTTATTAACAAAAAAAAAATATGAAACCAAAACAGGTATTAGAAATTTTTGCAGCCTTCCAAAAAAGAAATGAACCAAAATCAATAGCTATATTAAGAATTTTAGTAGCTATTTTATTCCTTGCTATACTCATTTGTTATATGTATGTTCAAATTGGTAATGTTAAGAATAAATTTACATATTAATGAAATTATTAAAAGTTTATTTCTTAATAATTATCAAACTTTATTATTAATGTAGTTGATGTTCGATTGGATACACCAATATTTTCTGTTAAAATGCAAGATACTATTGAAGAAGAAGAAATACCAATGCCAAGCAAGTACTTATGTTTTTTTTTGATATGTTTATAAATTTATTTTTAAATATTTTATTTTTTTAAATAGATGTACACTTCGCTTATGGATTTCAATTCAATATAAATTGTCAAATTATTGGCCGTATGTTATTTATTTTTAAAAAAATGGATTCTATTAGTTGATATATAATCATTTTAAATAATATTTCTCGTTAATGTATCTTTTATAAAGGAATAAACAAAACATCGTTAGAAGATTGTGAACCATATTTACAACAACCAGAATCTTCGTCAACTAATGGGGGAATATATGAAGGAGTATTTGAAGCAAATGGACTAAATTTTACAAAATTTGATATTGAAAAAATTGAATTTAACTTTACAATAATCGATCCTAATGTAATTCCTTTAGATGATGATTCAGATATAGGTATTAAAATCCAGATTTTTGATTCTAGTAAGTGTTATTTATAAACATAATAAATAAATCAATATTTCAAAAGAAAATATTTTTTTATTTAAAAAATAATTTTTTTTTTTTCAAAGAAACGCAAGATCCTTTAAATATGAAAAATTATAAAGAGGACAACAATCATGTTAAAAATAGCATCTTATCTTTAACTGATTTAAATTCATATCACTTATCTTCTCATGAGGTAATTCTTTTCTTCTTTAAAGTTATTTAAATTATAATATTTATTTTATTTATTTATTTTTTTTAAAAAAAGTATCATATAGTGGAATTATCAAGAATTAAAAGAAACGTAGCAAAAGAGTATTGGTGGAATATTTTAGGAATACCACCTAAATATATATATGAAACTTTTATAAATTCTCAGTTAGAAAGTCATCCGTTACTTGAAGCTCTTAATGCTCCAGCAAATTCTTATGCTAAATTGGCTCTTATAATGAGAACTTGGAGAGTTCCATTAGAACAAGAACAAAAGTAAATAATAGTATAAATGCACTTAATTTTTTTTTTTAAAAAAAAATGTATTATTAATTGAAAATTTATTATTATTTTTAGGGCGAAAACGGTAATTCATTTTTTTATTGAAGCGATGAAATTCATGAAAACGAAAAAATAATCAATCTAAAAAATTTTGTTTGGATTAGTTATTTGACGCAGTTGGTCAAATTGCTGGTGTAGTAGGATCATTATCATTCTTATATTCACTCTTATTCGGTAACTAATATCATTTTTTTTTAAAAAAATACTATAATTATATTTTTTCTCATAAATTTGAAATTATTCGGTTTTAGGTACGGGATCAAATGCGATTCAATCTTGGGGAATCGTACAAAAAATGAAATGGTTTGGCATTAAAAAAGGTGTAAAAAAACATATAAATCGTCGTTATCCAAGAATGCCATTTATTCATACATCGGAAGATGGTGATAATGAAATAAGTAATAATAACGTAAATGATCGTGATGACATTATAGAAAGATTAGATGCTGTTGAAAGATTTCTTAAAGAATATGTTGTTGATGCTGATTTTTTAGCTCAATTAGAAAAGTTAGATAAAGAAAGTAATAACAGTTTATAATTATTAAGAAGTTGTAGGTTATAAAGTCATACATGTTTGTTAAGGATGTATGTGTTTGATATCCGGTTGATATATTATCTAACGTGACAACACTTTTAACCTGCAATCAGATATAATTATATATTATTTTTTTTACTATTAATTAGTTATTTAGCATATTCTCAAAATTATTATATAAATCACGTTTATTTTCATCAATTTCAATTTATAGTAAAAAATTTGCAACACTTATAAACTATTACTAATACTTTGAGCTGTAAAACGGTATTCAACTTTCGGATTTTAAATTCAGTTTCCTTAGATTCGAATTAAATTCGAATAAATGAAGGAACGGATATAATAAATCCGGTTTTACTTTGTCCCTTCTGCTTTAATACTTTCAATTATAATATTACCCTTTAAGTTAAAAGGGCATCGGATTTTTTTTTTTCCTTCGTATGGAATTTCTCTACGATCCATTGTAATACTAATTTTATTTTCATTATATGTTATTGTCACATTAATGATAATTATTTCTTTAGCAAATCAAATCATTACAATTCAAAACCAATATTATATAATGATTTGAAGAAATATTAAAATGAAACTGACAACAATTCATTATTTTATAACAATTATCACAATATACAGTAATAATTCATTGGAAAATATTTAATAGCTTTTACTTCATAATTCACATCTAATTTTAAATTATTATATAAATTTATTAATATAAAAAATTATAAACTCTCACGTCGATTATTGTTTCCACAAGGCAGCAAGGGTCATTCAGCAAGCTGTCCAACGGAATAAAAATTTCGAACCGAAAAAGAAATACTAAAGAAAAAAAAATAGCAAATATTTGTATTAAAGAAATGATACTTGAGGACTAAAAGGAAAAAAACTTTCGAAAACTAAACTTGAACTATGCAAACCCTGGCTTGCCCTACATACACACTCTCTACGCGCCGCAATACGTGCCGCAGTATAACAATTACTACACTCTTTAACATGATTTCAATTCTTCTAAAAGTCATTCTAAAGTTTTTAGATTTAAAATTCCAAGATTCAAAATTCTTATTTTTTCAAATTCTTCACCATATTTTTCTCTTTATACGAATTTAGATAATTTAGATATTCAAAATCAATCTCAACAAGCTTTTACTTCTCCAAATATCGTATCGTTATCGATAATTTGCAAACTCAATTTCAACGAATAATTTTATCAATTTTAATTCACTATATCTTTATGTATTATCGTTATTATCTATTTAAAATAAATTTATTATTATTATCAGATGAATATACCAATATTATAAATATACGTCGGGATTATCGCCGATATATTATTATACGTCCTATTTTGCCTTTTCCTAAGTGAACATACGACCAAATATTAATAAAAACATATTATTCATAATTTTGTGGAGTAACAATGCTTTTTATTAAATTAGGATATGATAAAGGATATGGAAAAGTTGATTGTGTTATATAGTAAGTATAAAAGTGTTAAGCAAACTATTTGATCTTTTTTTGATAAATTTTTAATGCATATTGTTTTGAACTACAGTCTTCTATACCACAATGCAATTTTTAATCCAATTTCAATATTTGTGACTAAAAATCTCTCTCTCTTTTTTTTATTAAGCTTATTTACTATAAAATAATTTAACATTTATAAAGTCATAATGAAATATTATACATATCTTCAAAATATGCAGTAAAATCCAAGTTTTTCTTATTCTAGAGATTACATACCTTAATGTATTTATGGGATGTACAAAAATTTTTTAAGGTACTGAATTTAATTTCTTCATTATACATTAATTATCCGCATATTTAGTCTGCCCAAAAAAAAGAAAAATTGTGTTTCCTAATGAACTTTATTCCACTTCATTCATCTATTTACAGTTAATTTACTTATTAACTATTATAACATCAGTATTTATTTTAATTTATTGGCTGTAATCTTTATATATAGTTTTCCAGGACCTGGATAATGTCAGTCTATATTTTTTACTTTCCCTCTCTCGTCTTCCCTCTCTTTTTCTTTCGTTTCCTCCTCTCTTTCAACCTTCCCTTCACCTAAATTAAATACTTTTCCCAAAGTTAAAAATTATAAATTTAATTTTTTTTAGGTTACATTTTAGTTTTAGCGGAACTCTATATAATTTTCATTTTTTTTTATCTTCTCCCTTTGGTTTAATAAAGTGTCTTAAGATATTTCAGTTTATCATTATCGTTATGAATGCATTATTATATAATAATTAAATATATTAAACGTTAATAATTGCAATAAATATTATCAGGAACTATTATCAATATCATTTAGATTACTGTTATTTATAATAAATTAAATATCAATATTATAATTGAATTGTAAAAATAGCATTTTATTAGTATAAAGTCATTACTTTAATTCGAATACACGCGAATAATTTAATTATTTTAATTGGCCATTCAAATTTTATTAATATATGAATACTTAACGTTAAAATTAATTAACGTACGCGCTAATAATTAAACAATTTTTAATTATTTTTTAAATTTGAATTGTAATAATCAATTGTTATTATTTGAGATAAAATTTTTTATTATGCCAAAGAATCTGCCATCTTATTTCACGACAAGAAATAACTTGATTTAATTAACATTGCAAAAATTAAACAAAATAAGTGAGGTATTATTAAAATAAAATAATTGGGATTCTTCGACTTTGAGAACAATATACCAATCTATTTGATTATCAATAATTCATGTGACTTGGCATATCATGTGTTTTGTGACACTACAACGTATTGGGCTTAGTAAATGGCTTTTTTTAATGTAGTAGTAGTTCTATCGATTAACAAGTCGAGGAATTTTTTATTTAAATAATTTTTTATTGGTACTTTTATCTTTTGCATTATTCGACGAAGATTTTTTAACTGATTATTTACTGTTATCATTATTATCCTTATTAATGAATACTATAAATTCTAAATAAAAAAGCTTAAATAAATTTGTTCTTTAAATTATACAATCTAAGCAATCAGAGTTATTAGAAATAAAATTTTCATCCAAGATTTCAAATGAATAAATTTTATCACATTCTGATGGATGAGATTGCATCGCAAAAGTACTAGTATTAAATTGTTTCCGTTCTAGAGCTTTTGCAAATTCTCTCATAATACTTACTACTTGGGAACTATTAGTATCTGTATCACCCATTGTCATATGTTCAATTCCATCAACTATTATATATTTATTAAAAAAACTAAGCCATTCAGATATCGTGCTTTCAATAGCTTTTAAAGTTGGTCTTTTGGTAGGTTCTGAGTCCCAACATGCTTTCATCAAATCTTTATAATTCTCTGGAGTATTTTTTATAATTTCAGGACGTTCTCCTTCACAAATGCTTAGATTAAGTTGGTAATCATATTCTTCACCATAAAATGGAGGAACACCTGATGTAAATTCCCACATTATCATTGAAAAACTATAGATATCACTTGCTGAAGTGTAAGGGTTACCTCTTAATACTTCAGGTGCTATATAAGGCATAACACCATAAATATTTTCAGAATTTTGTAAATTACTTACAGAATTACATAATCCTAAATCAATAATATAAATCTCATTATTTGATATCAAAATATTACCATCATGAAGATCACGATGAACAAGACCAGATTCATGTATTATTTTAAGTCCCAAAATAATTTTTTTCAATAATTGTAATTTATCATACCAATTAAGTTTAACTATATTGGGTAAACATTTTCTCAAGCTTCCTTCTTTTACATAGCTCATTACTATCATATAATTTAAACTATTTGGATCTTGAGTAATTCCAAAAAATCGAACAAATTTTGAAAATGATTTTTTCTGACAATTATAATTATACTTCCATTCATTTAAAAATTCGTCATCTAAATCTGAAAAATTATTAAGGTTTTTAAGAATAACTTCATAACCTTTTTGTAAAGTCCATCTATTCCATTGTTGTTTGTCGAAATCCCAACTATCAATAGGTCCGTCTAACCAGATAGCCTTATCAATTGTACCAAATCCTCCTTTATCATAATAGTTGATATTATTCAATTTGTTATAAGGAATCCATTCTAATACTTCATTGATATTTTTAGCATTTAGTTGTGCATCTTGAATAAATTTATCAATAAATTTATTTCCACTAGTCCATTTTAAAAAGTCTTGTTGAAATCGCTTAGAATTACACTGTTGACACCATTGATAACCAATATATAGTTGATTGCATTCTTTACATTTACCACTATTAACTTTGCTATTTTCTGTTACTTTTTGATACCAATAAAAAGCTTTTTCTAAATCCTTTTCTATTCCCATAGCATATTTATAACAGATAATTAAATTACCCATTGCATCTTCATTACCACTTTTTGCTGCTTTATGGTACCAATAAAAGGCTTTTTCTAAATTTCTTTCTGTTCCTTCACCATTGTAAAACATACTTGCAAGATGATATTGTGCATCAATATGATCCTTTTCTGCTGCTTTTTGATTCCAATAAAAGGCTTTTTCTAAGTTCTTTTCTGTCCCTTCACCATTATAATATAAACATGCAAGGTTATATTGTGATTTAGCACTATCATTTTCTGCTGCTTTTTGATTCCAATAAAATGCTTTTTCTAAATTTCTTTCTGTTCCTTTACCATAGTAATATAATGATGCAAGATTATGTTGTGCAATTTCATTACCATTTTCTGCTGCTTTTTGATTCCAATAAAATGCTTTTTCTAAATTTTTTTCTAGTATTCCTTCATCATCACTTACATAATATAGAGCTAAAATACTCATCGCATTGGTATTACCACCTTCTGCTGCTCTTTGATACCAATAAAATGATTTTTCTAAATTCTTTTCTATCACTTCACCAGCGTAATATATACATGCAAGATTATATTGTGCTTTGATCTGATTCTTTTCTGCTGCTTTTTGATACAAATAAAACGCTTTTTCTAGATTCCTTTCTGTTCCTTGACCGTTGTCATACAAACGTGCAAGATAATATTGTGCATCAATATGATCCATTTCTGCTGCTTTTTGATACCAATAAAAGGCCTTTTCAAAATTCTTTTCTGTTCCTTCGCCATTGTTATAACAAACAGCTAAATTATTCATCGCATATTTATCATTATTTTCTGCTGCTTTTTGATACCAATAAAAGGCTTTTTCTAAGTTCTTTTCTGTTCCTTCACTATTCAAACGTGCAAGATTATATTGTGCATTAATAGAATTTCTTTCCGCTGCTTTTTGATACCAATAGAAGGCCTTTTCTAAATTCTCTTCTGTTCCTTTACCATTTTTGTACAAATATGCAAGGTTACATTGTGCATCGATATGATCCTTTTCTGCTGCTTTTTGATACCAATAAAAGGCTTTTTCTAAATTCTCTTCTGTTCCTTTACCATTTTTGTACAAATATGCAAGACTACATTGTGCATCGATATGATCCTTTTCTGCTGCTTTTTGATTCCAATAAAAGGCTTTTTCTGAATTTATTTCTGTTCCTTCGCCATGATTATATAAACATGCAAGATTATGCATTGCATTCTCATGTCCATTTTCTGCTGCTTTTTGATACCAATAAAAGGCTTTTTCTAAATTATTTCTTTCTGTTCCTTTACCAGAGTAATATAATGATGCAAGATTATGTTGTGCAATTTTATTACCATTTTCTGCTGATTTTTCAAACCAATAAAATGCTTTTTCTAAATAGTTTTCTATATCTTTATTGCTGTAGTATAAACATGCAAGTTTATATTGTACGAGTTCATTACCAAATTCTGCCGCTTTTTGATACCAATAAAAGGCTTTTTCTAAATTCTTTTCTGTTCCTTCATATAATAAAGCAAGTTTACGCATTGCACCTTCATTACCATTTTCAGCTGCTTTTTGATACCAATAAAAGGCTTTTTCTAAATTATTTTCCATTTCTTCATATAATAATGCAAGTCCACACATTGCAAATTCATTACCATTTTCAGCTGCTTTTTGATACCAATAAAAGGCTTTTTCTAAATTCTCTTCTGTTCCTTTACCATTTTTGTACAAATATGCAAGACTACATTGTGCATCGATATGATCCTTTTCTGCTGCTTTTTGATTCCAATAAAAGGCTTTTTCTGAATTTATTTCTGTTCCTTCGCCATGATTATATAAACATGCAAGATTATGCATTGCATTCTCATGTCCATTTTCTGCTGCTTTTTGATACCAATAAAAGGCTTTTTCTAAATTTCTTTCTGTTCCTTTACCAGAGTAATATAATGATGCAAGATTATGTTGTGCAATTTTATTACCATTTTCTGCTGATTTTTCAAACCAATAAAATGCTTTTTCTAAATAGTTTTCTATATCTTTATTGCTGTAGTATAAACATGCAAGTTTATATTGTACGAGTTCATTACCAAATTCTGCCGCTTTTTGATACCAATAAAAGGCTTTTTCTAAATTCTTTTCTGTTCCTTCATATAATAAAGCAAGTTTACGCATTGCACCTTCATTACCATTTTCAGCTGCTTTTTGATACCAATAAAAGGCTTTTTCTAAATTATTTTCCATTTCTTCATATAATAATGCAATTCCACACATTGCAAATTCATTACCATTTTCAGCTGCTTTTTGATACCAATAAAAGGCTTTTTCTAAATTATTTTCCATTTCTTCGTATAATAATGCAAGTTTACACATTGCAAGTTCATTACCATTTTCAGCTGCTTTTTGATACCAATATAAGGCTTTTTCTAAATTCTTTTCTATTCCCTCGCCATTGTCATACAAACTTGCAAGATGATATTGTGCATCGATATGATTTCGTTCTGCTGCTTTTTGGTACAAATAAAAGGCTTTTTCTAAATTATTTTCTATTTCTTTACTGTTATAATATAAGAGGGCAAGTTTATATTGAATTTCTTCGTTACCATCTGCAGCTATTTTTTGGTACCAATAAAGTGATTTTTCTAATTTTTTTTCTGTTTTTTGATATAATAATGCAAGTTTATACATAGCAAGCTTATCACCACTTTCTGCTGCTTTTTGATACCAATATGAAGCTTTTTCTAAATTCTTTTCAGTTCCTTCACCATCATCATATAAACATGCAAGATTATAAATTGCAAACTCACTACCATTTTCTGCTGCCTTTTGAAACCAATAAAAAGCTTTTTCTAAATTTTTTTCTGTCCCTTTACCATTTTTATAAACATGTGCAAGATCACTTTGTGCATTAATATGATCCTTTTCTGCCGCTTTTTGAAACCAATAAAAGGCTTTCTCTAAATTCTTTTCTATCTCTTTACCACCATTGTTATATAAACATGCGAGAGTATACATTGCATGTTTGTTACCATTTTCTGCTGCCTTTTGAAACCAGTAGAAAGCTTTTTCTAAATTCTTATCTGTCCCTTTACCATCGTAATAACAACATGCAAGATTATGTTGTGCGTTAATATGATCCTTTTTTGCTGCTATTTGATACCAATAAAAGGATTCTTCTAAATTCTTTTCTTCACTATATAATAATGCAAGATTATAAATTGCAGATATATTTCCATTTTTTGCTGCTTTTAAATACCAATAAATGGCTTTCTCTAGATTCTTTTCTGTTCCTTTACCATTTTTATAAAAATGTGCAAGATAACATTGTGCGTTGACGTGATCTCTTTTTGCTGCTATTTGATGCCAATAAATGGCTTTCTCTAAATTCTTTTCTGTTCCTTTACCATTTTCATAACAATGTGCAAGATTATATTGTGCTTTGACATCATCCCTTTTTGCTGCTATTTGATACCAATAAAAGGCTTTTTCTAAATTATGTTCTGTTTCTTCATATAATAATGCAAGATTATACATTGCATCTTCATTGCCATTTTCTGCTGCTTTTTGAAACCAATAAAAGGTTTTTTCTAGATTCTTCTCCGTCCCTTTACCATTGTTATAAAAATGTGCAAGATTATACATTGCAAACTCATTGCCATTTTCCGCTGCTTTTTGATTCCAGTAAAAGGCTTTTTTTAAATTCTTTTCAGTACCTTCGCCATAGTCATATAAACATGAAAGATTATACATTGCAAGATTATTACCACTTTCTGCTGCTTTTTGAAACCAATAAAAGGCTTTTTTCAAATTTTTTTCAGTTTCTTCACCATTGTAGTATATACATGCAAGTTTATATTGTACGCGTTCATTACCATTTTCAGCTAATTTTTGATACCAATAAAGAGATTTTTCAAATTTTTTTCTGTTTTTTCATATAATAATGCAAGATTATACATAGCAAGCTCATTACCATTTTCAGCTGCTTTTTGAAACCAGTAAAAGATATTTTTTAAATTCTTTTCTGTTTTTTCACTATTGCAATAAAAAAATGCAAGATTATATTGTGTAATATGATTACGTAAACATGCAAGAACATATTGTGCACTAATACTAATATTATTACTTGACATTTTGATTTTTTTTTAAATAAACAATTTCATGTCAAATGTTAGGAAAAGAATTTTTTTTCGTTTAAATACAATCTGGATTTTTAACATAAATTTTAAACATTCTAAATTTAGCAGTATTAAATATTACAGTCAGAATTAATGTAACAACAATATGTTTCATCAATGCTACGCAAATATATCTGGACCCGATGCATTGATTTCGGGTGTATAGAAAACATGTATTGAACGGTTACTAGCTAAATATGTTTTGTACAGTTGATTTTTTCGCATGTATGATATACATCCATTTTTAGTAACCATACAGTCCATACATGTATAGTCTTCTGCCCCGCGTGATTTTGTGCCACATCAGCCTCATTGATTTAATTTATTTACGTTTAACAGCAGTGATTTTGTAACTTTCGAAACTCTCCTTTCTTTTTTTTCTTCCTTTATTTAATGTCAGATAAAAGTTTATTATTTAAGTACAAAATTTAAAACTTATTGTTGGTTTGTTTACATATTTGTGGAGTTATTTTTATATTTTGTAACAATATTAAATGCATTATACATTTTTTAAATCTCTTTAGGTAATATGAGTGCGTTTATATATTTATTTAGGTATTATTTATTGTACTTGTTATATCTATTAGGAGAGACGCGTTTTTATATTTATTTAGGTTTATTTACTATACTTATTATTTTATTAGGAGATACGCATTATTTTATTAATAAATAAGCAGACAAATTTCAAAAATTTTTTTTTTTAAATTTAAAAACATAAAAGTTTAAAAGCATGAAATCAATATTTTTTATACTTTAAAGTATGAAAATTTAATTTCTTTATATTTTAAAAGTGCGAGAAGCGAAAAAAATTTGCATTAAAATTTCCTAAGATAAATGTTATGCAAAAGCCAAAAAGCTGATGCGCCACAAAGATGGTGATGCTAGTAGGTCATCCAAACTATACAATATATGTATGGTTACTGTCGGTTACTGTCATGGGATAATTTTTTTATATATATTTTATTTTTATTTTTTTATTTTAGTATAGTTATTTTTAGTTATTTTTAGATATTTAGTGATTAGAAAGCATAGTGGTGAGAAGGTGGCTGAATACAAGTGGCTGTATAGCCCAGATCGCCACAATTGGCCGGGAGGCGATAAGCAATTCTGTTCGAATAGACAGATTTGCACAAAATATTAACGTTATAAAAAGGACCGTTGTTGGAGGTGCAGTTCATAGTTCAGTTCAAGTCAGTCAGAGTTCAACATAAGTTCAGTTCATAATAATCAAAGAAATAATAATGTTAATTGGAATGAAATGACTTGTTGTACATGTGGAAAACCAGGACATACTTCTAGAATCTACAGAGAAAGTCAAGGAAAACCATACGGAGGAAATAACCGAATTAATAGAGGAAATAAGTTTAGTTTAGGTTTTATTTTCACCGATAGATATACGGATATTACAGAGCGCCGAGAGAGGCAATAATATCGTATTTTGTTTAATTGTTAATAAACCTGCCGATCTGTTTCCGCATTATTCATATACGTTTTATCATTTTTTGACACATTGTTTATTTTTGTTTATTATTGTTTATTATTGTTCACTTTGTTAACTTTTGTCATACATTGTTGATTTTTCGTATATATCTTATAACTGACTAATTGTCTTTAAACACACCACCCGCTTAAACCTATCACATCACTTATTGTCGTTTACAATCGTTTATTATCGTTTACCCGCACAAAATTTTATCCTATCGCTCGTCATATATCGTTATATTACCCTGCCATTTATTAACCGATCCTTATATTTCTTTCTGTTACTACCTACCGAACGCGTAAACCCTACAACACATATTTAGCAGCTTGTCGATCACTTTTTTTTACTACAGTATGATCAAAATTGCAGGGTTTTTCTGTCATATGCAAACCTAAATTTCACCATAATACGCAGAATTTTTTTTATTCTCTGGGTTAAAATGAACGTTTTGATTCAATTTTTTCTGTTGTTTCCTAACAAAAGTTAAAAGATCTATTCGTGAAGTCGGTTATTTTTTATTAAAATATTATAGCCCTTCAGGTAAAGAAGCTATACAAACTAAATATAAAAAAAATAATTTGAGTTTATTCAAGTTTTTTAGCGTTTAACTGACGAAATAATATTGTTTTTATTTATTTTAGTTGAAGATAACTCAGTTCACGAACTCTCCCGTGTTATTAGTACCTTCAGGATCTAAGTCGCATTCTTTGACCAATCAAAAAATCCGTAAAACTGCCGATCCATTTTTCAAAGAAATTTCCGGGACCAGCGGTCTCGGAAAAGTGCCAAGAAATTTTTTATTAACAGGGATAAAAATGAATTAATTAGTCTTCTCGTACATAGTCAATCCTATGAATTGCTATTTGAAACGTATAAAGTACTTTATAAGCTTTCATTATATTTTTCTTGATTGTACGACCACTGAAAAAATCTCATCAAAAGGTGATTCACTATCTTCGGCTTCGTTCTCATTTTCATCGTTTTCAAATTTATAATAGTTTTGATCGTTATAATCATAACCGTATATCATATCTCCAGAAGATTCTGCGATATTTTTATTATCAACTAAAATATTGTGTCTAAGATCATTATTTACATGATCATTTTTACTTTTGACCCTGTAAAAAATCTGATCCGCGTTTTAACTTTCCATGTTTTTTCCGTAAATATATCATTTTCATAGAATTTATAGCCTTAAATCATGGAAATTTTCATCTCGCTAACACGGATATCCGTGAATGTATCATTTTCACAGAATTTTTATGGAAGACACGGAGAATAATGGAAATATTCGGATAAAAATTTTTCATAGGGCGAACGTTTTGTCACATACGGCACAACACTTTCTTTCCCTAATAGAGATTTTTGTCGATATTAATAGAATTAGTTTCATCAGATTTACAAAGTAATCCTTATACCTTGAACAACGACGTGGATATCATCATCGTTAAGCAACTTTAAAGTGCTGATTCATCTGTTAAATGGAAAAGAATCAGAAAATCCGCATCAAATATTATAAAATCATTTTTGTTCAAATCTCGGGAAACTTGCACTGCCCATAACTTAGTATCAATGGACAATATTCTGAAATATATCCTTTGCTTCTTTCAGGGTCGCCTGCTTAAACCCATAGACACTTTTGTGTTTTCTGACAACGACCACGAACTGGCACATTTCGTTATACATAGGGCTGCCCATTATTGTCCGGAGCGAAGCGAAGGACTATATATGTCTACGCACTATGATGATCTATGGAAATAACGTGTAAATTTTCAATCACGTGAGTTTCTCTGTCCAGGAATTCCAAGGCGTTATGCTGCTAATAATTAGTAGAATATCGCTACATCTTTATTTATTATACCTCGCTCCGGACTTACAACGGTTCCCGTTTCCTAGTAAAATAATATACGTAAGTATTCATAAAACCAATTTCAAATGTATGATCAACATGCTATACACCAAAGCATTTGTCAAAAAACATCATTTCGTATGAAAACCTCAGTCCCTTGATTTGCAAGTTCAGATTGGATAAAAATTTCGATCGTCATAACTCCTCATTCTGGTTAAAAGGAAAATATGAATCGAGAAAGAACAATTGATCTCACGGAAAATGTCGTATGATGGCGCCATATCTGAAAGATATTGTTTCTCACTTTAACATAATTAAGTTATCGTTTCTTTCGCTACTGATAAATTTATAACAAGCCACCGAGTCTATTTTATTAGCCACGATGAGGTTTTTACGAGTATATATAGTACACCCTTTCAACTTTTTTTTTTAACTTACATTTGTTCACATAAACTCATTTTCAGCAAAATTCAAACGAATCATTATTCAAGTTTTAATATTTTATGGTCCTATTTTGCCTTTTCCTAAATATATATAGTGTATATTTCACTATACTTTATCCGTAATTTGTAAAATTCAAACAAATCATTTAATTCTTTAATAACTTACATGTCCAAAGCTTCAAAGTAATCATTTAAATATATCATTATTTACGTTCTAAGTTCATTGTAAGTGCCATGATCCAGTTTAGTATCTCTATAGTGAACATACGACCAAAATATTAATAAAACATATTATTCACATCTTTGTGGAGTAACAATGCTCTTTATTATTAAATTAGGATATGATAAAGAAGATGGAAAAGTTGATTGCGTTAAATAGTATAAAAGTGCTAACAACCTATTTGATCTTTTTTTTGATAAATTTTTAATGCACATTGTCTGACATTTTGGTAGAAGGTTTCATGATTTAAATTGCATGAATTGCCAATGTATACTATATAGATACTGTATATAGCGATATGAGCGATATAAGTAAATATAATGAAGAATGATCGCGATAAAAAAATTGAAAGATTCTGGTATTACTGAAAACGAGATCCAGAACTAAAATCGTACCTATAAAAATAATAGTCAGTTTAAAATATAATAAATATATATTTCATTTAAATTCAATAATATTAACAATATTTAAAACATACCATTAAATTCTCTTCTTTAGTAATTGATTATTTAAATGTTATGCTGTTTTAAGTGGTTCTAAATATAGTATCAGAATATAAATTTTTTTATTTAATCATTAAAAAATTTTTTAAAAAAAATATGTATTACTTGTTGAAAACGTCCAAATATTTCTTCAATTCTCATTAAAGGTTCATCTCTCTCTTGAGTGGTACATAGTTTATAATCTCCCGAAATCGTTTGTTGTAATAGTAGATCCAGTTTATCCATATCATCGTTTATTTGAAATATCAAAACATTCGTAGTAGATAACTTCACTGGAATGGTATATTTGATCATATTGAAGGATCAATAACTTCATTTATAGCTGGCTTTGTTGTTTCAATTACAGGACAATTATATCCAGTACCTACAGATAAAAAAAAAATATTAAATATATATATATAGTATATAGAGAAAGAAAAGAAATTAAAAGCTTACTCCGATTATTTAATCTTGGTAAAGATTTTAATAAAAACTCTAATTTATTGTTACATGTTCCACAAGAAATCAAATCAACATCCGTATTATTTGTTGGATTAGAAACTATATGTTGATAAAAATCTCAACTGATAGTAATTTATTGTATTACTTATCATAATACATACATATCCTTCAGCATTATAAGTTGCAGTACATAATTTAGTTGTTATATTATTTAATTTTTTGGTAGTTTAGTAGATAGTTTAGATTTTCATCTAATAGATGGAGGTTTTGGTTTTATGTATATTTTAAATAAAGGATCATCAGTAATAAAAGATCCAAATCTTCAATACTGGAGAGTTTATGTATCATTCCTAAGAGAAGTACAGATTCACATTTACCAAGGTATATGATAATAGGTTTGGTGTATAAAAATCACCATTTTTACGTTCCACCACTTCTCCTGTTGTAATATCTCTAAAATAAGATGAAAAAGTTAATTGACTGAACAATAAAATATTTTCAAAAAAAAAAATTGTTATTTGTAAAAATACTTACGGTAGTATGCTAAACCAACGCCATGTTGCTATACTGACCTTCTTCATCTGATTTTTCAATACTAATAAGCTTATGTTCAACAAATCTGTTAGCATTTCCTAAATATATTTTGCTAAAAAAATACTATTGATTAAACTTACTTTATAGACTCGTTGCTGTAATTAATTATTATGTTATATTTTCCCTTAACACCATTGTTTGATTTAAGATAAACTATTATTACATGATTATCAATTAAGGGTAAAATATCCATATTAATGGGACAAACTGCTTCAGGAAAAGTGTAATTAAAATCCATATATTTTATTTTTCCTGTTTTATCCATCAATTGTAGATGAAAATAAGGTAACATGCATGCTGAATCTTTATCTTCAAAGGCCTTCAGTTCTTCATAAATGAATGATATCTTGGAGTGATATATCTTGGAGGGATTTATTTTAAGATTTAATATATATACTGTATCTCGCGATGATATGTTTTGAGATGAGACAAAAATGCAATAGATGGATATTAAACAATAAAGGTAATTTCTCGTCATTTATAGTATCTTGATTATTTATAAATATTCTTTTTATTAAACGTGAAAAAAACAAAAAAAACAAACGTGTTTAAAAAAAAAACCAAACATTAAAAAAAGGGGGGAGTGAATGATTATTCATTGTAATACAATTTCAAGCATTTCTATTATTCAAAACCGATCTGCATTACTTTATTCACATATGTAAAAAAAATGCTGTAAAAGGTATGTTACAGAAAAATGAATTAGTCTATTAATAGTTAATTGGTAATTTAAATGGAAAAATTAATTGTTTACGTCTAACAGTCTTTGAAAGTAATTTGGAACCTTGTATTTGGTATGCACATGTGTTTGGTATCAAAGGAGTTAGTAGTAAAACGTCTATTACCTTGTACAAATAAACCTTGGAAGCAATTAAACCATAAGTACTGGGATCAATAAACATAAACATATAGTAAATTTATGTAAAAAATTCATCATAATTGATGTTAGTATCACTGTTACAGAAATTTTGGTGTATTATTACTCTTCGTCTATCACTCAGCTATGTTTCATCTTTCTATGATTATTGGATGCAAAATGGTGCAATAAACAAGCCAATTTGCTGACATTTTGACAAATTATTCCTCATAGAGATATGAAACCATTACCATTTGTAAGACAAGCAGAACAGTAATGCAGGGGAATGAAAAGATATTCATAAAAATTTTATTATACATAAAACGAGACAATGAAAATTTATCGGTACAGGAAATTATCAGTACACCAGGGATCGGTACACGGTAAATTGTTATTTATTACGACTACAGCAGGCTAGTGAGTACGACTACGTGTGATTACGTGTCGTACTCACGTACTCATTACCACGTGACTTGCTGCGGAATTACTATATAAGGCAATGGCGCAGTAATCACATGTTAGTGAGTACGTGAGTACATAGTGTGACAAATAACGTAACCGTACTCACTAGCCTGCTGTAGTCGTAATAAATAACCCTATAATCATCGGTACATAGAGGTTTGACTGTAGTATTGACGTAAGTACTAACAAGAATTGGTGTTTCGATCCGATCCGTTGATTAGCATCACAACATTTTCTCAAACTATAATTTTTGTCAGATTTAAAAAATTATTCTTCTGCAATTTTTATTAATTTTGGTCAATGAAACTTATAGCTCCAACTTAAATAAACCGATGCCAAACCGTAGTAAACCGCGGATTGACCCGTTAAAACCCATCCGGATTGAAGCACTAACAGGAATGACTGCAGTTTTTTAATTCAGTTACACCAGGATTATATTTTATTTAAAAAACAGTCTTTAGCTTATCTTTTACAAAATATTAATTATAGTATAATCAATAACATAAATTGTGGGTAAATTAATATCTTAAAAAGTTTAAATAACAATTTTATTAAAATCGATTGTAACATGATAATATTCGGTCAAAATTCCATGATGTCTTTAGCAATTTACAAAACAAATTCTTTTGATATTAATTAAGAGATTATTTCATTGATAATTATAATTATTTTCTGATGAATATTTTAGTGATAACTAAGTACTATTTTAGTTTAATTGTCCAAAGCGTAGCGTAGGACCGTTTACTTCTAAGCATAACCGCGACTAATTAGACTTTTTATGTATATGTCACGTGATGGAAATAAATTAGTAATAATCGTGTTCTAATGAAATTTTTATAAATGTGTAAAGTTCATGCTTGCTTCGTTTGATAAAAAAAATCAAGTCGTGTTTTTTTATTGTGGTTTTTCTTATTGAATTTTGTTTATTTGCCTGTAATGCGAAGTAAAAAGGAGCTTAGCCAAACTGCTGGGGCAATTAGGAAAAGTAAAAAAGAGATGATAAAAATGCTACATGCGTCTTGTTAATGACGGTGAAAGTGAAAAAAGAAAAAATTCCTTAGAAACACCCGAGCAGCATGAATTCCGTTTGGCTAGAAATTGCTTGTAAACAAAAACAAAAAAAAAAGATACCGCCGCGTTTTAGAAACTGCAGATGTATTTGTCTGCTGAATCGTCAGGATAAACCGCTTCCTGATAGGACCCGGACAATTATAATCAAGGTCATATCCCCTATGTTAAGAATTTTTAGAAATTTATTGTTGCCATGATCTTGAATTTATTTTAAAAGATGTAAATGTAAAATCTTAATAAAATAGTTGTCTTCCTACTATTTATAACTTTGTAATTTAAAAGGTAATATTTATTAATATCAGATATAGTTTTTTTTTGAATATTTTTATGTATACCAATAGTGATCCAAATTTTGCCATTTTAATCAGTAAATTTGCATAATTTTGGTATCAAAAGATTATTTTCTTTAAAAGAAACATTTTTTTCTATATTATTTTATAATATTAATAAAATGATAAGATAAATAATGTATAAAGTTTAAAACATAGTAGTTGGATATGACCTCAACTATAATTATCCGGGGTCCTTTCCTGATAATATTATAATATTTTGCGAAAACTTCGTACTGATGTGAATATGGAAAATTGTTATCGGTGTTATAGCGATAACAATTATGTGAAAAATTCTCTGCTAAAAACAATATGGATTCAGGTGAATGTACCTGATGAGTTACCGAGATCGAAGAAATGTTGATTGCACAAACTTTTCCCATCATCTCGGTATATTATCTTGGAGGCTAGTAAGCCTACCGCAAACTTTCCTTAAGATATCAGATATAGGAAAGTTTATAACCCGGCTTTCACATCCTCATCGCTAGATATGCTTGTTGCGTTCCCTAGTTTAGATTAATTTAGTAAATCTAATATTTGATTAATTCATGTGACAATTTAGAATTTTAAACCGCATGAATTAGAAATGTTCTCGGATAAATTTAATTTTTAGTGAAATTTTATTTGATATAAAGCATTTAACGATAATTTATTTGAGGTTTTTATTTTCTACGCACCTGCATAAATTGCAAGGGCACATAAAATTTAAATTATTATAAAAATTTTACAATTTTACGCAATATGAAATTTTACTAAAATTTATAAAATTTATCTAGTGTACATATTTTTTTTTACGCACCCCTAATAATAATACAATTACTTATAAAAATGAAACTTATATAATACGTCTACAATATCTACAGTATAATTAAAACAATGATAAGTTAACAATTTTTCGTCATAAATGTCAATTAACAACTTACATAAGAGTATGCAGAGATATGTTTTTTGACACCGATGATGGTCAATTATCTTCTTAATTATTGCTCACATGGAATTTTTATGACTTATTGCGTATTTTGAATTTTATTTTTATTTATTTTATTTAAAAAATTAAGACAATAATGGGAGTCATACAAACTTCCTTACAAAAGGAAGCATATTTTGAAACCTTTCGCTATTTATATTAATATTAGTCTAGTCATTACCGTTACGTATACCACGTGATTAATATTAAACTCTGCATTTAATAAAATTTTAAACTATCGAAACTTTTCCCTTTGAAACTTTCCCCCCTTTCCTTCATACTTTCCCTTTCCCTCGTCCTATGCCTTTCCTCTCATCCTTCCTCTTTCCTAATTCTTCACTCTATAAATTTCTTAATAATTAAAGAAACGTTTAATAAAGATTCGATTTTTTCTTAAAAAAAAAATTTTTAACCGTAAATTCTTAATTTTTTGAACAACTCTTTTTCTTATCAATTTGAATATTATTAATACTACAAATGTTATCAAAAATATTTAATGAACACACTTACGGGTCATTGTAAAAGGTGCACTCTCGTCAATTAAAGACGTATATTCAATAAATGAAAGTGCAGTAAACCCTTTTTTTTGATCAAGGTAAATGATAATAATATTTTTTTTGGAGAATAGTGTCATATTGCCATCCACCACTTGTTGATAACTAACCTCTGTTCATTTACTGGAATTATTTTAGAAAATTCTTGAACCATATTCATGAAAAACACTGAATGATTCGTTGTTTGGAAAAATTTCAAACTTTCTTCCTCATTTAATCGAAGTAATCCTGTAACTGAATCTGAATGTTGTGCCGTTTTAAATGGTTCTAAATATAGTAAAAGAGTATAAATTTTTCTATTTGATTATTAAAAATTTAAAAAAAAATATGTAATATAAATTATTTTCAACTCACATAATAGGAGGAATTGGGTTGGCTAAATGTGCTTTCAAAAATTGGGATATGTACTGTGTAGTTATCACTTCCAACGGTATATAGTTTATAATCTCCCGAAAATGTTTGTTGAAATCATAGATCCGGTTTATCCGGATAATCATTTATTTGAAATATTGAAACATTCACAGTAGATAACTTCACTGGAATCATGGTATATTTGATCATTATTTTTTTGATTAAAAGATCAATAACTTCATTGATAGCCAGCAGCTGGCTTTGTTGGTTCAGTATCTACAGATAAAAAAAAAATATTAAAATATATATATATATATGTAAAGAAAGAAAAGAAATTAAAAGCTTACTCTGATTATTTAATTTTGATAAGATAAAGATTTAATAAAAATCCTAATTTATTTTTGTTCTGTTCCTTTGCTTCAAAATAGTACTATTCATCTGAAATGTATTATAATGGAAGAATTCTGGCCCAAAAGATCCCATGATCGCATATCATCTACATTGTATTATTTAATGACATATATCCTTCAGTATTATAAAGTCGCAATACATAATTTAATTGTAATTTTTTCGGTGGTTTTGTAATTAATTATTATGCCATATTTTTCTTAACACCATTGATTGATTTAGTATAAACTATCATTACATGATTAAAAATTAAAGGTAAAATATCCATATTAAAGGGGCAAACTGTTTGATATATTTTAGATGAAATATCATCTTACGATGATATGTTTTGAAATAGAATGAAAAAGCAATAGATGGATATTAAACAATAAAGGTGACAACACCTTTAAATTGAACATTTTTACCAAGAGGCGTGAAAAATGTGAAATTTTTTACTGGAGGATTACAGAACATTTATATATGTTTCCCGTAATTTATATTTTGATTATTTATTAACTATTAATAACTTTTCTTTTTATACATGTTTCAAAAAAAAAAGGAAAAACCCCCAAACGTGTTTCAAAAAAAGAAAAGAAAAAACCAAACGTATTTCAAAAAAAAAAAAGAAACGTGTTTTAAAAAAAAAAGGGAAAATAATCCCCCAAAAAAAAGGGGGAATGATTATTGACTACTTTCAAAACTGATCTGCATTGCTTTATTCACATATGTAAAAGAGATGCTGTAAAAAGTATGTTATAGAAATTTGAACTAGTTTATTAATAGTTAATTAGTAATTTAAATGGAAAAATTAATTGTTTATGTTTGACACTCTTTGAAATCATTGGTATCAAAGGAGTTAGTAGTATAACGTACAAATAAACTTTGGGAAGCAATTAAACTATAAGCACTGAGGTCAATAAACTTAAACATATAGTAAATTATGCACACAATAATATTTAATTTTAGTATCACTGTTAACAGAAAATTTTGACATTTTTGGTGTATTATTTATTATTCTTCTATCGCTCATCTATATTTCATCTCTCTATGATCATTGGATGCAAAATGTCGCAATAAACAAACCAATTTGCTGACATTTTGACATATTATTCTTCATCTATTGTATCTAGAGATAACTCTGACGAAGCAGATATTCATAAAAGTATATTTCTTAATTTAGCATAAAACAATGAATAAAAAATGGAGCATTATGATATTAAATTTTAAAATTTTCAACATGAGACATTCCTATTGTTTAATTGTCATGATCACCTGTTAAACCGATCTATTTTAAGATAACAATCTTACGGAGACTTACAATCAATACACAACTCAAAATTAGCTTATACAGGGTAATCTAAATATATAATAATTTACTAGATATACAGTAAAAAATTTATTCCGTGTTTTTTATTCCATGTTATTTCATAGATGTATCATATTTACGGAGCTTATAGCCTCAAATGTTATTAGTACCTTCAGGATCTAAGTCACATTCTTTGACAAATCAAAAATCCGTAAAACTGCCGATCCATTTTTCAAGAAATTTCCCAGACCAGCGGTCTCGGAAAAGTGTCAAGAAATTTTTTATAAACAGTGATAAAATGAATTAATTAGTCTTCTCATACATAGACAATCCTATGAATTGCTATTTGAAACGCATAAAGTACTTTGGTGACAGACTGACAGAACCAAAAATAGTTAAATAGTAATTGATTTGGTTTAAAAAAGATCGCATATCGAATAAATGCCTCTGTCCTAGTACAAGAATTAGTGTTTCGATCCATTGATTAGCATCACAACATTTTCTCAAACTATAATTTTTGTCAGATTTAAAAAATTTTTCTTCTACAATTTTTATTAATTTTGGTCAATGAAACTTATAGCTCCAACTTAAATAAACCGATGCAAACCTGGATTGACCCGTTAAAACCCATCCGGATTTGAAGCACTAACAGGAATGACTGCAGTTTTTTAGTTCAGTTACACCAGCCCTATAAAAAAAGTTGTCCAAACACTGTCGGTTTTTTGTTCGGAAAATTGACCCCGTTCCGAACATTTACTTGACATTTATTGGACAATTATCATGATATTGTACGTTTTTTATGTGGTCGAAAATTCTCAATCTCTGCATCTTGTATTAAATTGTAACAAATATTGTATAATAACGTGCGAGTGTTCGGAAAATCGACACCATTCCGAATATTTATCAGACAAACATTTTTTATAGGGCAGGATTATATTTTATTTAAAAACAGTCTTTAGCTTATCTTTTTTACAAAATATTAATTATAGGATAAACAACGTAAATAAATTAATATGTTAATATGTTAAAAAGTTTAAATAACAAATTTTATTAAAATCGATTGCATGATAATATTCGGTCAAAATTCCATGATGTCTTTAGCGATTTACAAAAATTTTTCTAATTCTTTTGATATTAATTAAGAGAGTTTATTTTATTGATAATTATAATTATTTTCTGATGAATACTTTAGTGATAACTAATACTATTTTAGTCCAAAGCGTAGCGTAGGACCGTGCATAATGTCGTTCTGTCCCGCGACTAATTAGATTTTGTATTTACGTTTACGTTTTCATGTGATGTAAATTTAAATGTGTAAGTTCATGCTTGCTTCGTTTGATAAAAAAAAATCAAGTCGTGTTTTTTTATTGTGGTTTTTCTTATTGAATTTCGTTTATTTGCCTGTAATGCAAAGTAAAAGGCAATTAGGAAAAGTAAAAAAGAGATGATAAAAACGTCTATGCGTCTTGTTAATGACGGTGAAAGTGAAAAAAGAAATAATTCCTTAGGAACACCTGAGCAGCATGAATTCCGTTTGGCTAGAAATTGTAAACAAAAACAAAAAGAAAGATACCGTCGCGTTTTAGAAACTGCAGATGTATTTGTCTGAATCGTCAGGATGAACCGCTTCCTGATAGGACCCGGACAATCATAATCAAGATCATATTCCCTATGTTAAGAATTTTTAGAAATTTATTACTATTGCCATGATCTTGAATTTATTTAAAAGATGTAAATAATAAAATAGTTGTCTTCCTACTATTTATAACTTTGTAATTTAAAAAGTAATATTTAATAATATCAGATATAGTTTTTTTTTTGAATATTTCTATGTATACCGATCATAGTGATCCGAATTTTGCCTTTATCTCTAATTTTATAAATAATGTATAAAATTTAAAACATAGTTAGATATGACCTCAATTATAATTATCCGGGTCCTTTCCTGATAATATTCTAATATTTTGCGAAAATTTCGTACTGATGTGAATATGAAAAAATGTTATCGGTGTTATAGCGATAAACAATGATGTGAAAAAATTCTCTGCTAAAAACAATATGGATTCAGGTGAATGTACCTGATGAGTTACCGAGATCGAAGAAATGTTGATTGCACAAACTTTTCCCATCATCTCGGTATATTATCTTGGAGGCTAGTAAGCCTACCGCAAACTTTCCTCAGGATATCAGATATAGGAAAGTTTATAACCCGGCTTTTACATCCTCTTCGCTAGATATGCTTGTTGCGTTCCCTAGTTTAGATTAATTTAGTTAAGGTAAATTTAATATTTGATTAATTCATGTGACAATTTAGAATTTTAAAACGCATGAATTAGAAATGTTACAGTTAATCCTCGGATAAATTTAATTTTTAGTGAAATTTTATTTGATATAAAGCATTTAACGATAATTTATTTGGGAGTTTTTTCCTACACACTGCATAAATTGCAAGGGCGCATAAAATTAAATTCATTATAAAAATTTACAATTTTACGCATTATATGCGATGCATTATATGAAATTTTACTAAAATTTATAAAATTTATCAGAGTATACATATTTTTTTTTTTTACGCATCCCTAATAATACAATTACTTATAAAAATGAAACTTATATAATACGTCTACAATATCTACAGTATAATTAAAACAATGATAAGTTAACAATTTTTCGTCATAAATGTCAATTAACAACTTACATAAGAGTATGCAGAGATATTTTTTTTGACACTGGTAAATATCGATGATTATAGATTATGGTCAATTATCTGCGATTTTACAAATAATAGCCGGTCTATTTCTTTGCTGAATCTTTGATTTTCATAATATATTTAACATTTAATTTATGTAATATTTTTGTAATATCAATAACGTATAGACAGAATAGCTTTATGATATTCCTAATATATTCCAAATTACTAATGATTTAGCAAATATTTTTGTAATATAATAAATAACATATTTTGAAAATATATATTATGGATATGTTACGTTTGTATGTATTTCTTAATTTATATATTTTGCAATGCTTACATAGTATTTGAAATGTATATAAATTTGGTCATATGGAATTTTATGGCTTATTGCATATATTTATTTTATTTATTTTAAAAATTAAGACAATGACGGGAGTCATACAAACTTGGGAGCTAGGCCCTTACAAAAGGAAGCATATTTTGAAACCTTTCGCTATTTATCATATTAAATTAGTCATTACGTATATCACGTGATTAATATTAAATAAAATTTTAAACTATCGAAACTTTTCTCCCTTTTAAAAATTTCGAAACTTTTCCCTTTCCTTCATACTTTCCCTTTCCCTCGTCCTATGCCCTTCCTTATCCCTCATCCTTTCTCTTCCTAATTCTTCCTTCTATAAATTTCTTAATAATTAAAGAAACGTTTAATAAACGATTCGATTTTTTCTTAAAAAAAACTTTTTCTTTTAACCGGAAATTCTTAATTTTTTTATCATATCTTTTTCTTATCAATTTGAATATTATTAATATTACTAAACCTACTATAAATACTATAGTAATCAACGGATAAATTTCTTCAAAATAATCTTCTGTAAAGTAATAGAATTAAAATTTAATTAAATATTAATCATTTACAAATAACAAATGTCAAAAATATTTAATGAACACACTTACTGGTCATTATCAAATATTATTTGGGGGGTTTGATTCAATTGTATAATCTTTAGCTTCAATTATGTTAAATGATAATAATACTTTTTCGGAGAAGTAGGGGCATATTGCCATTTACCACTTGTTGATAACCTCGGTTCAGTTACTGGAATTACTTTAGAAAATTCTTGAATCATATTCTTGAAAAATACTGAAATGATTTGTTGTTTGGAAAATTTCAAACTTCCTTCCTTGTTTAATCGAAGTAAGCCCATAACTGAATTAGAATGTTGTGCCATTTTAAATGGTTCTAAATATAGTAACAGAATATAAATTTTTCAATTCAATCATTAAAAATTTAAAAAAAAAATGTATATTACTTGTTGAAAGCATCCAAATATTCTCTTTAATTCCCATTAAAGGTTCATCACTCTCATGAGATATGACAAAATTATTTTCAACTAACACATAATAGGAGGAATTGGGTTGGTTGTGCTTTCAAATATTTGCACTGTATAGTTATCAAATGGTACATAATTTATAATCTCCCAAAAACGTTTGTTGTAATAGATCCGGTTTATATTTATCACAATTTAGTTGAAATACTGAAACATTCGCAGTAGATAATTTCACTAGGATGGTATATTTGATCGTTATTTTTTTGATTGAAAGATCAATAACTTTATTGATAGCTAGCAGCTGGCTTTGTTGTTCTAATAGCACCGTTAGATGACTGAATAGTGATTGAACCAATTCAAACCCTGTACAATTGAGTTCCTAATCCAATTATCATTGGCATCACGTGACAGCGCATTTTGGGTCAGAGGTAAGAAGAGAAAGGCAAGTATGAAGACTTTGGCAAATTAGAAGGCCGAGGTTGAGCTTTGAAAGTTTGTGAAATATTAACGGATCATTCCTAACGTCCTTTTTCGTGTGTGTGAGTGTTCCAAATTTTTTTATGGAATTTTCAGAAAAATTGTTGAATGGCAGTTCAGTTACTATGGGTCAATTATATTCAGTATCTACAGATAAAAAAAAAATATTAAATGAATATATATACGTAAAGATAGGAAAGAAATTAAAAACTTACTCTGAATATTAATCTTGGTAAAGATAAAAATTCTAATTTATTTTTATTCTGTTCCTTTACTCCAAAAAATAGTACTATATTCATCCAAAACGTATTATAATGAAAAAACTCTGGCCTGAAAGATCCCGTAATTATTGCATATCATTTCTATTATCATCCAAAAGATAAATCACTAGAAGTTTATTTGTGTAAATCACAAGAAATCCCTATAAATAAAATTCTCGAAACTATATGTTGCAACTGGTATTAAGGTATATGATAATACGTTTATTAGTGTAGATTTTTGAAAAAAAAACTAATTGTTATTTGTAAAAATACTTACACCGACACCATGTTGCTGCTATTCCTTCTTCTTCATCTGATATGTTATATTCAACAAATCCATTAGTATTTCCTAAATATATTTCACTAAAAAAATACTATCATTTAAACTTACTTTAAAGACTCATTGCTGTAATTAATTATTATGTTATATTTTCCCTTAACATCATTGTTGATTTAACATAAACTATCATTACATGATTATCAGTTAAGGGAAAATATCCATATTAATGGTTGATATATTTTGAGATGATATATCTCGCGATGAGATGAGACAAAATGGATATTAAACAATAAAAATGATCAACACCTTTAAATTGAACATTTTTGCCAAGAGGCTTGAAAAATGTTAAATTTTTTACTTGGGGGATTACAGAACATTTATATATGTTTCTCGTCATTTATATATTGATTATTTATTAAATATTAATAACTTTTCTTTTTATTAAACATGTTTCAAAAAAAAAAGAAAAAAAAACATGTTTCAAAAAAAAGAAAAAAAAACATGTTTCAATAAAAAAAAAGAAAAAAAAACATATTTCAAAAAAAAAAACCAAACGTGTTTAAAAAAAACCAAAACATTAAAAAAAAGGGGGGGAAGAATGATTATTCATTGTAATACAATTTCAAGCATTTCTATTATACTACTTTCAAAAAACTGATCTGCATTTGCTTTATTCACATATGTAAAAAAAATGCTGTAAAAGGAATGTTATAGAAATTTGAATTAGTCTATTAATAGTTAATTAGTAATTTAAATGGAAAAATTAATTGTTTACTTCTCTCTTTAAAAGCTTGTATTTGGTATGCACATGCGTTTGGTATCAAAGAAGTTAGTAGTAAAACGTCTATTACTTGTACAAATAAACTTTGGAAGCAATTAAACCATAAGCACTAAGGATCAATAAACTTAAACATATAATTATGCACACAAATAATATTTAAATTTTTTAAATTTATTAAAATTTATCATAATTTTAGTATCACTGCTGCAGAAAATTTTGACATTTTTGGTGTATTATTACTCTTCGTCTATCACTCAGCTATGTTTCATCTTTCTAAGATCATTGGATGCAATATGGCAAGCCAATTTGCTGACATTTTGACATATTATTCCTCATCTATTGTGTCTAGAGACATGAAACCATTACCAACTGAAAGGGAATGGAAGATATTCATAAAAGTTTATATCTTAATTTCAGTTAGCGTAAACAATGAATAAAAAAATGGAGCATTTTAACATGAGACATTCCTATTGTTTAATTGCCATGATCACTGGTTAAACCGATCTATTTTAAGATAACAATCCGTAATAAATTACGGAGACATACTACACGTTACAATACACAACTCAAAATTAGCTTATACATATATAATAATTTACTAGTTATTCCGTGTTTTTTTATTCCATGTTATTTTCGTAAATGTAGTATCATATTCACGGACTTTATAGCCTCAAACATGAAAATTATCCAAGTTAAGTTATTTTCTCATAAATGTATCATATTCACCGAGTTTTCCAGAAAATACGTATTACAGGGTTAGTTTAATTAGTATTTCTATTTATGAATAATAGTTAATGATTCTGAACTCAGTTCACGAACTCCTCACGTGTTATTAGTACCTAAGTCTCATTTTTTGACAAATAAACTGCCGATCCATTTTTCCAAGAAATCTCCAGCGGTCTCGGAAAAGTGCCAAGAAATTTTTTATTAGCAGTGAATAAAATGAATTAATTAGCCTTCTCATACATAGAGTACTTTATAAGCTTTCATTATATTTTTCTTGATTGTAAAAATCATGTAATCATCAAAAGGTGATTCAATTTCTTCGGCTTCGTTCTCATTTTCATCGTTTTCAAATTCATAATAGTCTTGATCGTTATAATAATAACCGTCTATCATATCTCCAGAAGATTCTACGATATTTTATTGTCTACTAAAATATTGTGTCTAAGATCATTATTTACATGATCATTTTTTTCGAACGTTTTGTCACATACGAAACACCACTTTTCTTTCCCTAAATTGAGTTTCCCTAAATTGAGATTTTTGTCGATATTAATAGAATTAGTTTCATCAGATTTACAAAGTAGTCCTTATACCTTGAACAACGACGTGGATAAGTGCTGATTCATCTGTTAAATGGAAAAGAATTAAAAAATCCCGCATCAAAGATTATAAAAGCATTTAAAGTTGCTCAAATCTCGTATCGTTTCGGGAAACTTGCACTGCCCATAACTTAGTACCAATGGACAATATTCTGAAATATATCCTTTGCTTCTTTCAGGGTCGCTTTCTTAAACCCATAGACACTTTTATGTTTTCTGACAACGACCACGAACTGGCTCTCCATAGGGTTGCCCATTATAAAATAATATACGTGTTTATAAAACAATTTGTATGATCAACCTGCTATACGCCAAAGCATTTGTCAAAACATTCATTTCTTTCGCTACTAATAAACTTATAACAAGCCACCGAGTCTATTTTATTAGTTACGATGAGGTAGTATATATACACCCTCAAAAACTTTCCTTTTTTTTTTAACTTACATTTGTTCACGCAAACTCATTTTCAGCAAAATCCAAACGAATTATTTATCAATGTTTAATAATTTCATGACTACTACTAGTAGTTTTTTACGTTATTTACTAATGTTAGATTTATTTGGATATTTTATTACATTTATTAATTCACGATATTTTTGTCTTTATTATCTTTATTTAAAATAAATAAATTTATTTATTATCAAATGAATCTACCAATATTATACCAGTTCAGGCATCGTCCTATACATTATATATATTTTTGGTCCTATTTTTGCCTTCATTGTTACTCCATAAAGATATGATTAATATTTGGCCGTATGTTCACTATAGAAATACTAAAGTTTTGGACATGTAAGTTATTAAAGAATTAAATGATTCGTTTGAGTTTTTACAAATTACGGATAAAGTATAGTGAAATATAACAGTGGCGGCCTACACCATATTTAGGAAGGATATGAAGAAGATTTTTGCGTGATGTTTTTTGTTATTCTAGATTTTTCTTTTTTTTTTTGTGTGTTAGAATATTTTGCAAAAACTACCGAAATTTTCTTTTATTCAATAAATTCTGTTCGTAACGATTTCAAGTTTGGACAAATAAAATTTAGTTATCGCCAAAGTTAAATGTATTATAATAAGAATTTCCGATATGTAATTCTTTTATATTTTTTCCGTAATTTTCTAAAATTTGATCAAAATTCTCGATTTCGGGTAATAATATTGAAATTTTAAAATTTTTAATAATGAGAAAGTATCATAATGTAATTTATTTTCACGAATATTTAAACCGAATTCTTTAAATTATTTAAACATATTAATAAATGATAGTGGTACATAATTTTTCTCCTCTAATTTAATTAAAGCTTTTGAATGTTTCGTTAATGAAGGTATAATCTATCTGTACTCATACGATTGTATTAATGATAAATATTTTAAACCATTTTGTGAAAAAGTAATATTAATGATATTCACTCTTGAAAATTTTAATTCTTTTAAAGAGGGAATCTGCTTCATAAACATTTTAATATTTCTTGAAGTGATAAATATTTGGCATAATTTAATCTCTTGAATTAGTAGTTTGTTGATTTTGAAGAACGTGTTGAATCAACAGATCAATTTCATGAATTGAAAGATATTTGCAGAATAATACGTAATTAAACAACGGATATTTTGATATTTTGGGTCGAATCCGTCGAAAGAGAATCTTGTTTTTTTTGATTCATTTTGGACAAGAGATCAGCGTTTTTAAGAATTTTTGATACGATGCATATTTGAAACTTAAAACATCTTTCTGTAAAATTCTAACAGAAATTTTACACCAAAGACGATTTACTAACAAACATGAATGTAAAGTAGCTTTATTTTCTTCTAAGAATTCGAGAATTTCGTCAAAAATTTGAAGGCATTTATTTTGTGTATGTTTATATAAAATGTAAAAAATTTTTTTTTTTATAGAGAGAAATGTTTCGAGATTAAGATTTATGATCAAATAACTTATATCATTGTAGTTATGAAAAGTTGCTTCGCCAGATAAGCTGGTCTTTTTACACATTTTTTTAACCAATATTTTACATCTCAGTAAATACAATACGTATTTAAAGATCGGCTGGCTGGTTTTTTGTTGAATGGAGCGTAATAAATTAAATTCGATCAATCGCAGAGCGGAATTATAATATAAGAAAGTATTAGCATTTTTTAAAAATTTTCGGCATCCGGTGATCATATAAAGACGAAATGCGGCTCATTATTATTTATCTATTATAAATTGTACCATCTGTTCCTTGATAAATAACGAATCTTTTAGAAATATTATATTACGTAATTATTTGACATACATTGTGTTTTAAAGAATGTAAAAATGGGTTTATTTTTTTTACTTTTGTATGCTATATAGTGCGGAACTTCTAACCAAATTATATTGCGAATTAATCGAATTTTTATATATTGATCTTAACTTTAAAGGTTATCGATTACTTTTTCTTTTTAAAGTGAAAATTCATCAATTTATACCATTTTAAAAGTTGGATAATTTTGCGTAATAATATATATCTATTTTTAATGAATTTAATATAATATTTATAAATATTCTAAATATTCTTCATTTTTCATTCTATAAAATAAACCAGTTGATTTTTTTTCACAAGTTCCCCCCCTTTGACGATGATTGGTTAGTCATAAGTATTATTTAGGCAAAGTATCGGACCTGGCCCCCTTATTGTAAAATATATTATGCGGGTCAAGTCAGACCCGTCGCACAGGTCAAGAACGATACATTTGCATTATTTACATTTTTGACACGTTAAATTCGTTAAAATGTTCGACACTGTGAAATATGCGAAAAAAAATATATAAAAAATGCATCTTTTCATAACTACAGCAATATAAATTATTTGTTCATAAGCCTCTGAAAAATTTTAGACCATTAAAGGATCGAAACATTCTTGCTATTCAATATAAACTAAATATACGATGGATTATAACAAAATAACGAAAATAACGCGAGTTATTCTAATAACTTACAATCACCCCAATCATTCCAAACGGAACAATTTTCGTCAAATGCTACATAACACTTCCAACTACATCAACTATTCTTCAATGAATAATGATATTGTTCCAACATCTTATACTCAACAACAACAACCTATGTTCTCTTTTGCAAGTGATGAAAATACTACAACTGGAACCACGCGGCGCCATATGACAGTTACAATATCTCTTCCCCACTTAGTTCACTCAACATGATTTATAATTCTTCTCAAAGTCACTCTGAAGTTTTCAGATTTGAAATTCCAGGATTCAAAATTATTATTATACCAAATTCTTCACCGCATTCTTCTCTTTATGCGAATTTAGATAATTTAAATATACAAAATCAATCTCAACAAGCTTTTACTTCTCCTAATGTCGTTATCGATAATTCGCAAATCCAATTTCAGCAAAATTCAAATGAATCGTTTACCAATTCCAACAATTTTCATTGCTAATTCGCTAATGTGTGCTATATGCGGGGTTTTAATGACCGATATTTTTATTAGACATCTCACCATTGAAATCAATGTTAGTAAGACCGAACTATAACTCAGTTATTGGATTGGGGATATTGGTCTTCGACTGATATCTCAGTCCCCTCATCCAATAATAATATATAAATAATTATTATTTTATTTATTTCTGACCTTTTCAATTTTTTTATTATCTTATTTGAAATAAAGGTTCATTTTATTAAATAATCTACATGTTTATCACATTTTACATATTAAGCATGAAATTAGGTATATTTATTTATTGATCATATCTAATACAATTTGCTCCAATTCATAAACTGTGCAAATAATAAATTAATATCCTCAATTTTTACCGTTATTTAACAGTTAGAGTGGAAAATGATGTAAAATGCTTCAACTACTTGTGTTGAAATGATAATTTTCTTTTTTTTTGAAATATGGAAAATAATACAAATAAATACATTATCGGTCATCAATTCAGATTCATTATAAGTAATGTTTTGGAATCAATAATCTTCTTTGTAATTTATGACTTATTTTAACTATTTCTATTTTTTTTCTTGTGTGTTCTTGTGAGATAAATAACAATCAATTACATTAATATTAAAATTTTTGTGAAAAGACAAATGTTTTTTTTTTTGCGTTATGATCTAACAGCTTTTTCAAGAAACTCCTTTGCTTCATTAATTTTACTTGCTAAATAAGGAGAACCACCTCGATCAGGATGATTAAGCAACACAATTCTTCTATGAGCCTCTTTAATTTTGGCTCTATTAATACCTGTTTCTCTATTTATGAAATTTTTTTTAAAAAAAAATTTATAAGTAAAAAAAAAAAAAAAAAAAAAAATTCTTAGTAAAAAACATACCTTAAACCTAAAATTAAAGCAGCTTCCCGTTTATTGATTTCATTATCAAACCCTCCTTTATAATATTTACCACCCACACTTCCTATAATAGGACCTGATGATGGTTTATATTTCTGTGCAGCTTTTACTGCAAATCTACCAGCTGTTGCTGCTACTGCTATTCCTACTCCAATAAGAAATGGGGTTGCCTAAATAAATTAAATTAAATTAATTTATTATTATTAATATAAAAAAATAATAATAATAATAATTTTTATATGTCTTGTCTTGATAAAAATATTTACCATATATTTTTTATTTTTTAAGATTAAAAAAAGTTTTTCGATTTTTCGATTTGAAGTGGTATTTATAATCAACTAGGTATGACAGATCATGTGACAAAGGAGTATTCTAGATTATGTTATATTTGGATATATCATAACGCATTTTTCCACAATTTTTTTTTTTTGACAAATATTCCTCCCACCCTTAAAGATGAAGGTATGAATAATTTATTAAAATTCATTTACGATTACTTACGATTATTTACGATCACTTACAATATAAAAACTATTATTGCATACTTTTTAGATTATGAATAGACGTTGATCGATTAGATCATTCATTGTATTACAAAATAAAAAAAAATTATTAAAAACTTTAACCAAAAAAAAAAATTTTTTTTTCTCGAAATCTTCTTTCCTTTTGTTAAAAAAAATGAGCGAAAATTCTTTAATTAACAATATTTCAGAAGAAATTAAAGATAATAACTCATCATCACAAGAAAATAATATTAATGAAATTTCTAAATTTATTAAATTAATAAATGAATTAAAATTAAAAATTAAAGAAGTAAAAGAACAACTTTCTTCTATTACATCAAGGTAAAAATTTATATTTTATTTTGTAACTTTTTATTTTGAACTTTTTAATAGATTATTTTTATTAA
Organism: Rhizophagus irregularis; assembly: GCF_026210795.1. Taxonomy (NCBI): domain Eukaryota; kingdom Fungi; phylum Glomeromycota; class Glomeromycetes; order Glomerales; family Glomeraceae; genus Rhizophagus; species Rhizophagus irregularis. The sequence goes on along the minus strand of NC_089441.1, from coordinate 2,387,974 downwards.
TCAAATTTTCTTGGTTAAAAATTTTCTTTACTCTTTATTTTTTAAATAGAGTAAAAAATCATGAAATAAAAACGAATCAAGGAATATCATTACTTGAAATAAAATATCATACATTATTAGAATATATTACATCTTTAACTTTTATAATTTATATGAAATTAAATGGTCAATCAATACAAAATCATCCAGTTGTTGAAAATTTAATTGAATTAAGGGTTGTTCTGGAAAAATTAAAACCTTTAGAACAAAAATTAAAATATCAAATTGATAAATTAATTAGAGCTACTATTATTAATGATGATGATGATGTTAAATTATCAAGTACTAGTGGAAACAGTTTGGCATGTAAGTTTAAACAAAAGTGATGAGATTAGAAGAAATTATTGAAAGTTAATAAAGGTCTTTTATGTAGTATCGAATCCTCTGTCCTTCAAGCCTAATCCACAAGACCTTGTATCTAAAACTGAAGACTCAAATGATGGTAACACTTTATTTGTAATCAAATATAAGGATGAAAAATATAATTTAACAAATATTAATTTTATATTTAGCTGCTGATGTTAACAATAATGGAATTTATAAAGCACCAAAATTGGCTCCCGTTCATTTCGAGGAAGATACTGGTACTATTATAATTGAAAGAAGAATATATATATATATTTCTTTAAACAATATAATTTAGTTAAAATGTATTGAATTTTTATGGTTTTAGGTGCCAAATTCAAACGAGAAAAAGAAGAATTAAGATTATTGTCAAGAGCATCAAAATCTCGATTAATCAAAGATTTAATAGATGAATACGATGATCGTCCTGAAGAATCAACTTTAGTAGGTTCTTCTCAAAAGGATGATAATACTGAATTAGAAGAGAGATTACGTTATGAAGAAGAAAATTTTATTAGATTAAGTCTTTCTAAAAAAGAATTAAAGAGATTAAAAAAGAATACAACATTTGAGGATGAATTTGAAGTATTTATTTACATATATATATATATAATATTTTTTTTTTCAAAATATACATGTCTATATGATTAATTTATTATTATTATTATTTTTTTTTTTGAACCAAAAAGAATTTGAATGATTTTAATGATGTCGCAATTTTACACAAAGATGTCGAAGCTTCGGAGAAAGAACGTACAAATGTCCTTAATAAACGTAACTTAAGACGTGAATCATTTCGTCGTCAAGATATTTCTGATGATAATGATGATGATGTCGAAGTAATTAAGATTTTTTAATTTTTGCACTGTTTTTCTTCAAAAAAACAATGATACTAATAATCCACTAATTTTTAATTTTAATTAAAGGTATTATCATCTAAGCGCAATGGAAAAAAGAAAGAACTATTTGACGGATTAATATCTGATCCATCACAATTTAGAAAGCGAAATAATAAGTTTCAAACGGCAAAAAAGAATTTTAAAAGACAAAAGCGTAAATGAGATATATTTATTGTTGTGATCTGGATTCTAAATGGATACAATTTCAAATTTTGATAGTTCGTTTATTATTTTAAGTAACACAAAAGAACAGCCTAAATTATTAAATTCATTACTTCAGAATTATATTCTAGTTCTTTAACTTCATCATTTATGTAACACTTATAATCCTGATTGCTGAGGATTTGTGGAAGTTGATCTGTAAAATAGAAATTGGCTCTTCCTTAATAAAATTTCCATAAGGTATTTTTTGAAGAATGTATTGAATGCATTAAAAATTTTATTTAATTTCAAATTATATGAATCATGTCTAATATTTTATAAAAAAAATATCAGTTTAGAAACATTATTAATAAAAATTATGCAAACCAAGGAATTTACGCGACTTAATTTATAGTCTTGAATGAAAAAAATACTTTATGATTCAGACCATGTCACTTTCTTTTTAAAAATCCTGATGTGAAAAATATAGAATGATTAATAAATTTTCAGGAACTTTCAACAACAAATTGAATTGAGTGCAAAAAAGATATTAAAAGTTGATTGTTGGCATTTATAGAGAATATGAAGGAACCGCCAAAATTAAGTTGGCCGATTTTTTTGTTTTTATAGCTATTTAAGAAGTTAGAGATGATAATTCACATAATGTTCGAAATGTCAACATATTCAAGCCCAAGTTATATAGAATATTGAGAGATCCACATTTCCTATAAGTTATGGATGATGATGACTTTAAACTAATAATTGAGATAAAGGTAAATAAAGATTATTTTTTTACTTGATATTAGTGACGTGAATAGTTTGATATTTTGATTTCTGTAAAATCATTAGATAGGAAAACATACAAAAAGTGCAAAATAACTAATTTTGGATTGATTGACTTTCATACGTGCATAATTCAGAGATACTTCAATCAAATTGATTTTACTTTAGTCCTTGGATGTTAGTGTTTATAATCAAGTGGATCTAAATAGTAAAAAATCAGTAATATTAGAATCCAATATTTTAAATTGATATGAAGTAGAACTTAATTGATATTTTCATTTTGTAAATTAATCAACTTCTTTTGATATTGTAAAACCTTGGAAGACTATACTGCAAAATTTCTGTTTAGAGAATTCTTAATACATATGTTAGCTTGAGCGGGGTGAACGAATGAACTCCTTTAATATTATCGAGTTCTATCCTTTAACAAGAAATAAACTCATTTCAACAATGTAATCATTATGAAAAATATCAATTGATTAATCATTAAGATTAAGATTGAAAAAAAAAGAAATAAATAAAATAAATAGACTATTTTGTTTATTATGATCAAGATAAAAAAAATTTCTTATACAGTTTCAGTTCTATAATAAATATTATAATCAAAAAATATTATGCATTCGCATAAACTGCATAAACTACAGGTTATATTGGCGGTTTCATTATCATATTTGAAATACTGGCACCAAAATTTCAAAAAATTTGGTAATATTATTTTTTTTATGTGGATAATTCGAAGCCTTTGAACTAGATGGGTTAAGTTGAAGCAAATACACAAATATTAATGCCATCAACTCTTTGACGCTGAACCCAATCTTATAATCAAAGATTTCCCTTGTGGAATAACTAAATTAAAATCAAAAAATCAAAACACTGAATTTAATCGAATGAAGAAAAATACTTTAAATGATATAAACAACTTACCGAACTTAAAAAATTTCGTGCTATATTCCCTAATCCACATTAAATAACAATAAAAATGATGAAATATGTAACCCTTCTTATCAAACGATTCCAGTTAAATCTTTCACGCCTACTACATTGACTCCTCTGGCACGAGCTTTTACCCTTAGATTTCGATCATTTGTAAGCAACACAGTTACTTCATTATTCTCGTTAGATTTGTCACGAAGACCATTTTTTTCATTATGTTTCGAGTGCCATAAACAAATGCCCAAAATAAGATCGTCCAAATTTTTCTTCTTGTCTTCCCCATTACCAAAGTCAAATTCTTCGCTAAAACTAATATCAGTTAAGTAGTTGCCCTTGCTCGTTTGTATTCTAATTTTTTTAGTCGACAATGTTTCATTGAGATATTCAAGTGCCTCATGTGCAGCATGCCCAAGAGGTGGAGGGTTATATTTCAATCCGTCTAATTCAGTAACGACTAATGAAATGAAATGTTAAAAATTGTTAATCAACTTAAGTAAGTTGTTTGTTTAAAAAAATTTAAAAGAGTAACTAAACAAATGTAGATACCAATCGAAGGCACAATAACAACCCATTTTTCACTTTGAATGACTTTTTTTACTATTTCAAGGTCTCCGATAAGGCAATTAGTATCAACGATAATTGAAGTATATCCAGGAACAATTCTATTGAGGAAATTTTTCCCTGAGGCTGTTCGTTTAACCTTTTTGAGTTTTTTTGCTGAAGATTTTGATTTAGAACTGTGCATATTATTTCGACTTGCGGCTAAAAGAGCTTCTAATTCTTGGCGACGAGACTAACATGGAAATTTTAATTGAGTTATATATACATATAATATATTTATTTATTTTATATAACATATATAAATTGAACATACTTTCAATTCCATAATGCCTTCATTGTTATCTTCACTATATTCTCCATCGACTTCTCCGAAAGAAGGTTCTGTGGATAAAATTGCATCATCATCATCTTCTTCAATAGACAGTTCAGCAGTCTGCTGTTCTATTTCCTTAATTTCATCAGATTCCGCATTTGCATTTAAATCGGAAGATACAGTGAATGAATCTCTCTTAACATCAAAATCCAATCCGGTAATTTTCTAAAATAAATATATGTCAATTATTAATCAAATCTAATAACAATATATATATATATATATATATATATTATTTGTAGAAATACCTTAGTTAATATGTATCCCAATTCCATTATTCTAACTCTTCTACGAGTCTTTTCATCCTGATCCAAAATAAAATTATGTTCATCATTATAAAAGACATTTATGATGTCCTCCACTTCGGAATCAGCAAAATTAATATTAGGTTTATTTGCACGTTCAAATAAATTATGTTGTTCATATATTGACTGCAATAATGAAATTCCGCGTAATTCCCAATCTTCGGCTAATGCTGGAGGTTGAATTTGGACAATCGACTCTTGTTCAATGTCATTATTTACGGAATCCAATATTTTCTCCTTCGTCGTAGAAGGTATTTGATGTGTAATATTTGTCAAGAAACGTGCAAAAACTTCCCAAGATCCTGGAAAGTCTGACTTTCTCATTATTTTTTCCCAAGTACTATTATTGCTGCCATTAGCAAAACCATCAAATATACCGCTTGCTACCATCCAAAGCATTATAATTTCACAATATAAAAGCCATCCTTCGGAAACTTCATGTCTAGGTTGATATGCTTCGGACTCGAGATATTTCAACATGAAATGATTCATAATGATAAAAGTGAGTCTAGATTCTTGAGCGAAAATCGGATCAGCATCTAAAGACTGTATATCATCCTTGTTTTTTGATGCTTGTGCTTTGCCGATAATAAAGTTTTCATTACCGTAATTATATAAACCTGATAAATTAATAACTGCTAGGAATAAATAAAATTCCATCCAGTGACGATTGGAATTACTTGTGCGTTGGAAAGTATTCGTTTTTAATAGTTTGTCCAAAAAACTTTGAAAAGTTTCATCAAAGTGCTCAAGACCAATTTTTGTGAAAAGCATTCCATGAAGTCGAACAAATAAGTTTTCAACAGGTTGGTTATCCAAATAATTCTTGAGCTTTGAGTTGTCTCTCTGCAAATAACCACGGTTTCCTTTTGGTTTTTGTCTCATGTTGTCCAGTCCAAACAACGCAACGAGAGATTCGCGAGTGTTCATGAAAGGAGTATTGACCATGAGACTTTGAATAGAATCTTTTAGTATTTTATTTCTTTTTTATATACAAAAAAGGAAATACAACACTTTTATATACCTTCTACAATAATAATAAAGTGCTTTAAGTTCGTCTTGACTTGCCAGGATGGCCAAATGATGGTAGAATTTTCCTAATTTAGATTAAAAATATATATATATATATGTATATATATTCATATTAGTTGATTAAAATAAATAAGAAATTATATGTTAAATAATTTTTTCTCTACCATTATTCGAATTGAGATGAATTCCCAAACGATACCATCGTGAAGCATTCTCAGCCCAGTATTCTTTGGTTCTTTCTTTATCTTCTAGACCATATGTCCAACGATACCGAGTAACATCTCCCAAACAGCAAACACAACGAATCCACTTCGGAGGTTTGTTTTTCTCGATCGATTTATCGATCGATTTTGTACCATCAGCAACCTGTTTTAACAACCGTTTGTAAAAGATCTCTGCTTCATCCAGAAATATACTAAATTGATTCGAAATAACAAATGATGAAGATATTCTATTTTTAGATCGACGTCGATCAAGATTAACCGCACTGCGGAATTGCTCAATCAAAGAATAAAATCCAAGTTTCCAACATTTCGACTCAATGTCATTTTTGACAGATGACGAGCAGTTAAGATGAATATATTTAAAATATTTATTAACCAATCTAAAAAATAAAAATGAAAATAAAAATAACATAATTAAGTAAAATGAAATAATTATGTTAAATATTTAAATTTAAGTTAAAAAAAAAACTTACGATAAGTGCAATGTAATTTTTTTCTGCCAAAAGCTTTCATCATGAATATTGATGACGGAATCGCTGTTGTCATCGTTAATGTATTTGGTAAATCGGCTTGAAGCATCAGAAACAGTTTTTTCCAATTGAACCAATTCTTTTGTAAGTGACTTTAAAGCTCTCATATTAGAATCTTGACGAGTAGTTTCTTTACTTGCTATTTCTTTATCTTTCGCAGTTCCAATGGTCATAAGTAACCCATTGGCACTTTTTGTACGTAAATGTTTGGAATCACGAGATTTCACTTCAGAATTTTCTATAGCTCGCTGCATTTGTCCATAACTAGTTTCTGGCCAGCTGTTAATCATTTGATCACTATAAGGATCATATAGTTTTCCACTTGCGCGAGGAACGAAATCGGTTTCAGTTAAGCTTTTCTTTGTCTGCATTTCGGCGGTTGATTTTGAAATGTAAGCAATCGGATCTTTATGCGGACTGTACAAGCGACGGTCACTTGAAAAAGGACCAACATTGCGCTTGTACTCGTCAAACTCATCGTTATCAAGCTGTATTGAAGCTTTTCTATTAGTGGAACGTCTTGACATATTGTGAATAATTAAATAATTTAAATATTTAAAGTTTGTCAATGATCTAAACTAACTTTAAAATCGGTACTATTTATATGAATTTTCCGACTTATGCAATAATATGTAATTGCGCATTATTTTGATTACGTCATCCCTGTAGCAAATTTAACAATTTTGGCCCCCTGAGATTTTGAATATGTCGGATCAGTAATATTACCTTTTTTTTTTAACAAAATATCAACTTTATCTTAAAGAAAATGTTACCTAGAACACGGGATGGTAAATTTGACCGTTAAATTTCTTTTATAGGCAAAGTATATTAAGTATATTTGTATTAATTGGTCAATTGTTATTTATAGATTATGACAATGCTAAAACCTCGAAAACACGAATGGCTTTCACGGTAAATACGATTTTTTTTATTATATTTCACTTAAAGTAATAACAATTTCTTTTTTCATGTTTAGAGAAGATATTTGCGAGTTACGTGGTTTCGAGGATTATTATTTTTAGCCTTATCATGTCTATTATTATTTATGATTTATATTCGATGGAGTATTAATTCGACTCCAGAAACATTATTAGATGAAGGGCAAGTCTTTGATGATGATGCTTTTGAGCGACCTGTAGAAACACTTGTTCAGACACAATTTCATCCTCCAATACATACTCCAACACATACTCCAACACATACTCCAACTCAAATTCCCGTAGTTTATGACACGATCAAATGGAAAGAACGTCAGAATGCTGTACGAGAAGCATTCAAACATGCTTGGGGAGGTTATGTTCGTGATGCGTGGGGTTGTGATGAGTACCATCCAATTTCTCATAGAGGATCAAATCTCACTGGAATTGGAATAGGTTTTACTATTGTTGATTCTTTAGACACACTTTTAATAATGGATTTGAAAGAAGAATTTCAACATGCCCGTGATTGGGTTGCAAGGAGTTTAGATTTTGAACAAAATGGCAACGTAAATGTTTTTGAAACAACAATTCGTGTTCTTGGAGGATTATTAAGTGCATACCATTTAGCTGGTAATGACACATTATTTTTATCCAAAGCTATTGATTTGGGTGATCGTCTTCTTGGTGCCTTTTCTTCATCATCAGGAATTCCATATGCTTCGGTTAATTTGGCTTTAAAGCAAGGTATTCCAGCTCACTTCGTTGGAGGTGCTAGTTCAACATCAGAAGCTACAACATTGCAATTGGAATTTAAATATTTAAGCCATCTTACTAGCAATGAAGAATATTGGAAAAAAGCCGAAGAAGTTATGTTTAAGATTGATTCTCTTGAAAAGTTGGATGGATTAGTTCCAATATATTTGGAGTATGTAAAATTATTTTGATTTTCAATAATAATTATATTAAATAATTAAATTGTCTTTTTTTCTAACATTTAAATTGTACAAATATAATAGTCCACATACTGGCAATTTCGTTGGGAAAACTATTACATTGGGAGCACGCGGTGATAGTTATTATGGTACTTAATATTTATTATCCATTACTACACTAGAAACATTAATTGAATATATATTATATTAATTTTTATCTTAATTATAAAGAATATCTTCTTAAACAGTATCTTCAAACATCTCGTACTGAAAATATTTATCTAAGAATGTACGACCAATCAATGGATGGTGTAAAATCACGACTTGTTAATTATTCATCACCATCTAAACTTTTATATATTGGAGAACTTCTAAATGATGAGTTTAGTCCAAAAATGGATCATTTAGTATGTTTTATGGGTGGTAACTTTGCGTTAGGAGTTACACTTGGAAAAACTGTGCGAGAAGTTAAACATTTGAACTTTAAACAATTAGAAGATTTAAGGATAGGAAAAGAATTGACAAAAACGTGTACGGAAATGTATTTCCGTACAGCAACAGGATTAGCACCAGAAATTGCATATTTCACTAGTTTATCGGGTCCTGAAAAAGATATATCTATAAAGAAGTTTGATAGTCATAATTTACTTAGACCAGAAACTGTGGAAAGTTTGTTTATAATGTGGAGATTAACCGGAGATGTTCAATATCGGTAGGTGTATACTTGTCTTGTGAATTAAAAATAAAAAAAATAAAAAGTCATTATTTAATTGATTATTACTATTATAGTGAATGGGGCTGGAAAATATTTGAAGCTTTTGAGAATCATACCAAATACGAAGGTGGGGGATACACTTCACTCGAAGATGTTACTTCTATTCCACCTGGTAGAAAAGACAAGATGGAAACATTTTGGCTGGTTAGTATTTTTATAATCTCTTTCCATACTTTTTTCTGTTTGAGTTTACACATTGTTAATGAATTAATTGAATTTTTAGGCTGAGACTCTAAAATATTTTTATTTATTATTTGGCCCAAATGATCAAATTCCGCTTGATAAATATGTGTTTAATACTGAAGCACATCCACTACCTATATTTATGCCAACACGAAAAGTTAGAGGACAAGGGTGGAATCGTCAATAAACAAAAAAAAAAAGTATTTTTATTTTTATTTATTAGTTATCTTATAGATTAAATGTGTTAACCCATTCTGTAATATAATTTACTATTTTGATAGATTTTTAAAATAACATTTAAAATTTTAAAATGTTTCAAAGGGAGGAGTGGTGGGAATAGAAATCATCCGGATTTAGTCTAATGTCCGTCATCGGATTATCAACTAATTTATAATTTCTTTTTTTTTTTCTTTTTGTTTATTATTTTAATTTTAATAATTAATTTGGATTAGCTTTTCAATTGTTAAAGTTGTACATTGTATTATTACATAATTATACCTAAAAAAGAATTAATAATATACTTTACTTTTAAAATACTAATCAAACCAATCAACCTAGAAAAAAAGAAAATTCCATAGATTTTTGTTAATCATAACTGAACATTAAAAACAAAAACAAAAAAAAATAATAATAATAATTAACATATGAATGAATGATGGCAAAATATTATTTTTATATAAGTAAAAAGTAAAGTAAATTGTGTGTAAATATATATATAATGAAGCAAATTTTTTTTTTATATATATAAAAAAAAAATATATAAATTAAAAAAAAATAAAATAATAATAATAAAAAAAGGATAATGAAATGAAAAAAAAAATACTACTTTTTTTTTTTAGTGACTACTATCCAAGTAATCTTTAACCTCAACCCTAGAATCTATAAGAATATATATACTATATATGTAATATTGTATAATAATAAATATTTGAATCTTTTTTTTTTTCTTCATTAGTTTTTTTTATTTATGATTCCTCTGTATTATTATTATTGCCTATTTATACCGACAATCTTATCTAAACCCCATAATTCCACATAATTTGAAAAAAAAGCATTTACATTTTTTCAAAAAATTATATATGCTTTTTTCTTTTTAAAAAAAAGCCAAAATTATTGACATTCTTATTTTGTATTAAAAAACCACCCATATTTAATGTTTGTTTATGTGATTAAATAAACTACATAGTGTTATTAAAAAAAAATCTTGTGCCGGTATATATAAGGGTTTTAAAGATTACAAAAAAAAAAAAATTAAAGTACAAAGGAACAAAATAAAAAAAAACCAAAAATACAATATCTTATTCTTTTTTTTTCTGAAGAAAAAGAAAAAGAAAAAATCTTTGACCATATAAGTTATCCTACATGTTTATGTATTATTTTAAAAAAGATCAAACAAAATAATTAGGGGTGTATATATTGGTGAAATATATAATTATTTCCAAATAATTAAAAAAAAGATATCAAATAAATATAATTATAATTTTTTTTATATAAACTAAATTACCAAAATCATCTTCCGTCCTCATGGTTCATTTAACTCACGCAAAAACATTGTGTCCGATTCATGTGTTCGTGGAGTAAAGTTAACCGGTTGTATTTTCTCCTTGAAATTCCTCGAGGGCTAATTTAATTAGAGATAAGTTAATAAAATTTTTTTTTAAATCAACACAACTAACAAAAAAAATATATTTCTATACCGAAAGTTTCCATTTTCTAAATATCCAAATTCCGATAGCAGCGGCAACAACAACTGTACCCACAACAATGGCTGCAGTAACAACACTTCCTCCTCCACTAGAATCATCCGCTGGAGCAACATTTTGATTTGGTTTTTTTGCGGGTGCTTGTGTAATAGGACCAAGGGAAGTTGACGTTGATGTAATTGTTACAACATTACCAGGGTCGCTTGATGTAATTGTAATGGTACCACCACCTTTGGGTTGTGGATTAGCTGGATTCTTGGGTTGGTCATTATTTTTTGGTGGTTGGGGATTATCTTTTGGTGGTTGAGGATTATCTTTTGGTGGTTGAGGGTTATCTTTTGGTGGTTGCGGAGCGGGTTGAGGTTGGGGATTATTTTTTGGTGGGTCAGGTTCGGGTTGAGGTTGAGGTTGAGGTTGAGGATTTTTCTAAAAATAAATTATAAATTAATTGATTAATTAATTGATCAATAATTCAAATAACTAAATGCGTGGCATTTGTCGCCAAAAACTATATCTAGAAAAATTTTCCCTCCAATAATTTGATAAATGTTATAATAAAAGCAATAAAAGCCCGAATTAGAACCTAACAATTATCTAATTTTGTTTTAAACATAGTTTACTATATAAATATTAAGTATTATTCTAAAACAAATAATTTTTCACAAGACGTTCCTTTTAAAAAAAGATAAAAATAAAAAAAAAATAAATAAAGTAAAATAAAAATCCGACTTACACCACCACCATTATCTGGAGCTTTGCCGTTATCACCGCCCTTGCCGTTATCACCATTATCAGCTGGAGGATTCTTGTTATCGTCAGCTGGTGGGTTCTTTGTATTGTCACCACCTGCTGGAGTCTTTTGATTGTCGCCCCCACCTGCTGGTGCATCTTTTGGAGGGTCTGCAGCTTTTCCCCCATCCTTTGGTGCATCGCCTCCTGGTGCTGGTGCTGCTGGTGCTCCTGGTGCTTGTGAATTTACACTTGGAATGTGAGAAATAATTACAAGCGACAGACAAATGAGCACAAGTAAAAGATAGATGCGTCGTGTTGACGCCATTATTATTGTATGTACTATATAAAGGGGAAGTAAGGAAGGAAGATATTATTTATTATATTTAAGGTATAAACTGAAATTTTTTTTTTGTTTTTTTGATAATAATAATGATAATAAAGGGGAAAAAAGAGTATTGCCGTATATAAGAAAAAAATAAAAAAAAATTTTAGTTAAGTCGTCCGTTTGTACAGTCAATAGAAAAAAAAAGCTATAGACAAATATGGTTGCACACTATGCAATGAAATATTATTTTGTCGCACCTTTAATAAATTGTTATATATTATTTTTATAGATCTTTTTTTCCATTTGTATAATGCAAACATGCAATTATGTACATCAAAAAAAGTAAGAAAGAATGACGTAAAAAGCTTTTTAAATGATAAAATTCTGGTAAGTTTGTTTTAATTTTAGTTTTTAGCCAAATTTTTGAGGCAAGGGATAAGATAAAATAAATTAAGGTTGTACGATGCAACAATTGTAACATGAGTATATGGTTTATCGCAAAAAGGTTTAGGAATATATTTTGTTTTCTTAATATATAAACCAACCAATTAATAAATTAGCGCCTTCCGGATAGCAAGTCCAGATAATAAAATTTCTTCTTTTGAGAGATATTACACAAAGTTCGAAACGATTGATAAACAAAACAAATTGAAAAAAAAACATAAATGCTTTATTTAATTGTCGGAATAATCAGCCTTTCCGATAAAGCACTAAAATGATAATCTTTTATTTAATAAATCAAATAAATCAGAAACTTTTTTCCTATAGAAAAATAAAGTAAAATAAATCCTTTTTTTTTTGAAAAATTTCCATAAAGAAAAAATCTTGTCACATTTGTAATACAATTTTAAAAATAATATAAATAAATGTTACTTAAAAATAAATTTAGAAAAATAAATTGCGAATTAACTTTTATAACGAATAGTACGACAAATAACAGAGGAATAATAGGAAATGATTTACAATTGATCATGAAAATCTAATCCAATTTAGTTGTTATAATTTCGAATTTTATGTATAATTAATAATGATTATTCCCCTCAAGAAAATCATCCTAAAAAAATAATATTCATTATGTTTCAAAATTGATTTTAAAGTAAGATCTATCTATTTTATGTAAGAGCAGAAAGAACAAATAATAAAAAAAAAAAATACCTTAATTCTTGCGAATTAGCGTTAATCCATCAAATGCAGGCAATACTACTTGCGTAGTTCTTGGATCTTTATTAACGTGTTCATTAAATTGATACAACGGCTTAACAATACGCTTGTAAAAATTTTTTGGTATATAATTTTCACTTGTTTCTGGTGCGTTTGGGTCATAATTAGGTATTCTTTGCACAAATCCACGAAAAAGAACTATAATAATTTTTAAATTCTAATTATTGTTCCTTTTTTTTTATTTGTCTCAAATAAGAAGGAAAAAGAAAAGGAAAGTCGATTAACAATACCATTATCAGCTAAAATCAATCCATTTTTAGCAAGAAGATTACGTTCGAGAATTGTTTCATAATAATTTAGGTATCCTGCTTTATCCGCATCTAATAATTATAAATATATTCGATTTAATGATTTTTAACAAAGAAATGAAAATCTTGCAATTTTAATTGGTTTATTTACCAAGATAGATTAGGTCAAAAACAGTAGACTTATCAAAATTTCGTAATCTGAAAAAAAAAATCACGTGAAATTAACGAATCAAAAAAATATGCTAGGATTGCATGAACTAAAAAAGTTAAATAAATTTTCATTACTAACATTTCCAGACCATCGCCAACCTTAATCTCGATTAAATTATCCATACCGGCTTCTTTCACATTCTGCAAAGCAATATTTGCATACTTATGATCATTCTCACAAGTTATAATTTTAGCATCTGGTCCATTTTCTTTAATACCTTCGGCAAAACAGATTGCTGAATAACCTGTAAAACAACCTATCTCTAGTATTTTTTTCGCGTTCATTGCTTTACTTAAAAAGGTCAATAAAGATCCTTGTATTGGTGTTGCTAACATTTCTAACGTTTCTGTTTCACCTTTAAGTTCTTTAACAGTTCTATCATGAGCTTTTTGTATGTGAGCAGGTTGTGAAGTTGAATGTGCTTCGCAATAAGGGCCTGAATATCGAAATAGGAATGGATCATGTGAATAACGTTGTGGAGTGTTATGAAAAGATGCGTGTTGTTGTTGTAAGAACTTAAAATGAGCAGTCTTTGAAAATGAAATAATTCGGGAATTGGATAACAAAGTTCTTGAAATTTTGTAAAAAGACATTTTTCTTTATTTTTTTAAAAAAAATTTTTTTTTAAAAGGAAAAAAAAAAAGTATCTCATTTATATATACAAAGAAACTGAACTTTAAATCTACCTTTAAAGTAATATTAAAATTATAATTTGTAGATCAATCTATATATAGCTTTCCGTTACACTATAATTATTATTATATATTAAATAATATTATAATTTGTTAATATCCTACAATCGACATTAATACATAACCGATCGTGACAACACAAAGCATTGCAAGAACTGATCCCGGGATACCCGATTTTATAAAATCAATTGCTGATAAATATCTTACTCCCATTTCGTCTTCCATCATAATTGCATTCATATTTGGGAATCCTGAGACTGGTAAGCCCATGGCTGCTGAACACATGAATGCTGATCCCTATAAGATATGATTAATAATTATTATTAATACATTTTTATTTATTTCTTTTTTTTTTCTTTTTTTTTAGAAATCACTGAATGATACTAACCATAACAAGTAGGTTTGGATGTGAATCGCTTAATCGTTCACCGACTTTAGCAACAATAGGTAGAATAATTAAAGCACCAACAGTGTGGCTAATAAACGTTGCTACTACAAGCACAAGTACGGAGAATATAACCAAAACGTGCCATGGATGTAGATCACCAATTTCGTTTTGTATACTCTTGGCAATAGTGTGTAATAACCCTGAACTATGTACAGCCCTACCAAGAGCTATACCACCCATAGCAAGTATGATTACGGTCCATAAGAAATTGTTGAAATCTTCTTTGGTGAGAATGCCTGTACCAAAGAATAAAACCAATGGCACAATAGCGATGACTCCCATATCACCGATAAAATCTTCCATACTTTTTTCTACACACCAAAGTAAAATAGTGGCCACTGTTACTATGATTACAAATATTTGTGTTCCAGTCCAAGGATCTTTAGAAGATCTGATCGGATGGATCATTAAAGAACTTTTCCTTTGTTCATAATTCCAAAGAAGTAAGATCCATAACAAAATATCAATAATGATACACAAAGGAATTGCTATGAAAAACCATTGACCCCATGTAGGATATGGGTTCATATTTTCAATTGCGATAATGTTTTGAGGTGATGATATCGGAGACGCCATTCCTCCAACGTTTGAAGCTAATGCAATTCCAAGAATTAGACAACGTCCAAAAGAATTATTAGGTGGTAAATTTCTAAGGATTGGCTATTTGGAATTATTCGTAATTAATTAATTTTATAAAAATTTATAACTACTAAATAAAGAAATAGGTTTACTTTCATAATAACTTACTTGAATAATTGAAAGACACAATACTGGTGCAGCAACATTACTTATCCACATACTTGCAAAAGTTGCGACAAACATATTTGCTAAAAGTACAAAACTAGGTTTTGTTCCAGCTTTAGACAATACGTAAGTTGCCAACATTTTAGCAATATGATATTTGCTTAATGCGCCCGCGATAGCAAAACCTCCCAAAAGTAACATAATAACCGGTGAAAACATGGCTTGAAATATGCTTTTTGTTGCATCATGTGCTGAAAGACGTTCATCACCATCACGTAAAACTCGTAAACAAACAACCAACAAAGGAACTAAAAGTGAAGTAACGAAAAGTGGTATAACCTGGGATAATTCGCATAAATAGTAAGCAAATAATAGATAATAACAATTCATAAAAATAATTTCAAAATTTTGCAAATAAAAGTTGTAAAATTTTTACCTCAGTTGCCCATAATAAACTTGCAAATGCCAATAATGCAAAACAATTATTTTCTTCTACTCCTTCGAACAAACGTATATTTAGTAGGAAGATGAACACACCAATAAATATTAACATAAGAGAGATGTTCTTCCAGAAGGTGTTTGATACATTAACCTCACCAAAAGGTGTTGTAATATTAGACCCTTTACCTACAGAATGATCTATAGTAACTGGTTCTTTTATTCCAACAGCATGAGATTTTCTTTCTAAACCAATAATATCCCTCCAAATTGTATTCCTTTCCCAAACTATGAACTCTCTCAAATGAGCTTTGAGCTCACTAATAGCAATGTCCATATTAGCATTAGTACATAAGTTTGCATAAATTTCTTGAACTTTAGAAATTTTTTCCTCAACCTTTTGACGATTAGACTGTCTAAATGGATAAGATTCACTAACAACATTATTAAGATAAGTTGATTTAAGTTTAATATTACTATTAGTTATTTTATCATATTTTTTCAAAATTTTTGAAAAACCCGTATAATTAAGAGAAACAAATGATTTAAGTTCTGACAACCAAACGAAAAGTTCAATTGTGCGTTTCTTTAATCGTATTCTCTGTTCCTCAAGTGACGATGGAGCCCATAAATAAGAAAGTCGATTATCCATCACGTCAGTATCAGTTGAATTTCTTGCACCATCTGTTTGATGTGAATAATTAAATTCTTCATCGTCATCATCACTGCTCACGAATGATACAGCAGCATCAGAGGTAGATCTATTTCTTCTAAGTTGAGAATTAGAACGTCTTCTACGTGGATGTGATCCTTCTCCAGACTGAAAAGATCTGCTCAAAGCTATAGAATTACTGCGAATACTTACATTATCTTCAAGATTTTCAAATACAGCGATGTCTGAAATTAATCTACTAACTTCTTCAATTAATTCTTTTTCTTTATTTAAATAAAAAGCATTAATTTTTGCGAGTTCTTTATCAAGTGCAGGCATAAATATTGCATTTGCACGAGTCTTATTATTCAACAATGGAGACTCTTCGGACTCCAAATTTGCTGCCTCAGTATCATTTCGAACAGCATTTGGAGAAAAAATATCTCTTTCGATTTGATAGATAAGTTTTTTGAGATTTGAATATCTATTTAGATCACAAGTTATGAAGATTAAGGATCAACATTTTGTGTAATAATGTGACAATCGAAAAAATCAGTTAATCGAAACTAAATATAAAAAAAATTAAAAATTCATTTCGAAATTCAAAGACTAACAACAGCAAAAGATAACAAAAACAACAAAAAAAAAAACAAAAGGATACGCAATGTAATGGTCAGCCCAGTCAGGGACTGAATTAAATTGAATTGAGTGCGAAAATTTCATGACTATGAGTTAACCCCTTTAAAGCAAATAATTTGAAATAAATGCTTTTCAATTTTTTATGGTAACTCGATTGGTTTATATAAGAAAATTATATAGGGGAGGCGTTAATTTACACATCTATCTACTTGTGGTAAGTGGAAAAAATTTTTTTTTTGCTCCGATTTGATTTTGAAAGGGCAAATATCTTCAGATAAGCATATTAAAAGAAACACCTAAAAAGTAATTAACTATTGGCTGAAATTTGATTGCTGATCGGATCAAAACAGAGAATGTGAGAATGTAATACCCTTATGGTTATATGGCGAACGGTACAAAAAGTAAATTTGACGTGAGAAAAACCAATCGAAATTTCACGTTTCAAAATAATAAATAATGTCCGCAGCTGTGTGTAACAAACAACACAATTATTCGAAAGCATAATCATAAAAAAAAATCTTTTTTTTTTGCTTTCTAATATATCCAAAAGAAAAAATATTCTTTCATCCAATTACGCTTCTTTTTCCCAATTCGTGTTGTTTTATGAAATTTTCATTTGAATTTCAAAAGAAAATCCTGTTATCATATGCTATTTAACATCACATGCTCAATTGTTACATTATAATTTTTTAAAAAGGTAAAGGAAAATTAATAATTCGGAAAAAAAAATGAGATTTTTAAGTATTTTAAAATATTTGAAATACTCCTTAAAAAAATCCCGTTCTGTTTCTGTTCTGTTTGTCCTTAATTAAAAGAATGAATATGCTAAAAATCAAGTGATCGGTGTTACATCAATGAAAAACCATATGACGATTGGGCGTGGCCGACTGGCCGTGTTGGCTAAAAATATAAACTAATAGTTGTGTTCTTTTCTTTTTGACACTTTTTTAACGGTTAAATCAAAAACGTAAAATGGGACAAAAAAGAATCGCTTTTACATTTATAGTTTCATTATTGATTTTATGTACAATTGGTCAATTAGTACCAGAATTTTCTTACAGAAATATGAATAATGACGAAAGAAACAAATTTAATATGCAAGATAATGACGAAGTAACAATTTCTACAGGACCTTCTACTATAGATGATTTAATACCCCAAGAAAGGGATCTAACAATTTTTGTAGACGTATTGAGAAAGTTTGCAGATACTGTAAGTAACATAATTCACAAATATTTCTTTTTAACGAAACTTTGAAATAAAAACTAATTTTTAATTCTTTTTTTAAAAAAAAAAGTCTGATTTGATTGCAAATCTGACTGTGTCGCTCACTATATTTGCACCTACAAATTCTGCTTTTCGTAAATTAACTCGTAAACCAGGTCAAGTTAAAGATAAATCAGAAGATCCAACAGAAAAATTACATCAATTTGCTTTGGCACATATTGTACCTAAAGCTTATTCAACACTCCCAGATGGTGAAGAAATAGATACTTTAAACAGCAAAACGAAAATTAAAGTTGAGAAGAATAGGGATGGCACTTTTAAATTAAATGGAAAAGTAAATACTATTTCAAATTTAATAGCAGCAAATGGAATCATTTATAAGATTGACAACGTTTTAGTGGAGGAATAATTCATTATATTCTTTTCAATTATATTTTAGTGGCCAAAAACATAGTAATATTGGGATAATATTTAATTTTTTTTGTGGGCGAGAAATTACACATTTTTAATAATAAACTTTTCTATTAAAAAATTTATTCAATAACCTTCTTAAATATTTTTGTATTTTCATACTTTATTATATACATACATTATCATTACATTATTGAAGCCTCATAAATAAATTTATGACTTGAAAAAAACAATTTTTTTATTGTTCTACTGTTACTGTATAGTTTTAGCTTGTTATCAATCATGTAAAGATGATAAATCAATTATAACGGAATAATGTAGATAAAATCTAAGTTTCAATGTTGAATGAAGAGCAAGAGATCCGATATTATGCTCGCAGTATTCTCCCACCATAGTTCTATGTAATCTGTCTTCTGTGAATTATCCAAGATACGAGAATATTCAGTAAAAAGGAGCGACCTTCATGCCTACAGATGTCTTTGGGATGTTAAAGAAACTTTGACTTACGTAAATTGCAGAACTATTACTATGCCTCCCATGAGTAAAATAGCCAACGAACTTGTCTTGCAAGCTAACGGTACTTGGATTTATTAGAATCATGTGGTATTTGATTAATCACTTAATTTAAAGTACATAAGAAAAACTAAAAAGAATATTTAATGATAAAGTATTAGATTAGATGATCTGTTTAAATACGTCGTTGAATCAGTTATCAAGTCCCACTGAATCAGCCTCTGATTATCAAATATAATATACAATAAAAATTTTTTTGAGATTGAATCAGTTATCAGTCCCACTGAATCAACCTCTGATTTTCAATTATATTATTATTCAACAAAGAAATTTCTTTTTAATATTTTACACATTGTTATCCTAATATAAAAAAACAAAATATGAAATTCAAAAGAATGAGCATCAACAATGTAAACAATTTCTTTTTCAGTCTTAATTGATTAATAGAGATAATACCGTCAGAAATAAACTATAATATTTCTATTATTTCTTTTCTATCCCATAAAATAGCTAATTTACAAAAATTATATTAAATTAATTAAAATTGATGCATTATATATACACACACATTTTTTAAAGAAATAATGATAACGTACCAATATCTTTTGCTGTTTTCCCATGATTATCCTTAATATCTACATTAGCACGACACACATTAATCAAATATTTAACGACATTAACATGTCCTTCCTTAGCAGCATGATGCAATGAAGTAAATTTGTCCCAATTATCTTGTACGTTAATATTAGCACCTTTTTCAAATAATAATTCTATCATTTCTTTATTCCCTATGATAGCTGCATGATGAATTGCTTCTCTACCAAGTTTATCTTTATAATCAATTTTAACATCATATTCATCAATTAATTTTTTTACAATTTGAACGTTTCCACAAATTACAAAATTTTGTAATAAATTTGTTCCTCCATTATCACTTGAATTTAATAAATATTGTTTGGTTTCTTCGTTAGATGCTAATGAAAGTAATTGAAAAACTATTTCATGATGATCACATAATGCAGCTGTATGAATAGGTAGCCTTCCCGATTTACTTGGTGTTAATGATAAAGTAGGTGATATATTATATAAATAAATCACAACATCAAAATGACCTGAAGAAGAATGATATTTTCATCTTAGATAATTGAAAACTTCTTAGCATTAGGTTGAAGTTTTAACTTTATTTTAATTTCTTAACCTTCTTTTGCAGCAAGATGGAGACTACTCCAACCATCTTTATTTAAGAAATTTACATTAGCTCCATGATTAATTAACTCTTTTACTATATTAAGATCACCTTTCATTGCTAGAAGAAAAATAAAATAAATAATTACGTTATCTGATTTATTTTTTATTCTAAAAAAAAAAAATATATCTTACAAGAGATCATTAATGAAGTCCAATCGCCACGTTTCATACAATTAACATCAATATTTTGATCACATAAATATTTTACACATTCATAATCATCAATTGCTTCGTGAAGTGGTTGACGACCTATTTTAGCATACCTTATTTTATTAATTTATGAAAGAAATTAAAAATTTTTCATGACGAAAAAAGCAATGAAATTACAAGATTAAAGAGTGAAGTTACCGTGAATATTAACCGCCATGGCATTACCACCCATATCTTCAATTAAAAACGATAAAATATTTTTCTTGTGAGAACGAGCAGCAAAATGTATAAGTGTATCTCCATGTATATCTGGAGTATTTATTATTTTGCGTGCTTCTTCGATAGGAATAGTGGTTAAATAATTACGAAGTGAGGATAAATCCCCTTTCCGTACATATTTTGTAAGAGAAGACATTATGATTTAAAATTTTTCCATCAATCTTTGTCACATGGCATCTAAATACAAAAATCAGTGTTGCCATGATGGGATCAGCCAAAAAGGAGCCAATGGACTGAATCATGTTGATTGTGTTGTGAATACAAAATTAGAAACCATCCAAATAAGTAAAATATAAAATTAGAATCCTTTTAACAATTAAGAACTTTTTGACATATTTGACATCCAGATCATTCAGATATTGTTTATCTGCCTTTTATTATCTCATTTTTTTATCTCATTTTCTGATAAAGAATAAAGACGATCCGATGATCTAAAATATCTAAAATCTAACATCTTTGATCTGATAGGCTTTTTATGCTTTATATTCCAAGATATACTTTTTTAATAGAAATGTAACTTCGGTATATCGCGTGAATCCAATAAGATTTTCTAATTGGTTGCAGGTTTTGCCACCTGCAGGATTATTCACAAACGTTTACCATAGTGTATCAACTGTATCATGTAGCAATTGTAACATCCGTTCTTAAATTTTACTTATCCGAAAGTCTAAAATTTCTATGGACTTTTTATTGTATAAACTATAAACTACATTTGATTAAGATTTTCAATATAAACAATGCTTTTATAACTCCGACTTCCAAACAAACCTTGAAACAAGGTTAATTTTATTTAAATACTACAAAAAAGTTTTTTTTTTATCGACAAAAAAAATACAGTTTTTCAACCCATGTATGGTTTTAAACACATTATACTATATTTTTATATATTATATAAATAAAATTATCACCTCATCCGTATAAATATCGTGAGTTCACATAATTATAATAATCCTTGGCTCTTTAAAGTTTAAATCCATTTCTCGGCTTTCTCCCTTCTAAGCCTCCAAGCCTTTTTCTTGTTAGAACATATTTTAAATTAATAACGCGAAATTTGGGCGAATTATTTATTCGCTATATTTTTTATTTATCTCTCGACATTTTTTTATTCATTGTCACAATGATTTGGTGATACCTCGGTAGGTCCAATTGATCATTCCATTCATTCCATACGTTACACGCCTTGTACATTTTTGTATTTTTAATTTTTTTTTTTAAATACGGCGGGTTCAAAAACAATTATAAATTTTTTAAAATAGAAAATTCCGATTTCATCGGAATTATTTTAAAAAAAGGTAAATAAAATGATTTAATGTTATACCGAAATTTTTTTTAAAGATAAGCTAAGAAATTTCTATTTTTAATTTTTCTAATTAAGGTTGACCTTCAACTTTTATAATAAAACCCCTGTTCCTCCTTCCTAAATGAAATTTTAATTCATTATTTTTTTTTTATTTTTTTCCTCGTGAAAATGTAATAAAAAAGATAATAATAAATTTATAATAATATATAAAATAATTTTTGATAGACATGGATTATATTACTAATTTATATAATTCATTGAAAGAACGTGATCATTCATTGTCAAATTCACATAGTCAATCATTACGCCAAGAACTTACAAGTTCCCAAGAAGTCCCGATTACAAAATATCTTGGCACATTAGACAATAATGGTTTAACTATGGGTGTTATGGAGGAAATGTATAAAAATTCAAAAAATGATCCTTGTTTTTCAAAGATTAGCATAGATTCTTTAGATTTGGTGGATGTTCGAAATTTTATTAATATGAAAAATAATGAAAAAGAATCAAAAGAATCTCCCATAAATAATTGTATAATACCAAATACTATGAAAATGGCTTTATGTCACGTGATAAAAAGATTTAGGACATTAATATATGGTCAATGTTCTGAAATTTCTTATCGAGAAATTCTTATATTACCTGAACGTAAGGAACCTCTTTTAGATTCAAGAACGAATAAACCTTTTATTAATAATTCGATTACAACTTCCCGTTATACATTTTATAATTTCCTTCCAAAACAACTTTACGCTCAATTCTCGAAAATTGCTAATCTTTATTTCTTATTCGTCGCTGTTATACAAACAATTCCTGGTTGGTCCCCTACTGGTCAATTTACGACTTTAATCCCATTATTAAGTTTTATGTCTTTATCTATAGCTCATGAAGGTTTTGATGATATTCGAAGACATAAACAAGATAAAGTTGAGAATAACAATGAATGTTTATCGTTACATGTATATCATTCAAATGATGTTTCATCTCAACGAATTGGTTTATGGACAAAAACAAAATGGAAAAATTTACAAGTTGGCGATATTGTTTCAATAAAAGCTCAAGAATGGATTCCTGCTGATTTATTATTGTTACATTCAAAAGGAGAGGAAGGAATATGTTATGTTGAAACTGCTGCATTAGATGGTGAAACTAACCTAAAACAACGACAAGCACTGAAAGAAACAAATTCTTTAACTTCACCCGAGGCTCTTGCTAATTTTTCCGGTATATATTTTTATATATTATATATATATTTATCCTTACGTAAATTTAAATATTAATTTTTTTTTTTTGATTATCAATCAGGAAATGTCAAAACCGAAAATCCGAATCAGGATTTATATAATTTTGATGGATCAATTGAATTTGATGGAACAACTTATCCATTAACTAATGATCAAATCTTATTGAGAGGAACAATATTACGTAATACTTCCGAGATTTATGGGTTGGTTATCTTTACAGGGAGGGAAACAAAATTACGAATGAATGCGACAAAAAATATTCGTACTAAAGCTCCTAGTATACAAAAATATATGAATCGTGTTGTTATGATAATATTTTGCTTTGTAATAATTTTGGCTACGATTTACACAATTTTAGCTTATTACTGGGCTGTAAATGCAGGAGATTTTTGGTATTTGGGACATCACCTAAAACATAACGTTGTTTCCACATTTTTCGCTTATATCATTCTTTATAATACCATGATCCCAATATCTTTATATGTTACCTTGGAAATTATTAAATTAGCTCAAGTTTATTTCATTAATCACGATTTGGATATGTATCATGAAGAAACCGATACACCTGCTGAGGCTCGCACTTCTACAATTAATGAGGAATTAGGTCAAGTTAATTACTTATTTTCCGATAAGACTGGTACTTTAACGGATAATATTATGTTATTTAGGAAGTTAAGCGTTGGTGGTAGATCATTTTTACATGATTTAAGTGTTCGTAAATTTCAGGATGATGAATTATTATTAAAACTTCAAAAACATCGAAATCGTGTAACTTCATCAGGAAATAGATATTCACTTTCTTCTAATAATCATAATAATCAAACAGGTCGTGTTTCGAATGAGATTATTGAAGAACAAAGTATTCAAATTGATCCATTATGTAGAAAAAATTCTGCTGCTAGTACTTTTTCAATGATTGCTCCTCGTTCATCAGCGAATAGTAGATGTAATTCATTTGCATCCATGAATTCTCAAAAAGTTATTTCAAATCAAAAGATACTATCTACGCTTGATTTATTGACCATAATTAAATATCAATATAATACTCCTTTTGGAGAAAGGGCAAGATTTTTTTTACTTGCCATGGCTTTATGTCACACGTGCGTTCCTGAAGTAGATTTAAATTCTCAAGAAATTTTTTATCAATCTGCTTCTCCAGATGAATTTGCTATAGTTACTACAGCAAAAGAATTAGGTTATATAGTTTCAAATCGTTCTATGGGTGTTGTATCTCTTCAAGTTTTTAATGATGGACCTGATGGTTTAAAAGTTCCTAATGAAGATAATGTGTCTTATGAAGATTATAAGATTTTGAATGTTATCGAATTTTCAAGTAAAAGAAAGAGAATGTCTATTATTTATCGATTACCTGATGGAAGGATATGTTTGTTAAGTAAAGGAGCTGATACTGTTATACTTGATAGGTTGAGACATCCTCAAACCAAAACAATGACAGATAAAAAACTTTTCATTGAAAATACGAATCAAAATCCTGTGAAAGATTTGTTTTCAATTCATGATGATAAGTGGCTTTATAGTAGAACCATTCAACATATTCAAGAATTTTCAACAGAAGGTCTTAGAACTTTACTTTATGGACATAAATTTATTGATGAAGATGAATATACCACATGGAATAAATTATATCAATCAGCATCCACTTCATTGGTTGATAGACAAAAAAAACTTGAAGATGTCGCTGAATTGATTGAACGTGATTTAGAAATTACAGGGGCAACAGCGATCGAAGATAAATTACAAAATGGTGTACCTGAAACGATTGATAAATTACGTAGAGCAGGAATTAAAATTTGGATGTTGACAGGTGACAAACGTGAGACTGCGATTAATATAGGACATTCATGTTCTTTGATAAAAGAATATTCAACCATAATAATCGTGGATTCGAACGTTGATTTAAAAAAGAAATTACAAAGTTCTTTAAAGAATATTCATAAAGGCAAAGCAAATCATGCGGTAGCAATTATAGATGGAGCTACTTTAATGATTATTGAACAAAATCCGGAAATCATGGATTTATTTATTAATTTAGGTATTTTATGTGAAGCAGTTATTTGCTGTCGTGTAAGTCCATGTCAAAAAGCTCTTGTAGTTCGTAAAATAAGAGAAAAATTAACCAATGCTGTTACATTAGCGATAGGAGATGGAGCTAATGATATTGCAATGATTCAAGAGGCACATGTTGGAATTGGTATAATGGGTCGAGAAGGTTTACAAGCTGCTAGAACAAGTGATTATTCAATAGCACAATTTCGTTATTTAATGTCATTATTATTTGTTCATGGACGATGGTCTTATATTCGAGTTTCAAAATTTGTTCTTGGAACTTTTTACAAGTGTATGTGTTTTTATATTACACAGGGTATATACCAATTTTTCACTGGATTTTCTGAAACGAGTTTATATGAACATTGGACACTTTCCGCTTATAATACATTATTTTCATCATTACCAGTATTAGTTATTGGTATGTTTGAAAAAGATTTGAACAAAAAAACGTTGATGGGAGTTCCAGAATTATATCATACAATGGGACAATTAAATTCAGCATTTAATTTAAGAATCTTTTTCTCATGGGTATGTGCAGGAATATATCACGCAGTCATGATAGTTTTAATACCATTTTGTTTACATGAAGTTATAACTGAATTCGAATTAAGAGCAATTGGATCACCTCCTCTTTATGAATTAGGAGTGACAGTATATACTTGCGTTGTATTTGTTGTAACAATTAAAATAGCATATTTAGAATGTCATAATTGGACTTTTATTACACATTTTACATCATTTTTAACATTATTTGGATGGTTCTTATTTCAAACTCTATATAATTATTTATATCCTCGTAATAATAATGAAGTTAGAGGTGTATTTTCAAATGTTGGAGTTAAATATGAATATTGGTTTACCATTATAATAACTGTTAGTTTAGCTTTGATACCTAATTATTTAGTAAAAATAGTAAAGAGTATAGTGTTACCTAATGATGTGGATATTTATCAACAAATTGAAAAAGATGATAAATTATTGAATCGAATTATTGAAGAAAGAAATGAAAATGAAAGAAGGTTAATAGGAAGTAAAAAAGTATTTAATAATGGAATTGGTGATGATGATAAAATGGAAGATTTGAAAGATATTGATGTTGAAATTATTGAAAGTGTTGATGATGATGATATGAATGATTTTGATTTTGGTATTAATAACAATAATGAATCAAATAATATTGATCAAACGAAAGAAAATGAAGATACGAATGATACTAATATGGAATCTCTAGAATCATCACAAAATCAACAAGAATTATGACAAATATAAAAAAGTTATACGTGTAAAGGAAAAATTTATGATCCCCTCCCCCCTTCTCTTTCTTCTATACAATTATTTCCAACAAACAATTCCAAAACGATTTTTTAACCAATGTCACATTTTTAATATATAAATAAGTTCTTTTGTATATAGTTATAGAATTTTAACATTTTGTAAATTTTTATCAATAAAATAATAGACGTTAAATATTACGTTTTACATATATATGATATGTCAGTACATACTACATAATGCCAAATGCTCTTAAAATTTTGTGATAAGATGTCAACCAATCAAAATCAAATGACTGATTAATTCCATGTGCACTTTTTCGTCCAATCAAATGACGTGCTTACAAAATTGTACTAATTATAAATACTTCGCATAAATTCTTAAAATTCACGCGCTACTGCTTTTTTACACCATTTTAATTAAATAAATGTCGTCGTCATTAGTTGTATATACAAAAAGTTTATTGGTTGGAGGATTTATTATTGGATTAGGATATGGATTAATGAAAATTACAACGCCAAATACAGAAGAATGGTATGCGGTAAGATTTTAAATTCATTAAATTTTTTTTTTTGTAATTTTTTAAATTAAACAAAGTTTTTTATCTATTATTAAAAGAAATTACCTCCTGATATTAAAGAACAAATTAATTCTCCCGAAACTCGTAAAAAGAATGAATTAATAATGGAAGTATTAAAAAGAACTGCCCAATCCGATAAACCAGGTTAATTATTTACCAAATTTTATTATTTTTTAAAAAAATCATAACTATTAATACGGATTTTTGTATTATAAAAAAAATTAGTGTATGATCCTAGACAAATTTTGGAAGAGATTAAAAAAGAGGAAGAATTGAAAAAAGATAAGAAATTTGATAAATTTGATCTTTGAAGAATTTGTTTTATTATTTAATATTTATATAGAATATTTAATGAAACAAAATAACATAATGAATAATTCATTTTATTAGTCATTCATGTGGGATTTTGGGTGTCGTGAGGGATATTATTAGGGAAGGGGACAAGTTATTTGTTTAAATCCGGAAATATTTTTTTATCGCCATCAACAACGATAATTTCGAACAAACGATCTTAGTTAAAATCTATTATAGCTAATTTTCTTTCTATATTATAACCATCTAACATTAGTAACAATAGAATTAACGTTTCTATCAAACCAATCCTTTTCACTAATATTCATTACAAAATCACTTCTAATTTGATTTTTAAAACTATTTCTATATAACCAAAGTATAGGGAAAAAAATTATCCAAAGACAAGTTATAAAGCACAAAATTTTTGTCCAAATATTTCTAGCAAATTTAGCGAATTTGTGATCAGATTCTACGCGTACGAAATGATTACGTAGTGGAAATGTTATACGTAAATCACTACGATATCCTTGTTGTCTTATCACTGTTGATATTGCTTTTGTTAAAGATTCATAATCCCAGATTACAACCTACAAAAAATGTATATTTTCACGTAATATATTTTAGTTAAAAAAAGAAAGGATTTTTTAAAAAAGATTTTAAGTTTTACATACCTTTTTCATTTCAATATTTTTTAACGTATTTTCATTTTTAACATACTCATTTAATAATTCCAAAATATCTTTTTGTTTATTATTTTTTGATATAGTACGAATTATACCATTAGTTGAAATATGTTCAGTTAAATCGAGAGTGAAATTAAAATCTGTTATTTCAACAGTTCTTGATTGATAATGAACCGTTCTATTGCCATCAGAATCTGTACTCGTGTAACTTTCATCAACAACTTCAGTATGATAACCTAAAGAATAATTAAATGAAATTAGTATAAATAATAATAATAATAAAATATTGTTCATAATTACCATGGACTTTAATTGCCATTTCAGGTTTATCATTATGTTCCATAAAAAACCTTAATAGAGATTCAGGCTCACTATTTAATTTAGGATCATGGCTTGTAACACCATTAATATCTCTTTCATAAATAGCGTCAGACAAAGAATATTCAGGTGGAGGAGGAATCCCATCATTTCCATAATGAACTCCAGGAATTGATCTTTCATTTGAAATAGGTAAATTAGAACCTGAAGAAGATGGACCTCCTAACTCTTGAATTTCATCATCTGGATTTGAGTCATCAAATCTATTTTTAATTATATCATTATTATTATTATCAGTAGTAGTGATGTTGTTATTACTTCTTTCTAAATAATTAGAATCTTCGAGTATTTCAGGATCAGAAAGTAAAGGTTGGGATTCATCAGGAATTATAACTTGGTCTAATGGATGATGAATTACAGTAGGTCGAGCTAAAGGTGCTATATTTACAGTAGAAGGATTTAAAGATTGTTGAATAGCTTCTTCATAACTTGGAGGTTGACTATTATTATTACTTTGTTGTCTAATACTATTCGTATTTGATAAATTTATAGTATTTTCTCTATTTATATTATTCCTACTGTAATAGGATGAAGGATTAAATATTTGTGACCATGATAATACTGAATAACTTCTTTGTTGTCTTCGAGCATCCGCTGCTGTAAATATAAATTCGTAATCGGAACTAACGTTTGTCATTTTTTTTTTAAAAAAAAACCGTGTGGAAAAAAACATGATGTTAAGCTATTTATATACATGATACAGTCGTACAAATATTAGACAACAACGGTTAATATACCGGCTATTCCCGACTTCGGTCCATCTTTAAAGCAATTTGAGCAATTACACGTGATTTAGAGTTTACTCGTATGATTTATGGCCAAGCTTGCTTAACTCAAAAAAGTAAGTCTTGGATTTGAATAAAATAACTAATATTAAAAACAAACGAATACGCGAAAAAAATAAAACTATATGAATATTTTTTCTCCAGAACATAATTTTATCATGAAGTAAAACGCAAAATGATAATGTTACCGAGATTATTTCCTACCTTAATTTATTTCATGTAGTACCGGCATTTCACGTATTTTACCCAGTAATCATGAATATAAATCTCATCTTTCTGATTTTTGATTAATAATAATTTAAGAATAGAATTAACAGTTAACGTGAAATTGTAATTAAACTTTAGGTACAGCATTCATAACAAAAAAAAGTGATACAGCATAGATGAATATCTGATTCAGATATCTGATTATCTGATATGTTAATAGGATCAAAAACTATATTACCAATAAGAATAAATTAATTTCTTAAAAATTTGATACGAATTCTAAGAGTAGAACAGATACAATAGAAATAATAATTGTATTAATTGCTTTTAATTTATCTTTAATTCAATATCTAAAGTATGAAAACATATTTAGGCTGAAATTATTATCTGATGAATTTATTAATAATTGGAATATGATTATTACAAAAATGTATTAGGCTAGCACTTTAACTTCTAATGTACTACTCTAAAAAAAATTTGGGCGTTGAAAATCATGTTTATGTAAGCTAATAAAAAAATCCACATAATAGGTGCCAACACTTTTTTTACCTCCACGTGACTTTGGCCACGGCATTAAGAAATTAACCGCGTGACAAATAATACCGTGACAAATATAATTTTAAAAGCTAAAGTCCCCAGAATGTATTGTATATACTGTAGCTTTTCATTTTTCAACAAATAATTTAGTAATTGCATTAACAGCTTTCGTACTCTAGATGTTTCGAAGAATTAAACATTAACTAATATATACAAAGATATATTTGAGAAGATGTCACGGGTGCAGTAGTTGCAAAAATCGCGTTGTTTAGTTGTTGGTTGATGTCTATGATGTCGGTGTAACGATAGATGTGACTATTTACACTCTATTTACCGTATGTATTTCAGTTCAGTGATCCATTTTTTCATCCCTTAACTGAGTATACCATATATCGAGAAAAACCTATTCCTTACTCTGAGTATTTCGGTTGATATTTGGTCCTACTTAAGCTTTATACACTACGCTTTTGACAAAAGTTGCTTCCGTCTAACCCGTAAAAGTACATTTATAAGTTTATCTAACAAAACTACGGCTTTTCGAAGTGCTCAAAGGCAATTTTACTAAAGACATCGTTCAAGGTTAGTACATTTTGTGTGCAAATGAGCACAACTTGTTAACAACACAGCTTGGCTTTAAGCCACGTCAATACTATACGGATTGCTCACGCGCCACTGGGTTTCCTTAGCGTGTTGCCACTGTTGTACTATATTAGACAAAGCATCGATACTATACGGGGTTTCCTCACTCTGGGTTTCCTCGTCGTACGATAGATTGTTGATATATATATATATATATTATTCGGACCGGTAACTAATTTTATCTTTATCTTGCTTTGACAAAAAATGAAGGAGAATCTTAATAAATTAGCAAAAAATGAAGAGCTCAGGAATATGACATCAACTTTCTGGTAATCTATTCTAACGATATGAACTATTTCATAGTACGAGTTTGTAAGAGAGAAGATGATATGGTCTAGCCACATCACCTGCTAGAATCATGGAAATCCAAGCACAAAATCAACGTAGAGGAAGAAGCGACGCAACCAAAAGGGTGATAAGCTTTGTAACACAAATTGTATTGTGTAATTGACATATTATATGTGATACAATCAAGCGAAAAGATTTAACAAATATATCACCTAAAGATGATGATGGAAGTAATACTTCCAATGTTGCAGATCTTTTTCCCAGCGACCAAGCACACCCGAAAAAACCTTTCATGGAGTTCAATCAGAATGATAATTCGATATCTGTTCTGTCTACTACATTAATCGTGAAGAAGGTAATAAAGCATTTTAGGTTTGCTACATGAAGAATCTAAAGTGGATCTAGTTCATATATATATATAAATAGATAGATGCCAGGAAGAAAATTCTTTATTCATGGGAAGATGCAATTCATAAGATTGATGTCAGAGATACTTCTAAAAAGGATGTGAGTACATAATGTGATCAATGCTTCGTTACATTCACCGTACATTAACTAACTATACTTTCGCGCTTTTTCAGTGGATTTGAAAGCTAAAATCTCTCCGAGCTTCGGAATTTCAATAGCTAGCATTCAGCAAGTCAAAAAAATCCATATTTATGTTATAAAAAGACATTCAAAAAAAAAATCTTGTAATTATTGCATTCCATCTGAATCATGAGTTTCCGTGGCGATTTCATATTATATTTGCGATAAAAATAGATGTCTACCAAATATAATGTACATCGAACAGACAAAACCTGCATATCTCACCTGCGATCAGGAGATTTAGAATAAAATCTGCCGAAGACAAACACCAATCGTCAGTAGTTTATGGCATAATTTTGAGTATTCTTCAGTAAGATTTAATTTTTTATTCAAAGGTTTAGTGTTGTTAAGCTGCAATACTACTGCAAAAGTTAACACTAAGCAACCTCTTCCATCCTAGTTACTAAATTCTTTCACACATTTAGATGTAATCCAAAAAAAGTGGTGTGAAAATTTCTCCGGAATAACAGAGTTGAACAATTAAGACAAGTTTTGCAAATGTCAAATTATATTACGAAATTTGTAAGTGTTAAGTAAAGCTATCATAATTAATGTAATATTAACACCTTTTACGGTTTATTACTAGGATGTCGTTGGCGGCAAATGTTGTCACCCAAACTGAACAATTCCAGTGTTAGAAGCGTTTTACATTGTCAAAGTAAGGGTCAATAGTAGTAACTGTTTATTACCTTTTAATGCAACAAACTATTTAATGCTTTTCTTTTTATTAATTTAACATTAACTCGTTAAGGATCATATTTCTGAAGTTTTGAAGGTAATCGCTTCGAATATCCCGCCTAATTCTCCATCACGCCTATGGCGAGGTACACACATCCTCACCAAGGCTACAGTTATTGGTCTACCCAATTAATACATTTTCAGCTAGCTTTAATTGAATTTTTTTTTAGGATCATATTTTCTTGTATTCTTAAAAACATTCAATATGTATAAATTTTTAGTAATAGATTAAATTGATATACATTGATATACTACATAACATTAGCTGCACCAAAATATCTAAAACATTTTACCAATAGTATAGTATATACTAATTCAAAAATCTAGAAATAATTCAAATGATTGATAAAATTGGAATTTTGTAATCTTCAATTATTATTTATTACTAAAGTAACTGATAAAATATGCCCTTAAAATTGGATGAATAGAATAGAATTTGTTAATTAAATAATAATAAAACACATCCTACTGTGCTCACATCTTATTTACTATGAAAACAAAACATTTATTTTTTAATGCATACTTGCAATTTACAGTTAAAAGACAATAACTTAATGTAAGTGAAATTTTTTAATTCTTATAAGATTATACAAATCTTCATTATCTTTACTAATCTACTAATAAAGTAAAAAATAATGCATTTTTTTTGATTAAATGCAAAAATCTTTAAAAACAACAATAGGAGAAGAATTTGGTTATATTTGAAATTTTTTCTACCTTTATTACTTAATAAAATGAAATATTTTTTTGATATAAATTAAGCCTATTTAAAAAAATATGAATAGCATTTTTTTGCCAGTTTTTATTTGGATTTGATATACTTTCAAATTTCAATTAATGAAACTTTTTTTCTTTCCTTTTAAATATATTTATACTGAAGTTTGTTATTAAAATTAGATTTATAGCTATATTGGTTTATTTACTATAAAAATTTTAGTTACCAAAATTCTAAAAGGCTAATTCAAAATATATTTGTTATTTATTTTAGATTTTCTGTTAATGTTATTAATTACTTTTTTATTAGTAGTATTTATTAATAAAAAAAGTAGAAAAGTTTTTAAAAAATACTGCTTGATTATTTATTAAACTATTATATATTATTAATTAAGGTTGCTTGTCTAAACCTCTTCAAAATCCTACGATTAGTTTCATCAAAATTTTACTATAGATTTATTATAGTTTCGGCAGAATTTCGGCAGTTTCAGCATTTATAATAAGTTTTGGCAGTTTCGCCTTTCTCTAAAGTTTCACCAGTTTTTTAATATAACTTTAATATAGTTTCAGCAGAATTTCGCTTTTTGGCGAAACGCCATCTTGCCTAAACCCCTAGATTTCGGCAAGCAACCTTATTATTAATATTTAATATAAGACTGATTTACTATAATTTCTATATTTTTTTCTTGCATTATTATTATTTAGTACAATTGTATTTAAAATATCTTAAATATTAAGTTAAAAAAAAAAAATTAAAATTACAATTAATTACAAAAATTACAAAATACTGAAATTAATTAATAATCTTTAATTATTTTAATATATAACTTAAATAAATTTTTTATTTTTATTTTATTGAAGTACATATTTTTAGTAATGATTTTTATGGTTCATTTATTCAAATAAACTGAATGCTTTTTCTACTGAATTTTCAAATTAAAAGAGTTATTTGTTATTATAAGTAGTGATTAACTAATAATTGACTAATTGTTATATAAATATAGTATGAAATTTATAGTAATCCTATATTCATTCCAGATAAGTTTACATTTAAATTTATTTTTGCAGATAGATATAAATTTTGTATTATATTATTTATATTATAACTAATAAATAAGATTACATTTTAAAACTGATGTAATATGTTGCATAATGGCGCAGGCGCAGCGCCACAGCAACCTGTCACGTGATACAACAAATTGGAATATCATTTGTATCGCAAACATTATACTCCTATTTCAGTGCACGCCTCTCTTCTCAAGTAGAACGATCTCTTTATCATTTCAGTTTTATTTCTTACATAATTTCTCTTAATATTTATGTAATTAATGTAATTAATATATATGCTTTTATATTAAGAAATTTTTTAGAAAGTTATACAAATAATCATTATGGAAGGTGATATTACCAAAAAAATGCCGGTTAGTTAATTATCTAGATTTTTAAAGTATTTATACTTTAGAAAAAAATAAAAAAAAATGCAATTTATTGGTAAAAGTAATATAATTTATTTGTATTTATTATATTATGTACTGTAGTTAGTATAACTGATAATATATTTTCGATTTTTGTGTTTATTTTATTATTAATTTATCATATATCTTAATTTCGTTAATAATTCGTTAAAATATCATTGATTTGTCTATAGAGTTGCATTTATTTTTGTTAAAAATTATTTTTTTTTTAAATAATGATACGTTTATATCATCTTTTATTGTTAAATATTATCGTGGAATATTAATTTGTTAAATTTTTATTAATTATTTGTTATAAAACTTTAATTATTGAATTTTTAATTGTTAAATTTATCATGAAGCTTTAATTTGTTAGATGATATTGATTATTATTAATTATTATTAAAGAATGATATTAATAAAAAATTCATTTATAGATCATTTCTTGGAATACTTTACGTTTTTACCCGAATTTCCAAAACAATACTCCTTCAAAATTATACATATTTAATAAAAACATTTAATGAATTACCTTCATTTCGAACTGTTGTAGGTTTTGAAATTCCACAATTTGAATTAGATGCATTCATGGATGAATGGTTTAAAGATTTTGAATCTAGATCGAAAACTACGATACCAGAAACTAAACGTTACAAAATAAAAGAAAGGTGTGTACTTTTTCGAGAGAAACGCCATTGTCTTCACAGTAATTATTATTATAATTACAATTGATTTACTATATGAAAAAAAAACTAATTACACATAGTCAACAAATATGAAAATATTAATATTGTTAAAACTCCACCAAGATAGGTCTTCTAAGTTCAAAGAGGGAATACGAATTAAGGGATGCATTGTGGATCCATTTTGAATATCTATTTTAAGTTTTTATTTTTATCACATCGCTATTTTTATTTCTATCACATATATTTCTTGTTATAATATTTTAATTGTTATGATAAAATCATTAATTTTAGCCTCGAAAACAAAAAAAATAATTGTTGTATCACGTGACGGGTGGCTGTGGAGCTGCGCCTGCGCCATCAGACGTGCGCAGCTTCTCGTAGTTAATAAATTCACATGATTATAATTCTGAAAAAATAATTGCAAAAATTGCCTTTTTGGAATACTGTGTAATTTATGACTGTTTGACACTAATGGTCTAATGGCTTCCATTCCAGTGGCAAGTATAATTTGCGCCATAGTTTTTGTGAAAACAACATACTAGTGTTAAGCGAGTGATCACAGGTGGTGTAGTTTAATGAAATTATTTATTTTTTATAAGATGAATTAAACTCACCAATAAATGATCCATTAAGGTTGAGTTTGCGTGATAAAATGTATGTGCATCACAAAATGACTTTTTATCGGTTTGGCTTTAAGTCAAACCGAACCGGACCGTTAACATTTGTAAAGAAAGAAATAGTGGCTGCGCTGCTACGTTAAACCTTGGTCCAGATAAAAAATAATGAAATAATCTTTCAATTTTTATTTTTTCTGCCGTATGAAATCTTGAAATATACTATTTAAAATACATCAAAAAGAAAATATGTACAAGAATTTACTTCATAATAATATTAGAAAATTTTTACACTTTTCTACAATATAATTTTTTTATTTCCCTCCTTCATTATTTAGTTTAGCTTTACTAACAATATAAGAAACATTATTTTCGAACCATTCTTTAGTGCTAATTTTCATTCTAAATTCACTTTTAATTTGAACAGTGTAAAATTTTCTATATAACCACCAAATAGGCCAAAAAATTATCCAAAGGCAAGTTAATAGACAAAATAATTTTATCCATTTATTTTTTGTGAAACTATATAATGTTGAAGTTGATTGTACTTTAACTATATTATTACGTAACGGATAAGAAATTTTTATATTATTATAATAATGTTGTTGTCTGATTATTGTTGCGATCACTTTAGATAATGGTTCATAATCCCAAATTATAACCTATAAACGAACAAAACGAAATGTTACAAACGAAAAATCTTACAAAGTCTTTAAAGTCTTTTTATATTTTCATGTATCTCACCTTTATCATTTCAATTTCTTTAAATCCGACGCCACTGTTACAATATTCTTCTAATACTTGCATAATATCGTTACTATCTTTAATATCATAATCATCATCATCTTTTGGAGGAATTGTAGAAATTTCACCTTGTGATAAAATATGATCAGATAAATCTATTTTAAAAATAAAATCTGTTATTTCTACGGTATTAACATCTCTTTTCTCATATTCATAACCATGACTTCCACTTATTACATGGGTAGTCCCATCTTTTTCTTCGGTACGATATCCTAAAAAAAAAGAATTTCAAAAAAAGGGAGTAAACGAGTTATTTAACATAATATATATACGGGGTTTCGTGTCATAAATTTCATAGAAAATTTACCATGAATTGTTATAGCCATTTCAGATTTATCGTTATTTGATAAAAAGAAATCATATAATATTTTTGGTTCTTTATTTAATTTGGGATCTTTACTAATTACACCAAAGTCAGTTTTTTCTAATTTAAATTTATTATCTGTCGATGTATCATCCTTAATATCACTTTTTTCCTTAGAAGAATCAGCTGTTCCATTATAACCTTTAGTTTTAGTGGCTAATAAACGAGGAGAAGCAATAGGTGATTTGCCCCTTTTTTCATCATGTACATAAACTTCTTCTAATTGTCTACTTATATTAGCAGATCTTGCAATAGGATTAACGATAGATAAACTAGCAGATTGAGATATGCGTAAAGCATCATCATAATTTGATTGACGAGTTGTTGGTGTTGATGTTGATAAACTTGGAGCAGTTTCTGAAGGAGGAGATGTTGAATCACTACCTAAATCAATTACAGAAGTGTATAATGTTGACCAAGATTTTGAAGAGCTTGGTTTTATTACATCATTTTCGCTAAATATATAAACATAATCCGCATTTATTTCTTTTGCCATAATAAAGGGGAAAAAACAGAATTCACGAAAGAAAAAGAAAAGGATCCGATTCAAGAAAGGATTTACAAATTGAATAATGCGGCTTTAAAAAAACACTACTTCGCCACGGCTGTGGAGAATGTCATGTGATTAAAGAATATAATTATTACTGTGGCCATGCAGTTGACTAATTTCGGTAAAAAAGTGTCAAAGCCTCATTTTATTTTTCGGAAATTAACAGGATAGTTAAGTGTATTATGACATTTTCATATTAATTAAAATTCTTCATTGTGACTTGTTATAATACAGTATACATTTCTTTTCTTTACAAAAGTATATCATATTACTATCTTTTAACGACGTACAGTGTCTAAAAGTAATATTCAACCGAAACTCTTCTATAAAAAAAAAATGGTAGTAATATCATATTATGACTGTTATACAGTATCTGTTATATCTTAAAATGCAATGAAAGTATACTGTATTTGTTAGGATCGGTTCGTAAACAGTGGTTTAGACTTTAGACCGCAAAACAGATCGGACAATATCACAGTTTGAACCACAATTCGAACTTATTAAAGGACATTAAATAAACATATTGATTCGAACAGTAATTAAATACTGTATCATAATAAAAAAGAACTTTGAGATAGATGGCCTATATTCAAACTACGGAAAACCCGGTTTCACTCAAGCCCTAATATTTTCTTAACGCAAATATTTCTCTTGGATACTTATAACAAAAAGAGAAATTTAACAAGGCAATACAAGATATTTCTCGAAGACTCGAACGCCAAATTTAGCACAAATATCATCTAAGGAAAAGGATACTTCACGTGATGCGATATCAACCTTTATTAAAATTCTTTGCGTATGCCCTTTCAAACTCTTCTAGTTTAAATATATCGTTCCTCCAATCAAATTAGTGAAATAAATTATTAAATTGGTTCGTTAGATTGGACATGTTAATTTACGCACTATACAGTAGTTTGTTCAATTTACTATTTCTAACATGACTTAAATTTTAGCATGGGTAATCGTAATTTTTTTTTTTTCATGGTTCCTACTTATACCAGTTATTAACGTTAACATTCTCAATCTCAGATGTGGAGATGTTGCCTACCAATTATGTGTGTCTAGTGCATCTGAAATGTATTTTTTGATTCACAAGAAACTACCTGACAATTATATAAAAAATAAAAAAATTATTTATATGTATTACAGATTATAAAAATTTAT
This sequence comes from Rhizophagus irregularis, assembly GCF_026210795.1. NCBI lineage: Eukaryota > Fungi > Glomeromycota > Glomeromycetes > Glomerales > Glomeraceae > Rhizophagus > Rhizophagus irregularis. Next base: position 2,349,165 of record NC_089441.1, on the reverse strand, counting down.
ATAATAAATTTACATTATAGACTCTACAAAAAATACAACTCCTGATGAAGTGATCAATGATCCTTGCTCATCATATAATAAATTATAACGGGGAAGTTTTAAGTTATCAAAAAAGAATTAATTTTATGATTAAATAATTACATATTTGCGTTTATTAATGAAAAGAACAATCGCTCAGTCTTTTATACGAAAAAAAAAGTTGATTTGCACGGATAAATTAAATGAATATTACGCTCGTAAATTTATAAATCAAAAGATGTTCATCGTTTATGAGCATAAGCAAGAATACGCGTAACAATACAAAGAGTCAAAAACCTAATAACACTACTTGATTATAAATGTAAAATCATCATTACTTTAATACAAATAATTTTTAAATTTATTTATATTTTAATCTCTCTTTTTATACTTTAAGAAACCGTAATTTTGTAATTTTAAAATAAAAATTTTAGTTAGAACTACGGCTTATTAATAATTTGTATTTCTTAGTTGAAACAAATGTTCACATATAACAACAAAATTTAAGCAAATTTGTCGCTTTTAAAGTATAGTGTTTGTTTATTTTTTCAAATATCAGATTTTCAATATTAACCAATAGAGAAATAATCGTAGTACGTAGCCTTCTTTAAAGGAATGAAAATTCACCATTCACCTAAATGCTTGTTATCAACAATTGAGAAATTAAATGAATAAAACAACAAATTCACATTGCTTCTTTTAAAGTTATTTTATTTACAGTACATATTCTAAAAAAATTGATTTATTGATTTATTAGTGTCACTTTTATTATCAATATTCTTTTTGTTATACTTGTTGTATTTGATCGTTCATTGCTCCTAAATATTTTTATTATTTGAAAATAAAACAAAGAATCTATCGTTCGTTACCGTCATCTATCGGAGTCACAATATTTTCAATTTCGATTAACTCCGCGATCGAAAAAAAAATTAAAATGTACGGATAAAATATTATCAAAAATGTTGGTATGTACATAACATATCTGGTGAACTGATTAATTATAAACATTCGAAAAATCATAAGTAACAATATACTGTCAAAACCAATCATAAAATCTTACCGCACGTTTCAGCGAGTTTTTGTAATTATGATACTGTAATAATAAAAGAACTAATTTTAGAACTTTTTAATAAAAATAAATTTAATAAAATCAATATCGATGAATAATAGATAGTTCTCGAGTTTGAATTCAATTTAGACATAATGTGACACGAAAGATTCAAAAATGTTTGATAATGTTATTTTCAAATTATTTGACATCTTTTTTTTTGATTTATTCACTAAAAATACATTCTGTTAATATCCCTCACATATATTAAATACTATTTCTATTTCTCGACTTTTTTGTTCTTCATAATTATAATCATAATAGAACGATCAATATTATTTACTAGATTTAATAACGGAAAATGTTACACGTTTCAAGTATCGTATTATTTACTTTTTAGGTTATTACTCGTTTGAGTACATATTATTAAGAACTAGTAATTGTAGGGTGATAACGGAAATTAAAGTGCTTAATGCATTTTTATTTCAAAAAAAGGCTAAGTAATAATATACAAATTACGAAAAAAACAATATTTATTTGTTAATATGAAGCGCTTTCTTTTAATGTTATTAATTATTAACATTAAGCGTTTAATGATTTATACAATTTTGTATTTACCGCAATAAGAATCCATTGTGGTCACATTTAATACAATTTCACGGGTCCCGATCAAATTAAAAATAAATAAAATAAAAAAAAGCGAAAAGTAAAATTTGTTCGGATTTGATATGATCCTGGAAAAAAGATCTCCAATTACAGCAATTTAAAATAAAAAGTGCTTTTTTAATATACATTAATATCAATAATGAACATAAATCTAAATCATTTGATTATTTAATTGTACATCCTTAACAGCCTAATTTACAAATTTATGATATTCTTTATAATATTTACATAAGATATATAGCATAAATATATCTAAAAAATACACTATTTACGAATTTCATTCATTAGTAGATAAATTTCAGATCATTTAATTAATTTAATGTCATTTCGAATCTTTTCATTGACTCTCCAGAAAAATTAGTTGATTAAACCCAAATTAAATGTGTCAAATTAACTATGCAATTATAAGCATTGTAGCCGCATTTTCAACGTCAACATTATAAAAATGAAAAAATATTACTTTAAAACTTTTAATATAAAAAAAATCCATATTTATGATATAGTCACAATATATCAAACAACGCAACCGCCATTTCAGGTATTTATTGTTCGCTGATCACTATAATGTTAATTTGATGCGACTCTAATGTTCCTGTTATTTAGATTTTGGAATTCTTATTTCGGTGCGATAAATAACGTAAGTTTTCACTTAAGACTAATATATTAAAAGCCGGCATTATAAATACTAGTTACATATCTTTAATGATCGTGTAGACACATTAAATTTATCTCTTTATGGTGTAATAAGGTATGAAATAAGATTTCCTTCGCTTGAAAATATACTTATTCTTACATTTATTTCTTTCATTAATATATTAGCATTATAACTTACATGAGAGTATGCAGAGATATTATGGTCAATTATTCAATTATCTTAATTATTGTGATTTTACTATAATACGGTATTGTCAGTATATGCAAAAAATATAGCAAAATTATGACTGTTATGTTTGTATGTATTTCTTAATTTATCAATGCTTACGTATTATTTGAAATGTATATATTTATGGCTTATTGCATATTTTGAAACCTTTCGATATTTATATTAAATTAGTCATTACGTACATCACGTGATTTATATTAAACTCGGTTTAATAAACTATCGAAACTTTCTCCTTTTTAAAAATTTCGAAACTTTTCCCCTTTCCTTCGTACTTTCCCTTTCCCTTGTTCTATGCCTTTTCTTATCCCTCATCCTTTCTCTTCCCTAATTCTTCCCTCTATAAATTTCTTACTAATTAAAGAAACATTTAATAAACGATTCGATTTTTTCTTAAAAAAAAAACTTAATTTTTTTATCATCTCTTTTTCTTATCAATTTACTTTACTTTTGAACAAAATTTAGGAAATCTGCCTTAACAGGAATAACTCTGCGCTTGGCCATAAAAAATGACAGTTCTGAACGTTATACAGAAATCCAATAGCCCCAAAAAACCGAGGGGAAGAAGCCTTCCAAAATCTGAATCTCCTTGAAAGCGTAATCGACCTTGAACAGTGAATCCTAATACCTCTCTCCCAATCTAAATTCCAAAAAATTCCTCCAATCCAAAGAGCGTTTATAATTCATAAAATCTATTCTAGATTGCCATTGAAAACCTTTGGTATTTCTTAGAACAAAAAATTCTTGTTTACATTTATTTACCTAGTCTCTAACGACAATCTATCCAATACTATTATTTTTTTTTGACCTTTGAGTTAAAGCAGCCGAAAATATTTTAAGACCAAATAAATCCGATGATAAAGTGTAAGTTAATACTAGTATGTCAACGGCTAAAAACTCTATTAGTGAACGATGGATTCATTACTATTTCAGATACAAAAATATTTATGGCTAATAAAATATTGATTACAATAGGTAAAATAAAGAATATTATCTAAATAATAATAAGTAAGAAAATTAAATTAATCTCTAAATAATATAAATAAAATGATATTAAATTAAATTTCTTACTTTAGAATTATTAAATGTGGTGTATTTTTAACCTTTAATAATATGAATGTTGTATTAACAACCGGTCTCAAATATCGCAGAGTTTTGTCCTTCAGGATTTTTTAGACGCGCCAAAAAGGATGAATTCTACGTGTGATAAAATTAATTACCATGTTTGATGGTAGTTAAAATTGTGGATTGACTTTTTTCATCATTCTTCTAAAACCATTTCCGTTCACTTCGTTTAATTCTTTTTGTTTAGGTTCTTTGTAAGGTGTCACTTTTTTAAATTCGCCATCAATTTTAAGTTGATCCTATAATATATACAGTATTATAATTAATATTATTTTCTTTAAATATATAAAAAATTTTTGTAGTCATACATACCGCTTTCATTATAAGCACAAGAAAAATCACAAGTTTTTTCTACATCATCAATAGTTTCAATAAGTTTTTCCATCTGTTGCCAACTTAAAATAATTCCAAACCCAACTCGTTTTATTGGATATATCGACCCATATTAAATTTTCACGAATATTTTCAGTCTTTTGCTCATTTTTTACTTTTACTTGAACTACTAGGCATATTTGATATGAATAAGTATTTTGTTTCTTCATGATAGAATTGATAGATTTAAAAAAAATACAAAATCAGTGAGTGTACCGAATTTTGTATAAACCCTGAGTACGTTGATTGAATATTTCCTTGTACGAACTATAAAACTGACATTTTTGGTAGAAGCTTTCATGATTTAAATTGCGTGAATTGCCAAAATTATCACCATTAATACAGATCAATGTATACTATATAGATATATAGCGAAATAAGTAAATATTAATGATTCGCGATAAAAAATTGAAAGTTCCTGGTATTACTGAAAATGAGATTTAATCCAGAACTGAAATCGCACCTATAAAAATAATAGTCAGTTTAAAAACAATAAATATATATTTCATTTAAATTCAATAATATTAACAATATTTAAACATACCATTAAATTCTCTTCTTTGCTTAATTGATTATTTAAGTAGTGAAACTTTTATCTTAAAAAAATAATTTATTAATTATTAAATTTTAATATTTTGATCGAAATTGTTGATTGGTGACCCTTTTTTAATCAACGTCCGTATTATTTGTTAATTCTTATTTGTAATCAAATTACTTAATGGTATTATTTATTTAATTTTTCGGTGATGATCCTGTTGTTTCAGTGTTTCATTAATATTTAAAATATACATAAAATCAAAACCTCCATCTATTAAATGAAAATCTAAACTATCTATGGTTCGGTGCAAAAAAGTTGATACACCAATATGCTATTAATAAAAAAATTTTTTCTTAAAATTAAAGTAAATTTTTTAAATTATTTTATTTATAACTTAGGATTTAAGACATATTTAAATGTAAATTTATTAAAGTTCTCAATTATATAAAATTTTTTATTAATATTCTTCAACTTCGGAATCTTCATTTTCATTTTCGGCCATCACATAAATGATAAATCTTTATATTCTTTCGCCTTATCAAGACACCTTTCCAAAACCTAACTATAACTTTAGAGGTAACCTTTTTCTTAAAAGCATACAATAATTTGTCTCTAATAGCGAGAATACAGTAGACCAAACTCCCTCGATCGGTTGTAGTTCACAATGGTAAGGTGGTATATGAAGTAATGTCCATTTTGAAATATATGGCCATTTCCTCAAGTTTTTGTCATAATAAGTGGGCATCGGAAATATTTACAGAGATAACATAAGCTCAACAACAATACAGTTAAGTTCTTTTTTTGGTCGGCCGTGGTTTTTTTGTGGTAAGATCTCATTTTTATTATATTCAGCGCAACTGTTGCCTCCCTATAACAAGAACTGTAGCAATCTCCTTGTGTACTAGTGATAAGTCTTGATGTTGTTTCTGGCATTGTCAAATATCTAAAAATTATTGGTAGACGTGAATATTCATTTTTTTTTTCGTTGCTAGTTAAAAAGTTTTGGTCGTATCCATGGAGAAAAAAAAGGTGTTTTTGTTGATAACGTTGAAGGTGGGAACCTTTTGTCGATTTTTGTGTAATACTACCAATTTAGGTAGTGATTTTGTGTATTGCACCAGACCATACTAAGGTAAACGATAACAGGTTTAGTGCATGAAATTCACGTAATATCTAAAATAAGATGAAAAAGTTAATATAAATATCTCAAAAAAAAAACTAATTGTTATTCGTAAAAATACTTACTTACAGTACTATGTTATTAAACTGACGTGATGCCGCTATTCCTTCTTTATCTGGTTTTTCGATATATACTATGTTCAACAAATCCGTTAGCATTTCCTAAATATATTCGCTAAAAAAGTACTATCATTTAAACTTACTTTATAGACTCATTGCTGTAATTAATTATTATGCCATATTTTCCCTTAATATCATTTGTTGTTTTAGCATAATACAACATTGTATAATTATCAGAAATCAATATTGTTTCCGCAGGAAGAGTGTAATTATTTATTTTATCAATCGTAGATGGAAATAAGGTAATATGCATGCTGGATCTTTATCTTCGAAGGCCTTCAGTTCTTCATAATGAATGATATCTTGGGGTGATATATCTTGGAGGGATGTATTTTGAGATGTAATATATATCTCGCGATGATATGTTTTGAGATGAGATGAAAATGCAATAAGTGGATATTAGATAATAAAGGTGGTCAACCCCTTTAAATTCAACATTTTTAACAAGGGACTTGAAAAATGTTAAATTTTTTACTTGGGGGGATTACAGAACATTTATATATTTCTCATCATTTATATCTTGATTATTTATTACTATTAATAACTTTCCTTTTTATCAAACATGTTTCAAAAAAACAAAAGAAAAAAAAACCAAACATGTTTCAAAAAAAACAAAAAACAAATGTGTTTCAAAAAAAAAAGAAAAAAACCAAACGTGTTTAAAAAAAAGAAAAAAAAATCCCCCAAAAAAAGGGGGTGGGGGATTATTGTCAGTAATACAATTTCAAAGCATTTCAGTCTAGCTATTATTATACTACTTTCAAAAACCGATCTGCATTGTTTTATTCACATATGTAAAAAAAATGCCGAAAAAAGTATGTTATAGAAATTTGAACTAGTCTATTAATAGTTAATTAGAAATTTAAATGGAAAAATTGTTTTACGTCTCTCTTTAAAAGCTTGTATTTGGTATGCACATGCGTTTGGTATCAAAGAAGTTAGTGGTAAAACGTCTATTACCTTGTACAAATAAACTTTGGAAGCAATAAAACCATAAGCACTGGGATCGTAAATTATGGTCACACAATATTTAAATTTATTAAAATTTATCCTAATTTTAGTATCACTGCTGCAGAAAATTTTGATATTTTGGTGTATTATTATTCTTCGTCTATCACTCAGCTATGTTTCATCTTTCTATGATCATTGGATGCAAAATGGCGCAATAGACAAGCCAATTTGCCGACATTTTGACATATTATTCCTCATCTATTGTGTCTAGAGACATGAAACCATTATTATTTGTAAGACAACTGAACAGTATTGAAAGATATTCATCATAAAAGTTTATATCTTAATTTAGCGTAAACAATGAATAGAAAATGGAGCATTTTAACATGAGACATTCCTATTGTTTAATTGTCATGATCACTGGTTAAACCAATCTATTTTAAGATAACAATCCATAATAAATTACAGAGACATACTACACGTTACAATATACAACTCAAAATTAGCTTATACAGGGTAATCTAAATATATAATATTTAGTAAAAAATTTAGTTATTCCGTGTTTTTTTATTCATGTCATTTCTGTAAATGTAGTATCATATTCACGGAGTTTTTCAGATAATTGCGTTTTATAGGGTTGTATTTCTATTTATGAATAATAGTTAATGATTCCGGACTCAGTTCACGAACTCCTCACGTGTTATTAGTACTAAGTCATTGACAAATCAAAAATCCGTAAAACTGCCGATCCATTTTTCCCAAGAAATTTCCGGTGCCAAGAGATTTTTTATTAACAGTGAATAAATGAATTAATTAGTCTTCTCATACATAGTCAATTCTATGAATTGTTATTTGAAACGTATAAAGTACTTGGTGACAGTATTAATAATAGTTAAATAGTAATTGATTTGATTTAAAAAAGATCGACGAAGATTTGCATATCGAATAAATGCCTCTATCTGTCCTAGAAGTTTTGACGTAAGTAACAAGAATGACCGCAGGTTCTTAGTTCAGTTACACCAGGATTATATTTTATTTAAAAAACAGTCTTCAGCTTTTCTTTACAAAATATTAATAAACAATGGCAAAAATTGTAAGTAAATTAATATGTTAAAAATAAATAACAAATTTTATTCGGTCAAAATTCCGTGATGTCTTTTAATAGCGATTCACGATATTAATTGAGAGATTATTTCATTGATAATTATCATAATTAGCGATAACTAAGTATTTTAATTTAATTGTCCAGAGCGTAGCGTAGGACCATTTACTTCTAAGCATAATGTCGTGCAACTAATTTTTTATTTGTATTTACATTTACGTTTTCATGTACTTGTCACGTGATGTAAATAAATGTGTGTTTTGAATAATGTGTAAAGTTGATACTTGCTTCACTACATCCCAGCTTTAGACATAGACCCTCGTACACATTTAACACCTAAAAAACAAATTCCAGCACTACGTCCTTGTCCTGGTGGTTGCGGCCACGGTGTTCCTTTTAGTGGTGATGTTCACCCTAAATGTATCATACTTTCACAAACTCAACATTTAGTTATTTTTAAAGTTCATTCAAAAACTTATAATCCAAATATCAATAGTTCTTTTAACAAAAAATTACTTATTTTTCCTATCAATCCTCTTTTATCTTTACGTACTTTAGCATTAGAAATTTCTAAACATAATTTAATTATTCCTAATGTTTTGCCTCCAAATATCCCCTTATTACCAGATCCAAATAGTTCCATCAAATTCTTCTCGCAAATTTTTAAATATTAATTTAGACCCTTCATCATTTTATTTTATAGAAAATATTTTATTAGGACATCCTGATACTATTTCACAATTGATTAAGTTAGCTGAAAATTTTGAAAACAAAATTAATTTTATTTTTTATACAGATGGTTCTTACTCAAAATATGATCGAGAATTACATCCCACTACTCAAATGGGATTTGCTTGGGTTGAAACGTCTGATTACAATATGACAACATCTGATCCACCTATCAGTTTTACGGGTGCTTTATCTTTTAATCCATTGTCTACTAAGGCTGAAATATATGCTTTACTTGCGGCTATTATCGTCGTACCCCATTCTAGTTCGGTAGAAATATTCACTGATTCCCAGAATGTTATACATACTTTTCACAAAGTCACCAACAAATTGACGTCCATCCGACAACTCCTGAAATGCAACAATAATATTGCGTGGCGTTTGCTAGATTTCTTAATTATGATAATAAAATGAATCTTTCCTATAAATGTCAATTAACTACTTACATAGTAAGAGTATGCAGAGATATTTTTTTTTGACACTGGTAAATATTCATTATAAATTATGGTCAATTATTTTCTTAATTATTGCGATTTACAAATAATAGCCAGTTCATTTCTTTGCTGAATCTTTGATTTTCATTAAATAAGTTAACCATATCACTGATAGATGGCATTTATATATTTAACATATTTAATTATTATAATATTTTTGTAATATAAATAACATATTTTGAAAAATATATATAATGGATACAGTATATGCAAAAAATATAGCAAAATTATGACTGTAACGTTTGTATGTATTTCTTAATTTAAATGCTTACATAGTATTTGGTCATATGGTTACGTATATCACGTGATTAATATTAAACTCGGCATTTAATAAAATTTTCAAACTATCGAAATTTTTCCCCTTTTAAAAATTTCGAAACTTTTCCCCTTCCTTCCGTCGTACTTTCCCTTTCCCTTGTCCTATGCCTTTCCTTATCCCTCATCCTTTCTCTTCCCTAATTCTTCCCTCTATAAATTTCTTAATTATTAAAGAATCGTTTAATAAATGATTCAATTTTTTCTTAAAAAAAAAAAAACTTTTCTATTAACCGGAAATTCTTAATTTTTTTATCATCTTTTTTTCTTATCAATTTGAATATTATTAATACCGACTACTAAACTTACTATAAATATTATATAATCAATGGATAAATTTCTTCAAAATAATCTCCTGTAAAATAATAGAATTAAAATTAACGAAATATTAATCATTTACAGATGTTGTCAAAAATATTTAATGAACACACTTACAGGTCATTGTAAAAGGTGTGCTCTCATCAATTAAAGACGTATATTCATTGAATGTAAGTGCAGTAAACTCGTCTGTTGGCTTTAACTCATAATATTTTAATGGCTTTTCCTGGCGCTTGTCAAATGGTATTATCTTCTCTTGTGCGACATACCAATTACACTGTCGCCTTTGTTGCTCTGAATAGGCACAAAAATTTTTTGGAGTTTCGACAAACCGAGGACACTTTTTATTAACTGTATCTTTTTTTTTGATCAAGGTACTAGGGTCATATTGCCATCCAACACTTGTTGATTACCTCTGTTCGTTTACTGGAATTGTTTTAAAAATTCTTGAGCCATATTCCTGAAAAATACTGAATGATTCATTTGGAGAAATTTTGAACTTCCTTCCTCGTTTAATCGAAGTAATCCCATAACTGAATCTGCAAGTTGTGCCATTTAAATGGTTCTAAATATAGTAACAAAATAAATTTTCTATTCGATCATTAAAAAATCAAAAAAAAAATATGTATATTACTTGTTGAAAGCATCCTAATATTCTCTTTAATTCCCATTAAAGGTTCATCTCTCTCGAGAGATGACAAAATTATTTTCAATAGTAGGTAGAATTCTGTTGGTTGAATGTGCTTTCAAAAATTGGAGATTGAAAGATCAATAACTTCATTGATAGCAGCTAGCTAGCTGGCTTTGTTGTTTCAATTATGGGACAATTATATTCAGTATCTACAGATAAAAAAAAAAATATTAAATAAATATATATATATATGTATGTAAAGAAAGAAAAGAAATTAAAAGCTTACTCTAATTATTTAATCTTTGGTTGTTTTTATTCTGTTCCTTTACTCCAAAAATAGTACTATTCATTCGAACTGAAATGAAGAATTTTGGCCCAAAAGATCCCATAATTGCATATCATCCAAAAGATAAAAATCACTAGAAGTTGTATTTGCATAAATCACAAGAAATCCCCATAATATAAAATTCTCAAATCAATGTCTGTATTATTTGTTGGATGAGAAACTATATGTTGATAAAAATCCCAACTGGTAAATAATTTATCTCAGTCCATGATTTATTGTTCTTATTTGTAATCATATTATTTAATGTCATAATTATTGTATTATTTTAATGTCATAATTATATTACTTAATGTCATAATCATATTATTTAGTGTTATAATTAATTGGTATATTATCTAATTTTTTTGGTGGTAGATAGGGTAAATCTGTAGGAATGACTCTCCAGTATTGAAGATTTGTCCTTTTGTTTCACTATATTTAAAATATATATAAAACTGAAAACTCCATCTATTAAATGAAAATTTAAACTATCTACTAAGATATACGATAATAGGTATAATGTGTGAAATTCGCCATTTTCAGTTAAGGATAAAATATCCATATTAATGGGATAAACTGCTCGATATATTTTGAGATTATATATCTCACGATGAGATGAGAAAAAGCAGCAGATGTATATTAAGCAATAAAAATGATCAATTGAACATTTTTACTTAAATTTTTTACTTGAGGGAATTACAGAACATTTATATATGTTTCTTGTCATTTATATATTGATTATTTATTAACTATTAATAAAATTTCTTTTTATTAAACATGTTTCAAAAAAAGAAAAAAAAAACAAACATGTTTCAAAAAAAAAACCAAACGTGTTTAAAAAAAAAACCAAACACTAAAAAAAGGGGAGGGGAATGATTATTCATTGTAATACAATTTCAAGAATTTCTATTATACTATTTTCAAAAAACAGATCTGCATTTGCTTTATTCACATATGTAAAAAAAATGCTGTAAAAGGTATGTTATAGAAATTTGAATTAGTCTATTAATAGTTAATTAGTAATTTAAATGGAAAAATTAATTGTTTACATCTGACTCTCTTTAAAAGCTTGTATTTGGTATGCACATGCGTTTGGTATCAAAGAAGTTAGTGGTAAAACGTCTATTACCTTGTACAAATAAACTTTGGAAGCAATTAAACCATAAGCACTGGGATCATAAACAAACATATTGTAAACAAATAATATTTTTAAAATTTTTTAAATTTATTAAAATTTATCATAATTTTAGTATCACTGCTGCAGAAAATTTTAGTGTTTTGGTGTATTATTACTCTTTGTCTATCACTCAGCTATGTTTCATCTTTCTAAGATCATTGGATGCAAAATGGCGCATTAAACAAGCCAATTTGCTGACATACTGACATATTATTCCTCATCTATTGTGTCTAGAGACATGAAACCATTACCGAAGGGAATGGAAAGATATTCATAAAAGTTTATATCTTAATTTAACGTAAACAATGATAAAAAATGGAGCATTTTAACATGAGACATTCCTATTGTTTAACTGGTTAAACCGATCTATTTTAAGATAACAATCCGTAATAAATTACGGAGACATACTATACGTTACAATACACAACACAAAATTAGCTTATACAGGGTAATCTAAATAAATATAATAATTTACTAGAGATACAGTAAAAAATTAGTTATTCATGTTTTTTTATTCCATGTTATTTCCTTAAATGTAGTATCATATTCACGGAGTTTATAGCCTCAAACATGAAAATTATCCAGTTACTTAAGTTATTTTCTCATAAATGTATCATATTCACCGAGTTTCCAGAAATTACGTTTTACAGGGTTAATTTAATTAGTATTTCTCTTTATGAATAATAGTTAATGATTCTGAATAGAGATGGGCATATAACACGTTATATAACATTTATAACATATATAACATATATAACATTTTTTAATATTAGTTATATAACATATATAACATATATAACATTATATAACAAAATTGGCCAAAATTAATTTAAGTTAGCCGGAATTAAGTTCTAATTTCGGTACATATCACGTGACGTTACACAAAATCCAAAAAAGGAAATTTTGTCTCCCAATAAAAATTGAGAAAATCTTTGCCAGTTGTTACACAAGAATCAAAAAAGGAAATTATTTCGTTGATCACATCAGAAATTTTTTAATATAATTTTGGCTAGAATTATAGTCACTATACAATTTTTTTGGCCAGTATTATATTTGTTACACATTGTTATTTATGTTATATAACTGTTATATATGTTATATATGTTATATAACATTGTGTTATTTTATATTGTTATATAACATGCCCATCTCTAATTCTGAACTCAGTTCACGAACTCCTCACGTGTTATTAGTACCTAAGTCTCATTCTTTGACAAATCAAAAATCCGTAAAACTGCCAATCCATTTTCCCAAGAGACCAGCGGTCTAATTTGAAAATGATGAAAATGAAAACGAAACTGAAGAAAGTGAACCACCTTTTGATGATGATTACATGATTTTTTCAGTGATCGTACAATTAAGAAAAATATAATGAAAGCTTATAAAGTACTTTGTACGTTTCAAATAACAATTCATAGGATTAACTATGTATGAGAAGACTAATAATAAAAAATTTCTTGGCACTTTTTCAAGAAGTATAATAAACAGGTTTGTAGTTTAAATAGATCAAAACTTTTGTTTCAGTGTCATTGGTATTGATCATGATTCCTGAACCTATACTGATCGATAATAATAATACTATTAACAATGGGATGTTTCGAGCGTACAATTTTTGATAAAATATTTATTTTATTATAATTTCGGGTTGGGAAAAATCAATCATAAAGCAATTTGTGGAGTTGGTCAGTATTTTTTAATTTTTTGACATTGGAAAGTGAGAGATTATCTTGGGCCAGTTTCTCGTTCAAAGCATGGCGATATTAACTTTATCATGAGCCGCTTAAAATTTTACTAATATATCGGAGAATGAATTTGCCAGTTCTATGATGTAGTTGTTTTAATAATACTAAAACTAACAGGTTTGGAATGTCTTTTGTTATTTTACCAGGGTTAGCGATTAACAATTCTATATAAATAAAAATGAAAGGCACTAAAAACTCATGAATCCCGTTAATATTCTAAACTAATGTCTAAACTTAAGCCAACTCCTAGACCCGAAGCTAATACATAACCCTAAGTCAATGCAAAATCCTATAATTAAAAAAAGAAAAATTAGAATTAGTATTTTTTTTTCCTAAACCAACCATCCCTGTCCCTAACCCTAAGCCAACTCCTAACTCTAAACCAGTTAACTCCCTAATCCTAACCCTAATCTAACTCTAAGCCAATGCATAACCTAAGCCAACGCTAACCAACTCATAATGACCTACCAATTAGAATTTTTATTCGTCATTCTATTTTTTCTTTTGACAAGGATTTGATGGACAAGTAGCATGATTATGTCCTTTATTATACAATAACTACATTTGTTTTGAGTCCGCCTATTAGTGATTTTATTAGAGTCATTTGAAATTTCTAAAGGTCTTTTAAATCTGGTATTTCCTGGCGGTCTTCCCTTGGATGTCTAATCACGGGATTTCTAACATTTTCCGGATCGAATTCTAATAGGTTATTCATATTCTTAGACTGGTCTAATTCTTAAGCCAACTTCTAATGTTCATTATCGCTTAAGTCACTGTCATCTGGAATATTCTCAAGGAATTCTTCAATAAAAAGGTCGCTATCAGAGCCATCACTGTACTATCACTCATTGACATTGTTAAAACCGTAAATAATAAATGAGAAAAGAAAAATAAGGAGAGCGTAAGAAAGAAAATGGAGCTTATAAAAGCTTATTAAAACACGTGAATGACGTGATCTTAGCAACTACCCCAACAGCACCCAGAAAATTCTTCGATCACGTGATATTGTGGCACATATGTGGCACATATTCTTATCATTAATTGGATAAACAAATAATTATACTGTATATCGATCATATCAATCATCTTTTTTTTCTCGCAAAAATATAACACGTTAAAAAAAATATAACCCGTCTTAAAAGTTAAAATTTGAAGATTCAAAAGGTATGTATACGCGTATATTATGGTTTTTTTTTATATTTATGTATTTAACAACATAAAATATATAATAAAAATATTACCATATTAGAAACAATAAAAAACAGCTTATTCTAAAAACATAGTATGTTTATTAAAATCTTTCCAGGTTCGTGGATTGGTATGGCGATTTTGATATGTTTTTACATCAGAATATAATTTATGAACCCCCTCCAAACTATTTCTTATTGCTTTGGCCCATCTATAATTACCGAAAGTCCTTTGTTTACGAATTATTTCTAATGTACCATTTAACCATTCCTCATATTCATCAAATATTTTATCAGTTTCATTTTTATCATCATCTTCAATATTCGTAACATCTTGTAAAATACCTATTATTAAAAAAATAATATCATTAATATTATCAGAGATTATTATTAATATATTTACTATTATGTTACCTTTTTGAATATTATCATTCTCTATTAATACAATATCTGATTCACTAGTGGTTTCCATAGTATTAAAGAATATGAAAGGATATCTTTCTTGACGATGAACATCATAAAATGATTCTGGTCTACCATATTGTTGGACAAGATGTTTACAAATGAAAAATCTATTACGAGCAAATGACAAACAACTGCAAATCCATCTTGTAGTATCTGTTAAATAAAAATTATTGATTTTTACATTTTCAAGTTTTTTCCATTCTCTCTTAAAATCTTTTTTCCAAGATATGTGTTCTCTTTCATTTAAATATTTTTGATATTGTTGCTGATGATGAGGGATCAACCGGCTGATAATTATATAAATAAGAAGATCAATTCGTGGACGAAAAAACTTTGGTAAAAAATCCCGTTTTATAACTTTCCAGTGGGACTCCATTAACATTGTTGTACGAAAAATACAAATTTGATCTTCAATAGCAGCACGACTCCATAGAATCCACATTTTTTTTTGATACCAGTTGATCCAAAGATAAGCCCACACATATCGTAAATCATACTTAAAACAAAATTCATAAATTTCCTGAACTGACAATTTCCATATATCTTCTTTTGATAGAAATTCTCCTGCACAATTGGGAATAAGTGGATGTCGATGCAAATGAGTTTCTAATAATTCAATAATTTTAGGTCTAAGATCTTTTGGACAAAAAATGAAATTTTTTTCTTTTTTGATTAGATATTACAGGATAAAACTCAATATCAATAAAATCAAATGTTTCGTGAGCATCATAAGAACTATAAGTTGTAGTTTTTGGATATGTATTATCTGAAAGCTTCTTTTTTAATGCTTTTTTGATATGCCATAAACATAATTGTATTTTTATGTTATTCCAGGTTGATTGGGCAGCTGTAATTTGAGCGAAATCCTTGTCAGTTAAAAAAAATTGTAAATAATTTAACCCTCTAATTCGCAATTGGTTAAAAAATTCTACAAGAATTTCCGTTCGTATACCATCATTTTTTTTTGTACTATCTAATAAAAGATAAGCCAGTGCAAAACCAGCACCATCTGATTGCCCAATTACTGAATAGAGTTCAAAATGACAAAACCTAAAGCATTTGTTTTATCTGATAAAATAAAGAAAAGTTAAAATAAGTAAATTAAAAAAAAATCTTTTTTACTTACATGTTGCATCCACAACAATTTCCTTATTTGTTGACAAAAGTTCAAAGAAGGGTGTTATAAATCCCAAGTAATTTATTTCACCTTCAATATTCACTAAAATAATTTCATAGTTATATTCTTCAAGGAGCAATTTTGCAGATTTCAATTGATTATTTTTATCACGAATATACTCCTGTTTAATAAAATTAGCCCACCATGCATGAACTTGTTTTTGGGTTAAATCTGGATTTTCTTGTTCAAGTTGCCGAAATATATCCTTTGGTGTAAAATTGATATATTGCTTTATTTTTTCTTTAATTGTATCACTAACAGCATATCTTTCTGGACGTTTATGCAATATGTCATGTTTAAGATGAATAGTCACAAGAAAAGTATTCATATTAATAGATATAGTTATAAGTCCATTACAGTCAAAACGTTTTATATATTCACGATCTCTTTGTTTATTCAGATCTTCATTTTTACGAGGTTTTTTTGCTAATTGTTGACATTGAGAGCAATAATACCAATAAGTATAAATTCCGTCAGATTTTTTTGATAAATAGTGATCTTTGTAACTATATAAAAGTATAATAATAATTAATAAATATAATAGTAATTATTATTTTAGTATAATATTAGTAATAAAAACACTCACATATAATAATAGCCATCTGCTTGTTCCACTAATTTTGCGACTTGTTTAGAAATATTACATGGCTCTTCTTTTAATAATTCATTTTCCATTATAAGAATACATGAAAAAAGAACACCATTTTCCTTATTTTCCAAGTATTCATTACTCCCAATTTCAACAATTTTATCATAGAGCTTTTTTTTAACATCATTCCAATATAATTGTTCTAGCTGATCTTTATCATTAAGATGATGAGTCCGATAAACAGTAGCTGCTTGTTCTCGACAATTAATACATGTTTTTAAATCACGTCCAGTTTTACTTGTAAAAAAATTTGTATCAAAATGCTGATAACATTTAGAACATTGTTTTTTACTGATAGAAGTCATCTTTATTGCATATTTTATGTTGTTAAATACATAATTATAAATAAAAAAAAAATATATAATATACGCGTAATTATATATTTTATGTTGTTAAATACATAAATATAAAAAAAAAACCATAATATACGCGTATACATACCTTTTAATCTTCAAATTTTAACTTTTAAGACGTGTTATATTTTGCGAGAAAAAAAAGATGATTGATATGATCGATATACAGTATAATTATTTGTTTATCCAATTAATGATAAGAATATGTGCCACATATGTGCCACAATATCACGTGATCGAAGAATTTTTCTGGGTGCTGTTGGGGTAGTTTGATTAGCTGGATAACTCACGTGATGATCACAAATATCCATTTTATAAATTATAATCCCCACGCGCACAAAATCTAAATTCCCAATTTATTTGATTACAATATTATAAAAATAAACTTATATGTTTTAGGAATAGTAAAAATATGATATACGGTATGGTGCTAAAATTGGTACAACTAATAATTTAGTATGGTACACTATTTTCATATTAAAATTCTATACATTATAGCTGATACCGCATATTTATTACATAAAGATCGAAGATGGAATTCCTAGATCTTGGTTATAAAGTAAATCATTTCGACAATTTTAACTTGTGAATGCATCAATGCAAAAGTTTGGCGTAAATTTATTTTGTGCCTCAAAATGTTTCATTTATAATTTTTCCAAGTTCGGAATTTACAATACACTACATTTTTTTTTTTGGCTGGGTCATTGATTAGGATTCTATAACAAATTCACAACCTCCTACAGGTAGAGAAAATATATGGAAACTCAAAATTATAAACTTTTTTTAATTAGTTTTTTTTTATTTAATTCAAGGAAATACGGAATACTCATCATCCATATTATCAACAGTACCAGAAAGAAATGCAGTAATAATACCGGGTGCTAACCAAATTACAATAACATATAAAATGAACGATATTAAACCGTCAATAGGTTATATTACAATTAGTCAAAAGAATACAATTGAAGGAGGTGATGATTTCCTTAGAACAAAAATATCCGCAAATAATTCAAAATCTATTACAATAATTGGATCCGAGGTGAGGGTTACATTAGAAGATTATGTTTTTGATAGAGGAAATACGACATACATTTTTAAGATTGATGATGACTTTTGTTGAAGTTAATGGTCAAAATTTAACGGGTAGTTCTTGGGAAGTTTCGACAGGTAAATATTTTGTGACTTTTATTTTTTTTATCTGATAAATGAACTAGTAGTTTTTTATATATAAAAAAATTTTTTATTTTAGCGCCCGGTAGTGGAAGTAATGAACCAGGTAAATTATTATAATTTCATAAACTTAAGATGCTGAAATATTTTTAATTATTTTTTTTTTTAAAAAAAAAATTAGGTGATACGAGAGCAACTATTCTATTAACTCCAGCTGGAACAAAAAATTATTTAGAAAATAGAAATATATATGTCTACGAAATGTCTAAAGAAATTTCAAAAGCTCTTGCAATTGAAGAAGGTCGTATTTTTATACCATATGATAGGTATCAATATAAGAGAAACACTCGTGAAGATCAAATTTTGTTACTCATAGATATTAAAGATACCAAAACACCAGATCAACCAAGTTCATTTGCATTAAGACATAGTTTAGATAAAATTATTATATCCAAAAGTACTTCAGCTATATACCAATAGGAACGCGTACAGCGGATTTAGATCCAAATTATGGAGCTCCAGAGAATCGTAAGTCTAGTACAATTTTTTGAGGAGTAATTATGTTAAATTTTTTTAGAAAAAGTTATTCTATTTAATAGAGTTCCAAATGGGTCAGGTCAGGTCAGGTTAATTGATAAACCTGACCTGAAATTTTTTTTCAGGTCAGATCAGGTCAGGTTATATCAGGTTATCTGTTTGACCTGACCTGACCTGAAACCTGAAAAATTTCAGGACTATTTTTATTAAAGTATTGAAAAAAAATGGTACAAAACTTTTTTTTTTAATATAATATTATGAAAAAAAACGTTTTTGCAACGTTTTTTATTAAAATATTGAAAAAAACGTTGTTTTTAATATAACATTATGAAAAAAATGCTTTTGCAACGTTATTATTGAAATATAAAAAAAAAAACGTTACAAAACATTTTTTTAATATAATATTATGAAAAAAACGTTTTCGCAACGTTTTTTCTCAAAATATTGCGATTCAACATTTTTATATTAAAATCATATAAAAAAGTGAATCCCAATACCGCAACTCACTTTTATTATATAGTAGAATCAATAGTTTCAGGTCAACAGGTCAATCAGGTCAGGTTAATCTTCATACCTGACCTGAATTTTTTTCAAAAATCTCATACCTGACCTGAATTTCAGGTCAGGTCAGGTCAGGTAAATTGATAAACCTGACCTGAAATTTTTTTTCAGGTCAGGTCAGTTCAGGTCATATCAGGTTATCTATTTGACCTGACCTAAACTGAAACCTGAAAATTTTCAGGATTTATATTAAAAATATCAAAAAAAATGATGCAAAACATTTTTTATGAAATATTGCGATTCAGTTTTTTATATTAAAATCGTATAAAAAGGTGAATCGCAATACCGCAACTAACTTTTTAAATATAAAATCGATATAAAAAGTGAATTCCGATACCGCAATTCACTTTTTATATATAAAATCGATATAAAAAAGTGAATTCCGATACCGCAATTCACTTTTTATATATAAAATCAATATAAAAAAGTGAATTCCGATACAGCAATTCACTTTTATATATAAAATTGATATAAAAATGTGAATCCCAATATCGCAATTCACTTTTATTATATAAAATCAATATAAAAAAGTGAATCCCAATATCGCAATTCACTTTTATTATATAAATCAATATAAAAAAGTGAATCCCAATATCACAATTCACTTTTATTATATAAAATCAATATAAAAAGTGAATTATAATACCATAACCCACTTATTATATAAAATCATAGTTTCAGGTCAACAGGTCATTCAGGTTATATTGATGTTACAACCTGAACTGATGCTGAATTGCAATTGCTAAACCTGACCTGAAAAATTCAGGTCAACCTGTCAGGTTACCTGAATTTGGTCAACCTGTTCGGAACTCTAGTGTAATGTGACAATATCGCACAATTTTTTTGTATGATGTTTAATCCAAAACTAGTAATATATGGGCTAAAGCTCTGAATGGGTCGGTTTGGTCCGGATTATAGACGGTTCGGATTAGAGCCGAAATCCGTAAGAACCGAACTGAAAAACCGGCGGTTCGGTTCAGTTTAATCCGATTTTTATAAAAATGCGAAAAATCGAATAGCCGACCATCTAGTGATCGTACAAAGTTGAACCATATATCATTGGATTCGTCTCGATGAGACGCGTCGAATGGTGGTAAGATCATGTCTCTAGCATCGATAGATCACACGTTAACCCACGCTAAATGATTTATAAATAATTGGAATTAGCAAGCTTTCTATCGGTGCTAGAATCATGATCTTACCACCATTCGACGCGTCTCAGTGAGACGAATCCAATGAATATAAATTCGTTCGTGTACGACCACTGGATGGCGAATAATATCAAGTTTCGCATTTTTTTAAAAATTTCGAGCATTAAAAATTAGAAATTCTGATACATGAATTTATTCGTCGTCCAATGGTCGTATAAATATGAATTAGGACTCATTAGATTCGTCTCAATGAGACGAGTTGAATGGTGGTAAGAACATGTCTCTAGCACTGATAGAAAGCTTTCTAATTCCAATTATTTATAAATCATTTAGCGTGGGTTAACGTGTGATCTATCGATGCGAGAGACATGATCTTACCACCATTCGACGCGTCTCATCGAGACGAATCCAATGATATATGGTTCGACTTTGTACGATCACTAGATGGCCGGCTATTCGATTTTTCGCATTTTTATAAAAATCGGATTAAACTGAACCGAACCGCCGGTTTTTCGGTTCTAATACCCGAACCGAACCGAACCGAATTTTGAGCCAGTTTCGGATCGGTTCCCCGGTTTAGCCTGAACTGTTCGGAGCTTTAATATGGGCTTTGCCTATGAAGTGAAAGGGACACTGCATTCGTGTACTAGATAAGGATTTTTACATCCTGAAGAGATACCCTCATGCATTACCTGGATACCCCTTACACATTCACATGATTACACAAACTTTCCATTATAAAATGTAGTCAATCTCTAGAATATATTGTTACTACATAATGAAATAGTACAGAACTTTTTATCCTATTTTCGCAGTTAATAATTATGGGTTTCATGCGGAAATTTTTTATTTGAACAAAGAACACGATGTCAAAAAAATATGAGTAATCACTTCCAAAAAAATGTTTTACCATGCAAAACAAACTCTCCCACACTTTTCATAGCAGATGACGACTTTGAAATGCCCAATATAGATGCTGCTCTTCTCGAAACCCTTCATAATGTACATAACTATGCCGATGCTAAGAACTGAGATGAAATCGTTTCTTTCGTTGAACGTTTTAATAATTCTATTCACCTGATGTTTTGGGCCAGTGCACTTAACTACTCTGACTATCTTGTTATACCCGAGGGGATTTTACAATGTCTTCTATTGAGCCTCTTTGGCGAGCATACTCAGAGAGGTTGGATACTAGGAAATTTTTCTGTAGAAATTTTCGTGGAAAGACAGAGCATAAACAACTCGTTAAACACAATCCTAGTGTGAAGAATCTAGACTTAACAAGTGTCGACCAAGTGGAGAATACTGTGCTTTTAGAACATGATTCGGATGTGATACTACATAGTTCATTCTTGTTTTGTGTCACTGAAAATAGTGAAATTGTGATTAATGGAGAGTGCTGCTCTGTCGATTTGTCGAAATTAGAATATACTGGTTATTCAGAGAAAATTTCTAACTTAACTAATAACAATGTGCAGATTAGTCCCTCGCCTACTATTCGTCTACCAGTACGCAAAATAATAACGAAACATGAAATGATAACGAATGAAAATACTGTATATGAACTATCATCAACATTTAATGCGAATCATGCAGAAAACAACATTTTGAAGAAAGATCATAAGGAATCCAGTACTCACAGTTATCTGAAATATAAACTTCCTCCTAGTATAGTATATGTTAATTCTCCTTTGATTAACAGCCCCTCATCTGTTTTTACTAATGAAAACCAGAGTATGATTTTGTGTATAGAACCTCCCGGTAATCCCTCTAGTTGTGACACTAGTTGTGACACTATAGTAACGTCCCTTCGGGGCAGTTCTCAGACTTGTTCACAAACAGATTCAACAAATAGTTTACTGTTTGAAGATGCTTTATACAACAAAAGTAAAAAAACAGAAGTGGTGCATCAGGAAATTATATAGTGCGAAAAGTTGCGCAAGTTTACACATCATAATATTTCGTAAGCTTCCAGACCCGCCGCAAGTTTGCGTAAGCGTAATATTTTGTAACTTTTTAAAATATTTTGAAATATTACGATATGCAAAGCTTCGTAATTTTACGATTTGTAATATTCCGTAATTTTGCGGTTCGCAATATTTCGTAATTTTACATAATATTTCGTAAGTTTTCAGACCCGCCGCAAGTTTGCGTAAGCGTAATATTTTGTAACTTTTTAAAATATTTCGAAATATTACTGTATGCAAGGCTTCGTAATTTTACGATTCGTAATATTCCGTAATTTTACTGCGTAATACTTCGCAACTTTTTAAAATATTTCGAAATTCTATGATGCGTAATGTTCCATAATTTGACGATTCGTAATATTCTGTGATTTTACACAACTTAATATTTCGTAATATTTCAAAATATTTCGATAAATAATACTTCATTTTCTGTACTATAAGTTTATATAATGTATGTTTTATTAGATATAATCATAAAAAATTACAAGTATTTATTAATATATACAGAATACATAAAAGTAAAAAAAAGAAAGAGTAGAGTAACAATATTATTAGACGTAAAAAGAAGAGAAACAGCTATAGTAACGTTAGTATTAGATATAAAGATAAAAGAAATATTGTTATTATTGTTAGTATTAAGGTAAAAAGAGTTAAAGAAACAGTAAAAGGAGTAAAAGAAACATGGATATTATCGTTAGTATTAAAGTACAAGTAAAAAGAAATAAAGGAAACGTAGATAGTATTGTTAGTATTACGACATAAAGTAACAAAGAGGTAAAAAAAAACGCGTTAATATTAAAATAATTAGTATTAATAAATAAATATTTCTATACCTGCAAAGTAATTGAACAAAAGAATAAAGAAATAAAGAGAAAGGAAAAAATAAACATGTTGTTAGTATTGTTAGTATCGTTAGTATTAAAGTACAAGTAAAAAGGAATAAAGGAAACATGGATATTATTGTTAGTATTACGATACAAAATAACAAAGAGGTAAAAAAAAATGAAAATAATTAGTATTAATAAACAAATATTTCTATACCTGCAAAGCAATAAATTATGAAATATATGTAAATATATTGTATATAATTAAAGAAATATAAATAGAAAGAAGAGACAAAAAAATTAAAAATATTGAACAAAAGAATAAAGAAATAAGAAACAAAAATAAATAAGACAAAAACGCGTGCGTACGATTAAATGATTAAATGATTAAATCACATGCAAGGATCAGCCTAATTTTGATTGGCCAGAAAATACGATATCGTAAAATTACGGAAATCCGCATTTTAAAAAATCACAGAAATTGTATATGCACAATTACTAAATATTATCCCCTCGTGATAAATTAAAAATTATCAACACAAATTCAACACAAATTTAACAAATTTAACGAAATTTGGCCAAAATTAACAAATTTTTACCAGAATTATCAACACAAATTGAACACAAATTGAACACAAATTTCAGCCACGATTTATTTATGTCACACCCGTGTTGTTAAGAATTAATAACCATTTTATTTATTAAAACTATATTAATTATGGTAAAAAAAATGCTATTACGTGTGATATATATAAAAAATAATATTTATTTTTTATGCAACCCATAATTCTCTAATAAACTATTTACATACCGACCTTCCTCCTCCGTGTTATAAGAGTCAATAGAAAGTATATCATCGTCAGCTATGCCATCATTGGCCGCACCATCGTTGGCCGCACCATCGTTGGCCGCACCATCGTTGGCCGCATCATCGTTAGCCGCACCATCGTTAGGCCTACCATCGTTAGTCACACCATTATCAGCCGCACCTGCTCTATCGTCAGCTGCTCTATCACCACCATCGTCTACATCATTACCATCATGAGAATCATCGTCTGAATGTGTAAATTTATCCCTATTTTCCAACTTTTGCTAAAAATCAATAAATAAATAAATAAACTGTAATTCAAATAATTCACATTTTGCAAATTGTAAATTAAAAACTTACTAAGTTGTTGATTATCTTCGACTTCATTATACTTTCGCTCATTTGAATGTTTTGATTATTAGGATTTAAGTACGTTTCACATATGCTAATCGCATACGCTATTTGTGTTTTTGAGGGATTTTTATTTTCTTTTCGCAACTTATCAATTATCAGCGACATATATGTCGTAGGTTGCCCATCTTTAACCTTTTTAAATAGGTTGTTGTAACATCTTTTCACCTCCGCCTTACTCTTCCATTCCTGAATCTTTGACGGACTAGCCTGAGTGTTAATAGACGGTAATTTATGCCCAGTCGCTTCGAAAACAGAATACATAACGTCTTTAACTCTAGACGTGAACGTCCCTCGTATGCTTCTATGTTGTTGTACTAACTATTAAAAAAAAATGTTAGTATGAAATTTAATAAAATTCATAATTGCTTTAACTTACAGTCGGGGCAATTTTTTTTTCGAAAAAAATAATCCATTGATTTTTTTTGAACTGGCGCATAAATTCTGGATTTTCGTCTTTTAAATATTTTTCGGTAGCGAGTTTGTACTCGTCTTGCGAAGGATAAACAAAATTTTCAAATAAAATTTTCGACACCTTCTTAACGAGCTCCTAATCAAACGAGGTTAGCATTTCAGGTTTACATTAAATAATATTCATCTTTATTACCTTTACATACTCCGGATCTATTGTATTATTATTATTTTTGTTATTATCGTTGAGCTTTTTTTCTATGCTCGAGAGACGGGTTTCGAGATTTTTTTGTCCGGTGATAAGAACTTCAAGCTTAGAAATTATCTGCGAATTGGTTCTTAATAGTTTTTCTATTGTTTTTTTATTAACTTTAACAATAAAATATAATTTAACTATATATTATATAATTTCTTTTATAAAGAATATGATACATATTATGTCATATATACCATCAACACTATCATCGGATATTCTCACTCGCTTCTCAGCTTCGCTACCCTCAGTACTACGTTTTGAAAATCTTTCATTATCGTCAATTCTTCGTTTCGCCACGCTTTGTAGCCATTATGATAATAAATTTGAAACGAAAATATGAGAAAAAGGAGGAAATATATGAGAAAAAAGAGGAAATATATGAGAAAAAAGAGGAAATATATGAGAAAAAGGTGAACTAGAAAATTCGAAAAGGATGAGGAAAAAGGGGGAAATACATGAATCAGAAATTCAGAAAAAGGAGGCAAGCTGTCATAAGGTAATTTCCGCCATTCTATACTAAAAAAGAAAAAAAACTTGCGAAATATTGCGAAAAATGGATGAACTAATGCGAAATATTACGAAAAATGAATGTACTAATGCAAAAATTTTGCATCGTGATATTACGAAAAAATATTGTAACACTTTCATAAGAGAACTTTAAAAAAAAACTCTCGTAAAAGCACATACATAGTACAATCGAAATATTAATCAAATCCAATTTATAAAAAAATAACATGTTACACATGTTGGGGCTTTTATGCATGGAAAAAAAAAGTTGCAGCCAGTGAACTCATTTGGCTGATCAGATTGATAGCGCTTATAACCTGATTATCGCATAAATTTGTGGCTGATCATCCGTCCATTATTGTAAAAGTGATTTGCCGTGTTAAGCCAATAAATTTGCGGCTGATTATCAGATGATTAGCCGGCCATCCGAATTCTTACAGCCCGTTACAGCAAATTCAAAATATGCGAAACACTCAGCACTTTTGCTGTCAGATTCACTTGGCAGGTTGCCGGCAAATTGAAATAGTAAATAAAATAATAAACAATATTTATATGGTACATCATAGACTTGTTACATTTATTTTTAGATTTGCCAACCCACGAACTCGGCAAGTTCCCGACAGCAAAATTGCTGAGTGTTTCGCATATTTTAAATTTTGCTATAATGCGTAAAATTGCGAATGATTCCGCGATATTAGCCACCAGATTCTTACAGCCAGTTCCATTCATTAATGCGTAAATTTGCGTAGTCGTGTCTATTCAAATAACTCAATCAATTGTAATCCATTCAATTAATTCATTAAATTTTTACAATGAATTTGCAATATAATTTTATTAGCACACATAATCTCATATAAATTAAATAGTGAATTGATACTTTTCATCAAATTTGACGCGTTAATTTAGTAACATGAGTTTCAAATGCCCCCTTTGTATGCGAATATTCAGTCAACGCTTTGCATATACTCAACACGCCCAAAAATGCTTAAAAAATGTAGAAGTAGAAGTAGAAGATGATGATGATAATAATGATAGTGAAAAATATAGCAGTGAAATGGATACAAGAAGTAATCTAAGTAGTGAATATGAAAATGATAAAGTTGAGGTAATTATGTTATTCCAGATTATTCTTTTTAAAGAAAAAGCTCAAATTATACTAACTCATTTTGGTTTATAATTTTAGGTGGATGATGATAATAATGTACAAAATATGTCATTTGACAGTATTGGAAGTGCAATATCAGAGATGAGCCTTGAAGATAGTAACTTTGAAAATATATTAGATTCATCTGAAGAGCCTGAAATTTTTGAAGAACCCAAAAATCTCAATACCAAAACTTGCACAGAATTTCCTAATGATGCTTATAAAGATCTAATGTTATTAGTAACGAAATATAAAATAAACAATAAAGGTGGTAATGAAATAATACGTTTTTTTAATAAACATTCAAATCTTACAGAATCACCATTACCAAAAAATATTGAACAGGGACGAGCATTTATGAATAATATGAAGTTTTCTAATTTAGAATTTAGTAAAGTTCTTATAACAAAACATAAGGATAAAGATTATTTTCTTTATTATCAAAACTTAATACAGTGCATCAAAAATATCTTAACTGTTCCTGACATAACACAAAATTTTGCGCTATCTTACGAAAACTATGAGGTAAATAGTAAATATTAGTTAATTCAATAATTTAAATAATATTTATTTTAATTTATTTATATTATTTTATAGTATAATAGAGAAAGTATTTACAGTGAACAAAACACTGGAAAATGGTGGAAAACTACGCAAGAATCCTTACCTACTGGTTCCAAATTATTATCAATTATTTTATATTCAGATGCAACAACTACAGATACATTAGGAAAAAGTCAATTGCATCCAATATATATTTCATTAGGCAATATTCCAATATGGCGTCGTAATTAAAGATGGTCATCGGTCCTAGAAGACCGCGGTCCTACGGTCCTACACCATAAAAAGACGGACCGGTCCATCTTAGTGTAGGACCGCGGTCTTTCGGTCCTGTATCACATATAATAAGACCGTCGGTCTTTTTAAGGACCGCAGTCTTTTTAAGACCGATCGGTCTTTTTTTCTTTTTTTTGCAAATAAAAAAAGATTTTCTTCCCTAACTTTATTAGGAATAGCCTTGTTTTATAAATGAACACTAATTGGGATGATTTTTAATATAAATTTTTTTTTTACAAATCACCTGGATATCATCACAACGTCATGCAAAATTTAAAGCTTTGAGAAAAAATACTTCAAAACGCAATATCTCGCTATCCAGTGATTATAAAAGGATGATTTTACCACCATTCGAATCGTCTCGCTGCGGCGCGTCAAATGGTATCAAAATCATGATTTTAGAATCGATAAAAAAAAATTACGTCGGCAAAACTATTTGATAATAAATTCAATAATTACCGACTATCTATCGATCCTAGAAACATGATTTAGTCACCATTCGACGCGTCTCGCTGAGACGATTCGAATGGTGGTGGTTTCATCCTTTTACGATCACTGGATGACGAGATATTCCGCTTAAAGGCTTTTTTTGGAGTTTCGGAGTTTCAGCGTTTTGACAAGCAACTCTACAAGTGGGAAGAGTGATTGTCATTATTTATTGGTTTGGAAATGGCCGGTCTTTATATTACTTTATGAAGACCTTTGTCAGATTAATAGGTTTATTCAATATAAAAATCATTTATTATATGAAGACCGGTATGAGGACTGGTCGGTCCTCAGGATTGGTCCTACTGCGCCACAAAAAAATGCAAGACCGCGGTCCGGTCCTACAAGTCCTGGGACCGACCGGTCCAGGACCGAGTAGGACCGGTAGGACCGATGACCATCCTTAGTCGTAATAAACAGGATGCAAAGCAACTTTTGGGATATTTACCAATTTTAGAAGCTGCAAATAAAGATCTGGTTCGTGATACCTTTCATAAATCTTTACGTCATTTACTAGAACCAATTATTTTATTAAAAGATGGTATAGACCTTTTTATAAATAATGAAAATACCTGGTTTTATCCTAGAGTTTCAACTATTATTGCAGATTGGCCAGAAGCCGCAAGTTTTTGTTTAGTTTATAAATCCTCCAATTCAAGCCTTCCATGTCACTCCTGTTTAATTAAAAGGGACAATCTTGCAAATATAAACTTATCGGTTAATGATGTAATACTAAGAACTCATGATGAAATGCGTAAATATTTTGAAAATGATACACAAAAATCTGTTTGCATAGAATCTGTACCTAATTTTTTTTGGGATTTGCCGTAAGTATGCAAAAGTAGAAATAATTATAATAACATATATATATATTAATTATAAATATTTATATTATCAAGGAATATAAATATCTACTTGGCTACTGTTCCTGACAGAATGCATCATTTAGATTTGGGTTTATTTCATTATCAAATTATCTTCACGTGCGATATCTTAAAATTGCAACATGTTAATGGTAATAAATTAGTTGAAGAAGTAGATCGCCGTCTAGCAGCAATTCCACGTTTTCCCGCCATTAAAATTTTTTTCCAATGGACTGCAGTCAATTGCAAGATTAACTGCTAATGAATATCGAAGTTTGATGAAAGTCATGATATTTGTTATTGATAATTTATATGATGAAAATAATAACGAAGTAGATAATTTTGTAAATAATGATGATCTTGTGAAATTGTACGAATATTGGAATGAAATGTATATTTTAAGTAGATATGAAGAATTTAGTGAAAGTGACTTGGAGAAATTTAATGTATGTATTAAAATTTTAGTAAAATCGAAAATTTAAATTAAATAAATTAAATTAACATTTAAATTTTAGGATGCAATACATAGATGGGCGCGGATGTTTGTCAAGGCTTTTAAATTTGTTTCTCCTTCCAATTTGAAGTTGCTTAAATTGCATTCATGGGTTTATCACATTATTGACTCAATACGATCTTATGGCGCAATAAATGGCTATACCACAGAAACTTACGAAAGTCTCCACAAATATTTCGTTAAAATACCCTACCGAATTAGCAATAAAAAAGATGTCGAACCTCAGCTTTTACGAACTGTAAGTATTTGGAAATTTATTTATTGTATATATTTATTATATAACTTAAGATGGAAATTAAATTAATAGATAAAACGTCAAGCAATATCTATTAGAATGTCTCAACATTCAGTGAATCCGGCAAAAACACCTCGCACTTGTAAATTTTCTGCAAGACTCTTTGATTTCTCTTTACAAGATGCAAATACATTTTTTAATGAAAAAAAAGATTCCGTAGACAATAAAATGCAGACCGGTTTTGCTAGATTTATAAGTTGTCTGGATTCATATCTAGATTTACTTGATGGGTTCACAATTATTGGTGAAACCCGAATAAACATATACGGATCGGTAACACTGGAAAATGGTGCCATAATGCGTGCCACAAACAGGTATCATAATAAAGTATGGTTTAGCGACATAGCTATTTCAATGGATTCTGAAGAATCAAATGATTATATATCAGACAAAGGACTTTGTTATGGACAGGTATTTTTCCAATTTATGTAATAATTTATTATAAAGTATTAATAAATATTTATTATTTATAGGCCTTATTGTTAGCAGAAGTATTAACAGACCCACCGCTAAATCTCGCATTAATTCAATGGTACGATTTTAAATCTAAAAGGAACCCATATTTATATGGATGTCCTCACTTAAAATTGATAGAATTATATAACTTTGTAGCTATAGAGTCTATACATGGTGTCGTTCACATAGTACCCCGATTTGATAAACAAAATGAATATTTCGTAAATAAATATATTTTTTAGTCACTTGATATAGGAGTTTTGATTTATTTTAATAAAATTATATCCTTAAAGAATTTATGGTCACGTTTCCCATATCATAAATAAAATGCAGATTTATTTATTTAATTATTAACAACACGGGTGTGACATAAATAAATCGTGACTGAAATTTGTGTTCAATTTGTGTTCAATTTGTGTTGATAATTCTGGTAAAAAATTATTAATTTTGGCCAAATTTCGTTAAATTTGTTAAATTTGTGTTGAGTTTGTGTTGAATTTGTGTTGCGTAATTTTTTATTTATCACAAGGGGATGATATTTAGTAATTGCATGTACGACGTACAAGATTTTTTTTTATGATTTTTTTAAGAAATGTACGCAAAATATTTAATCAGAATATAATTGTTTTATTTTTAAATATGATATATTGATGATTTTTTTTTAAAAAAAAAATTGATTTTTTTAAAATTCAATAGAATGTGCTAATAATAAATTGGTTTATTTTTAAATATAATATATTGATATTTATATTTAAATAACCAAAACATGTACATGATTTTTAATTATTTTTAATTGAAATCATGTACATGATTTTTAATTATTTTTAATTGAAATCAAACTAAGATTTTTTTTTAAAAAAAAATTAAAATAAATTAAGTGATTTATATTTATATTTAGAATCATGATATTTATATTTAGATAATCCATATCCGCATGAGATTTAATTAATATGTTTAATGATGAAAAGTCTAATAAATTAAATTTTAATTGAAACGAGAAATAAAATCAAACCAAAGAGGTATTGTTCAAATTTTATTTAAAGTGACATTTTACGACTTTCTTTCAAATTTTTACTCATCCCAAAATCAAATTATAAAAATCAAATCAAATCTAATAATGCCTCGCCAAACACGTCGTCGTTCCTATAACGTCCATTGGAACTGGGCTATAATGGACGAACTTGTCGACATACGCCGCGACAGAAACCGTGCCTACCATAATATTAATGGTAGAAGCCGCCAAGATTTTTGGGACTCTGTTGCCAATAGGTTCATATGACTAATATCTATAATTTCTTTAAGAAAGAATTTAAATTCAAATTAACCAATCCATTTAATTGAATCAGAATAAATAGAATATTTCGAACGAGGGTTTCCGGGCAACAGTGCAGCCAAAAGTGGAGGAACCTCGTCAGGGATTACCATGTAAGTAAATAAATAACATTACATTCATATAAATTAAATGTATTTACCGAATATTCAAACTGATTTTGATATTTAGAACTATGTCCTTTATCGTAATGGTAACCCTGGGCGGCGGCTGTGGACGCGTACCGGCGCAAAATATTATCGCGAATTTAGAACGAGATTTTGGGAGAGGCCGGGTAATTATACTATAATAAAATTTATAATTAATATTTACGTTCATGTTTTAAATTTGATAAATTTGATCAATTTTAGTCACGCGTGACGATCGTAGGGCAAGGAGAAACTTACCTACGTATCGTAGAAGAAGATAATTATTTTTATTTTTTTATTATTTATTAAGTGAGTAGCTAGGCCCAGTCCATACCAAATATCGGCTGGAGACTCACGTTTTTTTTGGGCTGTGACTGATACTGACGTCCACGCCGTACAGCCTGGGTACTATTTTATAAAATAGTAGCGAACAAGTATCAAATGTGTATTTTTTTTATTAAGTTATAATAAAAATTAGAATTTACTTTAATTTTTAACATAAAAATTGTAAATAATAAAAAATTCGTAAATAAAAATAAATTTGCTTTCCCAAACTTAAAAAAAAAGGTGTTTATATAAAAGAAAAGGTGTTTATATTATTTTTGATTATTCAATAGTATCACATGCCCCTTGTATACGTTCTACTGCATATGCAGTTTACAATCTCGTAAATTTTCGAAATATTTCAACCGTAATATTACGCAGGTTTACAGTTTCGTAAATTTTCGAAATATTTCAACCGTAATATTACGCAGGTTTACAGTTTCGTAAATTTGCAGAATATTTTGACCGTAATATTACGCAGGTTTACAGTTTCGTAAATTTTCGAAATATTTTAACCGTAATATTACGCAGGTTTACAGTTTCGTAAATTTTCGAAATATTTCAACCGTAATATTACGCAGGTTTACAGTTTCGTAAATTTTCGAAATATTTTAACCGTAATATTACGCAGGTTTACAGTTTCGTAAATTTTCGAAATATTTCAACCGTAATATTACGCAGGTTTACAGTTTCGTAAATTTTCGAAATATTTCAACCGTAATATTACGCAGGTTTACAGTTTCGTAAATTTTCGAAATATTTCAACCGTAATATTACGCAGGTTTACAGTTTCGTAAATTTTCGAAATATTTCAACCGTAATATTACGCAGGTTTACAGTTTCGTAAATTTGCAGAATATTTTGACCGTAATATTGCGTAAATCTTACGATATTGAAAACTTACGTAATATTTTAACCGTAATATCACATAAATCTTACGAAATTGTAAACTTACGTAATATTTTGAAATTTTTCGAAATATTATGCCATAAACTTTCGTAAACTTACAAAATCGTAAACTTACACAATTTTTCGCACTATAAAATTTCCTGATGTGCCAATGTTTGTAGATACTTGTGTTCATAGAGAAAATGAAGAAAGCTTCATTTATTATGAGATAACGAAGGCAGTACCAGTATCTTCTGTAAACCTATGTGGTCACAAAGGAAATGAGACTATCTTTCCTTACTATGAAACAATGTGGACAGTACCACCATGTTCTGTGGGCTCTCATGATAGTATGGGAATTGGAAGTGTTCCTGCTATCTTGGAAAACTTTAGATATACCATTCATTCCTGGAATATCCATAATGTAAAGAAAATCTTTGGCGCAAGATTCTCGTGTCCACCTAAGAGTCCTGAACTTATCACCAGTGGTCACACTTTACTAATCCTCTTAGTTGACTTTATTCGTTCTACGGCAAAGAACACTATGTACAAAAAGTTACTCCATTTCCTCAT
Source organism: Rhizophagus irregularis (assembly GCF_026210795.1). Classification (NCBI taxonomy): domain Eukaryota; kingdom Fungi; phylum Glomeromycota; class Glomeromycetes; order Glomerales; family Glomeraceae; genus Rhizophagus; species Rhizophagus irregularis. Next base: position 2,315,163 of record NC_089441.1, on the reverse strand, counting down.
TTTGACAAAACTCAGTCTTTCTATATACACACATATGTCAAAAAAATTTGGAAACAGAATAACTTGTGGCCAACATCAAAAAGAAGAGTATTCTCGAATGGCATTATTGTCCGTTCTTGTTAAGATATAGTAATCCTTGTTATATACATACAAGATAAAAAAAAGAAATACGATTAGTATATTATAATATAAAAAAAAACAAGATAATTACCTGCAAATATAGAACCATTTTAGATCTCTTCTATGAACTCCTAATACTATTATATCTAATACAAAATCTATTAAAATAAGTGGGTAAAAGGTAATCGTCGAGAAATTTCTTTCTTTTAGGAACTTGTTTCTCGCAACAAACCATATAATTAGTAATAAAACTAATTCAATTATAACTCCAATTAATATATATCTATATTTATACCATAAATGTACTGTTTAAATATTTAAACGTGTGCATTAGTAATTAAATACTATAAGCTATAATAACTTTTAATTAAAAAAAATTAGATAGCTTAGTTGTTAGGTCATGAGACATGATAACTGAGTTATCTGGTTCGATTCTTAAGGTAAACAAAAATAAAAAAATAAAAAAATAATATGCCGTATATTAACGGCAATGTTGATAGCGTTGAACAACAGTATATAATGTGTTGAACTACACATTAAAGTTGAACAACGCATATATTTATATTATGTGCTGGTAAACTCCAGTATACAGGTGTTGATTCACACCAGTATACACGTTGAATAACTATTTTCTATAAGTATCTGAAGGACTTGGTTTAGCTAGTGTTGATCAACATGTATACTGGTGTAAGTCAACACTTCTAAAACTTGCTGATGTGGTTGATGTTTTTCTTCTTCCTTCCTCACCAACTTCACCTTAGTGAAGTTTTTTAATCAGATTAAGTTAGCCAAATCAGGAAAGGCATAATTAGTTTGTATGAGATAGTACTTTTCATTACTTGATGTCCTGTTTTTTTCCTCCCTCACCGACTTCACTTTAGTAGGGTTTTTAAATCGGATCTAAGCAGCCGAGCAGGAGCCTTTCATAAATGAGAAGGGTATGGGTTACTTCTCAAATTTCCTTACATCCTGTTTTTTTCTACTCTCACCAACTTCGCCTTAATGGGATTTTTAAATTGGACTTAATCAGCTGCATAAGAAAGCCTTTTTTGTCTGCAGTAGAGATTAGAATCGATTTTATAATAATTGAATTTATCGAAAATTGATAATAATCAATTTTAAATCGATTATCGAATAAAAATCGAATTTACTTATTGTAGCGCAGTAGCGTTAATAAGATTTCCCTACAAATATTGGTTTTGTTTTGGTTGACAAAAACCTATTTGTCACACATTATTTGTTATATAGTTAATTTCTTAATTTCTTAATGCCGGCCATTTTGTGACATTTTGGGGGTAGTCCATTAATAAGAAGTTAGATCGTTATTACATGATATTAACAAAAATCCAAAAAAGGAAATTTGTTGTCTAATGAAATTCAAGTTATGTTGTACAAAATTCCCAAAAAGGAAATTTTTTATGTCAATCCTAATAATCTTGATAGTTACGTGACTGGCAGCAGTAGTATAATTTCGATTAATAATTAATTAACGATTAATCGATTCTAAAATCAATTCTAAAATCAATTTTAATAATGATAATCGATTCCAATCCCTAGTCTGCAGATAGTATTTCTCATTATCTGACGTCCTGTTTTTTCCTCCCTCACCAACTTCGCCTTAGTAAGGTTTTTTAATTGGACTTAATAAGCAGCCGAGCAGGAATCTATTTTTTAGTCATCATGATTATGAGCTGAAAGGTAGAATTTATTTCATTAGTTCTGAAGAAGGAACCGATTTCACTAATAAATTCCCTTCACTCACTGGCCATGTTGAATTGATCTATTTGATTATATCAATTTGATACTAACTTTAAAATTGTTTTATTATTAATAATAAAAAGATTCAAAAAATGCCAATTTATTGTTAAAAAATCCCAAAATTTTAAAGATTTCTATGAAGCACTAGAAAAATGGAAGAAGTAAGAGAAAAAATGAAAACATAAAAAAAAGAAGAATGACAATTTGGTGAGAAAAATATTTTATTCATTTGTTAGATGATTTTTTTTTGAATTTATATATTAATTAAATATTATTACATCAGGAATTCAGGATAATAAAGAACGGGCTCTCTCTCTTAAAGAGAGAGAGCTCGATTTGAAAGAACGAGAAATCTCCTTAAGGGAGCGAGAAGTAAAACTCCACAATGAATCATAATCAAAATTGACTAGGTCGATTACATAAATACAATCTTGGATACTTTTCAATATGTAAGGAGTTTACTTAAATTTGATAATTTTAATTATAAAAAAAGAATGGTAAGCTATGTAAAAATAAATGAAACGATCGACACATGACACATGTCCTGCAGATGTTAAATTCGATTTATATAAACTTAAAAATTTTTAGCTTTTAGTTGATAATTAAAATTATTTAGCATTACGTGCATTAATTGGCTAGTTTACCAATAAGATTTTCTAAAAATTAAAATAGTATTATTTCTTTTTATTACAGTATTGTTTATATTGTTACTTAGCTCTTGGCAAAGAAAGTTACTAATTATTCAATCCAAATAATCTTTATGATTTTTTAACACAATGGCATGATGGTGATGATTAGTAAATATTTTTTGTTTAAATCTAATAATATTATAAAAAACTTGTTTTTTAATAAAATCAAACTTTGATATTATTTAAGTTAAAAAAAAAAATATTTTTAATAAAAATGTTCATTTTTAAATTTTTTTTATTTTTAATTAAAAAATATACACAGTGAAATTTGATAAACCGGATCTATTGGTTCTACTAAAAATATCTGGTTTATCAGGATATCTGGTATAGTGAAAAAATTTCGATATATTGAAAATTTATTATACTGAATTTTTTTAAAAAAATTTATGCCAATAAAACTAATATACATTATATCTTAATTTTTCATTCTAGTTTTAAATCACAGCAGTCATGAAAATAAATATAAAATGTTTTAATTGAATATATAAGTAATATATAATTTTGGCCGGAATTAATTCCAGCCAAAATTAAGATTTACTGCATCACGTTACTTAAATTTTATTGGATAATGATCATATGATCTTGTTTATCGAATCATTTTTACTATAGCTGATTAGATAATTGATCTGTTATGACGGTATAGAAAAAAACTCTTTCAGACGATCGTTAAAACCAAAATTTTTTCAGAAGAAATATTGATAAAAATACTCATTTCTTCATAGACAAGTGTTATTTTTTTACCTTTTTTTGGTATCTACGCTCTTCCCGGAACCTATTCATATGAGTTTTGCTATAGGAAAAAAAATTTCAAAAAAATTCTTAAAAAATATTGAAAAATCTTATCACACAGTTACTAACAAAGAAGACATATACTTTACATATTCTTCCTCCAAAAAGAATATCACTATGACCAATAATCAACAACAAAACAATCCTCAACCACTAATAATACCGAAATAGTAGACACTACTATGGACGAAGCTAATGAGAGCTCTTCTACTCACGCCCTCTCTCACAGTGAAATCGAAATCACATCACGTGACTTAAATAATAATGATTTACACAAGCAAACACCAATAGATGAAAACCTTACTCTTATGGATGAAGATCCTATTGAGTCTAGCACTAATAAAGGCAAATCACCTGAAACACAAACAGCCACACAAACAAATATACCTGAACAGATAGAAATTACTGTGCTAAATGACATATTCAAGAATAAATCACAAGATTTAAACAAAGTACACAAAGGATTCATACCTAATGATAGTTTCAAACCTGAAATGACAAACAACGAAATTATCAACCTCCTTTTAAGACGTTATTTTTAAATGACGCAAATGCATACAAATTCGAAATTAATTTAACATCTACATACAAATACTTCACTATATACTTCGGAACACATGACTCCTTAAATCAATATATCGAAAAAAGCCCTAATGGTCTTCAAAAAATTAAAATTTATGAATTAACCAATACAGCTATAAACACCTTAATCGAACGAAAATTCGAACATTTAGATCAGGCCGTCATCAAAATTATGGATATACCATTTAATTACGATACATCAATGCTTTTAAAACATCTTGTCACTAAAACAGGAAGCAACATCATCGAACACAAAGAAATTAAAAAATCTCCAAGAAAAATTCCAAATCGAAATAGACAGGGTCGTCCTATTTTTATTAAACCAGCTTATAAACAACTTATAGTCCGATTCGACCAACAATCAGCTTTCGATTACTTTATGCAAGAAAATTATTGGAGCCTAGAAATAGAAAACTTTGTAGTAAGAATTTTACTGGGCAACCAAGACAATCCTGAATATAAAAAACAGGACCCCGGATATCTCCAAAACAGGTCATAAGTCACACTTTCGGCAGATTGGCCCATTTTTTAGGGGCTCAAAAAATCGTTTTTTGTAAATATCTCGGCATCCAGTGGTCCAATTTTGATGAACTTTTTTTTAAATTGTAGAGCTAAATGAGGGCTACAAAATAAAAAAAAGTTTATTAAAATTGAATTACTGGATGCTGAGATATTTACAAAAAACGATTTTTTGAGTTTCAGCAAAAAGGGGTGTTTTTGGCCAAAAGTCCATTATGACCTTTATATTAGATATCCGGGGTCCTTAAAAAACGTACCAGCAAATACTTCAGAGTTACTGGACTTCCACTCAATACCACTGCTAGAGATATTGAACCACTTATCAAATACATTTACGGACGTACTTGTACATTCACACAAACCACCCGAAATTCAACAATGAAAAATGCATACATCTACGTAACACCTGAAAATTATCCTGAGGGATCAAAAAATGGAGCCTCTTTAATATTTGAAGGACACACAATCCACATATTTCCAGGACACGTATCAATTAAAACTTGCAATATATGCGGTTCACCTCTTTACGCCTCAAATGAATGTGACGATAAAAACTTTATAACAGATAAAAATAACAGAAAAATCTTTAAAAAAAGATTTATAGATCGCAAAGAAGAAAAAATCACGATCAATGAACAATCAAAAAACAAGTACAACCATGTAATTTCTCTAAACTCTAATAATAACACATTCACTAGCCCACAAAACATCAGATGTACACAACTGCAAACAGGAATCCAAAATCATCAACAACAATCAGGAAATCTATTATATCCACGTAATGGACAACAACAACGTAATATAACAGGCAATGACATGAATAACTATAAAAGGGACCATATGTATAACACCCCACATCCAAATCAACCACATGTATCATCAGATAATGATACAAATCAACGAATCACACAATTAGAATTACAGGTCAAACAGCTATTGAATAAGATTAAGACGATGGAAGAAGAAAAATCCAATACAGATACTAAAATTTCAAATATTAATCACAACTACGATACCTTAGAATCGTCCATCACCGACGTCAAATCAAGACTTGACAGATACGATAGTATATTACAACATCTTACAAATAATATAACAATACTTAGTAAAAAAGTAATGACTACACCAAAACGCCCCTCCAAAGTCGTTAAAAGAACTACAGTCAACTCTCTTTATAGTCACACATTTGGGACAGTCCATATTTGGTGATTATGAGCAAACAGTCTTATGACTTTATCTTTTATTATAAATTTATAATCGAAAAGTACAAAACTCAAATCGAACAATATTACAAATAAAATATAGAAAATTAAACATAAAAAATAAAAAAACTAGCTTCACGATTCATACAAGTAAAGAAATCTAAACAAAATAAAATTAAGTAAAGAAAAACTAAACTATTACAGAAACGCATACCCCAACTTTACCCGAAGGCCAGTGTGAGTCAACTATCCAGCATATCCAAAGATCCAATCCGTTACCAAAAAGAAATCCTAAGTAGAGGCTGAACTGTTAAGTGGCGCCAAAAATCCAAATGCGAAATCCAAGATCCCCCATGGATTATATAAGAGAAAACCCAAGAAACCCAGGAATCCAAGGAAGCTGTCGCCAAGGAAGGTGTCGAAATTGCAGGAGAAATTTGCGAGAAATGATGAGAAGTAGGAGAAGGTCCAATAGCGGACGATTTCATTTTATTGGTAATGCCTTGAGCTGTTTTCCAATGATGAAAGAAAATGGAACAGCACAACCAGATTTGTACGTAGAGATCAAAATGAAAATCATGTAAAGGTGTATCAAAAATAGAACAAATAGTGGATGATGAAAAATATGTTCCAAGAAAACTAGTAAGAGACATCGGTATAAGTCCACGTGTAAGTCGCAGACAAGAATATGAAGGAGGGTCACATTCCCAACAATCCATAGCCGTAAATTCCACAGCAAAGGAGTCCAGTAAAGATTTCAAAGGAGTCGCGGAGAGAAATTTTCCAAGACAAACGGTTCTAAGGTCTAGCAGAAGTGTTTTAAAAGTATTAAAAGGACTAAATTCAGGTAAAATATAAGGACAAGTCCATAAGTGGTCTAAAGTCTCAGGAGAGGAGTTGCACTGAGGACAGAGCCAACTCGGATCATAGATATGAGGCTTTCGTCTTTGAAGAGTTGTGAGAGTCGGAACATATCCAATAAAATCTTGATACGGAAAGCACAAAATTCAGACTGGCCATTTCGATAGGAGGATTGTAATTGTTTATTATTAAAACAAAATTTGGTACAAGCCCAATCAATATCTGAAATAGAGGAATTAAGATTGAATCTTGGTAATAAAGCAAGAGTCAAAAGACTCTTGGCGGCAAAAATATCTCCAATAAATTTCCGGATATTCATATCCACAAATAAAGAATTAAATTGTAAAATGCAAGGAGCCAAAAATGCAGGCGGAATAGGGGAAAGACGTGAGTCTGTATGAGCAGCTTTCGCTAAGTCATCAACATGGTTATTCAAAGAATCGTCAGCGTGAGCAGGAACCTTGATTAAAGAAACTTTTAGATTCTTTTGTGAGATAATAGCTCGTGCCGAAGACCATAGAAGGTGGTTAAATTCTTTAAGCATTTTAGGAATAAACGAAGCATCCACATACATAGACCATAAGGAAATTAATTGAGCACAATCAGTAGCGACAGTAATCTTGGAATACCGAGGGAGGGAGTCCAATCCATGCAATAAGGCAAAAATTTCGGAATGCAATGCAGAAGGAAAGAGGGAAGGAATGATATTATAATGAGATTCAAGAATAAAACTATCAGAATCAATAGCAGTCCATGCATAAGCCATCGAAGGTGTTGGATGACTAGAAGGAGGAAGGAAGGATCCATCAATATACAGTGTAGACACCGAAGAAGGAAGTTGGATATCAGAAATCCTAGACACTTGGTTAAGCATAGGAGGTAGCCGAACTGGAGCAAAAAGATAAAATAATAAAAGAGATTTGGCATAGCCTAATGAAGCGGAAAGTAAGACCGAACGAGTATCCGCATGTATATAAGTACGAGGCTTCGTAGGGTAACGGAGAAGACATGATAAAGGCACATAAGAGAAGCACTTTTCAGAGGGACATCGTTTAAGCAATGTTTTGGAAGTAAAGGATCGCGGAATAGCAGAGGCACAACCTTGGCATGCAGTGAATTCTGATAATAAGTCATCAGCAGATGACGCAATCCAATGTGAAATAAGAGCTTCATTTCGCGGAGCAGGATAGGTAATGATCACACGGCCAACAAGGAAAGAGTTAGTATCGCGATTAAAAAAAATAGCCCATTGTGGATTAAACAAATAATTTCGACTAATATCTATAGAACAGATAGAAGCAACAGTATAGGAATTAGGTATTCTAAATTGCGGTAAAAGAAAAAAGGAAGAAGAATTAGAAGTAACAACTAACATATGGGCTGATTTGTCTACCTTTAATTAAAATATTGATTTTATTACATTTTTATTATACAAAATACTATATAATATACAGTAAATTGGGGATGAGTATTAAAAAATTTTTATTTAATGTTATTATACTATAATTTGGTAAATATTTCTTTTAAATTAATATAATTCTTAGCACTTACTATATATGTTAAAAATTTGTATTTCAACTTTAAACGTAAATATCTCCAGATCCAGTGATCCAATCGGCAAGCTCTTTTTTCGTTCATATAGACCAGATCAAGGGCTTTCCAAAGAGCCTAAATTTATAAAAAATGGATTAGTGGATCCCAAGATATTTGCATTTAAGCATGTTAAAAAGTTCGTACCTCAACTTTAAATGTAAATATCTCTGGATCTAATGATTCAATCGGCGAGTTCTTTTTTCGCCTATAAAGTCCAGAACAAGGGCTTTTCAACGAGCCTAAAATTATAGAAAACGGATCAGTGAATCTTGATATATTTGCATTTAAAGATAGTAATACAAACTCCGACATAAAATAATTATTTTTATTGTTTAAAAATATCTATTATGATACCATCTTTTATATGATATTTTTATTATATTTTTATAAACATTTATAGCTGCTAAGACTATATAAATTTTTATTTTACTTTATATTTTATTAAAATATACTTACTTTTTAATAATATATGTTAAAAATTCCATATATATAAGAAATGGGTTTTTTATTAGTGAAATGGGTTTTTTCACAGCTTTTTTACATTTAATAATTTAAGTTTCGCAAATGTAAATTTTTGTTCAACTTATTATTTAGTCAAGTGATCATCAATCAGATGATTTTTTGGTATTACAAAACAATTTTGAGTAACAAAAATTATGAAAATCAATTTAATAACTCCTTTTAATGCAGAGTAAACAAATCAGCCCATATGAATTAAATAAATAAGTAAACCAAGCAGGCACAGATCCTTTGTTCAAAACTCGTTTAAGAAAACGTAAATCTTTTCATGGAAGAAGCCGAGAGTCACACGGAGTAACCAATTGGGCAAGGAAACGAGTACAAAAATTTTTTCGAACATTTTTCATGGAAGTGAATAAGTCTTTTGGTAAAATCGACCAGAGTGGAATTGCCGGACATAGATCTTTTCTTGGAGGTCGGAATAACAAAGACCACGTGATATTCAATCGAGAAGAGAATAATAAAGAATTAAACAAAGAATGTGTTCGCAAGGAAAATATATGGGACCATGGTTCCAAGTCAATAGTAGAAGGACAGGCATTACAGTCTAGAAAACTTTGGAGGTAAGTAATCATATAATTGGCAAAGGTTTTATGTAAAGGGTGAGAAAAAATTTTTTGCCATGAAGCCACATGGGATGATAAAAATCGACCAAATGCTTGTTGAATAGAGAACGGCAACAACGTGAAAAGCGCGGAAAGAGGAGTGACTGAGGCTAAACCAGCCTTTTGTCGAATAAGAGAAAGCATTGGAGAAACCATGCAGTTAATAGTGGATTCAGCAAATAACGTGGTTTGTAGGCGAAATTCTAGCCTTGGAAGTAAGACAACGTTATAAAGATAAGCCACATGTTGTGCCAAAAGTTTCTTAGGACTGAGTAAAGCAGCCATGTCTTTGACCATGGAAGTACTTTGATCATGAACAAAGCGAGAAGAAGCTGAAAGGCAAAATCAGACACCTAAAAAGCGAAAAGACTTGGATAAAGCTAAAGCTTTTAAAGTAAGGGTACAAGTTTGGATTAAAGGAGATGGGAAAAGATCAAACACTATAGTTTGAGAAAATTGTTCAGAAGAAAGAAGGATATATTTAGCTGAATTAGCTTGAGTATTATTTAAAGTATAAAATTCAGCAGTAATGGAAAGGCGATCTTCAATTCCTCGTTTAGATGAAGCAATCAAAGTAGAGTCATCCATAAATGTGATATGTGAAACAGGAAGGTTATGTTGTTCATATTCAATCGGGGAATAATCCAATAAAGCAGAGAATTTCAAAATAAAGGGATCACAAGCTTCTCGATTAAGTGTTGTGAGCAAAGGATCTAAATAAATCACCCATAATAACGGAGAAATAATTTCACCCTGGTCTATACCAATTCTAACTCTATATCCAGAAGTATCACCATGGTGAGTAATAATTTTATTATTACGTCTTGTGAAAAGGTTGATAATAAATTTGATCAACAAAGACGGTATATGTAGACGGATTAAAGCCAGTCTAAGCATGTTTAAATCAATCGAGTCAAAGGCCTTCGAAATGTCCTGAGAAACAATCCATAATTCTTGGTCATCAGTTTTATCAAAACGTCGTTGATGAATAATAGCATCAAGCATCTTAATAGGAATATCAGTGGAACCGCCTGGTAATCCAGCAAAATTACCACCTTGAAGCACTTGATTGTCAGCTAGGGTTTTTGAAAGCCGAATTGTAACGACCTTAACCACACATTTCTGAACAGTTTCCAACAAAGTGATAGGTCGCGTATTCTTTAATTGTGCGTCAAATTCATGAGGCTTTGGAATGGGATAGACAAGCACTTCACGCCAATCAGCGGGAATATCTCCATGAATGAGGCAGGCGTTAGCTAAAACAAGGGATAAATTAAAAGCTTCGCCAGTTAAATGTTTGAGCATCTCATAAAAAATTTTGGAAGGATCAGAGGCTTTGTTATTAGGCATAGAATTAAGAATGTTCTTCCATTCATCTTCCAGAATAGGAGACATAATCGAATTATATAACGATGAATCAATATCCGAAAGAGGAGTATATGCTCTTTGCCATCGTGGGCGGAAATGAATCCGTAGAAGAATATTGTACCAAAGGAGGAGCAACAACCGATTGGAAGTGTTTAATAGCAGCTTGTTTGATATCTGAAAGATCAGTAAGTAAAGTGGGTTTGGAGTCAATAACAACCAAAACTCTATCAAAAATGATAGAATGATGATCCACTGATAGGGCTGAAGAAATAAAGGAGCCCGGAGACGTAGAGAAATGTTCATCTCTAAGAGCAGTATAATATTCAATGGAATCTACACGATGTTGATTAAATTGCGTGGAAAGATAAGCAGAGACCAAAGCTTTTTGTGAACGCAAAAATTTGACAAAAGTAGGAAGTGGTGTGGTACTATAAGAAGGTATAGTATAATCTGTTAAAAGAGATTCAAGAAGGATTAATTGTGTAGGTAAAGAATTAACCAATTGTGAAATTTGAGCAGGACGACTAGGCCTAGATGAGGTCAATTTAAACAATAATCTATCCAAAAATTTGTTGATAGCAATAAGCTTGGTAAGCTCGGGAGGATATTTATGATGGTGAGTATTGGATACATGTTGAAATGGTAAAGAATCAATGGCACCACCAAGAATAGAACGTTTAACAGCGTGCCAAAGTTTATCCAAAGGAAGGGCTGAAAGTGAAGATATGGAGGGATGGTGTGTGGTCAAATACAACTCAAGACGTGAGTTTACTTCATTGGAAAATGTCTCCCAAATATCTTCTTTTAAATTCTTGTAAAGAAAGATGGTGTGTTGTTCGCTTTTCTGCTTTAATCTGGCTTTGGCCAAAGTAGCGAAACAAGAGCTAAAGTCGAAGGCTGTAAAGAGGACACGGTGATCAGTAAATTGATTATCATTCAACTTAGGACAAGATTCAACATGAGAGAAAAGGCCGGGAGCAGGAAATCCAGGGGATGACCAAATATAATCAAGTCTTGAAGAACCATTTTGATGATAAAAGGTAGGACTAGGACCTGCAAGTGAAGAGATGTGGGATTGATGATTCATAAAATATCGAGAAGAAAATGATCGTAAAATTTTCAAATGATGTTGAGGAAGATGTGAATGTGAAATTTCATCTGCATTAAAATCACCAAGAATGACTACGTGATAGTTATTAGTGCGGGTTTTATCAAGCCATAAATTAAGTTGTGCAAAAATAAAATCACGTTCTTTATAATGTATTGAATGATAAGGAGGAATATAAACGGAAATAATAGAAATTTTTGTTTGATGAAAGAAAAGATCTAATTTTAAAAGACGACCTTTCCAAGGATCAATCTTCTGAACATGTTTATGTAAAGGATGGCGAAGTAAAAGACCAATACCATCATGAGGTCGTGAATTAGAAGGGGAAGGAGCCCAATAAGACTTAAAATTATATTGGGAGTGTTCAGTTTGATAAATAAATTTAGCACTAGAAGAAGTAAGACGAGTATCATTTAAAGATAAAACGCCAAAAGAAGAATGGAGAAAATAATTTAACAAATGCAGCTGACGAACAGGGAATACAAACCATTAACATTGATTTGTCCAAAATTAATAAGAGGGGAAAAGGAAGAAGGAGAGTTATTAGGACTATTAATATTAAGTAGCGCACTATCAGGGGGGTGAGATCCCTGTGAAGCATTCGATATAAATTGGTGTTCAATCATTGGAAGGGGAGGGTTTTGAAGGAGAGAAGGAGTCCAATTTTTCCATAATCGAACCAAGTTGGGCAGAAAGATTCTTTTGTGTATTGGTGACATTAAAAATCTCCGATTGCAAACGGGAAGTATTAGCATCAGGAGTAATAATAGTAGGTCGGGAGTTAGGTAACGGGACATGTCTTCTTGATAAGACGGAATTAAGATCCAGAGCTGAGAAAAAAGCATCAGGAGAAGTGTCCATGAGAAAAGGGGAAGTATGGGGAGGAAGATTGAATCCAGAATTCATGTCTTGGGTTGGGGCATCATCCCATCCATTATCATAAGAATGATTTTGAATTTCATGATCATCACGAGGCGGATACGAATCAGAGTCACCAGGGTTGTCATAATTCATCATTGATTCAAGCTCAGATAGCCTATACTCATGGGACGTGATAGTATCATTCATCCAAGAAACAGTTTCCTTTAGAGTACGTAGAGTGTTAGCGATCTCTTTGATCTGCGTCTTTAAATCATCAATAATATATTGAGGAAGTGTATGGGCAGGATTGTCAGATGGAGAAGTAGGTGGTGTGGAACTAACAGAATGAGTTTTATGTGGAGGTCGAGTAGAGCCGGAAGAATTTTCATTGTTCCTGTGATTATTAGTATTATTGTTGGTCCGGTTGGTACTTCGAGAAGTATTGGGACGAGAAGTGTTAGTATAATTGTTGCTGTTGTCGGAACGGGAAGAAGAGGAATTATTATTGCGGGATCTAGAATTGGATCGCGATCTTGAACAGGAATTAGAATTTTCACGTGATTGACATGAATCCTGACGACCACGTCAAGGACCAGCATTGAAGCGTGAATATAGTTTGTTAAGGCGATCATCCACTTTTTGTGTAGAACGAGGATTACAAACAGAAGGTGAACAACCAGGACGCCCACAAACATGGCATAGAGTTTGTGCTTCATTGAGAGGGTGCCATGTTAATCCTTTGCCGCGGAAAGCCACGGTCATTTCTTTGGCAGCTTCAAGAGATTCAAATGAGGAAAAATTCAAATATACATAGGGTTTAGGCTTGTAGGAACTGATAGATAGAGGAACGTTAAGGGCCTTAGCGTTAACTTGAGTAGCAATTTCCAACAGGTCAGCTTTTTTAATATTCTTTGGGATGCCGGCGAGGATAACAACATGTTCTCTGCCGCTATCGCATTGGGATTTTGAAAAAGATGCCGGGCAGACACGTAAAGAATTACCAAGGCAAATGATCGCCCAAATATCATTGAATTGGGTAACTGCATCCGCGGAGGAAAACTGGACATGTTCATTATAGTAATGTTTCCTAGGAGTAAGTTTGCACTTGATTACAATGCCATATCAGGAAAATGCCTGACGGACTTGAGTCTCGGTTAGGAAAAGTGGGATATCAGTGACGAACAAAGACTTCATTTCATCGCTGAGCTTGGCGTCTACAGGGGAATAATGACTGAAGGCCAAATCGAGGAGGTCGGCACGTGGGGAGGTGATACAATCGGTATAATCATGCTGATCATTAAAGAAGACAAGGATCTTTTTGTTATCGCCTGATCCTTCACATCGTGCGCGAGCGCCATAAGAAGAATAACGGGAGAGTGAACAATCCACTTCGTCACACATGGAGTGATTGGTGGTGAATTTAGCTTTGAACGCGTCAGGCGCGTCGCATAGGTAGGCCGCAGCATGATAACGAGAAGGTGCGGATTTGATAGCAGCAGCATTACCATCGGGAGATGGTCGTCGTTCTGGGATATCAAAGGCGACAGCTTTGCCTTTACCACTGGTGTTAGAGGGAGCATGGATAGAAGCGTCAACAGTTTCAACAGGAGTGGTAATATTCTGAGGAGATGTAATCATGTGGACTTTGTTGACAGGAAGACCAGAAGGAACGGTAGAAATAAGGCTGGGAGCAGGAGCAAAGGGCGAAGATATATCAACATTCATAGCGTCCTCAGAGACAGTACGCGAACGTTTGTTTGGTACGCCAACGGTATTAGTGGGAGACAAAGGTCGGTCTCCAGAGGGAGCAGAGATAACAGGACGCGGTGGTGGCGGAATATCCGGGTTAATAACAGAAGGAGCTGGAGGTGTAGTCATAGTATAAAGCTCAGTAAAGAGGAAAGCAACTGTGGAAATATTAGTATTATGAACGAGCACTTAGAAATTTTCGAACGAAAATTCCAAAAATAAATTTTATTAGTATTTTCAAAAATTCAGGAAAGAGTTGCAATGATCCTCATATTTGGTGATTATGAGCAAACAGTCTTATGACTTTATCTTTTATTATAATTTTCAAATGAAGAGTACAATAATCAAATCGAACAATATTACAAAGTGAAATATAGAAAAATAAACATAAAAAATAAAAAGAACTAGCTTCACGACTCATACAAGTAAAGAAATCTAAACTAAAATAAAATTAAAGCAAAGAAAAACTGAACTATTACAGAATCGCATACCCCAACTTTATCCGAAGGCCAGTGTGAGTCAACTATCCAGCATGCCCTAAGATCCGATCCGTTATCAAAAAGAAATCCTAAGTAGAGGCTGAACTGTTAAGCGGCGCCAAAAATCCAAGTGCGAGATCCAAGATCTACCACGAATTATAGAAGAGGAAACCCAAGAAACCCAGGAATCTGAGAAAACTGTCGCCAAGGAAGGTGTCAAAGAATCAGGAAGAATGTAAGAAGAAAGTTGAGAAATAGAAGAAGGCCCAAGAGCTGACGATTTCATTTTTTTTGTAATGTCTTGAGCTGATTCCCAATGATGAAAGAAAATGGAATGGCACAACCAGATTTGTACATAAAGGTCAAAATGAAAGTCGTGTAAAGGTGTATCTAAGATAGACCAAATGGTAAATGATGAAAAATAATTTCCAAGAAATTCTGTAAGAGATGTCGGTATAAGTCCACGTGCAAGTCTCAGACAGGAAATTGAAGGAGGGTCACAATCCCAACAATCAATAGTTTTAAAATCAGCAGCGAAGGAATCCGGTAAAGGTAGTAAAGATGACTCTGAAAGAAATTTATCAAGATAGGTAGTCCGAAGATCCAGTAAAAGTGCTTTAAAAGTTGTTAAAGGGCTAAATTCTGGTAAAATATAAGGACAAGTCCACAAGTGGTCTAAGGTTTCAGGAGAAGAGTTACATTGAGGACAAAGCCAACTCGGATTATAAAGATGAGGTTTTCGTCTCTGGAGAGTTGTAAGTGTTACCAAATAATGACGGTAATTAAGGGACGAATGGCGGATGACTTATATCGTATAACTACACGAATACCAACAAAATTCTTACTCAATACTACCTATCCAAGGTACTTCCGGTATTGTTCGTTAAGAATTGTCAAGGTAAACACTATAAATACGATAAATGAAAATACGCAATGGTTATAACAACAACTGTTATATGACTGTTAGAAACAACGTGTAATATTGACCAAATATAACGATTTTATTAAACAGGTGTAAATTCGGATCTTTACAACAAAGTGATAAAAAGTGACAGAAAGGGATAGGAAATATATCTTAAAGATATTTAACGACAAAATAACTACAGAAAAATAGCTATATGGTAACTACTCTATCAAAGAGTTGGCGGAAGGTGTATTTATATCTTATTTTATCTAACCGTCATCTCTTTTTCCTGTCATCAAGGCAAAATCTAATCTATAGATGTCTATTGATGGGTTATTGATTTCGTAATATATCAATACAATTACAATACGATTATAAGCCATTTTTAATAAAGTACAAATGATAATTTTAGACGGTTAATTACTATTGAGCTAATTTCCCTACAATAACTTCTAATAAAATCTTATATATAAACAATACAAATAAAGAAAATAAATAATATAAATAAATTATCTAGATAAAATAAAATAACTATAAAAACGATATATAAGTAAATCTATCAAACAAAATCAATATCTTTAATATAGTTAACCGATATACACAAATCATATATCGGCGTAAATCGTCTCATAACACCAGAAATCGACATGTACACAAATGTACCGAATTTCATCGGATCACCATATAATATCGGAAATCATATGTGCAAAAATTCACGTAACATAAGCGTTGGAAGCATATCTAATAATAATTTGATACGGAAGCTACAAAAATCGGAACGGCCATTCCGATGAGAGACAAATTGCTTATTGTTGTTAAGACAAAATTTGGTGCAAGCCCAATCGATATCCGAAATTGGGGAACAGGAATTAAATCTTGGTAATGCAGCAAGAGTTAAAAGACTTTTAGCGTCAAAGATATCTCTAACAAATTTCCGGATATTCATATCTACAGGTAAAGAATTAAATTGTAAAATGCAAGGAGCCAATAATTCTGACAATGGACGAGAAGAGAGATATGAATCAGTGTGAGCGGCTTTGGCTAGAGCATCCACATGATTATTCAAAGGGTCGTCAGCGTGAGCAGGAACCTTGATTAAGGTAACATCCAGATTTTTTACTGACTTGATAGCTCGTATGGAAGACCACAAAAGGTGGTTAGGTTCTTTAAGTAATTTAGGAATAAAAGGAGCATTCACATACGAAGACCATAAAGAAAGCAATTGAGCACAATCAGTGGCGACAGTAATCTTTGAATTCCGAGGGAGGGAGTCCAATCCATGCATTAAAGCACAAATTTCTGAACGTAAAGCAGAAGGAAAAATGGAAGAAATAATATTATAGTGAGATTCCAAAATAAATCCGTCAGGATCTATAGCAGTCCATGCATAAGCCATCGAGGATATCGGATGACTAGAAGGAGGGAGGAAGGATCCATCAATATACAGTGTAGACACCGAAGAAGGAAGTTGGATATCAGAAATCCCAGACACATGGTTAAGCATAGGAGGTAGCCGAACCGGAGCAAAAAGATGAAACAACAAAAGAGATTTGGCATATCTTAACGAGGCAGAGAGTGAAACTGAACAAGTGTCCGCATATATATAAGTACGAGGTTTTGTAGGATAGCGGATCAAACTTGATAACGGAACATAAGAAAAACATCCTTCAGAAGGGCATCGTTTAAGTAAAGTCTTAGAAGTAGAGGATCGCGAGATAGCAGAGGCACATCCGCGGCATGCAGTAAATTCAGAAAGCAAATCATCGAACGAAGTCGCAATCCAATGTGAAATAAGAGCTTCATTACGTGGAGTAGGATAAGTGGTAATCACACGGCCAACAAGGAAAGAGTTAGTATTGCGATTAAAAGAAATAGCCCATTAAGGATTAAACCAATAATTTCGACTAATATCTATACTAGAAACAAGGGCTACAGTATGGGAAATTGGAATTCTAAATTGTGATAAAACAAACAAAGAAGGGGAATTAGGAATAACAATAAGATTAAATAAATAATTAAACCAAGCAGGTACAGATCCTTTGTTCGATACTCGTTTAAGAAAGCGTAAATCTTTCCATGAAAGAAGGCGAGAGCTGCACGGAGTAATCAATTGAGCAAGAAAACGAGTGCAGAAATTTTTTTGAACATTATTCATGGAAGTAAATAAATCTTTCGGTAAAATAGAACGGAGTGAAATTGCCGGACGTAGATCCTTTCTCGGAGGTCGGAACAATAAAGACCACGTGATATTTAATCGAGAAGAGAATAATAAAAAATTGAACAAAGAATGTGTTCGCAAGGAAAATGTATGGGACCATGGTTCTAAATCAATAGTAGAAGGACAGGCATCACAATCCAAAAATCCTTGAAGATAAGTAATCATACAGTTGGCAAAAAGCTTGTATAAAGGGTGAGAAAAAATTCTTTGCCATGAAGCCACATGAAATGATAGGAATTGACCAAACGCTTGTTGGATAGAGAATGGCAACAGTGTGAAAAGCGCGGAAAGAGGAGTGACTGAGGCCAAACCAGCCTTCTGTCGAATAAGAGAGAGCATTGGAGAAACCATGCGATTAATGGTAGATTCAGCAAATAAGGTGGTTTGAAGGCGAAATTCTAGCCTTGGGAGTAAGACAACGTTATAAAGATAGGCCACATGTTGTGCCAAAAGCTTTTTAGGACTGAGTAGAGTAGCCATGTCTTTAACCATGGAAGTACATTGATCATGAACAAAACGAGAGGAAGCTGAAAGACAAAACCAGACACCTAAAAAACGGAAAGATTTAGATAAAGCTAACGCCTTCAATGTGAGGGAACAAATAGGGATTAAGGGGGATGGGAAAAGGTCAAACACTATAGTTTGGGAAAATTGTTCAGAAGAAAGAAGGATGTATTTTACAGAATTCGCTTGAGTATTATTTAAAGTATAGAATTCAGCAGTAATGGAAAGGCGATCTTCAATTCCTCGTTTAGATGAAGCAATCAAAGTAGAATCATCCATAAATGTAATATGCGAAACAGGAAGATTATATTGTTCATATTCAATTGGAGAATAATCCAATAATGCAGAAGATTTCAAAATAAAAGAATCACAAGCATCTCGATTAAGTGTGGTAAGCAAAGGATCCAAGTAAATAACCCATAATAATGGAGAAATGATTTCACCCTGGTCAATACCAATTCTAACTCTATATCCAGAAGTATCACCATGATGGTTAATAATTTTATTATTACGTCTTGTAAAAAGATTAATGATAAATTTGATCAGTAAAGATGGTATGTGTAGACGAATTAAAGCTAGTCTGAGCATATTCAAGTCAATTGAGTCAAAGGCCTTAGAAATGTCCTGAGAAACAATCCATAACTCTTGGTCATCAGTTTTGTCAAAACATCGTTGATGAATAATAGCATCAAGCATCTTAATAGGAATATCAGTAGAACCACCTGGTAATCCAGCAAAATTACCACCTTGGAGCACTTGATTGTCAGCTAGGATCTTTGAAAGCCAAATTGTAACGACCTTAACCACACATTTCCGAACGGTTTCCAATAAAGTGATAGGTCGCGTATTCTTTAATTGTGCATCAAATTCATGAGGCTTTGGAATGGGATAAACAAGCGCTTCACGCCAATCAGCAGGAACATCTCCATGAATGAGGCAGGCGTTAGCTAAGACAAGGGATAAATTAAAAGCTTCGCCAGTTAAATGTTTGAGCATTTCATAAGAAATTTTGGAAGGACCAGAGGCTTTGTTGTTAGGCATAGAATTGAGAATGTTCTTCCATTCATCTTCCAGAATAGGAGACATGACCGAATTATATAATGACGAATCAATATCAGAAAGAGGAGAATATGCTCTTTGCCATCGTGAAGGAAATGAATCCGTGGAAGAATACTGGACCAAAGGAGGAGTAATAACCGATTGGAAGTGTTTAATAGCAGCTTGTTTGATATCTGAAGGATCAGTAAGTAATGTGGGTTTGGAATCAATAACAACCAAAACTCTATCAAGAACGATAGAATGATGTTCTACTGATAGGGCTGAAGAAATAAAGGAGCCCGGAGACGTAGAGAAATGTTCATCTCTAAGAGCAGTATAATATTCAATAGAATCTACACGATGCTGATGAAATTGCGTGGAAAGATAAGCTGAGACCAAAGCCTTTTGTGAACGTAAAAATTTGACAAAAGTGGAAATTAGCGTTGTACTATAAGAAGGTATAGTATAATCTGTTAAAAGAGATTTAAGGAGGATTAATTGGGTAGGTAAAGAATTAATCATTTGTGAAATTTGAGCAGGACGACTAGGCCTAGATGAGGTCAATTTAAACAATAATCTATCCAAGAATTTGTTGATAGCAATAAGCATGGTAAGCTCGGGAGGATATTTATGATGGTGAGTATTAGATACATGTTGAAATGGTAAAGAGTCAATGGCACCACCAAGAATAGAACGTTTAAGAGCGTGCCAAAGTTTATCCAGAAAAAGGGCTGAAAGTGAAGATATGGAGGGATAATGTGTGGACAAGTACAACTCAAGACGTGAGTTTACTTTATTAGAAAATTTATCCCAAGTATCTTCGTGCAAGTTTTTATAAAGAAAAATGGTGCGTTGTTCGCTTTTTTGTTTTATTCTAGCTTTAGCTAGAGTAGCGAAACAAGAGCTAAAATCAAAAGCCGTTGTAAGTACTCAGTGATCAGTAAATTGATTATCATGCAGCTTAGGGCAAGTTTCGACTTGAGAGAAAAGACCAGGAGCAGGAAATCCAGGGAATGACCAAATATAATCAAGCCTTGAAGAACCATTATGATGATAGAAGGTAGGACTTGGACCTGAAATTGAAGAGATATGGGATTGATGATCCGTAAAATATTGAGAAGAAAGTGATCGTAAAATTTTCAAATGATGTTGAGGAAGATGTGAATGTGAAGTTTCATCTGCATTAAAATCACCAAGGATAACTACATGATAATTAAGGTTGCTGGGTGAAACTAGGTAGTTTAGCAAATAGTTGAAACTGTCGAAAAGGTAAAACTTGGCGAAACTATATTAAAATCTTAATAAAAAATTAGCGAAACTTAGAGAAATGACGAAACTGACGAAACTTATAGTAATGACAAAACTATAATAAACTCTTATTAAAAAGTTGGCGAAACTGAAGTTTAGACGTTTAGACAAATCCCAAATGAGTTTCACCCGGCAACCTTAATGATAATTATTAGAACGGGCTTTATCAAGCCATAAATTAAGTTGGGCAAAAATAGCATCACGTTCTTTGTAATGAATAGAATGATAAGGAAGAATATAAACAGAAATAATAGAAATTTTTGTTTGATGAAAGAAAAGATCTAGTTTTAACAAACGACCTTTCCAAGGATCGATCTTCTGAACATGTTTATGTAAAGGGTGGCGAAGTAAAAGACCTACACCATCATGAGGTCGTGAATTAGAAGGGGAAAAAGCCCAATAGGACTTAAAATTATACTGGGAATGATCATTATGATAAATAAATTTAGCACTAGACGAAGTAAGACGAGTATCATTTAGAGATAAAACACCAAATGAGGAATGCAAGAAATAATTTAACAAGTGCAATTGTCTGATAGGGGAACATAGACCATTAACATTAATTTGTCCAAATTTAATAAGAGGGGAAGAAGAAAAGGAAGGGATATTATTAAGATTATTAGGTAACACACTGTCAGGGGGTGAAGTCCCTGTAAACCACCCAAATCAAGTTGGTGTTCAATCATTAGAAGGGGAAGGTTTTGAGGGGGAGAAGGAGTCCAGTTTATCCATAATCGAACCAAGTTGGGCAAAAAGATTCTTTTGGGTATTAGTAACATTAGAAATTTCCAATTGCAGTCGGGAAGCATTAGCATCAGGTGCAATAATAGTAGGTCGAGAGTTAGGCAAGGGGACATGTCGTCTTGATAAGACAGAGTTAGGATCCAAAGCAGAAAAAGAAGCATCAGGAGAAGTATCCATAAGAGAATGGGAAGTATGAGGAGGAAGATTGAATCCTGAATTCGTGTCATGGGCTGAGGCATCATCCCATCCATTATCATAAGAATGAGTTACTTGATCATCATGAGGTGGGTATAAGTCTGAGTCACCAGGATTATTGTTATCATAATTCATCATTGATTCGAGCTCAGATATTCTATAATCATGATGCGTGATAGTATCCTGCATCCAGGAAACAGTTTCATCGAGAGATTTGAGGGTAGTAGCAATCTCTTTAATCTGTGCCTTTAATTCATCAATGATATGTTGAGGAAGTGTATAGGCAGAATTGTTAGAAGAAGAGGTATGTGTAGAACGATTAGGATGAGGTTCTGGTGGAGGTTGATTAGAATCGGAAGAAAAACCATTGTTACTGGGAATGCTATTATTATTATTGTTGTTGGTTCGGTTATTACTACGAGAAGTATCAGGACGAGAATTATTAGTACCGTTATTACTGTTATTGGATCGGGATGAAGAAGAATAATTGCGGGATCTGGAATTAGATCGTGATCTTGAACGGGAATTAGATTTATCACGTGATTGGCATGAATCTTGATGACCACGTCGAGGACCAGCATTGAAACGCGAATATAGTTTATTAAGGCAATCGTCCACTTTTCGTGTAGAACGAGGATTACAAATAGAAGGTAAACAACCAGAACGCTCACAAACATGACATAAAGTATGTGCTTCATTGGGAGGGTGCCACGTCAGCCCTTTACCACGGAAGGCTACGGTCATTTCTTTTGCAGCCTCAAGAGTGTCAAATGAAGAGAAATTCAAGTATGCATAGGGTTTAGGCTTGTAAGAGTTGATAGATAGTGGAACGTTAAGGGCTTTAGCATTAACTTGTTCAGCAATTTCTAGAAGGTCAGCCTCTTTAATATTTTTTGGAATGCCGGCAAGGATAGCGACATATTCTCTACGGCTGTCGCGTCGGGATTTCGAAAAAGATGCCGGGCAGACACGTAAAGAATTACCAAGGCAAATGATCGCCCAAATATCATTAAATTGGGTAATTGCATCTACAGAGGAAAATTGGATATGACCATTGTAATAATGTTTTTTAGGGGTGAGTTTGCATTTAATCACAGTGCCATATCGGAAAAATGCCTGGCGGACTTGCGTCTCGTTCAGGAAAAGTGGAATGTCGGTAACAAACAAAGACTTTGCTTCGTCATTGAGTTTGGCGTCTGCAGGGGAATAATGTGTAAAGGTTAAATTGAGAAGATCAGCACGTGGGGAGCTGACACAATCGGTATAATCATGCTGATCATTAAAGAGGACAAGGATCTTTTTGTTATCGCCTGACCCATCGCAACGTGCGCGGGCGCCATAAGAGGAATATCGGGAGAGTGAACAATCCACTTCATCACACATGGAGCGATTGGTGGTGAATTTAGTTTTGAACGCGTCAGGCGCATCGCGTAGATAGGCCGCAGCATGATAATGAGAGGGTGCGGATTTGATAGCAGCAGCATTACCATCGGGGGATGGTCGTCATTCCGGGATATCAAAGGCAACAGCTTTGCCTTTACCATCAGTGTTAGAGGGAGCATGGATAGAAGCGTCAACAGTTTCAACAGAAGTAGTAGTATTATGAGGAGAGGTGATCACTTGGACTTTGTTGACAGGAAGACCAGAAGGAACGGCAGAAGTAAAGGTGGGAGCAGGAGCAGAAGGCGAAGTTATATCAACATTCATAGCGTCATCAGAGACAGTACGTGAACGTTTGTTAAGCGTGCCAGCGGTAGTCGTGGGAGACAAAGGTCGGTCTCCAGAGGGAGCAGAAGTAATGGGATGCGGTGGCGGTGAAATATCTGGGTTAATAACAGAAGGAGCTGGAGGTGTAGTCATAGTTTAAAGCTCAGTAAAGAGGAAAGCAACTGGAAAAATATTAGTAGTTTGAACGAGCACTTAGAAATTTTTGAACGAAAATTTCAAAAATAAAATTTTATTAGTATTTTCAAAATTTCAGGAAAGAGTTGCGATGATCCTCATATTTGGTGATTATAAAGAGATGTGACTATATAAAAAATTTCTTATATTTGTATATCATAATTCCGGTTAAAAATTAACATAATTTTAGCCAGAATTATACTTAAAACTTTATTGTATCGTAACTTCGCCAATATTAATCGTAGAGAGATGATCTTACCGCCATTCGATTCGTCTTAATGAGACGGTTCTAATGGTATAAAATACGTCAAAATCCAATCACTAGATTAATTTCCAAAATTAAAAAAAAATATTAATGGTTTTTGTTTAATAACTCTGTCAATATTGATCCTAGAAAGACGATCTTACTACCATTCGATTCGTCTTGATGAGACGAATCTAATGGTATAAGATACATCGAAATCTAATCACTAGATCAATTTCCGAAATTAAAAAATATTAAATGGTTTTTAAGTAATAACTCCGTCAATATTGATTACAAAGAGATGAGCTTACCATCATTCGATTCGTCTCGATGAGGCAATTCCAACGAGCTATAAATCGTCTTTTTACAATCACTAGGTACCGAGAAATCTAGCAAAATGTTAAATGGCGCAGTAAACGTAAATCAAGAAATATTATAATGCCGATGTTTAACATTTTGTTGAATAACTCGTCAGCCAGTGATCAGAAAAGGATAAAACTACCACCATTCGATTCGTCTCAGTGAGACGATTCTAACAAGCTATGATACATCTTTGTATGATTATTAGATGCCAAGTTATTTAATATATTCTTTATATAACTGTGATTATAAACGGTTCTTTTTAATATAAGATTTTTAAGGATAGGTGTGATAGTGACTATAGATAGATTGTGACTATATAGGATAGTTTTTAATAATAAAGTGTTTTGAACATTCAACTGGTGTGACTATATAGTAGAATGTGACTATAACAGGAGTGACTATAGAGGGAGTTGACTGTACACCATATGATAAAACTTCATATGATGCGACTAAAGCTAAATACAATTTAAGATCCAATAAACAAGCTAGGGTTTCAGCAGATGATAGTGAAACCTTTCCACCAATGGATGAAGACACTGATCTTTACGATGACGCTGTTATGTCAGATGGTGCAGTATTCAAAAGAATTATTCAACCTGATACCGACAATCATATATCTGAAAAACAATTTTCAGTTAAATCATACAATCCATTAAACCTCCTTCCTAGCTTTAACGCTTTGACATCACGTTAATTTAAACCATGATTCACATATTCTTATACCGGATTCTGTTTATGGAATAACCCCTTTTTGATTATAACGTTTCACTTATACTATACACACTTCTACTATTATAAATAAAATTTTTTATGGAATACACCAATTTAAACCCCCCAGTTGGCGTCAAAAACCAACTTTCAAATCTGAACTTGAATAATATAAACAAAAACACCCAAAAAAATTCAAATAACATAAAAAAGACAAAAAAAATATTACCTTCATACTTCGACCCTGAATTAATTATATCCAACTCTACTAATATAGCATCACTTAATATTAGAGGCGTATTTGAACACAAAATAATTGATTTAATCAATTATATGATCGACTCTGACACTCACTTTCTACATATATGCGAAACACACAAAAAAGATCACAAAAATCAACATACGAATGAAAATGATTTTCAACAAAACAACAAAAATAATACAATATTTTTAACACATCAAAAATTTACACATACACCTACAAATCAAATTTTCACTATAATCCATAATCCTGATCAACATAACAAATTATCAGGAAATATTATTATAATATCTCCTACACTATACAAAAGTATAGGACCCGTTCACGCGATACCTGGTAGACTAATACACGTAACTTTCTTTTTCAAACAACACCACCAACTTAATATTATCAATCTATACCTTCCACCCGTCACATCAGCAAAGAAAAATCACTTAATACTTGATAAAATAGACTCTTACATATCAAAACAACTCGCCAATAACAACAAATACAACTACTATATTATAATGGGTGACTTTAATATCAACCCCCACAGTAGAAAACTTACTTTTAACAACCACCAAAATGATAACAATAACCCAGAAATGGACATAGATAACAATAATCCTGATAAACCTTACATTTACTATCACAAAAAAATCTTAAATACATTAAAAAATAAACATTTCAAAGATCTTATAAAAATATACATTAATCCACCACCCCTACATACTTCAACTTCTAAAATCACACGTCATATATCGACATAATATTCGGTTCACCAAATTTAATACCCAACACCACTTTCAGAAACATAATAGATGCCCCTATAAATACAGATCACAAATTAATTTATATAACCATCAATAAAAAATTTTTTACTAACAACAATAACTTTATTAATAACTTAAACAATATTATAGAATTAAACAAAAAGAAATACTTATCATCCACAGAAAAAATTAATTACAAAAAAATTACAACAGACCAACACTGGTAAAAAAATGGTCTATCCTACACATATCCTACACATATCTTACATATATCGGGTACTCAAAATGTAGAAAATCATACACAAATAATACACATATCATATACATATCGGGTACTTATATATATAATATACCTATCAGGTACCTGATATATGTATGATATATATATTAGTATCCGATATGTGTATGATATGTGTATTATTTGTGTATGATTTTCTACATTTTGAGTACCCAATATGTGTAAGATATGTGTAGGATAAATCATTTTTTTACCAGTGCAATGGACCGATTTTCACAATTTTATATTGGAAGAATATAAACACAACAAACCGAATATTGATCAATACAGAGACATACAATCATTTATTAACGCTTTTTACAAGAACTACACACAAAGTATCAACCGAACCATCAAATCACTTAATTTTCCAATAATCAAGAATAACTCGCATCAATACAAATATACGCATGATATTAAAGTCATTCAAAACGACATTTATTACATACTTAAACTAATCAAATTATCAAAATTATACTTTTCTGTTAACAACAACTCTAAACACTTACCACTATTAAACTTTTGGCAGAATTCAAAGAAATTCGACAGATTAAAGCGTATCTCATCTGACCCAACTATCAAATCAGCTATTCTACAAGATGATCACACTATTATTTGGCCTTCTAATTTACAACATGACAATTTTTTACTCATACTAGAACGACTTACCACCATTCACGAAGTTCTCAAAAAATCATATGATGACGCGATCAGTCATTTCAACAAAAAGAAAATAGAAAAATATATTAATCAAAGAAACAATAATATTATTACTAACCAAAGAAGAATGCTTAATTCAATTTTAGATCAAAAACCTAATATTATCAAAATTGATAGATTAATATAGTATAAAGACGACAATAATATCAAATCATTTACCACTGATCCAGAAATCATTGAATCAATAGCTATTGAACATTACAAAAATATTTCCAAAATTACACGAACCGATAAATCATATGATCCTGACGTCACCCTCTGACAACCATGGAAAGATATTTATCAACCACTAACACATATTCCAACGTCAGAGATTAATAAACTTAACGTCCCTATTACACTTAAAGAATTACAAGACAACATTTGAGACCTTTCTAACAACAAAGCTACTGGTCCTAACAACATCTCCAACGAAATAATTAAGAAACTTCCATATCAAATGTTGGAAGAACTTCTTCTTCTATTCAACTAATGTTTAGAAAATGGAATTATATCATCTCAATTTGAGTTAGCATACTTATATCTGATCCCAAAACCACAATGGTGGAACTACGACATCAACCTCACTCGACCTATAATCCTTTTAGACTGTATCAGAAAATTAATGGTTAAAATTATTAATACACGTCTTAACTATTACTTATCTACCAATAATATCTTACAAAAAAACAATCAAGCAGGCGTACAAGGAGCATCATGTAATGAAATTATCTTACAAATCCAAGCAATCATCGACCACCAACATGATACGAAAAATCCTTTTTACCCAGCTCTCCAAGATTTAAGTAAGGCTTATGACAGAGTCGATCTTAACTTATTACAATTAGCGCTTAAGCGCATCAATATTCCAAGCAATTTAATCTCCTTTATAGATAGATTATTCTCTCATCATAGAAATCAAATTATTTTTCCGTTTGGATATGGTTCTGAATATACTACCACAAATGGAATCATTCAAGGAGAAGTAATCTCACCTTTATTATGGGTAATATACTATGATCCCATGTTCACAGCTATTAACCAATCACCATACCAAGGATACGACTTACATGCTTCGATACCCAAGAATATTTTCCACAAAGAAGACCGACATGAAATATCGATTAACGTTAAACTTCTAGGTTATCTAGACGACATGACTTGATTTGCGCAAAATTTTGACGATTTACAACATAATCTCGCTATAGCGGATGATTTTTACGCCCTAGCAAACATCAAAATAAATAAGGACAAAACTAAAATCCTCACCAACGATAAATCTATAAATAAGAAACAACACATCCCACTAAAATTTGGTAAAGATACAATTGACATCAAAGTAGTATCTCCTACTGAAAATGAACGCATTCTAGGAATTTACATCAACACCAACAACAAATTCAAATATACCATTAACAAAATTTACCAGATGCTAAAATACACATGTTTCAATCTTAAAACAAAACGCATCACACATGACCACGTCATATACATAATTAACAAAGTCCTCATATCACGCATAGAATACTTATGTCAACATTTTATTCTTTTACCATATGTATGTAATAATTTTAATAGAACAATACGTTCAATTTACAAATCTTCTCTATTATTACCCCGATCAATTTATAATACCATTATTCATAATCAAATCTACCCGAACATTTTAAACATTTGGGACCACCAATTTACGTCACAAACTTCTTTATTAAATGCACAAGCCAATAGCCCCTTAACTAAAAATATTATAGAATATTTAATCCTTTACTCTCAATCGAGATTATGGACAAATGATATATTTTTCACAACAAAATTTTTAGATTCACCGTCCAAAAAACTTAATCGTATTGAAAATTTATTATGCATTATGCATCATTACAAATTAGAATTTAAATTTTCATTCACATTTAATACTAAAGGAGGACAATATCCGCTGTCACCATTCCTTATACGTTCAAATCAATTTTTTAATTTTATCAAATCACTAAAAAACAAAGATATATTTTTTCTTAATCAGATAATTACAGCTGATGGATTATTTCTCAAGACATGGAAAGAAATAAAACGCTCACTCACCAACAAAAAGGGACGAATGCCGGTATGGTATAATTACCTCAAAGAAAACATAGTACTCAATCAAAATAATTTACGCCTTATTTTTGACGTACCAGTAATCACCTACAATAATCCAAAAGTCACACGCCCCAAGATTATCGCCCAAAGTTCACAGATAACACGAATAAAAAATATATGGATCACTTATTGGTGTCCACGCATCAACGATGTTATATATGGTAGAGTAATAGAAAAACACCACTTTTATAACCATCACCAAACTATTACTTTCGAACATTATATAAATATACCTGACTCACATCCCTCCTTTCATAATCAAACACCACGATCACGACCTAACATTCTTACAAGATGTACTGGATGCAATTTATCGGAACAAAACATTTATAATAATAATTTAACAAATAATTGTTATATAACATCCCTTTCAAATTTCACTTTTATCATCAACGTATCTAAAAGTAACTTAACTTTTCCCAATCACAAAAAACCATTCTATAAATGTATTAAACAACATTCAACTATTAGACAAATTGCCCTCATAGATTACAATTTGAGAAATTCTCGTAGTACACCCAATTTAAATTCTATTAATTTTTTAAATCGAAATCTTATTTTACAATTAGTTCAACCTAACATTTTACATATCCCTTTATTAAATCTAGTTTCTGGTTTAGAAACATATACTAACCTCGAATTTTACACAGATGGATTGCTCGTTAGAGGTGATGATATACCAACTATGGGTTATGGTTGGATATTTACAACAGATATGAATGCTAATATCACATATTTAGGCGCCAGTCGTGAATGGGCTAGTTCGACAAAAGCCAAACTATTGGCGATAATTACAGCATTAATTGTATGCCCTCCTAATAGTAATATCACTATATATACTGATTCAAATAACTGTATCAACACATTCAATAATTTACGTTCACCAAAGCTCACAGCTCGACACTTTCAAAAAATTAACAATTGTACATTATGGAACATGCTAAAACATATCATTTTGACACTCAAATTAAATGTAATACTATTGAAAGTTAAAGCTCACTCAGAAGATGCACTAAATGACGCTGCTAACACCTTAGCAAAAGAAGGATTGTTATCAAAGAACTATATCAGATTTAATATACAACACCTTAAAACTCAACCTTGTCACCTGGAATTTTACGATAATACTATTATAGATAGAAATATACAAAAATCTATTAAACAAATAATCAACTTTCAATATTTTGAATGGCACCTACAACATAAAAACTTACATAAAGTCAAAGATTACGCCCTCGATAATCTAATCGATTGGGAATTTTCACAATTATGGTTTAAATATAATTCCTTTTCTAAACCAACTAGCGAACAATACTCCAAACATATAAGTTGGCGAATTAAATGTTCTAGCAATAATTTACCTACGCTAGATATATTAAATCGAAACTACCTGGATCTTTTAAATAACTTCAACACATGTTTCTTATGTTCAGTTGACAAAGAATCGAATGATCACTTATGGAATTGCCCAAAAGTTCTTTCTATTATTACCCCTATTTTCGAAGAATTTTATAACAAATACAAAACACAGAATTAGACTCCTTATACGCGCTATATTCTGACACAATCACACGAAACCTGATTTTTAAATGGACACGCAAACCACCCTAACACATCGTGGACATACTGGACTTACATTGTATGCTCATGAATTTTATACCGATTTCTCTCACATATCCATTTACAGCTAAAATCAGTAAGAACAAAACCAAAAAAATTCTTTTAAAATTTTTATACAATTTACACAAAGAGTTATATGAACGTATCTGGAAAGCCAGATCTGTCGCTTGGAAAGAATTTAAAAAAACACATAATATCACGAAAAAATCATTTATTAACTACCAGCATGATCATCATCGTGACCATATGGACAACAATTCCACATTCAACCATCGCAATAACCTCGAACATTTAAATGAATATTATTGTCCGTTTAACGACTCTCGTCGACACTTGGAAAACAATAACTTATGGATATACCTAACTTCTTCAAATTTTCTACATAACCTCCCATGGATATCATCACTCAATGAGGATCTTTCTAAATTTCACTCTAACATTTATAATAATATCTTTTTACATCATATATAAGCCCGACGAGCATTTTTACCATTACTTTAACCATTACTGATTTTTATTAATTTTTATAGATTTAATTTTTATTTTCTTCTTCTTTAATCATTTTGTTTTTCTTTATCAGTAATAAAGTTTTACTGTTAGAGTAGTTCCGCCCAGAGGGTGAGGTCCTGCTGGTAGGGATATATAACCTTAATACCCATAATAGTTTAGTTTTCCGCTTTTATAAAGTTGTTTCTACTATTATGTATTTTCATTGGTTACTCCTCTCTAAAATAAAATAAAAATAAATAAATAAATAATTGATCTGTTATAGCGAATATCGAGCTTTTGCTAGTAAACTCTGGTATATCAAAACTATTTTAATATACGTGATTTGGTTTCAGCAAAAAAGTCCAGTTTAGGCCCAAATCTGGTTTATCAAAGATCTGGTTTATCGAATTTCACTGTGTATGTGTAGACCACTATGCAGTTTATGCACAATTCCATTTTAAAATCTGCAATATTACATTAATTGCGGCATTATCATTGATTACAATCAATTTCAAATTTCAGCATTTTGGCGAATTTCATCAATTTTAATTTTGACATTTCAGCATTTTGGAAATTTTACAGCAATGAATAGTGACCCAGGAAATGACTTAATCTTGGAAAATTAATTTTAATTTTTGGGACCATATTAAACCTGAATTAGATTTAGTAATTTTGACCAAAAATCCAAAATTATAAAAATTTAATTAATTGCCGATCTGCCTAAAATTGGCACTGTGTTACTAATAAAATTCGGGGATAATAGCGATAATAAAAAAAGCATTTTTTGCATCTCACGCGCGAAATAAGTTTCAACCATTTTACAAACAGAAATATCATAAATACAATATTTTCTTTCATTTTATGACAAGTTATATTTGCCAAAAAATTTTATAATTATATTTCTGTAACTGGTTTTCTTCAACTTTCACTTGTTTTTAATAATAAAAATGTTTCAAAAAAGCTTTTAAAAACAACTTTAGAAGCTAAAAATTATAGGTTTTTAATGTAAATAATGCAATATAATAAAATGAAATATTGAAATTTCATATATTTTAAGGTGTAAATCTGACGCGCGTGCATAGTAAACTCATTATTTTGCATACGAATGTATAACTTTTTTTTGCAAATTCATTTTTTTCAAGTATTTTTTCAGTATATCATATGATTTTTTTTTATAGTCAATATGTCATCTATGAGATATCCTTTTTTGAAGTTTGTGTTCTAGTACAAAATTGGCAAATTTAACCCCGAATTTTATTAGTAACGCAGTGCCAATTTTAGGCGGATCTGCAATTAACTGTTAATTAATCAAATTATAATTAACCATTAATTTTCTATCCCTAATTACTTAAATTGGTACGATCTCAAAAATTATGCACAATCCTCCAGATTTTTTTTCTCGTAAAAGGAGGCGCTTTAATTTTGATATTTTACATAGTCAAATGGACCTTTATTTATATATATATTACTCCATTAAAATCATTCCGATATAAATTAATTTATTAAACACAAGAATTTTATTTGAAATAATGTAAAAATGCTAAAATTTCCAATATTCATTTTTTGCAACTGAATATTCAACAATCTAAATTTAATTTATAAAATGATAATTATGAATAACGAAAAAAATCATTTTTTCTTTGTTTTTTGTTTTTTTTTTTTTAATAATTCTTTTTTATTCGTAATATTTTTTTTATTAGTAATAATATATTTTTTATTCGCAAATCTTTTTTTTACTGTATTATAATATTTTTTTTTTCATTCGGTAATAATATTTTTTTTTTATTAGTAATAATATTTTTTTATTCACAAACCTTTTTTTCATTCATAGTAACAATATTTTTTTTTTATTCACAAACTTTTTTTTTTATTCATAATATTTTTTTTTTTAGTAATAATATATTTTTTATACTTTTTTTTATTTCATATTTTTTTTTATTTGTAATAATATTTTTAATACTAAAAAATGGCCCAATTAAATGCTGGTAGTGGAATTGAAGTAGTTAATTATTACATTACGTGGCTGAATGACGGTATTCTCTCATTAATTCAATATCGGTAGTTTTTTTAGCAAGAATTTTGTAGAACTTCAATATATAAACAAAAACAAATCTGGAACCAAGTAGCTCAAAATATAAATTTGGACCACCCAAACTTCAACCTGACAAATAAACAATGCAGGACTAAGTAGAACTCATTAAAGTCGGGATACGAAAATTTAAAAAGATTATTAAATGAAAATCCAGAAGGATTTTCAACGCACACTCCAACTCTTCATGATGAATATTTTCATGAAGAGTTGTCAGATGAATTCTGGCTCACCAAACATAACTATTTATTATTTAATTGATTTTTTTTTATTTAATTTATCACATTTATAATTAACTAATTGTTTTATTTTTAGCAAGAGTTCGTGCTGCAAGGAGGAATCAGGTGGACCGTAGAAGATACAAATATCGAAAGTGCAGGCGCTCTTGATCCTGATCTTTCCATCACCGTCATGAGCACAGGCACTTTAGATCTAGATTGCCTCGTAGAGAACGCAGGCACAATTTTTTCCCTTACCCCTATAATCGAGACCGACACTGTTATTATCATTAAATAATTTTTTTTTATTTTTTATTTTATATTTTTTATTATATTTTTTTATATTTTACATTTTATGCTATAATTCTTTTTCTATTTTATAAAATTTTTATCTATATTCTATTTTTTATTTTATTTTTATTTTTATATTTTTTATTATATTTTTTTTATATTTTTACATTTTTATATTATAATTCTTTTCTGTTTATAAAATTTTTTATTTTTTTATTTTTATTTTTATATTTTATAATATATATATTATTTTGAAAATAAAATTCAGTACAATGATCATTGCATCATCATTTATTTAAACGTTATGTTTGTAATACAAGTTGAAATTATATAATTATTTTTTTTTAAAAAAATATAAAGAATAAAAAATAATATAAAATTTATTTTTTTTTTTGTTATAACGCGCATTCTTTATTTATAAAATTTTGTAATACTATCCACTAACTCCATATTATTTATGAAAGTACTTATAAAAATTAATACTTAAACTATTCTAAAGGCTATACTAAACTATATACTATGCTATAAATTCTACTAACCATAATTTTATATATAAAAAAGAAATTTTTTTTTGTAATTTATCAAATTTAGGAAACAACTTAATTAAAATAAGTAAGAACTATTACAGTTCTCCCTGCTATGTTTAACGTTAACTTGTTACTGTATTAAGGAAACCTAAAATTTTCAAATACGTTTGGTAATCTACATTTTGCATAGGAACAAAAAAAGACCATATTTAGAAATAGAGAAATAAGGTATTTTCTGCGGATATATTTTAAGAATAATATTAAAATTTTGTTTTTTATATAAATTTAAATATTATTTCATATGAAAATAATATTAATAAGGGTTATAATATATTTATTTATTGGGTATTGCTAAATATCACCAGTGGTGATCGTCACCACACCACTTAATTCTGGCCGAAAATTATAATTTTGGCCAGAGTTAAAAAACACATCATAATTTTTTTTTCAAAAATTTCAATTTAAATAATAAATATGTAAAACAAACCTGAGTAGATACTGCTAATTACACTAAAATTTTGAAAATTTGACTAAAAAAAATCTTTTTTAAAACAAAAAATTGTATTTTGCTTATAAAATCAAACTTTCCTATTTTTCTCAAAAACTATCTAAACAACAGCCTTTATAATCTAAGGCAAACTTGTTCTACACATAAATTTACATATAGTAATGATATTTATATTATAATTAGAATAATGTCACAGTCAAAAATTTTTAAAAATTCAAAAAATATTTTACATGTGGTGATGATCACCACTGGTGATATTTAGCAATACCCTTATTTATTTATTTTTTTTATCGATGTACAAAGTATTTTTCAATCAAAACTTTTGGGCAGAGAATATTAAACTGGAATTAGGTAGAAAAAATTTTTTATTTTGAGAATTTATAAAAAAAAAGAAAATAAAATAAAATTACGTTTTATGATAAAATTTTTTTTATTTTTTTATTTTTCTATACCTTTCAAAATTTGTTGATAAAAAAAATTGATTATAAATTGAAAATTCTTCATATAAAACATATTAATAGGATTTATTATTTATAATTCCGTTATTAGAACAGATTATTTTGTATTAAAATAATTCTTTATCTATTATAATTCATTTTTTTTAATGAGCCACACAAATGAACTCGTATGAAATAAACATGTATTATATTTTATTAATAAATTAAGGATATTCAAAAAAAGAGAAAAAGGACTAAGGAGTTAATCCGACAATGTCACAAATGTCACAAATTTGGGATTGTAATAGTACGATTATAAATAATTTGCACGGATGTCCAAATAAATATCTAATAATAAAAGAGGCCTTTTCTTTATTGAATTATCGTTATTATTAACATTAAATATATAGTTTATCAAATTATTCATAAAATATTTTATAAAATATGCAATCGCTTTTTATTATACTAAATATTTACATTTTGAAAGACACAACTTTTTGGAATTTTTATACTATATAAAATTACTAATAAAACAAATGCTTGGTTGTAAATTTTGATTATGATTTGTAGCGGAGTTTTACTTTTCGCTCCTTTAGGAAGATTTCTCGTTCTTTCAAATCGAGCTTTCTCTCCTTAAGAGAGAGAGCCCGTTCTTTATCATCCTGATATAGTAATATTTAATTAATATATAAATTTGAAAAAAAATCATTTAACGAATGAATAAAATATTTTTCTCACCAAATCATTATTCTTCTTTTTTTTATGTTTTCATTTTTTCTCTTCCTTCTTCCATTTTTCTGGCGCTTTATGGATAATCTTAAAATTTTGGGATTTTTTAACAATAAATTGGCATTTTTTAAATCTTTCTATTATTAACAATAAAACAATTAAGTTAGTATCAAATTAATATAATCAAATAGATTAATTCAACATGGCCAGTGAGTGAAGGGAATTTATTAGTGAAATTGCTTCCTTCTTCAGAATCAATAGAATAAATTCTACCTTTCAGCTCATAACTATTATAACTAAAAAATGAATTCCTGCTTGGCTGCTTAAGTCTGATTAAAAAATCTTACTAAGGCAAAGTCGGTGAAGGAGGAAAAAACAGGATGTCAGGTAATGAGAAATACTATCTGCAGACAAAAAAGGCTTCCTTATGCAGCTGATTAAATCCAATTTAAAAACCCCACTAAGGCGAAGTTGGTGAGGGTGGAAAAAAACAGGATGTAAGAAAATTTGAGAAGTAACCCATACCCTTCACATTTATGAAAGGCTCCTGCTCAGCTGCTTAGATCTGATTTAAAAACCCCACTAAGGCGAAGTCGGTGAGGAAGGAAGAAGAAAGACATTAATCAGGAATTGAGAAAGTAACCCATACCACTATTAGCCAATAGTTTATGGCAGTAAAGTACTACACTTACTTTTTTATTTTTTAGTAAAAACTTGGCTTTTATTGTTTTCGCCGAAAAATTATCATTGACCAGAATATCGGTTAAAATTAAATAAAATTTTCTGTGGTTTTTGACAGGTTGATTGTAATCAAAATTTTTTATTAACCAATTGTCATAATCCATTAGTGACCACTTGTCAACAGTTTGTTTACTAAAGTATTCTTGGTATTTTTCATCTATATTCTAAGAGTTAGAAAGTAATAGGCAGATAAAATAGTATTTTGAATGTTGATGGGTTTCAAAAGAAAATGTGTGAAACTCATATATAAAAAGAAATTATTTTTACGAATGAAAAAAAAATATAATTATGAATATAAAAAAAATATTATAATAAAATGTTTTACGAATAAAAAATATATTATTATTACGAATGAAAAAAAAATATAATTATGAATATAAAAAAATATTATAATAAAAAAAATGTTTTGTGAATAAAAAATATATTATAAAAAATATGAATTATTATGAGTGAAAAAAAATATAATTATGAATATAAAAAATATTACGAATGAAAAAAAATATTTGGAGTGATTGAAAAAAAAGTATTTTGAAAAATAATTGATTTAATTGAGAGTGATTGAGAAAAATTATTTGAAATGAGAGAAATGGAGAAAAGACTCTATATTTATAATAAATTTCTTGAACTCTATATTACGATCTTGTGTAGCAATAATTTACAAATTTTTATGATCTTAATGTAATTATCTGCATATTTTTTTTCTAATTACACTATATTCAAAGCATATCATATTAAAAAATTTACTCTAATTATATGATGATCATTTAATGTAATTATAATTTTTAAATCCTGCATGTCATTGTATTGACATTTTTTTCTAATTATATTAATTAAAAAAAAACAGGGTTAAAGTTGCTTCATGATAATTATCTTTGCTATTTGACTATTGCTATTCGAAGATTCGTAAATAAGGCAATAAGCAATAAGGAGGACGTATAGATTTTATTAAGTGGTATTATTCAAAGAATACTTATGCTAATTATGCATAGCAAAATAAAAATAATTTTTATTGTGGTAATTTTAAAATTAAATTTTTACTGGATGTATTTATTTTAAAATTACTATTTTAAACAAACAAAAAAGAAATATTATTTTTGATAAGGTTGATCACAAGTTTTATCAGCAGTAGAGAATAATTTATATTAATAAAAAAAAAATTTTTTTTTTTATTGTAAATTAATTAAATATTATTTATTTTTTATAATTTATTTTATTTAATACATAATTACAATTATGACTATTTATCTGATATTTTAAAGATCGTATTTGACTATTTAGATCTTTAATACGACCTTCAGCTCCAAACACCTGTTGAAGATTTTTTTACTATCTTGAGAAATCTTACTTTCCCTTGCTATAATTTTAAACAAAAAGTTAAGGATATTGATGCTAAAGTCCATATTCACAAAGCTTACCTCTTATTAGTGAATTCTGCTTCTCCAAGTCTTATATACGTTTATCCTGGGATAAATTCAGGTATATTAGCTGATTCTATATTTATAAAATATATTATTTATATATGTTTATGGAAAAAAATAATCTATTTCAGTTGATTTACCTGGTAGAGAATTGGCCAAGCTTATTCAGGTTCAGTTTGTTCAGAAATCTTTGGACCAAAATGTGGAAGTGATCAGATGTATATATAACCTATTATTTCACCAGAAATTGGCCATCTCTAGTAAAACAAATTTGAAATACCTAATACCTTTTATAGTTTGGTTTCGAATTTAGTTCTTTTTTTAACATTGTTTAAATTTTCATTTACAAGTTCAAATTGATTGGTTTTAATTTGCTAGCGATGTACCAGATAGATGTTCTCCATCACGGATATCATATCCAATCTGAATATACATTTGATTGCATTGGAAATCTAAAATAAAGGGTAATTTTAAATATAAAATTTATTGAAAGTTATTTATAACAATAGTACTTACTGCAGCATGGTGGGAATCAATTGTTGTTTTAGCTTCTCCTAGCTTAAAAAATTGCCAATCTCAAATATCAATTCGATACCATTCATTCCAATGTGCGACTATAGCCATAAGTTCTGATGAATGATAATATACTCCATTATCTGAGATTATTCTAATACATTTTGGTTTGTTTTATTATTTTAAAAATAGCTTTAAAAGAAGATGGTATCAGTTAACTAGTGATCATAAGCCCTTACATCTAATTCTTTTCAATAAAGAAAAAGAAACATTGGTTTGTCATTTCTAATCAAATAAAACTGGAAGGAATTTACAAAAGAGTAGAGACAAGATAATTAACATTCTTTAAAAAAAAAAATAATTTACCATTTTGGCGTTCAAATATTTAAATCTGAAATTAAAAAAAATTAAAATTAAAAAATGTTTCCAAATTAAAAAAAAAATAGTAAATAAATTGTTTCACAATTTTTAAACTTACCATTTCTAGTATCTCGAATCAAAAAAAAAAACTTCCAGAAATCACCTAGATAGAAAAAAATAAAACACAAGTTTTGTTATAATAAAATTTTTAAAGAAAAAATATTATAAATTGTATACATTAAAAAAATTATTATAAATAATTTTATTGCTATCTAACAGTTTCCTTTAAGAGGGAATAGTATTTTAAAGGCCCTGTTGCATCCTATCTGATCATCTAAAAAAAAAAGAAAAGTCAAAACGTTAAAAATGTTTCGTTAAAGATATAATTTAAAAAGAAATTCTAATATTTACTGAGATCTCAACTTCATGAATTCGTTTCTAAAACAATATTCAAACCAAACTTTCTGTCATCAATCCAGTAGTCCTGATTAGAAAAATTGAAAGTTAGAAACATTTCAATAAAAAAAAATTACGATAAAAAACACACAATAAAAAAAAATAAAAACCTATTTCTGTTTCTACAATCACAGAAATCGAATCTAGAAAAAAGAAGGTTATTTAATAAAAAATTAATACTACCTATATTCTTAAAAACAAAGATATTGATTATCCACTTTAATTGAATTTTATGCAACTGGTTGTATTTTAACTTTTCGAGCTTTAAAAGAGATCTTTTTAATGTAATAAAAAGAATCGTTTATGGCGAAATGAATTGAATTGAAGATAACTACAAAAAAAAAGAGAAAGAGTTAAAAAAAATAAAGAAAAAAATTCTCTAAATTCATTTATTCACCTTCAGGACACATAGACAATGGTCAAAATAAAATCTGAGTCCTACATAAAATCAAAAAAAAAATTAATAAAAATGTTTTAAAATAGTCTTTGAACCTTAAATCGCAAATTTACCTAAGATATGGTATTTCTAAATCATGGTCAGAGTCCTACAAAATAAAAAAAAAGTCATTAATATATAATACTTTTTTCTTTAAAATAAAGTTTTTCAAAACTTACTCAGAGTTCTGAGGCGATAATAGATTTCTATAGGATAAAATAAAATGTTAAAAAAGTATTAATGTTTATAATAAAGTTTTCAAAATAATCTTTGACCTGCCTGAAATTCATGTTTCAAATCGGAAATTCCTATAAAAAGTCAAGAAAAAGAAAAAAAAATCAGCAATTATTTAATCATTTTATTAAAAGATTTTTTTTAAAAAAAAAAAAGAGATAGGGAACTAAGCCCTTTATATATTCAAATTCTGATGGGTTTGTGTTATTATGAAATTATGTATGAAAAACTCTCATACGAAAAGAAATTATTTTGAAAAAAAAGAGATGGAAAACTAAGCCTTTTACATTCAAATTCTGATGGGTTTGTGTTATAAAATTATGTATGAAAAACTCTCATACGAAAAGAAATTATTTTGAAAAAAAAAGAGATAGGGAACTAAGCCCTTTATATATTCAAATCCTGATGGGTTATGGGTTTGTGTTGTTATGAAATTATGTATGAAAAGCTCTCACAAAAAAAATTATTTTGAAAAAAAAAAGAGATGAAGAACTAAGCCTTTTATATATTCAAATTCTTTTTATAAAAACAAAAGCTTGTTCACATTACAGCCTTATGTGTTAATTTGCACTTTTTAGGTAAACTTTTATGATAACGTAACCAGTGATAGTATAAAAAAATAAATAATATACTTTTTTTTATAAATACAAAAGCTTGTTCACATGTGTTAATTTGCCTTTTTAGGGGGCGTCTAAAGCCGTGTTCGATCACGTGACTTGTAAAAATTTATTTTCACAAATAAAACTTTTTTGCCAATACATAAAACTTTCAAGTTACACATAGTATGTGTATTTTAGCCTGATGTGCAAGTTTACTTAGTGCGCAACATGGGGTTTTGAACACCGTTTTTGACTTATTTGAATTTTTTCATTTTTGTCATCCATTTTTGGATATGATTGGTAAAGATTATTCGTTCATATGTAAAGTCAAAAACAGTGTTTAAAACCAGCTTTTTTTCACTAAGTAAACTTGTAAAGCAGGCCAAAATACACTTATTTTATAACCTTCACACTAACATTAATCTTAGTTCATAAAAAAATGGCTTATTCATAAAATGTCAAGTCACATGATCGAACATGGCTTTAGACAACCCCCTTTTTAGGTAAACTTTTCTGTGTAATAATGTAATGTCGTAATTGTGATAGTATAAAAAAATATTCCAAAAGTTGTACACATTATTAAAAATTTTTGGTTGACTATTTATTTTAATTTCACATGACCACTAAACTCATAAAAAAATCGAAATTGAAAGTGAGACAAATGGATGATATTATATAGTAACAAAAATTTTACTGCTGAGAATCAATTTTTTTACAATATAAGTTTTGATTACTAAATTATTAGGTCATTTCAATAAAATTTGCATGATTTCAGCGTCTAAAAAATAAAGATCGATAATCTGATATTGATTATAGTAGATCTATTGCAACATCAAAAAAACTGCCATATTTGCCATTAATTGAGGAATTACGTATGATGAAATCGATTTTTCAAAATTTTATTAAATTTCTTTTGTCTTAATTAAGTAATACTGTTTTTAAATTGTTAAAATAATTAACTTCAGTCTGATCTAATAAATTTCCAATTGGGCATAAATTTTTTATTACTGGATCATCAATTTTTTTTTACGCTTCCCTCTTATTTGTCTTGTTGATTTCGAAAGGTAACTTTTTTTTTCCTTCTTATTTTGGTTTCCTTTTTCTGATTTTGTTCGCCTTCTTACTTTTTTTAGGTTTCTGATTCCTTGAGATCTTGACAGGAAGGCAGATACTCTTGTTTAACTATATGATTTGTGGGTTATAACTA
Source organism: Rhizophagus irregularis (assembly GCF_026210795.1). NCBI lineage: Eukaryota > Fungi > Glomeromycota > Glomeromycetes > Glomerales > Glomeraceae > Rhizophagus > Rhizophagus irregularis. Next base: position 2,273,235 of record NC_089441.1, on the reverse strand, counting down.
AATACCGTGATGATGCTACGTAAAGTATCACTTTTACAGTGCGTTACCTCTATACTCAACTTTTAGAAAAATTGAAATAAAATTTCTACCGTAATGAACAAATTTTTTGGTCACGTGATGAAGAACAACATGATGAAAATCCTTCAAAAGATGAAAATGATGATGATACAAAAAATGATAAATTCAACAAAATCATCAATAAAATTTTTAAAATAATAAACAGAATAGAAACAAAATTTTTGCTACATAGTGAAGTCAATCAACTTGAAAGTGAATCATTACCTCTAGCTGATATTAATTTAATTGTTTGAAAATAAAGATGATCATCTTGAGAAAGAATGGCTAAAAGTAATCACAACCGATTATTTTACTCTCTTAAAATATGGTTCAGATTACTTGAAGATTTTTATTAGTTTTGAAAATAATCAATTAGTAAACAGCATTTATGAAAATGCATTGAACTTATTAAAAAAGATAGCGAAAAAAATTTAAATTTTTTAGATATCATAAATTCTTCAATGACAGAATTAATTCTTAAATATCCTGAATATTTAACTAAATTTAATAACGATATGTTTATATTACAAAAAACGAACTTATTAACTCCGATTATCACGTTAGTTCTGAACTTCTGATCGTCAAACAATAAGTTGTTACCTTTATGGTATTCTAATCTCAAAATTTTTTTTCATCCAATTTTTATTGTTTTTATCTTATTTATTTATTTTATTATTTCATTCCTACTTTACTCTATTTTATCATATGTGCTATTTTTCTTTTCTTTTTATATTTAGTTTTGTTTTGAAATTATTTCGTATTTATAAATTTTTGAGTGGTATTATGTTAATTACTATATGTATTCTTTATTTTTACTCAAAATCTTATTCTTTCTATTCCTTTACTTTTTTTTATTTCCATTAGATATTATAATTATAAAAGTTATGGTCAAAGTATCTATTTAACTTGTGCTTATAATAGTCTATGTTGTTATCCTTCAAATTATTCTTGGGTAAAGGAATTATTCTATAAACCGCCTTCAAGTTTTTTTATAAAAACTTGCCAGAAAGGTTTTTATAATAAGATTTATGAGAAAGAAAAAAATGAAAATATAGAAAATATAAAAATAGAAATACGTAATATACGTGATTTGTTTAATCTATTATTTGTTTCGATCAATTTATATAAATAAGTATTTTCTTAATGAAATTAGTGGTACAAACTATCAGATAATGTATCATAGTAATTCAACTGAAGAAGAATTAGATAGACGAAAGAAATTTTATAAAAATTTGAATGGTGAAGCAATAAATGGAAAACTTTTGGAATATTATTATTTTCTAATTTGGTTCATATTTACAACTTTTCAAATTAGCTTTATTATTGGTTCATTGTCTTTATCTTTCAAAACAAATAATATTCAATCTCTATAAGACAACAATAATTATTGGATTTGTTCAATTATATTTTGAATTAAGACAATTTATATGGAATCCAATAGAATATATGCATTCTATTTGGAATTTATTCGATTTAGCTGCATTTCTTTTTCCTACGATCACATCTTTTTTGTGGGTTATTAATCATAATAATATACCTAATTGGGCAATTTCATTATCTTGTTTATTTTTAAACATAAAATTTCTTTTATTCTTTCGAGCATTTGAATCATTTGGTATATATTTTGCAATAATTTTTGGAGTAATTCGTCGTATCTCTTCTTTCTTATTAATATTGGTTATTATTATTGCAAGTTTTGCACTTTCATTTCATTTACTTTTAATTGATGAATTTTCTAATGATAGTACGATTTTATTTTTATCATTTCAAAATTCATTACTTGCAACATATTTATTTTTATCTGATACTGGTTTAATAACAAGTTCAATAAGAGATTTGGATTTAAAAACAGATAATGCAACTTTTATAATTTTAATGATTTTATTCTCATTATTAATAGTTATTTATCTTATGAATCTATTTATCGGACTTCTTAATATGTCAATTGAAAGAGATAATGATAGAGCTTCTTAACTTGTTCAAAAAGCTGAAATTTTGGCTGAAATTGAACTTTTTTATCTATTCCCATTTCAAAGACGATGGAAACATTGGTTCCCAGAAGTTATACATTATAAAGTAAGAAAGGATGTTATGCGTAAATATGTTCGAGAAGCAATTAACAATGGAAAATGGAAATCAGATGATGAATATAGGGAAAAGGTTTTGAAACAAATCGATATGCTCGATCTTATACAATAGATGTGGTTTATTGATGTATTATGTTTTCATTTTTTCTTTAATAGAATATTTTGTATTTATGAATTTATTAAATAATAAAATAATAAAATCTGAAAAAAGGTCGCTAGCATGAATTTTCTCTTATTATTCTTTACTTTGACGTTAGGGTTGGATCGGTCCGGTTCGGTCCAGTTCGGTCCCAAAAAGATCGGTCTTTCAGCCAGAATGGACCGGACCAGTCTTTTGACCATTTGTAAGACCGGTCTTTAAAGTTTCAAATTTATTTTATTTATAACGGCGGTATAGTGGAGTTGATGATCATTGATCAGCAAGATAATAGAAATCCAGAAATTTTGGCATTAATTTATTATTTATTACCATCAAAGTATGACTCAAATAAGTTTAAGAATAAAAATACTGAAAAAAATATGTTTATTAAAAAAAATTATAAACCTGTAACGCACAAATTGATGTTGATCATGTAACAAATATGAAAATTTTGATGTTTCAATATGAAACCTTGATTAATTAGTCCGAAGGACTATATACTACGCGTATCGATTTCACAAATGTCTCGTCGTACCTAGTAATATGTAATTTGTCATCTTTTTTATTTGATGAAAAATTTTATATAATCGGTCCCGGTCCGGTCCATCCTCAAATCCTAGACCAAAGACCGTGAAGACCGGTCCTAAGACCGGTCCTTCTCAACCCTATTTGGCGTTCACTTTATCTGACGAATCATTAGTAAATAGTATACACAAGAGTTCTTTGATAATTGATATTGTGTATTGTTATCTTTACTATTTATAGAGTTTGTTGTTTTCTCTATTATTTTGTAAAGTTAGGTAATAACGGTTTTACAATCATTTTCTCAGAATTACTAAAAATCATTGTAATATTTTCTCTCTGCTAGCCTATAATTTTCTTGGGCATTTGAACGTCTTAAATCCCATTTTAATCAAACGTAACAGGATTTTCCGCATATAGTGGAGTTTACTAAGCCGTATGTTACCACCTAAAAAGAATTTTTACCTCTTTGTAAAAAAAGATTATTTCGAATTATCATAAATAATTTAGATGAATCTTGATTGACAAATACAATTAAACAATTAATCGTGATTTGCCACAGTCGAAACAGTGATATATTTTATTTCATTTATTTTTAAACAAAGACAGATTGTTTTACGCAATAAAAGCTGATCATGTGACCTGACGACCATTCGATTTGGATTGTTTACCCTTGCTCAGTATACTTTGAATAACTTATATCTAGTACAAATTATACAATGTATAATTTATACCGAATTTGGTAGTTCCGACTTAGTTCTATCTTCGGACCTTGACACATTTATTTCTGCCGAATTTTGACTAAAATTTTATCAACATATCCTTGAAAATTATCATATTTATAATTTTCATCATATTCTTCGACCTCAATTTTCTTCAGTTTTGTCAAAGATACTGTAATTGTTTTATTGTACGCTTATTCTGAATTGTTTTGGGGGACTTATCTTCGGATATATTGCAGATCGCTAGTGAAGCAGTTTTATTGGTTTTCTTTATTCTTTTTCCTTTATTTCTTTTCAAGTTTATTTAAATATTTTATTATTGTAATCGCATTTTATTCAATAAAGCACGCGTTCTTAAAGTGATCTTTAAATTATTCTATTATCATGACGTGATTTAGATGTATATGTTTGTTGCCATGTAAAAAATGTTTGTCCGATAAATATTCGGAATGGGGTCAATTTTCCGGACACTTGCACGCTATTATACAATATTTGTTACAATTTAATACAAGATGCGAAGATTGAGAACTTTTTTAACCACAAAAAACGTACAATATCATGATGAATGTCCAATAAATGTCAAGTAAATCGGAACGGTTCCGAACAAAAAACCGAACAGTGTTTGACAATATTTTATAGGGATGGTGTTTAAAGGTTCTTTACCGCCGGATCAAACTTATATAGCGACTATTATGAATCTAGGAAATATTATACGACTAGTACGAGCAGTATTTATCAATTTGGAACCTATTCTGAACCAAAGAATGCATTAGAAAGAGGTTTAATTTTTTCGCTAGTTAGAATAGCGAGAGTTTTTCGATGTAAGTTAATTCGGTAGAGGATTACAATAAATCTAAGTAAATCAATATAAATTTATCGTTATTAATCCTATCCATCATAATTTTATTCAACGCTCACGGAAAATCAATATAATTACTCCCTCTTTTCATAGAACTTAAATAAAGAATTTCAACAGAACCGCCTGAATTATGATATCATAATAAAAGTTTTACAATAACATTATCAAGCCATTACTACATATTAATAGATTAAAATCATTAATTAAGACCATGTTAAACGAAAACCGGCGAGATTTCTAAAGCGGAAAATGTGCGGTTTGCACGGTCCAAATTAATTGTCTGTGGCGTAAAATCACAAAGTTCATTTGCGCCGCAATATTTTAACAAGTAATAATAGAAGTACTATAATTAGGATTTTCCAAGTTTGGGATTTCATTTACGAATTTTCAGTCATCAGATCACAAAATGGAACATGGTAAAGCTAAATGACACCATAATTATGGTTAGATTTTGGTGTAACGTCCAAACTAGTAATCTATATATGCAATGGCTCGAAAAAAAATTCATTTGAATAGAATTTTAACCTCTTTCCTTTAGAATTAATTATATGATAATTACTTCTTTAATATCAACAGTAATATAATTTACTATTTAAGCTAAAATCACTAAGCGTTTATATATATATATATATACTTTATATAACGACAATAAACCATTATTATCAAAATGATTCCTAAATTGTCATTAATACCATTTTTACTTTTATTACTTCCAATTGAAATAACAAATTCACAAATTCCTACAGGTAATTGGAGATACTGTATATGTTTTTTAAGTTGAAAAAAAATTAAAAATACATATATTTTTTTTTAATCGAATATTTTTTTTATATTCTATTTTTACGGTTTCTTCCATTTATTTATAAATAAACTGATTTTGTATTTTGTTTTTTTTTAAAAAAAAAGTTCTAACACCTGGTAGTGGAAATAATGAACCGGGTAAATTATTTTAATTCACTATTATTTCTATAAATTTAAGATAGTGAAACATTTTTTTACTTTTTATTTTTTTTTCCCTTTAATTAGGTGACACGAGTGCAACTATTCTATTAACTCCAAATGGAACGAAAAATTATTTAAAAAATAAAAAAACATATGTTAATGATATGTCTAACGAAATTTCAATGGCGCTTTCAATTGAAAAAAGTCGTATTTTTATATCATATGATAGATATCAATATAAGAAAAACACGAGTGAAGACCAAATTTTGTTACTCGTAAATATTAAAGGCACCAAAGGACCAGATCAACCAAGTTCATTTATGCTAAGACGAAATTTAAACAATTCTATTACATATAAAGACATATCATTAGGATTACATACAAGGGATTTAGATAGCACTTATGGAGCTCCAGAAAATCGTAGGTTTACAAGAAAAATTACGTTAAATTTCTTGAAGAATTATTTGATTTATTTACTAATATGTATTTCAAATATTTAAAAAAAGCCCATTTATGGGTTATATGTAGATACGCATTAATTGGAGTTGTGAGTGGATTGTCTTTCTTACTATCTATATGGTTTTTTGCGGCGAACAACTTCCCGAAAGGAAAAAATTTCTCGACGATTATTTTTTACCCGCTTATTTTAGTAGATTTTGTTTTAGATATTATAGTATTAAGAGATCACGGAAGTGATCTAAAATGGTTCTACATTTGTGGGTGCGTATCTCCTCGATTTTTTTTTATATTCTTTTATATATTATATTTATATATAATTTATATAATTTTCACTTGATATAGTTGGGTATTCTTATTAGTACCAATATTCTTTAATATAATAACTTCATGGTATCTTGTTTATTATCAATTAAACTCATCAAAAGATGCTGAAAATTGGTGGAAGGACTATCCAATAGTCGCATTAGGATTTGTACTTTTGTCATTGATAGATTTAGAAGCTTTAAATGTTGTAACATCTCGATGTGCTGGTAGTGAGGCACTAAACGCAAAATTTACAGGAGGAGGAAAAAAAAGAGTTGATAGATCCATTATTATTATAGCATTTATTGAGGATGTACCACAATTAATAATTTACGTGCTATATCAAAGATATACAGTTATACCAGCAACTATACCAATATTAGTATTATCGTCGGCATGTATAGTACTTTTATTTAAAATATGTTATAGAGGTATATCAAGGGAACTTAATGTGCTTCAAAAGCATTTGATGACTTTCTAATCCTGAGCTAAAAAAAGAAAAAGCCAGAAATGGCTGATTATTTAAGTAATGACTCAATAATGAATTAAGAACTATAGAAGAAGTCAGAGAGAAGGTACATTTACATCTGAAACTACAATCAACTGATCGTCAAATAGAAGCCACCGTATCCCCACTCTTTCGGGCAAAGAAGAAAATAGTGTTTTAAGATTAGTGACTGGAACCGCTCCTTCTCTTCCTCGAGTAGTAGTAGTAACGAATAGTTCATGATAGAAAAAAAAAATTAAAATGAAAAAAAGGATCGGACCCCAGGTTCTTACTTCCGTACGCAGAAATTTTAGAGTTTGATTTATTTAGTTACTTGTACATTTTTTTTTAAAATAATATTAGTATTTATGTATTTAATTATTCAACCGTTTAATAAAAAAACCTAAAATATCTCACTGAACATATTTATGCGAATGGAATTTTGAAGAAAATAAGGATAAGGATATTTAGAAGGCTCGCTTCATGACTATCATTCAGCACGGAATCTTTAGGATTATTGAGGATCTGATTGAATAGAAATTTGATACTTTACAATCATTATTGGAACAGCTCGAACAAAGCCAGATTACACGCTCAAAGTTTTAACTCATCATTGATACGATTGTAGCCATCGTTTGGTTTCTTTATCGTTGTGGTAAGTTGAAACCGCCAAGTTACGTAAAGATATCCTTTCTGTGTTAATTGTCAACCTTGGAGGTGCCGACTGACGCCTAGGGCTAGTATGGAACCAAAGGAATATTAAAGAGAAATTGGCTTTCCCATATGAGGGTTGGGGTATGATATCGTAAGCAAATTAGTACATTTCTTAAACGATACTAAGACCTGTTCTCTTTAGTATCTTCAGCGAAAGCCCAAAAAAATTTCTGTTTTCATTATTATACATAATTGTTCTTGTAAAACATACACTTCGTTCATAATTGCTAACCCTGGTAAAAATATAAAGACATTCCAAACTTGTTAGTTTTAGTATTATCAAAACAACTACATCATAGAACCGGAAAATTCATTCTTCGTTATATTAGTAAAATTTAAGCGGCTCATGACAAAGTTATATCGCCATGCTTTGAACGAGAAGTTGGCCCAAGGTAACTCTCACTTTCCAATTCCAAAAAACTAAAATTACTGACCAACTCCACAAATTGCTTTATGATTGATTTGTCCCAACCCGAAAATATAATAAAATAAATATTTTATCAAAAATTGTACGCTCGAAACATCCCATTATTAATAGTATTATTATTATCGATCAGTATAGTTGAGGTTCAGGAATCATGACCAATGCCAATGACACTGAAACAAAAGTTTTGATCTTTTAAACTACAAATCTGTTTATTATACTTCTAATAGCATCCTTTATTACTACTCAAAACAAATTTTACATTGAATCGTATTTAGGAAATTTTTTTTAGCAAGAAATGCAATCACCTAAATGGGACGGACCTATAGAATCCCAGTTTTCACACAAAAATATAGCATTATCATACTATTTTTTTACAAATGTGCAAGTATCGTTAATGTTAAATAAATTGATATTCAGGAATGATTACGGTATGTCGTGGGACTAAAAATTCTGAATAACCTTATAAGCCTATCATCACCAATTATTCGTATTCAGGTTTCATACTAGATTTCTTGTTCGTGATGTATTCATTATGCAGGTAAACGTTATACATTTTAGCTCTATTTTGTGATCGGCCATGCTTATTCAAGTTGCTTTAGCCAGTTTCACTTCAATTGCATCGTACCATTGATCATCTCTTCAGACTACAAAAATGGAATGAATCTTAATCGATAGATAAAAATTGATACAGCACTAACAATTGATATTATCTCAATCCAACAATTTCATATATGTCAGCAACTTTTGCGATCGCAATTTAGTTATCACCTGGCTGATGTTTTGATTATGTATTTTTTCTATGCAAAGCGCTAGATTATATATTACGTAATGTGCCAAAAAAAATCGAAGAAGCGATAATAGTTATGTGTAACTTTTACTAACTCCCTGTAAAAAAAGTCAATCCGTTTTTTATATTCCGTCTTTTTTCTGTAAACTCATATTTCCGGAATTAATAACCTTATATCGCGGAATTTATCGAATTATTTACATTTTCCGTGAACAGATCCGTGAAAGGCTCATTTTTACGGAATTTTTACAGAAATAACGGATAAATTTATAGGGACTGAACAAAGGGGTGTTATAATGGACTTTGGCTCTAAGTAGTATTTAACATATTCCTTTGGAATGTCGCCCTAATCTTTTCTTATAATAATTACACTTGTCGGTGGTTTACAAAAAAGATACTGGATTAAATGCCTGAAGGGCATTTCCTTCGACTTATCTACTAATTTAATCTTTGTCTGTGTACATCTTACCTTTTCGAAATTATTGCACGTGTAATAATTAATGCTAATCCATAATTTGTGTGCAATCGCCTTGCATTAGTCTCATATCGATCAACAAAAAAAAAAATACCGGAGTTATTTTATTTCTTTACCCGGAGAATGTTTATCCCGAATAGTTGACATTACTTCTCAATTGGTAGTACTAGACTAGTACTAGTGTCAAGTATGAAACGACTTCATGTCCAGAATTGGATTTCTCTATTTAGCGGAGCTCCTTCCACTACATGCCCTGTAAATAATTTTTCAAAAAATGATCACGTGTCTGAGTTTCTTCGGAATAAAAACTAGAAAAATGAATTTTTTATAGGGATGTAGAATTTTTGGGAATGAAAATACCTGGAGAGTATCACTTCGCAATGTGAACAATATTTTTTGTGGTATTCTATTTATCAATCCTGTCAGAACACGAAGAAAATATTTCTAATTAAAATAACGTAAATAAATAATACTTCACTTTTTCATACTAATAACGTAGAAGAATGTCTTCTGAAAAGGAACTAGGGTGCAATGATGAATACGAAGCCAGAACGAATGGTATTGTATTTATAAAGAAATAAGTTGGTGGTCAAGTCCATTAGTGAAGATTGGAATGATCAGTGATATTTTGGTCCGTCCACTACTATACTTGCTGAAGGATTGATTAAGATGGGTAATAAGTGTATGGAGTTTATGAATGAAAAGAATATTGTAATTTCCAGGTTACTTATCATTAGATTACGAGAAAAATATTACAAGAATTTAACTGAATTTATCATTCTTTATAATATCAAGAACTTCTTTGTTTTGATGATTTTTTATGATACTATAATATTTGCAAAAAAATAAAAGATTACATTTATTTTTTGTCTTGTTGATTATGATTATGAAAGTTAAATGGAACCTATAAGAAGGCAGTTCCTTTCCGCTATTCTCATCCGGATGGTTTTTTATTAATAATTCAAATACAAAAAACATTGGGAACTTTTAGGAAAAATCCATTATAAATGTATCATCATCAATCTATGCAATACATTAAAAACTTGCGTTTATTAATTTGATTTGAAGTAATATTAAAATTTTAACTTCTTATTAGATGAATTAAGAGATCTAATTGGCCTCTTTTTTAGTCTCTTTAACTCCTTGAACATGTCAATATGTTTTTTGTCCACAATTACTTGCAATCCATTCTTCTACCGCATTATCCCTATCAACTTCCATTTCCTCAACTTCCATTTCCTCTTGTAATTTCACTGTAGCAGGATAACTGATGAAATACAAAAAATACCGCCATTTTTTGGCAGTTAATAGATCATCGCCTTCATTTTTTTCTCAAAACTTAGCTTGAATTAAGACAAGATATCTAAAATCAAATACAATACTTTATTAATATAAATTATCTGTATATATGACATAAATGACAACATACATACTTCTTATCCGAATCATCCGGATACTACTGTTACTACATCTGGTCCTGCTTGAGATTCCGGATAAAAGAAAAGGAGAAATGGGATTTTCCAAAAAATTTGGTAGATTATAACCAGTAGTACTATGCGTTGATAGAATATAGGGTTTGCCATTAGGTGGTTCATAAATCTTTCAATTGTTGTATATAAGCGGTTTTTTAAATATATCATGAACATCTTCGTCTTGGAAAAGCTTCATGATTGCACTGGAAATAAGATTCTCTCCCACAATATATATTCTCATACTAGATGGGAAGAAATCCATATTAGACATTTGGTCAAAATCATATACAAAGAAATATCGGTATACTTCTTAAAATATCTAAAATATCGCAATGCAGACTCTATTTATTACAAAGGGTTCACTAATCTGTAATTTAACATCGCTTTTATGCAATAGTGCGACCCATATTCAAATAATTCCAAGGCAGTTTCTTCTTTAACGAACCAAAATTTTAGCACTGCTCGTTTCAACAACCCTGTAAAAAAGTCGATCCGTTTTTCATATTCCATTAATAACCTTATACATATAACGGAATTTATCGAATTATCTACATTTTCCGTGAATAGATTCGGGAAAGGCTCATTTTTACGGTGTTTTTACAGAAATAACGGATAAAATTTTTTATAAGGCTTGTAAAAAATTCGCTGAACTGAGAGAGAAACTCATCCACGTCTAAAACGACAATCCTCGTATCCAACGATGCAATGCTCCACTCTGGTGAATAGGCTTTTTGTTGTTGAAACACCTTGCTGACTAAACATGGTGAATTTTCCAATATTGTCATTGAAAAAGGAAACTGGAATTAAAACATCAGGATTTAAAAATAAACAATTGAACGACTGTGCCATTTCGATGATTACTAGTAATAAGAGTGAACAAATGTAAGTTAAAAAAGAAGTTGAAAGTTTTTTGAGGGTACATACATGTATATACTTGTAAAAACCTCGACTAATAAAATAGACTCGGTGGCTTAGTTGTTATAAGTTTTATCAGTAGCGAAAGAAATGACAACTCAATTATGCTAAAGTGAGAAACAATATAGTCCTTCAGATATGGCGCCATCATACGGCATTTTCCGTGAGATCAATTGATCTTTCTCGATTCATATTTTCCTTTTAACTCTGAGGAGTTATGAAATCAAGAGACTAAGGTAAGTGAGGTTTTCATATGAAATGATATTTTTGACAAATGCTTTGGCGTATAGCAGGTTGATCATACATTTGAAATTGTTTTCTAAATACGTATATTATTTTATTATGGGCAACCCTATGAATTGAGAGCCAGTTCGTGGTCGTTGTCAGAAAACACAAAAGTGTCTATGGGTTTAAGAAAGCGACCCTGAAAGAAGCAAAGGGTATATTTCAGAATATTGTCCATTGGTACTATTGGTACTACTAAGTTATGGGCAGTGCAAGTTTCCCGAAACGATACGAGATTTGAGCAACTTCAATGCTTTTATAATCTTTGATGCGGGATTTTCTAATTCTTTTCCATTTAACAGATGAATCAGCACTTTAAAGTTGCTTAACGATGATGATATCCACGTTATTGTTCAAGGTATAAGGATTACTTTGTAAATCTGATGAAACTAATTCTATTAATATCGACAAAAATCTCAATTTAGGGAAAGAAAAGTGGTGTGTCGTATGTGACAAAACGTTCGAAAGTAAAAATGATCATGTAAATAATGATCTTACTAGACACAATATTTTAGTAGACAATAAAAATATCACAGAATCTTCTGGAGATATGATAGACGGTTATGATTATGATAATGATCAAGACTATTATGAATTTGAAAACGATGAAAATGAGAACGAAACCGAAGAAAGTAAATCACTTTTTGATGATGATGATTTTTTCAGTGATCGTACAATCAAGAAAAATATAATGAAAGCTTATAAAGTACTTTATACGTTTCAAATAGCAATTCATAGGATTGACTATGTATTAGAAGACTAATTAATTCATTTTATTCACTGTTAATAAAAAATTTCTTGGCACTTTTCCGAGACTGCTGGTCCTGGAGATTTCTTGGAAAAATGGATCGGCAGTTTTACGGATTTTTGATTTGTCAAAGAATGAGACTTAGGTACTAATAACACGTGAGGAGTTCGTGAACCGAGTTCAGGATCATTAACTATTATTCATAAATAGAAATACTAATTAAACTAACCCTGTAAAACGTAATTTCTGGAAAACTCGGTGAATATGATACATTTACTGTATGAGAAATTGATAATGATAGTAATAAATAAAAATTGATTCATCCGCAAATTTAATAATTTGACGTGCTTTCTCATCTGTTTTTTTACAAAAAAAAATAGGGAATAAATAAAATATTTTCTTTGCATTTTAGCTTGATTTTTGATTTTTCTTTTTCTAACATTCATCGGAGTTTTTTTTCAGAAAATTTTTTATAGAGGGCAGCAGTCAGATTAGTCACTCCAAAATAGTAAAAATGTTTATCTTAGGCTCAATTCAATATGTATTATTATTGGCTCATACTGATATAACGCAATAAGCGGTTACGTCGATTTTTTATTATTTTATCTGCTATTAATTTAGTCGGATTATAGTTATGTACAAGTACTGTTTATTTCTTCTTTCTCTTGAAATTTGATTATCTTATAAACTAATATATGAAATTATCGGTCAAACAGAACTAGTGTGATCCTATAGGGAATATTTTATGAAATATTTTGTATACATATCAATATATTAATATTTTTTTCTTTATTTTTTTTTAAAAAAAAATATTATTATTTTATTCTATAATATAATATAAATAATAGGGTATAGCTTATACATATTATTCATTATAACTTTTTATATGTATAAAAAATTTATTCGTTAATTTGCAGTATACAGTATTAAATTTTAATAAATAGACGCTAATTATCAAATGAAACGTATTAAAGTGTACTGTTAATAATGTTTGTATAGTGATGTAAAAACAGCACGGTGATGAACTGAAAAGATATGATATATTTTTCCACTTTCATTATTTCCCTCTCTTGATATGAATAATTTAACTTTATTTCCTAGTCGGCAATTAACAATTTGCTATAAAGAATCGAAAAGCTTTAAATGTCACTATTTTAACAGCGTTATTGATATATTTTTTCATATGATATGAAACGAGCTTAATCATTTTTTAGTTAAGGTCAGAAACACTATTATCCATCGGCAATCAGGCTTTTCTATAATTTCAATGATATTCGACAATCGCGTGAAGATATTCTGTCGAAAGCACTTTTCACTGTGTGTAATATCGTTAATTACCACTCTCTTATTCTTTATAACTATAATAAAGGAAATCCGTAGTATATGGTGAATTTGATTAAATTAAAGGGATATGATGATTTTTTTTTTGTTCAATGATTACATTTAATTTTCATATTAAAGTATTTATAATATTTGAAATATTAAGTGAAGATGCTACCTATGTAACTGAATTCAACATAAAGAACGGTCAAAATTCCAATTTCATTTCATATTCTTTAAAAAGTACATTATCGTTAACATTAACTGTTAAGTATATTCATATAATATAATGGTATGATAGTTAATTCATTTTTTTTTATATTAAATCCAATATTAAAAAAAATTTTAATTCGTCAGTGATCCGTGAGTCAACTGTAAAAAATTAATTTATGTCGATCATTAGTTAGTAATTTTTTCAATACCAACAACATATTTTTACTTTTATTTGACGCCACGCCAGATTCCCATTTTCTGCAGATCGTTTGCAGTTGACTCGTGGATCGCAAATTAAAGCTTTAATTAATAAATAATATTATCTTACCGCGTTTACCTAAATTGAAATATTACTTGTTTCAACAGACGGAATACTATTTCTAGAAAAAAATCTTTAAATGTCTCGAATCTCAAGAACCTGCCATAAAAATTTCCGCTAAGATATAATATTAAATCTAAGCTAATAAAATTTTTTAAATACTAAAATTTATTAAATAATACTCTGACTATTTTCGAAAAAATCCGATTAATTTTATTGAGATCTATTATTTAAAATAATTAAATAAAATTAGACAAGAAAACCATTATTAATAAAATAATAAATTACTTTAAATAAATTATTTTACCTGATTCGTTTAAATTTAACATCAAAGCATTCTGAAACTACTATGAATTAAACAATAACGTTAAAATAACAATATAATTCTAGTTTTTTACTCTTGAAGAATTCAGACATGTGATCAATTTCTAAAAAACTTTATGGGGCTGAAATGATCCGTGTAGGCGGTCGTTATTGATGCCGTCAGTTTAACTCTAGAGACTATATATGGTTTCAAATTTTTTAATACGAACTTTTTTTAACTTTTTTGTAATTATACTACATAATTATGACACTGAACAATTTTATTATTTATTATTATACAAGCATTATAAAATAAGACTAAAAGAAAATAGAAAAAAAGTATATTTGCAAATATATAACAAACTGAAATTACACAAACTACTTAAATTACACAATTAAAGGTTTACATTAATTACAAATAAGGCTTATATATGGCTTATTAAATCTGGATCATCACATGAATTACCATTGTTAAATTTGTGGCTTCAGTATGAGTTTTTCCGATACCTAACCTTTTTTTTAAGCCCCATAATGAATAATTAAGCTAAAGGCTTAGATATGTATGGCTTAGTTAAATCTTAATTATAGATCATCACATGAATTAGTTTGATTTAATACGATATTGTATAAGGCAAAATTTGTGGTATGATTCATCAATCTTATAAATACCTCTCGATTTTTCTCTTCTTTTTTTATCACATTTTTATAATTTATGATAATGAGCTGCTTATCAAGATCACAACAATCCGTAAGTCCAAGCACAACAAGAAGTGCACAAGTTGCTAGAGTTGTTGTTAGAGATAACAGCAACAAACAAACTTTTACGGTATATAAATATTTTTTAATTAATTGTTTTTAACATCA
This sequence comes from Rhizophagus irregularis, assembly GCF_026210795.1. Taxonomy (NCBI): domain Eukaryota; kingdom Fungi; phylum Glomeromycota; class Glomeromycetes; order Glomerales; family Glomeraceae; genus Rhizophagus; species Rhizophagus irregularis. The sequence goes on along the minus strand of NC_089441.1, from coordinate 2,257,816 downwards.
TTTTTAAAAATCTATTTATGGGAAGATACATGGAGCTTTGTATCCTATATTTTCTCGGTGTGGAGAGTAATACTTTGAAGTCCGACTTATTTATAGACAAGTAGTATTATTCAAAAACATAATATATTTTTAAAAATGGATCAATGTAATACTAGTATCAAACTATTAAATTGAATGTCACTAATTATTTCTTTTCTTAATAATATAATAAAGCCTACAATTTCCAGAACATTAAGAGAGACATTATTTACCCAGGGAAATACAAGAAAATTGAATGATGATGATTTTAAGTTATATAAGGATTCATCAGGATGTGCTAGTTTAAGATGTGAAAAGGATCTGATATCTGTTCACCAAAATCAGATCGATGATGTTGTTGACTTTGAGACCTTTAATAAATTAAAAGAATTTAGCTCCAAAGTTCAGAATTTGGAGGAGGAAATTAATTCTAAATTAATAAAATTAAAAAATAACATCACCACGAGCACAAGCACCACCACCGCCACCACTACTACCACCACTAGCAGCAATAGCACAAGCACCACCACCGCCACCACCACTACTACTACCACTAGCAGCAACAGCACAAGCAGTACCATCACTACCACCACAAATAATAAATCAAAAAAAGTTCACGAAGACATTGATAAACTAAAAAAAAAATTGTTGATCTTGCTGAAAATATCATGCCGCCTACGTTGTTGCAGTCATTACTCGTAATTCCAAAAGATCATCTTCAATTATATAAATTACATAAAGTAGTCCTATATGAATATAATAAATATATTGATGAAGTGTATGTATCAGTTAATAATATATCCAATGGATTATCAACATCTGATAATTATTCTTATGTGAAAAATAAGGAAAGGAAAAGTAGAAATTTATTTCCCTCCTTCAAAAGCAAATTAAATGATATATTATTAAAATATGCAGATGAATTTGGATTTGTCGATTATCAGGAGCGGTATCACCCAGAAGCATCGTCATCATCATCATCACAGCCCTCACAGCCAGCATTATCATTACACCAGGAACATAAAAACAAAAAACTATTAAAAAAAGTCGATAAAAAAAAAATAATAACCTGTTATATAAAGAATATAAAAGAATATAAAGAAAATAATCCAAATGATATCAATTTGGATTTAAAAGAATATCCACCAGTTGTTATAAATCAGATTGGAGAAAAAATAAAGATCTTAAAACGGTGGATTCTTTTCTATGCATTATGATTTATCTAATTTTAAAATAATTGAAGGTATATATATATTAATTAAATTTGTATTTGAATTTGTTACATTAAATTAACTACTATCATATTTAGGTAATTATTGTATAGATGAGAACAAAGCAACTTTATTTCGTCTATTTGAAGTTCCAAAAGAAAAAGAGCAGCTGATTATAAATGCAGATCATGCTGTTCAATCATATTGGACTCATATTCACAATGATTTCAACCATGATCCACCAAAATTTAAAGGTTTTAATTATGAATCTCCAGGTAAAATACAATACATTATTACTTATGTGCTATTTCGTTAAATTAATTAAACTAATCAAAAGTTCTATCAGATTTGGGAACACAACCCTTTACACAGCACTTTGGGATTTTTCGAAGCAATAATAAATGTCCCAGGATTATATGTGTAAAGTTAAGAATGATGAATATTTTAATCATTCTTGGTATGTTTTTGTTCGTTTTTATTTGATTTTTTTATATAATAATTTGGCATTTTAAACATTACTATTTTATAATATTTAATAGTTGCGTTGACAAAATGCTATATATATGAAATTAATGAGGTGGCAGATTATATAGCAAATATAATGGAATTTTATTATCCATCAATGTATAGAAATTTAAGTAATCTTTGCTTTCCACCGCAGGTAAATAATTAAAAAAAATATCATTATTTTCATAAATTAAATACTTAATTCTTGGTTTATTATAAATTCCTAGGTTAAAAAATTATTTAAGGTATTTGGAATAATGTGTGCTGTAAATTTCAATACTATCTGTGGATATCATATAGATCGTGATGATGATAAATATGGTTTTTGTTGGCTTGTACCATTAGGTGAATGGAAAGGTGGTGATTTAATATTTCCACAACTTAATATACGTATAAAATTAAAACCTGGAAATATTTTAGCATTTAGGTCTAATTTATTAGTACATGGAAATCTTCCATGTTCTGGTATTAGGCATTCATTAGTATTTTTCACACATAACGATTTATTTCCTGAATCTTTTATTCATATAAATAACAATAATAATAATCAAAAAAAAAGAAAATCAAATGTTAATCAAAAAAATAAAAAGAAAAAGAAAAAAGAAAAATAAAATTTTATTATCAAAAATATCTCGCAAATTGTATATTATTCATGTAAAAATTTATTTTTTAAAATTTTTAATATAATGACATAAGTTGTAGAAATAAAGTAACAAAAAAGTAAATCTAATCTAATTATTTACTAAAGAGTATTATGATGTAAAATTTATTTTTTAAGAATACAATAAAAGGTCGTATAACCACATGATTTTATTGTATGTTAACAATGTAATCATTAAAAGTCGCGTAGTTGCGTTAACAATGGATCTCAAGGTAGATATCAGGTTTTTTTAAAAAAAAAAATTCATCTTTTTTTAACGAAATGATCATTAACGTTTCCTTTTTTTTAGGTGGTCGGTCCCTCAAATCCCTTAGAAGTGAAGGTATAATGATCTGTTTCTTTAATATAATAAAATTAACTTCGAAAATTTCTTTTTATTTCTTTTTATTTTATTATTTATTAAAAACGGGTCTAACTTTTTTTTTATTTGTATTTTTTTGTAGGTAATACTATTTAAACAAAAAGAATTTTTAATCGAATGAAGTCGTGCTTTATTATGTGTTATTTGATCACGTGACTTATTGCGACAATGTATAACGTTTGCTTTATTCTGAAAAAAATTTTCAAATTGATCTTTTTTTTTCAGGTGATAGTCGTTTGAGGAGTAATTTTCGGGTTTTCCATTTGAACATCCTCCTGGACCATTAAGAATAATTGGAAACCTAATAATTACAGGTATTATATAAATTTATTAGATTTTTTTTTATAATTTTGTAAATTTCGATACTAACTGATAAATTTCGTTTTATCATTTCATATGAAATGTATCGGCAATAATAGATAATATTCTTCTTTTACCATCAATTCCGCGAATATTGCTATCTAATGCATCTTGAAATACATTCCAAAATTGCTTTGTATGGTTTTCAGGAGTTGTTTGAAGAAATCGACAATTATACAATTGAATTAGTGTACTTTGTCTTTATCTGGATCTTTTGACCGCGTCCAAAATTGAAGCTAAAAAAATTTTTCAATTTAAAATTATGTAATTTTTTTTAAATAAAAGCCCTGCTGTTCATGATTTCTAGATCGTATCGCTCGGATCGGAAAAAAAATTAACAAGTAAAACCACAGTTATAGCTCGATCGGATCATATCATAAACAATAAATGTGGTTTGTCGCTGGCACGCGTCAGTCGCGTCACGTTAGTTTAGTTTATCAAAATCGATCAGAGGCGAACACCTATTTTCGTGGTTTGACTGACCGCTGATCGTTTTTGTAACCAATCATTTAGGGGCACATTTTGCGATCGATCTAGAATTGAACAGGGCTAAAATTGAATTTTTAATTAGTTACCTCACCCTCAGAATCTTCAGTTCTTTTTTAAAAGGTGTTATCTTAATACAACCAGCATCATGACGCAATTAAGCTTTCCACGCCCGAAATTCACGATCTTTGATAATATAACCAACTGGATATATTTCTTTTAGTTTTTGTGTTAATTCAATAATACTACTTTTTTTGATTTGCCATTTAATAAAAAGATTTTTCCAATTAATAGATGCCGTTAAAACACGTTTTTTAAAATGGTAATTGAAAATTTTATTCATAGTAATTTCTTCATTTTTCCAGTCATCGGTCGTACAATAAGGAATTATTTCTCGATCAATTACTAATTTTATTTCATTATGTTCAAGTCCAAAGAGGGTGTTTCCTTTAAATTTTGTTACGCATATTTCTTGAAATTCTTTATAAATTCTAAAAATTGCTTAATCATTGTCAAATTCTTGAAAAAATAATGATCGAGAATGGTCATAATCATGTATAAAAAAACTTTTATACCCTTCACCCGCATAATTCCAATCAGGATTTTTTGATACACCAATACTAAAAACTTTTTTATATTCAAATTCTCTACCTTAAAAAGCAAAGGGACGAAAATGTACATCTGAAAGTAATGTTTCAGATATATGCGGAATGTCAAATCCCATAACCAAAGGCCCTGCATGTTTTGTTTTATTAGAAAAGGCTTTTTGACATACTGAAGTAATCGCTTGTGATGAATTATTAATAACATACGTTACTACATAAACCTTCAGAACGACATGTATATCCGGGTTGTTTTTATTGTAGTAAGTGTTTCATACCAAGACGAATTGGATGTATAAAAGGTACTATATTATTATTAGTTCGGGCGAGCTAACCGCCATTCTCTAGCATATGGTCCATAATGCAAGTTGTCTATAAGTTCTCCTGCAGAAATAAGTGAAACTGAGTATTCTTTTTGCTTTGACATGATTGCTTTAGTATTACTTTAGAAGTAGTTTAATAAGTCAGATTAGAAGGATTCTGAAAAACGTTTAAAATGCATTTAATCGTCCCATATCATACTATATGTCGATCACCGCTTATAACTAAATGAAATTATTGAAGAAAATTTTTAAAGAATCTGAAATGAAATTGGAAATTTGACCGTTCTTTATATTGAATTCAGTTACATACAGTAGCATCTTCACTTAAATATTTCTAATATTATAAATACTTTAGTATGAAAATTAAATGTAATCATAAAACAAAGAAAATCATCATATCCCTTTAACTTATTCAAATATTAAAGATTTCACTTTTCCAAACGGGAGATTACTACGAATTTTATAGTTATAAATAATAAAGGAGCGGTAATTAATGATATTACATATAGTGAAAAGTGCTTTAGATTTATTCCGACGGAATATCCGAAAAAAATTCCGAATATCATTAAATATTTAAAATTATAGAAAAACAATAGTGTTTCTGACCTTAACTAAAAAAATGATGTGAAATATAGTCATTAATAACGCTGACAAAATAGTGTGTCTTGCTACATTTAAAGCTTTTCGGTTCTTTATACGAACGGATCAAATTGTTAATTGCCGATTAGGAAATAAAGTTAAATTATTATCAAGAGAGGGAAAATAATGAAAATGGGTGCTGTTTTTACATCACTATACGACCATTATTTACAGTACATTTGATAATTAGCGTCTGTTTATTAAAATTTAATACTGTCAGTATACTGCAAATTCATATAAAAGTTGTAATGAATAACATGTATATAACATTTGATAAATTTAAAGAATTGGTGATGAATTTTCCAAAGTGTATTCTGTAACATAGATTAATGGTAAGTCAAATCAATTAAATTCATCTAAATATTTGATGGTTTTATTTAATTGTTTAATTATTAACGGGATCATGATATTTCAATTAAGGATTATATAAATATTGTCTTAAATATTAGAGAAACTATGTTAAATCCAAAAAAATAACGATCGGTTTCAATACTTTAAATAATTTATACCCAGCATATGTCTTTCGTCTCTATTATCAAAAAGTCATGTAATACGAGATCAACGACACAAAATCTCAAGTTTCTTTGCGACTATAAAAGGTTGAAAGTAATTGATCATCAATTACGTGATCACGATAAATTTAATTTCACGTTCGTCTTTTATTGTTTTTATAAAAATTTAAAAAAGTTTTGTGCAGGGTAGATAATCTAAGTTGATAAAGAATTATATATGAGAAGACAAATTAATTCATTTTATTCACTGTTAATAAAAAATTTCTTGGTACTTTTCCGAGACCGCTGGTCCCAGAAATTTCTTGGAAAAATGGATCGGCAGTTTTACGGATTTTTGATTTGTCAATGACTAATACAACCCTATAAAACGCAATTATCTGAAAAACTCCGTGAATATGATACTACATTTACAGAAATGACATGAATAAAAAAACACGGAATAACTAAATTTTTTACTGTATCTCTAGTAAATATTATATATTTAGATTACCCTTTATAAGCTAATTTTGAGTTGTGTATTGTAACATGTAGTATGTCTCCGTAATTTATTATGGATTGTTATCTTAAAATAGATTGGTTTAACCAATGATAATAACAATAGGAATGTGTCATGTTAAAATGCTCCATTTTCTATTCATTGTTTACGCTAAATTAAGATATAAACTTTTATGAATATCTTTCCATTCCATTTCAGTTGGTAATGGTTTCATGTCTCTAGACACAATAGATGAGGAATAATATGTCAAAATGTCAGCAAATTGGCTTGTTTATTGCGCCATTTTGCATCCAATGATCATAGAAAGATGAAACATAGCTGATCGATAGACGAAGAATAATAATACACCAAAATATCACTAAAATTATGAGAAATTTTAATAAATTTAAAAAATTTAAATATTATTTGTGACCATAATTTACAATATGTTTGTTTATGATCCCAGTGCTTATGGTTTAATTGCTTCCAAAGTTTATTGTACAAGGTAATAGATGTTTTACTACTAACTTCTTTGATACCAAACGCATGTGCATACCAAATACAAGCTTTTAAAGAGAGTCAGACGTAAACAATTAATTTTTCCATTTAAATTTCTAATTAACTATTAATAGACTAGTTCAAATTTCTATAACATACTTTTTACAGCATTTTTTTTACATATGTGAATAAAACAATGCAGATCGGTTTTTGAAAGTAGTATAATAATAGCTAGACTGAAATGCTTGAAATTGTATTACTGACAATAATCATTCATCTCCTCCACCCCTTTTTTTTGGGGGGGATTTTTTTTTTCTTTTTTTTTTTTTTTTTTTTTTTTTTTTTTTTTTTTTTTTTTTTTTTTTCTTTTTTTTAAACACGTTTGTTTTTTTTTCTTTTTTTTTTTTGAAACATGTTTGGTTTTTTTTTCTTTTGTTTTTTGAAACATGTTTGATAAAAAGGAAAGTTATTAATAGTTAATAAATAATCAAGATATAAATGATGAGAAACATATACTGTATATATAAATGTTCTGTAATCCCCCCAAGTAAAAAATTTAACATTTTTCAAGTCTCTTGGTTAAAAATGTTGAATTTAAAGGTGTTGACCACCTTTATTATTTAATATCCACTTATTGCATTTTCGTCTCATCTCAAAACATATCATCGCGAGATATATATTACCTCAAAATACATCCCTCCAAGATATATACCCCAAAATATCATTCATTTATGAAGAACTGAAGACCTTCGAAGGTAAAGATTCATGCCTTATTTCCATCTACAAGTGATAAACAAAATAACAGGACAAATCAATTATATAGAACTTAATTACACTCTTTCTGTGGAAGCAGTTTGCCCCATTAATATTGATTTTTTACCTTTAGCTGATAATTATATAATGTTGTATTATACTAAAACAACAAATGGTATTATATGGCTACAGCAATGAGTCTATAAAGTAAGTTTAAATGATAGTATTTTTTTAGCGGAATACATTTAGAAATGCTAACGGATTTGTTGAACATAGCATACTATATTGAAAAACCAGATAAAGAAGGGCGTCAGTTTAGTATACCGTAAGTATTTTGAAATATTTATTAACTTTTTTACGTGAATTTCATGCACTAAACTTATTATCATATACCTTAGTGCAATGTTGATACACGAAAATCATTACCTAAATTGGTAGTAAGTATTCCACAAAAATCGACAATCAAATCATCATAACAATTATATCATAATAGGTAAGAAACGTTCCCACCTTTTTTTTTCTCAGTGGATACGACCAAAACTTTTTAACTAGCAACGAAAAAAAAATGATTATTCACATCCACCAATAATTTTTAGATATTTGACAATACTAGAAACAACATCAAGACTTATACTATGCAAGGAGGTTGCTACAGTTCTTGTTATTAGAGAGGCAACATTTGCGCGTGTAGTTGCTGAATATAATAAAATGAGACCTTACCACAAAAAAAAAACCACGGTCGACCAAAAAAAGTGCCTAACTGTGATGTTGTTGAGCTTATACGCGGCCTTGTTATTTCTGCAAATTTTTCCGATGTCCACATTCAACACATGTATTACGACAAAAACTTGAAGAAAATAGCCATATATTTCAAAATGGACATTACTTCGTATACCCCACCTTACCATTGTGAACTACACCGATCAAGGGAGTTTGGTCTACTGTAAAGGGAACCAGTCCTCATCCTAATCTTCTCGCTATTAGCGATAAATTATTGTATGCTTTTAAGAAAAAGGTTATCTCTAAAGTTATAGTTGGATTTTGGAAAAGGTTTCTTGATAAGACGAGAAAGAATATAAATATTTATGTGACGATATGTTATTGGCCGAAAATGAAATGAAGATTCCGAAGTTGAAGAATTTGATGAATAATAAAAAATTTTATATAAATTGAAAACTTTAAAACTTTAATAAATTTACGTTTAAATACAGTATGTCTTAAAACTTAAGTTATAAATAAAATAATTTAAAAAATTTTAAGAAAAAATTTTTTTATTAACTGAATAGCATATTGGTGTATCAACTTTTTTACACCAGACCATAGAGATAGTTTAGATTTTCATTTAATAGATGGAGGTTTTGGTTGAAACACTGCAACAACTGGATCATCAATAATAAAAGATCCAAATCTTCAATACTGGAGAGTTTACCACCGAAAAATTAAATAATAATTAAATTATGTACTACGACTTATAATGCTGAAGGATATGTATATATTATAACTAATCCAACAAATAATATGGACGTTGATTTGAGAAATTTATATTATGGAAGATTTCTTGTGGAACATATTTACGGTGCAATCATGGGGATCTTTCAGGCCAGAATTCATTTATTTTAATATGTTCATATAAATAATACTATTTTTGAAATAAAGAATCGGTAGCAATAAATTAGAGTTTTTATTAAAATCAATCAGAGTAAGCTCTTAATTTCTTTTCTTTCTTTACACACACATATATATATTTAATATTTTTTTTTTTGTCTAGGTACTGGATATAATTGTCCCGTAATTGAAACAACAAAGCCAGCTATTAATGAAGTTATTGATCCTTCAATCACGATCAAATATACCATTCCAGTGAAGTTATCTTTCGATATTTCTAATAAATGATGATCGGGATAAACCGGATCTATTACAACAAGGAGATTATAAACTATGTACCACTCAAGAGAGAGATGAACCTTTAATGGGAATTATAGAGAATATTTGGACGTTTTCAACAAGTAATATACATATTTTTTAAAAATTTTTTTAACTAAAGAAGAGAATTTAATGGTATGTTTAAAATATTGTTAAATTATTAAATTTAAATGAAATATATATTTATTATATTTTTAAACTGACTATTATTTTTATAGGTACGATTTTAGTTCTGGATCTCGTTTTCAGTAATACCAGAATCTTTCAATTTTTTATCACGATCATCCTTCATTATATTTACTTATATCGCTCATATCGCTATATTACAGTATCTATATAATATACATTGGCAATTCACGCAATTTAAATCATGAAACCTTCTACCAAAATGTCAGTTTTATAGTTCATACAATGAGATATTCAATCAACGTATTCAGGGGTTTATACAAAATTAGTTGAAACTCATTGATTTTGTGTTTTTTTTTTAATCTATCAATTCTATCACAAAGAAACAAAATACTTATTCATATCAAATATGCCTAGTTCAAGTAAAAGTAAAAAAAAGAGCTTCATAAATATAGAAGCACCTTCAAACAAAAGGCAAAGAACTGAAAATATTCGTGAAAATTTAAATATCCAATAAAACGAGTTGGGTTTGGAAATATTTTAAGTTGGCAACAGATGGAAAACTTATTGAAACTATTGATATGTAGAAAAAATTTATGATTTTTCTTGTGCTTATAATTCCCAAACAAGTTCTATGAATTATCATTTGAATACAACCCATAAAGTTTATGAAAAAAAGAAAGCGGTATGTATGACTACAAAAATTTTTTATATATTTAAAGAATAATATTAATTATATACTGTATATATTATAGGAGCAACTTTAAATTGAACCTAAACAAAAAGAATTAAACGAAGTGAACGGAAATGGTTTTAGAAGAATGATGAAAAAAGTCAATCCACAATTTCAACCACCATGTTATCAAACATGGTAATTAACTTGTATCACATGTAGAATTCATCCTTTTTGGCGCGTCTAAAAAATCCCAAAGGAAAAAACTCGGCGATATTTGAGACCTGTTTTATAATGCAAGATATTGCCGTGGATCTAGCATTCATGTTATTAAAGGTTAAAAATACACCACATCTAATAATTTCAACGTAAGAAATTTTATTTAATATTATTTTATTTATATTATTTTAAAGATTAATTTAATTGATTACTGATTTTCTTATTTATTATTATTTAGTATTATATTCTTTATTTTACCTACTAGTATCAAATCCATCGTTCACTAATAGAGTTTCCGACGCTATCATCGATGTGTACATTATTTTTAGCCGTTGACATACTAATATTAATTTACACTTTATCATCGGATTTATTTGGTCTTAAAATACTTTCGGCTCCTTTAACTCAAAGATCAAAAAAAAACAATAGTATAGATAGATTGTCATTAGAGACTACTAGGTAAATAAATGTAAACAAGAATTTTTTGTTCTAAGAAATACCAAAAGTTTTTAATGGCAATCTAGAATGGATTTTATGAATTATAAACGCTCTTTGGATTGGAGGAATTTTTTGGAATTTGGATTTGGGAGAGAGGTCACTGTTCAAGGTCGATTAAGCTTTCAAGGAGATTCAGATTTGGAAGGCTTCTTCCTCTCGGTTTTTTTTTTGGACTATTTGATTTCTGTATAACGTTCAGAACTGCCATTTTTTTATGGCCAGGCGCAGTGTTATTCCTGTTAAGCCGATTTCCTAAATTTTGTTCAAAAGTAAAGTAAATTGATAAGAAAAATAGATGATAAAAAAATTAAGAATTTCCGGTAAAAGAAAAAGTTTTTTTTTTTAAGAAAAAATCGAATTGTTTATTAAACGTTTCTTTAATTATTAAGAAATTTATAGAGGGAACTGAAGAATTAGGGAAGAGAAAGAAAGGATGAGGGATAAGGAAAGGCATAGGGGGAAAGTACGAAGGAAAGGGGAAAAGTTTCGAAATTTTTAAAAGGGGGAAGTTTCGATAGTTTAAAATTTTATTAAAATGCCGAGTTTAATATTAATCACGTGATGTACGTAATGACTAGTAATTTAAAATAAATATCGAAAGGTTTCATAATATGCAATAAGCCATAAATATATACATTTCAAACTGAATACTATGTAAGCATTGCAAATATAATAAATTAAGAAATACATACAAACGTAACAGTCATTTTTTTGCTATATTTTTTTTGCATATACTGTATCCATAGTAATATATATTTTCCAAAATATGTTATTTATATTACAAAAAAAAAAATAATATTACATAAATTAAATATGTTAAATATATAGATACCATCTATCAGTGACGGATATGTTTATGAAAATCAAAGATTCAGCAAAGAAATGGACCGGCTATTATTTGTAAAATCGCAATAATTAAGATAATTGACCATGATTTATAATAATCATATTTACCAGTGTCAAAAAAAATATCTCTGCATACTCTTATGGAGTTGTTAATTGACATTTATGACGAAAAATTGTTAATTTATCATTGTTTTAATTATACTGTAGATATTGTAGTTAGATTGTTTAAGTTTCATTTTTATAAGTAATTGTATTATTATTAGAGATGCGTTAAAAAAAAAAATATGTACATTCAGATAAATTTTGTAAAATTTCATATAATGCGTAAAATTGTAAATTTTTATAATAAATTTAAAATTTTATGCGCCCTTGCAATTTATGTAGGTGCGTAGAAAAAAAAACCCAAATAAATTATCGTGAAATGCTTTATATCAAATAAATTTACTAAAAATTAAATTTATCTAAGGATTCTGTAACATTTCTAATTCACGAGTTTTAATTCTAAATGTGTCACATGAATTAATCAAATATTAAATTTAAATTAATCTAAACTAGGGAACGCAAACCGTTCAGGTCCGAAGCATAACAAGCAGATGTTGTGAAAGCCGTGTTACAAACTTTCCTATATCTGATATCCTGAGGAAAGTTTGCGGTAGGCTTACTATCCTCCGCAAAGATGATAATATACCGAGATGATGGGAAAAATTTGTGCAATCAATATTTCTTCGACCTCGGTAAGGTATTCTAACTCCTCAGGTACATTCACCCGAATCCATATTGTTTTTAGCAGAGAATTTTTTCACATCATTGTTATCACAGTGTTATCACTATAACACCGATCATACTGATCACATTAATTTGAAATACGCGTATTATGACGTTTCGTACTGCAATTTTAAACCGTAATCCGAAACTAAAGTTGCAACTCAGATTGTAATCTGAAATGCCGTAATTATTAATAACGGCAGTAGTAACTATATAGACAAATTTCAAATGTATAATGGAAAAATTATGGATAAAAATCTGAAGTTACGGGCAAATACTGGACAATCTTTTATGTTTCAGCAGTCTGAAATTGTCTTTCCATTTAATCAGACATTTTGTGTATAAACTTTGGATACCATATTTTCCATAAGGATAAATCAAATAGAAAGTTATAATTTTGTAATTATTATACTTAAAGATTAGTTGTAGACATAAATGTTAGATAAGTAGCTAAATGGTATTTATTTTCGCTTGTCTATGATTAGCTGTTACTTTTTCCTAATAGGACAAATGAATTAGTGGTCTGAGTGACGTAAGTAACAAGAAATACTGCAGGTTCTTGTTTCAGTTACACATTAATATTAAGACAGCCTACACTTTAATTGGCATTTTTTTCCTTTGTAGAGATAGAAATATCACGTATAATTAAAAATATGTTGCTCTTGACAGAGTTTTCTACTACATCGCACAAATAGTATTTGGCTAAAATTTTTGCTTATCTAAATTGATGTTTTACGTTAAACAAAAACTTTCTTATCAAAATATTAAATTATTCTTTTATAAAATTACTATAATAATTATAAAGTTTAATCGTTGTATCACATGATCATATGTTTAAATTACAGCTTTTTCTAATATGGTTTGTTGTTCAAAAAATACTAATACATATTTTTACTTTTTTTTCTGCGTCACAGAAAGCTTAAAAAGTTGATAAAAGACTAGTTAAATAAACGATACTGTCCTAGTATTCAACCGGCCTTTGGCGACGTAAGTAACCGGAATACTGCAGGTTCTTTCAGTTATACCTTACTATAACGACAGCCGTTTCATCTTTTTCTTGATAAATTAAATATAATCGAGTTAGTATTTAATAAGCTCTATATATATTTTTTATACTTAATTTTTACATTTTTTTAACATTAAAATAAATCGCTGGCTATCCTGAGGGTCTAAGACATGTGGCGTAACTAATCGGCGGACACATACCGTCAATTTCGCCACCATTTAAAGTTTTCACATCCTATGGAAAAGAATAATTATATAAACAATTTTTGTCCATTCATAATACTTTCCCTTATACTGACTATTATTATCGTTATGGAATAATCGTTCAAACTTAAAACCTTATTTTTCACTAGTTAAAATTTTAAAATTTTGATTTATTAATTCAAAAGAGGATTAATTTAGTTCTCTTTTTAAACCTAAGGATAATAATGTAATTTTTGTTATTGCATATTATAATTACCGTCAATTCCGTGTGAGAAAATTTATATTTTAAAGTTACTTTTAGACGATTTTTTTTTTTGTCAAACGTTGGTTTTTAAATTTTCATGACATTGTATATTAAATGTATATTAAATTAAATAATATTATGAATTTGACGGACAATTATAGTCGATAAATACAAGCTGTCCTAATGGTAAGTGTCGTAAATAATTAGGATTCTGGTTCAATTATACAACGACGTTAGAATAGAAATAACTTTTCGTGTATTTAAAAGTTATTTCAACATCATTTCTTAACGGACTATCCTTACAGCATAGGCAGCTCACTTCCCATATATAATGTGAATCCGTCAGTGTAAATCTAAGTATAAAAGAGTTTCCCGCATTCATTTGTGCATTTATGATGCATCTAATTGCCATCAATTTTATGCAGGATAAATATTAAACTGTATATCTTCACACAAAGTAAAGTTTTATTAAGCTATTTTTGGGAGCTGAATATTTTTCTGTTAAAGATTTTACCACTTAATAGGTTATGGTCACCATGTGACCCATTAACAGTTAAAGAATTTCAGACGTCAGTACAAGTACAATTTTAAAAAATACTTGCGTATCAACATCTAAGACAATTTAAAATCACTAAATAAAGAGAAAACAATGAACTTTACAAATATATAGTAAGTAAAATAATATACGGTAGTAACTATATATAATAATCGAAAAGTACATACAGTATATATATATTTACGATATTTTTCGTTTATTACAAAGAAGAACCAAATCTTGGTAACTGAATCAAAAACCTGTAATTATTCTTATTATCTACGTTACCTATGAGGACACAGTTTTACCGATGTTCCGATCAAAAAGTTATTACGAAGTTAAACGAAAAGATTCAATTGCGCAATACCGCTTAATTAATTTTGGAACATTTCGGAGACACTTCGGAGACTCTATTACTCTTAGTTGTTAGGGGCGAAGCGATGGGCTATATTACTATAAAAAATGATCAATCACGTGAATTTTTCTGCCCTCACGTGATGTCATCGCAAATTTTAGCCTAGTTATACAGATTACAGAACCAATTTGAATATACTAAATTCTGAAATTATATCAAAACATAATTTATACTTTATATAAAAGCTTGAACATTTCTTTTTTTCTTTCAGAATTCATTTTCAATTCCAACTTCAACGAGATATTGGTTTAGTAATAATATATTTTTATTTATTATTATTGATAACAAATATAAATTGAAAATTCAACAAAAAAAAAAGATAATAATATTATACATTTTAAATCAATTTCCCTTTACAAATAACCTTAGTTTTGACTTATTCTTTAATGTAATAGTATATAATTATTTTAGGCCTTTGAAAATATGTTATTTCCTAAAGACCTTCGGTCTTTGATTAAAATTTAGATCCCACAGGTTGTAGAACAATTAGGATCATTGAACATACCCCACCATTCGATATTATTGGTAAACAAGGCTAGAATAAACAAAAAAATGGCTAATATAAAGCCACAGAAGGAAAACCAAATATGAATCCACGAATGACCTTCCACGTGGTCTTCTTTTTTCAAGTGGCTTATATATGCCAAAAAACTGTTAAATGACCATATGGAGCAAAATATGCTCAGAAATTTGCTTCTGCAATAATACCCAACTGGTGGTGTGTAAAATGCTAAAAATACCGTTATCCAGGGGTATGAAATGGATATAAAGGCAACCAGTAAAACGGTAAAAAATTTCTGAATTTTGTGGCTTCCACTGACTGGTTTCATAATTATTTGTGGTTTGTGCACAATCTCATTACCTCCTTCACTTTCTGATTTCTTTATTTTTCGCGGCGCAAACTCTACATCAGGATCTTTTACAACTAGAGTTCCCGAAAATGCTCTCTTGAAAACTGCTGGAATTGTCCAGGATAACAACAATGATATATATGGCCAATCTTCACAACTAAACTGCCCGGTCGTCCGGGATATTGCTGCGATCACACCGACGATGATGTAATATATTGACACCAATGACGACAGTCTTTCTAGAACCGATGTCCTTGCTGTGCATCGGTTAATTATATCTTTTATATCATTATAATTATCCTGGTCCTCGCTCACTGACATTGCGTAAACTCCGACAGGTCTGTGATAAAGTTGTTTTAGTCCTCCCTCTCCTTGTCCATTTTCTTCTTCGGTTTGAAAATATTTTGATGAAAGCCAGTAAATACAGAGCTTTACTTCATCTTTCCCTACGTTACAAGAATAGAGCAATCCCGTAAATGGACAACCAAAACATCGCAAAACCCATGTCAACTTTTCTGCAAACTTCCCCTTTGGGGATATTCCGATAATTGCTATGGCTGGTAAACAGCCCAACACATATTGAGGTATAGGATTCAATAATTTACTTATGATATGTATAGCTCCTGATGCCATTTATGCTGAGAGTTTTGCTCAATAAATTAAAGAATTGGAAGAAGAAATTGAAAATAAAAATAAAATTATTTTATTTTGGTTTTTTTTAGGAATGATATTTTTTGTATTAAGTTTATTATTTTACGTAAAAGAATAAAACAATAAGATAGTTATCAAATAGAATATATGAATAAAGTGATCAAGAAGTAACAAGGGTAAAGAATGAATTTTTAATAAAAATAACGGCGGAACAGACACCATATATATATAAAAATTCTCTAAACGAAATGGTATACCATAAAAAATTATATTCATTTTCTTTCTTTGATTTTATAAATCTTTCTAATTTTGGTTATTTATGAATGAAAGCAAGAACGAATGATTTTAATATCATTGATATTAGTATTTTATGAAACTGAAAAAGTACGAGTGAATAAATGATAAGATTAGATAGATGATCTAGTACACCGAACGATAACTTAGTTAAGTCAAATATGAATGAAAGTACTTTTCATTTTGATTAAAGAATGAACGGTTTCTTTTTTTATAGTATTGTTGATAATATTAGTAAATAAAGGCACAACCAAATGAACGAACATTTAAGAACATTAGATCGATGATCAATGGTATCATAAGAATGGTGAGATGTTGCTAGAATTTTTTTTATATGTACAGAACGTTTTTGTAAGTTGATTTAGTTTAGTTCCCTGCCGAAATTTGACTTTTTTGGACCGGTATAATATGAATCTGAATGATAATAATAAAATGGTATCATTCTAATTGAGTCTCTTTTTTTTTCTATGAATTTTACCTTTATCGAGATTCATAATAGTTGGCTAAGTTAGTTGTACAACTTGTACATAAATGAAAAACAAAGAAACATTTGTGGCAGTATAAGATGGTTTATATTTTTATATTACTATATGTGGATATGTGGATATCTGATACGATAAAATATGGTATTTATTTATGAATATACAACGTTAAGTTTGAAGTTTCAATGAAAAAAATGATTATAGTTTAGATTGTTTGTTTATTTTCACATTTAAAAGAAAATTGTTTTATTACTATATTAAGAAAAAATAAAAAAATAAAAAATAACTGAACCTATTAATTGGATGTTTAAAAGAACTGCTACTGCTACTGATACAGAACTATAAATAAATTGATGAGTACATGTACTACTATTACCTTTCATTCTTTTAACTTTTACATAGTAAATGTTATACGACGCAATTATTTTATTTTCGTATTAGAACACAACATTATCTCTGGCGCCTAAATGCTATCATGGACTTTCCGAATACTTTCGCGCGAATTGTTAGAAACGTTCCAATATATATTGGATATACGGCAAATCCACGATATGGCAATTATACTAAGTTGTAATACTTTGCATATTCTTCATTGTTAGTAGGCTAAAACAATATAAATCATATTACGCTTCAAATAATTCTAGTTGTTTTCTTTCTGTGATACATCTCGAAATTAGCCGAAATAAATATTTCATTAAACTTAAAATAGTTGTACAAGTGTACAAGTACAGTCGAGTGATGTGTGTACGGTGCCATTTTATGCACAATGCACATTCCGCAAAACAATTGCCAGTATTTTAGGTCACTTATTCCGACTTTAAGGAGTGCAAGTCGAGCTTCCTAGTGATCTATCAAATGGACGAAACTTTTTCAGTCACGTGAACAATTTTGAGTTAAACAATTTGTGATTTTCTTTAGAAATTTAATTGCGGACAAGAATTTCTTTGAACAATAATGAAAATTAAAAAGTATGAGAAAACAAGTTAACGGTCGATAATAATTTTATGGATTCAAATTTTTGATTTATACAATTATACCGTGATTACCGTCTTTATATAAATTTGAAAGGGTGTATAAAACATTATCCAAAACGGCCGAATTAAACTATTTAAAAAAATTAAGTGTATTTTTTTTTTTTTTTTTTGGTTCGTTATTGTAAATTGCATACCAACAAGTTATATTACCGATTTTACTGATGTCATAAATGTATGATTTTTGGGTTGAATGAGACTATTAAGTTGTTCGAATATTCGAAGTATAATTCAAGGTTTTTAGTTCATATACCCATTATTAATAACCTAAAAGAGATAAAAAGTTGATGTTCCAAAAAGTATTTAAACGGTATTAATTTGCTTCGTTATTTCTATAATTTAATATTTATTTTTGCTTGTATTTGATGAGCTGTCACTTTTTTCTAAGAACGAAACAATTAACGTTAATTCTTAACAATGAAAAGATCGACGAGTAATTAAAGTGTGGCTGTCTTGGTGGTCCGGGTGATGTACTGTAAGTAACCAGATCTTGGTTCAGTTACACATTGATACTAAGATAGCTGCACTTTAATTAGCAAATTTTTTTCCTATCATCTTTTACATAGATAGAAAATACCACACAATTTTTTGGTTTGAAAATTCAATCGCTTAACAATCGCTTAAACTTCTCAAGCGGATTATTCCATTTGCATGGTTGCTCAAACTTTATTTTTTCTCCGTTTGGAGTATTGAGTTTGTCAATTATCGAATTTATTTATTTATCCGTAAAACGTAAAAACGTATTAATATTTTTCTACTCTTAACATAGAGTTTTCCACGATTTCACTAAATAATGGGTACAAATAGGAATTTCCATACTAATAAAAAACTAAGTTCGTACAATAAGCAGGAAAAAAGGAAACAGGGGAGTGTGATACTGTGTGCTAAATAACCTACCTAAAATACTCGCCGTTTTCCACATCTTGTAAAAATTTTAGCATTATGTATTTATTTTCAAAATTATATTTGGTTAAAAAATTTTTGCTATTATACAGTATCTAATTGCTATCAATTCTGTATAGGCTTTCGATATAATTCTTAGCTTAAATGTAAATGTTTTATGTTTTTACAAAAGCTTTCATATCCGTTTTAATTACTTTCTAATAACTGACGAATCACAACGTCTTTTATAATTTAAGAGCCCTAAATAAGTATTGTATATAACGTAAATTATTTATAATAATGTTTATGATTATTTATGAATTTAAATACATTAACAAGATATTTTTACTATTTTTTTTTGTTACATATTTTTCAGTTCTGCGGCACAGAAGGCTTAAAAGTTTTTGATAAACATTACAATATAATAAACGTTGCTGTCTCAAGTGAGATCGTCTCTGACCATAAAGTGACGTAGGTAGCCAGAATCTGCAGGTTCTTGGTTCAGTTACAGCTTACCACTAGGTGACAGCGGTGTTTATTTTTCTAAAATTATTGCATCCCTTATGCAGTGAATAAATATGTTGTAGAACTTTATTTGCATAGACGGTTCATTTTTTTTCGCTAATTAATTGAATTTCCAGTTGCGAATACAAAAAGGATTTCTATAAGTTTTAGCATTATCGCATGTATATATCTAATTGCCGTAAATAAATATTTTACAACTTCACACAGAAACTTTCATATTAAAGTTTTATAATTGCTTTTAAAATCTGGTAGTCAACAAATTATTTAACGAATATTTTTGGCCGTTTAATCATATTGAGTTTCATACTTTCTAATAATTAATGACTCATTTTCAACATTTTTTTCAAATAATTTGAGAGGCCTAATATATAATGTAAATGATTCAATACCGTAATGTTCATAATTAAAAAGAATTCTAACAGTCTGTTTTTCCGGATAAATAAAGTATAATTGATTAATGAACCTAAATACCATGGCCTTGTGGTACGTAGGAATCTGCAGTCAGTTACACGCACCAGCCTACTATGATATTTATGTTTTAATTTAATGCAATCATTCTTTGTGCAAACAATAATTATATAAGCATTATTTTTTTTATTTTAGTTTTTTATGCAAATTTGAGAGGCCTAAATACATAAGTAAACGATTTATGACATAAATATTTATAATTGAAAAGAGCACTGTCGATTTTTTTTATGGATTTTACGGATTTTAAATTAAATATAATTGGGGTAGTACTTATTTAATGAATATATATTTGTTAGTAACACGCACATATACTGTATATATTACTTATTTCTTACGTTTTTTAACATTACTAGGTATTAAAATAAATCGATGAGCGACATAGTTGAATTAAATGGGGGGTGTACTGATCGTCTAATACGTAAGTAATCGGAATCTGCAGGTTCTAGGTTCAGTTACACATTCTATCAGTATGGACCCCGTTTAAACTTTTTAAATTTTTAAGAAATGCCATCATCCTATGTGTAAAGAATGATTATATACAATAATCTATTTATTTATTTATCACGCAACATTCGTCTATTCCCGTTCATTCTTATGGAATAGTTACTCAAACTTATAATTCTATTTTTTACCAGTTAGAGTTATAATTACCTTTAGATACTCTAATTTTTTTATAGTCGATAAACTGTATTTGTCCATTTTCCATACCAAGTTTCAAGCTAACAGCGTTGCCATGATTTATGATCTTGTTTATTAATGAGATGATAAATAATTTTTATAATAAAAATTTTTCCTATCAACCTTTATGATTTTTAAATTTTCACGACTTTGTGTATTAAATTAAATAGTGTAATTAGTTAGTATACAATTTTAATAAATCTAAAAACAAAGAAAATCACACTAATAATCCTTTTTTTTCATATTATTATATTAGCATTGTATCAGTTCATTTAAAAAAATATATTCTTTTGGATATCTTGGATAATATAGATTTAATAGATTTTGTACTTTTATTACATTTTGAAACTCAAAACAACTCTACCATTTTTTTTCTATTAAGTATATATACAGTATTTATATATACAGTATATATAATAATTATATACTGTACTTCATATGAGTTTATCCGTACAATTACATACGATAAACACTGCTGTCCTAGTGGTAACGACGTAAATTATTAAGATCTACAGGTCGCTGGTTCAATTATACACCGGGATTGAAGTGTTTATCCTTTTCTTAAGTGGAACTATCCTTACGACGTAGTCAGCTTAAATCTTATTTTTCTCTGATTGGAATGTTGACTTTCCATAATTGTGAGTTTACTTATTAAAAAAAGATTTGTTCCTATAACCTAAGTATAATAGAATTTCCCGAATTCAGATGTACAGTAATTTTTGTATGATGCAGTTGATGCACCATCTAACTGCCATCAATTTTGTGTAGGAAGGATAAATATAAATTACCTAAAAAAAACTTAATATTTTGAAGTTTCTTATATTATAAATTAAGATATATTTACGTCTCTCAAATTTGTAAAAACGTTGAAAATGAGGATTGCGATCATGTGAGATGTCATCAGATATTAAAAAAATGCACAAAACCTTCATACTTAAAATTTTATATTTGCTTTTAAAAATCTTTTAGTTAGCGAATTATTGAACGAATATTAACCATATTGAGTTTCATACTTTCTAATAGCTAATGACGCTCAACACCAGCATAATGTTTATAATTAAAAAGAGCTTTATCAGCCGTTGTTTTCGTATATATAACAGGGTTAGTATTCAATGAACCTATAAAATTTTCTTTTTTATTAATTCTTTAATATTATCGCCGTTTTCAAAATGATGTATTCAGTTAAATTGAATAAAAAAAAAAGAAAACCGGAAACCGGACGAAAACCGGACGAAATATGGACAAAAAACGGACGAAAACCGGGCGAATATTGGTATTCGATATACAATCACAAATAAATTGCGTACACTATTTTGAAAACGGCGGTAATTGAATAAATATGTGTAGGCTTATGTTTTGATTTTTTTACCTATAAGAAATTTTTTAGAAAATTGATTACATGTCTGAGTTTTTCTCTATCATTTGTGTAAACAATAATTATATATATTATTTTTTTTATGTAATCTTCCCTTCCTTTTTATGCAAATTTGAGATATAAGTAAACGATTTATGATATAAATATTTGTAATTAAAAAAGAGCACTTTTTAAATATATATAATATAAAATGGGGCTAGTACTTCTTTAATGAATATACATATATATATACTATATTACTTATTTCTTAAAATAAATCGATGAGCGACATATTTGAATTTAAAGAGTAGGTGTCCTGATCATCCAATACATGTAGTAGCATAAGTAATCAGAATCTGCAGGTTCTAGGTTCAGTTACACATTCCATCAGCACACTCTACTCTTTAAATGTTTTAATTTTTTATCATTCCTATGTGTAAGAATAATTATATATACAATAACCTATTTATTTATTTATTACGCAAAATTCGTTTATTCCAAACACTTAAACGAACCATTGAATAGTCACTAAAACTTAAAACTTTACTTTTTACTAGTTAGAATGTTTCCGTGTGGGAATCTTTTATATCAAAGTTTTATAATTACCTTTAGGCAAACTAATTTTTTTAGTTGATAAAATGTATTTTGACCATTTTAACCTTACCAAGTTTCAAAATAACAGCGTCGTTTATGATCTTGTTTCTTAATAAATAATAATTTTTATAATTAAATTTTTTCCGTCAGCCGTTGTTTTTCAAATTTTCACGACTTTGAGTATTAAATTAAATAGTATAATTAGTTAGTATACGATTTAATGAATCTAGGAACAATGAAACACATTAATAAACTCTTTTTTGCATATTATTAACATTGTATCAGTTCGTTTAATTAGGATCTACAGGTCGTCAGTTCGTCAGTTATGTATCAACACAGTGTTTATCCTTTAATTTTTTCGTGTGATAATATAAAAATTTGAAAACAGAATTTGTTTACTACTCAACATTTCTTGAGTAGACTATCCTTACGGCATAGTCAGTTCAATATTTTATTTTTCTCTGGGAATGTTGACTTTCCATAATGTGAATCCGTCAAAGTTATTTATTAAAAAAGTTAATTTGTTCTTATACTAACTTAGAATTTCCTGCATCTAATTGCCATTAAACTTTATAGGATGAATAAATATTATATATCTTTACACAAAACTTTCATATTTAAAGTTTTATATTTACATTGGGAACATAGTATATGGATTTGCGAAGCTAATCAAGGAATTAATTAAAAGATCAATTTGTGAATATGAACAGCAGCTTATAGAACATAATAAGAATGATGAATTAGATATTTTGAAAAGTATAGTGTTTGATTTTATCAAAGTTCTAGAGCATTCTTCTTTTTTTCTGATAGGATATAAACGATATTGGGAGCTTTTGAGAGGAGCATACAATGATAATTTTAATAAAATTGCTAAAGAGAAGAATACGAAGAACGTAGTAGAGAATTTATGGATTTTTATACGAAAAGTTTAGATGTGAAATAGTGGCGGAAATAGAAAAAGAACATGGAATAAACAAAAAAGATCTTAGGACGAAGAGGAAAAAAACGAAATAGATGGGGATGATGAGGCGAATAAAGAAAAATTAGGAAAAAATGGAAAAACATATGAAAACGAAAAAAATCAAAAAAATCTAGCTAAAAAAATTAAATTAGTAACGAAAGATCGTTTAATAGGTAAGATAACTGATGGCGTTGCGATAAAAAAGACTTGGCATACTTTAACAAAATTGTTTATTTTAGTTTCATGGATATCTTAATTTAGGATAGTATTTTATATATTTATCAATTTTAGTAGACTAGATCACTTTAGTTATAGAGAGTATTGTAATTATATTTTCTAGGTGTTTAAATATTTTGTAATTGATTTTTATATTACTAAATTAATAAATGCGTTACTAATTTTTTTTAAAAAAACAAAGTTTTATATTTACTTTTAAAAATCTTTTAGTTAACGAATTCTTTAACGAATATTTTTGGCCGTTTAACTAGTATATTGAGTTTCATATTTTCTAATGGCTAATGACGCCCCATATGATCATGATTTTGTTTAATACCAATTTCAACATTTTCTACAAATAATTTTAGAGGTCTAATACATATTTTAAATATTCAACACCATAATGTTTATAATTAAAAGAGCCATTGCTTTCGTATATATAATAGGAGTAGTATTCAATGAACCTATAAAAATTTTCATTTTTTTATTAACAGTTAATTCATAATATTAAAATAAACAGGTTAATAAATACTGTACGTGTAGGCTTATGTTTTGATTTTTTTAATGCAATCCTTTGTGCAAACAATAATTATTTATATACGCATTATTTTTTTTTATTTTATTTTTTATGCAAATTTGAGAGGCCCAAATATATAAATTAACGATTTATGACATAACAGATAAATATTTTATAATTAAAAAAGAGCACTGTCAGTTTTTTTTTATAGATTTTACGGATTTTAAATATTTATAAATTAAATATAATTGGGCTAGTATTTATTTAATGAATATATATTTATAAATATATTTTTGCTTATTTTTTACATTTTTCAATAATATAATGAAATTGATGAGCAATATAATCGAATTAAATAGATGTTGAACTTGGTGGTCCGGTACGTGATAGCGTAAGTAATCAGAGACTGCAGGTTCTTGGTTCAGTTACACAATACATCAAGTTCAGCTACTATTTAAAGTTTTGAATTTTTTAAGAAATACTATCATCATATGTGTGAAGAATAATTATATATTTGGTATACAATAATTTATTTATTTATTTTTTACGCAAAATTCGTCTATTCCCAACACTTAGTTATGGAACAGTCACTCAAACTTAAAACTTTATTTTTACATTAATCCGTGTGGAAATATCTTTATATCAAAGTTTTATAATTAACTTTAGACACTAATTTTTTTTTTAGCTAATAAAATGTATTTTGACTATTTTAACTACTATACCAAATTTCAAGCTAATAGTCTTGTTTTATCAGTATATAATGAGACGAACGATAAATGATAATTTTTATAATTAAAATTTTTTCTGCCAATCGTTATGTTTTTTCAAAATTTCACGATTTTGAGTATTAAATTAAATAGTATAATTAATTAGTTAATATACGATTTAATGAATCTAGGAATTATAATAAACTTTTTTTTTTTGCATATTATTTAACATTGTATCAATTCGTTTAATTAGATCTGCAGGTCTGGCCAGTTATGCACCGACACTGGGATAGAAGTGTTTATCCTTTGATCTTTTCGTGATATAATTTGAAAACAGAATTTGTTTACTACCCAATATTTCTTAAGTAGACTATCCTTATACCATAGTCAGTTCAAAATTTTATTTTCCTCTGGTTGGAATGTTGACTTTCATAATGTGAATCCGTCAAAGTTTATTTATTAAAAAAGTTAATTTGTTCCTACAACTTAAGTATAATAGAATTTCCCGCATTTAGCAGACGTACTGTAATTTTTGTTATTGCATGTACGATGCATCATCTAATATTCTAATTGCCATCAATTTTGTGTAGGATGAATAAATATAATATATCTTCACGCAAAATTTTCATACTAAAGTTTTAATAATTACTTTTAGCAATTTGTAAAAAAAAACTTAATATTTTGATGAATATTTCAGCTTCTTATATTATAAACATTATTATTTACGAAATAACTGAAATCGTTTACATTACATATTTACGCCTCTCAAATTAATAAAAAAACGTTGAAAATGAGTATGATTGTGATCATGTGAGACATCATTAGCTATTAGAAAATTTGTGAACTTTGAATTTTTTTTTGTGTATTTTTTGTCGTTATTAAACAACATCGTTATTATAAAATAATAGTACGAAGTGAAAAATATATATTTTTTTTTTATTCTGTCAACTGCAGATTGAATAAAAATTAAATATGATTGTTTAGAATACGATTCAAAATTTTTACTGAATCAGAAAGGGTTTAAAAAAGCATTTATTTACGATTAAATACCGCGTGACCTAGATGAAATCCTTTGTAACGTAAGTAATCGGAATACTGCAGGTCCTGGGTTCAGTTACTGATTTCCGCTAGGTCACAACGTATTTATTTTCCTCAATGCACAACTACTAATTAATAAAACCTAGTAATAATCACATTATAAAACCTATATTTTAGAATTTTACATATATTCTATTGCTAGCACGATACACTTAGAACTCTAACATAAGTTTCCTTTCCCTCATATTATACGTAGCATATTAAATTATTATACATTTATACTCTAATTTGTTTATTCCTTGTTAACAATGTTAACATAAGAACTTTGTTGTTTATCATTCCTTTAATAATATCGTGCCATATATACATACAGTATTGGTTTGGATAAATTTTTAGCATTAAGTTTATATTCTTTAATGGATAGTCTCACCATTTTGATTGATATTGTGAGTAATATTATATTATGTATTTCTTCTGTTGACAAAGTTTATAATTAAAAAGAATGTATTTTGGTTTTGTCAACTATTTTTTTCGGGTTCCTTATTTTGAATATTAAATAAAATATGATTAGTTAGTATACGATTACGGCTAAAATAAATATAAATAAATATATATATAATTTAGTAATATATAATTTTTTTTTTTTAAAATAAGTATTTTGTACTGAATAAATTGGTAATACAGAGTCCTGCGATACAGTAAATAAAGAATTAAAAAAGATCAACTGTCGAATAAACACGAACTGTCCTAGTGGTTCGCCCCTCATGACCAGAATCGGTAGGTTCTTGGTTCAATTACGACACTAGGATAGTAGTGTTTATATTTTAATTTTTTTTATCATTCTTGCGTAATTAAAACATTTTTTTACTTTTATATGTAGATTCCTAAACGGATTATTCTTATGACAATCATTTAAACTTAAACTTTATTTATTCGCTAAGTTGGAATGTTTGTTTTATTGACTTTAAAAAGGTTTATTTTTTCTATAAACCTACGAATAAGTGTTTTTCACATTCAAATTTAATTTTTTGTTATTGCGTGTATTTAATACTTATTTTAATTGTCATATATATATATATATATATAATAAATAGTTTGATATTAATCTTAGCGTATATAAATACTGTATATACGGTATACCTACCTCTACACAATATTTTTCACATTGAAGTTTTATGATTGCATACATATATATTTTATAAAAATTATTCTTTAGTTAGTAAAATATATTTTTCGATAAATATTTTTGGCCTTTATAAGTTATAACCACGATCAAAAATTTACGAATATATTATTTCTAAAAATTAATTGAGTTCTTGAACTGAAAAAATTTTATAAAATAAGTTTGTGGAATAATCCATTAATAATCGTTGACCGAAATTTATATTTTAAAACTTACAAATGACTCACGATTATAACATACATTTTACAATTTAAAATAATTTTATAATAAAACTACTAAATTTTAATATTTTATATGACATCTTATTTACTCTCCATGCAGACATTTTAAAATCACAAATTTTCTTGTCTTTATTTTAATTATTTTATTTTATTTTTATAAATAAAGTGTCTTGAGCTACTATTATTATATTATTGATTCCGTCTGTTTTGCAGAATCATAGGTGATGAGCGTTGCTTATGACAAACTCGATTGTCGCAGTAAAAACTAATTACCGAAATAAAAATATAGTAAAACATTAGGAAGGAACTATGTAAGCGTATCATCATTTTATTTATACAAATTGTTATCATTATTAAATTAGTAATTAATATTATTTAAGTGCATGTAGTATCCAAAATATCACAAGATGGTCCGAAAATTGTCGTCCACCATTCACTATTATTTGTTAGAATGCCTAAAAAAAATATTAACATTGCTACTACAAAACCACAAATAGAAAACCATATATGAAAGATCCCAAAACAAAAATTGGATACGCCTCTTTCTCCTTTCAAATGACATAAATACGCCAAAGCGCTATTTAGTGACCAAATAGCACACAATACTGAAACGTATTTACTCCGACAACGATATCCAATTGGAGGTGTGAAATAGGCCAGGAGTACCGTTATCCAGGGAAAAAGTATTGATGCAAAAGCAGTAAACGTAACGGTAAAACGTTTGTGGTTTCTAATTTCATCGTCATTGATCTCTTTCAATGTTATTGGTTGTAAATCTTCCATTTCTATCTTAGGATTTTTAACAATTAGATGCCCCCAAATTATTCTCTTGTAGATTGATGGAATTGTCCAGGATAATAGTAATGGTATGTATGGCCAATCCTCACAGACATTAGTTTGGTTTGTCACCCTAGATATTCCTGCTATTATACCAACAAATATGTAATATGCTGACACTAATGATGATAATCTTTCTAGGACAGAAGCTCTTGCTGTGCATCGTTTTATCTCTGCAGATATACGTTGTTTTTCATTTGGTTCCAGTATCTTTCCATGAATTCCGACAGGTCTGACTTTAATTGGATATAGCTGTCCGTCGTTTTCGCATTTAAAATAATCTGACGGAAGCCAGAATAAACATTGATCTGTCTTATTGCTACCCACATTGCAGGAATAAAATAATCCTGTAAATGGACAACCAAGACATCGTAATACCCATGCTAACTTTTCTGTCAACTTCTCTTTCGGGGTGTCACCCACTATTGCAACAGCAGGTAGGCATCCCAATATATATTGAGGAATAGGATTTAATAATTTACGTATTAAATATAAACTATCTTTTATCTCCATTTTGGAAGAAAAGCAAAATAAACATAAGATTATTATTGTAATTATTGTATTATTATATTTCAAGATTAAATGAAAATGATTATACGCTTAAAAGGTCGGAAGGCATAGTAGAAGCGCATTTTATATTAAAACTTATTTATAATTTCTTTTTTTTTGGATACGTTTTTGTTTGTATATTGTTTATACCATGTAACTACATAGAAAATATTTGTAATGGCTAATTTACATTAAATTTCGCTCTATTGTTTTGCTTTAAATCAATGAAAGCGAAAGTATGATCCGCCGTCGTTGTCTAACAATTTCGGTTTCTACAGTTTATTATTTTTGACCATATTTGAAATTTAACTTTTATTAAGTAAACGTAAATGCAAAAAAAAAAATACAAAAATGTAATAAACTTAGTACTATCTGTAAGTATAGAAACTTCCTTGGGAGACCGCTCTTCGTCAATTATTGGACCAATTCAAATAAATAAAGCCACATGGATTACATGGCTTAATCGTCTAACATTGAAGAAATCACAAAAAAAAATTAGCCAATCAACTCATTATTAACGAATTGATCAACGTTGAGCAACAAAACAAAATAAAGTTGAATGACGGAATTTCCTAATATGTTTGTATTTTTTTTTCTTACAGTATTTTGCATTATTATTGTAGTTATTGTTGAAATTCTGTAAATTTCCGAAACTAGGTGAACCGAGTGTAACTTATGCAGAAGTGCAGAACCCTGATCGCGGCACTCATTTACTCACTACGTTCTACACATACATTCAGTTATACGAAACTCGATTGATGTATCTTTTATATAAATCTTGGCAAACTTAATTTTATGGACGGCAATTACAAAACAGCTTCATTTGCAACGTCATACTAGTATTTGGTTTTAAACTTTAATAGTCAATTTAGAACGTGTTCTAAAAATATTCTTGAAACAAACGTAACGTGAAATATTTAATTTCAATTAATCGTTTATCTCGTAAAAAAAAAAAAAAATTAATTTCAATTAAAAAAAAGGTAAACATGACATGAAAACGAATTATTTCATGAAAAGCTTTATATACTTTAGGGATAATATCGCCGTGTATGGTTTGGAAATGATTATTTTTATCTTCAATTATGAGTTTCATAATTATCTTAGCGTATATACATTATTATCAGAATTCAGAAATAACAAAAGTACGTAATATTTTCACATAATATTGACGGCGCTAGCTTCAAAAACTATTTTTCATCTCGCTTTATTTAAAATAAACAACTTTAATTTATTTCTTAAATACATAATAATTTAATAACTAATATCAAATTTACTAACAATACCAAGCTGTTTATATTTTTCGAACACCTTCATATTTCCTTCATGATTACTTTCTAAACTATTATTCCATCCTTTAATAATAAAGGAAAATGATTTTGATGATACACGATTCTTCCAATTATTAAAAAATTCTTCTAAATCTTTCGGGACTAAGTGTGAATCTAAACAAATAATTAATTTTAATTTATAAAAATTTTTTGATGAATATTTTGCCAAGGTCTCCAAAAGGTCTTTTTCACTTAATAAACCAGTAATATATTTAGTTTCAATACTTTCTAATTGTTGACAATCATTAAGAATTATTTTTAATGTTTCTATTTTATCAAAATTAAATAAGGTATATAATGATTTCAAATTCGGACAAAATTTAGCTATAGCTAAATTTAATGAATCACTACTATTAATATAAAATTCTACTAAATTTTTTCCATTATTTTCTAAAAATTTGATTAATATATCATCATCTGGACATGAATGAGGAAATTTTAATATTTGTAAATATGGAAAAATAACACATTTTAGATTGTTGTCAAGTTCGCTAAAATTATGTTTATAACGAAATGATAAAATAAGTTCTCGTAAATTTGTGAATCTTGTAACAAATGATAATAATGGTCTGAACCTAGTATAATATTCACACCCATATATTTTTAATTTAATTAAAGTATTCGAATGTTTTGATAATGAAGGTATAATATCTGTCCAATCAGCAATACCATACGTTTGTGATAATGATAAATATTTTAAATTATTTTGTGAACAAATTAAATCTTTTAATCCATTTGAAACCACACTTTTAAATTCCATATTTAATGATTGAATATTATAACATATTTGAGATAATTTATAAAAAAATGCGGATTTAACATCGGTACTACAACTTAATTTTGAAAGATTTGTTAAACATTCTTTTGCTCCAGGATAACGTAAAAATGATAAATTAACAGTGTTTGAATTATTTGTATAATAAGATAATTTTTTCACTGAATAAATTTTTTTCACAAACATCTTGATTATTTCTTTTGTCAGATATTTTTGACTTCTAAAAACATCAATAATCACTTGACCAATCGCATGAATTGATAGAACTTTGCAAAATGATACATAGTCAAATAATGGAGTTTTTGAGATTTGAGTTGAATTAAGAATTCTCTTCTCAAGCAAATGATTTTTTGAATCATTAGGAAGACAAATTATCAATGTATTAAGAATTTCCGGTTTTACTTTCAATCGGTGTCGACCATAGGTAATCGACTTGCCAATCCAAATATTTCTCCACAATATTCTAACAGAAACTTCACACCAAAGACGATTGACTAATAAGCATGAATATAAAGAGACTTTATCTTTCTCTAAATACTCGAAAATTTCATTAAGGCAATCGACAGGAAGTTGACAAGGCATTTTTGAATATTTTGGATTTAATAAAAAAAGAAGAAAAAAAAAATTAAAGGTTCCATTCAAACACGATTTACACTTAACCGTGTTACACTATTACAAACACTTTTATTGTAAATTTACTAATATAGATAGTATTATTTTACCGAGTGTGATATTTACTGTAGATCAATGGTTTACATACTTTTTGAATCGAAGAAGGAAAGGTCTAGACCAGTCCACTCCTTATTCCATACTAGGGGCGTGACAAATTGATTGTACTAGATTTAATAAATGATAAACTTAACTCTAAAGGTGAAAGCATGGTAATACAAATCGTATGATTCAAAATAATACGTTATGATGATTTACATTCAAGACGTTCAAATGTTTTTAGCTAACTAATACTAATAATTAATTGAAGAAGATTATAAGCTAGAACAGAGTTTTATTCATTAGACACAATATAGAATTTACAAATAATAGGGAAAACAATATAGTATAGCAACCCTTACAATTGAGTTATCTAAGTTTTTTCGTAGCGAAATATCGTAAGTAAAATTCTTTTTAGGCGATTCAGCGGTTCTTTTTTTTATGTTTTTCTGATATTAATTCTTGACTATACGACTTAGACGTACTTTTTAGTTTTTCGTTCCGGTGGGTTTAATTTCTCAGATTATAGTTCTTTATTATTATTTGTAAGTAGCGCGGAATTGAAATCATCCATTTTTTTTAAGAGACGAATTTCGCATGATAACAGTTTCCGATTTTTGTATCATTTAAATTTATTAAATTTTAAAACTTTCTTCTTACTTTTTTTTAAGAAAATGGGATCAGGATTCAATTAACGGGTTTAGGCTTCTTGATGTATGTTTCGTTGTTGCAAAATTTTCAATTTTTTTTTGTGTATTTAAATCATATTAATATTCATTCCTTCATTTTATTAGTCCGAAGTCCGGATATCCGTCCGACACGTAACGACGTACAACTATAAAACCTTAACAGCACTTCGAACTTAATAATAGTTTCCGTTTTCTAGTATTTTGTTTTTATTTCATCTGCGATATCATAATATTTAATCCTTTTTACTAATACAGTATACCTAATATGATGCCATCGTTCTGAAGATGACGATAATGATTTAATTTAGATTATTTAAATAATTATTTAAAAACGATAATTTTGTAACATCAACATTTTAATCTTTAAAAACTACCGAGTATCAATATTCACACTTTAACTTCATTAATATTACATCATAATACATTATGATTATATAAATACAAGACTGTTGCTAATTTGCTCTCCGTGCGAAATCACCCAAGTGATTTCACCCATATATAAATTTATTAAAATCAGGTGATTTCACCCATAATAAATCTCACGTATAAAAAATTAAAAAATTTTATATGAAAAAATTTTTAGTTTAAGTATATAAAAAATAATTTATATATAGTTTTAATTATTACTAATTTTTATTATAACCTAAAAGACATTTATTGTTAAATCTATAATCTCGTTACATCATATTATGGTTGTGATTTTACAGACTCTTGATGACCACCACCGAAGTCAAAAATGGAATGAACCAAAGATAAAATTAAATGAGATCAAAATAAGATTAAATGAAACCAGAAATAAAAATATACAAGATTAGAATGAACCAAAACAAAGATAAAATAAATGAGAAGATAAATGAATAACCAAAATCGAAATAAAATCAAAATCAAATATAAAGTAAAAATGAAATCACAAAGTCAAAGTATAAAGAAAATGAAAAATCTCAATCAAAAGAAAAGGAGCACAAGAAAAAACCCAAAAAAGAAACCCAAAAAAGAAACCCAGAGAAGGAATCAAAGAAACCCAAAAAAGAAACCCGAAAAGAAACCCAAAGAAACCCAAAAAAATCCAAGAAAGACTCAAGGAAGAAACCCGAAAGAAACCCAATGAAACCCTGAAATCCAAAAAAATGATCTGAGAAAAAAATCCAAAAGAAACCAATGAAACCAGAAATTCAAAGAAGAAACCCAAATGAAAAATGAAAAGAAAAAAAACTAGACAGTTACTGTATAGAAACTAGACGTCTGAAATTCCGAAAAACTTGAAACTTCATTTACTAGGGTACTGATGAAAAATCTACAAAAAAGAAAATGAGTAATTAAGAAACAATGGCAAATAAAAAAAAACAAATATTATAAAAAAAAAGCTTACCATCAAAAGTCTCATAAGAAAAGCAATGGCGTTAAAGAACGTTAAAAGACATTAAGAATGTTAAAGAACGTTGAAGGATAAAGAATATCAAAAAAAGGTTATTTTTTTATTTTTATAATAGAGACAGAGACCGGAACCACCAGCAACTGAAAATAGGTTATCCGTTATTCTGATAAAAGCAAAAAAAAATTAATCAGGTGATATAATCTACGGTAAAAATTAGTATCCTTATAATCTTATTATTTTACCTTTCAGTATTAAACTTCACTTCAATTTGCAAGATACACATGGTACAATGGCTAGAAATTTAATTAATAAAGAAATTCATTGAATTCAATAATTGAATGATCCAATTATTATTGTATATACTTTTTGTTATAAGTTACTTATTGAACTTTATTATTAAACAAAACGAACTAAGTATGGAATTTTCAAATAGTATTGTACATTCTATAAAATTTCTGGGTACTGCAGTATAATAAAGGAAATTATACCATAAGTTCATACGTACTACCCTCTTCTCCTAGAATAGTATACTATCAGGCTACCGACTATTCAACCAAAGTACTAAATTGTTCTTCCCTCTCATTCACATATATACATAGTTTTATGATAATATACTGTTCGTTTTATACTTATATTAAATATATACTGTCATCGATGTTTACAACTATTAATAGCTTATACCTTAATAATCAAGGAATTATAGTTTCAAAAATTTAAAAATAATCCCAAGCTTTTTATATTTTTCTATCACTTCCATATTTCCTTCTTTAGCTTCTAAACTATTTTTACATCCTCTAAAAATAAAAGAAAACGGTCTTTGTGGTACACGATTTTTCCAATTAATAAAAAATTCCTCTAAATCTTCTGGAGTTAATTTTGAATTTGAATTATAAAATAACTTTAACTTATAAAAATTTTTTGGTGAATATTTTGCCAAAGAATTCAAAAGATCTTTTTCATTTAAAAGGTTGTTATCATGTCGAGTCCCAATACTTTCCAATTGTTGACAATTTTTAAGAATTAAATTTAATGTTTCTATCCTATCAAATAAAATAGACAATGAATTCAGATTTTGACAAAATTTAGCTACAGCTAAATTTATTGAATCATTAGAACCTTCACAACTAATATAAAATTCTTTTAAATTTTTTCCATTCTTTTCTAAGAATTTAATTAATATATCACTTTCTGGATACGCACATGAAAATTTTAAAATTTGTAATTGTGGCAAAATAACATGCTGTAAATTATCACTAAGTTCATGAAAATAATCTCTATTACGAAATGTTAAAATAAGTTCTTGTAAATTTATGAAACTAGTAATAAATGATAATGGTCCATTCTGATAATAATCTAATTTTAATTTAATTAAGGTATTTGAATGGTTTGTTAATGAAGATATAATATCTGTTTTCATATCTGTAATATCATATTTTAATCTTAATGATAAATATTTTAAATGATTTTGTGAAGAAATTAAATCTTTTAAATCATTTGAAATTGGTTTCTTAAATTCTATTGTTAATGATTGAATATTGAAACATATTTGAGATAATTTATGAAAAAATGAGAATTTAACATTGGAATTACAACTTAATTTTGAAAGTTTTGTTAAACAATCTTTTGCTTTATGATAATGTAAAAATGATAAATTTATAGTATTGGAATTATTAGTATAATAAGTTAATTTTTTTAAAGAACTTTTCTTCATAAACATCTTCATTATTTCTTCTTCAAGGTGTTTTTGATTTTTAAAGATATCAGCAATCATTCGAATAATTCCATGAACTGAAAGAACTTTGCAAAATGATGCATAGTCAAATAATGAAGTTCTTGAGATTTGAGTTGAATTAAGGATTCCCTTCTCATGTAAATATTTTTTTGATTTATTAGGAAGGCAAGTAATTAGCATATTAAGAATTGATGTTCCCATTTTCATTCGATGTTCATAACCAACAGGATTAATAGTCCAAATATTCCTCCATAAAATTCTAACAGATATTTCACACCAAAGACGATTAACTAATAAGCATGAATGTAAAGAGGCTTTATCTTTCTCTAAATACTCCAAAATTTCTTTAAGACAATCAGCAGGAAGTTGACAGGTCATTTTAATTAGCAAAAAAGAAAAAGTGTCCAAATTTTATTCAAATGCGAGTTGGGCATAATTATGTTTACGCCATTACGCCATTTACAATTGTGCTACAAACAAATGACTAATAAATATTCATCTATTTGCCACAAATGTACAAATTAATGTGTTTGCGTTTAAATGGTGTTAATTTGTGTTACTAAAATTGATTTGCAGTAATAATCTTCCTCCTGTTATCCTGTTATGCTTTCTTAACTTTATAAATAGCAAACAAACTAACATATTATCAAGCGGTTTGATCGATTATGTTGCTAGTGCTCAATCCTCAAATATACTGTAGTAAAAATATTCTATAAAAAAAATGTAATAATGTGAAATAAAATTATTAATTTATAAAGTAATGTTCAATAAAAGGTAATGCTTTTTATTATTCGGTTATTTTTTTGCTCGCATTATATCAATCTACATGGAACCATTATGGACGAAAATCCTAAGTGAAACCAATGTTTTCCGAATACCCCGTGACGAATAGACCGTTGAGTTCGGATTGCGGCTCAAAACTGCAAATATGCCAAATTAAAGTTGTAAGACGCAATTATGCTGTAAGTTGAAATTATTACATATGAAAATCCTATTGCCATTTTATGAATGTTAAAATTTCTAAATTTTTAATTTCTAGTATTTTTTTTAAAAAAGAATATTATAAACACGCTAATAACACGTTAATAGATTATTATAATGGAAAATCCTCAAATTTATAATCATGAACGATCATTTTTAAGGAATATTAAAAGTAATATATATAATAGTAAATTACCGATAATAGAATTTTTATTTAATTTTTATTTGCACATCCCTATAAAAAAAATTTCGATAAATGATCATCTAATTTTATTAATTATTTTTTTACTTATGACACTTTAGTTATATTATTAATATGTCATATCTCGCAATCTAACTAATTGCACTAATAGTTGTTGACTAATAAAGGGTTATTTTTCTATAAACCTAACGTTAAGAATAATAAAATTTTCCGTCTGATTTCCATCAAAGTCGTGTAGGTTTGATATTAAATCTTAGAATATAAATGCTGTATACGGTATCTCCTCACAACTCTTTCACGTTAAAAGTTTTATAAATTGTCTTTAGACATAAAATTATTCTTCAGTTAGTAACAATATATATATTTTTTTTGCTATTTTAACTACAAGTTTTTTTTCTAATAGCTGGTGGTCAAAATTTCATTCCTATTTCATGAATATACGATTCCATTATCTTCTACTAAGAACTTGGTTGATATATCATAATAATTGAGTTTCTTTGAAAATTTTTTTTCATAAAACAAGTTTCTGTAAATTTAAGACAAACAATTAATTGTGTTTATATAACACTTGAACGACGACCTTTACATGAAAAATTGAATACTGTCACGGGATATTTTTTATTTATTTTTAGTTAAGTTACATAGAGCTATTTTTAGTTATTTAGTGATTAGATAAAAAACGGAAGCTTAGCGGTGGGAAAGTGGCTGAATAAAGGTGGCTTAATAGACAAATATACCAAATCGCCGGGAGCCGGGTGGCAAATCTGTTCGAGAGACAGATTCGCATCAGATTTTTAACGATATAAAAAGGACCGTTGGTGGAGGTGCAGTTGGAATAGTTAGTTTTAAGTTCGTGTAATTTTATAAAGTTAAAAATTAGATATCCGGATATTACAGAAGCGCCGATAGAGGCAGTAATATCACATTTTGAATTACTTATATACGTTTTATCATATTTGACACACTGTTTATTATTGTTCCTTGTCGTTTATTATCGTTTATTATCATTGTCTTTTATTATCACTTGTTAAATTTTCGTATACATCGCATTACTAATCGTTTTTATACACAATCCGACTACCCTCAATCGATCACATCATTTATTATCGTTCATTATCGTTTATTCGTATACACTTTTACCTTATCGCTTGCCATATATCGTTATATTACCCTGTCATTTATTAACCGATCCTTATATTTTTTTCTGTTACTACCTACTGAACGTCAAAAACCGGTGGTAACAATATCTGTAATAGCTAGTAGAGCTAATAACAAGTTATAATATTAATAAAACTACAAGTGTATCATTATTTTATACATACAGTAACTATAGTAAATATTAAATAATTACAATAATCCATGATTTTTTTTCTCACGGATGATGTTTTTTAAAAAGGTGGATAAAAAGCGTCAATGTTAGATAAACGGTATATTAAAAAGCTTTATTTATGGTCGGAATCGTGATATGAAGAATATATATTTTCACGGCAGCCGTGAAAATTAACAGTTTCTCCATGAAATTTACATATTCTATTTTTCCATTTTTTAAAACGTGGATAGGCATATCGAAAGACTAAAAAAGGTAGACAGTCCGTAGCCAACTTAAAGAGGTTAACCACAAGATGCTCAAATTTATCTATTTAAGAGATAGGCAAGATAAACTAGATGAATTGCAAATTCTTTTATGAGCATTCTTTCACAAGATGGTCCGAAAATTCTCACCTACAATTCTCTGTTATTTGTTAGCAATGCAATATTAATAATGCTACTACAAGTCTACAACACCGCAAACGGAAAACCAAACATGTAAGATACAATAACCAAATACGACTCTTTCTCCTTTCAAAAAAAAAAACTATTGAATGACCATATATAGAACATATTACTGTAATATATTCGCTCCGACAAAAATATCCAACTGGGAGTGTGTTGATCGTAAGAGTATTTATTGGTCTTAAGTTTTCCAGATATCTTTTAGGATTTTTAACAATTAGATTTATCAAACTACAATGTAAATTACTGAAATTGTCCAAGACAATAATAGTAATGGTATGTATGCCAATCTCACAGATAGTAAGTGGTTCTGACATCCTAGATATTCCTGCTATTACACCAACGAATATGTAATATGCTGATACTAATGATGACAATCTTTCTAGAAGTGCTTGCTGTGTATCGTCTTATTCCTATATTTATACATTATTGAAGTTCATTTTGACTCGTTACCTTGATATGAATTCCGACTGATCTGTAACGAACTGAAGAATGACTTTCGGGTTTCAATTAATTTGATGAAAGCCAATATAAACATTGATCTGCCTTGCTGCTCCCAACGTTATAGGAATAAAATAATCCGTAAATTGGTAGGCAAGACATCGAAATAGCCATGCCAATTTTTCTCCAAACTTCTCTCTCGGGTTTCTCCCACTATTGCGATAGCGGATAATCCCAATACATATTGAGGAATGGGATTTAATAATTTAAGTATTGTCGGCATTTGTGGAAGAGAAGCAAAAATCAAAATAAATAGAGACTGTTATTATGAGTTAATTATTTTGGTTATAATAATAGCTATGATTGAGTGAAAAATGATTATATACTTAGTAGAAGATTGGATATCAAAGAATAAAGAAAGGGTAGAAGCCTTAAAACGGATCTTTATATAATAAAAGCTTCATTTTTTTTGCACACATTTTTTGTATGCGCGTAAATAAAAATGATATTGCGTAGATTTATTCCCTATAAAAAAATTTATTCCGCGTTTTTTATTCCATGTTATTTCCGTAAATGTGTCATATTCACGGAGTTTTTGCAAAAATCAACGGATAAAATTTTTTTATAGGGATTGATTTATAGTTTATATTAATTAATATACGTTATACAATAAATATTTGATAACGACTGATTCGAGGAAAAAGAAAAAAGTATGACTACTAATGCTGTAAATAAAGATAAAAATACGTATTTTTTTTTACAATTTTTATTTTTTGTGCGTAAAGTAAAGAAACTGTGTACCGCCTCCCGGAAATCTATAATTAGCTCGGAGAACCGCTCTTCGCCAATTTATTATAATTCGGCAAAATAATGCGCTACATGGGTGATCACATGAATTAATTATGAGCACACAAAATAAGCCCGATAAACCAAAATTCGATTAATTTAACTGATCGGGCATAGTAGAAATCATTGAACGACCGATCAGATGTCTGAATCTCTTTACACGTTTTTACACGATATTTTTGTATTTCTTTTTAACGAAAATACTGCTTTGATGAAATTCTAAAACTTCCGATATTGAATGAAACTAGTTTCAGAAATTATATTATTATATAGTAAGCAATTATTATATAAACAACTTATGCAGGATTCGAGCAATTATACAAATACTGTAGATAAGAAGAGATCGGCACTCGTTTACTATTAGCCCTACGTATGGTGCATAACACCTAAACTCATCAAGGTCAATAATCTCTAAAAAATGGTTTTTCTATAATCCCATATTTTTTCCATAAATGCAGGAATTTGTAACCTTGATATTAGTTTTGCCAATCATGTAGCAGATGTCACGGTATATAAAATTTTTTTAAAGTGCTACAAGGTAACATAATACAGAGGTAACGACGTGACAATCATACATTATGACTAATTTTTTTTTTTTTGCTTGTAATACATTTAATTATAGATGTACAATATCAACAATTTGGTAATGATCTGTAATGTATCAACAAGGGGTTAGTTAAATGCATAGTGTTTAACGTTAAATGGTTGGCTTTTAATTATTAGTCTGTGTAACATGACGCATAATTTTCACAATGAAAAAATTTTTGTAACACGGTACAAACACAAAGTGCCAACTTTTTTTTTTTCTTCTTCAATTACAAAATATTAAAAAAAAAAATGCCTCGTCAACTTCCTGCTGATTGTCTTAACGAAATTTTTGAACATTTAGAAAAAGATAAAGCCACTTTACATTCTTGCTTGTTAGTTAATCGTCTTTGGTGTGAGGTTACCGTTAGAATTTTGTGGAGAAATATTTGGATTATTAACCCCGTTGATTATGTTGATTATAGTCGTCGATTAAAAGTAGGAACTTCAATTCTTAATACATTAATAGCTTGTCTTCCTAATAAATCGAAAACCCATTTACTTGAGAAAGGAATTCTTAACTCAACTCATATCTCAAAAACTCCATTATTTAATTATGCATCATTTTGCAAAGTTCTTTCAATTCATATGATTGGTCAAATGATTATTGATGTTTTTAAAAATCAAAAATATCTGGCAAAAGAAATAATGAAAATGTTTATGGAGACAGTTTCTTTGAAGAAATTATCTTATTACACTAGTTCAAAGACCATAAATTTATCATTCTTACGTTATCCTGGAGCAAAAGGTTGTTTAACAAATCTTTCAAAACTAAGCTGTAATTCTAATGTTAAATCTGCATTTTTTTATAAGTTATCTCAAATTTGTTGTAATATTCAATCATTAACTATAGAATTTAATGGTACAATTTCAAGTGATTTAAAAAATTTAATTTCTTCACAAAATAATTTAAAGCATTTATCTTTATCACGAACAAGAACGCATAGTACGGCAGATTGGGCAGATATTATACCTTCATTAGCAAAACATTCAAATAGTTTAATTAGATTAAAAGTTCATTGGAGAAAATATAATTATTGGAATAAAACAGAGCAACTATCATTTATTACTACATTTACCAATTTACAAGAACTTATTTTATCATTTCATCATAAAGATTGTTTTGCTGGGCTTAATAGTAAGTTACTAGATATTACATTTCCACAATTGCAAATTTTAAAATTTCTATACGAATATCCAGAAGATTATGTATTGTCCAAATTCTTAGAAAATAATGGGAAAAATTTGAAAGAATTTTATATTAATTGTAGTAATACAATATCAGCAATAGCTGAATTTTGTCCAAACTTAAAATTCCTATCTACTTTATTTAGGTTTGATAAAATAGAATCATTGAAAACAGTTCTTAATAATTGTCAACAATTAGAAAGTATCGATACTCAATATTATTATGGTTTGTTAAGTGAAAAGGAACTTTTAGGAACTTTAGCAAAATATTCACCAAAAAATTTTCATAAATTAAAAGTACGTTATTATTCATATTCACAATTAGTTCCAGAAGATTTGGAGGAATTTTTTATTAATTGGGAAAATCGTGTATCACAGAGATCGATTTCTCTTGTTTTTAGAGGGTGTATGAATAGTTTTGGGGCAAAAGAAGAAAATATGGGCATAATTAAAAAATACAGAGAGTTAGGTATTATTAAAAAATTTGAACTGAAATAGGGTTTTATATTATATATAATTAATTTATATTTTGTATTTATTTATTTAAAAAAATATATATATAGAAATAAATCAAATCGTTATATTTTAAATATTATGAAATAATTACTTTAAAATCATTATTATACAATTGTTGAAGCTAACGTCGTTAAATACTTTGTATTGTGCACTTTTGTCAAATCTAGTAATATTTACGGTATTTATACGTTAACTACCCGTTAACTGTTAAAACGATTACGATAATCACGAAACTTGTAATATAAGGGACAGCGTCATCAAAATCCAAAGAGTTTTTTTATTTGCCAACAACCCGACAAATCCGACAATCCAGCAAGTTGTCGGCGCATTTTATGGATTTTCAATAAAATAGTTATTTCATAATTCTTTTGTTAAAACCTTAATTACCATTTTTTATCGATTTAATTCTTAATTTGATTCGTAATTACAGTAAATATTTAGTGGATGAAAAATGTAGCTAACTAGGCCGCGAAAATTAAATGGCATAGTCGGCAGCTGATATTATAACCACAGTACCCATGCATAGTAACCTTCTCTTTCACGTATTGATTTTATTATTATAGAATCTTATTTTGCCCATATCGATATATTACGTATTTAATAAATCTTATTACTATACAAACTTTTAAACACATTCTATTCGTAATAAAAAATTCGAGTTATAGACATGATCAACCCTCAGAAATTTGCGGAGTACTATGACACATTATACTATAATTATACAGCAGTATGTTTTCGATTTGCGTCAGATGACAGTGACGCGTCACGCGTGTCAAGGTATCAATCTACTGTACATCTGATGCACGTCAGCTGTCACATATAATTTTATTCTTAATTTGTTGAACAAATAAAATATCATGAATAGCATTTGACCTAAATTTCCTGTTGAAGTAAAAAGAGAAATATTTAGATAATTTTATGTTACCGGACAGAATTTAGCTGGCTGACTAGTAGCTAAAGCATCGTCAACCAAAATAGTCAATTCCGGATACCGGATAGAATTTAGCCGGCCTAACGGCTGTAGCAGCTAAAGCATCGTCAACCAAAATAGTCAATTCCGCATACTAGTAGTATACAATAACCCAGCGATGTGCATTGGAAGCTTCCAATAACCTTTTATTGGAATTGGAAAGCTTGGAATTGGAAGAATCGGTCTTCCAATGCATATCACTGTGAATAACCAGTAACTAATAATCGCATCAAAAAAACTAATCCAGAAGAGGATTAATCGTTAGAAATTCTACGAAAATAGTATAAATATGAAACATTAATTTATTACAATTACATATCTTACTATAACTACTTAGTGCACGCAAATCAGATGATAGCACAATCCATTTTGTGTAAGCTTAAAAGAATTTCAAATGTCGAATCATAATGCCGATCTTTGATATTTTTGGTTTTTTTTTAAATATGAATTGACAATCCCGATTGCGCGAAGATTCCGATTTACAACAAAGTGGTCATTTTTACTTTCAAGGGTCTGGATAATCTTGGATAATCTCTGTAGTTTAACAATGAAATTTTTAATATTGTTCGTCTTCGAAAACAATATAAAATGCCTAAAATTTGTATTTAGTGATTTTTAAACGTATTTTTTTAAGTACACTGTAGGTATA
This sequence comes from Rhizophagus irregularis, assembly GCF_026210795.1. Classification (NCBI taxonomy): domain Eukaryota; kingdom Fungi; phylum Glomeromycota; class Glomeromycetes; order Glomerales; family Glomeraceae; genus Rhizophagus; species Rhizophagus irregularis. Next base: position 2,214,160 of record NC_089441.1, on the reverse strand, counting down.
ATTTTTTTTTAAATGTTTTTAAAGTTTACGAACAAGCATTTACAAAATATGTCATTTTTAATGTGCATATACATAGGGTCTTTTACTTTGATTGATTAAAACTTCTTGCATACATGGAATCAAAAGCTATACATATCATAAGTAAATTCTTAAATCCTATACCCAATATGTGTTGGGTTGCTTACCGGCTATTGCAATTATGGGAGCATCACCAAAAGAGAAGTTTGCGGAAAAGTTGGCATGGGTGTTGCGATGCCTTGGCTGTCCATTTACGGGATTGCTTTATTCCTGTAACGTAGGAAAAGACGAAGTAAAGCTCTGTATTTACTGGCTTTCGTCAAAATATTTTAGTAGCACAGGACAACGAAATCAACAGCTGCAACAACTTAAACACAGACCTGTCGGAGTTTACGCTATGTCAGTGGATAAAGAACGGAATGAATTTAGCAATATAGTGAAATATATTAACCGATGTACGGCAAGAGCATCTGTGCTAGACAGAATGTCATCATTGGTGTCAACATATTACATATTAGTCGGTATAATCGCGGCAATATCCAGGACGACAGGAATAAATAATTGTGAAGATTGGCCATTTATACCATTATTATTATCCTGGACAATTCCAGCAATCCTCAAGAGAGTAATATCGGGGACCCTAGTAGTTAAAGACCCTAATTGTGAATTTGAGTTGCAAGATATACAAATAATTATGAAACCGGGAAGTGAAAGCTACAGAAAACATAAACTTTTTAGTGTTACACTAGTTGCCTTTGTATCCATAGTATATCCCTGGTTAACAGTATTTTTAGCGATCTACACACCCCCAATTGGATATTATTGTAGGAGCCAATATCTCACAATAATCTGCTCTATATGGTCAATCAACAGTGCTTTGGCATATATAAACCACCTAATAAAAGAACACGATGTAGAAGGTAATGAGTTCCTTCACGCCTGGTTTAGCATTTGGGGTTTTATAGTAGCAATTCTTTTGCTTTTTCTAGCCTTGCTTACCAATAATATCGAATGGTGGAGTATATTACACGAAGAACATTGCCGTACAACTTGTGAAATCTAAATTTTAGATTCAAATTATTTTGGCGTAGACGCGTAGTACAGTTCCTAACAGTCGTCTATGGTGTCTATGATTTTTCTTAATTGAAATACGGAAATTTTTAGTTAATTATTGATACGTTTACTTCTAAGAATTGTATACAGTAAGTTAGTAATATTCTGATTATCATCACGGCTGGCCGCGATGATCAATCAATGGCTTTCACCATGATTTTTAACGCTCAATATGAACTTTAATATAATCTTGTCAGTACTACACCTTGCCAGTCTTTTCAACGTTAACGTTTTCAAGTGATCAAGACATACTATTTTTTTTTTATTTGATTTTTTTTTCGAATATGAAATATTCAAATTTTTTTTTCTTTTTTTTGAAATATTCAATTTTTTTTCGAGTATAAATTATTCGATTTTTTTTTTTGAAATATTCAATTTTTTTTTTATTTTAATAAATGCATAATATTAAAGGCCTAAAAGCATTCAATAAAACTTTTATGAACATTCCTATAATTGATTAAATCAAATCTTTAAAATAATCTAAAATTGAAGTAATGATAAATGGAAGTTAAGGGATCTAAATATTAAAAAATAGAAAGAAAATCAACAGGGTTAATACTACAAAAAAAAAATTGAAATTGCGGCAACCATCAAGAAGCTTAAGTCCGTGCACAAATTTTGGATCCTGAATCTCATTATAAATCATTTTAAAAAAAGTAAAGAAAGTTGAAATTTAATAAATTTAATAACCAAATAAAAAAAAAATATACAAATCGGGGAAATTTCCTATAGTAGCTACTAAAAAAAAATAAAGAACCTCTAGAAAGAAAAAAAAATGCCGATTCTCCCAAAAAGAATTACTTTTACTTTATATAACTGACGTTATATGAACCAAACAAAAAAAAATAATCTAAGTATATAAAAACCCGAAATTTACTCAAAATTCTCATAAACTAATGACTTAATATGAAATTTCTACGATTAATTGATTATATTTAAAAGTCCTTAAACATCCGATTTTCCGTATATAATGTTATTGGTTAATAATAATATAAAATTTTTTCTCCCATCTAAGTAACTTAGTTATAACAACTAAAATCAAATCTAATATTGATACCAAGCTTTTTATATTTTTCAACCATTGACATATATTTCTCTTTAGTCTCTGAACTGCGTGTACATCCTCTAATAATAAACGAAAACGATTTTTGTGGTACCCGATTCTTCCAATTAGTAGGAAAATCTTCTAAATCTTCTGAAACTAATCTTGAATCTAATAGATAATTAGCTAACGATAACTTTAATCTATAAAAATTTTTTGGTGAATATTTTGCCAGGGCTCCTAAAAGTTCTTTTTCACTTAATAATTCGTAATTACAATGAGTTTCAAAGGATTCCAATTGTTGACAACTATTAAGAATTACTTTAAATGTTTCTATTTTATCATTTCTAAATAAAGTATATAATGATATAAGGTTTGGACAAAATTTGGCTATGGCTAAATTTAATGAATCATCACTACTAAAAATATAAAATTCTTTTAAATTTTTCCCATTGTTTTCTAAGAACTTAATTAACATATCATGATCTGGATATGCGCATGGAAATTTTAAAACTTGTAAGTGTGGAAAAGTGATATATTGTAATTTACTATTAATTTCATCAAAATGATAATTATAACGAAATAATAAAACAAGTTCTTGTAAATTTGTCAATTTAGTAATAAATGATAATTGTCCAATTCTACAAAATTTCCTCAAAAATAATTTTAATTTAATTAAAGTATTCGAATGTTTTACTAATGAAGGTATAATATCTCTCCAATCAGTATTATTATATTGTATCAACGATAAATATTTTAAATTATTTTGTGAAGAAATTAAAATTTTTAAATCATCTGAAATTATATCTTTAAATTCTATAGATAATGATTGAATATTACAACTTATTTGAGATAATTTATAAAAAAATTTGGATTTAATACTAGAACTGCAGCTTAATTTTGAAAGTTTTGTTAAATAATCTTTTGCTCCAGGATAACGCAGAAATGATAAATTTATAGTGTTTGGATCAGAGTAATAGGATAATTTCTTTAAAGAAGTTTTTGCCATAAACATTTTCATTATTTCTTTTGCTAAATATTTTTGATTTTTAAAGATATCAATGATCGTTTGACCAACCTCATTAATTGAAAGAACTTTGCAAAATGATGCATAATCAAATAATGGAGTTTTTGATATTTGTGTCGAATTAAGAATTCCTTTCTTAAGCAAGTGGGTTTTTGAATTATTAGGAAGACAAGTGATAAATGTATTAAGAATTGTTGGATTAACTTTCAATCGACGTCGTCCATGGGTAACGGGTTTGGTTGTCCAAATATCTCTCCACAAAATTCTAACAGAAATTTCACACCAAAGACGATTTACTAATAAGCATGAATATAAAGAGGCTTTATCTTTCTCTAAATATTCGAAAATTTCATTAAGACAATCAGCAGGAAGTTGAAAAGGCATTATTGAGATTTTTTAACTGAAAAAAAAAAAAAAATTTGAATCGGCATTTATACTTGCGCCATCTGCAACCGTGTTACAAACATTTTCATTGAGAAAATTACACAAACTCTCATATAACGCAGATCATTTCTATATTATTGATATTGTTTGGCATAAAAAATGAACACTCAATTAGTCGTGTAATTATTAATTATGTTACACTGCGTTATGTTAGCTTTATATGCACTGATTCAAATCTTATTATTATACTAAGTTTCGCTCCTACCTCAGCTGGTGAACCGGGATCCGGTTGATCAACATTTTTGATTTGTAATCATTTGTAATCATCCGGACCCATGTCTTTTACCGTCATTATATGGAATCCACGTCGGATCCATTGGAAAATTAGTATAACCAGGTTTATTTTGACGAACCGGCTTAATCTGTGTATGTTAGGGAAAACCATCATCTAAACGTTCAAAATAAAGAACTAAATGCTCTTCTGTACTACGAAATCCCGAAGATCCCGGCATATTATCGCAAAATATTATAATAATCATAATTGTTTCAATAAATACGTATCAATAATAATATTTATATATTAATGAAAATCATTAATTATGTAATAAAAACGAGACATTTTTTTTGCGAAATTATAATAAAAAAGATAATGTGTTGGGATAATGAATGTTTGAATGTTGCAAAAAAAAAAAATGTCTAAACTTAATAAATATGTTCTGTTCTTATTATTTAAAGAATTACAAAGACGATTCAAAATCTCTCTTTTCATGTCTAATGGTTAACAGACTTTGGTGTGAGACGATAATTCCAATTTTATGGAGTTAGGAAATGAGTGACAGAAATAATTAAGCTTCAGGATTTGAATTTTCAGGATTTTGATCGTGGGGATTTGAATGGTTCCCACATGATTAACAAACAGAAATAATATGACAAAAATGAATTATTGCCTTATTCGAAATTATTGACAACCGAGAATCTTAACGAATATTTATGGAAATTTTCACCATAATTTTATCACACCAAAGATTAACAATTTTAATAACTTTCAATAACAGGAGTGATATCTCGATTGATTAGTAATAATAACTGAAGGTGTTCACAAAATGAAACAAATTTAATATTAATTATAAGGACAATGACGGACGAATTATATTTTTTAATAAGATTTATTTGTTGAGATTTGTCTTTCTTTGAAACTAGTACCTTAGCGATCATATAAGTATCAATAAGTAAATTGGTAGTGGCGTTAGTTTGATAATAATAATTGTATAAAATGTAACTTTATTTTCTAAGTAAATAACAATTTAATAATTATATACAATACATTTAATACAAAGTAATTAAAATAGTTTCAAATTTCTTAATGATACCAAGTTTTTTATATTTTTCGATCACTCTCATATTCCCTTCTCTATTCTCTAAACCAAACAATCCTTTATTAATAAAAGAAAACGGTCTTTGCGGAACACGATTTTTCCAATTAGTAAAAAATTCTTCTAAATCTCCTGGGACTAAATGTGAATCTGAATAATTAGTTAATTTTAATCTATAAAAATCCTTTGGTGAATATTTTGCTAAAGTCCCCAAAAGCTCTCTTTCACTTAACAAACTGAAATAATACCGAGTTTCAATACTTTCTAATTGTTGACAATTATTAAGTATCGCTTTTAATGTTTCTATTTTATCATAATTAAATAGGGCATATAATGATTTCAGATTTGGACAAAATTCAGCTACGGTTAATAATATTAAATTACTACTACTATTAATGTAAAATTCTTTTAAATTTTTTCCACTATTTTCCAATAACTTAATTAACACATCATCTTCTGGATATTCATATGGAAACTTTAAAATTTGTAATTGTGAAAAAGTAATATATTGTAACTTATTAAATCCAACAAAACAATCTTTATGATGAAATGATAAGACAAGTTCTTGTAAATTGGTGAATGTAGTAATAAATGATAGTTGTTCTGTTCTATTCCAATAATCATATTTTCTCCAATGAACTTTTAACCTAGTTAAACTTTTTGAATGTTCTGCTAATGAAGGTATAATATCTGTCCAATTTATTGTATTATATGTTCTTGTTCGTGATAAAGATAAATATTTTAAATTATTTTGTGAAGAAATTAAAATTTTTAAATCATTTGAAACTATATCTTTAAATTCTATAGTTAATGATTGAATATTACAACACATTTGGGATAACATATAAAAAAATTTGGTTTTAATATCAGAACTACAACTTAATTTTGAAAGATTTGATAAATAATCTTTTGCTCCAGGATAACGCAGAAATGACAAATTTATAGTGTTTGGATCTGTATAATAGGATAATTTCTTTAAAGAAGTTTTTGTCATAAACATTTTCATTATTTCTTTTGCTAAATATTTATGATTTTTAAAAACATCAACTATCATTTGACCAATATCATTAATCGAAAGAACTTTACAAAATGATGCATAATCAAATAATGGAGTTTTTGAGATTTGAGTTGAATTAAGAATTTTTTTCTCAAACAAGTGGATTTTTGAATCATTAGGAAGACAAGTAATCAATGTATTAATAATTGATGGGTTTACTTTCAATCGACGTCGTCCATGAGTAATGGATTTAGTAATCCAAATATTCCTCCATAAAATTCTAACAGAAATTTCACACCAAAGACGATTAACTAATGAACATGAATATAAAGAGACTTTATCTTTCTCTAAATACTCAAAAATTTCATTAAGGCAATCAGCAGGAAGTTGACAAGGCATTTTAATATTTTTGTAATTGGTAAAGAAAAGGAGGAAAAAAAAAGTACAAGTCGGGAGTCGGCGCTTTATATTTTCACGGTGTTACGGGGCTTGGCGATTAAAGCCACGTTACACATGCTAAGGTCTAACCATTTAAACATTGAGCACCCCTATTGTTACATTTCATTTGATCATTACTATATTATTGATTTTGTACACGTGAAAAAACTTGAATGCCATATTAGTTCTTATTGTGTAAATATTAATTATTAAGTTGCAGCAGAATCTGTCATATTATTGGACCTTGATTTATTACGATGTGCGAGAATTAAGGTCGGGATAAAAACTGGTGATTACTTTCTTTGCATATTATTTTGTAAAGATAAATTGTTTATATTAGTATTAATTCTGGTAAAAAATGTTTAATTTTACACATCCACATTAGGGTTAAAGGTTAATTTTCAAGTTATCATTAAAATAATTCTATATTTTTGACTAAATTAATAAAATAAAGGTATTATAAAAGGCACCCAATCATTCTAAATTGAAAAGATATTGTACATTTTACGCTAGTTAAAAGGTATGGAATTCAATTTCATAAGGTTTAGTCATATTATATTATCGAATTTAACGTTAATAAGCATATTTTTCATTTTTCGAAAAATTTGCCATGAGAATTAAACTGGTGATTAATAGATTGGTTGTCATTTTATAATTTATTTATGTTATTTATAATCGATCCCGAATTCCTTCGCTAAAGATATTTTTTTTTGATTCGAGCAAATAAAAGAATAAAATGAATGGCGACGAAGACTTACCAATAATATAACTGGAGAGCGTGATGCTAGTCGAAACCAGTTGGGGATTGTTAATGTACAACTTGCTCATGCTAATTAATCGGGTGCAGTTTGGGATCCAGACATTGAAAAATAAAAAATAGTAAATCGAAATGTTAATAGCGAATTAGGTGTAGGCGTAATATTGAGAAATGTTATTTTTATTTTTACACACAATAATTACGATATATCTCTGATGTACTTACAATAAGAATTCTATCATTCGAATTAATAAATAAATAAATAAGTCAATATTGCGCGAATAGATTAACGATTATTATTACGACAGCAATTTTTTTTAAAAAAATGAGCGTTTAATAGGAACGAATTACTTTTTATTTTAATAAAGACTTTATGTGCTATGAAGACAATGAAACTAAGATTCGTAATTTTCCTAGCGTTCGAAAACTCGCTAATAATAATTATGCAATATACAACTTTATTCATAATAATAAATAATTAAATACAATGTATTAATATAAAATAGTTTCAAATTTTTTTATAATACCGAGCTTTTTATATTTTTCAATCACTTTCATATTTCCTTCTTTACTTTCTAAACTATTATTCCATCTTCTAATAATAAAAGAAAATGATTTTAATGGTACACGATTTTTCCAATTAGAAAAAAATTCTTCTAAATCTTTCGGAACTAATTTTGAATCTGAATAATTAATTAATTTTAATCTATAAAAATTTTTTGGTGAATATTTTGCCAAAGTTTCCAAAAGTTCTTTTTCACTTAAAAAATCATAAATATATTGAGTTTCAATACTTTCTAATTGTTGACAATCATTAAGAATTATTTTTAATGTTTCTATTTTATCAAATTTAAATAAGGTATATAATGATTTTAAATTTGGACAAAATTTAGCTATAGATAAATTTAATGAATCACTACTATTAATATAAATTTCTATTAAATTTTTTCCATTATTTTCTAAAAATTTAATTAATATATCATCATCTGGATATGCATATGGAAATTTTAAGATCTTTAAATGTGGAAAAGTAACAGATTGTAAATTATTATTAAGTTCATCAAAATAATATTTATAACGAAATGATAAAACAAGTTCTTGTAAATTTGTAAATCTAGTAACAAATGATAATGGTCTGTTCCTATAATATTCACTCCCATATATTTTTAATTTAATTAAAGTACTCGAATGTTTTGATAATGAAGGTATAATATCCGTCCAATCAGCAACACCATACGTTTGTGATAATGATAAATATTTTAAACTATTTTGTGAAGAAATTAAATCCTTTAATCCATTTGAAACCACACTTTTAAATTCTATAGTTAATGATTGAATATTATGACATATTTGTGATAATTTATAAAAAAATGCGGGTTTAACATTAGAATTACAACTAAATTTTGAAAGATTTCTTAAACAATCTTTTGCCCCAGGATAACGTATAAATGATAAATTGACAGTATTTGAATTAGTATAATAAGATAATTTTTTTAAAGAAAATTTTGTCATAAACATTTTGATTATTTCTTTTGCTAAATATTTATGATTTTTAAAAACATCGACAATTATTCGACCAATTCCATGAATTGAAAGAACTTTACAAAATGATGCATAATCAAATAATGGAGTTGTTTTTGAGATATCATTTGAATTAAGAATTCCTTTTTCATATAAATGAATTTTTGATTTATTAGGAAGACAAGCGATCAGTGTACTGAGAATCGATAATCCAACTTTTAATCGATGTCCATAGTCAACAGGATTAACAATCCAAATATTTCTCCATAAGATTCTAACAGAAACCTCACACCAAAGACGATTAACTAATAAGCATGAATGTAAAGTAACCTTATCTTTCTCTAAGTATTCAAAAATTTCGTTAAGACAATCAGCAGGAAGTTGACAAGGCATTATTGATATTTTATAAAAGAAAAAAAATAGGGCGTTTAAAATTTTTTTTATTCTGCATTTTTATGTTTACGCCGTTTACTAGTACTGTGTTACATCCATTTCATTGTAAATATCTAACATAAGAAATAGGCTAGCTTTAATAAGTAATAGGCTTAGCAAACTAAACTAATTTAGGTTTTTCCGAAACTAAAAAAAAAAGAAGTCTATAATGGGAACTCATTATGTCGATCAGCATCTGACGCGCGCGAGCTCATGATCGTACACTAAATTGTATCCCGTTAATAAAGCGTACATTATTTCGTCATTTAGTCATTGAATTTTGCTCATGATTTCCTAGTTTTAAGCATTTGAGTAATTATATTATTTAAAATTTTATAATAATCATATTACGTAACTTATGTTGAATTAAGTATATAACAATTAGAATGTTTGTTATACTGTCACAAAAATGATCTGCTGCTACTCATTCATAGAATACGATTGTCTTAAGTTAGAGAAAAGATATCTTGCTTAAGAAAGGTTAGGTTGATACTAGTACCCTGGGATATTATGTGGACAATAAATATTGCAGGGAGTATACGCAGTGCTGCTAATGTCATATTTTTTATTTGCTTAATTTTGACGGGATTTTCAATAAGTCATATGTTACGATTATTTTTTGGATAAATTGGGCAATATTTAATTATGAAAATTCTTAATGAGATCATCGTCAACTATATAAATCGTAACATTTATTATATTTCAGAAACAAAAGTTTTAATTGACGGTAATATATAAAGCTAATAGGGAAGATGAATATTTTGATTGGGATGACATTATTGAAAAAATGATGAAATATTAAAATGTATATCGCGAAGTAATTGATAAAATGAAAATTATCAACGTATATTATTATTATTGTGATTTTTCGTACTAAAAAATTTTTATAAAGATCACATGTTGAATTTGCTTATTTAAACCTTGCGGAGAGCTGTAAGTATATTGCTCGGGGTCCTATTATTTCACCAATAGTCAACTTACCGACGAGAGTTCGCCGAAAATCATTTCACCTGAATTTTATTTCTTTACTGTAATTTAAAGATCATTCTTTATCCACACCATATGTAATATGAAATTATACGTTATAATTAAATTAATTAAATAATTGTATTTAGTGTTTATCATGAAATAATATCGAGTAATAAAAAATTAATAATCTTTTTATTAGAAAATGTTATTTATATAGCATTTATAACCCTGTGATGAAATGATCCTGTCGGTAAGGTGATTGTCGAGCGAGACGATCTTCGGGAGTCTCATTAAAATATACAGTAGATGGACATGGTGCTGTGATAACTGGAATATATTAAATTCGCAAGAAAAATTTTATAAATTAAAGTTATTTAATTATTCGAAATTGGATTAAAAATTATGAAAAAGAATCGTAAATTATAAAAGTTTTGTATTATCAAAAACTTGAAGACTTTAAAGGAATTTCGAACGTAAACTTCAAAAAATAATTAGTGCACCTAAAGTTTTCTATATGGCTAGATAAGTTAATTTATAAAATGACCTCAACTAACATAACATTTAGATTATCTAATGTCGAAAATACGCAAAAAATAACAAGGCTTTTACTCAAGGGATTAAGTATTCTAATTTTTTTTTATTTAGTCGTTCCAAATGTAAATGAACAGGAATTAAAATATTGGATAAGGCGAGTTATAAAACTGATGAATGATATTTACTACCATTTTGGTTTTTTTCTTAATTTAAAAAAAGAAAAATGGGATTTAGAATTAGAAAATTTTAGAAATCGAATTTGATTAATTAAATTATTGCTTTACCCTCGTAAACGTCGATCACGGGACCAGATTTTCTATTGACAATAAAGTTACCATCAAAAAACCAGAGTTGTGCACCAACCTAATATATAATGATTTATCAATAATTACAACACCAAGAAAAGAATTAAAATAATTAATAAAGCATCATTTTTTTATCAGAATATTAAATGTGAAACATTACGTTAGGGTATCTTAGTATATTAAATGATTTTAGCACTAGAGCCGGCTTCAACTTCAAGAATATTTCCAGAATATTCAATAATAATTGATCATTCTTCAGAATAATTCCTTAAAAAGTTAATTTTGTTAATTTTAAAATACGAAATTGTTTCTACCAAGAGAACTGTTCGGCAAACGGAAAATCATTTTAGCCAGTTGCGCACTTGCGCTTAGGTATTTAAAAATAATTAAAAGATCAGCAAATAAATTGTGACCGTGAAATCGGGTATCATAACCATATGAGTAATTGATCACTTACGGTAGTGCAGGGCGTCGGTTTTTCTTTTTTTATTTGTAATTTTTTGTATATGGTTTTGTATTGTATATTACTTTTAATGAAATTGTAACTTAATAAAAAAAATTAATAAAAAAAAAAATTTTTATCGGCTACGAATTGTACCGATTTGTTTTTACAATATTTAATTGTAGAAGACTAATATTTTTTTATCAATAAAATCACGATTTCTCGACATCCATTTTTCTCGACGTAACCTTTTCCCATTTCCAGATTTCTTTTACCGTAACAGTTATCACCACACAACCGTCATAGTGTTCTCAAATAATACCTCTCTATATATTACAAAGTAATTAAACTCTCAAAACGAAAAAATGTAACTTTGGTTGGGTATATAGTATTTAACAATAATACTATAAATCGCAAATTTTAAATTGTTTTATATAACTATACAAATTCTTTACAACTAATAGATATACAAAATAAACTCGGCAAAAATAATCTTCTATTTAGAAAGTAGTAATTGTTGACCATTTATTATTAATATTTAATACTTTTTAAATATAAATTAAAATCTCGTTAATGTTATTAATTTCATTTACAATATTTCAAATTGATAAATAAATTTGATGATATTCCTAAACCTTAAAATAATTTGTAATAAAATTTCATGGAACTTTTAGCCGTAAAATTCCATAAAGAATTTCTTTATTAGTAACATCGATCAAGAATAATTCATGATCAGCATAGGGCTTAGATTTCAGGAACGGCAATAATGACAATCTTTCAACTTAAGAATTGTTTAAAAAAAAAGGAGTATAACGAAAAATTTTAATTGGTTTTTGTTATTTGATCTTTTTTTAATCCTCTTTTTGATTTCACAAATTTTTTGGAGGACTACATTTGTCTATTTTTTATTTAAAACCAAAATGAACCGTGTAGTTTGTGACTTAGTTAATTCTACGCAAAGTAATCCAAAGATTATTGTATTAGTAAAAGACAGAAATCGCAACGAGAAACATTATTGGTGTTGTAAATATAGAAAAAAACTAAAATGTAACGGAAGAGCTGTAACAATTCTGGATATATTGGCAAAATCCAGTGAACGTAATCATGCGCTAGAAGCAAATAGAGTAGATGTAACTAGAAAAGTTAATATGGTAAAGGTCTCAAATAATACAAAATGCTGTAATTAACATGCTTCAAGAATCTTATTCCTATATGCCAAACCGTGAAGCATTGCGCAGACAAATATCACGTGTTAGAAATATAAATATGCCTCTGAGATTTTCACATGCATTTGATCAAATTAAACCTCTAATGGCTTCAAATGCAACTCAACTTGTCCAATACTTTGAGGAAAACTAGTACGTTCATGGTAAAATTAGGCGCCAGATGCCTAGAAGTGGAACTGTTATTCGGAATCCACACAATTTCCACCAGAACTCTGGTCAGTATATGAACTTATTGAAAATGAATATCCCAGAACTCAAAATAATATCATGGTCGAAGGGTGGCACCAACGGTGGAGTACTGTAATTGAGAGACTGTATTCTATCATTGACGAAATGCATAAGGAAGCATTACCAAACAGACAAACAGAACTACAAATTGAAAACATTCTCCCTATAAAAAAATTCTGGAAAAACTCTGATAAATGATCATTTTTCTAGTTTTTATTCCGAAGAAACTCAGACATGTGATCATTTTTTCCAAAAAATTTTTTATTAGGGTTGAAGGGTGGCACCAACGGTGGAGTACTGTAATTGGGGGACTGTATTCTATCATTGATGAAATGCGCAAGGAAGCATTGCCAAACAGAACTGCAAATCGAAAACATTCAGTCCCTATAAAAAAATTCTGGAAAAACTCCGATAAATGATCATTTTTCTAGTTTTTATTCCGAAGAAACTCAGACGTGATCATTTTTCCAAAAAAAATTTTTATTAGGGTTGAAGGGTGGCACCAACGGTGGAGTACTGTAATTGGGAGATCATTTTGTATTCTATCATTGATGAAATGCGCAAGGAGTAGTGCCAAACAAAACTACAAATCGAAAACGTTCTACCTTATAAAAAAAATTCTGGAAAAACTCCGATAAATGATCATTTTTCTAATTTTTTATTCCCAGGAAACTCAGACACGTGATCATTTTTCCGAAAAATTTTTTATAGTCTTCGTGACAATACCTGAAAATCGCATTTTCAATAGTTGTGATGATTATTTCCTTTTAGATTATGCGCATACTATTTCTCTTTAATTTTTTTTCAATTTGTAAGTTTTTACTTGTAATACTTTATTAAATTTATAGTAAATATGATTCCTTTCGCCTGTTTAATTTGTTTAATTTGAGTGTTTTAATTATGCTATGTATAAAAAAGCATTAAAGATATTTTAATGATAGTCTCAATAAGATAAATTACGTGATAAAATAAAACAATAAAATCATTCTTTCATTTATTTAATAAAAAAAAATTTTAAGAAAAATATTACGCAAAAAGCATAAAATTTAATTTTTTTTTTTATTAATTATTTATATATCAAAAAAAAATTTTCAAGTAATTTTATTTTTATTTTCATTTTTTTCACAGTTAAATCAAGTATTTTTTTTTCGTAATTTGATTTCAGGAAAATGTTATTTCGGAATTTTGTCTTTCGGGATATTTATCATCTGCGGGAAAATCATTATCATCAGGAAAAGGTTACGTCTGGAAAATGGATGTCGGAAATCGGTCCGACAATGAAAAAAATAAATATGAACCTAAATTTTTGCATTATACAGAAATTTATTACGTAACCTCATAATTTATTTATTTATTATATAAATGTTAAAAAACATAAAAAACAAGTAACGTAATAAACGTTTATTTTTAAATTCATAAAAGGCATAAAAAAGAAAATACATAAATAAATAAAATTCTTAAAAAAAAATATTCCATATTTGCGATACTTGCGGCACCACTATTGGCACTATAGCATTGGCATTCGATATGACGAGCATATCGGAAACTGATCTCATTTTTTGTACGGTGCATACAATAATAGTATACATATATGGTCTATGATAGTTATATTCGACCATGAAGAATACACTGATAAAATTTCAGAGTAAACAGTCAATAGTCAAGTCCTTTAAGCTCTTTATTCCACCGAGTTTACTAGGAAGAACTTTAGAATTACAAACAAGTCAGTATATTGGTTTTAATAACCTTTAAAGACCAAAATATTAATAAAACTCACAAAAAAACTTTTTATATTCACGTGAGCAAGATTGAGGAAATTAAACCTCTGTTATTCTGATACGACGACTACGACGTCCGGATCTCAAAGTTTGAAATATTGGACGTAAAAAGTTGAGGAAATTCATAGATGGAGATTGTATGCTTATAAAATTTTTCTCATATTTAATAAACTTAATTATTGCTTATTTTATTATCATATGTTTTTAACTTTTTTGAAGAAAAAATTTCGACCATTTATATATGAAAAAAAAAACTGCGATATCTCATGTTCTCATCAGTAAAATCTGTTTAATCAATACTAATCGCAGATTACATCATTAATTATACCTTTAATAAAGTCATTGAAACGCCAATACTAAGAAATCTTTTTAGAAAACTCTTATCCGATTATAAATTTCATTAATTAAATTGATTATCAATTAACTTTATCTCTTTGTAGAATTTTTTACTATTCCAAAATTATATAACTTATATAACTTATTGTATGCAGTATTGATTTTGAATGCGTTCTGCAGCTGTGGGTTTGAATATGCCATAAATTTTTTTGATTATCTTAGAAAAAAAAACAAAATAAATAAAAATTAAAAAAATAAAATAAAGTAAAATGTAATAATATATTTCTGTGACACACATTTGCTTATCATTTGAACTTTATTTTTTTCTTGTAGATCTTGGCAATATACAGAGTGGTACACCAGCATTATCAACAAAATTTACCTACGTGATCTGCTAAATATTTGCATAATGCCGGCCAAAAGTCACGTGTATGAAATTTCCTTTTTCGCGTTTTAACAAGCGATGGTAAAGAGCGTCCATAAGTTTGTTCCGGACTTCTAAAAAGGATTAATTGAAAATGTAAGAACAATAGGATCATCAAATGCATATTTAAATGACAATTTTTTCAGGTAATGAAATTCTGTAAAAGGAATAAAAATTCGGATAAAAAAAATTGTTTTTTTTATACTTTTATAACGATGAATTATAAATCATAATGATATAAAAGCATATGTGAAACATGATAAAAATATCTTTCTCATGATTTTATAAATTTTTGTAACAAACAAATAAAGATGTTATGAGAATTTTTTTTTTTGATTCTAGCAGATTCCAAATAATAAAAATTATTCAGATTACTAATAATATTTTTTTTTATTCTTTATTATAAAAAAAAATAAATAAAATTTATATATCAGAAGTTTTCATGCATATGGCGTTTTTAACTGCACAGATAAAATTTAAATTTTTTTTTTTTAAAAAAAAAATTCAAGTCACCAGGTCAGATGCCTCATCAAAGAAAAAAAAATCATCAATGTGAACAAATTTAGGTAAATTATTCCTTTTTATTTTGCTTAAAAAAGTTATCAAAATATCTGATCATTGTTGAACATTTTATCCCCAATAAATATAACCAAAGATAGAACGTCATGAACGCATATAACATAACATTTTAACTATGATGGGATCGATTTTTTTTTTAAAAAAAAAAAAAAAAAATGGGAACAAATAATCAAAATACAATGAATTCTCAGATTCTAATATTCGATTTTCCAATTTTATAAATCAAAAAAAATCTTAAATTTTGGATTTTGGACACAAATTTCAATCTCTGTGGCGCAGCGATTTGATGAAACAAAACGGTGTGTTTTATATATTTTGACATTTTTCAAAAATATTACTATATAATTTTTTTCATAATTTTATATAATTTATATAATTGATTATTTTTTTCAGGTAATCTAGTATTAATTCTCTTTTCTATTTAATGTAATTTTTCTCTTTTTAACATGGTATGAAGTTCATTTTGAGAACTTTTTTACCAACTCTTTTATAATTTATAGTCAGGTCGTAACTCGTTGAATTTTTATAATTTATTTTAAAAATATTCTTTCAAAATCACATAGGAAGTAACGTACGCAAACAACGAATTAGGATATATGTGGAATTCACTCATGTACGCTTCCGTTGGACATTGTCCAGTTAGTAATGAAACACTTCAGTTAATATATCGAAGTCATAATTGCACTTATTAATAATATATTATTTTGACCTAATGTTAGGTGATTTTAATTACCGCGGATTTTGCATAAATTTAATGTTAAAGTCATATTATTGACATTACTTGGAGCGTTGAGAACGTGGAATATGCGCAATAAAAATTTGATGAATTCCAGTTCCTTGATGTTAAATCCATCTCTATCCCGAATTTTCGCCAAACTCTCGATTCTAATGATGTTTAGTATAACTACATGTTTCCTTAAAAAATAATTTTCAGTTAGACGATTTTTATGTAAGTCTTAATTTAAAAATTTATCATTACCGTATTTGTTTTTCTTTAGAACGGTTGATTACAGAACAATTCAATTGGGCGATTTTTTTCCGTAGGAAAGGGAATAAACTTTTTTCTTGTGAAAAATATTATTATTAATTCTTAATGGGATGTATAATCTTTATCGGACAATTTAATAAATTTAATCAAACTAATCAGACGATCTTAATAACTGATGCAGAACGGCCAAAGAGATGTGGAAAAAATGCTTCTGGATTATTCATCAGGTTCTTTAGAGGAAACAGGATTAGAACCAACTTCTTTATTTTATTTTTTTTATTATTTTTTTTTTGGCGGACTCGATTTCGAAAGTAACTAACGTTCGTTTTATCTTTTTTTTGTAGGTCCAGGAAGCCGAAGAACTCAATTTCGAAGGTAAACTTCGATTTTTTTTTATTCTTTATTTTTTTTTGTTTTTTTTTTATTTATTTTTTTATTTTTAGCGAAACGTTACTAACGTTTTGATTATCTTTTTTTTTTAGGTTCAGGAAGTCGAAGTTGTGTATTCCGGTCTTTCATTTCGAAAGTAAACTTGATACGACCATAACGAGCCTAAACTGATTACTTGGTTTGTGACAATTTGAAACAACTGCAAATATCGACTATCTTTTTTGTATAAAATTTCCGAGGAATTAATTAGGCATCGTGAATTTACAAATGTCTTAATCTGTAGAATTAATGGGTTCCATCAGTAAAAATGATCGAAGAAAGGAATATATTTTTTAAAATCATTAAATTATCCCTTAACGAATTTCTAGAACCAACAGACGAATGTGCACCTCTTCCTTTATCCTATGTTGCAAAGATCATCGACAGTAAGGTTAATTTATTCCTGACACTTTATGCCTCGTATAAACTGATGGAGTGATGGTCATTTTATTCTATTCTTAGTAGTATGAGCCGTAGACAGTTTGGCCCTGTAAAAAATCTGTTCCGTGTTTTATCTTTCCATGCTTTTTCCGTGAATGTATCATTTTCATGGAATTAATAACCTCAAATCATGGAAATTTTCATCTCGTTAACACGGATATCCGTGAATGTATCATTTTCACGGAATTTTTACGGAAGATACGGAGAAATAATGGAAATATTCGGATAAAAATTTTTTATAGGGTGGACGAACGAAAATATAGTGAAGACATTAATATAAACACGACAAATTTCGTTCAGTTATTATAACTACGAGTAATTTTATTGAATAAAGAATTCATCCGAAAGACCTTTAAATGTGATTCTTATTGATGAAGTGAAGAATTAGTTATCCGAATTTAATTTTTACTATAAAATATGTGTTACAACTATGGAAAATTTTTCATACTGTATTTTAGTAATGAATATGATTGCATTGAGGTGCATTAAATCATATAAAAATTTATTAATATATATACGATCTTTCATGATTAGAATTTTTGGTATGAAAATTGATATGATGGTTAGATTGTTGATAAAAAATAAATTGTCTAAAGATAATTCTAAAAACGGTTAAAGCCAATACATAATAAATTTTCTTTCTTTTTTTTTTAACTAAACTAAAATCTCTCCTCTATATTTATAAATAAAGATTAATACTAATTGACTAATTCTACCGATGGAATTAGTAAAGTGTAATCAACCTGCAATGTCCTGCATCACCAAATTTCCAAGAGATCATCCCTGGTCAAAATTCCAAAATTTACTTAAAATTGACGTAAATGTCCAATTAGATTTGTCCATTAACGGTTAATTTACATGTACGTCCATTGGAAACCGTTTGTAACAATTCGTATAACGGAATTTTAAGGAACTTCCACGAGCGTTCAATGATATAATTGATATTTGATTTTTTTTTTAATACACATTCAATCCACTCAACTTATAAGTCAAAAAAACATACGTTTTGAATCAAAACTTGAATATCGTAGTGGTTATAACCGCGAAAAAGTATTACTTAAGGTCCATGGTTCAGTATCTTAAGGTGAGATATATATTATTAAAAGATCCTTAAAAAAAATTAATTTGATATATAAAATATTTTAAATTAAATTTTATATTCACTCACTAACATAAACAGGCGTCCATATTACCCAATCCTAACGGTTTATAAACGTATAAAATATACGGTTAAACTTACGGAGGGTCCGTCAGTCGACTCGTCTAAAATTACGTGTCCTAATGATATAACACTATAACATCGCAACTCATGTTACCTCTTCAGCTTCACTAAGATCAAATAAGGAATAAAATTATTATGTCGTCATGAACATCAACTTCAATATTTTTTTTTATTTACCTCAATTGTCCATGCATTGAACATCAATATTTTATTTATCTCAACTGTCCATGCGCTGAAATAGAAAACAGGATGTAACCACACCACATGGCACTGGCGCACTGCTCAACGTCAGCAAAAAATGGGGTAGCTACTTAATATTCAGGCAGCCTAATGAGTAATAACTGAAGACAAAATTTCACATCCAATTTCGTTTTTTCTAAACAAAGTTTAAAACCATTTCATTATTCAGAAACCTATTTCTATAATAAAGAACTTTTTTCCTTTCAAATAATTGAAATTCCGCCAGTTCAAGACTAATCCTATAACTTATTTAATAATAAAGGTTATAAAATTTTATTATTTCAAATAATAATTTATAAAAAAAATTTAAAAATGTTTAATATGTTACAAACGAAAATGATAAAATATATATAAAAACTGATTGATAATAGATAATCTTTTCTATAAAAGGTAAAAATTTTTAAACAAAAGAAAAAATTTTGTATTACCTATCAATGTTACATATTACTTTCCATTATGTCCGAATTAAGAAATGATCTCAAAAATCAGCAAATCAGGTATATTATAATTTTAATACTAACTTAAAATGGTATATATCAGCAGTGGCTAAAGCTTTTTCTAAACTATTTTGGGTCTTATATCATGCAAAGTTAGAACTTAAGATTATTTTTTAAAAAAAAAATCCAGAAAAATTTCTTTAAGGAACAAAAATATATATATAATAATTTTATATTTAAAGATTATAACGTAAATAATGTAAAATATTCACTTTATTTTATATAAAGTTTTGGAAAATAATGTTACTGAAAAGTAATACATGTCATGTCATAAAAAATTAGGTTCGAAGTTTTATCTCGTTTATAATTAATGCTTTATAATTGTGCAATGTTTATTCGTTTGTATTACAATGTAACTTTCAATATTTGTATTACAGAAACTTTTCAATCATTAGCTCCTTGCTTGGTTATATATGGATTAAGTATAGATAAGGATTATCATCTCATCAAGTAACTCCTATTGAAGAACTTTTAACTAATTATGGAAGCCAATACGTAATGATGAAATATAATTAAGATTATTTGAGTTAGAAAAAACAATTCAATGTCACAATTGATTATTTCCGGTTATTTTATCACATGACACTTTCAGCCACATTAATTATTAACAAAATTATCGTTATATCACGATGAACATTCTAAAAATCTATGTATCGTTAAGTAAGTAATAAATAAAAATTTTATTAATCGATTTGTAAGTTGTAACTAAACTATATTTATCTTATTAATACAAATTTACGCGAAGAGAAAAAAAAATTGATATCTAATAAAAAAAAAATTTCATCTTATAAGTATAAAAAAAAATGAAAAGTAAACTATCTATAAATTGTAATATTGATAATACTCCGCTGATAAATTATTTAAATAATTTAAAAAACATAAATTACAAATCCATTGAAATGTAGTAGTAAGGTATCCACATATTTGACATGGATTTTGAATTATAATGATGGGAGCGGGTTCTTCATATTCGTTTTCGATGGGGATTTGTTCTGCTGGATATTGACTTAAAGCATGCTTTTGGCGCCATAGTTCCTTTTCGTTTTCTGATAAAGCGTTCCACTTCTCTGACATCATCTTACTAAAAGCCGTCATCTGAATTCTAATAGGTCCGTATTCTTTCAACATCTCGTTTCTGTAAAATATAAATACACCGGCTTTTCTCTTGCTTTTTTCAATAGTGTATGGGACAAATCGAATTGATTTCATAATTTTATTTTAATTTTAAAGGAATTATAATCGTTATATATATATATATATTATTATTTTTTTTTATTTTTTATTTTTTTTTGGAACTTTTTGGCGAGGTGAAAATAAATCTAATCGTTTTTATACTTTTAGAGAACATATTCACGTATTGAATTGCGCCAAATAACGATTCAACACATACTTTGAATTTATAATACTTACGTATGTATTTTCATGCGTACAATAAATAACCGAAGTCCGAGGAATACTTCCTAAATACATTGATATTTCTTTCATTATGTACTCATGATTGATAATACACACTATTTAAATAAAAGTATGTAAGAATGATACGTGAAAGAATCGTGAAAGAATATAAAAATTTGATAATTATAACAAAAAGGAAATAATTATTACATATTTGTAAGACTATAAGAGCGATATCCGAAAGATTAAACCAAATATAAAATTTGATAATTATAAGATAAAATAAAAGCCATATTAATTTCAATGAATAAAAGTTATACAATAACGAATCATGATTTGACTTTACGGAAAAGTTTAAATTAATATACCGCTGTATTTATAGAAGTAATATATATTATTAGATAATTAAATTTATAATTAGTATAATTAGTTCATATGTATCCTAATTTGGTGAATATAAAATTTATCCTTCCATCGGCTTTAGTTTGTTTGTACAAAAAATAATTGTTTCCATTTATTTAATATATCAAATATTTCTTTTATTCAGCCAGTTGGAAATGATTGAAAAAAAAAAGTCAAAATAAGGAAATAACTGAAAGGAATAGAGTTCTAAAAAAGTTTATATAAAATTTAAGGAATACGCAAGTATTAAAATACGCGCTTAAATTCAAATATCTCTATTACAATAATTGGTTGTACGAATATGACGAATATGATCAACGATGGGTTTATTGTATGCACAGAATTCTTTATCCGCAGCACTAAAACATTAATGTGATTCTTATTACTTTGTTTTTATTTTAAATTTAGTATCTTATAGACCTACAAATAAGATTTCATTATTTCATTATTTAAATTACACAAAAAAAATATATAATATATAATTACGTAACGATATGATATTACAATTACAATTTTGTTACCCTATAAGAAATGCAGATATATTGACATTTATTACGTAATATCCATTTATTATTATAAGTATATTGCTATACCAGATACCCCCACATATATAAATATATATAATCTTATGTTACACTGATATATTGTAAGACATTCAAATACCCTAAAATATTACGTAACAAATGTCATGGCCCTTAAATAAAAAATGATACTTTTACAAAAAAAGAAACCAATTTCGGCCGAATATTTTTTTTGACGATTATCCCATATCCATTAAAGTAATCCGGCCGAACGTCTTTTTTTTTTTTTTTGATTTTTTTTTTTTGATTTTATTGGTTAAATTTTTTTTTTAAAAAAAAAAAATATTTTTTTTTTAAGAGAATCAAAAAAAGTCGTTCTGACCGGTTATTTTAACGGGTATTGAATAATCCGTCAAAATATCCGGAAAAAAAAATTATAGAAAAAAATGATTTTATCAATTAAATATTTTTTTTTTTAAAAAAAAAAAATCGTTTTTATTAATAAATTCTTCATCGGATTTACAGTGTTTTGCGCCACATTAAACGAACATATTACGAAATGAAATTTCAATAAGAAATACTAGCTCTCCTCATGCAGCTAAAAAACAGAGAAAAGTAACGCCCGCTGACTGAATCTAGCTGTTTGGATTATAAACAACCAGTAATAAATAGCATTAAATTTTATTGGTTTATCAATCAAATGTTCGAAAAGAGCATTTAATATGATATCACATGATGATCAACATACTATAAATGCCGTTGGGACAAAATTATGAAAATCGAAATTTCGAAATTTCGAAATTTTGTCAATGTGATGCTTGTACTCTAAAAAATGGTTCAGGAACGAAATTTTGATATTAAACGTCTTGGCTTTATATATATATTAACTTGATTGAATTTCTTTAGTTACAAGTTTGGTATTTTATCAATATAGTAGTTCTTTTGCATTAAAAAAATCGTTTATATAAATCACATCATTAATTATACTTTAATTAAAATTTAAAATCATTGAAACGCCAATGCCAAGAAATCTTTGATCTTTTTATATTCCTAAATAATATTCAAAATTTCAAAGCCAGTGATGTAACTCCTTTAAACATGATATATCTTTAAACAACGGAAATCTTAGTACAATTATTCTGTTATTCTGTTTAACTTACTTTATGATATATATATCACCTTAGGGGTACTATATACTTTGCTTTAAGAGGGGAATACACCAAATTTATGGGTATATGGTACACTAATATAGGTATTTTAGTCAACCAATAAGTTGAGCTGTTTGAAACATTTAATGATCATATGAATTTTCATAACGGATTATTTAAACTGGTCTAAACTCATTAATTGATTATTTTAAATCAGTTTAAAAATATCAATATCAATATACACTTCTTTGATTATGTGAATAAAACAATGCGTAGTAAAAATTTTGATAAATATAGCGCAATGTAAATAAAAAAATTGTTGATTGTTTAAATTGATCTCCCAGAGATTATCTGAGAAATTATACCTGTAAAGAAAATTATCTCTATTGTGAATGGACTATTAGTAATAAATATTAAACAATGAGAGGGTATTGCTTCAATTAATGACTGTCCTTAGATTCCAACTAGTTGTTCCAAGGGACTGGAAACGTTGCGAATTTGACAATTACAGTCAGACCTCTATGTACCGATATCCTATGTACCGATAAATTGCCTGTACCGATAAATTTTCTGTCCCCTCATTGTACTGATATTTTATATAGTTTCACGATGTAACATGTACCGATACTTTTCTATAATTACAGTAATACATAGTAAGATGTAAGGTTACACTGGTATTAATTCGGGCCAACACTAAATTTGGCCAGAGTTAACATAAAGGTTCCATTTAAATCACATGACTTTTTAATATATTAGTTTGCATAATGCTGGCAAGAATTGGATTTTGGCCCGTATTATGATTCACTAATGACAAGGATAATTTGATATACCGATATATTTTCCCAAAACAACAGTATCGGTACATAGAGGACTGACTGTACGTGTTAACGACTTGCACCTTTGTAAAAGAGACCCATGTGCAAGAAAGTATTCCATTTCTGATTTCACATAGTACGAAAACAATCATTCATCTCTAAACGCATCAACATGTTTGAGAAAATATTTTCCAGTTGATCGATGAATATTGAATTATAAATACCTAGTTAATTATGGACAATCTTTACAACATTCATGAAGGAAATTAAGCGTACTTGTCGTCTTTATCGAAAAATCGAAGAAAACTCTAAGGAATTTGTGATAGATGTCTTCATCAGCAAAATATTGTGAAAAAATGTTAAGTTCTCAGATAAAGATTGTTACTCTATAATTCTTTGAAAGGTGGAAATCTATAATAGTGATAATGAGGATTTTCAATCAGAGACTGGATATTGCCCAAAACTTGTTCTAAAATACACTGAAAATGTGAATATTTGAGGACCGATAGTGATTTTTGGCAGGAACAGCCTTCTACTGATTTTACACATTTCATTATCGATTTGACCCTAGTTCTACAAAGAATGTGTGTCATTTAATAAGAAAATCGTATTTTAACAATTTTGGTTAAAGACTCTGATGAAGGTGGTAGTCCTGAACGGAAAGAAATTAATAAAAAGGAAGGTAGCTACTAGCTCATCTACAGGTATTTATGTTTTATCAATAGTCGCATTGAAAAATGCAGGAGCTAGTGGCTTAGAAACATCTCAATCCAATGATCCCACTTCTAAGAATAACACAAGTAGATGCCTTAACGCTAATTGAGTTTACGTGATATGTAGTATTAAGCCAACCGATGTTACACTAAGGCAGTCTAATTATACGATAACAGATACATCAAAGAGAGCAGTATTATATGTTACAAACGAAATATCAAAGAGCAAATCGATGAACATATATTTCGAACAAAAAGGAATACAAGGTAGATGCTTTTGTTGTTTTGAATGATAATCATAATCCATTTAATTGTAAGATAAGACCCAAACATCATTCTATAAGACCTTTCTTGAAGAAAATTTTCCAGATTTAGAATGGCTATTAATTTATGAAAGTAATCAGATAAAGAAAGTTCATCATCGTTCAGCTCTACCAGTCGGTCATGGGCCATCCCTTCATTCAAATTCTTCAAAAATTTCTCGTAAAATTCTATCAACTTCATCATCATGAGTCTTTACATGATTTCGTAGTGATGAACGACGACTAAAATTTCTTCCACAAGTTGAACACGTATAGCTTGTCATTTTTCAACGTTAATTTTAAAATAGAATAAAATGTATAAAATGTATGATATGAGTTGCTTGGGTAGGTTTATAACTTTATATAAAGCGGTGATTTCTCCATATACTAATGATGTAAGTTTATATAAGTTTTTTAATTACTTTACACTTTAACAGTTAACACTTTTTAACAATATCAGGAGAAAGCCCAATTGATCAAAGATATTTTCAAATCAAATTGATCAACTGGTTAATTTAATCAATCACTCTTAAAATAAATTAACGAATTGATTAAACTTCATATTATGGCGTAAAAAAATAATAAAAGAGTCAAGAAACATCAAAATCTTTTATTTTTTCCTCCCAAATTGCTTTGAAAATGAGTGATCCGGTTAACTATAATAACCTGAGACGTCCAAAACCAAAATCGACCAAGGGTGAAAAAGTAATTATATATTGTTTGTAAATCATATTTATTTTCATGTCTGTTAACTCTCGTTATATACTCCTTTAGACTCAAAAAAAACAAGACCGTTCAACTGATACTGACGATGGATTATTTGATAAATCTAATAAGAAAACTAAGATCCAAAAGTTCACCAATGATGATACCTATTTGCAAACACTTAGTAAAAATCCGAGTAGTATCATTAATGTATATAGCAATAAAACAACAACTCAACCAACGATTCAATCAACGGCAAGTTATATTTTTATTGTTATCATTTATTTTTATTATTTTAATGTATTCATCGTGTATTTTCATTAGGTGTCAGCGTCAACATCGACAACGGAGTCAACGTCGACAATGGCATCAACGTCAACAACGGTACCCAAGGATCCCGTTGAATGTAAGACTTAATTTACACCAGTAGTTCAGTATTTATCTCGTATTTATTAATACAGTATGTTATTCTACTTTATTAGCTAATTATACACAAGAATTATTAAAATTAATCAAAATTGCTCAGAGCAATTCGTCGAGAATCAAGAATATTATGGATAAACAAGAAAAATTTGAGGATAAATTTGACAAGAAAATAAATGAGCAGAATACTCTAATATCAGACATTTTAACGTTGCTAAAGGATCGTGAACCCGGGAAAATCAAAGGTCGGGATAAACCAAAAAAAGATAGTGACTTTTATCAAGTAAATATAAATTGGTTATTATTATTTCTACATTATTTATATTCGCTTGTAATTAATTACTTGTTTTACAGGACGTGGTCAGAAAGCTTGCTTATGAAATATTTCATGAGCATAAGCAAGTGACCGAAGAACAAATGAAAACACGTATTAAAGAAAAATTGGACGCCGATGAACAATGTGTTAGTATTCTCCAGAAATCTGAAGTAAAGGGTTTGACATTTGACAAGTTGTGGGATAAAAAAATTAAGACTGCTGTGAGTAATGTTTCAATTTGTATCATATGATTGTATTAGTTAACAAAGATGTACTAATCTAGTAAACCAATTAGCTGCTTGGCGCAATCCGTTCAAAAAGAGGTTACTATGTTAGACGTGTTAAGAATGGTCTATGGTCCATATTCGGTATAAACCGAATCAAACCATTTAGAGATAACTTTACGAAACACCAGATGAAAGAATGAAAACAGCATCCAAATACGCAAAAAGTTTATGAGGATCTTTACAAATCAAGTGATGCCGAGAATGAAGATGCAGATACATATTTAACACTCATTATTAAATCCGTTTTTACGTCCGAAAAAGAACGTACAGCTTCAAACGGAGTGTGGGTTCAATCAGTTCTTGAAACTATATTTGATATCAATCATCTTTCCGCGAAAATCGATACAGACGTTGTGGATACGTGGACTGGCACGGAAATGGTGAATACTGAATAAATTTATATGATAATTTTAAAGTTAATTACTAATGTTTAAAATATCTTTATATTCAGGATTCGAATGGTGACAATGCTGACGAATCCGCAGAATATTCGCCGACACCACTTTACCTTTGGACGAAGACGAATAATCTTTAATTTCAACGTTAATGATTTATTCCAATTAAATAATTTTAGTATTGCTTAATTTAGTTAGTAAATAAATGTGGTTTTCAACTAATTATGCGCATTTGTTCAACTATTTATGTGTTAAATTAACGATTTTTTTACTGTTGATGGCTACCGTTGTTTTACTGTATGTGTTGCTCTACGCTTAAATTTGTGTTGTTTTACACGTTTTTAAATGGCGTCAGTTTACAAAGGGTTTGTTGCTCAACACTTTTTGGCGTTGAGCAACACATGGCGTCGTTCAACACATTATACGCCCGCCCAAAACTTCCTGATGAACGGATGCAAAAAATTCTTGATGATCAGGAAAATTTTACGGGCGGAGGAATAGCAAAATTATTATAATTAATCTTTCTAATTCAATTGTTAATCATTTTTAAGATTAAAAATATCTATCATGGGGTAGCCTCTTGGTAGTTGGTAATTACTGCTAACGAAGAGGAGAAAAGGTTTTTATTCCTGACTGCGTTCTAAGAAAGAATTTGCAGTTCTCTAAACACCACCGCCACAAAAATGCCTTATAATTATTTTTTCATTAGACGTGATGTAGAATATACAGTCAAAGCTCGTTATAGTGAATCTCGTTATAGTGAACATTAAGTAAAATCGCGTTATAGTGACCTATTGATTTTTTTCCTTATAATTAATTTCTCTCGATATAGTGAATTTTCTTAATAAATCTCGTTATAGTGAAAAAAAGGGAAAAAATTACATAGTGGAACGGAAAGTTCACTATAACGAGCTTTGACTGTAGTATGTTGCGGATCATAAATCATAAATGTTAGGCGATACGTCCATTTTTTTGTGTCAGTTTATCGGTTTATCCCGATATAAGTACGTAGTATCATCTATACGTAACACATTTTTTAGCACAAATTTGTCCAAACATTAAAAGTTTTTTTATTGATTATCTGATTATCTCTTAATCTGTCGCTTTAAACTACAGGAATCCGGGTATAACTTAAAGTAACGTGTCTAGGAATCATTATAATCATTCTAACCCAACAGTGTCGGGCAAACGTCCTGTCGGGAAAATGGATTTCGGGATTTTGTCCGACATCGCGGTGGATGCACTTACCCTTTCTATTTGGTTGCCGCTTTTATGTTTCTAAAGAAATTAACAGATGGTGCCAATTAACGTGATCACATGGTTCGTTTATAATAAAAAAAATGAAATAATACCTTGCGTTATTATAAAAAATATTACAACTTAAGTAGAGTTCTCCTGCACTTTGTATCGTGCATCCATCAATACTAAAGTTTCAGGCAGTTTCTCCATGCGCGTAGGTAATTACTTAAAATCGGTTTTATGAATAAAGAACAAAGAGACGCAATCATATCGGCATATGACAAAAAAACTCAATGCACAATTTTACAACTATGATGAAAAAACCATAGAAGAACAAGTAACCATATATTTAAACAAAATTAACTTACGATCCATATTCAAAACACATCTTAGACAACGAAATAAAACAACTTTTTTCACAATACGGACAAGTTAAAAGGATTATATTAATAGAAACAACCTTATTTTGACAAACAAACGGGTCAAAATGTTACACCAAGACTTAATATATTCTACGTTGAGTTCATGTCTTATAAAGAAGCTTAACAATTTTTTGAAAAAGATATACGGAGCATTAAAATAGAAATTTTTTCCTACGCATCCTCCCTGCAGATAAAAAATTCGATCAATTCGTGGAAAGAAATAAGTATACGTATCATCTCACAGGCCTAATACTTCAGTTATGGACTTAGAACCTCTTCTCAAGAGATCAAAACGCAAAAACCTGCACTATCTTACGCCGTCAAAGTATATAACAAATTACCTAGCCCGTAGAGTATTGACTCATCACAAACAATGAACGCTCAAAATTCAAACGACGCCAGAAAAACTGGTTACGGAGAGTCAAGAAGCGCAATAAAAAGAAGAAAAAGCTTCCCCCTTTACCACCTGGTATTTCGGGCGACCCACGCTACTACCGTGATACTTACTCTTCGACTCAAAGTCAGACGTCGTTTCGACGTCAGTAATATACCTCGTTATAACTATGGATATACTCGAGCGCTGAATAATAGAAAACACTACCTCCAAAATTGTTCCATTATGATAGTGGAAGACGTCTCATTGAAAGCTAACGCTCAAAACAAATATTATGTTTCCAAACAGGACCAAGATATATCAACGATCCGAACGTATATTTACGTCGAACGCCTCCTCCCGATATCGACAATGTCAGATAATTCCTACATTTCTGCGCCGAATCGGTGGTTACCGTCATTTATCCGCCTACTCCGGTACATGATTAGCCAATTTTTTTTTCTTTTAGTATCCCTTTTATTTTATGGACCTCTATAAGAATGATTATTCTATACCTGACAGTATTTACGTATAGTACCATTTGATGATACGGACTTCTAGTTTAGTTTGTCCTTTTTGGTTATTTGTTCGCCTCTCTACTAGCTAAGTTGTCTTTTTTATTTAGACTAATAGCGTAGCCTCTATTTTTTCTAGTGTTTCTTATCGAAGGACGAAGGGCGAGTCTCGAATGGGAGGGATCATTTTAAATTAGATAGTTTATTTATGCCTTTATTGTACAATTACTATTATTGTAAATGACCGTGGTAACCAACCTTTTAGAAATAAAATAAAAACAACACATTGCTATGTCAAACGTGTAGGAATCCTAACATGAAAGCAGAGGTTGTCCATTACAAATGCATTTAAAAAATTTACAATAGAAATGAAAATTCAACACCATCACTCAAACGAACAAATAACGCTCACGACAACGTATTTCCTTTTGGACGTGCAACTTATTACAACAAACCACCAGTTAACAACAATATTAATCACAATATAGAACGAATCCTAGATACAAATATGAAAATAATCTAACCAGATTCGATAATCACATACTCATTCAACCCTAACTTCATATAATGCTCAAACGCAGGATAACGGACAATTAAAAAATGAAATCAAAAATCTCAGAACCACAACTCAGAAGCAACAGGAAGAAATTAATAAACTTAAAGAAGGAATGAAAATAGTTCAAGAAAGCTTCCAGAAAATTACTATCGAGAAGAAAATTCACGATATCTGATATTGATGAAAGTATTGCTATCATACCTGAAATGAATAATAATCAAAACACTATCTATTCAGTCATTAAAGAAATTAATAAACAAAATAGACTACAATCACTATAATCATCATCAAAACCAACATCAAATCTTTAGTATTCAAGACGAAATTGGTTCAACTTCATCTAACGACACTTGTCATCTCAATTCACGCGACTCCGAATCAAGAATATATTAACTAATCTAACGTCAACGATACTAATATAGATAAACAGAACGTCAATACAGAAATATATGAAAGTTCTATAATCATAACTGACAGATAGAAATACACCAATCCCAACTCAACAGATTTATCATACATGGCAATACACCTTCGCGCCCGTTTAACTACAATTCTGACAACGATGACAATATGAACGAAGACTTATATACACCCTCAAACGGTAACAGACAACAAAGAGGTTTTTCAGGAACCTTTTGGGGCAATAACAACCAATGATTCATCTATTTCTTTTGGTCAAAAAGAAATTTTTCCTGACACTATTTGATACTCCCTTTTGATTAACAATCCAATCAAGATTTAATATACACGTCGAAATTTTACTTACAATTTTCATAATGACAGTACAACTACCGGAACCTTGATAGAACGGAACATAAGTAAAGTCTTGATATATGTCTGGAACGGATTATCATAATCTATAATTAATTTACCCTCGATATAACGGATTTTTGATAAATTTTACTAATGGAACGGATGGTTCCATTATATCGAATTTCACTGTGTACAAGATTTGATAGATTTCTCCTCCCCTTTACATGAATTCCCGTTTATTAATTTTTCTACACATAACTCTGAGGTTCTCTTACATCAAAAATGTCCGAAATTATAGAATTCATGGTTGAAACAATTGACACCTTTTTCATGCATGTGAAACCAATCTAATAGACTACAAAAATAATGAACACGATAAATACACTCAATCACCTTATCAGCTTATCTACACTCACTAACAAAACAAAAATTCTTTTATCATTAATAAGTTAATAACCCTAGTATGGACAAAAGTGGTAATGGTAATCATTATTATCCCTGGTCGAATCACATTTTTTTTAAAAGAATTCAACTTCACGTCATGGCCTTATATATTTACAATAATTCAGTCAATCATCATTTTATTGTTATGGAAGACTTTAATTATAACCCTATCACACACAAATACCTAACGAACCTTCTATGTCAAATAACAATCAACCATTGCATACCAAATACGACAAATTCACATTATCTTTACTCAAACAACACAAAATGATAGATACAGTACAGTCCGAAAATACAATCCTTCAATATCTTTCACATGGTCCAACACCCAAAATCACCTATCATATATCAACATGATATAATTTACAACATGATATACTTTATGTTTCACAAAATTTATACATTTAACTTTATTCGCAAACACTTCGACACCAAACTATTCCTCCGATCAAATTATATCGACACAAAAACTAATACCAAAAACAAAATTTACTCTGAAGTTAATAATAATATTAACAAATTGAGACATAATCTAAAAATCAATTACAAACAAACCAATGAAAAAAATTGGACAGATTTCTGCAATTTTCTAGTTATTGAATATAACGAACGTAATACCAACATAGACCAGGAACTAAAGAATTCGAAAACATACAACAATCTATAATTTCAGCAATAAAACGAGCAAAATTTCTCATTTATAGAAACAACAATCAAACTGAACATTGTTACCCACATGCTAGATTCTCTAATGTACGATAACAGAGAAAATTTTTGGAACTACAAAATCTTAAACATCTTAGACGTATCACTAATTCCTTTTCAATCAATTTGAATAATCGTATTTGAAAACTGTGTTGCAAGTCAAATTAGAATCTGAAAAAGAACGTTTCAAAATTAATAAAATAAAACAATCTATTCAGGCGAGAGAAGATAATTTGAAAACTAATCAAACGAAATTGTTAAATTCACTACTGGACAGAAAATCTAAAAAAATTACTTTAGACATATATGAAGAAGTTAATGGAGAACTCATTTTCACTATTGACAAAGATGAAATCGAAAAACAATAAACCATTTAAAAAATACAGGTTTAGATACTGAATCGAAATCAAAATACGATTAACAGAAACCGTTACATGAACCATGGACGTCAATTTACGAACAAAAGACTAATATACCAGAAAGAGAAAGTTCTCGATTAGGACTAAGTATTACTCTGGACGAACTAATTAATAATATCAAAGATATACCAACAAACAAGCGCCGCTGGTCCATCCAACATCAGCTATGAAATTATCAAACATTTACCATCAAATTTCTTACCAATTGTCCTTAACTTATTCAACCACATTATTACTAATAACCACCTACCTAAACAATTCAAATTAGCCATCCCGAAACCGACCTGGTGGAATTTTGACATTAAACATACTCGTCCAATCATTTTACTAGATTGTTACAGAAAGCTCCTTGTTAAAATATAAATGCGAGACTTAATTTTTACCTGAGCAACAACCAATAACAACCAAGCAGAAGTACAAGGTTCATCTACTGGAGAAATTATTTTATCTATACAAACAATTATCGAACATCAAAAATCCCATAAACAACCACTTTATATCCTACTACAGGATTTAAGTAAGGCGTATGATAGAGTGGATATACCCCTTCTCAAACGTGCACTACATAGAATATTAGAATATGCATCCTAATAGCATCACAAATTTTCTTATTAATCTTTTTTCTAATCAGAAAAATTAAATTATTCTACAAGATTCTTTATCAGAACCTTCCTTACGATATGGAAATAGGAATCATACAATCTCACCATTATTATGGGTAATATACTACGACCCTATGTTCGAAGGTATTAATAATACAAATTATGGAGGATACACAATGACTGCAACAATGCCAAAAAACATCTACGACCCATTAGACTCTCATACACTAACTGTCAACACTAAACTTCTTGGTTACCTAGACGATACTACCTGGTTCTCAAATTCTTTAGACAATTTAACCGCCCATTTAGAAATAGCTGACGATTTTTACAACCTAGCTAACACCAAACTTTTAACTAACGACAAACAATTATTGACACATACAACACATCCTTTCGTTTCAGACAAGATTTAATCGATATAGGAGTATATATTAATGTAGACAATTCTCATCAATATACGATTAATAAGATCAAACGAATGCTCTCATATTTATTTATTGTTTAAAAAAGAAAATGTATTAAGTAATTTACGTGATTAACAAAGTCCTTTCCCACAAATAGAATATTTATGTCATATTACGTTCTGTTTTTCGTTCATCCTTATCTTTACCCAAAAATTTTTATAATTCAATGTTACATCATCAAATTTACCCTAATATCAACATTTTTGATTACCAAATACGAGCTCAGGCTTCATTATTTAACGCGTAATGCAATTCTCAAATATTATTAAATTCCTTATTTTATCGTCACAATTTAAATTATGGTCCCCCGATATTCAATTAACTTATCTTTTTTTCTTCCCCCGTTAAAAATTTTAATAGAATAGAATCTTTAATGTGTATTTTTCAATATTATTCGTATCTTTTCATTTAATTTTGCTTTTAATACTAAAGGTAGTCAAATCATTTATGCAATTTTCTTACTGACCCAAAAAAATTTTTCTTATATCAATTGAAAAACTGAGGCATCATGTTTTTAGACCAAATCATTCCTGTTAATGGACATTTTTTATTAAAATGAAAAGAAATTAAACAACCTTTACGATCTAAAAAAGGTAGACAACCTGACTGGTACAAATTTTTTACTAGATAACATTATCCTCAATCGTCATCCTTACGACTTAATTTCACAATTGACACACCTATTATACAAAATCCACGAGTCAAATGACCAACATCTGAATATCCTTACACATGTAGAAATTTTAATACCTGGCTAGCTTTTTGGTCCGAAATCATTACTTGACATTGTTTATGGCAGAATTTTATCCAAAACAAATTATCCAAATCATACTCCTATGGGCTATGGGATACATCGAACATTATATAAACGACCATAATACACCGATTCAACACAACCTGACACCCAAATCAAGAGACACAAAATTAATACCGTGCCCAGGTTGCAAACTTCATAATTCGTATTATACAGCCCTCAATGTGTAATTTCTGTCCCGTTAGCTAAATCCTTTTCCATCAAGATGAAACCTTTACCTAACATAAGATATAGAACCAACAGATCTCGTATATTAAGTACACCACACATCAAGAATAGAGAATTAGCTTACAATGGCAAAACAACAAACACATTCAAGAACCGATTATACCAACACAATCTGTCAATGACCAATCTCTTATAGACCAGATCACTTCACACAATCGTTGATTAATTAATAAATCTTATTACCAACCTCCTTAGTCATCAACAATTTTATGAATACGTTAATAAAATATCCTCTTATACAGAATTACATTTCTTTTCAGATGGTTCACTTACCAAAGATCTGGATCAGAACATGAGCCAAATGGGATTCGGCCGGATATTATCTTCTCTGACTGATATCAATCTTTCACACAATGGTTCGCTTGAGCATTGGGTTAGTTCAACTCGCGCCGAATCTTTTGCCATATTTTGATCTTTTGCCGTATTTTGATACGAAATAGTACCGTCTATATTCATACTTTCAATTCTTTATAATCACACAAACGTCGATTTCAGAAATTAATAATTTTTTGACCTGGCAAGCCATCAAACACATTATCGAACAATTACGTTTAAGTTTCGCTGGTAAAGGTGCAAGCACATTCAGGAATTGAACAAAACGAGACGGCTGATTTACTTGCTAAAGAAGGTTCGCTTATTACTCCATGCACGTCAATCAATAAAAAAGGCCTATACATGCATCTCTGCACCCTATAATTCAACAAAGAATCAGTTTACTATTAATAGAAACATAAGAAAAACTCTCAAAAACCATTAAATTACATACGTTTCGAACACCATTTATCTCACAAATCATTAAAGATCATCAAAGATTTCAATTTAAATAACGTTATCGATTGGAAATATACCCAGATATGGATGTTATACAATCAGTTTGACCGTCCGACGAGTCTGAAATTGAGTAAATTCAATAGTTGGAAAATGAAAACTTCTAGCAACAATTTACCGACATTTGATATCCTTAATCTTAATTTCCCAGGTTTATTATAAGGCCTTTCCAAATGAGTGTTTTTTTTTTGCGACAAAGATAATGAAACAAATGAATACTTACAGTCCTGTGGAGAAGTTATTAAACTTTTAATTCCTATTTTCAGAAAACTAGGACATTGTTATGTGCCTAATGCTGATCATCCGGAAGCTGTTTTTAAAGAAAGTTTCAGCCGTTGTGAACACTTCAATTGATGCGACCAAGACATACCCACAATCCAAGCAGTATCCAATCCAACAAACATTTATTTAACCATAATCTTTGAATAAAATAAAAATAAAACATGAACTCAAATCTTAAACCTCGATATGACAGAATTGAGACTATAACGATAATAAATTGTTTATATATCAGACTCGATATACCAGATTATTGATGTCGAATTTCATTGTACAATTTTTTTTCGCCGCTTTATCTACAGCTTCAAATCCACAAATCTACTTACATTCGATTTTTAGATTATTAAAAATTTTTTAATAATGGCGGCTTTGTACTGCGCCAAGAAGACAATTTGGTGAGTATTATCTCCTTTATTACAAAGTATTTTCCTTTAACCAAATCATGACAACGTTTCTTGAGAACAATAACGGAGTTTGCTTTGAAAAAAAAAAAACCTCCTAGTCGATCCTGAAGATATTATATCATGATATCAGTTTTTCAAGAACCAAATATTGATGAGCCAACATGGCAAAATTTAATTTCCAATAAGAGATCCTTAATCGTTGTCTATAGAAATAAAAACTAGTGAGTATATCTTGATCTAGTAAAGATACTTGGATATGTTAATTTAAACTTTTATAATTGTAGATCCATGCCCAGGCGTAAAAGTTGTTAATGCGACAAATGATATCTGCCATATTATTGGTAAGATGTATGATGTCCTCTATGGACTTGAGCGTTACGGACACACTTATAATACATTAATGAATTAATATGTCTCATTGCCATCCCATAAACTGCGATTTTATTAGTCAATCGACTCCATACAACACTGTTACAGTGCAAATGAGAATATAATTTTGGAAAAGAACTATATTGCTGTTCGGCTGTAGATTTTCGTTATAGTCCCTTAAAATCACATCAGCTATATCAAGATTAAACCAAAATTTACAAGATGCTCTTGAACTTTTACAAACTGTTAATCAGTCGAGAGATTTTACTGAAGCATATGATTATGCGCATATTGTGTATATGGAATTTAACAAATGACATAATTATTTAATATTTATAAAATAAATAAACCCAAACAAATAAAAATATTTTATTATTTCTAATCTCTGATTTAAATTTGAGAAGTATATTTATAAGAAATAAAATATTTGCTGTAAAGAATCTAATTAATAACAGATTTCATGCTCAAATTCTCATTCCTTACATTTCGCGAGCTTTACTTAACATCATGACAGCATCTGTCCCTTTATATACATCACAAGTTGTTTCCCAAAGAAGTTTATCCTCTCTTCCTCGGTTAAATGATCTTTTGGCGCTTCAGGTAAATTATCATAGTTATTAGGATCATAATTGGCAAAATCTTCCTTTATCCTTTCCTCCATCAACGTCGAAATAGCATCTACCCCTTTAAAATATAATTTCAAACCTTCTTCTCTCTGGTCATAACTTATAGACAAAGAGTTCTTTGTGTCCAGCTACCTTTCTTAAACCGTATTGGCGGCATTCTAATTAACGTTCCTTTGACGAGAACATCACGATAGACTTCACCGCTATCTTTTTTTAACAAGAAAAGAAAATATGTTAGGCCAGTTAGGGTAAACATGTTACATTTTAAATAGAGGAAAGAATTATGATAAGAATACCTGAATTCAATTTTCTATTTCACTATCACCTGTAAAGTCCTTATGGTTGTTAATCAAGTGTTGACTTAGTGCAACAGGAGTATCAGGAGTATCAAATCGGGTATAGCTACAAATTGGACACTAAATATTAAAGAAAAAAGTTAATATGGTCGTTCCAATACCCACAATGTAATGTAACGGATAAAATAGTTTTTTGAGTCAACCTTAATGAATGTGCTTACGTAAATGTTCTGTAAGATACGGTAATAGCCTATTATTAATTTTTACAGTATCGCAAAGCCAAAAAATACTTGACAAATTTTTTATACCTTCTAACATAATATTATTATTATGAGATTTCTTGTAACCTTCCGCACGGACATATGTAAATAAGATTGCCTGGAGGAGATTTATTGCAAGAATTAATGTCGTATTTAGCGACGTGTTTTCTGAGTTCCTTCACAGTTTCGAAATATTGTGATTTTGAATGAGCATCTAACCATTTGCAGACAAATGGCATTGGATTAGTACTTTCAGACATGGTAGCGTGGTAGATGTTTCCAGTTTGTATAATTAAAATCACGTAAATATATCTAAGGATACAGTCACATAAAATCACCATATATATATTGTGCTGGTTTTTACTTCTATAATCAAAAAAGTATCCCCTTTTTTTCGTTCGAAGTTGTGCAAACTAAAAAAATCACATTCGATCCCGAAATCTGATTGGTTTGATTTGCATAATATAATACGATCATCTTACGATCATATCCTCACGCGGTCACGCGATCTATGTAAGGTAACGCGTTCAGAGCAAGCATTTTTTTTTAAAAAAAATCTTGTCACTGTTTAACCAAACGTCAACAAAGATACGAAACTAAAAACTTTCCACTAATATAATACAGAACATTATTGATGTTACTAATGATATTTTTTAAAACCTTTAACCAAGGATTACACATAACTTGCCTATTAACACATAATGATGCTCTTTAGAAACGCGTGTGGAACATCTTTCTCAAATAATGCGAGTCCAAGAATTTGGATTAGTTGGTGAAATGTTGGTGAAACAGATCAATCGTTAAGTGAAATAAATTCTATTCATGAACAACTTGAAAATAGAGACGGATACAAGTATGATGACGATTGTTTTTTATTAAGAATTAGAAATTTTTAATTTTTAACTAGATATGGCCGTATCGGGTATTAACCGATTATAAAGTGGCACATGGGCCAACAATATTCACATTATTTAATCCTGTTAAAAAAAATCGAAATAATGGTTTATTATATTATAATATTATACAAAACTTCTTTTCAGACTGCATTTCTTGTCTGACAATTCTGAGAACTGTTATAATTATAATTTGGAGGACGCGATTCACTATTATTCAAAGTCATATGTAGGATTACGCGATTACATATTACACATATTACACAATAGATCACGGACGATGTAGGGACGCCTACAATTGTAATTTTATTTGTACGGTTATTCAAAATATCACAATTCTTTAATTATATAGATTTAGCTTTGGTAAAACAATTAGAAGATAAAGAATCGAAAATAAATCAACTGCCGGTTTCAAGAAAAGAAAATGAGAAGAAAGAATTAACTCCCATGCAAGTAGATAAGAAAGAAGAAAAATTTCATAAAAAAGGGAGAGAAGAAAAAGAATGGAAGACTCCTTCGCCAAATCAGGTGACGCTGTAGTAGACAAATATCAGAAAATCTTCTCAGCGAAGTAGTAAAGCCGCAAAGGTTATTAAAGAAGCAAGTGAACAGGTGAAGTTGTTGCGTTACCAAGTAAGGCAGACGTTGAAGCAAGCAACAACTGTAACGCCACCATGGGAAAGAGAAAAAAGAAAACTAAGAAACGATACATATATTGACTAGATAAGGAATTACGCTAATAAATATAAAGACAAAATTAACTTCCATAAACGAATGCGTGAAGAATTAGTTTTATGATTTAAACATATATTTCAAGATGGCATTAAAATTGAATGAACAGCTGAGGGAAAAAAAAATTAACAGATTTGATAGTAGAGAGAAATTTGGGGGATAATGCCCTCCAGGTATTTCTTGTCGTTTGTTTAATTGCGTGTTCTCATGGCAAAATTGTGGACGAACATTTGTCAATTACTTTTGTACTTTGTTAGCTTTGATAGTATTATATCAATGATTGTGTTTAATTCGAAATATATTTTGTACACATTAATCTATGATACAAGAATGCATAGCTAATACTCTTTTTCAAACAAGTTGTTATGCAACGTTAGATATGTCTAGCATTCGTTGAACGGTTGTTCTTAAACAGTTAGAAACGGAAATTGCTGCTTTCTCTGCTGCTTTCTCTGCGAGTAACATATGTCCTAGTGTTAAAGTTTTCAGTAGTGATCAGTTTATAAAATTCGAAATGATATGGCCATTTGCTGACAACATGAAACCTCATGCAGTAATAGTTCTACACTCCTGAAAGTTTGTACATTTCTTACCAATGTTCCCCAAGTAAAAAAGAGCAATATACCAAGTATAAGCAAATGGAATATCGTCACCAACAACCAAGACATTTCCCCGTTATTCAAGCAACAGAGTAGAGGAAGGCAACTAAGCTTATCCGATATTTTCATATCAAGGTTCAACACGGGTAGTTTGTATAAATAATCATATAGCATATCTTGGTGTGGTTTCAAGCTATGATACTTAACTAACAAATACTGTATATATAAGAAATAGCGTGAGTATAATGGTAACGATAGAAAATAGTAAATTTCTTTCGAATAAATAATATCTTAACATACTTAACATACTCAACTACCTCACTATCTCTGTTGTATATCCTTCATGAGAACCAATAAATTCCGTGTATTATTCTTATTGTTATCTACATTTACTCTTCGATTTCTACTTTTTTTGAGACAAGCATAATATTTAAGTTGTCTTCTGAGATTCTTAAACGTATAGCATTTTTGTACGCATAATTTCTACTAAGTAGAAGACAATGTGTCGACTTATTACAAGATTAGATTGCGTCGTTACAAAAAATGGGTAACCTAATACGAAAAGGGTATAGGTCCTTATCTAATGCACCAATAGTAATTCACAGTCACGCGGCTATTTAATGAAAAAAAAAATAGATTATTATTCGTTTTGCGACTTTTAAGTGCAATACCTATATATTAATAATACAACTACACCGTTATTAAAAATTTTATTGTTATGTTCTCGATGTTCTCGGGAACACGTTGATTGTCCATCGCTAGTTAAAAGTTCGTTTAGAACTAGTACAAGATGAGTAAATTGCATTGATCCCATTTACTTTTTCCTAAATCATCTCTTTTGTATTTTTAAGAAATGAAAAATGACAACGAGGATCAAGCTATTTGTTCTAGTTAATAATTCCCTCGATTTCTTTTTATCCATTGGGATTTGGGATAGATAAACAATAGATTTCGAATATGAACTGAATTGTGTGTGATAACGCCTCTTTTGCAACTCTTTGTTCTTTTTATGTTGTTCTTCAATTCTTTTTCTTTCTATTCTTTCAACTTGTTACAATATTTATCAATACTGTATACCTTTATTGAACAGGAGAGTCAAAGAATTTTTTATGCATGGACGCTGTTCAACGAGAGTACTATAATGATTGTTTTAGTTAGTAAACTCTTTGGAGATAATATTGATCGTTAACAATAGGAATCTTGTTGTATTTCAGTCCGAAGGGACATTACTTTCTTAGTAACGGTTATAAAATAACATCAAACAGACGAACGAATAGGAAAGATGTGGATCAAATAAGATATAACGTTTATTTTTATATACTCGTAAATAGTTAGTAATTACACAAAATGAAGACCAAATGTTAAGTCCATGATTGTTATATAGTACAAGAGTTAACATCGTCAATAAATGAGAGGAAATAATACGGGAATGTGAGCATCTTTCGTTTATTGCCCATTTTGTAAACTGCGGACAGCAATAATCCACTAGTGAGGTAGAGACCAGTCCCCGATTTCAGGATTGTCAGAAGAGAATCAAACGCCTGGAGGGCATTGAGAAGCAATGTACAGAACACATTTCCTCCGAAATGTAGGAAAAAAACAATAACAATCATTTCACTATTTACTACTTTACTATGGTACTTTACCGAGAACGCCTTGCTGATCAGTAGATACTTTTTTTTGTATATTATTATAATTAAGTGATTGAACGGGAGAGCTACATTCCTGGATTGTTAACAGAAAGAGCGTGTACATTATAAAACGGATTTAGGGTAGACAGGTAACACATGAATTGCACCTTTGGTGGTTTCGCTAAAAAATAAATAATTAATAACATTGTCTTTACAAAGGTATTACGAGATATTTACGGAGCTCCATGCTTACCAAGAATTTTTTGTTCCTGATTATTCTCCTATTAAGTAACGATTTCCCTCTTAACACAAGGCGGCAAGAAAAGCAATGAAATTCTATTTGTAGGACGAAATGTTCTTTCTAGATTAGAGATGAATTACATGACTCATATAATAGGCATAACAGCGACAGTCCTCGTCTTCATCATCATCATCATCAGGAGTGCGCCTCTTCTCAAGCAATTGGAGGTTCCCATTCATTTGGGTCCATGTCTCCAAATCCTATTTTTCTGATACGAACCCAAATCAGAGAAGAGCTTGTTCTACTGCTACCTGTCCTGCGAAGGTAGTGTATTTTTCTGAACGATTCATTTCGTAAGTAATATATTAGTGTAATGTGAAATCCAACTCTAGACTTATGTTAGTTTCACTATTGACATTGTATTACATTATAGAGACATAGAAAACTTTGCAAGTTAAAGGGAAATAAAGTACGGTGAATACAATGATCATAAAATTAGATACTTTACTGTGCACAAATAATAACGAGGGTTGTTGGTTACGGTTGTTAGATGGTGTGTTAAGGACGGATTATATCTGAAGGGTGCATGAAACGTACCATACCCTTAGATATCTTTGGTATTTGACACAATTTATTTTACCTCTTATTTTTTTGTAAAGCAATACAAAATAAATACGATGCTATAATTCTCATCAAGGACAGAGTGTCGATTTGAAGAATATGTGGAATGAGATAAGTGAATGTCCGATTATTAGTTATTCTACATCTACCGTATTGTTGTACTCGTATTGAAATTGAAATACATAGTTATATGGAATAAAAGTAATAACGAGTTCTCAAAGGATCAGATATTATATTGCTTGATGTTATTCGTGAACATTATCATGTGAGAGCACGTGTCAACAATATATTGGACTGCGCATATAAAAAAAATGTGTATAGTTTATTTGATCATCGAAGCATAAACAAATAAATCAGTGTGTGACGTAAGAGGGGGAAACAGGATAAGTAGCGTATACCTCCTGGAACACGTTAAGATTTCCCATATAAAAATTCAAAAACTGTCACGATCTCGTAGTTAGTAAATAGTGTACTACATAGAATATTTAAATTTGCTACGCTCCTTTTTTCGGATGAATATTACATTTTTATTCAAACCTTTAACAAGATTAAATGATCAGAGTAAGCCTTTAATCTCTTTTCTTTCTTTACATATATATATATAAATAATATTTTTTTTTTTTATCCGTAGATGCTGAATTTAATTGTCCTGTAATTGAAGTTATTGATCCTTCAATCAAAGAAATTACGATCAAATTTGCCATTCCAGTGAAGTTACCTACTGCGAATGAACTAAATGGTGATAAATATAACCCAGATCTATTACGACAAACGTTTTCGGGAGATTCTAAACTATGTACCATTGGAAGTGATAACTACACAGTGCATATTCCAATTTTTGAAAGCACATTTAACCAACAAAATTCTACCTATTATATGTTTGTTGAAAATAATTTTGCCATCTCCCAAGAGAGAGATGAACCTTTATTGAGAAAATTTGGACGTTGTCAACAACTGAAGTATTATACATATTTTTTTTGTTACAAAATAACTTAAAAATGTTAGAGTGTAACGGAAATTAAAATACTTAATGAATTTTTATTTCAAAAGAAGGTTTTAAGTAACAAAATTACGAAAAAAACAATATTTATTTGTTAACTTTTTTTTTGAATAATATGAAGCGTTTTCTTTTAATGTTATTAATTATTAGCATTAAGCGTTTAATGATTTAAGATAAAAAGAGTACTTTTTTAATATACATTAATTATCTTATATTTCTATAATTATCATTTAACTATAGTGTTCATTATCTATATTTGAGACATAATGTAATAATGAACATAAATCTAAATAAATCATTTGATTATTTAATCGTACAGCCTTAACAACCTAATTTACAATTCATAATATTTACATGAAATATACTTTAGCATAAATATATCTAAAAACACATTATTTTACGAATTTCATTCGTTAGTAAATAAATTTCGGAGATTATTTAATTAATTTATGTCATTTCGAATTTTTTCAGAGACTTTTCAGAAACATTAGTTGATTAACACGGGATAAATCAAAATTAAATGCGTCAAATTAACTATGCAATTATAAGTATTGCAGCCGCATTTTCAACATCAATATTATAAAAATGAAAAAAATAATACTTTAAAAACTTTATATAAAAAAATCCATATTTATATGATATAGTCATAATATATCAAACAACGCAACCACAGTATTGTAAGTGTATTGCAATTTCGTATTAACATACAATGCATTGTCACGTTACTAAAATCACAACCTGTGAGAGCGATGTCATAAAATCACAGGTTTCAGCAATGTATAT
Source organism: Rhizophagus irregularis (assembly GCF_026210795.1). Taxonomy (NCBI): domain Eukaryota; kingdom Fungi; phylum Glomeromycota; class Glomeromycetes; order Glomerales; family Glomeraceae; genus Rhizophagus; species Rhizophagus irregularis. Next base: position 2,169,896 of record NC_089441.1, on the reverse strand, counting down.
ATAAAGATTATTTTCTTGAATTGCTTTTCTTAACGTCGTTATGATTCTACATACAAAAAATATATATATAAAAAAAATAAAAAATAAAATGTGTTCTAAATAATGCCTATCATTAATTTTTATGATTTATTTGTTGTTCTTTCTTTATCCAATTTTTATAAACGCCGAAGAAAACTACAGTGCTGATAATAATCCTGAACAACAAAGGTTAAATGATAATAAACTTCACATCATAGTTTATTATGTTGTAAGATTTTTAAATGCAATTGGGTGTTAAGTGTTAACCTTCGTATTTTGTAAATCTTTTATAAAATGGATGTTTTGTAAAAAAATAAAAATAGGTTAACAATGTACCTTTCTATACCACCATCTCAGGTATATGTTATTCACTGATCACTATGATATTAATTTGATGCGACTCTAATGATAATGATGATAATTTTTTTTTTAAATTTTGGAATTCTTATTTCTGGTGCGATAAATAATGTAAGTTTTCACTTAAGACTAAAAATATTAAAAACATTATAAATACTAGCTACTTGATCGTAGACACATACGGCAATATATAGTAGGAGCATTATCTTGGGGTTTTTGTCTCATTAAATTTATCTCTTTATGGTGTAATAAGGTATGAAATAAGATTTCCTTCGCTTGAAAATATACTTAGTATTCTTACATTATTATATTAGCATTATGACTTACATAAGAGTATGCAGAGATATTTTTTTTGACACTGGTAAATGTGATTATAATTATAGTCAATTATCTTAATTATTGCGATTTTACAAATAATAGTAAAACATATCGCTGATAATATTTAACATATTTTAATTTATGTAATATTTTTAATATTTTTGTAATATCAATAACATATAGATAGAATAGCTTTATGATATTTCTCTTATATTCCAAATTACTAATAATTTAGCAAATATTTTTGTAATTTAAATAACTTATTTTTGGAATATTTCTATTTATTATATACTGAAATACAACTTATATTATGGATACAGTAAATATAGCAAAATTATATATTTTGCAATGCTTAGTATTTGGAATGTATATAATATTTAATAAAATTTTAAACTTTTCCGAAACTTTTCCCCCTTTCCCTCTTATGCCTTTCCTTATCCCTCATCCTTTCTCTTCCCTAATTCTTCCCTCTATAAATTTCTTAATAATTAAAGAAACGTTTAATAAACGATTCGATTTTTTCTTAAAAAAAAAAACTTTTTCTTTTAACCGGAAATTCTAAATTTTTTCATCATCTCTCTTTCTTATCAATTTACTTTTCTTTTGAACAAAATTTAAGAAATCGGCTTAACAAGAATAACTCTGCGCCTGGCCATAAAAAAATGGCAGTTCTGAACGTTATACAGAAATCCACTAGTCCAAAAAACCGAGGGGAAGAAGACTTCCAAAATCTGAATCTCCTTGAAACCGTAGTCGACCTTGAACAGTGAATTCTAATACCTCTCACCCAAACCCAAATTCCAAAAAATTCCTCCAATCCAAAGAGCGTTTATATTCATAAGATTGCCATTAAAAACCTTTTGGTATTTCTTAGAACAAAAAAATTCTTGTTTACATTTAATTACCTAGTCTCTAACGACAATAATCTATCCATACTATTATTTTTTTTTTGATCTTTGAGTTAAAGGAGCTGAAAACATTTTAAGGCAAAATAAATCCGATGATAAAGTGTTTAATACTTGTATGTTAATGGTTGAAAATAATGTGCACATTGATGATAATGTCAGACTTTTTAACCTAATTAGAGAATGATGGATTCGTTGCCATTTCAGATACAAAAATATTTATGGTTAATAAAATATTGATTACAATAGGTAAAATAAAGAATATCATACTAAATAATAATAAATAAGAAAATTAGTAATCAATTAAATTAATCTTTAAAATAAAATAAATAAAATAATATTAAATGAAATTCCTTACGTTGGAATCATCAAATGTGGTGTATTTTTAACTTTTAATAATATGAATGTTACCATTGTGAAATCTTGTATTATAAAGCAGGTCTCAAATATTGCAGAGTTTCTTCCTTCAGGATTTTTTAGACGTGCCAAACATATAATATTATTAATACTACTAAACCTACTATAAGTATTATAATCAACGGATAAAATTCTTCAAAATAATTTTCTGTAAAGTAATAGAATCAAAATTTAATGAAATATTAATCATTTACAAATGTCAAAAATATTTTAATGAACACACTTACGGGTCATTGTAAAAAGTGCGCTTTCATCAATTAAAGACGTACAGTGTGGGACAAAAAAAATGAGAATCAAAACATCGGTCATTACACACTCAATTATTATAATAAATCACGTGAAATTTTTTTATTTTAAAGCCAAAGACTATTTAAAAAAATTAATATGGTATACGTTAACCATTTTTCAATAATTAACTCGTTTCATTGACTTTGAAAGATTGATTAGAACGGTATTTGGTATATTTTGTCATTCCTCCGCCATAAATTTCTCCAGATCATCAAGATTTCTTGGCATCCGTTTCTCTACCTTATTCTTAATAATTGACCATAATTTTTCAATGGGGCTTAAGTCGGCTATTGGATGGCCACTCTAAACTACTGGAAATTTTCTTTGAAGAAGGCCTTTACAAGACGACTTGTATGAGTGCTTGGGATCGTTGTCCTGTGCGCCAACGATCACCAAGCATCTGGGACATCTCAGGAGCATGTCTACGGTGAATTTCCACATAAAATTCAGCATTCATGATTTGTTTGAAACAAAATAAGCTTGTTTTCCCCTTCGCCCCACGCCATAATTTTTGTATGATCTTTAGACATACGCCGAACCGGCCTCTCTCCTTTATACCAACGTTCTACAGTATTCCTAAAAAGCTGGAATGCTGCTTCATCTGTAAACACAGTTTTATTACATCGGTCATTAATATGTTGTCGTGCCCACTATACCCGTTTTATTTTGTGTGCTTCAGTCAGCATTGGTGTTGCTTTGGGTAGTCTTTTTAAATAGCCTACTCCTGAAAGGCGCCTTCCAACAGTTCTACATGACGCCTCTACACCTATATATCATGGCTAAGTACACGGGAGGCGCTTGTGGTAATCTTTTTCCTCCAGCATGATCTAACGAACCATTTTTTTTTTATTTTTTCGATTTTTCTAAAAATTGTGGATAGTGGAACGTTCGTAAGCTTGTATAGTTTTTTTAATATCATATATACCGTTATTCTACAATCTTAATAGAGTTTCGTCGTAAGTTTTTGTCATTGCGCAAGATTTTATGTGGGAGCCTGGGAGGTGTTGGTAAACACAAAGGTTGCCACAAACGTTATTTATTATGTATTGAGGTAGTACCGCTATAATAGTTTTATCTTTTTTTTTTTTGTCCCACACTGTATATTTAGGGAATTTAATTGGCTTAATTATTAATTGGGAAATGATCATCGATCATAAAAACAATCGCGCACTAGTAATATTAGTTGACAGTAAAATTTTAATAATAAATACACCTCTATTGGCTTTGTATAGTTTATATTTGCAAATATTTTTTATTATTATTAAAACAACCGTAACATAATGAAGCTATAGTTTATACAAATGGATTTATGTATTTATATTTCGCTTAATGAAGAGTAATTCATTAACAGTTGAGGGCTTTAATCTATTTCTTTCTGCACTAATTTGATTACCTGCATCACTAAAAAGTCTTCCGCTCGGAACTGAAGTAGCTATTATACTCAAATATTTTCTCGCGATTTTATAAAGTAGGGAACCTTTTCTGATTTTCATACCATCATTCAAAGGGATCTACTTCGGGAAGAGCCTGTGGTGTTTTTATTTCATCCAAATAGTAAGAATGTTCTTCATAAATTGGAATTTGAGACCGAGAGAAACCAAAACCACGGGATGCAAAAAGTTTTGCATTTTTGATTAACTTGAAAATGGGTATTTGTACTTGTTTCTTTCAAAGACTCTTCTTCTTCTTTGTATTCAGATCTTAAAAGTGATGTTGTTTTTTCATTTAATTCTTCTAGCCACCCATGCATTTGTTTAGATCTAGGATCCAATAAACTTGCCAAAATAGTTGCGTTATGTGGGTTATCAAAATAGTCATCAAGCGCATTATAGATTTCTTTATCTATTGAATTAATAGAATCTATAGACTTTCGCATCATCATCATCTGTTAAAACAAAAATTTATATTAATAAATGATAATATAATTAAAAATTAAAATAATAATTAAACATTACCATTTTATTATCAAATTCATCACTATCTTCATCACTATTTTCATCATCATTATTCTCATTATCACAGTTTTCATCATTATTCTTATTGTTATCGTTTTCTGTTGCATAAGAATATTTCAGAGCTGAATAGTAGGATAAATTAATGATACGTGCAATACTTTTGACCACCCAAAAATTTTAAATTGGTTTGAACAACTCAATTAATTTATCTAATAAATTCCACTCATAAGTATTTAACATTAGTTCCTGCAACTGTCTACAGTCTTTTTTACTCTGATAATTACTTTCAATAATTAAATTAACTAAAGCGCGTCTAATTGCAGGTTTCAATTCCCTTAATCTTCGCCATGAAGCTAATGCAAATCCCAATCTTGTTGACACTTCAGTAATTGTTCGTAAAATATGTGGTTGGCGTTCTTCTATTATTATCTTGATTTGATTTTGCAAGTCATGTTGCGCAAGTTTTGCATTTGATTCAGCTTGTGCTTCTTCCAATTTTTCATTTTGTTCAACGTAATCTGTTGTTTTTTTTAAACCTTTTATTACACATAACTGCAGAGTGTGTGCTGAACAAGGTACCTTCCCATTCTTGGATTGCTTTTACCATATTACAACCATTGTCGGTAATTGCAGTAGTAATCTTATTAATTAAATTGAATTCTTTAACTATAATAGTTTCATATATAACTACCAGTATGCGGATATTTTATTGGTTCTATACATAATGGAATATCCCTTAATTCCATTTGATCTGTAGCACATGATGTCCATAAATCCGTTGTTATTGAAGCAGTATCACACGTAAAATTTAGCATACTTTTCATTAATTTATTTGCCGTTTGATATCCGAGACCTTAAGTGTTTGATAGCATGGTGGTTAAAATTGGGGATTGACTTTTTTCATCATTCTTCTAAAAACCATTTCTATTTATTGAAAGGTATTCCATCCATTACTATCCAATCGCAAACTGAATTCCTTAATTCTTTTTGTTTAGGTTCTTTGTAAGGTGTCACTTTTTTAAATTCATCATCAATTTTAAGTTGCTCCTATAATATATACAGTATATAATTAATATTATTTTCTTTAAATATATAAAAAATTTTTGTAGTTATACATACCGCTTTTTTTTTCATAAACTTTATGGGTTGTATTCAAATGATAATATTTCAGACCACTAGTTTCTGCAGCTTCGGACGAGTTTCACTTTAGAGAAAATTGGCAAAATCTAAAAAAAAACGAAAAATGAATTGTTAGTAAAATTCATTAAAATCGTTAAAGAAAAAAAAACGAAATTACTTTATCAAAATCTCATAACCCAAAATCACCTAAAAAAAGAAAGAAAAACGAGCTGTTAATCGTTCGTTAAATAAGAGCAATTAAAAAAAATCAACCAACCAAAATTTCGCACACAAGAGCCGAAAGGACAACCTAAAAAAAAATAAAAAATAGTCTATAAATGTAAGGATTTTTTTTAATAGAAAGTATGATAAGTGAGAAAGGAGAGAGGTGAAAGGAAAGATACGAATTTTATTAAAGGGGCAAAGAAAAATTTAAAAAGTTAAAGTAGGCTTAAATCAGTGATTATCACGTGGTTCACGTGATAGTATATTTGCTTATCAAAAATTTGGCGATTTATCGTCAAGACTACCTATCCGTTTAAAGCTGCTAAAATTAGCAAAGCCACTACCAAGAAAATCTTAATGAAATTTTTATTTGACCTCCATAAAGACATTTATGAAAAAATATGGAAATATAGAGCGATTTCATGGAAACAATTTAAAAAAAGACAAAAAAATCATTCATCCATTACCGACGCAATTATTCACGTGACTCGATGAGGAGATTACAACAATCCGAATTTAATAATATCAATACAATTAATGGATATAGATGTCCTTTCAACGATTCTCGAAGACATATCGAAAATCATATCTTATGGATCTACCTTACTTCATCAAATTTCTTACATAATTTACCTTGGTTATCGACTTTGGACAATGATTTATCTGATTTTCATACAAATATTTTTAACACTATTCTATTTCTCATATAAGCCCAACGGGCACAATATCACTCTAACTTAGCTACTGTTTATTACTAATTTTTTCTTTTTTTAGATAGCTTTATTTTTTGTTCCTATTTTTCTTTTAGCTTTATCAGTAGCGTAGTTTTACTGTTTAGAGTAGTTCCGGAGGGTGAGGTCCTGTTATGTGGGATTAATAACCACAGTACCCCTAATAGATTAGTTTTTCGCTACTTGTAGTTGTTAACTTCTATTATGTTTTTGTCATTGGTTACTCCTCTCTAGAAATAAAATAAATAAAATAAATAAATAAATAAACGCTCGTCAAGAATTTGCGTAATTTTTGGCGATTTGTGACAAATTAAATTAACATTCAGTCACGTAGTTGATGTGAATTTTAGGCTAATCAGATAAGATCTCGTGACTGATTAGTAACAAAACACCAAAGAATATCAAAATGAAAACCTCGAAGAATAGTTGTGCTAGTCTATTGCCTGCTTTACGAAAAATAAATAAATAAATAAATAACCTCAAAGAATAGTTATTTTAAATGCATACATTATTGAATGTAATCTCTGATAATGCATTATTACATTAATTAGAACAAAATAAATAAAAGAAACATGATTTTTGTAGTTCTACGGAATGAGGTTGGTATGTTCTGGCTACCTTTACAGAAACTTCAAGATCGTAGCGATGGCTTAATGCGCAGTAACAGCATACTATATGTAATTTCTTTACGATTACATAATGTGATCACTATGTATTTATAACGCAGTTACTGCGCATTAAGCCATCGCTACGATCTTGAAGTTTCTGTAAAGACCATACTAAATAAAAATTTTAAAAATTATTAAAAAATCTCAAAACAAAAAAATACCGTAATACTTCACTACGATAGTGATTGTATCCGGTAAGTATCCAGGATAAAAAAATCCAAGGATTTTCATATCCGGATATTTCTTTTAAATAAACCGGATAGCATCCGGATAGCATCCGGATAAATCCGGTAATTTCGAGGATTTTATAATGGGTTTCTTAGCAGATATCTGAAAATAATCCGTATCAATTGTATAAATTTTAAAGCCAAGTAATTTAATTAGTATTATTGTTAGTAAGAGTTAAATAAAATGAAAAAAGAAATCAGTCACGGACTTAAACACGAGCTTAATAAAGTTTGAGTATAAGTAAGAATTAAGTTAGCCACAAACTAATGTAATCCAAAAATTTAATTGGTAAACAGGTGAAACGGAGTGTATCTGGGTCACGTGATACTCATCCGGATACCCGTAAACTAAAAAAACCATCCGGATATCCATTTTTATCGGATATCCTTTAGCTTAACCGGATATGCTGAATCCGGATACAATCACTACACTACGAGAATTTAAAGCTCTGAGTTTCGTAGCGAATTCAACCGGAGAATAGGAGATAAATTCACAAGTAAAACAGCAAAGACCAAAGTACAATCCAAGAAATTCGTATCAATTTATTTATAAAAGCAAATTTTTATGAAAGAAAAAAATCTAAATTTTATTTTTCCAGTTTCGTAAAATAAGAAAGAAAGGAAAGGAGGTAGGGGGCTAAACTAAGATAAAGGAATTAAGTAAAAATGAAAGGCGATGTTCCGCAGTGATGATCATCACAATTAGCGAAATTTCAGACACAATTTTTAATTCACTTCTCGGAACTCCTCCCTAATTTTTGGTAGTAGTGATAGTCCCCTCCGATGATATTTAGATTTTTTGGCTATATTTGACCATTTTTAGTCATGGACAAACATCTAACCCCGACCAAATGGCTAAAGGCCATGCGCCAATTGTTTTTCAAAAAAAAACAGGAATTAGAATTTGTTAAAATTGCTACTATGTCAAATAAACTACATCAAGAAAGAAGTGAAAATAGAAAACAGCAGGTATGATATAAAAAAGATTATATTATTCGCTTAAATAAATCATTGTACATCTGAATTTTCTATGAATTTACATATTCGTGAAATTTTACTAGAATAATAACAAGTCACACAAGTCACAGCGTTAAGAGAATAATTTTCTCCTCTCCACTTTCTTTGTCCTCATTTTCATATTCTTTTTCTCATTTTCATTTTCCTTCACAAGTTTGGAACATGAAAGCGAGAGATTGTGCGGTATATAGATGATGATGGATTTACATAATGTACTAGTAATTGTAGTATATATACTCTATATTTATTGCAGTTCATCAATTTTAATTATTAATATTTAATACTATAAATATTTTATAAATTTTTAAATACTACTAGTAGTCTTTTTGAACAGTAATAATAAAGTAATAGGAATAAATATAATTACTTTAATTTATAATAGTAATAGAATAATTAACTATTATTCATAGTTAAATAGAAATACTAATTAAACCAACTTTGTAAAACGTAATTTCTGAAAAACTCCGTGAATATGATACATTTATGAGAAAATAATAATTTTCATGTTTGAGGCTATAAACTCCGTAAATTTGATACATTTACAGAAATAACATGGAATAAAAAAATACGTAATAAATTTTTTACGGTATCTCTAGTAAATTATAGGGTTAATTTTGAGTTGTGTATTGTAATGAATGTAACGTGTAGTATGTCTCCGTAATTTATTACGGATTGTTATCAAAATAGATCGGCTGATCATGACAATTAAACAATAGGAATGTCTCATGTTAACGTTAATTTAATATAATGCTTATGTTGTGTTACCTCGCTCTCTATCATTGTTTTTTACTCTAAATTAAGACGTAAACTTTTATGAATATCCTTCCACTCCCTTGCAATGGTTTCATATCTCTAGGTACAATACAGTATATGAGGAATAATATGTCAAAATGTCGGCAAATTGGCTTGTTTATTGCGCCATTTTGCATCCAATAATCATAGAATGATGAAACATAGCTGAGTTATAGACGAAGAGTAATAATACACCAAAATGTCAAATGAATTTCTGCGAGCAGTGATATCATAATTTTATCACTAAATTATGATAAATTTTAATAAATTTAAAAAATTTAATATTTATTTCCAGAATATTATTTGTGCAAATAATTTACCATATCTTTAAAGTTCATTGATCACAGTGCTTCAGTTATATGATTTAATTGCTTCCAAAGTTTATTTGTACAAGGTATTGTTTTACTAATTCCTTTGATACCAAGCACATGTGCATCATACCAAATACTAGGTTCCGAATTACTTTCAAAGTGTGTAGACGTAAACAATTTAAATTACTAATTAATTATTAATATACTAGTTCAAATTTCTATAACATACTTTTTACAGTTTTTAAAGTTCAAAATTAGCGTATTATACTAATGAAAGCTAATAAAAAAAACAAAGACGCGTGTGTTTATTTATCACCACGTTTTTTACATATGTGAATAAAGCAATGCAGATCGGTTTTTGAAATACAAATTTGGTAGTATAATATTAGAAATGTTGAAATTGTATTACAATAATAATTGAAACACGTTTGATAAAAAGAAAAGTTATTAATAGTTAATTTAATAGTTAATAAATAAATCAAATTATAATAGCGAGAAATATATATAAATGTTCTGTTGTTCTGTAATTCCCCAAAGTAAAAAATTTACCATTTTTCAAGTCTCTTAGTAAAAAAAACTTACTATTTTCAAGTCTTTTAGTAAAAAAACTTACCATTTTTCAAATCTCTTAGTAAAAATGTTCAATTTAAAGGTGTTGATCACTTTTATCTGTTTAATATCCGTCGTCTCATCACAAAACATATTATCAAGAGATATTTTATCGCAAAATGGATCCCTCCATGATATATCACCCCAAGATATATCATTCATTTACGAAGAACCAATCGATGGTCTTAAATTTGTAACTCTTTTACCCACTTATAATCATTTGATGATTTGGATGGCCTTTGAAGATGAAGATCCAGAATGCATGTTACCTTATTTCCATTTACGAATAATAAATAAGATAACAGGACAAACCAATTATATAGACCTTAATTATACTCTTCCTGCGGAAGCAGTTTGCCCCATTAATAATATTGATTTTTTACCTGTAGCTGATAATTATATTTTGTTGTATTATGCTAAAACAACAAATGGTATTAAGGGAAAACATGGAATGATAATTAATTACAGCGGTGAGGTTATGAGGTAAGCTTAAATGATGGAACATCTTCATTTATGAAGGTTAATTATAATGACTCAATAATAATTCTTCTTTTTAGCGAAATATATTTAGGAAATGCTGACGGATATGTTGCATTATCAAATGAAGGGTTTATTAATATTGAAAAGCCAGACGAAAAAGGAATATCTGCATGGCATTGGTATAGTTCTCCGTAAGTATTTATGAATAAACAATTTTTTTTTTTGAAAATATTTGTCGATTAACTTGCTTTTCATCTTATTTTAGAAATATTGAAACAGGAGAAGTGGTGGAACATAGTAGTGGTGAATTTCATGCGCCAAATCTACCATCATATACCTTAGTAGATAGTTTAAATTTTGATTTAGTGGATGGAGGTTTTGGTTTCCTGTATATTTTAAAATATGATGAAACAAAAGGATCATCGGTAATAAAAGATCCAAATGTTCAATACTGGAGAATTTACGTGTCATTTTTAAAAGTGAAAACAGATTTACCTACAAAACCCTCCCTACTTTACGAAACTACTCAGAAATTAAATAATATAACACTTAGATTATGTACTTTAACTTATAATGCTGAAGGATATATATGTGTTATGACATTAAATAACACGATTACAAATAATAATAAATCATGGACTGAGATAAATTATTATCAGTTGGGATTTTTATCAACTGGGGCCTTAGTACGATTGGAGATAATTCCTACTCCAACAAATATTACAGACATTGATTTGAGAGCTTTATATTATGGAGGATTTATTGTGATTTACCAAAATGCATCTGCTATTGATTTTTATCTTTTGGATGATAATGGAAATTATATGCAATCACAGGGATCTTTCGGGCCAGAGTTTTTTTTTTATAATACATATCGGACAATTAGTACTATTTTTGGAGTAAAGGAACAGGCCAAAAACAAATTGGAATTTTTATTCAAACCTTTACCAAAATTAAAAAAGGGTAAGCTTTTAATCTCTTTTCTTTCTTATTTACATATATATCATATACAGTATAATAATTTTTTTTTATCTGTAGGTTCTGAATTTAGTCCTGTAATTGAGTCAGCCAAGCCATCTATAAATGAAGTTATTGATCCTTTGATCAAAGAAATTACGATCAAATATACCATTCCAGTGAAGTTATCTACTGGGAATGTCTCAATATTTCAATTAAATGATGATAAATATAAACCAGGCCTATTAAGACAAACATTTTCGGGAGATTCTAAATTATGTACCATTGGAAGTGATAACCACACAGTACATATTCCAATTTTTGAAAGCACATTCAGCCAACAGAATTCTACCTACTATGTGCTTGTTGGAAATAATTTTGTCATCTCTCAAGAGAGAGATGAACCTTTAATTGGAATTAGAAAGAATATTTGGACACTTTCAACAAGTAATATACATATTTTTTTTTAATTTTAATTTTTTAATGATTGAATAGAAAAATTTATATTCTGTTACTATATTTAGAACCACTTAAAATGGCACAACACTCAGATTCAGTTACAGGATTACTTCGATTAAACGAGGAAGGAAGTTCAAAATTTCTCCAAATGAATCATTCAATATTTTTCAAGAATATGATTCAAGAATTTGCTAAAGTAATCCCAGTAACTGAACAGAGGTTGTCAACAAGTGGTAAATGGCAATATGACCCTACTTCCCCAAGAAAAGTATTATTGTCATTTAACATAATTGAAGCTAAAGATAATACAATAGAATCAAACTCCCAAATTATATTCAATGATATAAGTACATTGATAAACAAAAAAAGGTTTACTGCACTTTCATTCAATGAATATACATCTTTAATTGATGAAAGTGCCCCTTTTACAATGATCCGTAAGTGTGTTCATTAAATATTTTGACATTTGTTATTTGTAAATGATTAATATTTCATTAAATTTTAATTCTATTACTTTACAGGAGATTATATCAATGAATTTTATCCTTTGATCATTATATTTGTAGTAGGTTTGGCTGTAATAATAGTATTATATGTTTTGGCTCGTAGAAAAAATCCCAATGCAAGAAACTCTGTGATAATTGAGACCTTTTTTATAATGCAAGATATTGCCGTGGATCTAGCATTTATATTATTAAAGGTTAAAAATACACCACATCTATTTATTCCAACGTAAGAAATCTCATTTAATATTATTTTTATATTGTTTTAAAGATTAATTTAATTGATTACTGATTTTCTTATTTGTTATTATTTAGTATTATATTCTTTATTTTACCTATTGTAATCAATTTTTTATTAGCCATAAATATTTTTGTATCTGAAATGGCAATGAATCCATCATTCAATAAATGGGTTAAGGAGTCTCCGACATTATCATCAATGGGCACACTATTTTCAGCCATTGATATACAAATATTAAACACTTTATCGTCGGATTTATTTGGCCTTAGAATATTTTCAGCTCCTTTGACTCAAAGATCAAAAAAAATAATGCTTTGGGGTGTTATCATAAACATTTTTGTTGAAGATATACCTCAAATCATTATCCAAGGTCTATATTACAATAGTGTCATAACATATGATCTTATTCCATCTCTTGTGCTTGCATCTGGTGGATTAGTTATAGCAAATAAATTAATTCTAAGGTCATATCACGCGTTATTAAGGTGGAATCATCAACGCGATAAAATTAGAGAATATAATAGAAATCGACGTTTATCTGCTGCTTCTATAAGATCCATAAGGTCGAATTAAAGCAGAGAAAAAGATCTTGCTGAATATTTTTATTTATAAAAAATTTTATTGGACGAAAAAATATGTAATACTATTAATTTAATAAAATACTTTAGACTGCGCCATCTGCGCCATAAAAATTCTATTCTTTTTTTTCGTTTCTCAAAAAAATTTTTTTTTCTTTTTTGGAGCATCATTCTGACTCTCAATTCCTCAAATGTCAACAATAAATGTTTTTCTTTTGGACAATAAGAGTCATATTGTGTACTAACAATAACTGAATAGTATCTTATACATGAAATTTATTACGCACATGAAACATAATGTAACCAGTGTGCCCGAGTTTTATTGAATTTGATTATAGTATTTTAAAAGAAATAAAAAAATTTTGATTATGAAAATTTATTGTTATACTATTTTGCATTTATTTCAATTTGTACAACACGCCTCTTCCTTTCTTCTCTTTCCATTTTTAATCTGCGTATATACGTATATAATTTTATATAAAGAATCAAACAAGGGTCTCCTTCAGCCTTACAAACCTAAATGATGCTGTTGTAACCCAACTCCGAATTTAATTTGCGATTTTCCATCCATCTGGTAAATTTAAGCCATAAGTTCAAGACCGACGATAATCAAACACTCTTCGATCCTAAATATGTCTCCAAACGTCTATTTTAATTTCCAAATTTGGTTTGGGATATGATAACATTTCAAAAATTCCAATTTGAAATTGAAATTTTGACTTGGGAGTTTTAACTCAAACCTAGTCGCGTGTTGGTTATTTTAAAATATTGCAATAAGAAAAATCGTGGTTCAATAATGACCGTTCATAATCGTTATTTCTCCGTGACGGATAAATTAAAGTGGAGTGTCAATTCGAAAAGGATCATGATCATAAGTATAATATGTATCCTTCTGGGAAACAATGCTTGCATTGACCTGACAGTCAACTGAAAAATTAAATAGCAACCTAAGTCGTCTAGTTAGTGTGACATCATTGTGACTAATTTTATATACTGTATTTTTATCAGATTATTATCAAATAATGTTATTTTCGAACCTTTTTTTTATCGAGACTTGAATTATTGATTTATTTGGATTAATTCTATTTAATAAATATCGCAATATAAATTTTCATACAATCTTGATTTTTAAAAGCCTTCACGAGCAATTTTATGATCTCATTATAAACATATTAATTAGAAGATTATGGCAAGTTTAATTTTAATCGTTTAGCGTAAAGAATATTAACTCTCAAAACCATAATTATTAGTTACGGTTATTACGGTTAGCTTTTGAAGACTAAATTTTGTTATGATAGGAATTGATTAATTATCAAGCGGAAGATTGGAAGTTTAAACGCCAAATATTCAAATATCATTAGCCTTTAAACAAAAAAACGAATGATACTACTTTTTGACAAGAAGATTGGTTAAAATGAAAGATTATCCGCACATTTAAATTATTGTTTGAAAAAAAATGTAATACTGTTATATCTAATTGGAATTTGAAATTTTTTTTCCGATTAGAATATGGTAGTATTTTATATTGATTTTTTTATTTTTATGTTACAGAAAAACCAAGTTGAAGTAAAAATTACAAGGACAACATACAAATGAGTCGAAAGTAATTCTATCACTAACAATCAAGCCGCCCGAAGACGACGATTCCTGACTGTAGTATTTTATATTGATATTTATCTGGAAACATTCAATTGCAAATTTTATTCAAACCCGTATATCTAATTTATATAATAATATTTATATTTTGTTGTCTATTGTCTACTATTAGCTGCACACTTGCCTTATCATCTGGATTAGCCGTTCTTACTCAAAAAACAACGCTATAAACAAATAATATACTATCGGAATGTTATTTAATCTCTTACTTTTGAATTCGTATATCTAGTATATATGTCGTCAAGCTTTTTTATATGACGAAAAAATTGATATTAAGAATAAGCCATTAAATAACGACAAAAAAAAATTTCTGGAAAAACTCTTATAAATGATCATTTTCTAGTTTTTATTCCGAAAAAAATGTGATAAAATTTATCGGGCGTAGGATATCGACAACACTTTACATAGTAACCTTTCTCTAGCTTATTTACTTTCGTTTACCGTTCCCTATCCAATGCTTGCGACGGAATATATTCAACTTAAGCATAAAGGATTTAGAAGATATGCTAATGTTTATAGCTGTAATAGTACCAGTAGGTTTGGTCATCATATCATTGGATTTTTTTGATCCAATTAATTTAGATCTAAATAGTAATGGTGTACCGTTAAGAAATTATACAGTCGCAACTTCTTTAACTACTTTAGTTATGTGGATTGAATTGGTAAGTGTAGAAATGCAAAGTTGAATTTATAAATTAAATTTTTTGAATCAATACTAAATTTCTTTTTTTTTTAAATTTATTTTAGCTTTTATTATTGAGATTTTTCTCAGGTTTGTAAAAACACATATTGTTGAAGTTATCTTTATAAGTCTTAAGTAATTAAACTTCATATTAATTATTATGATTGTGTTCAAAATATTTTTTATCTAGGGCCAGCAAATTACATTAATATAAGTTTGAGCATCATAAGAAGGGTATTTTACTTTTTCATTTTCATGTTTATATTGATAATTGCAATTGCGCATTCAATGTAAGTCAAGTTATGTGAAAATTGATAATGTCGCTGATAGTTATTTTTCGAATTTTTGGGGTGCTATCATGACTGTTTATTTTTGGATTAATGGACGATGGGATCAAGTAAGATCAATGACCGGTTGAGATATTATGCTTTGGTACGTAACCAACGATATTTCGGTTATTGGATCAAATATTAGATTATGAAACTGACAATTATTATAAATTTTTATATTCTTAATTTATAGTTGCAAGTATTTTGCTTATTACAGTTATGCAAAATATGCTAGTCGCCTTTATGACGTAAGTTTAAACACATTTTATTAATGACAATTCGAAAATAAGCCAATTAACTTAATCTGCAAATAAAAAATTTAGTTCTGTATTTGATGATGCAAGGGCTTCGGGTAGACAAGCTGTATTAAAATTCCGTGCAGAATTAATTTATGAATATGAAACGTTAGAAAAAGCAGTTACTAGCCGAGAGAATGAACGAAATGGATATATAATACAGTACATATATGATATATTTTTTGTGTATATAATAATATATATATATATTTTTATATTGTTTATAGTCATTAGTAGTTATATTTATTTTATTTTACTCATTTATTTTTTTTTCGCTAGATAATTGATTATACATTATTTATCTATTAAAATCATGAATTTATGAACCATTTTAACTTTTTCATATATTGAAGAGACCAAATTTTTTATTTATATAATTTTTTTTTTTGTAATTGTTTAAATTTTTCTCCCTTTTCTTCTCTCCAATTATTGGCTAACCAACTAATCGCGCAAAAAAATTTGAAGAAAAGATAATAATAACTAAAGGATCGAACACTGCAAATAAGTTTGATTATATATTCTAATAACTGATTAACTTTTTCGTACAATTCTCGCGGAATGGGTAGAATGAGTCAAAATGAGAATTTCGGTTCTGAACCGACGACAAAAAGACAGGGTCGTTTCGCAGACAAGTGTTTCGCCTCCATCGACAAGGAAATTTAGGATTAGAGTTAGGGTTAGGTAAGAAAATTAGGGTTAGGATTAGGTTAGGCATTCTGTAATATAAGTGTTTTTCTAAAGCATAAATAATGTTGTTTTTATATGAGCTAAAGGATGGTATAACCTCAGTAAATATAATTTGGCTACGACCATTTGATTTATTTATTTATCAATAATAGTTTCCCTTCCTATCACACAAAATCTTTTCTTTTACAATTTCCGAAATATAAGTGTGAATTTGCTATTTTACCATTTAATTTCCCAATTGTTGATAACAAGCATTTAATTGAATTGTAAATTTTTCATTCCTTTATGTACTGTATTGACGATTATTTCTCTATATATGGTTAATACTGTAAATCTGATATTGAAAAATAAATAAACACTATATACTTTAAAAGCGACAAATTTGCTTAAATTTTGTTGTAATATGTGAACATTTGTTTCAACTGCTAAGAAATACCAAATATTAAGGTAATTACCAAGAAATTCATATATTGGTAGAAAATTTTTATTTTAAAATTACAAAATTACGGAGCATAAAAAGAGAGATTAAAATATAAAGAATTTTTAAAAATTATTTGCATTAAAGTAATGATGACTTTACATTTATAATCAAGTAGTGCTATTATGACTCTTGTATTGTTACGCGTATTCTTGCTTATGAGGCTCATAAACGATGATCTAGAAAAACATCTTTTGATTTATAAATTTGTAATATTCATTTATCCGCGCAAATCAACCTTTTTTTTCGGATAAAAGACTGAGCGATTGTTCCTTTCATCAATAAACGCAAATATGTACTTATTAAAAAGTAATAGGAATAAAATATAATTACTTTAATTTTTAATAGTAATAGAATCATTAACTATTATTCATAGAAGCAATAGATTTTACTGAAGGTACTTATTTACATTAACTTTTTACATGATTTATTTTATTAATAATATTATTTAATAATTTATTTTTCACTTATAACTGAATAAAAGAAAGGAACTAATTAATTTTTCCATTTAAATTACTAATTAACTATTAATAGACTAAGTTCATTTTTCTATAACATACTTTTCACAGCATTTTTTTTACATATGTGAATAAAGCAATGCAGATCGGTTTTGAAAGTAGTATAATAATAGAAATGCTTGAAATTGTATTACAATAATCATGTTTTTTTTCGTCTCATCTCATCGCGAGATATATAATGTTGACCATCACTATATTTATTTATTTTCATTGTTCCACAATTTCTTGGCGTATTAAATTATCCAATAAATAACTTCCAAATGTCCTACTTATGTCCTTAAAAACATCGCTTCTATTTTGCATTTTTGGAATGTAGGAATACGTTCCCAAACAAAAATTCATAAATTAACTGGTATTCCCCTTTCAACAATTTAAATATAACATCAAAAATTGAAAGAAACTGGCAATATTTTGCATAGAAAAGGGAATAGACGTCCTAAAAAAATAACGGGTTATTCATTACGATCACAACCGATATATTCATAAAGTAATTCACAATCTTTACACACTTTTGCTATAAAATTGTCAAGAAATTTAAATGTGTCTTATGTGACAGTAGGAAACCGTTTAAAGGAACTTGGTTATAGAAACAGTTTACCAATTGGGACGCTTATGCTAACAGCTGCATAAAAAGCAAAGCGTATTGAGTGGGCTCAAGATCACCTTAATGATCTATGAGAAAAAAAATTATTTTCTGACGAGACAGCATTTCAATTGTTTAGAAATACAAGGTATAAGGGTCCTAGCCAATTCGGCCTCTTCGGCAAAAAGTTTTAGCATGGGCTGGATTTTGCGCTAAAGGAAAAACAAGTTTGTTTTGCTTTACACAAATTATGGATGCTAGATTTTATATTGAAATTATATGGCAACATATTCCAGAAGTTAGAAGAATGCTTGATAGAAGGTGGAGGTTCCAATAGGATAATAATCTGAAGCATACAAGTCGACTTACAAAAGAATTCTTTCAAGAGAACGTTTCCGATATTATTGATTGGCCTTCAAACAGCCCAGACCTTAACCCCATTGAAATTTTATGGAGTATTGTTAAGCATAATGTGGAAAAATGTATGCCGCAAAATATTGATGAATTGAAACAATTTATGGCTGAAGAATGGAATAAAATTCCAGATAGTTTTTTTGGTTAATCTTATCCAATCAATGATGAGGTGATGTTAGCTTGTAATTGAAAGAAATGGGGAAAGGATTCCTTATTAATTCATTTAATTTTTATATCATTAGAAAGCTCTAGTTTTAAGCTTTCAAACAAGTTATTTATGTCATTCATTTACGAAGAACCAATTAATGGGCTCGTGGTTATTTGATTATCTGGATAGCCTTCGAAGATGAAGATCCAGCATGCATGCTACCTTAAGAGTGATAAGTAAAATAACAGGACGAATCAATTATATGGATCTTAATTACACTCTTCCTGCGGAAGCAGGTTACCCATTAATATTGAATTTTTTTTTTTTACCTTTAACTGATAATTATATAATGTTGTTTTATGCTAAAGTAACAAATGGTATTAAGGGAAACATGGATTGATAATTAATTACAGCAGTGAGATTATGAGGTAAGTTTAAATGATGGAACATCCTCATTTATGAAGGTCAATTATAATGACACAATAATAATTCTTCTTTTTAGCGAAGTATATTTAGGAAATGCTAACGGATATGTTGAATGTAGCATATTATCAAATAAAGGGCTTATTAAAATTGAAAAGCTAGACGAAAAAAGAATAGCGTTGTATTGGTATAGCTCTCCGTAAGTATTTTTATGAATAAACAATTTTTTTTTTTGAAAATATTTTATTGTTCAGTCGATTAACTTTTTCATCTTATTTTAGAAATATTACAACAGGAGAAGTGGTAGAACATACTTAGTGATGAAAATAATGATGAATTTGATAATAAAATGGTAATTTTTAATTATTATTTTACTTTTAAATTATATTATCATTTATTAATATAAATTTTTGTTTTAACAGATGATGATGATGCGAAAGTCTATAGATTCTATTAATCAATTAAAGAAGAAATCTATAATGCGCTTTATGACTATTTTGATAACCCACCTAACGTAACTATTTTGGCAAGTGTATTGGATCCAAGATCTAAACAAATGCATGGGTGGCTAGAAGAATTAAACATCACTTTTAAGATCTGAATACAAAGAGTCTTTGAAAGAAACAAATACAAATACTCATTTTCAAGTTAATCAAAAATGCAAAACTTTTTGCATCCCGTGTTCTTGGTTTCTCTCGGTCTCAAATTCCAATTTATGAAGAACATTCTTACTATTTGGATGAAATAAAAACACCACAGGCTCTTCCCGAAGTAGATCCCTTTGAATGATGGTATGAAAATCAGATAACTGAAGGTTCCCTACTTTATAAAATCGCGAGAAAATATTTGGGTATAATAGCTACTTCAGTTCCGAGCGAAAGACTTTTTAGTGATGCAGGTAATCAAATTACATAAATACATAAATCCATTTGTATAAATTACAGCTTCATTATGTTATGGTTGTTTTAATAATAATAAAAAATATTTGCAATTAGAGGTGTATTTATTATTAACAGTAAATCAGTAAAATATCAAATTTTACTGTCAACTAATATTAGTGTGTGAAAAAATTTTTTTGTGATTGATCAACGATCATTTCCCAATTAATAATTAAGCCAACGAATTAAATTTCCTAAATATAGTGTGAAAAAATGAGATTGTTTTTGTACTACCTCAATACATAATAAATAACTTTTGTGGCTACGTTTGACAACCTTTGTGTTTACCCACATCTTGCGCAATGACGAAAACTTACGACGAAACTATTAAGATTGTGGAATAACGGTATACATGATACTAAAAACTACACAAGCTTACGAACTTTCCACTATCCACAATTTATAGAAAAATCGAAAAAATAAAAAAAATGGTTCGTTGGTTTGTTAGAGCATGCTGGAGGGAATGGTTGACCTAAAAAGATTATCGCAAGCGCCTCCCGTGTACTTAGCCATGATACTTCTCTTTCCACAAGGACTTTGGCGAGAAAAATTACAAAATATAGGTGTAGAGGTATCATTATAGAACTGTTGGAAGGCGCCTTTCAGGAGTTGGCTGTTTTAAAAGACTACCCAAAGCAACACCAATGCTGACTGAAGCACACAAAATAAAACGGGTATAGTGGACACGACAACATATTAATGACCGATGGAATAAAAACTGTGTTTACAGATGAAGCAGCATTATTCCAGCTTTTTAGGAATACTGTAGAACGTTGGTATAAAGGAGAGAGGCCGGTTCGGCGTATGCCTAAAGATCATACAAAAATTATGGCGTGGGGCGAAGGGGAAAACAAGCTTATTTTGTTACAAGCAAATCATGACTGAATGCTGAATTTTATGTGGAAATTCATCGTAGACATGCTCCTGAGATGTCCCAGATGCTTGGTGATCGTTGGCGCACAGGACAACGATCCCAAGCACTCATACAAGTCGTCTTGCAAAAGGCCTTCTTCAAAGAAAATTTTCAGTAGTTTTAGAGTGGTCATCCAATAGCCCCGACTTAAGCCCCATTGAAAACTTATGGTCAATTATTAAAGAATAAGGTAGATAAACGATGCCTGATGATCTGGAGAAATTTATGGACAAAATATACCAAATACCGTTCTAATCAATCTTTCAAAGTCAATGAAACGACGTTGTGAGTTAATTATTGAAAAATGGTGATATTAATTTTTTTTAATAGTCTTTGGCAAAAAAATTCACGTGATTTATTCGATATATATATGTGTATAGATGTTTTGATTCTCATTTTTTTTGTCCCACACTGTACATCTTTAATTGATGAAAGCGCACCTTTTACAATGACCTGTAAGTGTGTTCATTAAATATTTTTGACATTTGTAAATGATTAATATTTCATTAAATTTTGATTCTATTTACAGGAGATTATTTTGAAGAATTTTATCCATTAATAATACTTATAGTAGGTTTGGTAGTATTAATAATATTATATGTTTTGGCACGTCTAAAAATTCCCGAAGGAGAAACTCTGCAATATTTGAGACCTGTTTTATAATACAAGATTTCACAATGGCGGGGTCTAACATTCAAAGATCAAAAAAAATAATAGTATGGGTAGATTTTCGTTAGAGACCAGGTAAATAAATGTAAACATGAATTTTTTGTTCTAAGAAATACAAAAAGGTTTTTAATGGCAATCTAGAATGAATTATAAACACTCTTTGGATTGGAGGAATTTTTTGGAGTTTGGATTTGGGGGAGAGGTATTAGAATTCACTGTTCAAGGTCGATTACGCTTTCAAGGAGATTCGGATTTTGGAAGTCTTCTTCCCCTCGGTTTTTTTGGATATTGGATTTCTGTATAACGAACGTTCAGAACTGCCATTTTTTATGGCCAGGCGCAGAGTTATTCCTGTTAAGCCGATTTCCTAAATTTTGTTCAAAAAAAAAAATAAATTGATAAGAAAGAGAGAGATAAAAAATTAAGAATTCCGGTTAAAAGAAAAAGTTTTTTTTTAAGAAAAAATCGAACCGTTTATTAAACTTTTCTTTAATTATAAGAAATTTATAGAGAGAAGAATTAGGGATGAGGGATAATAAGGAAAGGCATAGGACGAGAGAAAGGGGGAAAAGTTTCGGAAAAGTTTAAAATTTACTAAATATTATATACATTTCAAATACTAAGCATTGCAAAATATATAATTTTGCTATATTTTTGCATATACTGTATCCATAATATAGTTGTATTTCAGTATATAATAAATAGAAATATTCCAAAAATAAGTTATTTAAATTACAAAAATATTTGCTAAATTATTAGTAATTTGGAATATAAGAGAAATATCATAAAGCTATTCTGTCTATATGTTATTGATATTACAAAAATATTACATAAATTAAAATATGTTAAATATTATCAGTGATATGTTTAACATAAAAATCAAAATGGACCGGCTATTATTTGTAAAATCGCAATACTAATTAAGAAGATAATTAACTATAATCACATTTACCAGATTTACAAAATACGAAGGTTAACACCCAATTGCATTTAAAAATCTTACAACATAATAAGTATAAACTATGATGTGAAATTTATTATCATTTAACCTTTGTTGTTCAGGATTATTATCAGCACTGTAGTTTTCTTCGGCGTTTATAAAAATTGGATAAAGAGCAACAAATCATAAAAATTAATGATAATTGAGGCATTATTTAGAACACATTTTATTTTTTTATTTTTTTTTTATATACATTTTTTTTTGTATGTAGAATCATAACAATGTTAAGAAAAGCAATTCAAGAAAATAATCTTTATATATACAATTGCTGAAACCTGTGATTTTATGACATCGCTCTCACAGCATCATGAAATTTTTAGGTAGATCGATCCATGTAATTCCACATGGATCGAATTTTGTGGATCTACGCCGAAAATACCATGTGTTTTTCCACAGGGTATTTAGAACTATTCGGATTTCCACATATTTCCACAATATTCGATGTAGATTTCCATGTGGATTTTTATTGGAAAAAAATTCTGATGAGGTTGGCATTGTATGTTAATACGAAATTGCAATACACTTACAATACTGTGGTAATGTGGTTGCGTTGTTTGATATATTATGACTATATCATAAATATGGATTTTTTTTATATTAAAATTTTTAAAGTATTGTTTTTTTCATTTTTATAATATTGATGTTAAAATGCAGCTACAATGTTTATAATTGCATAGTTAATTTGACGTATTTAATTTCCGTGTTAATCAACTAGTAATGTTTCTGAAAAGTCACTGAAAAAATTCGAAATGACATAAATTAATTAAATAATCTCCGAAATTTATTTACTAATGAATGAAATTCGTAAAATAATATGTTTTTTAGATATATTTATGCTATAGTATATTTCATGTAAATATTAAAGAATATCATAAATTTGTAAATTAGCATATAGGTTGTTAAGGCTGTACGATTAAATAATCAAATGATTATTTAGATTTTTAAATTATTAAACGCTTAATGCTAATAATTAATAACATTAAAAGAAAGCGCTTCATATTATTCAAAAAAAAAAGTTAACAAATAAATATTGTTTTTTTCGTAATTTTGTATATAATATTATTACTTAAAACCTTCTTTTGAAATAAAAATTCATTAAGTATTTTAATTTCCGTTACACTCTAACATTTTTAAGTTATTTTGTAACAAAAAAAATATGTATAATACCTCAGTTGTTGACAACGTCCAAATTTTCTCAATAAAGGTTCATCTCTCTCTTGGGAGATGGCAAAATTATTTTCAACAAACATATAATAGGTAGAATTTTGTTGGTTAAATGTGCTTTCAAAAATTGGAATATGCACTGTGTAGTTATCACTTCCATGGTACATAGTTTAGAATCTCCTGAAAACGTTTGTCGTAATAGATCTGGTTTATATTTATCATCATTTAGTTCATTCGCAGTAGGTAACTTCACTGGAATGGCAAATTTAATCGTAATTTCTTTGATTGAAGGATCAATACCTTCAATTAAATTCAGCATCTACAGATAAAAAAAAAAATTATTATATATATATACTATATGTAAAGAAAGGAAGGAGATTAAAAGCTTACTCTGATCATTTAATCTTGGTAAAGGTTTGAATAAAAATTCTAATTCTCAAATCAATGTCCGTATTATTTGCTGGAATAGGAATTATATCTGATAATAATTTATCTCGGTCCATGATTTATTATTATTCGTAATCGTATTATTTAATGTTATAACGTTAAGAAAAAAATTGATCTCCAAAACTCTTTATTAAACCTTCAATAATGCATCATAAAGCTTAAAACTAGAGCTTTCCAATGATATAAAAATTAAATAAATTAATAAGGAATCCTTTCCCCATTTCTTTCATGATCATTGATTGGATAAGATTAACCAAAAAACTATCTGGAATTTTTTTGCGACATATGCTTTTCCACATTATGCTTAACAATACTCCATAAAATTTCAATGGGGTTAAGGTCTAGGCTGTTTGAAGGCCAATTAATAATATCGGAAATGTTCTCTTGAAGGAATTCTTTTGCAAGTCGGCTTGTATGCTTCGGATTATTATCCTATTAGAACCTCCACCTTCTATCAAGCATTCTTCTAACTTTTGGAATATGCTGCCGTAAAATTTCAATATAAAATCTAGCATCCATAATTTGTGTAAAGCAAAACAAACTTGTTTTTCCTTTAGCGCAAAATCCAGCCCATGCTAAAACTTTTTGCCGAAGAGGCCGAATTGGCTAGGACCCTTATACCAATATTTAATTGTATTTCTGAACAATTGAAATGCTGTCTCGTCAAAAAATAATGTTATTTCCCATCGATCATTAAGGTGATCTTGAGCCCAGCTGTTAGCATAAGCGTCTCAATTGGTAAACTGTTTCTATAACCAAGTTCCTTTAAACGGTTTCCTACTGTCACATAAGACACATTTAAATTTCTTGACAATTTTATAGCAAAAGTGTGTAAAGATTGTGAATTACTTTATGAATATATCGGTTGTGATCGTAATGAATATGAACCCGTTATTTTTTTAGGACGTCTACTATTCCGTTTTCTATGCAAAATATTGCCAGTTTCTTTCAATTTTTGATGTTATATTTAAATTGTTGAAAGAGGAATACCAGTTAATTTATGAATTTTTGTTTGGGAACGTATTCCTACATTCCAAAAATGCAAAATAGAAGCGATGTTTTTAAGGACATTTGATATTAAACAGCAGATAAAGGTGATCAACACCTTTAATTGAACATTTTTACTAAGAGACTTGAAAAATGTTAAATTTTTTACTTGGAGGGTTACAGAACATTTATATATGTTTCTCGTCATATATATCTTAATTTATTTATTAACTACTATTAATAACTTTTCTTTTTATCAAACGTGTTTCAAAAAAAAACAAAACGTTTCAAAAAAAAAGAAAAAAAGGGAGGAATGATTATTGTAATACAAATTCAAGCATTTCTATTATTATATACTACTTTCAAAAACCGATCTGCATTGCTGTATGTTATAGAAATTTGAACTAGTCTAATTAGTAATTTAAATGGAAAAATTAATTGTTTGACAATTCGATCATTTTGGTATGCACATGCGTTTGGTATCAAAGGAGTACAATTTCATGATCTTATCACAAGTATATTAATTAAAAAATCATGCAAAATTTAATTTTTATCGTTTAGCATAAAGATTCTTTAATATTAAGTCTCAAAACCATAATTATTAGTTACGGTTATTAATTACTGTCAACTTTCTGAAGACTAAACCGTTGGTATAGTTGCCACTAATTCTTTAACTAATTTTCTTTTTTCCTTTCTTCGGCTTTGTTTTCATCGTCCTCATTATCACTATATTCTAAAGGAACTAAAATTCGACGTTTACGTTTTGATTCAATACCTTCTTCATCGTCAAATTCCTCATCTTCAGCCGGGGCCATTAATGCCGCGCGACGTTTGATGCAAGATTAAGAGTTAGTTTTGGTTTAACGCTATTATTTTGTGAAGCACCATTTGTTGCAAGCGTTAAAATTTCTTATTTAATTCTGCTTCCATAGCTTCTTCACGCTGCTTTCTTTCTTCCTCAAGCGTCTGTAATCGATGTTGCTCAAGCTCAATTTCCTGCTGTTCACGCAACCTATCTGCCTCATCCATAGCCAATTCACGTGCTCTGAACTGTCGTCGATGGAACCACCAACGAACGAGATCTACATATTATAAAAAAAGTTAAAATTCATAATTTCTCCGTTAAATTGATTACAATGTCATCGTCCCATCCGCTAACTTTCTCGCCATTATTTCCCGATCCCGAATTGGTTTTTCTCTAACATCTAGATCTCGTTCTGCTTCACGTTCACGATTTGTTGCCATTATTTCTTCTCTATGTTGCCATCGTCTTTCTCTCTAATATAAGATAATTATTATTAAAATCAGTATATATAATCCAAAATCAAAATTTTAAATAATTTAATATACCTCTTTAAAAGCCATTTCCGTTTCAGTTTTTCTTTTAGCTTGTCTGCGTTGTTCCTCTTCTTTATCGCTAAAATATAAGATTCGCGTCTTGATTCTCTTGCAGGAATAAAATTTACTGGTTGATGATAATGTACATATTGCCGATCTCGAACTCTATCGTGATCCCGCTCTCTTTCTCTCTCACGTTCTCTCTCTCTCTATTTACCCTTCCATGTAAGCGTTCTCTTTCTTTTTCAGCTTTAGCTCTACGATTTGCTCGTTCTTCCTCTTCTCTCTGACGCCCTCGTTCTCTTGCTGCAGCACGTTCTCGAAAGTATGCTATTTCTTGATAAATAAGATCCTTTTGATCTAGAAGAAGATCAGCCGGTAAATCTGTGTCATCATCCTTTCCTCCATGTTCTGTTTTATTTCTGTAGCTGGTGATGTTCGAAGAGCTAGTTTATTTTCATATTGCGAATTTATTGAAGGTGACAGATCTTTTCTATCCTGTGGCTTAGTCATGTCTTCAACAACGATTATAACTGATAACAAGGCACTTTTATCCAACTCTGTATCATTCTGAAAGACAATAATTTACATCAACTGTGATAGTTAAAAAATAAAAAAAAAATATTTCTATAGTTTAATACAGACCACCATTCTTGACCTTGAAGCCTCATATCGGTCAAGATATTTTCTTGTATTTTCATCGGCTTTAACCTATAATATATGTGCGTGGATAAAATGGTATTTAGATGAAGAATTAGGATCAAAAAGTAATTTACCAAGAAATGATTGCTTACTATTAATTTTTTGCTATTAGCACCTTCCTTCAAAGCAGGAAGAACAACTCCCTTATCTTTTATCATCCTTCACCACCAAGTACACGCAAAGAACGCAGTACACAGCATATTCCGCAAATCCAAAACCCTTTGGATTTCCGGATTAGTCTTTAACTCGTTTCCAAGATTTTAATGTACCACAAGTCTTTGCAATCGCCAGATAAGCAAATCAAAAAAAAACAAAAATAAATTGCCAGCTAAAGTATTTGATAAAATCACACCTGAAAATGTTCATGCGCCCAATAAGCGCATTAAAGCTTTCAAGACTAAGATAAATTCGAAAGCTATCTGGGAAAAAAAATTTTAGCATCCAAAATAATACGTAAGAAAATTATACAAAAGTTTTTTCTTGATCGCATCTCCAAATATTTACGCCTTCTTTTAAAGCTCTCAAGGTTCATTTGATAATATAGTGTTCATTAAAATCTCCATCCCTTCGATTGGAAATCATCGTCAATTTGTTGACAAGTATCGATATATAGCATTCATTTGCCCACCAAAAAATTAAATAATTGATCACTACCTTGAGAATTCTTCCATCCAATCATCATGATATCAATGAAAAGAATTATCAATTTTTCTATTTCTGAACCTGAGCTGCCATTGGTGATATACCACCCAAAGGTATACCATAACCTGGTCTCCCAGTAAATAGTTTTTGCATAAATTTGTAACAAATGGGCTCATCCATATATAATTGGCTCTAAATGCTAATTTCGAGCCAATGAGCCCGTTTGGTATAAATTTATACAAAAACTATTTACTGGGTCTAGGAGCCATATTAGCTGTACATTGTGTAAGAATACCAGAAGTATAGCCACCCCGTGAGGTTTGTCCATAGGTAAGAGGACCGCCTGGTGGAGTAAATCGTAAGAAACTCGATATTGAGCTATGAATACTAGCAGTAAGTAAAATATTTAGATATAAATATAAATGAAGAAATCAGAACGGCATAATGTCCTGGTAAGGATCCATTTTTGTTTATATAGGATTTCTGTTGAGTAACGTCAGTAGTACAGTCCATACTCCATATTATTAATAATCACGTGATTAAATGTGACTTTTCACGTTTGATGCTAACTTTTTTTTTGTGTCCGTACAACAACTGTTAGCATGAATAGAATAGTAATAAATAAAAATAACTTTAAAATTGATTGATTCATCCGCAAATTTAATAATTTGACGTGCTTTCTCATCTGTTTTTTTACAAAAAAAAAAATAGGGAATAAATAAATTTCATAATGAAATATTTTCTTTGCATTTTAGCTTGATTTTTGATTTTTCTTTTTCTAACATTCATCGGAGTTTTTTTCAGAAAATTTTTTATAGAGGGCAGCAGAGATTAGTCACTCCAAAATAGTAAAAATGTTATCTTAGGCTCAATTCAATATGTATTATTATTGGCTCATACTGATATAACGCAATAAGCGGTTACGTCGATTTTTCATTATTTTGTCTGCTATTAATTTAGTCGGATTATAGTTATGTACAAGTACTGTTTATTTCTTCTTTCTCTTGATATTTGATTATCTTCTAAACCAATATATGAAATTATCGGTCAAAAAGAACTAGTGTGATCCTATAGGAAATATTTTATAAAAATATTTTAAAAAAAAAATATTATTATTTTATTCTATGATATAATATAAATAATAGGGTATAGCAATAATTATGTATAACTTATACATATTATTCATTATAACTTTTTATATGTATAAAAAATTTATTCGTTAATTTGCAGTATACAGTATTAAATTTTAATAAATAGACGCTAATTATCAAATGAAACGTATTAAAGTGTACTGTTAATAATGTGATGTAAAAACAGCACGGTGATGAACTGAAAAGACATGATATATTTTTCCACTTTCATTATTTCCCTCTCTTGATATGAATAATTTAACTTTATTTCCTAATCGGCAATTAACAATTTGATCCGTTCGTACTATAAAGAATCGAAAAGCTTTAAATGTAGCAAGACACACTATTTTAACAGCGTTATTGATATATTTTTTCATATGATATGAAACGAGCTTAATCATTTTTTAGTTAAGGTCAGAAACACTATTATCCATCGGCAATCAGGCTTTTCTATAATTTTAATGATATTCGACAATCGCGTGAAGATATTCTGTCGAAAGCACTTTTCACTATGTGTAATATCGTTAATTACCACTCTCATTCTTTATAACTATAATAAAGGAAATCCGTAGTATATGGTGAATTTGAATAAGTTAAAGGGATATGATGATTATTAATTTTCATATTAAAGTATTTATAATATTTGAAATATTTAAATGAAGATGCTATTGTATTAGGCCTATGTAACTGAATTCAACATAAAGAATGGTCAAAATTCCAATTTCATTTCATACTCTTTAAAAAGTACATTATCGTTAACATTAACTGTTAAGTATATTCATATGATAGTTAATTCATTTTTATTTAATATTAAATCCAATATTAAAAACATTTTAATTCGTGATCCGTGAGTCAACTGTAAAAAATTCATTTATGCAAATTTATGTAATTTTTTCAATACCAACAACATACATAATATTTATCCCAAACTCTCAAAGTTTCAAATAATTTGTTTTTTACAATAATTTTTTCACATAATTTTTTACTTTTATTTGACGCCACGCGCAGATCGTTTGCAGTTGACTCGCGGATAAGCTTTAATTAATAAATAATATTATCTTACCGCGTTTACCTAAATTGAAATATTACTTGTTTCAACAGACGGAATATTTCTAGAAAAAAATCTTTAAATGTCTCGAATCTCAAGAACCTGCCATAAAAATTTCCGCTAAGATATAATATTAAACCTAAGTTAATAAAATTTTTTAAATACTAACTTAAATTTATTAAATAATACTCTGACTATTTTCGATTAATTTTATTATTAAAATTATTAAATAAAATTAGACAAGAAAAACCATTATTAATAAAATAATAAATTACTTCAAATAAATTATTTTACCTGATTCGTTTAAATTTAACATCAAAGCATTCTGAAACTATGAATTAAACAATAACGTTAAAATAAAAATATAATTATTTTTCTAGTTTTTTACTCTTGAAGAACTCAGACATTTGATCAATTTTCTAAAAAAACTTTATGGGGCTGAAATAATCCGTGTAGACGGTTAGTTAACTCTAGAGACTATGGCAATATAAATTCTTGCATCCTAGTTTATTTTATGTATTGTATTTACAAAAAAGTTGAAAAAGTTCGTATTAAAAAAATTTGAACTGAAATTACACAAATTACTTAAATTACACAATCATAATATATTTCACTTTTTTAAGCCATATGAAAATTCTTAAAAATAGTCAAGCTAAAGGCTTACATTAATTTACAAATAAGGCTTACTATATATGGCTTATTAAATCTGGATCATCACATGAATTAGATTTAATTCTATTGTAAAATTTGTGGCTTTGATCACAATACACAATACTTTTGAGTTTTTCCGATACCCAACTTTTTTTTAAGCCTCATAATGAATAATCAAGCTAAAGGCTTAGATATGTATGGCTTAGTTAACCACATGAATTAGTTCGATATTGTATAAGGCAAAATTTGTATCAATCTTATAAATACCTCTCGATTTTTCTTTTATCACATTTTTATAATTTATGATAATGAACTGCTTATCAAGATAACAACAATTCGTAAGTCCAAGCACAACAAGAATGCACAAGTTGCTAGAGTTGTTGTTATAGATAACAGCAACAAATAAACAAACTTTTACGGTATATATATTTTCTTTAATTAATTGTTTTTAACATCATTTTTAAAAATCTATTTATGGGAAGATACATGGAGCTTTGTATCCTATATTTTCTCGGTGTGGAGAGTAATACTTTGAAGTCCGAGTTATTTATAGACAAGTAGTATTATTCAAAAACATAATATATTTTTAAAAATGGATTAATGTAATAGTATCAAACTATTAAATTGAATGTAACTAATTGTTTCTTTTCTTAATAATAATAAGCATACAATTTCCAGAACATTAAGAGAGACATTATTTACTCAGGGGAATACAAGAAAATTGAATGATGATGATTTTAAGTTATCATCAGGATGTGCTAGTTTAAGATGCGAAAAGGATCTGATATCTGTTCACAAAAATCAGATCGATAATGTTGTTAACTTTGAGACCTTTAATAAATTAAAAGAATTTAGCTCCAAAGTTCAGAATTTGGAGGAAATTAATTATAAATTAATATAATTAAAAAATAACATCACCACAAGCACGGTATAACCACATGATTTTATTGTATGTTAACAATGTAATCATTAGAAAGTAGCGTAGTTGCGTTAACAATGGATCTCAAGGTAGATATCAGGTTATTTTTTTTAAAAAAAAATTCATCTTTTTTTAACGAAATGATCATTAACGTTTTCTTTTTTTTTAGGTGGTCAGTCCCTCAAATCCCTTGGACATGGAGGTATAATGATCTATTTCTTTAATAT
The DNA here is from genome assembly GCF_026210795.1 of Rhizophagus irregularis. Lineage (NCBI taxonomy): Eukaryota > Fungi > Glomeromycota > Glomeromycetes > Glomerales > Glomeraceae > Rhizophagus > Rhizophagus irregularis. The sequence goes on along the minus strand of NC_089441.1, from coordinate 2,137,732 downwards.
AATAAATTAACTTCAAAATTTTCTTTTTATTTTTTTTTGTTTTATTATTTGGGTTTAACTTCTTTTTTATTTGTATTTTTTTGTAGGTAATATTAAACAAAAAAATTTTTAATCGAATGTATGTGTTATTTGATCACGTGACTTATTGCGACAAAAAAAAAAAGTAGTTTCTTGAAAGAATTTTAAATCAACACTAGCATCAATAGCAATTATCCAATTAATAAAAAGTTGTTTCAGTTATGAAATACTATTTATATTAATTGCTTTTTTTCATTATTCCACAAGTTCAAACTTTCAAGTCATCAATCAATTAATATTTACCTGTAAATTCAAGTTTAGAATAAGACATTGTATTAGTAATTTTCGAAACTCATCAAATGATTCATATCCATATGTATTGTTACAGATTGAACAGAGACCTCCCAAAATCCTCTTTATATATATATATTGGTTTCCTTGTAAATATCCATAAAGTATACTACTTTGCAGAAACTTCAATTTTTATCCAATGTCATTAAGATGTTTAATTAGAATCGGGACGGTACTGTGCCAATTGAATTCACGAGTAAGTTAACATTAAGTAATGGAAAAAATTATGATATACTGCCATGTCCGTTACTATGCATGGTAAATCATTTTAAATGTATTGCAGATACATCACTTTAACTATTGTAAAAATATCGTAACAGTGCATTTAAATTATTTAAACTATGTTGTTAAATAACATTAAAGTAGTACTTTGCAGAAACTTACAAATATGACAACAATATGTCTTGGTTTATATAACAATCATATAACGAAAATATGACAACAATATGTCTTGATTTATATAGCAATCATATAGTGATAATATAACAACAATATATAAAATAATGTAATAGTAATATAAATAATTATAATACGTTGAAAATATCTCAAAATCTCAAAATGATTCATTTTTTCGAAAAACAAGATTTCCTCCAATAAAATTCACGAACTTGATTTTACCATAATTTGTGGTAAATAAAGACCAAGAATAAATTACTCTTGACCAAATTTCTTGTGGTATGGAATTAAAAATGCCGTTAAAGCCTGTAAACCGGCAACTTCATTTCTGTTTTTGATGAATAATAAAGTAATATAATAAAATATGTTTATTATGTTAGTAATATAATAACGCCATAAATAAACTATATTTCTATCTATACTGCATTATAATAATATCTGTTTAAAATTTAACTTTGATTTGCTTCATCATGCTCAGTATTACATGTATTCATACAATAAAGAATACACATGGATTCCGATCAATAAACGTAATTGGAAAATTTTGAAACCACCGTAGTAATTCTTTAGGCTTCTGTAAAATAAAAATAAAATAAAATATTGGTATCATTTCATTAATAAAAATGGCTAAATAAATTTTAAAGTTTCTAAAATTAAACTTACCATCCAATCCACCCAAGAACCAGAAATCCATTTCCTATAAAAAAGAGAGGAAAAGTAAATATTAATATTCCTTTAAAAAAATTCAATATTGAAATAATTTAATTTCAAAATTTTGAAACTCACCATCCGATCCCATTCGTAAATTGGAAATCTGTCCTATAAAAAAAAAGAAAAAATGTTAATCAAAATTTTTTATCATTTTCGAATTTTTTTCCCAAAAATTACCTTCAACCTACTAATTTCGTACAACCTGAACAATATAAAACCGTTATCATACTGAGAGTTCTGATAATTAAGTCAAAGGAAAACTACAAAATAAAAAAAGTCATTACTGTAATTTCACAAGGGTTCTGAAGACAGAGTCCTACAAAAGAAATAAAAAAGGTCAATAAAAACTGTTTTTTAATCAATTACAAAAAATTTTTTTCGATAAAAAGTTTTTTTTAAAAATTTTTGAATTCCTTTTTTTGAAACTTGCCATTATCTAGGATTTCAGTTTCCAAGTCAGAGCTGATTTCCTACAAAAGTGAAAAAAAAAGTTAAAAACTTTTCTTTAAAGTTTCAAATTTCTGTTTTCGAAACTTACCTATCCTACGCATCCAGACTTGTCTAAAAATATGAAAAAACCAAGGCCATTTTCTCACTGAGATTCTATATGTCCAGGCCGTCTAAAAAAAAAAGAAAAAAAAAGAAATTAGTAATCATTTTAAAAAACGAAATAAAGAAATTTTTTAAAAAAGTAATATACTCACCAAAATCCTATGTCCAAAGAACCAAAAAGTCGCCTAAAAGAGAAAAGAAACAAAATATTAATAATTATTTCATTAAAGAGTTAAGCCAAAAACATTCCTCCTTACCAAAATCTTTGTCCAAAAATATTCAAAAAATATCAAAATTTACATCCATCTAAAAAAAAAAAAAAAGTGAGGGAAAGGGAAGTACGAGAAAGAGAGATAGGGGAAAAATGAAAAGAGGGAAAGGGAAATTATGAAAGAGAGGAAAGGGGAAAAAATGAGAGAGGAAAGTTTACCAAAAAAAAGTTTATGCCGAAAAAGTTTAGACTTTTTTTTTAAACTAGACTTTTTCTAAAGTTTAAAAAAAGTGATTGTTATATTGTTAATATTAAATCACATGATGCGCGTAATACTTAATTTATTACAAAAAGTTTGTATAACCGAAAATATGGACTTTTTTTTCCCCATTTAAAATACTTATTTATTTAAACTTTTTTTCCCACTTATAATATTTATATAAACTTTTTTTTCACGCTTTTTTACAACTATCTATAATCTAAAAACTTTTTTCTCTCCTATAGAAATATTATTATTTTAGTAAAAGCTTTTTTTCAATGGAAGAACGTTTATAGAGGAACCAGAAAGTATTATGTAGTACATGAAAATTTTGGTTTTCTTCTAACTCCAGTTTACTATTATTTTTTTTTAATAAAGTATTACGTTTTACTACTAAAAAAAAATATAAAATAAATCTTTTATCGGAAAATGGCCCATATTTTATATTGTGAGTTGAAATAAAAAATGATCTGATTGACGAGAAATAGTTGTGGCTGATATTTCTAAATTAGCAAATAGTTGTAGGTTCAATATTTAGTTTAGTTTTGTACTCCCATGTATTGTTGTTATATTATCTTACCCATTTTATTTAAAAATAAATATCTATTTATATCATATTTGGCTACGGGTAGCTTTCCACTTTCCTTCTCTTTAGATGAATCTAGACGCATAAAATTTGGTTGGTATATATCAATTTATATCATATGATTATAAACAAAAATGAAAGTATTTATTTTTTTTTATTTAATTGATACTAATTGCTCATTTATTTATTTTTTCTTTTTAGGATACTTTTATTAGCAGTACAAACTTCTGGATTTATTAGTATAAACAGACTTGTTAGAGGTCATAAGCTATCCCACCAGCTGGCAAAGTGTATGAAATTTCTTTTAATTCATCACAAAGAAAGCCTTGCTAAAGTCATCTTTAGTGTAGGTCTAGTAATACATTGCCTTAATTGAGCGTGGCTACGAAGTTTATGATTCCACTAACAATCGACCCTATAATCACATGATAGTCACATGCTAGAAGTGTTTCTGGCTCTGATTTATTTCGCTTTAAAAAAATTTTTTATGCAATAAATATGTATTTGTAATTAAAAGCTGCATTATATTGATATTTATTAATAAATAATTGCAAAAAAATATTTTTTTCTAATTGTATGACAATAAGCAACGCATAAGTATTTGATCTTTTAAAAAATAATTGTATATTATAAAAAATGTATTTAGAATACCGTGAATATGCTAAAAAGATGTCTTCTTAACAATTTCACAATATTGTAAAAAATATCTGCCTAGTATAGTTAAAATGTCATGCAAATTAACGTTACATGACCATATCAATATCATCCAAATGTCATTTCATTATTAGGATGATATACTAAGAAAATTCGACCGTCACGTTACTTTTAAGATTCATAGACAGTATAATTAAGGTAGCTTAATGATACCTTAAAAAATTTCGAGTTTCTGCAAAGTAGTTGGCTTCTTTTAAGTTCATCAGGATATTTTTCATGGAACCGTTCCCACAAAATCTTTTTGGTATTTTTTGGATAATATACAGGTAATCCACTGGCACTGTCTGGTTTTGTAAGAACTCATTATAACGTTTGCTTTATTCTGAAAAAAATTTCAATTTGATCTTTTTTTTAAGGTGATAGTCGTTTGAGGAGTAATTTTCAGTTTTTCCATTTGAACACCTCCTGGACCTAATAATTACGGGTATTATATAAATTTATTAGATTTTTTTTTTATAATTTTGTAAATTTTGATACTAACTGATAAATTTCGTTTTATCATTCATATGAAAATGTATCGGCAATAATAGATAATATTCTTCTTTTACCATCAATTCCACGAATATTGCTATCTAATGCATCTTGAAATGCATTCCAAAATTGCTTTGTATGGTTTTTCAGGATTTGTTTGAAGAAATCGACAATTATACAATTGAATTAGTGTATCTTTGTCTTTATCTGGATCTTTTGACCGCGTCCAAAATTGAAGCTAAAAAAATTTTTCAGTTTAAAATTATGTAAATAAAATTGAATTTTTAATTAGTTACCTCTGAATCTTCTTTTTCAAAAGGGGTTATCTTAATACAACCAGCATGACGCAATAAAGCTTTCCACGCCCGAAATTCATGATCTTTGATAATATAACCAACTGGATATATTTCTTTTAGTTTTTGTGTTAATTCAATAATACTACTTTTTTGATTTGCCATTCAATAAAAAGATTTTTCCAATTAATAGACGTTAAAACACGTTTTTTCAATTGGAAAATTTTATTCATAGTAATTTCTTCATTTTTCCAGTCATCGGTCGTACAATAGGGAATTTTTTCTCGATCAATTACTAATTTATTTCATTATGTTCCAAGTCCAAAGAGGGTGTTTCCTTTAAATTTTGTTACATATTTCTTGAAATTCTTTATAAATTCTAACAATTGCTTAATCATCGTCAATTCTTGAAAAAATAATGATCGAGAATGGTTATAATCATGTATAAAAGAACTTTTATACCCTTCACCCGCATAATTCCAATCAAGATTTTTTGATCACCAATACTAAAAACCATTATATTCAAATTCTCTGCCTTAAAAAGCAAAGGGACGAAAATGTACATCTGAAAGTAATGTTTCAGATATATGCGGAATGTCAAATCCCATAACCAAAGGCCCTGCATGTTTTGTTTTATTAGAAAAGGCTTTTTGACATACTGAAGTAATCGCTGTGATGAACTATTACATACGTTATTACATAAACCAAGACGAATTGGATATACAGTATAAAAAGGTATATTATTATTAGTCAGGCGTCAGACAGGCGAGCTAACCGCCATTCTCTAGCATATGGTCCATAATGCAAGTTGTCTATAAGTTCTCCTGCAGAAATAAGTGAAACTGAGTATTCTTTTTGCTTTGACATTGCTTTAGTATTACTTTAGAAGTAGTTTAATAAGTCAGCAGATTAGAAGGATTCTGAAAAACGTTTAAAATGTATATAAATCGCATATACTATATGTCGATCACCGCTTATCAGGCGGACTACGAATTAATATATATATTATATCTTAGCGGAAATTTTTATGGCAGATTCTCGTACTGCTTTCGAGATTCGAGACATTTAAAGTTTTTTTCTAGAAACATTCCGTCTGTTGAAACAAGTAATATTTAAACTAGGTAAACGCGGTAAGAAGCTTTAAAATGTTTTTTAATATTTGAAGTTAACTATCATACCATTATATGAATATGATACTTAACAGTTAATGTTAACGATAATGTAATTTTTAAAGAATCTGAAATGAAATTGGAAATTTGACCGTTCTTTATATTGAATTCAGTTACATAGGCGTAATACAGTAGCATCTTCACTTAAATATTTCTGTAATCATAGAACAAAGAAAATCATCATATCCCTTTAACTTATTCAAATATTAAAGATTTCACTTTTCCAAACGGGAGATTACTACGAATTTTATAGTTATAAATAATAAGAGAGCGGTAATTAATGATATTACATATATTGAAAAGTGCTTTAGATCAATTCCGACGGAATATCAATCTTCACGCGATTGTGACCGAAAAAATTTCCGAATATCATTAAAATATTTAAAATTAGTATAGAAAAGCAATAGTGTTTCTGACCTTAACTAAAAAATAATGTGAAATATAGTCATCAATAACACTGACAAAATAGTGTGTCTTGCTACATTTAAAGCTTTTCGGTTCTTTATACGAACGGATCAAATTGTTAATTGCCGATTAGGAAATAAGAGAGGGAAAATAATGAAAATGGGAACATCACCGTGCTGTTTTTACATCACTATACAAACATTATTAACAGTACATTTGATAATTAGCGTCTTCGATAGGTTTCTACATAGTTAGTAGTATTGATTATTGAATTTTACCATTGGTCAAAAATGTGATGATTCACATGACCGATCGGCCTAACGTTAAAGGTCAATTGAAATGCATAGAAAAATATTATAATTATATTTGGCAATGTATGTAAATAAAATATTGTAATGCATTTTTATTCATATTTGCTAAATATAATGAATTATATCATTATATCAACATATATATCAAAATAATTATTTATTGAGATTATTGCATAATACTTGACAATTATTATTTTGTAATGGTTTATTACATTATTATTATAATTCAAAAACCTGTCAATCTTCATGTTAACATGATACAGGATAACATGTATGTATATGTCAACATTATGATTACATGGATCGATGTATAATGATTGTAAAATCATGCCAAAAAAAATTGACCTTGACAGTAAAGTTATCTATAAGAAAATAACATAAGAAGAAATTTTTTAAAAGTCGGGATAGCAAAAAGGGTTGTTCCTTCATAAACATAAAACTATTAACTTTCTATCCCGTTAGATATTTTTTTATGCTCTATAGCCAAAACCTTCAAACATTCGTTGGATCAGGGAATGGTAATAAACGAAAGTAAATAAGCTAGAGAAAGGTTACTATGTAAAGTGTTGTCGATATCCTACGTCCGATAAATTTATATCACATTTTTTTCGGAATAAAAACTAGAAAATGATCATTTATAGGAGTTTTTCCAGAATTTTTTTATGTCGCTATTTAATAACTTATTCTTAATATCAATTTTTTCGTCATATAAAAAGCTTGACGACATAGTATATATATACTAGATATGACGAATTCAAAAGTAAGAGATTAAATAACATTTTGAAGTATATTAATTGTTTATAGCGGCGTTGTTTTTTAGCTAATCCAGATGATAAGGCAAGTGTGCAGCTAATAGTAGACAATAGACAACAAAATATAAATATTATTCAGTTATATAAATTATTAAACAACTAATAAAAAAAGTAATTTAATGACATACTATTAAAGGATCTAAGTAATTCAATATAAAACACTGCCATGTTCTAATCGGAAAAAATTTCAAATTCCAATTAGATATCACAGTATTACATTTTTTTTCAAACAATAATTTGAATGTGCGAGCTTTTTTTGTTTAAAGGCTAATGATATTTGAATATTTGACGTTTAAACTTCCAATCTTCCGCTTGATAATTAATCAATTCCTATCGTAACAAAATTTAGCCTTCAGAAGCTAACCGTAATAACCGTAACTAATAATTATGGTTTTGAGAGTTAATATTCTTTACGCTAAACGATTAAAATCAAACTTGCCAAATCTTCTAATTAATACTATGTTTATGATGAGATCATAAAATTTCTCGTGAAGGCTATTAAAAATCAAGATTGTATGAAAATTTATATTGCAATATTTATTAAATAGAATTAATCCAAATAAATCAATAATTCAAGTCTCGATAAAAAAAAGTTTCGAAAATAACATTATTTGATAAAAATACAGTATATAAAATTAGTCACAATGATGTCACTAACTAGGTTGCTATTTAATTTTTCAGTTGTCTGACAGGTCAATGCAAACGTTGTCTCCCAAGAAGGATACATATTATACTTATGATCATGTTCATTTTCGAATTGACACTCCACTTTAATTTATCCGTCACGGAAAAATAACGATTATGAACGGTCATTTTTGAACCACGATTTTCTACATCACATCCGAACACGTAACCTAGGCATTTTTAAAATATTGTAACCCACACGCGATTACGTGAGTTAAAACTCCCAAGTCAAAATTTCAATTTCAAATTGGAATTTGTTATTGTCAGTACACAATATGACTCTTATTGTCCAAAAAGAAAAACATTAATTGTTGAATTGAGATGCTCCAAAAAAAAAAAAATTTTTTTTGAGAAACGAAAAAAAAACCAATTTTTATGACGCAGATGGCGCAGTCTAAAGTATTTTATTAAATTAATAGTATTACATATTTTTTCGTCCAATAAAATTTTTTATAAATAAAAATATTCGGCAAGATCTTTTTCTCTGCTTTAATTCGACCTTATGGATCTTATAGAAGCAGCAGATAAACGTCGATTTCTATTATATTCTCTAATTTTATCGCGTCGATGATTCCATCTTAATAACGCGTGATATGATCTTAGAACTAATTTATTTGCTATAACTAATCCACCAGATGAGAGATGGAATAAGATCATATGTTATGACACTATTGTAATATAGACCTTGGATAATGATTTGAGGTATATCTTCAACAAAAATGTTTATGATAACACCCCAAAGCATTATTTTTTTTGATCTTTGAGTCAAAGGAGCTGAAAATATTCTAAGGCCAAATAAATCCGACGATAAAGTGTTTAATATTTGTATATCAATGGCTGAAAATAATGTGCACATTGATGATAATGTCGGAGACTCCTTAACCCATTTATTGAACGATGGATTCATTGCCATTTCAGATACAAAAATATTTATGGCTAATAAAAAATTGATTACAATAGGTAAAATAAAGAATATAATACTAAATAATAACAAATAAGAAAATTAGTAATCAATTAAATTAATCTTTAAAATAATATAAATAAAATAATATTAAATGAGATTTCTTACGTTGGAATAAATAGATGTGGTGTATTTTTAACCTTTAATAATATGAATGCTAGATCCATGGCAATATCTTGCATTATAAAACAGGTCTCAATTATCACAGAGTTTCTTGCATTGGGATTTTTTCTACGAGCCAAAACATATAATACTATTATTACAGCCAAACCTACTACAAATATGATGATCAATGGATAAAATTCATTGATATAATCTCCTGTATAGTAATAGAATTAAAATTTAATGAAATATTAATCATTTACAAATAACAAATGTCAAAAATATTTAATAAACACACTTACGGGTCATTGTAAAAGGGGCACTTTCATCAATTAAAGATGTATATTCATTGAATGAAAGTGCAGTAAACCCCTTTTTTTTGATCAAAGTACTTATATCATCAAATATTATTTGGGAGTTTAGTTCGATTGTATGATCTTTAGCTTCAATTATGTTAAATGACAATAATACTTTTTTTGGGGAAGTAGGGTCATATTGCCATTTACCACTTGCTGATAGCCTCTGTTCAGTTACTGGAATTACTTTAGCAAATTCTTGAATCATATTCTTGAAAAATATTGAATGATTCATTTGGAAAAATTTTGAACTTCCTTCCTCGTTTAATCGTAATAATCCTGTAACTGAATCTGAGTGCTGTGCCGTTTTAAGTGGTTCTAAATATAGTAACAGAATATAAATTTTTCTATTCGATCATTAAAAAATTAAAAAAAAAAATATGTAAATTACTTGTTGAAAGTGTCCAAATATTCTTTCTAATTCCAATTAAAGGTTCATCTCTTTCTTGAGAGATGACAAAATTATTTTCAACAAGCACATAGTAGGTAGAATTCTGTTGGTTGAATGTGCTTTCAAAAATTGGAATATGTACTGTGCGGTTATCACTTCCAATGTTACATAATTTAGAATCTCCCGAAAATGTTTGACGTAATAGGCCCGGTTTATATTTATCATCATTTAATTGAAATATTGAAACATTCCCAGTAAATAACTTCACTGGAATGGTATATTTGATTGTAATTTCTTTGATCAAAGGATCAATAACTTCATTTATAGATGGCTTGACTGACTCAATTGCAGGATTAAATTCAGAAACTACAGATAAAAAAAATTATTATACTGTATATATATATGTAAACAAGAAAGAAAAGAGATTAAAAGCTTACCCTGTTTTAATTTTGGTAAAGGTTTGAATAAAAATTCTAATTTATTTTTGGCCTGTTCTTTTACTCCAAAAATAGTATTAATCAACCGAAATGTATTATAATGAAAGAACTCTGGCCCGAAGGATCCCCGTGATTGCATATCATTTCCATTATCATCCAAAAGATAAAAATCAATAGCAGTTGCATTTTGGTAAATCACAATAAATCCTCCATAATATAAAGCTCTCAAATCAAAGTTTGGAATATTTGTTAGAGTAGGAATTATCTCCAATCGTATTAGGGCCCCAGTTGATAAAAATCCCAACTGATAATAATTTATCTCGGTTTATGAATTATTATTATTCGTAATCGTGTTATTTAATGTCATAACACATATATATCCTTCAGCATGATAATAAGTCAGAGTACATGATTTAAGTGTTATATTATTTAATTTCTGAGTAGTTTCGTAAAGTAGAGAGGGTTTTGTAGGTAAATCTGTTTTCACTTTTAGAAATGACACGTAAATTCTCCAGTATTGAAGATTTGGATCTTTTGTTACTGGTGATCCTTTCGTTTCATCATATTTTAAAATATACAGGAAACCAAAACCTCCATCCAATAAATTAAAATTTAAACTATCTACTAAGGTATACGATGGTAGATTTGGTACATGAAATTCGCCACTATTATGTTCCACCACTTCTCCTGTTTCAATATTTCTAAAATAAGATGAAAAGCAAGTTAATCGACAAATATTTTCAAAAGAAATTATTTATTAATAAAAATACTTACGGAGAGCTATACCAATGCCATGCTGATATTCCTTTTTCGTCTGGCTTTTCAATATTAATAAACCCTTCATTTGATAATGCAACATATCCGTCAGCATTTCCTAAATATATTTCGCTAAAAAGAAGAATTATTATTGAGTCATTATAATTAACCTTCATAAATGAAGATGTTCCATCATTTAAGCTTACCTCATAATCTCACCGCTGTAATTAATTATCATTCCATGTTTTCCCTTAATACCATTTGTTGTTTTAGCATAATACAACAAAATATAATTATTAGCTACAGGCAAAAAATCAATATTAATGGGGCAAACTGCTTCCGCAGGAAGAGTATAATTAAGGTCTATATAATTGGTTTGTCCTGTTATTTTATTTATTATTCGTAAATGGAAATAAGGTAACATGCATTCAGGATCTTCATCCTCAAAGGCCATCCAAATCATCAAATAATCATGAGTGAGTAAAGTAGTATAAAGTTTAAGACCATCAATTGGTTCTTTGTAAATAAATGATATATCTTGGGGTGATATATCTTGGGAAGATGCATTTTGAGATAATATATTTCGTGATGATATATATTGAGATGAGACGGATGAGACGATGGATATTAAACAGATAAAAGTGATCAACACCTTTAAATTGAACATTTTTACTAAATGACTTTAAAAAATGGTAAATTTTTTTACTAAGAGACTTGAAAAATGGTAAGTTTTTACTAAGAGACTTGAAAAATGGTAAGTTTTTTTTACTAAAAGACTTGAAAAATGGTAAATTTTTTACTTTGGGAATTACAGAACAGAACATTTATATATATTTCTCGCTATTATAATTTGATTTATTTATTAACTATTAAATTAACTATTAATAACTTTTCTTTTTATCAAACGTGTTTCAATTATTATTGTAATACAATTTCAAGCATTTCTATTATTATACTACCAAATTTGTATTTCAAAAACTGATCTGCATTGCCTTATTCACATATGTAAAAAACGTGGTGATAAATAAACACATGCGGTCTTTGTTTTTTTTCATTCGCAAAGAATTTTTTACAAAAGCTTTCATTAATATAATACGCTAATTTTGAACAATAAAAACCGTAAAAAGTATGTTATAGTAATTTGAACTAGTCTATTAATAATTAATTAGTAATTTAAATGGAAAATTAATTGTTTACATCTACACACTTTGAAAGTAATTCAGAACCTAGTATTTGGTATAATGCACATGCGTTTGGTACCAAGGAATTAGTAAACCGTCAATTACCTTGTACAAATAAACTGGAAGCAATTAAATCATATAACTGAAGCACTGTGATCAATGAACTTAAAGATATGGTAAATTATTCACACAATAATATTCTGGAAATAAATATTAAATTTTTTAAATTTATTAAAATTTATCATAATTTAGTGATAAAATTATGATATCACTGCTTGCAGAAATTTGACATTTTGGTATATTACAACTATGTTTCATCATTCTATGATTATTGGATGCAAAATGGCGCAATAAGCCAATTTGCTGACATATTATTCCTCATCTACCGTATTGTACCTAGAGATATGAAACCATTGCAAGGGAATGGAAGGATATTCATAAAAGTTTACGTCTTAATTTAGCGTAAAACAATGATAGAGAGCAAGGTAACACAACATAATTAAATTAAAATTTTTAACATTGAGACATTCCTATTGTTTAATTGTCATGATCACCGGTGAAAGCCGATCTATTTTAAGATAACAATCCTTAATAAATTACGGAGACATACTACACGTTACATTCGTTACAATACAAAACTCAAAATTAACTTATACGGGGTAATCTATAATTTACTAGAGATACAGTGAAAAATTTATTCCGTGTTTTTTTATTCCATGTTATTTCCGTAAATGTATCAAATTCACGGAGTTTATAGCCTCAAACATGAAAATGATCCAAGTTAAATTATTTTCTCATAAATGTATCATATTCACGGGGTTTTTCAGAAATTACGTTTTACAAAGTTAGTTTAATTAGTATTTCTATTTAACTAAGTTATAATTATGAATAATAGTTAATTATTCTATTACTATTAAAAATTAAAATAATTATATTTATTCCTATTACTTTATTATTACTGTCCAAAAAGACTACTAGTAGTATTTAAAATATTTACAGTATTAAATATTAATAATTAAAATTGATGAACTGCAATAAATATAGAGTATACTATATACTACAATTAGTACAATATGTAAATCCATCATCATCTATATATCGCTTTCATGTTCCAAACTTGTGAAGGAAAATGAAAATGAGAAAAAAGAATATGAAAATGAGGATAAAGAAAAAGTGGAGAGGAGAAAATTATTCTCTTAACGCTGTGACTTGTGTAATTGGCGCATAGCCTTTAGCCATTTGGTCGGGGTCAGATGTTAGTCCATGACTAAAATCTAAATAACATCGGAGGTGACGATCACCACTGCCAAAAACTAGGGAGGAGTGTTAATTAATAATTGTGTCTGAAATTTCGCCCTAATTGTGATGATCATCACTGCGGAACATCGCCTTTCATTTTTACTCTTAATTCCTTTATCTTAGTTTAGCCCCCTACCTCCTTTCCTTTCTTTCTTTTTTTACGAAACTGGAAAAATAAAACTTGGATTTTTTTCTTTCATAAAATTTGCTTTTATAAATAAAATGGTACGAATTTCTTGGATTGTACTTTAGTCTTTGCTGTTTTACTTGTGAATTTTATCTCCGATTCTCCGGTTGAATTCGCTACGAAACGCAGAGCTTTAAATTCTTTAGTATGGTAGCCAGAAACATACCAACCTCATTCCGTGGAACTAACCAATCTCACTCAATTATTACGCAAGAGAACAGCAACTACTAAAGGAAAACGTTATAATAATCCATTTCCAAATTATCATAGAAGTGTAAAATGAGTCAACTTGAAGAAACATTAAATAAAATTATTATGCATACTACTATAAAAGAGAAAAAAATTTTTAATAATAATATGTATAATATGCGTTAGATTTCGTATTAGCGAAATTGTTGTTTTTTTTTTCCTTTAATTATTTACTTATTCAAATACTGTAATGGATCCTTTTTTTCTTTATCATAATGTAATTTATTTTGATTGGACGAAAAAATATTTTAGAATTAATAAAAATGCAGAATGTTTTGGTTCTGGTAAGTTATTCATAACAAGAATTCGTGCAAATAACCAAAACAAACACAATAAAATAAAATAATTACGTTAATTAAAAACATGAAACAATATTTTTCAACGTACATAACCAATATGTTACGCATTTAAAATAACTATTCTTTGAGGTTATTTATTTATTTATTTTTCGTAAAGCAGGCAATAGACTAGCACAACTATTCTTTGAGATTTTCATTTTGATATTCTTTGGTGTTTTGTATCTGATTAGCCTAAAATTCACATCAACTACGTAAATGAAATTAATAAAATTGTTTTTTTTTATAACACTTCTCATACTTTCTATTAAAAAAATTCTTACATTTGTAGACTATTTTTTATTTTTTTTTTAGGTTGTTCTTTCTGCTCTTGTGTGAAATTTTGGTTGGTTTATTTTTTTTAATTGCTCTTATTTAACGAACGATTAACAGCTCGTTTTCTTTCTAATTTTAGGTGGTTTTGGGTTATGAGATTTTGATAAAGTAATTTCGTTTTTTTTTCTTTGACGATTTTAATGAATTTTACTAACAATTCATTTTTCGTTTTTTTTTTTAGATTTTGCCAATTTTTTCTGGAAGTGAAACTCGTCCGAAGCTGCAGAAACTAGTGGTCTGAAATACTATCATTTGAATACAACTCATAAAGTTTATGAAAAAAAAGCGATATGTATAACTACAAAAATTTTTTATATATTTAAAGAAAATAATATTAATTATATACTGTATATATTATAGGAGCAACTTAAAATTGATGATGAATTTAAAAGTGATACCTTACAAAGAACCTAAACAAAAAGAATTAAGGAATTCAGTTTGCGATTGGATGGTAACGGATGGAATACCTTTCAATAAATAGAAATGGTTTTAGAAGAATGATGAAAAAAGTCAATCCCCAATTTCAACCACCATGTTATCAAACATTTAAATAAGATTAGGGTCTCGGATATCAAACGGCAAATAAATTAATGAAAAGTATGCTAAATTCTATGTGTGATACTGCTTCAATAACAACGGATTTATGGACATCATGTGCTACAGATCAAATGGAATTAAAGGATATTCCATTATGTATAGAACCAATAAAATATCCACATACTGGTAGTCATATACGAAACTATTATAGTTAAAGAACTCAAGTTAATTAATAAGATTACTTACCGATAATGGTTGTAATATGGTAAAAGCAATCCAAGAATGGGAAGGTATATAACGCATACCTTGTTCAGCACACACTCTGCAGTTATGTGTAATCAAAGGTTTAAAAAAAACAACAGATTACGTTGAACAAAATGAAAAATTGGAAGAAGCACAAGCTGAATTAAATGCAAAACTTGCGCAACGTGATTTACAAAATCAAATCAAGATAATAATCAAATGAAATGCCAGAAGAACGCCAACCACATATTTTACGAACAATTACTGGAAGTGTCAACAAGATTGGGATTTGCATTAGCTTCATGACGAAGAGATTAAGGGAATTGAAACCTGCAATTAGACGCGCTTTAGTTAATTTAAGTATTAAAGTGATTATCGGAGTAAAAAAGACTATAGAGTATGATAGACAGCTGCAGGAACTAATGTTAAGGAATTTATTAGATAAATTAATTGAGTTGTTCAAACCAATTGAAAATTTTTGGGTGGTCAAAAGTATTGCACGTATCATTAATTTATCCTACTATTCAAGCTCTGAAATATTCTTACGCAACAGAAAACGATGACAATAAGAATAATGATGAAAACTGTGATAATGAGAATAATGATGATGAAAATAGTGATGAAGATAGTGATGAATTTGATAATAAAATGGTAATATTTAATTATTATTTTAATTTTAAATTATATTATCATTTATTAATATAAAATTTTGTTTTAACAGATGATGATGATGCGAAAGTTCATAGATTCTATTAATTCAATAGATGAACAAATCGATATTACGGCTATTATTAATAAAATTAAAGAAGAAATTTATAATGCGCTTTATGACTATCTTGATAACCACCTAACGCAACTATTTTGGCAAGTGTATTGGATCCAAGATCTAAACAAATGCATGGGATGAAAAAACAACATCACTTTTATGATCTGAATACAAAGAAGAAGAAGAGTCTTTGAAAGAAACAAATACAAATACTCATTTTCAAGTTAATCAAAAATGCAAAACTTTTGCATCCCGTGTTTTTGGTTTCTCTCGGTCTCAAATTTCAATTTATGAAGAACATTCTTACTATTTGGATGAAATAAAAACACCACAGGCTCTTCCCGAAGTAGATCTCTTAAAGGAATAGATTAAAGCCTCAACTGTTAATGTATTACTCTTTATTAAGCGAAATAATATAAATACATAAATCCATTTGTATAAATTATAGCTTCATTATGTTATAGTTGTTTTAATAATAAAAAATATTTGCAAATATAAACTATACAAAGCCAATAGAGGTGTATTTATTATTAACAGTAAAATCAGTAAAATCTCAAATTTTACTGTCAACTAATATTAGTGTGCGATTGTTTTTATTAAATTTTAGTGAAAAAAATTTTGATCGATGATCATTTCCCAATTAATAATTATGCCAATTAAATTTCCAAATGAGAAAACTATATTACTATAGCGGATTGTTTTTGTACTACCTCAATACATAATAAATAACGTTTGTGGCTACGTTTGACAACCTTTGTGTTTACCAACACCTGCCAGGCTCCCACATAAAATCTTGCGCAATGACGAAAACTTACGACGAAACTCTATTAAGATTGTGGAATAACGGTATACATGATACTAAAAAAACTACACAAGCTTACGAACGTTCTATCCACAATTTATAGAAACATCGAAAAAATAAAAAAAATGCGTTAGAGCATGCTGGAGGGAATGGTTGACCTAAAAAGATTACCGCAAGCGGCTCCCGTGTATTAGCCGTGATACTTCCCTTTCCACAAGGACTTTAGCGAGAAAATTACAAAATATAGGTGTAGAGGCATCATATAGAACTGTTGGAAGGCGCCTTTTAGGAGTTGGCTATTTAAAAAGACTACCCAAAGCAACACCAATGCTGACTGAAGCACACAAAATAAAACGGGTATAATGGACACGACAACATATTAGTGACCGATGGAATAAAACTGTGTTTACAGATGAAGCAGCATTCCAGCTTTTTAGGAATACTGTATAACGTTGGTATAAAGGAGAGAGGCCGGTTCGGCGTATGCCTAAAGATCATACAAAAATTATGGCGTGGGCGAAGGGGAAAACAATCTTATTTTGTTTCACGCAAATCATGAATGCTGAATTTTATGTGGAAATTCTTCGTAGACATGCTCCTGATGCTTGGTGATCGTTGGCGCACAGGACAACGATCCCAAGCACTCATACAAGTCGTCTTGCAAAGGCCTTCTTCAAAGAAAATTTTCGGTAGTTTTAGAGTGGCCATCCAATAGCCCCGACTTAAGCCCCATTGAAAACTTATGGTGAATTATTAAGAATAAGGGATGCCAAGAAATCTTGATGATCTGGAGAAATTTATGGCGGAGGAATGACAAAATATACCAAATACCGTTCTAATCAATCTTTCAAAGTCAATGAAATGGAAAAAATGGGTCATATTAATTTTTTTTTAATCTTTAAATAAAAAAAAAATTCACGTGATTTATTATAATAATTGAGTGAATTGAGTGACCGATGTTTTGATTCTCATTTTTTTTGTCCAACACTGTACGTCTTTAATTGATGAAAGCGCACCTTTTACAATGACCCGTAAGTGTGTTCATTAAATATTTTTGACATTTGTAAATGATTAATATTTCATTAAATTTATATTCTTTACTTTACAGAAAATTATTTTGAAGAATTTTACATGTTTCAGCGAGTCTAAAAAATTCCGAAGGAAGAAACTCTGCGACAAAGTAAGAAATTTCATTTAATATTATTTTATTTATATCTGATTTTATTCTAAGATTAATTTAATTGATTACTTATTTTCTTATTTATTATTATTTAGTATGATATTCTTTGTTTTATCTATTGTAATCAATAGTTTCATTATCTGTTATTCGTAATCGTATTATTTAATGTTATAACACACTTTGCTATCAATGTATGTTTTTTTGATAGTATATTACAATCCTTTTATTATATTATTATCATGGATTTTGATATGTTATAAAGATATCATGCATGACAATATGGTTATTGATACAGTATTTGACATATAAAAGAATATTTGTCATACATTAATTAGTAATATATATGTTGGTATAGATCATGCTAATAGAGTAAATAGACTTAAAATTCACATTAATTTAACAGTTAAGGTATTATGTAAATATTATATTAAGCATATCAAATATTATTACAATATTCATATACACTAAGTATACTATATCCATTACGAACAATCTGCCTATTCTATACTTGAATGCGCCAATTTCCAAAATCGAACTACGCCACAGATCACGTGATTTTAGATACGCGCGAAAGTCAAAGTACACTAATTCATTCTTCTTTTTTTCTTTTTTTTCGTCTTCCTTCTTCCTTTTCCTTTTTTTCCGTCTCCTCTCCTTCTCTTTCTTACCCCCTTTCCCTTCTTTTTTTTCACTTCCCTTTTTCCCTTCCCTTTTTTTATCTCCTTTTTTTTGTCTTCCTTCCCCCTTTTCTTTTTTTGTCTCCCACCTCCCTTCTTTTCCTTCTTTTTTTTGTTTCTTCTTTTTTCCTCTATTTTTCGTTTCCCCTATTGATCTGTTGTGTAACAAATCTGATCGGCGCAAAAATTAGACTTTTTATAAACGCGTCTTTTTTATTTTCAAATTAAAATTTTTTATCGTTTTCCCTTTACCTTTGTTAATTTAGTTGTTTCTTTCCTCCTTATTTTCCTTTTTTGTTTTCTTTTTCTTTTTTTTCCTTCTATTTTTTTTGTTTCTTTTTTCCTTTCTTTTATCTTTTTTTCTTCCTTACTTTTTACTTTACTTTCGTTCTTTCTTTCACATCATTTTCTAGACGAATCTTATAATTTATATTACACAAACACATGGTGTTGCGGCTTTTTTTAACTTTCAGAGTTAAGTCTTTTTCTTTATTTCTTTTTAGGTACACGCATCTTCTGGTTTCCATTTCAATAAGATCTAGGTAAGTTTCTCATTTCTTTTGTTATTTTCATTTTCTTTGCCTCTACTTATTCATCCTTCTCTTTCTCTCTCCTTTTTTCCGTCTCCCATCCTTTTTTTTTTGTCTCCTATCCTTTGTTTTCGCCTCCTATCCTTTTTTTCGTCCCACATCCTTATTTTCGTCTCTCTTTTCTTTTTTTCCTCTTTCCTCATTCCTCTTTTTTTATCTCTCTTCCTCCCCTTTCTTTTTTCTCTTTCTTCCATTCTTTTTCTTTCCCATTTTTTCATTTATCTTTCTTTTATCACTCTTCTACTTCTTTTGTTTTCTTTTTAGGTATAGCTTCGATTTTGATAAAACTTGGTAAGTTTTTTATTTTTTTTCTCTTCTTTTTTTTTCTTTTTAACTTTACTAATTCATTCGTCTCCTTTTCTTCTCCTTTTTCGTCCTCTTTTCCTTTTTATTTTCTTTCATTTTCATTTTCATTTCTTTTCTCTCTTCTTTTCGTTTCTTTCTTCCTTTTTTTGCCCTTCTTTCGTTTTTTTTTTCGTCTTCACTTGCATTTATTAAAAAACTTAATTGTGAAACTTGTATTACACAAACCCTATAAAAATATTGTCCGGACATTCATCATGATATTGTACGTTTTTTATGTGGTTAAAAATTCTCAATCTCCGCATCTTGTATTAAATTGTAATAAATATTGTATAATAGCGTGCGAATGTCCGGAAAAATTGACCCCATTCCGAATATTTATTGGACAAACATTTTTATAGGGAAATCGCCTAATTGTGTGATCTTTTTTTTACATACGATTTCCCAATAATTCCATTTTGGTGGGGATTCAAGGCGAGTATTGTTCTTTTTTTACTATTTCTATTTTACCATTTTTATCTTTTATTAATTTGTTTATTCCCTTTTTTTTAGGCGAAGCTATTTGGGCTTTTGATTCGAATAAAGTGAGTAGCCTTTCTTTATTCACTCATTTCCTTTAACTTTTACTAATTCTTTGTTTCTTTTTTAAACGCATTGTCTTTTAGGAATTTAGTTGAAAGCAACCTTAATTTCTTTTATTTTATTTTTGATCATATAGATGTAACCAATGCAATAGATACATTTTTAAGAATACATTGTAATTGTTGTATTAAGGTTAATAAAAAGATATTTTATTTATTATTTTTGTAAATGTAAAAACATTATATTGATATACTGTACATGTTGTAATGTAAATTATATAATTAATGACATAATGTTTTAATATATATTGAACCAACTATTACAGAACATGAATATAATAGGGTAGCTGTATATGCTATTATACGGCTATCAAGAAAATATGCATTGATAGTAAAGCATATATATCCTTCAGCATTATACTTTAAGTCGGGAACATGATCTAAGTGTTATATTATTTACTTTCTGAGTAGTTTGGTAAAGTAGAGAGGATTTTGTAGGAAATCTGCTTCTCTTTTAAAAATGACTCGTAAATTTTCCAGTATTGAAGATTTGGATCTTTTATTACTGATGATCCTTTCGTTTCATATTTTAAATTATACAGAAACAAAACCTACATCCACTAAATCAAAATTTAAACTATCTACTAAGGTATACGATGGTAGGTTTGGCGCATGAAATTCGCCACTACTATGTTCCACCACTTCTCCTGTTGTAATATTAGATGAAAAAGTTAATCGACTGAACAATAAAATATTTTCAAAAAAAAAATTGTTTATTCATAAAAATACTTACGGAGTGCTATACCAATTCCATGTTGCTACGTCTAGCTTTTTTTTTTATGGTATTTATTACCGAATTTTATTAGTATAGGATGCAGAACTTACACCGGCAAACCCGTATAACCTACATTTATGCACATCAAATAGATGCCACTCCTGTCATACCACGCCATTGTTATTCTTCCTAACTATGAACAATGTTACCGGCCTATCCTTTAGTTCGGCTATTGTAAAAACTAACAGTTACACCTTTTTTACTGTTGAACCTTAGAATTAAATTAACCCCTCCAAAAATAATAAAAACAAATTTGAAATGGTCATTTGTTAGCTAAATTTGACATCGTGGTACATACGTACATTTTTTGTAAAAAATTACCATCTACGATATCTAGCAAAAAACCCGCATTTACGAAAACTATCCTAAAAACTTACTACCCTTTAAACACTCGATAACACTAAACCTTTTCGTTATCAGTTGCCCTTATCTTCTTTGGCCTGTCCACTGGTTTTCGATTTCCACTCTTTTCGTCTTGTCTTCTTTCGCAAGACGTTTCTTCATCTTCTCATTATTAGCGTCAAACTCTTCTACCTCCTCTTTACTTGGAATCCGATTAGAGCTATATGGCTTAAATTGTGGATTAATCTTTTGTTCCACAATTTCGTTTATTACCAGATGATGCGTAATCTTTTCCAGAAATGGTGGTCGCCCTCATCATCTACTTCCTCCGCTCCTTTGTATTGTATCTCTTTATATTCATTAATGAATTCAACCACATCATCCTCTGTTAATTCGTAATTATCTGATTTATTGACAAGACGTTCGATGCATTCTTCTTTTTTTGCGTCGTCTGCCTTCTCCGGATCACGTGATTGAGGGTCGTTCCTAAGGTTGTTGACAACGTTTACTACTTCCTCAGGTTCGACCGAGGGATGTATCACTTCTCTACTCATATTCTCCTCCTTTTCTAAAAGCCTGTCCAAGCTCCATTCATACGACCTTGAATTTTGTCCGAATCTATCGACCCAAATGAAAGGTTTCTTTCTTGTCGTTCAAATAGCGCTTGTTTTCTTAAGTTTCGTTGGCTCCTTCTTTCGTTCCGTTCTCTTTCCACTTGATCTTTCACCTCCTTGAAAGTCCGAAAGTCCATTTTGTTCCATCTCCTTTTCGGCCGCCTTCGATAGTGTGTCTTCCAGGTCCTTTTGCGACTTAAATAAGTCAAAACTTTCCAGGGCTGGACTCGTCTGGCTTTCCAATATTAATAAACCCTTTATTTGATAATATACTATGTTTTTTAGCATTTCCTAAATATATTTCGCTAAAAAGAAGAATTATTATTGAGTCATTATTATTGACCTTCATAAATGAGGATGTTCCATCATTTAAACTTACTTAAAATTTCACTGTTGTAATTGAAAATTAATCCATAATACCATTTGTTGTTTTATCATAAAACAACATCATATAATTATCAGTTAAAGGTAAAAGGTTAATATTAATGGGGTAAACTGCTTCCGCGGGAAGAGTATAATTAAGATCTATATAATTGGTTTGTCCCGTTATTTTATTTATTATTCGTAGATGGAAATAAGGTAACATGCATTCTGGATCTTCATCTTCAAAGGCCATCCAAATCATCAAATAATCAACAGTGACTAAAGTAGTGTAAAGTTTTAGACCATTAATTGGTTCTTCGTAAATGAATGATATATTTTGGGTGATATCATATCTTGAAGGGATACAGTGTGTTAAGAAAAAAATTGATCTCTGAAAACTCTTATTGAACCAACAATAATGCATCAATTTTAACATAAATAACTTGTTTGAAAGTTTAAAACTAGAGCTTTCTAATGATATAAAAATTAAATAAATCAATAACAAGCTGACATCGTCTCTTTATTGATTGGATAAGATTAACCAAAAAACTATCTGGAATTTTATTCCATTCTTCAGCCATAAATTGTTTCAATTCATCAATATTTTGCGCATACGTTTTTCCACATTATACTTAACAATACTCCATAAATTTTCAATGGAGTTAAGGTCTGGGCTGTTTGAAAGCCAATCAATAATATCGGGAACGTGTATGCTTTGGATTATTATCCTGTTGGAACATCCACCTTCTACCAAGCATTCTTCTAATTTCTGGAATATGCTACCGTAAAATTTCAATATAAAATCTAGCACCATAATTTGTGTAAAGCAAAACAAACTTGTTTTTCCATTAGCGCAAATTCAGCCCATGCTAAAACTTTTTGCCGATTTTTTGGAAGAGGCCGAATTGGCTAGGACCTTATGCCAATATTTATTGTATTTCTAAACAATTGAAATGCTGTCTCGTCAGAAAATAATGTTTTTTCTCATCGATCATTAAGGTGATCTTGAGCCCACTCAATACGCTTTACTTTTTGAGCAGCTGTTAGCATAGGCGTCCCAATTGGTAAACTGTTTCTATAACCAAGTTCCCTACTGCACATGAGACACATTTAAACCATTTCTTGACAATTTTGTGAATTATTTTGACGAATATATCGGTTAAGTGATCGTAATGAATAACCCGTTGTTTTTTTAGGATGTCCATTCCCTTTTCTATGCAAAATATTGCCAGTTTCTTTCAATTTTTTGATGTTATATTTAATTGTTGAAAGGGGAATACCAGTTAATTTATGGATTTTTGTTTGGGAACATATTCCTTCATTCCAAAAATGCAAATAGTTTGACGTTGTGAAGTGAGGTTTTTAAGGACATTTGGTATTAAACAGATAAAGGTGATCAACGCTTTTAATTGAACATTTTTATTAAGAGACTTGAAAAATGTTTAATTTTTTACTTGGGGATTACAGAACACTTATATATGTTTCTCGTCATTTATATCTTGATTTGTTTATTAACTATTAATAACTTTTCTTTTTATCAAACA
Organism: Rhizophagus irregularis; assembly: GCF_026210795.1. Classification (NCBI taxonomy): domain Eukaryota; kingdom Fungi; phylum Glomeromycota; class Glomeromycetes; order Glomerales; family Glomeraceae; genus Rhizophagus; species Rhizophagus irregularis. Next base: position 2,113,822 of record NC_089441.1, on the reverse strand, counting down.
TGTTTCGAAAAAAAAGAAACAAGCGTGTTTCAAAAAAAAAAGAAAAAAAAACGTATTTTAAAAAAAAAAACCAAACGTGCTTCAAAAAAAAACAAACAAAAAAAAAGAAAAAAAATCCCCCCCCAAAAAAGGGGGGATGATTTATATTGTAATACAATTTCAAGCATTTCTAGCTATTATTATACTACTTTCAAAATCCTGTTTTATTCACATATGTAAAATAAATGCTGTAATAAGTATGTTATAGAAATTTGAACTAGTCTATTAATAGTTAATTATAATTTAAATGGAAAAATTAATTGTTTTAGTCTGACACTCTTTGAAAGTAATTCTAGTATTTGATATGCGCATGTCAAAGAGAGTTAGTAGTAAAACGTCTATTACCTTGTACAAGTAAACTTTGGAAGCAATTAAACCATAAGCACTGGGATAAATAAAAAACATATCATAAATTATGCACACAAATAATATTTAATTTATCATAATTTTAGTATCACTGCTGGTAGAAAATTTTTGACATTTGGTGTATAAGCTTATGTTTCATCTTTCTGGATGCAAAATGGCGTAATAAACAATCCAATTTGCTGACATTTTAACATATTATTCCTCATCTATTGTACCTTGAGATATGAAACCATTACCATTTGTAAGACAACTCTGATGAAGCAGAACAGTATTTCATAAAAGTTTATATCTTAATTAAGAGCAAAACAATGATAGTGAGCGAGGGTAAGTAACACAGCATAAAAAATGGAGCATTATATTAAATTTTTTAAAATTTTTATGAGACATTCCTTCACCGGTTAAACCGATCTATTTTAAGATAACAATCCGTATGGAGACATGCTACACGTTACAATAGTACACTTAACTTATTCAGGGTAATATAAATATATAATAATTTACTAGAGATGATACAGTAAAAAATTTATTTCGTATTTTTTATTCCATGTTGTTTCCGTAAATGTATCATATTCACGGTCTCAAACATGAAAATTATCCAAAGTTACTTAAATTATTTTCTCGTAAATGTATCGTATTCACGGAGTTTTCAGAAATTACGTTTTAAATTAGTATTTCTATTTTTAACTTATAATTACGAACTAATAATAGTTAATAATCCTATTACTATTAAAAATTAAAGTAATTATTATTACTGTTCAAAAAGAATTTGTTAATAAAAATTGTTGAACTGCAATAAATATTAGTACAATATGTACATCTATACACCGCATAACCTCTCGCTTTCATGATTCCAAACTTTGTGAAGGAAAAATGAAAATGAGAAAAAGAATATGAAATGAGGATAAAGAAAGTGGAGAGGAGAAAAATTATTCTCTTAACACTGTGACTTGTGTGACTTGTTATTATTCTAGTGCCATTTCACGAATATCATGTAAGTTCATAGAAATTCAAATGTATAATGAATCCTAATATCCGTTGATACTTGACATAGCAGTTTTTTAACAAATTCTAATTCCTGTTTTTTTTGAAAAGTGAAATTTTACAACTAATTGGCGCATGGCCTTTAGCCATTTGTCGGGGTTGGATGGTTTGTCCATGACTAAAATGGTCAAAATATAGCCAATAAATCTATCACCACTACCAAAAATTAGGATAGTATGGTGATGATCACCACTTAATCTTTAGCCGCAGTTAAATGCCAATTATCATTTGGCCAAAATTTGGCTCTGCTGTCTTCAAAAAAATTAAAAGCAGGTTAGGGCGTTAGGCTATAGACTACATTTATTGTTACTGTAACGTTTCAAATACTATATGAATTGTTAATTAATCCTTTTCGATCTTACTATCTTAATTAAAATTTTATCTAATCGATCTTAATTCACCTAGACAAACATGCTGTCTATCCAGATCAGGACCCGTGAAATTGTCATGTGATTCTGGTAACAATAAATAACCCTATAATTTTACGCGTTTAATGATTTATACAAATTTGTATTTACCGCTTAATGCTACATTAAAAGAAAGTTATTACTTAACCTTTTTTTGAAATAAAAATGCATTAAGCGTTTTAATTTCCGTTACACTCTAACATTTTTAGGTTATTTACTAGTTCAGTCCTTGATAATATGTACTCAAACGTTTAACCCCTATCCTATTTATATAATAGCCTAAAAAGTGAATAATACGATACTTGAAACGATTATCTATTATCGATGTTGACGTTGAAGAGATAAGTCGCAGGAAATCTTTGAATACTAGTTAATAATGGTCTTTTTATGCAATTTTTAGGCTATACGGATCCATATCGAATTATCTGATATTACACAGCAAATGATTTTCTCATTTTGAATTGCATAACCGCAGGTATAATTAATTGTCTGAGAAGTTGGTAATAGTTAAAAATTACTATTGATATTTTATTATATAAAATTCGTAAAAATGAAAAAAAGGAAATGTTTATATGTTAATTTATCAAACAATTGAAGCAACTTTTGTTGCTGAAGAAATTAATAGTAATTAATAATTATGATGATGAGAATAACGACAATCATAGGGATAGTAGAAGTAATAGAGATATTGAATATACAACAATATCTGATGCAAAATATGGGATGAAGAAGAAAGCTTCAGTTAAAATTGCTAATTATATTTTAGTTTTCTTTATTCAGGTAAATATTTTTTTGAAATGTGATTAAATTTATAAATTTATAAATAATAAATAAATATATTTAAAAAATAAAGATAGTAGGTGAAATAAATTCTACTCATGAACAACTTGAAAATAGAGACTGATACAAGTATGACGACAATTGTTTTTTATTAATTAGAAATTTTTAATTTTTAATTAGATATGGCCGTATTGGGTACATCAATAAAGTGGCACATGAGTCAACAATATTTTTTTTTTTTCACATTATTTAATCCTTGTTATTAGTATTTTATTATATATCCTTATAGGATCACTGTATTTTTTTTTACATTTATTGAATAGCTTTATTGATTATATATAATAAATGAATACTGTTTAAATCATTATCAAATACATTAATAAATTAGATTTTATACAATAAAACCTTAAATAGACTATAAATTAACTCGTGACTGATTTAACGTGAGAGTCTATATAATAAAACACTTATTGTATAAGTCTTTAGGCTGTTTTCGATCTCAGCCATTTGATCGGTCAGATTGTGAGACCTATACAATAAGTATATAATACAACACTTCTTTATAGACTGCATTTCTTGTCTGACAATTCTGAGAACTGTTATAATTATAATTTAGAGATCGCGAGTTACTATTATTCAAAGTCATATGTAGGATTACGCGATTACATATCACACATATTACACAATAGATCACGGACGATGTAGGGACGCTTACAATTGTAATTTTATTTGTACGGTTATTCAAAATATCACAATTCTTTAATTATATAGATGTAGCTTTGGTAAAACAATTAGAAGATAAATAACTGAAGATAAATCAACTGTCGGTTTCAAGAAAAAAAAATGAGAAGAAAGAATTAACTCCCATGCAAGTAGATAAGAAAGAAGAAAAAATTCATAAAAATGAGAGAGAAAAAAAGAAGAATGGAAGACTCCCTTCGCCAAATCAGGTGACACAGAAGTAGACAAATATCAGAAAATCTTCTCAGCGAAGTGGTAAAGGTTATTAAAGAAGTAAGTGAGCAGGTGAAGTTGTTGCGTTACCAAGTAAGGCAGAAGTTGAACTAAGAAACGATACATATATTGATTAGATAAGGAATTACGCTAATAAATATAAAGACAAAATTAACTTCCCATAAACTAATGCGCGAAGAATTATTATAATGATTTAAACATATATTTCAAGATATGGCATTAAAATTGAATGAACATCTGAGGGTAAAAAAAATTAACAGATTTGATAGAAGAGAGAAATTTGGGGGATAATGCCCTCCAGGTATTTCTTGTCGTTTTTTTTAATTGCGTGTTCTCATGGCAAAATTGTGGACGAACATTTGTCAATTACTTTTGTACTTTGTTAGCTTCGATAGTATTATATCAATGATTGTGTTTAATTCGAAATATATTTGTGTACACATTAATCTATGATACAAGAATGCATAGCTAATACTCTTTTTCCAACAATTTGTTATGCAACGTTAGATATGTCTAGCATGAACTGTTGTTCTTAGACAGTTAAAAACGGAAATTGCTGCTTTCTCTGTGAGTAACATATGTCCTAATGTAAATAAAGTTTTCAGTAGTGATCTGTCTATAAAATTCGAATGATATGGCCATTTGCTGACAACATGAAACCTCATGCAGTAATAATAGTTCTATAAACGTGATTAATTGTTACACTCCTGAAAGAAAATGTGGTTTGTACATTTCTTCGCAATGTTCTCCAAGTAAAAAAAAAGCAATATCCAAGTATAAGCAAATGGAATATCGTCACCTAACTACCAAACTAATGTTACCAACAAAAATAACTATTTCTCTCTTAATAGTAATAGGACGACATCCAAGACATTTTTTTTTGTTATTCAAGCAACAGAGTAGAGGAAGGCAACTATAACACGGGTAGTTTGTATGCTAAAAATAATCATATAGCATATCGTGGGTGTGGTTTCATGTCCATAAAGCTATGATACAGTATACCCTTAACTAACAAATATACATAAGAAATAGTGTGAGTATAATGGTAACGATAGAAAATAGTATAATTTCGGTCGAATAAATAATATCTTAACATACTCAACTACCTCACTATCTATGTTGTGTATCCTTCATGAGAACCAATAAATTCCGTGTATTATTCTTATTGTTGTCTACATTTACTCTTCGATTTCTACTTTTTCTGAGACGAGTATAATATTTAGGTCGTTTTCTGAGATTCTTAAATGTATATCATTTTGTACGCTTAATTTCTACTAAGAAGACGACGTGTCAACTTTTTATTTACAAGATTAGATTGATATCTAGATCTTACGTTACAAAAAATGGTAACCTAATATGAAAAAGGTATAGGTCCTTATTTAATGCACCAATAGTAATTCACAGACAGAGAACTGCCGACTGCGACAATTTTTAAGGGGCACGTGCGACTGTTACACTATTGTTTTGTGTGCAAGACCTATATATTAATGACCTTTATTAAAAATTTTATTGTTATGTTCTCGATGTTCTCGGGAACACGTTGATTGCTCATCGCTAATTAAAAGTTCGTTTGGAACTAATTGGGAACGTACAGCATGAGTAAATTGCATTGTATGTACAGAACCCATTTACTTTTTCCTAAATAATCTCTTTTGTATTCTTAAGAAATGAAAAATGACAACGGATCAAGCTATTTGTTCTAGTTAATAATTCCTCGATTTTCGAGTGATTTATTCCATTGGGATAGATAGACACTAGGTTTCGAATATGAATTGTGTGTGATAATCGTTACAATATTTATCAATATACCTTTATTGAACAGGAGAGTCAAAGAATTTTTAATGCATGGACGCTGTTCAACGAGAGCACTGTAGTAATTGTCTTAGTTAGTAAACTCTTCGGAGATAATATTTAACAATAGGAATATTGTTGTATTTCAGTTCGAAGGGACACTACTTTCTTAGTAACGGTTATAAAATAAACATCAAACAGACGAACGAATAGGAAAGATGTGGATCAAATAAGATATAACGTTTATTTTATACTCACGTAATAGTAGTAATTATACAATATGGAGACCAAATGTTAAGTCCATGATTGTTATATAGTACAAGAGTTAACATCGGCAATAAATGAGAGGAAATAATACGGGAATGTGAGCATCTTCCTTTGAATCATTGATGTGATAAAATTAGAGTATATAATAAACATTAACATTTATCTGCCAGAAGTGGCAGATAAAATTAAAATTTAAGATCCATAAGGTCGAATGTTGAAAATTAAAGCAGAGAAAAAAGATCTTGCTGAAATTTTGATTTATAAAAAATCTAATTAGATGAAAAAATATATAGTAAATGAACTACTGCTCGAGCATGTTTATTTTCCATTGTGTAAACTGCGGACAGCAGTAATCCACTAGTGAGGTAGAGACCAGTCCCCGATTTCAGGATTGTTAGAAGAGAATCAAACGCTTGGAGGGCATTGAGAAGCAATGTACAGAACGCATTTACTCCGAAATGTAGAAAAAAACAATAACAATCATTTTACTATTTTACCAAGAACGCCTTGCTGATCAATAGACACTTTTTGTATATTATTATGATTAAGAGACGATTCGTGATCCTACACATTCCTGGATTGTCAACAGAAAGAGCGTGTACATTATAAAACGGATTTAAGGTAGACGGGTAATACATGAATTGACCTTTGGTGGTGGTTTCGCTAAAATAAATAATAACATTATTTACGGAGCTCTATGCTTACCAAGAATTTTTTGTTCCTAACTATTCTCCTATTAAGTAACGATTCCCCTCTTAACACAAGGCGGCAAGAAATTCTATTTGTAGGACGAAATGTTCTTTCTGGATTAGAGATGAATTACATAGTAGATAACAACGACAGTTTTGTTGAACGATTCATTTCGTAAGTAATATATTAGTGTAATGCAAAATCCAACTCTAGACTTATGTTATTTTCCCTATTGACATTGTATTGCATTATAGAGACATAGAAAACTTCGCAAGTTAATGGGAAATAAAGTACGATGTGATAGCGTGAATACAATGATCATTATAATAGAATTAGTTACTTTACTGTGCACAAATAATAACGAGGGTTGTTGGTTACGGTTGTTAGATGATGTGTTAAGGACGGATTATACCTGAAGGGTGCATGAAATGTACCATACCCTTAGATATCTATGGTATTTGACACAATTTATTTTACCTCTTATTTTTTGTAAAATAAATACGATGCTATAATTCTCATCAAAGACAGAGGGTTGATTTGAAGAATATGTGGAATGATGTGATAAGTGAATCTTCGATTATTAGTTATTCTACATCTACCGTATTGTTGTACCCGTATTGAAAATTAAAGTACGTAGTTATATGGAATAAAAAGTAATAACGAATTCTCAAAGGATCAGATATTATGATGTTATTCGTCCGATGACATATGAACATTTGTTTATAGTATCATGTGAAAGCACGTGTCAGCAATATATTGGACTGCGCATATAAAAATTCAAAAACAAGACAACTGCGATCTCGTAGTTAGTAAATAGTGTACTACATAGAATATTTAAATTTGCTACGTCCCTTTTTCGGATGAATAGTACTATTTTTGGTGTAAAGGAACAGAATAAAAATAAATTAGAATTTTTATTCAAACCTTTACCAAGATTAAATGATCAGAGTAAGATCTCTTTTCTTTCTTTACATATATATATATACTGTATAATAATTTTTTTTTATTTGTAGATGGTGAATTTAATTGTCCTGTAATTGAAGTTGTTGATACTTTAATCAAAGAAATTACGATCAAATTTACCATTCCAGTGATATTTCAACTAAATGATGATAAATATAAACCGGATTTATTACGACAAACATTTTCAGGAGATTCTAAACTATGTACCATTGGAAGTGATAACTACACAGTGCATATTCCAATTTTTGAAAGCACATTCAACCAACAGAATTCTACCTACCTATCATGTTTTTGTTGAAAATAATTTTATCGTCTCTCAAGAGAAAGATGAACCATTAAAGAGAAAATTTGGAGTAAGTAATATACATATTTTTTTTTAATTTTAATGATCGAATAGAAAAATTTATATTCTGTTACTATATTTAGAATTGCCTGAAACTGAACGGCACAACATTCAGATTCACTTCGATTGAGTGATAACGGAAATTAAAACTTAGTGCATTTTTATTTTAAAAAAAGGTTAAGTAATAAGATACAAAATTACGAAAAAAACAATATTTATTTGTTAACTTTTTTTTTTTTGAATAATATGAAGTGCTTTCTTTTAATGTTATTAATTATTAGCATTAAGCGTTTAATGATTTAAGATAAAAAGTACTTTTTAATATACATTAATTATCACTGATATTTCTATAATTATCATTTAACTATAATGTTCATTACCTATATTTGAGACATAATGTAATAATCTAAATAAATCATTTATTATTTAATCGAGATTGTATGAAAATTTATATAGTGATATTTATTAAATAATATTAATCCAAATAAAATTAATAATTCAAGTCTTGATCAAAGTACATTATTTGATAATAATCTGATAAAAATACAGTATATAATATTAGTCACAATGATGTTACACTAATTAGACGACTTAGGCCCCAATACTATGATCCTTTTCGAATTGACACGCCACTTTAATTTATCTGTCACGGAGAAATAACGATTATGAACGGTCATTATTGAACCACGATTTTTCTACATCACACCCGATCAACATGTAACCTAGGCATTTTTAAATATTGTAACCCAAATCCAAATATATAATATATATAATAATTTACTAGAGATACAGTAAAAATTTATTCCGTTTTTTTTTATTCCATGTTATTTCCGTAAATGTATCATATTCATAGCCTCAAACATGAAAATTATCCAAGTTACTTATATTTTCTCATAAATGTATCATCATATTCATGAAGTTTTTCAGAAATTACGTTTTACAAGTTTGTTTAATTAGTATTTCTATTTAACTTATAATTATGATCTTTTCCTTTCTTTTATTCAGTTACTTTTATCTATAAGTGAAAAATAAATTATTAAATAATATTATTAATAAAATAAATCATGTAAGAAGTTAATGTAAATAAGTACCTAGGTTTAGTTCAGTAAAATCTATTGCTTCTATGAATAATTCTATTACTATTAAAAATTAAAGTAATTATATTTTATTCCTATTACTTTTTTAATAAGTAAATATTTGCGTTTATTAGTAATGAAAGGAACAATCGCTCAGTCTGTTATCCGAAATTGCGCGGATAAATTAAATGAATATTACAAATTTATGTTTTTTTAGATCATCGTTTATGAGCATAAGCAAGAATACGCGTAACATTCGTAACAATACAAAGAGTCAAAAACTTACCCTACTTTATTATAAATGTAAAGTCATCATTACTTTAATACAAATAGTTTTAAATTTATTTATATTTTAATCTCTTTTATACCGACTCTAATAAACCGTAATTTTGTAATTTTAAAAATTTTCTACCAATTTAGTATGAATTTCTTGGTAATTACCAACAACTGAAGTTAGGTATGTCTACGGCTTATTAATAATTGGTATTTCTTAGCAGTTGAAACAAATGTTCACATATTACAACAAAATTTAAGCAAATTATCGCTTTTAAAGTATAATGTTTATTTTTTCAATATCAGACTTACAGTATTAACCATATAGAGAAATAATCGTCACACTATTTTTATAAGAACATCTGGAACTTTCTTTAAAGTATTGTTTATTAGAATCTACTTTAAACGATTTGACTAATTCACCATTATTAGATCCTTCCAAATCGTAACATTCAAGTATATTTAATTTAAAATCTTTTATAAAAAAATAATTACTCATAACGTTTCTATAAAATGAATTATCTTTAATATTGGGATCATTCTGTTTTAAAATTGTTGGCGGAAAGTAAAGATAAATCAATTTAAAAGAATTCTTTTCATATAAATAGTTATGAAATGTTTATTAAGACAAAATGATGTACTAGTGTATTGATGATAATTTAAAGGAATTGTAGTTTTTGTGATACCAATATTATGAACTTTATTTAATATAGAAAATATCCAAGTTGCAGGATTCGATATTCCTTTTTCTAACGCGTCTAAAGCTTCAGTTTTATTAACTTCAGGAGATTTACCTTTCAATACGAAAGATCAAGCCTGTACCCCTATAAATGGGTGAGGTTTCCTAGGACGTTTAAAAATTATCTAAATTACCTGGGCGAGATAATGCCACAAAAATCTCCCCATTTAATTCGTTAGAAATTGATAAAGACCACGTTAACGTATTTGATAAAACATTATGATTAATGGTTCATAATGGGTCAAATTTTCCAAATCTTTGAATTTCCATTTCAATTCATCTGGAAAAAGTTAAAAATAATTTACTATTTATTAATATATCATTTGTATTAGTTTACTTATTTTAAATGAATTAAATAACTCACTTGGATTGAAAGTTTTCCGTCTGTGCTTAACGCAACATAACGTTTTGCATGTGCCGTAGTCATTAGTATTTTATTTATTACGTCTTCTAATAAACTCTTACAAAATAATTAAGAAAAAAAAGTGTCTTTGCTCTCTTTAATAAAAAAAACTATAAAGGATCATATATGTTGCGAGGAAATCATTTTTTTTTAGTGGTGGGGAGAATGCGAAATATCCGAAGCGAATGCATTTAATACTATTTTTTAAATTGTACACAGAGTAATATGTACTTATCTCTATTGAAACGGTTACGGTATACATCTAATATAATTATTCGCCATAAAAGTAGAAATATTTTGTTGGAAATGGTATATAAAAATCCTAAAATATGTATGTCAGAATTACTAATATTTTTTCTAATCGAAGATAGTCAAGATGATTTGTCTTATATAGAATCTGTCGATGAACGCGTGTGCATAAAAAAATCCGATCTACAGTACATAATGCCATTTATCGAAATTTTAAACCAACCAAAAAATAAATAAATGAGTGCCGAATAAATAAACACAAAAAAATAAAAGAAGATAACGAATCAAAATCGAAATAAATAAACTTTAATAATCCTCATATATATATATATAAATATAATCCCCATACAATAAAGTTGATAAAGGCTTAAATAAGAAAAAACGTTTATTACAGTACTCCCATAACAACAATCATAATTATAACGAATATTTCGAAGACATGCGACTAGATACTGTAATACAGAATCTTTCTTTGCAATATAAATAAATAATCGAATAAAGAATAGGATAACTAATATAAATAATGTCTCATTGTATTTGATATCGACTAAATTTAAACCTTGTGTCACTTATATAATTAGCTTAAAGATTTTTGTGTTATGCGATTTTCTTAAAGATAAAATGTTCTTAATAACTCAAAACTATTCTACCGAATGTTCTCGATTTTTCTTTTTTTTTGTGTGTTAGAATTTTTTGCAAAAACTACCGAATATTTTCTTTTATTATAAAATCCGTTTGCTATTGTTTTTAAAGATTATCTGTTCCTAATATTTCATCTTCAATAAATTCTGTTCGTAGCGATTTCAAGTTTGGACAAAATTTATTTATCGCCAAAGTTAATGAATTATCGTAAGAATTTCCGATGTGTAATTCTTTTATATTTTTTCCGTAATTTTCTAAAAATTTGATCAAAATTCTCGATTTCGGGTAATAATATTGAAATTTTAAAATTTCTAATCTTGAAAAAGTATCATAATGTAATTTGTCAAATTCTTCAAAAGAATTTTCACGAGTATTTAAAACGAGTACTTTTAAATTTTTAAACGTATTAATAAATGATAATGGTACATAATTTTCTCCTCCAAATATTTTTAATTCAATTAAAGTTTTTGAATGTTTCGTAAATGAAGGTATAATCTCTGTCCAATCTGTACTATCATATGATTGTATTAATGTTAAATATTTTAAACCATTTTGTGAAAAGATTAAATCTTTTAATCCATTTGAAACAAATCCCTTAAATTCTATATTTAATGATTGAATTTTACAACATATTTTTGATAATTGATTAAAAAATTCATTATGAAGATCTGAACTACAATTTAATACTGTAAGATCTTTTAAACAATCAACTGTTCCAGGAAAATGTGTAAAAGTAATATTAATGATATTCACTCTTGAAAATTTTAATTCTTTTAAAGAAGGAATTTGTTTCATAAACATTTTTAATATTTCTTGAAGTAATAAATATTTGGCATAATTTGAATTAATAATAGTTTGTTGATTTTCAAGATTATGTTGAATCATCAGATCAATTTCATGAATTGAAAGGTATTTGCAGAATGATACGTAATTAAATAACGGATATTTTGATATTTGAGTCGAAAGAGGAATCTTGTTCTTTTGTAAAAGTTCTTTTGATTCATTTGGTAGACAAGAAATTAGCGTTCTAAGAATTTGTGATGATGCTTCCGATTGAAACGATGCATAGTATTTGAAACTTAAAACATCTCTCCATAAAATTCTAACAGAAATTTCACACCAAAGACGATTAACTAATAAGCATGAATGTAAAGTAACTTTATCTTCCTCTAAGAATTCGAGAATTTCGTAAAGACAATCGACAAGAATTTGACAAGGCATTTATTTCGTGTATGTCTATATAATATCGTAAAAAAAAGATATTTTTTTTCTATTAATTTTTTATTTTTTTTATAAATAAATAATTTTCTTATTCTTTTTTTTTCTAAAAAAAAGAAAGAAAATTATTAATTTATAAATTTTTTATAAGTACTAAGATCTAAATTTGGTAAAAAAGCTAAGTAGAATACATGAAATTCTTGGTGAATATAGCGAAATTCTCATGATATGCAGTGCAACCCATGGTGTGCCACTTGGCCGTCCATGTCGGAACTAATTTATGTCATCCAAAACCAATCGAATACATCTTAACCCGGTATGGCCCGACCGGGTAAAATTGTACCCACTCGATCAAAATTACTCGTGACCTTTGTACGATTTTATTTGTTCCATGAATGTTTTCGATTTAGAAAAATGAGATATTTCCATTTTTCCTAGGAAATTTCTTAACTCAGGAATTCCACAACAATGAAAACAACTATACTACCTTTTAGATTTAAATTCTATGACTAAAGATCTCGTCACACCAATGCATTATATATAAATAATTATTATCCAGTTAATAAAGAATATATAGTAGAATTTCTTGCAATTATATCATTCTCGTTAAATTACTTAAATGTTATGAACATATTAACTGCAATTAATAAATTAATAATAACCGAATTAATAAAAGGTTGAAAAAAAAACAAAGAAAATTTAATAATCTTTATAAGAGAATAGAAATCTAGAATAATAATAAAAATGTTTGCACTCCTTTCCAAGAAACTATCTAAGTATAGTCATATTTATTGGTAAAACTATCGAAATTTAGAAAGTTCCTGAGGTTATTATACACAAAGCCTCAAACTTTAAATCCGAAAAGAGAAATTATTCATGATTATTGAATAATAATCAATTCATTTTCTTTGTCGTGCAATCACGTATGAAAATTAAGATTATTTTAGTAAAGATTTGTAGTAAAATGATGAGTAATAACAAATTAAAAAAAAAACGCCAACTTTTATTATAGTATGAGCAGTTGTCATTGAAAGTCCAATTTTATATATTATATATACAAAGAGTGTAGCGAACACGGCTTTAGAAGGACCCCGAAAAATACTAATATAGGTAAGATCCAATTAAAAAAAGAATTCTAATTATACGCATTTTTTTCAGGCCTGAATTACAAAAAAAGGATGGATCTACTGCTAATCATCAGCCTTCGGAATTTTATTTCCGAAATTGAAATTCGATAAACGGATAGAGGAACAGTCCGTTCCATTCAGTAATCCGATATACAAGAATAGTGAATCAATTCCGATATATCAAGATTCTACTTTGGTCGGGTATATCGAATTTCATTGTACATATAAATATGTAATTTGAACTTTTACGCGGGATTCTGTTTGACTGCGGGTTGCGGAGTTACTACGCCTGAATAGTGGAGCTTTAGTGTCACCCCCTTCGATTTATTCTGAAGAATTTGAATTGCTATTTGTCACCATCATAGGAACCATTCAAAATCCCGCCGATCAGAATCCTGTTATAACACAAACCCGACATTCCGGCACGAATCATAATTAATGTTTTTGTTTTTATTAATATGTAATAATTTGTAAAAATTAGTTTTTTATTGTAATGATTTATATTTATTATTAATATGTATCTTGCAAATATTAATGTTTTTATCGCCAAAATTAACAATTTTTATTCATATGTAATGATTTTTAGTTTAAATGTAAACGTGGTATTATTTATTAACAATGATTTTATAATACTTCACAAAAAATATGATTATTATAATATTTTGCAGAGTGTCGGGATAACAAGTGTCGGGATAATGAATATCTGGATAATGAGTGACTAAGTATCGGAAATAATTGAGTTTCAGGATTTTGAATTTTCGAGATTATTATTTGTCAGGGTTGTGAATGTCGGCGTGTACGAACGTTCAAACGACTAATCGGTGAGCTGCACTAGTAATGATCCGGACACGAGCGCTACTACCAGCGCGAAATTCTATTTGACACCCTATTGCAGTGATGTGCATTTTGTGCTTCCAATAGAATAAAATTCGCTTCCAATCCAAGGGTTTTATTAGTAAATTATGTTTCCAAATCTTCCAAAGGTGCTTCCAAGAGTGCTTCCAATCTTCCAATGGCACATCACTACCCTATTGTTATACAATTATTTATATTGAATTTACAGTGCAATATAGTATATCGGTTATATGGTAACATAAATTTTTTTACTAAGTATCGACAAAATTTCACATAACCTTTCTAGCTTATTTACTTTTGTTTACCGTTCCCTGATCCAATGTTTGAAGTTTTTGGCTATAAAGAATAATATCTAACGGGATAGAAAGTTAATAGTTTTATGTTTAGGAAGGAACAACCTTTTTTGCTATCACAACTTTAAAAGACTTTTTTCTATTGTTATTTTATCGAGGAGATCAGGTTGTTCTTATAGATAAAGTTTTAACATAAGCCATAGCATATAATGTAAAATATTATATCACTTTTCTTTTGTCACAACTCTCAAAGTTCATATAACAACATTATATATTATTATAATTACGTAATTGATTTCTACTGCTAATAAAAATAACGTAAATGAACTAAACTCATTGTGACATAAACAAGAAATTTTATATATCTAATTTATCCGTCCAAATAATAAATAATACAGGTCTCTCAAAAAATTATTTAATTATTTAATATATCATTTGATCTGTAACACATTTTCCACTGGTAAATTAATTTTAAAGTGTTGAATGTAAAATTAATTTTTAAAGTTAATGAATTTTTAATTTGGCCAATTTTTATTTTAAAAAGATTTTAATTAATTCTTTTATATTTACATTTCATCAGCATAAATAATAACACCATATCCTATTTCAGTTGTGAGTACCCCAGGAGAAAAATGGTAGTCATCAGCCAATTTTATAGTTTGTATCTGGTGAATCCAATCATGCTACCAGCGCAGTATTACCACGACTGCTGACACGAGATTTGTCGGAACTGATAGAACATTATATGAGCGCAAAAAATTTTTACGTAAGGGTCATTACTAACTTCAATAGTAATATCATAAAATTCATTATCATTTTGGTAAAAATTTATTATTTTCGTTTTAAACCCACACCATTATATGACTATTACTTGTAAAATTAAAATGTTAAAACGAACGAAATGATCCATATAACATAAGTAATACTTTTTATTCTTTAAAGAATGGATCATATATTGTAATGCATTTCCAATTCCACCTAATTAACTCCTAATTAAAAATATAAAGTTTTGATAAATAAAATTGAAGAAATTTTATTTAATATCGTGTTTATAATTAATTACCTTTCACATAAATCCATGGTTTATCAATCTAATTAAAAATATATATGTTGCACTACGATCCGATGTTAGAAACCTGTACAGGAGTCCATTATGATTTATTTTTTTTAAATATATTTATTTATCATTTATAAATTTAAATTTAATCGCAAATCGTCACATTTCAAAAAAATATTTACCTGAATAAAGAAGACTAAGATATAACTAACAATTTTAACTGAAGCTTTCTTCTTCTTCATCCTATATTTTATTTGCATCAGATATTGTTGTATATTCAATATAACTATTACTTCTACTATCCCTATTGTCGTTATTCTCATCGTCATAGTAATTTCTCCTGCAAAAGTTGCTTCAATTGTTTGATAAACATTTCCTTTTTTTCATTTTTACGAATTTTCATATAATAAAATATCAATAATAATTTTTAACTATTAACCAACTTCTTAGACAAACTATATCTAAACATGAAATAATTGCTGCCGATTTTTTCTATCCGGATCAGGACCGTAATAAAAAGGTTAACCTAAATCTTTACGCCATTTAAATCATATTATTCAAAAATACATATATATACACGGACCACAATGGACACTTATTGTGGTAAATACAAATTTGTTTAAACCATTAAACGCTTAATGCTACATTAAAAGAAAGCGCTTCATATTATTCAAAAAAAAAAGTTAACAAATAAATATTAATTCTGTATATAATTTACCTTTTTTTGAAATAAAAATGCATTAAGCGTTTTAATTTCCGTTACACTAACATTTTTAGATTATTTATTAGTTCAGTTCTTGATAGTAATATGTAGTACTCAAACGTTTAATCCCTATCCTATTTATATAATAATCTAAAAAGTGATACGATACTTGAAACGATTATCTATTATCGATGTTGACGGACGTTGAAGAGATAAGTCGCAGGAAATCTTTGAATACTAGTTAATAATGGTCTTATATCGAAATATCTGATATTATACAGCAAATGATTTTCTTAACCGCAGGTATAATCAAAATATGCTAGGTAAAAATAAGATCGATTGGATAAAATTTTAAGTAAGATAGGGTCGAAAAGGATTAATTAACAATTCATATATTTGAAACGTTAACAATAAATGTAGACTATATATGGCCTCGCTAACGTTAATAAGCTGCTTTTAATGCACAAAATTTAACAATTTTTTTGAAGGCTGCAATGTTAGAGAACTAAATTTTGACCACATCAGGAAATTTTTTCCTCTAAAAATCCACATGGAATACTGTGGAATGGAAATCCGAATAGTTCTAATGTTTTCCAAATACCCTGGGCGTAAATCCACAAAATTCGATGTGAATCCACGTAGGATATAATTCCACATATTTCCGAACTAATACATGTGGAATTACATGACCTAAAAAATTTCATGTGCAAATGATAATTGGCATTTAGCTCACTAGTAGTGATCCTCACCATACTAGCATTATTAGGGCGAAATTTCAGACAGAATTTTAATTCACTTCTCGGAACTCCCAATTTTTGGTAGTGGTGATCGTCACTTTTAGTTAGATTTTTTGGCTATACTTGACCATTTTAGCCATGGACAAACATCCAACGTTCCAACCTCGACCAAATGGCTAAAGGCCATGCGCCAATTAGTTATATAATTTTTACAATATCACTTTTCTTCCTTTTTAAAAAAAAACAGGAATTAGGATTTGTTAAAATTGCTGTGTCAAGTATCAACGGATATTAGGATTCATTGTACATCTAAATATTCTATGAATTTACATATTCGTGAATATTACTAGAATAATAACAAGTCACACAAGTCACAGTGTTAAGAAAATAATTTTCTCCTCTCCACTTTCTTTATCCCCGTTTTCATATTCTTTTTTCTCATTTTCATTTTCCTTCACAAGTTTGGAACATGAAAGCGAGAGATTGTGTGGTATATAGATGATGATGGATTTACATATTGTACTAATTGTAGTATATATACTCTATATTTATTCATCAATTTTAATTATTAATATTTAATACTATAAATATTTTATAAATTTTTTAAATACTAGTCTTTTTGGATAGTAATAATAAAGTAAGGAATAAATATATAAATACTTTAATTTTTAATAGTAATAGAATAATTAACTATTATTCATAATTATAACTAGTTAAATAGAAATACTAATTAAACTAGCTTTGTAAAACGTAATTTCTGAAAAACTCCGTGAATATGATACATTTATGAGAAAATAATTTAAGTAACTTGGATAATTTTCATGTTTGAGGCTATAAACTCCGTGAATTTGATACATTTACGGAAATAACATGGAATAAAAAAACACGGAATAAATTTTTTACTGTATCTCTAGTAAATTATAGATTACCATGTATAAGTAAATTTTGAGTTGTGTATTGTAACGAATGTAACGACTGCAACGTGTAGTATGTCTCCGTAATTTATTACGGATTGTTGTCTTAAAATAGATCGGCTGATCATGACATTAAAACAATAGGAATGTCTCATGTTAAAAATTTTAAATTTAACATAATGCTTATGTTGTGTTACCACGCTCTCTATCATTGTTTTATGCTAAATTAAGACGTAAACTTTTATGAATATCCTTCCATTCCCTTGCAATGGTTTCATATCTCTAGGAACAATACAGTAGATGAGGAATAATATGTCAAAATGTCAGCAAATTGGCTTGTTTATTGCGCCATTTTGCATCCAATAATCATAGAATGATGAAACATAGCTGTAATATACCAAAATGTCAAATTTCTGCGAGCAGTGATATCATAATTTTATCGCTAAATTATGATAAATTTTAATAAATTTAAAAAATTTAATATTTATTTCCAGAATATTATTTGTGCGAATAATTTACCATATCTTTAAGTTCATTGATCACAGTGCTTATATGATTTAATTACTTCCAAAGTTTATTTGTACAAGGTAATTGATGTTTTACTAATTCCTTTGATACCAAACGCATGTGCATCATACCAAATACTAGGTTCCGAATTACTTTCAAAGTGTATTGACATAAACAATTTAAATTACTAATTAATTATTAATAGACTAGTTCAAATTTCTATAACATACTTTTTACAGTTTTTATAGTTCAAAATTAGCGAATTATACTAATGAAAGTGAATAAAAAAAAACAAAGACCGCGTGTGTTTATTTATCACCACGTTTTTTACATATGTGAATAAAGCAATGCAGATCAGTTTTTGAAATACAAATTTGGTAGTATAATAATAGAAATGCTTGAAATTGTATTACAATAATAATTGAAACACGTTTGATAAAAAGAAAAGTTATTAATAGTTAATTTAATAGTTAATAAATAAATCAAATTATAATAGCGAGAAATATATATAAATGTTCTGTTCTGTAATTCCCAAAGTAAAAAATTTACCATTTTTCAAGTCTCTTAGTAAAAAAACTTACCATTTTTCAAGTCTCTTAGTAAAAAAATTTACCATTTTCAAATCTCTTAGTAAAAATGTTCAATTTAAAAGTGTTGATCACTTTTTTCTGTTTAATATCCATCGTCTCATCCATCTCACCACGAGGTACATTATCTCAAAATGCATCTCTCCAAGATATATCGCCCCAAGATATATCATTCATTTACGAAGAACCAATTGATGGTCTTAAACTTTATTCTATTTTCCCCACTAATGATTATTTGATGATTTGGATGGCCTTTGAAGATAAAAATCCAGAATGCATGTTACCTTATTTCCATTTACGATTGAAAAATAAAAGAACAGGACAAATCAATAATTATATAGACCTTAATTACACTCTTCCTGCGGAAGCAGTTTGCCCCATTAATATTGATTTGTTACCTTTAGCTGACAATTATATTTTGTTGTATTATACTAAAACAACAAATGGAATTAAGGAAAAACATGGATTGATAATTAATTATAGCGGTGAGATTATGAGGTAAGCTTAAATGATGGAACATCCTCATTTATGAAGGTAAATTATAATGACTCAATAATAATTCTTCTTTTTAGCGAAATATATTTAGGAAATGCTGACGGATATGTTGCATCATCAAATGAAGGGTTTATTAATATTGAAAAGCCAGACGAAAAAGGAATATCAGCATGGCATTGGTATAGCTTTCCGTAAGTATTTTTATTAATAAACAATTTTTTTTCTGAAAATATTTGTTGATTAACTTTTTCATCTTATTTTAGAAATATTGTAACAGGAGAAGTGGTGGAACATAGTAGTGGCGAATTTCATGCGCCAAATCTACTATCATATACCTTAGTAGATAGTTTAAATTTTAATTTATTGGATGGAGGTTTTGGTTTCCTGTATATCTTAAAATATGATGAAATGAAAGGATCACCAGTAACAAAAGATCCGAATCTTCAATACTGGAGAATTTACTTGTCATTTTTAAAAGGGAAAACAGATTTACCTACAAAACCCTCTTTACTTTACCAAACTACTCAGAAAGTAAATAATATAACACTTAAATCATGTACTTCAACTTATAATGCTGAAGGATATATATGTGTTATGACATTAAATAACACGATTATGAATAATAATAATTCAGAAACTGAGATAAATTATTATCAGTTGGGATTTTTATCAACTGGGGCCTTAGTACGATTGGAGATAATTCCTACTCTAACAAATATTACAGACATTGATTTGAGAACTTTATATTATGGAGGATTTATTGCGATTTACCAAAATGCAACTGCTATTGATTTTTATCTTTTGGATGATAATGGAAATTATATGCAATCACAGGGATCTTTCGGGCCAGGGTTCTTTTATTATAATACATTTCGGGTAAATAATACTATTTTTGGAGTAAAGGAACAGGCCAAAAACAAATTAGAATTTTTATTCAAGCCTATGCCAAAATTAAAAAATAATCGGAGTAAGCTTTTAATCTCTTTTTTTTCTTGTTTACATATATATATGCAGTATAATAATTTTTTTATCTGTAGGTTCTGAATTTAGTCCTGTAATTGAGTCAGCCAAGCCATCTATAAATGAAGTTATTGATCCTTTGATCAAAGAAATTATGATCAAATATACCATTCCAGTTAAGTTTTCTACTGCGAATGTTTCAATATTTCAAAAAAATGATGATAAATATAAACCGGACCTATTACGCCAAACATTATCGGGAGATTCTAAATTATGTATTATTGGAAGTGATAACCATACAGTGTATATTCCAATTTTTGAAAGCACATTCAACCAACCGAATTCTACCTACTATGTGCTTGTTGAAAATAATTTTGTCATCTCTCAAGAGAGAGATGAACCTTTAGTTGGAATTAGAAAGAATATTTGGACACTTTCAACAAGTAATATACATATATTTTTTTTTAATTTTTTAATGATTGAATAGAAAAATTTATATTCTGTTACTATATTTAGAACCACTTAAAATGGCACAACACTCAGATTCAGTTACAGGATTACTTCGATTAAATGAGGAAGGAAGTTCAAAATTTCTCCAAATGAATCATTCAATATTTTTCAAGAATATGATTCAAGAATTTGCTAAAGTAATTCCAGTAACTGAACAGAGATTATCGACAAGTGGTAAATGGCAATATGACCCTACTTTCCCAAAAAAAGTATTATTGTCATTTAACATAATTGAAGCTAAAGATGATATAATCGAATCAAGCTCCCATATAATATTCAATGACCTAAGTACCTTGATAAACAAAAAAGGGTTTACTGCACTTTCATTCAATGAATATACATCTTTAATTGATGAAAGTGCCCCTTTTATAATGACCCGTAAGTGTGTTCATTAAATATTTTTGACATTTGTTATTTGTAAATGATTAATATTTCATTAAATTTTAATTCTATTACTTTACAGGAGATTATATCAAGGAATTTTATCCATTAATCATCATATTTGTAGTAGGTTTGGCTGTAATAATAGTATTATATGTTTTGGCGCGTAAAAAAAATCCCAATGCAAGAAACTCTGTGATACTTGAGACCTGTTATATAATGCAAGATATTGCTGTGGATCTGTCATTCATATTATTAAAGGTTAAAAATACACCACATCTATTTATTCCAACGTAAGAAATCTCATTTAATATTATTTTATTTATATTATTTTAAAGATTAATTTAATTAATTACTAATTTTCTTATTTGTTATTATTTAGTATTATATTCTTTATTTTACCTATTGTAATCAATTTTTTATTAGCCATAAATATTTTTGTATCTGAAATGGCAATGAATCCATCGTTCAATAAATGGGTTAAGGAGTCTCCGACATTATCATCAATGTGCACATTATTTTCAGCTATTGATATACAAATATTAAACACTTTATCGTCGGATTTATTTGGTCTTAAAATATTTTCAGCTCCTTTAACTCAAAGATCAAAAAAAATAATGCTTTGGGGTGTTTTCATAAGCATTTTTGTTGAAGATATACCTCAAATCATTATCCAAGGTCTATATTACAATAGTGTCATAACATATGATCTTATTCCATCTCTTGTGCTTGCATCTGGTGGATTAGTTATAGCAAATAAATTAGTTCTAAGATCATATCACACGTTATTAAGATGGAATCATCGACGCGATAAAATTAGAGAATATAATAGAAATCGACGTTTATCTGCTGCTTCTATAAGATCCATAAGGTCGAATGTTGAGAATTAAAGCAGAGAAAAGATCTTGCTGAATATTTTTATTTATAAAAAATTTTATTAGACGAGAAAATATATAGTAGTACTATTAATTTAATAAAATACTTTAGATTGCGCCATCTGCGTCATAAAAATTGGTTTTTTTTTCGTTTCTCAAAAAAATTTTTTTTTTTTTTTGAGCATCTCAATTCAACAATTAATGTTTTTCTTTTTGGACAATAAGAGTCATATTGTGTACTAACAATTACAAATTCCAATTTGAAATTGAAATTTTGACTTGGGAGTTTTAACTCACGTAATCGCGTGTGGGTTACAATATTTTAAAAATGCCTAGGTTACGTGTTCGGATGTGATGTAGAAAATCGTGGTTCAATAATGACCGTTCATAATCGTTATTTTCCGTGACGGATAAATTAAAGTGGAGTGTCAATTCGAAAAGGATCATGATCATAAGTATAATATGTATCCTTCTTGGGAGACAACGCTTGCATTGACCTGTCAGACAACTGAAAAATCAAATAGCAGCCTAAAGTCGTCTAGTTAGTGTGACATCATTGTGACTAATTTTATATATTGCATTTTATCAGATTATTATCGAATAATGTTATTATTTTCAAGCCTTTTTTATCGAGACTTGAATTATTAATTTATTTAGATTAATTTATCTTACAATATAAATTTTCATACAATCTTGATTTTAATAGCCTTTCAAGCTTTCACGATCAATTTCATAAGCATATTAATTAAAAAATCATGCAAAATTTAATTTTTATTGTTTAGCATAAAGATTCTTTAATATTAACTTCCAGAACCATAATTATTAGTTACGTTTATTAACTTTCTGAAGACTAAATTTTATCACAAGCGGAAGATTGGAAGAATATTGGAAGATTGAATGTCAAATATTCAAATATCATTAGTCTTTCAGTTAAACAAAAGAAACGAATGATGATTTTTGACAAATTGATTAAAATGAAAGATTATCCTCACATTCACGAAAATGTGGGATCCACACCAATTTAGAAAAAATGTAATACTATTATTATATTTAATTGGAATTTGAAATTTTTTTTCCGATCAGAATATGGTAGTATTTTATATAATGTTAATATTTATATCTTGGCACATTTTATTCAAACCCGTGATTTGGTGAAATATCAATAGTTATTAGTCGAAATTAGATCTTTTAATTTATCATTAAATTACTGTTGTTTATTTATATAATAATCATTATATTTGTCTATTAGCTGCAAACATCCTTATCACCTGATTAGCCGTTCCTACTCAAAAAATAACGCAATAAAAAATAATATACTATCGAAATGCTATTTAATCTCTTGAATTTCGTCATATAATATGACGTCTAGTATACTATATATCGTCAAAATAACATCCATAACGCTTTTTTATACGAAAAAATTGATACATGTATTAAGAATAAGCCATTAAATAGCGACATAAAAAAAATTCTGGAACTTGAAAAAATCAGACCATGTGATAAAAATTTATCGGGCGTAGGATACTTTAACTGTTCGATATAGAACTATAGATGATCTGCCAGTTAATAGGCAATAAAACTACTATTTTTTAAACACATTCTTTTGCACACATGACTTCGGATAAATATAATGTATCTTACAAAAAGTAAACAATAATAAAGCCATCCTTACCCTGCCAGTGCGTGTACTTCCACATGACATATAAATGTCAAGTGGATTTTCGTGATATTTTTGAAGTCATTAAACGATCTAGGTTATGAATAACATATTTGAACTCTTCAAAATAAAAATGTAATTGCTCTTTATCGCCGTTTTCGAATAAAAAAAAATGAATTTTGAGAAAACTTGTGATTACTTAAATCTATTGTATTGAAGCTTGCAATCATTTGATAATGAAACTGGATGAAAACTTTATAATGAAATAATTATCATTTATTATAATTTTTTCTTAATTTATTATTCAGGTGAAGAAGTCACATGATTTAAATGTAAAAATTGTCGAAATTATTTATTAATTGTAACTGATTTTGGAGAAAAATTAAAAATTTATATTACCACTCAAATTAGATTATTTATTATTTTTAAAAATGTAAATGCAAAGATATACTTGACATCTAACATTAAAAAATAGTTTGCCCCTAAGTCACATGTCTATTATTTTGGAAAAAATACAGAAATCGAACTTTGAGGTTGCACCGAACCAAAGATATCGTGTTTGTTTTGATTCAAAAAATTGAAGGGGCAGATTTTAAACAGGAAAAGTCTGGATTTAACTTGAATAGGGGTCAATTTTTCACGATAATTTCAGGGAAAAATTATCCTGTCTAGAAATACCGACACTTCTAATGTAATGTTGTGAAAAAGAATTCTCGCATTACCTCGTTATATTTGCTAAAAAAAAATTGAACATTAGTATAGAATTCTATATGAAATTAAGAATTAAATTTTTAAATTATTTAATACCAATATTACCTTATATGCGTACGTCATTTAATTTATGCTAAGATTCTATGAAAAAATTCATTAAAAAAAAAGAATTTAGTTAAGGAGTTTCTACATCTTGAAAATGTAGATCAATATTTTATTTATATGATAAAATAAAAAATAAATAAATATACATAAAGTGTTACTTTAATTACAAACTATTAACTACAAGAAAAAAATTACCAAATAATCTTCATCCTCAAACTTACGACAAAAATACATATCTAGGTCATTTATTATCTAAATCATAATCCAGAAAATACATCATAATCATCATTCGGGTCATCATCATAATCATTTAGGTCATCATCATAACTCAGAAAGTTATTAAAGTTATTATAACTATTAAGGTTATTGAAGCTATTGAGGTTATTGAAGTTATTGAAGTTATTGAAGTTATTAAGGTTATTAAGGTTATTGAGGTTATTGAGGTTATTGAGGCTATTGAGGTTATTGAGGTTATTGAGGTTATTGAAGCTATTTAGGTTATTATTAAAACTATTAATAATAAAATCTTGATTATATTCTTGATTATAATCTTGTCCAATTTCTTCTTCATCTTCATTATCTTCGAAATCATCCTCATTATTATCCTTTTCAGGTCGTTTAGAAATTTCATATCGTGACCAATAATGAGCACAATCTTGTGCTTGATAATCTTTAATCTTTACTATATATTCTTTTAATTCTTTTCTTTTCTTTTCAAGCCACCCTTGTTTTTCTTCTGCTGCTAAAAATTCATACTCGTTTTTTATTCTTTCAACATCTTGAATAAAATAATATTTGTGATGGTTATTGTTAATATGTCCGATATATTCCGTATATGGAATACAACCTTTAAGATGTTGCGGGAAAATTACAGATCTTTTTACGCTTCTAAAAAAAAAAAAAAGTTTTTTAAAAAAAAATTCAAATTTTTTTAAATCAGACAAAATATTTTTTTTACTTACATTTCTCCTACAACATCTATAATATGTTCATCAGTCGCCATACAATGATCACAAAAATTGATTTTAACCAACCATTTATCAAAAGCAGTTTTTTCATATGGTTCCTTGCAAAAATGACAAATTTTTGTTGCTAAAGTGATCCAAATATATTGTTGTTCGCACATTCCATCAGGCGGTGGTAATTTTGGATATTTAGGGTAATGTATCAACCTACAATTTCTCCAAATTGACTGAGTAAATTCTGACTTGGACCAAAGTAAATCCCTAAAAAACTTCGATACGCATGAAAGCGTATATAAATCCGTAAATAAAAGGTAACTAAATATTTGCAAATAAATTTCCGTGGGCAAATTAATTATTGATACAGGAGGTTTAATTGAATAAAGTTGTTCTTGATTTTCTTGGTACGATGTTTCCTCCTGTTCTATTGAAGAAATATCTGTAGCACGTTCATTTTTCTCATTATTTCCTTTTCGTCTTTTCTAAAAAAAAAAATAAATATTAATCTTTGTCAAGAATGTAAAGATTGTGCTAATCGAAAAAATAATTAACATACAATCTTCGGAATCCATGCCCCCTTCTTAACCTTCAAGCCGGTTAATATTTTATTCTTTAAAGAACGAGAAGACATTCTTTTCGTATAAATAAACTAATATTAATAAAAGTTATGAATGCTAAAATTTCGAGAGAAGTTTGGAATTTATCTCTTACTTTCTGAATAAGTTGATAAGTTTGACTTAAGAAGACTTGCAAATAAAATCTTTTCCCCCTTTTTTTAGGAAAAAAAACAATGAATTAAAGAGAAGATGATCTTTTTTTATGTTATTTTAATTGTCGAAATAAAGAAGTCACCTTTCTTTTTAAGATATTCATTTTTTTTTATGCATGAACAAATCAGAAACTTCTTAAAAATCAAGTTCTTAAACAAGATTCAACTGAGCATAATGTAATTGTGTAATATGGATTAGTCAATTATGGATATTAACGCTACACTGTGATCTCTTACACAAATTTAAATATAAACTTGCTGCGGTAAATAAATATATATATGATTTAATATATCTCTAATTAATTTCATACTTCAATGTTTGTGAGTATATTTTTTTATATAAATAGTTACAAGCTTTTTTTACATATACTGACGCTTTTATATATACGTATTTGGCTTGGACAAATTAATAAAAAAAGTTTCGGGAATAAATTAAGTAAATTGATTGAACATCATCAGATTCATAATAAACTTTACTTAAAGGGGTTAATCATACAATCTTATAGCATTAGAAGAGTGCTTTTATCAAGATAATGGTTATTCAGATGGTTCTTTAAACAAAGTGTAAAATGATAACGAGAAAAATTGTTCTCGCATAGGTCATTTTTTGTGATACGTTACTTGTACGGCCCTGTATCACTTTACTTTCTTGGCCCGCATGTCATGCAATACGGTATGCTAGTCAAGATAGTAACACGAGGTGAGTCAAGAAATAATTTTTGTATCTTAGAGATGGATTCGTCGCACAAACAAATAAGTTTCGCACGCCAACTTTCTTTCAAGATATACCTACCAATTTCCATTCTAAAAAAAATAATCCAAATTCTTTCATATTTTTTTTTTCACGCATTGTCCCTTAACAAAAAAATCTTTCACATGTAAAAAAAAGAAATCGCTTTTGAAAATAATTTTTTTTATACATTAAGGTTTATGCGAATGAATATTTGAGCGTTCGGGGCATTTTTTGATTAGCTTTAAAATAGGCTGTACTAGCTGTACTAGTGGATTCCTTTTGTTGTACAATATGTTTGCAAATAAGGAAACAAAGGATACCTCACATGTTATTATTGAATGTGTCGAAAATTACCTGGAACTGCTACTCGTTAGCAAAAACGACAAAAAATTTTTCATCACATCTTAGTTAAGAACCTGATGACCCGCTCACGTGATAATCATGCATAGCTATGCTTGTAAAGGTTAAATATTAGATACTTTGTGAGTTGGCGCGAAGTTGGCTGTGCTACAAATCTGGCGCACATTCAAGACGTTGCATCAATCTTTAATAACGGATAATAGTAAGTACGTTAAACAATATGCTGGCTTAGAAACGCATTTACTATTGATCTGTATTAATAAATAACTAGTACTAATATTGTAACAAACATATATATTAATATAAAATAATGCTTTTAAAACTTACTGGCGAAACAAAATCAAAGCAAATTTATTAAAAACTATTATGTTTAAATTGGTTCATTATAAAAATGGCTAGCGAATTTAATAACATTTTTTTTAATTGTTTACTAGCAAGCAACATATATAAACTGATTAACTGAATATATGTATTTGTTGTTTATTTATTTGGTAAGAAAAATCATGACTAAGAATATAATTAACTATATGGTAGCTTTATATAAATCAATTATATATACTGTATATAGTTAATTAATAAAATAAGATTCCTTATATGGTAAAATACATATATTGTAGTTTTTAAACTAATTATAATATTTTTATATTATTTAAATAGTAAATTGCTAATATACTTTGTAAATAAAAGTAGTGATAATATAATAAGACTAATAACTAATATTAATTGTATTAGTTGCTGTAAATAGTTGGAAAGACTAAAAGCCAAGTAATTATAATCTTTTAGTTAAATACAATAGTATACTAGTATTTACAGCCTATTTATATACAATTAACTTATATTATATATAATATTATAACACTAAGGTTGTAATTCAAAATATAATAATTATTACTTACTTTAATTACCTAAATTTAAATTTAAAGACTGCCATTTTTTACATTTTTTTAATAAGGCATATTAAATATATAATATTAGAAAAAAAATAAATTTAAAGATTTAATAGTTAAATAGTATACAAAAATTTATATTAAAAATAGCAAAAGATTAAAAGGAAAATTTACTATTAAGCAAAAATTAATTTACAAAATTTTTGAATATTAATTTAATAAATTAAAACTTCAAATATAATAAAGTAATTTTATAATAACTGATAATTTGAAATAAATTTAATTATTACTTTTACTAAAAATCTTAAATTTCAAATAAAATTATTAAATTAAAATAATAAATAATATTGTAATAATTTATTAAATTATAAATTACAAATAAATTTACTTAATAGTATAAAAATTTCTTAAGCAAAAATTATAATTTATTAATCTATTAAATAATTTTAATTATATATAAATTCATATTTATATTATTATTATTATATAAAATTTTTAGGTAGATCATGACAGTCACCTTTGAATTTGAGGTCGCATCATGGTTTTTAACAATGATGTGATCGTTTAGGTAACAGGTTGACTTGTTCTTTATGAAAAGTAGTCTTGTTTCATAATGCTTAATTCTTATATGTATTTGTTTATCTTATATTTTGTAAGTTTATATATGGGGATGTCCGTAGCAAAAAGGAAGATGGGATAATTCCGTAATTTTAAAAAAATCGCAATTTAAATCACGTGATAAATTTGGCAGATCATCACTTAATTTGTAAAATAAATTGACTTTCAGACCTTTTTTTTTTTATCTAAAACTAAATTTTACAGGCAATTTACTAAGAGTATGATTGATTTTCTTTTAATAAGTTTATGTTGCTTGTTAATTCTATAAAAGTAAAATGCAAATACAGTCAACTCTCTTTATAGTCACACATTTGGGACAGTCCATATTTGGTGATTATAAAGAGATGTGACTATATAAAAAATTTCTTATATTTGTATATCATAATTCCGGCCAAAAATTAACATAATTTTGGCCAAAATTATACTTAAAACTTTATTGTGTCGTAACTTAGCCAATATTAATCGTAGAGAGATGATCTTACCGCCATTCGATTCGTCTTGATGAGACGGTTCTAATGGTATAAAATACGTCGAAATCCAATCACTAGATTAATTTCCGAAATTAAAAAAATATTAATGGTTTTTGTGTAATAACTCTGCCAATATTGATCCTAGAAAGACAATCTTACTACCATTCGATTCGTCTTGATGAGACGAATCTAATGGTATAAGATACATCGAAATCCAATCACTAGATCAATTTCCGAAATTAAAAAATATTAAATGGTTTTTAAGTAATAACTCCTTCAATATTTATCACAGAGAGATGAGCTTACCACCATTCGATTCGTCTCGATGAGGCGATTCCAACGAGCTATAAATCGTCTTTTTACAATCACTAGGTACTGAGAAATCTAGCAAAATGTTAAATGGCGCAGTAAACGTAAATCAAGAAATATTATAATGCCGATGTTTAACATTTTGTTGAATAACTCGTCAGCCAGTGATTGGAAAAGGATAAACTACCACCATTCGATTCGTCTCAGTGAGACGATTCTAACAAGCTATGATACATCTTTGTACGATTATTAGATGCCAAGTTATTTAATATATTCTTTATATAACTGTGATTATAAACGGTTCTTTTTAATATAAGATTTTTAAGGATAGGTGTGATAGTGACTATAGATAGATTGTGACTATATAGGATAGATTTTAATAATAAAGTGTTTTGAACATTCAACTGGTGTGACTATATAGTAGAATGTGACTATAACGGGAGTGACTATAGAGGGAGTTGACTGTAATAAGAAAATTTCAGAATTAAACTTTTTTTACTAATATATTATTAATAAAAAACCATATTTTCCTAATAATTAGACCAATAGACATTTAATTATAATAAAATCTCAAATTTGAATTTTTTAGCCTATCCCCCCTTTAGCTACGGGTGTCCTCATATGTAAGTAAGCGTGATTATAATAGGACATAATCGCATCTATAATAAAGTATTAAAAAAAAAAAAAAAAAATTATTATTATTATATATAATTTATATAATTTTATAAAAATTATATATTTATATATTGTATACTGTAATTACAGCTAAAATTTAATATTATATTTAGAATAAATTAATGGTTTTTTTTTAATTGAATTTTTCTAACTATCACCAGGAGTGATGATTACTGGTGATTAAAATTATAATGATTGACTAGTATTAAAAAAATACACAGGTCGAAAAGTGAAAAATCAGGCATCAATCAGTCACCAATCGGTCACCAATCAGGTATCTGATTGGTGACCGATTGGTGCCTGATTTTTCACTTTTCGACCTGTGATATAGTACCAGTAAAAATTAATAATTCTGCCAATAGTAATGATCAGTTGATCACCCTTAGTGATTTGAAATAAAAAACTTTAGTATAAATGTACTTTTTTTGAAAAATCTTTTGTTTAAACAAATTTTAAAAAAATTATATTATTGAATTTAGTATAATAAAAAATTTTTTTTTACTGAATATTTGGTATAACTTAGTATTTAAACGAAAGGTTTATTTTATTAAACTCTAACTGTAGTATAAATATTAAAAAAAAATATATTAAATCTTATAAATTACTGCAAATTTTTTAATAAATTAAATTTTATTTTTAGAGTAATTATAGAAATCAATATTTTTAGTTGCAACTAGTAGTAATAGATTTTGATCATTTATAATTCATTCAAACTATTTTAATAAAAATAAAAAAAATAATAATAAATAGTAATACTTTAAAAATATAATATTACAAGTCTACAATATTAATTCAATATTATGAATATAGATCTTTTGGTATTAATAATGCTATTGAATAAATTAAATATGCATTAATTAAATGTAAGAGTTTTTTCTCATAAATAAATAAGTATACTAAAAATCAATAAAATGCTATAAGTAAACATTATTACCCTAATTTTATTGGTAATATATTTATTTTTTATAATATGTATTTGCAGTATTTTCTCTACACCAATATAAATACAGTATAAATACTATTGTGGTCTTAAAGATTATCATCTTAAGCTTTAAATTTTGGAATCAGAATTATAGTGAAATTATATAAGGAATGAATTTCTTTATTTCAAAATTAAATGCATCTGAAAGTTGTAATCTTGCTGATACATTAAGGAATAAACTGACCAGGAAGAAAAGAAATTTAAATGAGGTTTTTTCTAACATTATTATTAGTTTATAATGATAAATCTCAAATCAAAAGTCATGCAAATGTAATGTTAATGTATTTTAGTTAATCATTATAGAAAATGGGATAAAAAAAAATCAATAAATTATTTCTTTAAAATTGGCACTCAACATCTTATAGTTTATAGAAATTCCCAAGTGCTTTACCATGAAAATTGACTAAAATCAAGATGTAAGATTAGTCAATTGTATTATTCAAATTTCAAAATTTCTATACAACTAGCCCAGCTGACCGGCAATTTTTTACGTCACGTGATCGCTTTTAATTCATCACACGTCTGAGTTTCACTATTTATATTTAACTGAGTAGGTAAAAACTTATTCGTCACCCGTTATTTGTCACAGTTTATTTTCACGTGTTAGTGCAAAATTTAGTTTTTCTACACTAATTACTGCGGTTGTCGATCATGTGCTTTACCATACTTTTTTAATAAAAACATTAACGATAAATGTTTTTCGACTTTATATTCCAATTACTCGTTTCATTCTCTTACCAATTTTTCGAGTATGACGTCTTGGCATATCCTATGAGAGAGATATCGGCAAAATGCATAACCTAAATCAAGCTAAAGTAATAATGAAGTTATGTTATTTCTGCTAAAACTTATCGATAATTTATTAAAAATTATCTAAATTATCTAAACATAACAACGAATTCTAATTAAAATATAAAGTGAATTTTGACCAGATTACTAGTATAGTTAATGAGTTTATTACGATATTGATGATAAAATTATTGTTCTTCAGATTTTATGCATTAAATCTTTATAGGGGATATAATAAATATTAAGAGATGATAACAATGATAACATTAAAATGATAGGATAAAAAAAAAATAGATCTCTTAAGTAATTATTTTAACAATTTCCATTGATAAAAAGAATTACATTATGAATTTTTATTATATTTAATTTTTAATTTTTTTGAATATCACATTTAATGAAAAGAATCCGATAGACAATATATATAAATTAAAAAACTCTGGATACGTGTTGTATGCCACTGCCTCGAATTACTCCGAATTATCTAGCCCATTCTAGAAACCTTTCAAAAGCTGTATCTTCATTTTATATTTTTCTTGTCTTACTTTCCGTTTCAAAAATTAACATACGCCATAACTTCTTTACAAATAGCTCGGATTCCTCATCTAAAGTCTGTATATAAATCAAAGGATATAAAAAGTCAATGATTTAGCTTGTTAATTACTCTTTGATATTTAATGCAACATACCATCATCATTTCTTTGGTTAAGTCTTCAGCTGGCTTTTTATTACGTAAATGATCAATAACAAAAGAGACTAATTCATCTTCTTGTACGCCGAGATATTCAACAATTTTTTTACTTACAAATGGCTGTAACTTTTTGCTAAGAATATTCTGTTGTGAAATAATTATTATTTATGTTAATAAAAACAAAAATTTTTTTAAAAAAAGGAAGAAAACTATGAACCACATATGAAATTTACCTCATCTAATTCCTCCCATTTAACATTCCAATTCCAAAGTCCTTCTTTATCCGTTGGTATAGTTGCCACTAATTCTTTAATTTTCTTTTTCCTTTCTTCGGTTTTGTTTTCATCGTCCTCATTATCACTATATTCCAAAGGAACTAAAATTCGACGTTTACGTTTTGATTCAATACCTTCTTCATCGTCAAATTCCTCATCTTCAGCTGGGGCCATTAATGCCGCGCGACGTTTTGATGCAAGATTAAGAGTTAGCTTTGGTTTAACGCTATTATTTTGTGAAGTACCATTTGTGGCAAGCGTCAAAATTTCTTTTTCATTATTTAATTCAGCTTCCATAGCTTCTTCACGCTGTTTTCTTTCTTCCTCAAGCGTCTGTAATCGATGTTGCTCAAGCTCAATTTCCTGCTGTTCTCGCAACCTATCTGCCTCATCCATAGCCAATTCACGTGCTCTGAACTGTTGTCGATGGAACCACCAACGAGATCTACATAAATTATAAAAAAGTTATAATTTCTCCGTTAAATTGATTACAAGATGAATGTGATATATACCTGTCTTTGTAATATTCTTCTTGACCTCTATCAGCTTCAATGTCATCGTCCCATTCCGCTAACTTCCTCGCCATTATTTCCCGATCTCGAATTTGTTTTTCTCTAATATCTAAATCTCGTTCTGCTTCACGTTCACGATTTGTTGCCATTGTTTCTTCTCTATGTTGCCATCGTCTTTCCCTCTAATATAAGATAATTATTATTAAAATCAGTATATATAATCCAAAAACAAAATTTTAAATAATTTAATATACCTCTTTAAAAGCCATTTCCATTTCGGTTTTTCTTTTAGCTTGTCTACGTTGTTCCTCTTCTTCATCGTCTAAAATATAAGATTCACGTCTTGATTCTCTTGCAGGAACAAAATTTACTGGTTGATGATAATGTCCATATTGCCGATCTCGATCTCTATCACGATCCCGCTCTCTTTCTCTCTCACGTTCTCTCTCTCTATTTTCCCTTCCATGTGAACGCTCTCTTTCTTTTTCAGCTTTAGCTCTACGATTTGCTCGTTCTTCTTCTTCTCTCTGGCGCTCTCGCTCTCTTGCTGCAGCACGTTCTCGAAAGAATGCTATTTCTCGGTAAATAAGATCCTTTTGATCTGGAGGAAGATCAGCCGGTAAATCTGTGTCATCATCCTTTTCTCCATGTTCTGTTTTTATTTCTGTAGCTGGTGATGTTCGAAGAGCTAGTTTATTTTCATGATGAGAATTTATTGAAGGTGACAGATCTCTTCTATCCTGTGGCTTAGTCATGTCTTCAACAACGATTATAACTGATAACAAGGCATTTTTATCTAACTCTGTATCATGCTGAAAGATAATTATTGACATCAATTATGATAGCTAAAAAAAAAAAGAAAAATTATTTCTATAGTTTAATACAGACCACCGTTCTTGGCCTTGAAGCCTCATATTGATCAAGATATTTTCTTGTATTCTCATCGGCTTTAACCTATAATATATGTGGATAAAATGTTATTTAGATGAGGAATTAGGATTAAAAAGCAATTTATCAAGAAATGATTGCTTACTATTAATTTTTTGCCATTAGCACCTTCCTCCAAAGCAGGAAGAACAACTCCCTTGTCTTTTTTATCATCACCCGAACCTTCACCACCAAGTACACGCAAAGCACGCAGTACACTATCAGCATCAGCATATTCCGCAAATCCAAAACCCTTTGGATTTCCGGATTGGTCTTTAACTCGCTTCCAAGATTTTAATGTACCACAAGTCTTTGCAATCGCCAGATAAGCAAATCAAAAAAAAAAACCAAAAATAAATTGTCAGCTAAAGTATTTGATAAAATCACACCTGAAGATGTTCATGCGCCCAATAAGCGCATTAAAGCTTTCAAGACTAAGATAAATTCGAAAGCTATCTGGGAAAAAAAATTTTTAGCATCCAAAATAATATACGTTTTAGGTCGTAAGAAAATTATACAAAAGTTTTTTCTTAATCGCACCTCCAAATATTTACGCCTTCTTTTAAAGCTCCAAGGTTCATAAGAATCCAATTTGATAATATAGTGTTCATTAAAATCTCCATCCCTTCGATTGGAAAATCATCGTCAACTTGTTGACAAGTATCGATATATAGCATTCATTTGCCCACCAAAAAAATTAAATAATTGATCACTACCTTAAGAATTTTTTCCATCCAATCATCAGTTACTCCCGGTGATATCCCTCCAATGAAAAGAGTTGTCAATTTTTCTACT
Organism: Rhizophagus irregularis; assembly: GCF_026210795.1. NCBI lineage: Eukaryota > Fungi > Glomeromycota > Glomeromycetes > Glomerales > Glomeraceae > Rhizophagus > Rhizophagus irregularis. Next base: position 2,078,335 of record NC_089441.1, on the reverse strand, counting down.
TCTGAACCTGGGGCTGCCATTGGTGATATACCACCCAAAGGTATACCATAACCTGGTCTAGGAGCCATATAAGCTGTACGTTGTGTGGGAGTACCAGAAGTATAGCCACCCCGCGAGGTTTGTCCATAGGTAGGAGGACCGCCTGGTGGAGTAAAAGGTGGTCGTTCGTAAGGAGCTCGATATTGAGCTATGAAATAACAGTAAGTAAAATATTTAAATGTAAATATAAATGAAGAAATCAGAACGGGAACTCTACCATAATGTCCTGGGCGGTAAGGATCCATTGAGTTATATATTTCGTGACAGGTAATTAACACAAATAAATCTATAAAACTTTTTTTTAAATCTTTATAATTTTAAGAGTTGTTTATATAGGATTTCTGTTGAGTGACGTAGTACAAGTTTTAATTAGTCCATATTATTAATAATCACGTGATTAAATGTAACTTAGAAAGTTTTGATCACGTTTTTTTTTTGTGTCCGTACACAACATATTTAAACATGGTTAGCACAGAATATAATTTGTGAAAATCATATCTTTAAAATTGATTCATCCGCAAATTTAATAATTTGGCGTACTTTCTCATCTATTTTTTTTAAAAAAATAGGGAATAAAATAAATTTCATAATGAAATATTTTTTCTTTACATTTTAGTTTGATTTTTCTTTTTCTAATGTTGATAAATAGAGCATATAATTTCCTTGTATCATTTCTTCAATTACTGGCGCGGGGTTTTCGAATTTTTCTTCTCTCATTTCTTTATTCCAAACTGAAAAAATAGCTCCTAAAAGAGATAGAAACTGCATTCAAAATGTATGTCTTTTAAAAGTAAATTATGATAAAATAAGGATACTTCACATACCATTTAACTTTGGATTATAAATACATTTAAAATATGCTTCAACAACGTCATCAATTGATGACCACCAATGATCAGGAATTCCAATTGCACCAGCTGTCATTCCAGTTCCTGATAGAGACTTTATTCAATACTGTAAATTATCTATAAATTCAAATATAAAATTTAAAATTATACTTACTGGTGACACTTGGACATACAGCATTAATAGTAATATTGTGTAATTCACTAACTTGCGCCATGGATCTCGTCAAACTAATGACCTAAAATAAAAGAAATTGTTTAAGCAAAGAAAAAAAATTTTTTTAAATAAAATTTAAAATTTGCGTTTTACACACTCCAGATTTAGTGGCACAGTAAACACCAAAAGTAAACACCGGATGTATTGCAGTGATTGAAGCCGTGTTAATTATAATACCACCTTGTGGATTATTTTGTTTTAAATATTGAAATGCAAGTTTCGTTCCTATAATAAAAGAAATCGTTATAATTATCTAATTGTTTCAGGGATAATAATTGAATTTTTTTACCGTAAATTACACCCATAAGATTGATTTCTATAAGTTTGCTAAAGTGTGTTGGTTCTTCTAGTGAATCTTGCAACATTCCGTTTTCAATATCCGTAATAGCAGCATTATTAATTACGATCTTAAATAAAGTAAATAAATTTAAATTCATTAAAAATATTTTATTCATAATAAATAAAGATTTCTTATAAATCAGTATAAACTTACATCAATTTGTCCAAATGTTTGTTTAGTTTTATCAAATAAGCTTATTAGTTCATTCCACTTGCTTACATCGGTTTTATGAAAAATTGCAATAATTTCTGACTTACTAATAAAAAAAAAAGATATTGTTAATTAATACTGATAAATGGATATGATATTATTTTTTTTTTCTTACTTTGCGTTAAATTCTTTGGCAATTTTCTCGCCGGCGTCTTCATTAACATCAGCGATAACAACTTTTCCTCTAAAAATAAGTTTCATGATTTATAATTATAATTTTGTAGAATCGAATTTATAATAAGTAAGCATATTACATTTACCCTTCATTGACTAAACGTGTCGCAATTGCTAAATAGTTTATCAGATATATAACAAGATTATAAAAACATGATGAGATTCATAATCTTTTTCTTTTTTGTTTTTTAAGAATACATACCGTGACCAATTCCCGAGGACGCACCTGAATTAACCAAACTTCTTAATAAATTTAAAAATGTCATGAAAATTATATAGGAATCACAATTTTGGAATAAATTAAATAAATTACCAGTAATAATAGCAACTTTTCCTTTGACTTGTTGAGTAGTCATTACGAAAAAAAAAATAGGAAAAAAAATTATCGCAATAATGTAATTCCGATGTTTGTTTATTTGTTCCTTTTAAAGTTCGCAAGTTCATATTTAATTGTAATAATTTTTTCGGAGTATCCAAATATAAACAAATATACAAATATTAATTTTATTGGTTAGACTATTAGTCCTGAGATTATGATCATCCGGATAATCAATTATCCATCGAAATGTCCACATCGTGACTTAAATCCTATACAATAGCACAAATCAAGGTTATTAACAGAGCAACATAAGTCATGCATCTAATGTTTGACTCATCGAAATTACTTTTTCAAATCCCATTTCTAATAATATTAAGAAATCAAATTGCACTTTCGACTATTATGAATTTACTTTAAGGACAGAATAACTCCTTTCTAATAACATAAATTTGTGAATAATTGATAAATAATCCAATTTTCAAAGGTATGATTTTAATTCACCTGTTACATCAAAATGTAAGTAGAGTTCCAATCCATCAATAAATTAGATAGATCAGATGAGCATTTTGTTGACGGATCGGATGACGGATTGAGATCGGATGAAGTCGAATCATCCGTCAGATCTGAAACCATTTTGCCCCTTTATGTTAGTAAAAAAAAATTTTTTTTTAACGTTCTGTAAAAAAGAGAAAAGGTATATTGAATTAACTAAAATTAGTTAGAGGGCAAATTGGTTGAATTCAGATTTTCCTTGATATCAGATGGATCACGTTTTTCGAATCACGGATGGAAAAAGCAATCATATGTTTAAGTTGAATTTTTTCCTTTTTATCATACAAATATCATTTTTGGTGCAAACTTGAATATGAGAATTTTTAATTAATAATGAGGTGCAATAGAATATAATAATTAAATATACCAATTTATTATTATTAAAAACTGAGAATAGTAGAAAATCAAAAAAGATAATCTTATCTAACTGATGATTTTGAAATATTTGGATATTATAAAACTTTTATAGTGATTCTCCTAATAGATATTGCTCATGAAGTAGACTTAGACACGTCAGGAAAAAAAATTTTTTGGGCATACGGTACTATATACTGTATATGAGAAATTGATTATCGACGGATCTAAAAGATATTTTATAAAGCACACTTCTATTTAATTCTTTTTAAGGTACAAATTATAAAGAAACAATATCGAAGTTCTTTGCATAAACTTTTAAAATCGAACCATATAGTAACTATATCAAAACTTTATCATAGAACTTATCGTAAAGATTTAATACCATATCGTGACCAAATCTTGATTATAAGTTAACGCGGATCGTATGTATAAAGTTGATGCATATTAAGGAGATCGTCACCTGATATAACCGGCTCGTGCAAAAATAGTATTGAAATCGAAAACATATAGTAAATGTATATTTAAATTATATTAAATGCATGTTTAAGTTATAGTAAACAAATATTAAAGTTGCAATAAAGTTATAGTTGATTTATTTTAAAGTTGATATATTATAAACTTTATTTTAGAAATATTAAATTGTTCTATCCTAAATCTAATTAATCATACGAATTATTCTAATCTATAAATAAAACTAATTGTTCAATAAACATAGATATAAATTTTCTTATAATGTTAAATGTTCTCTTAACTTTATTAATAACATTTTTTTTCAAAATTTCAAAACTTATTAGAATTCTGGTATCTAAAAAAAAAATAAAAAAAAATAAATAAATAAAGGTTATTACGTATTAAAATGTTTTTGAAAAGAAAGTCTTTGAAAGTATTCTGAAACACACCTCCGGGGTTCCTGTAACAAAGATGGGGCTGGTGTCTTATGAAAGAGATAAACAACTAATGTTATTAAAATATCTTTTTAAATTTAGTTTCGAAATTATTTTGAAACTCACATTATCTTTCATAATTCCATTGTGAAGTTCTAAGATTTTCGCTTCTTGGTACTCATCTTTAATCCGACTTGGTTTAATTCAACTTTCACGACACTCTACAAAATCCCTAAGCTTAGAAAAGGTACCTCATCGATATCTAAAAAAGAAAAAATGAAACGTTAGTAAAACATTTTGCAAAAAAAATCTTTAAAAAAAACCTCCAAATCTCATCCCCCCGTCTAGAAAAGTCATCTAAAACAAAAGAATAAAATTCGAAAAACAAATAACCCCAATTTTCTTTCCTCATCCCATCTAAAAAAAAGATAAAATTTGAAACGTTAACATACGTTTCGTTAGAATAAATAAACTAAACCAGAGAAAAAAAACTTACCAAAAATGAATCCCACGTGTCCAAGAGACCCAAAGAACTACTGACCGTTCATTAAAATATATTCATTATAGAATTTGATTTTTTTTGTGGGTTTTCTTCAACTCTTTTTTAAATAAAATACGAGAGAAGAAGTAAAGGACGAGGGCAGAAAAACGAAATTTATCTTTTTATAAAAAAAAATTAAAAATATGACGGTTAAACAAACCATAAAGAAAATAATTTTTTTAAAAAAAAAAGATATAAAACAATGAAGAGGAGAAGGAATGAAGAGAAAAATGAAGGAAAGAAATGGGGGAAAATGAAAGGTAAAGAGCAAAAGGGAAGATTTCGTTAGAGAAAAAAAGTTTAAAAGTTAAAAATAGTTTTTTTATATTAATGATTGCTAAAAAAAGTTTAGATCACTATAGTTATTTTATAATATCACATGTATCACATGATACGTAAGGCTTTTCCCGATGTTAAAAATTTCAAATTTATTATAAAAAATATGAATAAAATAAATTGGCAGATTCATCGCTAAATAATATTTAATACATCTAAGAAATATCTTAGATTAATTTTCACTACTAATTCTCGATGTTATTTACCACCTATTCACCACCTATTTACCACCTATTTAATAGCATTTTACAACTTCGTAAAGATATGTTATCGCGAGATCGTTTGGTATTTTGATACCATGTCGTCACATGTTGGATAATAGATCGTTGTGATTTGATGGGATTTCTCAACTGCATGGTAACAAATCATGGGTTTCTGCAAAGTAGAACAAACTGCGAAAAAAAATTTTTTTATATTCTTCAGTTATATTTAGATTTTTTTAGTCCAAATTTCTTTTTATCGGATGATTAACCGGCTAACCTGATACTACAGGCATATTACACGAAACGGTGTGGTTCTTATAAATAACTAACCTTTAAAAGGTATTTTGTTAATCACATTTTTATTTTATTCTTTTCAAAATAGAAATTAACGGCACAAGTTATAAAGAAACAAACAATATCGAAGTTAAAATGAAAAAAAAATGAAATTGAAAAGAATAAAAATGAAATTGAAGGGGAATGAGGTTTAATAATTTGACTTTATGTAATTTTTTTTATATATATAAAATATTCTATAATTTATAATAATGCAATCAATCATTGTTCTGGCGTATTATCTTTGGCAGGTCCATTAAACGTAGCCTTAACTTTGCCGTTTTTTTCTTTCGATGGACTTTCGTCTTTTTGAGCATTTTTTCTTTAATGATTAAATTAATAAAATTAATAGATTTCTTTCATTGTTTTTTAAAAAGTAATAATATTATATTTGTATTTACCTTTCAATTAATTGATCTAAATTCAAAGGAGAGGCTGTTACGATAGTAGCCATAAGTACAATCAAGAGAGCAAAGAAGATTTGACGCGAATTCATTTTTATAGTGTTTGGATCTTTTTGTATTTTGATATTTTTAATTTCTTATTTAAAAGAATTATTTTTTAAAAAATTTTTATTTGATTTTCTGAATTAGTTGAATTGGTGAAATTCTTAAGTTGGAAAGCCATTTATATATTGATTTTTTTCAATAGGGCTTATATGCTTATATTCAACAAAACGAAATTAATTATACAAAAAATAATTGGAAAAAAACATTCAAACATTTCTTTCTTTCATTTTAATATAACGACAATTTATTTTTTTAAAAAAGAAAGAAAATAAAGAAAATAATTTTTTAAACGAATAATATTTTATCTTGCAGATGTGTAATTGGTTAAACTAAAAAAGGAAAATAAAGGAAAATAAAGATTATAGAAGTCCTTGTTAAACGTTTAATTTTGTGTAACGATAAATAATTATGCATTATATACTTTTTAATTGTTATATGATAAAGAAATTATCACCTGATCAATTAATACAATTTAATTGAAATTTTATGTGAACAAAGAGATTATGAATTCAAATTGTATCAGATATAATTTATCAAAGTGCGCGCAAAAAAAATAAATATAACAAAAATGTAAATATGATGCAAAAAAAACGCCCAAATCAGGTTGGTTGAAAATTACTTTTTTAACAACAGTCGAAACAAAATTTTATTTTTTAACCCTTTTTGAATATCTATTTCCTTGTTTTTTTTTAAAGAAAGAAAATAAAATAGAAATACATAACAATAATGTAAGAAAAAAATCTTTATGTAATTTCTATAGTACAGTATCATCATCCTTTCTTAATTGATCTTCGGATATATCAATACTCTTATTTATTTCGATTACATTTGTAGGAGGTTCTTCATGTTTTATATTTTGTCTTTCAGAAAAAGGTATTTTAAAATATAGCGCATCAAATGTTCTTCCAATAAGACTAAATATTATTGAAATACCAGCGGATATTAAAGAAAATATAGGAATTGGATCATATATAATACTATTCCGTTGTAAATACATACATGTCTACAGAATAATTGAATTATTTCAATAAAATTCGTTGGAATAAATAAATAAATAAATAAAAGATTGCTTACTCTAATTATAAATTGTGGTACATCTTCAATAAAGATGTTTGTAAAACTTCCCAAAATATTTTAACTTCTGCTTCTTTTGATATACTAGGTGCGCAAAAATAACGTAAATTTGCTAATCGTGAACTAGTAATCACATTTAAGATGGCGATGTCAGCTGAAGTAAAATTCATAAGCCACTTGCTAAATTTTTCATTTGCATATTTTCTTTTAATATTATTTATGTATAATGCGAGAATTGAATTAAATTCAATTGGTCCAACTAAAAACAAGATGCTTTAAAAATATTAATAGTTACTGTATTTTTGTATTTTTTTCTGATGAAATAAAATCATTATATACTAGTATATTTGAATTCTTGCCTGTGGATGTCGATACCTTACTATAGAGAATATAATTATGCTTCTCCCGAGAAAAAAATTTTGTTATTAATTCATACTCAATTGGTGAGAACGGTAATTGTAATTAACATGACCAAAAAAAATAACATTTATTAAGAAGAATTGACGGTAATTCATGTTTGTATTTCGTTCTTTGTATATAAAATGTGTTTTCAAGTAAAGGACGAGGGCAGAAAAACGAAAGTTATCTTTTTATAAAAAAAATTAAAAATATCATGACGGTTAAAAAAACCATAAAGAAATAATTTTTTTTAAAAAAGATATAAAACAATGAAGAGGAGAAGGAATGAAGAGAAAAATGAAGGAAAGAAATGGATGAAAGATAAAGAGCAAAAGGGAAGATTTCGTTAGAGAAAAGCTAAGTTAAAAAAAGTTTAGATCACTATAGTTATTTTATAATATCACATGTATCACATGATACATAAGGCTTTTCCCGATGTTAAAAATTATCAAATTTATTATAAAAATATGAATAAAATAAATTGGCAGATTCATTGCTAAATAATATTTAATACATCTAAAAAATATCTTAGATTAATTTTCACTACTAATGCTCGATGTTATTTACCACCTATTCACCACCTATTCACCACCTATTTAATAGCATTTTACAACTTGTAAAGATATGTTATCGCGAGATCGTTTGGTATTTTGATACCATGTCGTCACATGTTGGATAATAGATCGTTGTGATTTGATGGGATTTCTCAACTGCATGGTAACAAATCACGGGTTTCTGCAAAGTAGAACAAACTACGAAAATAATTTTTTTTATATTCTTATATTTAGATTTTTTTAGTCCAAATTTCTTATTATCGGATGATTAACCGGCTAACCTGATACTACAGGCATATTACACGAAACGGTGTCAAATTAAAGGTTCTTATAAATAACTAACCTTTAAAAGGTATTTTGTTAATCACATTTTTATTTTATTCTTTTCAAAATAGAAATTAACGGCACAAATCATAAAGAAACAAACAATATCGAAGTTAAAATGAAAAAAAAATGAAATTGAAAAGAATAAAATGAAATTGAAGAGAATAAAAATGAGATTGAAGGGGAATGAGGTTAATAATTTAAGACTTATGTGATTTTTTTTGTATATATAAAATATTCTATAATTTATAATAATGCAATCAATCACGTCCTGGCGAAGGATCTATGCTAGGTCCCTTTAATGATTTTCCGAAGAATCTATGCTAGGTCCCTTTAATGATTTTCCGAAGAATCTATGCTAGGTATCTTAAACGTAGCCTTAACTTTGCCGTTTTTTTCTTTCGATGGACTTTCGTCTTTTTGAGCATTTTTTCTTTAATGATTAAATTAATAAAATTAATAGATTTCTTTCGTTGATTTTTAAAAAGTAATAATATTGTATTTGTATTTACCTTTCAATTAATTGATCTAAATTCAAAGGAGAGGCTGTTACGATAGTAGCCATAAGCACAATCAAGAGAGCAAAGAAGATTTGACGCGAATTCATTTTTATATAGCGTTTGGATCTTTTTGTGTTTGGATATTTTTAATTTCTTATTTAAAAGAATTATTTTTTAAAAAAATTTTATTTGATTTTCTGAATTAGTTGAATTGGTGAAATTCTTCTGGAAAGCCATTTATATATTAATTTTTTTCAATATTATTTATTAAATAGGGCCTGTATTCCCTTAAATGATCAACAACAAAAATGAATTTATCGAAATTAAATTTTTTTAAATAAGAATCAATAAATTTGGGTCTTAGGTACTTACTTTTTTGGAATAAAACTTTTCAAATATTTAAATATTTCTTTCTTTCATCTTTAATATAACGACGTAATTTAATAATTAAATTTTTTTAGCATTGTTTTTTATGTTGAGCTTGTTTAATACAGTAGTAATATTTTTTAAATAAAGAAAACAAAAAAAAGTCAAATTTTTTAATAATCCAGATGAGGTAATTGATTGAACTTGTTTTTAGTAGTATTTTTAACGTTTTATTCAAAAAAGGAAAAGTAAAGAAAAAAAAATCAATTTCTAATTTTAGATTATGAGTCCTTGTTAAAGGTTTAATTTCGTGTAACGATAAATAATACTTTAGATCCTTGTATTATGGAAATTATCACTTATGTACAATTTTATAAGTTTTGTGAACAAAGAGTAATCAAATAATACAGATTCAAATTGTATCAGATAATTTATTTCGGTAAATTTGGCCATAATTTAAAGCGCGCGTAAAAACCAATAACATCAGGAAGTTTTTAGGTGGGTCGGTCCATGTAATTCCACGTGGGTTTGCTCAGAAATACGTGGAATTCCACACATTCCCAATATCCTACATGGATCCACACCGAATTTCGTGGACTTATGCCGAAAATACCACGTGTTTCGTCACAGGGTATTCGGAAAATACTGGAACTATTTAGATTTCCACATATTTCCACAGTATTTAATGTGGATTTCCATGTGGATTTAAACGGAAAAAAATTCCTGATGAAATTGGCTAATATTATAACAACAAAAGTGTAAATGTGATGCAAATAAAAGCTCAAATCATACGAAAAAAGTTTTAGATTGTTTTATATAAAAAAGTTCGAATTTTTTCCGTTACCTATCTAGGACTTCTTAATAATAATAATAGTCGAAACAAAATTTTATTTTTTTTAAACCTTTTTGAATGTCTATTTCCTTGTTTTTTTTTAAAAGAAATAGAAATACATAACAATAATGTAAGAAAAAAATTCCTTATGTAATTTCTATAGTATCATCATCCTTTCTTAATTGATCTTCGGATATTCCAATACTCTTATTTCGATTACATTTGTAGGAGGTTCTTCATGTTTTATATTTTGTCTTTCAGAAAAAGGTATTTTATAATATAGCGCATCAAATGTTCTTCCAATAAGACTAAATATTATCGAAATACCAGCGGATATTAAAGAAAATATAGGAATTGGATCATATATAATACTATTCCGTTGTAAATACATATATCTACAGAATAATTGAATTATTTCAATAAAATTCCGTCGTTGGAATAAATAAATAAATAAATAAAAGATTGCTTACTCTAATTATAAATTGTGGTACATCTTCAATAAAGATGTTTGTAAAACTTCCCAAAATATTTTAACTTCTGCTTCTTTTGATATACTAGGTGCGCAAAAATAACGTAAATTTGCTAATCGTGAACTAATCACATTTAATATGGCGACGTCAGCTGAAGTAAAATTCATAAGCCACTTACTAAATTTTTCATTTGTATATTTTTCTTTTAATATTATTTATGTATAATGCGAGAATTGAATTAAATTCAATTGGTCCAACTAAAAACAAGATGCTTTAAAAATATTAATAGTTACTGTATTTTTGTATTTTTTTCTGATGAAATAAAATCATTATATACTAGTATATTTGAATTCTTGCCTGTGGATTTCGATACCTTACTATAGAGAATATAATTATGCTTCTCCCGAGAAAAAAATTTTGTTATTAATTCATACTCAATTGGTGAGAACAGCGGTAATTGTAATTAACATGACCAAAAAAAATAACATTTATTAAGAAGAATTGACGGTAATTCATGTTTGTATTTCGTTCTTTGTATATAAAATGTGTTTTCAAGTAAAGGACGAGGGCAGAAAAACGAAAGTTATCTTTTTATAAAAAAAATTAAAAATATCATGACGGTTAAAAAAACCATAAAGAAAATAATTTTTTTTTAAAAAAAGATATAAAACAATGAAGAGGAGAAGGAATGAAGAGAAAAATGAAGGAAAGAAATGGGGGAAAATGAAAGGTAAAGAGCAAAAGGGAAGATTTCGTTAGAGAAAAAAAGTTTAAAAGTTAAAAATAGTTTATTTTTATATTAATGATTGCTAAGTTAAAAAAAGTTTAGATCACTATGGTTATTTTATAATATCACATGTATCACATGATACATAAGGCTTTTCCCGATGTTAAAAATTTATTATAAAAATATGAATAAAATAAATTGGCAGATTCATCGCTAAATAATATTTAATACATCTAAGAAATATCTTAGATTAATTTTCACTACTAATTCTCACCTATTTAATAGCATTTTACAACTTCGTAAAGATATGTTATCGCGAGATCGTTTGGTATTTTGATACCATGTCGTCACATGTTGGATAATAGATCGTTGTGATTTGATGGCGATTTCTTAACTGCATGGTAACAAATCGCGGGTTTCTGCAAAGTAGAACAAACTACGAAAAAATTTTTTTTATATTCTTATATTTAGATTTTTTTTAGTCCAAATTTCTTTTTATCGGATGATTAACCGGCTAACTGATACTACAGGCATATTACACGAAACGGTGTCAAATTAAAGGTTCTTATAAAATAACTAATCTTTAAAAGGTATTTTGTTAATCACATTTTTATTTTATTCTTTTCAAAATAGAAATTAACGGCACAAATTATAAAGAAACAAACAATATCGAAGTTAAAATGAAAAAAAAATGAAATTGAAGGGGAATGAGGTTAATAATTTAAGACTTTATGTAATTTTTTTTATATATATAAAATATTCTATAATTTATAATAATGCGATCAATTATTGATGTCATGTTTTGAAATTGAGAATGAATGATACTTGACAATGAGTTTCTAATATACAGAACATGATGACGAATAAACTAGGGTGTAAACGGATCATTATCATCGCTAGATGCAAACGTAGACTTAACTTTGCCGTTTTTTTCTTTCAATGGATTTTCGTCTTTTTGAGCATTTTTTCTTTAATGATTACATTAATAAAATTAATTGATTTCTTTCATTGGTTTTTAAAAAGTAATAATATTGTATTTGTATTTACCTTTCAATTAATTGATCTAAATTCAAAGGAGAGGCTGTTACGATAGTAGCCATAAGCACAATCAAGAGAGCAAAGAAGATTTGACGCGAATTCATTTTTATAGTGTTTGGATCTTTTTGTGTTTATTTGGATATTTTTAATTTCTTATTTAAAAGAATTATTTTTTAAAAAAAATTTTATTTGATTTTCTGAATTAGTTGAATTGGTGAAATTCTGCTGGAAAGCCATCTATATATTGATTTTTTTCAATATTATTTATTAAATAGAGCCTGTATTCCCTTAAATGATCAACAACAAAAATGAATTAAATACAAACAATAAATTTGGTACTTTTTTGGAATAAAACTTTTCAAATATTTAAATATTTCTTTCTTTCATCTTTAATGTAACGACGTAATTTAATAATTAAATTTATTTTAGCTTTGTTTTTTATGTTGGGCTTGTTTAATACAGTAGTAATATTTTTTAAATAAAGAAAACAAAAAAAAGTCGAATTTTTTAATAAATCAGATGAGGTAATTGATTGAACTTGTTTTTAGTAGTATTTTAACGTTTTATTCAAAAAAGGAAAAATAAAGAAAAAAAAAATCAATTTCTAATTTTAGATTATGAGTCCTTGTTAAAGTTTTAATTTCGTGTAACGATAAATAATACTTTTAATTGTTAGATCCTTGTATTATGGAAACAATTATCACTTAAGTACATTTTTATAAGTTTTGTGAACAAAGAGTAATCAAATATTACAGATTCAAATTGTATCAGATAATTTATTTCGGTAAATTTGATCATATATAATACTATTCCGTTGTAAATACATGATCTACAGAATAATTGAATTATTTCAATAAAATTCGTTGGAAATAAATAAATAAATAAATGATTGCTTACTCTAATTATAAATTGTGGTACATCTTCAATAAAGAAGTTTGTAAAACTTCCCCAAAATATTTTAACTTCTGCTTCTTTTGATATACTAGGTACGCAAAAATAACGTAAATTTTCTAACCGTAAACTAATCACATTCAAGATGGCGACGTCAGCTGAAGTAAAATTCATAAGCCACTTGCTAAATTATATTTTTCTTTTAATATTATTTATATATATATATATATGTATAATGCGAGAATTGAATTAAATTCAATTGGTCCAACTAAAAAAAGATGCTTTAAAAATATTAGTTAGTAAATAAATAATAGTTACCGTATTTTTGTATTTTTTCTGATGAAATAATATCATTATATACTAGTATATTTGAATTCTTGCCTGTGGATTTCGATACCTTACTATAGAAAATATAATTATGCTTCTCCCGAGAAAAAAATTTGTTATTAATTCATACTCAATTGGCGAGAACAGCGGTAATTGTAATTAACATGACCAAAAAAATAACATTTATTAAGAAGAATTGGTAATTCATGTTTGTATTTCGTTCTTTGTATATAAAATGTGTTTTGTTTAACAGAATATTTACTTGTAATAGATCAAAAATAAAAATTATTTTTTCTTCGATCTTTACTTATATATAATTTTTTTTTCCTCACAATATAAAAAAAATAGTGTTTGATGATTGCTTTAACTGTAGTTAGATAACAAATACCTATGTAACAGATACTCACGATTGTAACATAAAAGGAAATTACTGTTTCCTTTACTTTGCAGAAACTTTTAAAATCGAAACCATATCGTAACTATATCAAAACTTTATCAAAGAACTGATTTAATATCATATCGTGACCAAATCTTGATTATAAGTTTACGCGGATCGATGGATCGTATGTATAAAGTTCCGGCTCGTGCAAAAATAGTATATAACATATAGTAAATGTATATTTAAATTATATGTATTAAATGCCATGTTTAAGTTATAGTAAACATTGCAGTAAAGTTATAGTTTATTTATTTTAAAGTTGATATATTAAAAACTTTATTTAGAAATATTAAATTGTTCTATCCTAAATCTAATTAATCATACAATAATTATTCAATCTATAAATAAAACTAATTGTTCAATAAACATAGATATAAATTTTCTTATAATGTTAAATGTTCTCTTAACTTTATTAATAAAATTATTTTCGAAATTTTCAAAACTTACTAGAATTCTGGTATTCCTATATTTGGAGCCATTACTCTAAAAAAAAAAAATAAATAAAAAAAATAAATAAATAAAGGTTATTACGTATTAAAATGTTTTTTAAAAGAAAGTCTTTGAAAGTATTCTGAAACACACCTCCGGGGTTCCTGTAACAAAGATGGGGCTGGTGTCTTATGAAAGACATCAGGAAGTTCGGTAAGTGTTGATTCACACCGTATACACGTTGATCAACACTAGCTAGTAGTTGTTCACACCCGTATACTGGAGTATATCAACGCAAGATAAACAATGTTATTAAAATATCTTTTTAAATTTAGTTTCGAAATTATTTTGAAACTCACATTTATCTTTTATAATTCCATTGTGAAGTTCTAAGATTTTCGCTTCTTGGTACAGTATCTTTAATCCGACTTGGTTTAATTCAACTTTCACGACACTCTACAAAATCCCTAAGCTTAGAAAAGGTACCTCATCGATATCTAAATTAGTAAAACATTTTACAAAAAAAATTTTTAAAAAAACCTTCAAATCTCATCCCCCCGTCTAGAAAAGTCATCTAAAACAAAAGAATAAAATTCGAAAAACATATAACCCCAATTTTCTTTCCTCATCCCATATAAAAAAAAGATAAAATTTGAAACGTTAACATAGTACGTTTCGTTAGAATAAATAAACTAAAACAGAGAAAAAAAACTTACCAAAAATGAATCCCACGTGTCCAAAGAGACCCGAAGAACTACCCGAAAAAAAATGAACTGTTAGTGACCGTTCATTAAAATAAATTAAAGAAAAAAAATTTTTTTCTAAAACTTACAAAATGTCGCATAGGAGACCGAGGGAGCCGCCTAAAAAAAGAAAAAAAATTGAAATGTTATAACGTTTTATTATCATTATAGAATTTGATTTTTTTTGTGGGTTTTCTTCAACTCTTTTTTAAATAAAATACGAGAAAAGAAATAAAGGACGAGGCAGAAAAACGAAATTTATCTTTTTATAAAAAAAAATTAAAAATATGACGGTTAAAAAAACCATAAAGAAAATAATTTTTTTTTTAAAAAAAGATATAAAACAATGAAGAGGAGAAGGAATGAAGAGAAAAATGAAGGAAAGAAATGGGTAAAGAGCAAAAGGGAAGATTTTCGTTAGAAAAAAAGTTTAAAAGTTAAAAATAGTTTATTTTTATATTAATGATTGCTAAGTTAAAAAAAGTTTAGATCACTATGGTTATTTTATAATATCACATGTATCACATGATACATAAGGCTTTTCTCGATGTTAAAAATTTCAATGAATTTATTATAAAAAATACGAATAAAATAAATTGGCAGATTCATCGCCAAATAATATTTAATACATCTAAGAAATATCTTAGATTAATTTTCACTACTAATTCTCACCTATTTAATAGCATTTTACAACTTCGTAAAGATATGTTATCGCGAGATCGTTTGGTATTTTGATACCATGTCGTCACATGTTGGATAATAGATCGTTGTGATTTGATGGCGATTTCTTAACTGCATGGTAATCAAATCGCGGGTTTCTGCAAAGTAGAACAAACTACGAAAAAAATTTTTTTTATATTCTTATATTTCTTAGATTTTTTTAGTCCAAATTTCTTTTTATCGGATGATTAACCGGCTAACCTGATACTACAGGCATATTACACGAACGGTGTCAAATTATAAAATAACTAATCTTTAAAAGGTATTTTGTTAATCACATTTTTATTTTATTCTTTTCAAAATAGAAATTAACGGCACAGATTATAAAGAAACAAACAATATCGAAGTTAGAAATGAAAAAAAAATGAAATTGAAAAGAATAAAAATGAAATTGAAAAATTGAAGGGGAATGAGGTTAATAATTTAAGACTTTATGTAATTTTTTTTATATATATAAAATATTCTTTAATTTATAATAATGCAATCAATTATGATCTAGCGAAGGATCTATACTAGGTCCCTTTCATAATTTCCCGAAGTATCTCTGCCAGGTCTCGAAAGCGTAGCCTTAACTTCGCCGTTTTTTTCTTTCGATGGACTTTCGTCTTTTTGAGCATTTTTCCTTTAATGATTAAATTAATAAAATTAATAGATTTCTTTCGTTGTTTTTTAAAAAGTAATAATATTGTATTTGTATTTACCTTTCAATTAATTGATCTAAATTCAAAGGAGAGGCTGTTACGATAGTAGCCATAAGCACAATCAAGAGAGCAAAGAAAATTTGACGCGAATTCATTTTTATATAGTGTTTGGATCTTTTTGTGATTGGATATTTTTAATTTCTTATTTAAAAGAATTATTTTTTTAAAAAAATTTTATTTGATTTTCTGAATTAGTTGAATTGGTGAAATTCTGCTGGAAAGCCATTTATATATTGATTTTTTCAATATTATTTATTAAATAGGGCCTGTATTCCCTTAAATCAACAACAAAAAATTAAATACAAACAATAAATTTGGTACTTAGGTACTTAAGGTACTTACTTTTTTGGAATAAAACTTTTCAAATATTTAAATATTTCTTTCTTTCATCTTTAATATAACGACGTAATTTAATAATTAAATTTTATTTTAGCTTGTTTTTTATGTTGAGCTTGTTTAATACAGTAGTAATATTTTTTAAATAAAGAAAACAAAAAAAAGTCGAATTTTTTAATAATCCAGATGAGGTAATTGATTGAACTTGTTTTTAGTAGTATTTTTAACGTTTTATTCAAAAAAGGAAAAGTAAAGAAAAAAAAATCAATTTCTAATTTTAGATTATGAGTCCTTGTTAAAGGTTTAATTTCGTGTAACGATAAATAATACTTTTAATTGTTAGATCCTTGTATTATGGAAATTATCACTTATGTACAATTTTATAAGTTTGTGAACAAAGAGTAATCAAATATTACAGATTCAAATTGTATCAGATAATTTATTTCGGTAAATTTGGCCATAATTTAAAGCGCGCGTAAAAACCAATAAATTGGCTAATATTATAACAACAAAAGTGTAAATGTGATGCAAATAAAAGCTCAAATCATACGAAAAAGGTTTTAGATTGTTTTATATAAAAAAGTTCGAATTTTTTCCGTTACCTTTCTAGGACTTCTTAATAATAATAATAGTCGAAACAAAATTTTATTTTTTTTAAACCTTTTTGAATGTCTATTTCCTTGTTTTTTTTTTAAAGAAATAGAAATACATAACAATAATGTAAGAAAAAATTCTTTATGTAATTTCTATAGTATCATCATCCTTTCTTAATTGATCTTCGGATATTTCAATACTCTTATTTGAATTTATTTCGATTACATTTGTAGGAGGTTCTTCATGTTTTATATTTTGTCTTTCAGAAAAAGGTATTTTATAATATAGCGCATCAAATGTTCTTCCAATAAGACTAAATATTATCGAAATACCAGCGGATATTAAAGAAAATATAGGAATTGGATCATATATAATACTATTCCGTTGTAAATACATGATCTACAGAATAATTGAATTATTTCAATAAAATTCGTCGGAAAAAAAAAAAATAAATAAATAAAAGATTGCTTACTCTAATTATAAATTGTGGTACATCTTCAATAAAGATGTTTGCAAAACTTCCCCAAAATATTTTAACTTCTGCTTCTTTTGATATAGGTGCGCAAAAATAACGTAAATTTGCTAATCGTGAACTAATCATATTTAAGATGGCGACGTCAGCTGAAGATAAAATTGTAAACATTGATACTAGTTTTGTATTATTCATAAGCCACTTGCTAAATTTTTCATTTGTATATTTTTCTTTTAATATTATGTATAATGCGAGAATTGAATTAAATCCAATTGGTCCAACTAAAAACAAGATGCTTTAAAAATAATAAATAAGTAAATGAATAAATGTATTCCTATATCTTAGAATTAAAGAACAAAAGAAAAAACGATATTTTAACATAAAATACCTTGGTATAAAAAATGAGAGAACTTGTTGTGCGTAATATATAACGAATGCAATGTCCAAAATAAAATCTAAAATTATTAACGCAAACGAAAATATCAAAATATTTCGTGCCTAGGATATTACGAATAATTTAATTACTGATTTTTTTTTTTTGATGAAATAAAAGCATTATTTATATTTGTATTCTTACCTGTGGATTTCGATATCTTACTATAAAGAATATAACAATGATTAATATTGCTCCACCCGAGAAAAATATTAGACTCAATTTCATTTTGGCATTCCATCCGTCAGCTAACATTATTTTTTTTTAAAAAAAAAAAATTAATTATGATGAGAATGTAAAAAGTACAGTTTTGCGAATAACTTACGTGTTATCGTAGTACCGAAATCCTCATCCAACAAATTAGTTAAAGGATAATGAGATATAAGTGTAAAATCTTTATTTCTAATTAAAGAATCTAAGTTGCTTATTATGTCTTTAACACAAGGTTTTGTTAATTTAGTCGGTTGTGATATTTCTACTTGTAAAATAGTAAACTGATTAGAATCAAATGGATCACTTTGAAATTTTCCTGTATCAGATAACCTAGATCTATCAACTGGGATAATTTCAGATAATTCATTCATTAAATCGTTATAAAAAATTTTAAATCCATCCGAACTAAGACCGTTTATATATTTTGTCCCTTCAGCATTAAGTCTTAATAATATAGTAGCGGATGCTATTTAGTGCCAGCAAGGGAAAGAGATTATGATAAAAGAGAAAATAAAATTGAGTGCTTAAATCAATAAATAGAGTTAATAATAAACTAATGTAAGTTTTAATAACTTTTACGTAAACATGAATCGGGTTCGTTCCAAGCTAAAAAAAATCAAATAAAATCAAATATAAATATTATTATAATTAGATTAATCAATATTTTTTACGATAATAATACTTACACGTATTTATAAACCAAACTTTCTTATTAATTCCCATAATCGCCTCATTATATTGTTTAGAATTTACAAAACCATCATCAATTGTAATAAAATAATTTGCTTCTGGATTACTAAAAGTACTTGAAAGTACTTTTATATTTACAATTGTATCGTTAATGGTTGAAGTATATTTTGACCTTCCAGGATATGTTTGACGTAATAATTCTTTTCCATCATCAAAAACTTGATAAATCGATATGTTACCAAATGAGAAAATTACGGGCTTATTATAATTTATTATAATTTTATCAAGATCTTTTTTCATAATTATATTATTAGGAGTTGTTTCTACGATATTTGGATTTCTATGTTCATAATCTAATTAATCAATTATTTAATAGTAGTTAGATAAGTTTACAATGTATTATAAAAATAAACAATAAACTTACTATGCACAACATCTTTATCATGTAAACGATCAGTTGTAATAGTCCAATAATAAGGAGCATTTTGTACTATCATTCCCCACATTGTTTCATTATGTTCAAGATAAGAATAATGATATATATCATTATTAAATCCTTCCCATACACCAACATATTCACCTTCTTGCGTTAAAAAAAATCCTGATCTTCTTCCAAATTCATCTGCATTATATACAATCAAAAATCCTCCACTATATAACGGGATAAACCTTTCAATGTTCCTATTAGGGTTATTACCAAAATTTGATAATTTTTTAACACTTGTTACTGAGCCGCTAGATAAAAATGACAATCGATAACGTGTTGTAATAGTTATTGGTGTTGAAGTTACTGTTTTTCCTTTTCCTTTTGGTTGTTTCGGTTGGTTTGGTTGTTTCGGTGCGGGTTCATTATTTTTTATAGACAATAAACAATTATAACCACCACCATCAGTAGTTTTCCGACAAAATTCTAAAACTAAATCAGCCCAATCTACTGAAGTTTGATAAAGTAAATATGGAGGACTAATTCTATCAGCGTCTTTATCTAAAAAAATCGCGTGAACTTCCCAAATTGGGTCCGTGATGTAATAGTCGGTTGATTTTTGAATTTTGGTTACAAGGGTAAAACCGTTCCCTCCATCACTTGAAGTAAACATTTGAAATGATGTAATTATTGATAATGGACTAATAGATATAAAACCTGATCCTATTTTCTTAATTTCCGTTGGTTTTGACGGTCTAAATTTCAAATATAAAATTTTAATAAAAGTTTGTATTATATTTTATATTTGATTAAACTTACGATGGAATAAATTGTGACCATGCAATGGTAGTATCATTAACCTGTCGAGTCCACATAAATCCTGAATCATCATTTATATTAATGTTAATCTTTCCGATTCCAATTCCCAATTCAATATTCCTAAGAAAAAATAATAATAATAAGAATAATAATATATATATATATATATATATATAATATATATATATAAGTATATAAAAATTTATAAAAAAAAACACACCAAATTAAGTAAATACTTACTGCAACCAATTTCCGTCCCAATCAATGATCATTCCCATATGTATTGTTGTCGCAGCATTATCTCCATAAAAATAAGTTATTAAAATTGTATCTTCATTTATAATAGAATTGATAAATACATCATCCAACATACAATAATTATAAATGGGAATTTGATAAGAAGAAACATTTAATGGTTTAATAGCTCCATTAGGAAATACAATATCCAAATTTAAATTTGGATCAATACATGATTCATCCTCATTAAAATGGGCAAGTTGTAATAAAATGGTTCCATCCCTATAAGTATAACTGTCAAAAATAGTTAATCCTTTTGAAGGGTCCTCAAAATGAGTTAAATAAGTATCATGTTGTTGTGCATTACAAAGTAATATAAAATTATTAAAAAATAAAAAAATTAAAATAATAAAATAAAGTAAATGACAATGATTATTATGGATTATTAGTCTCCTTTGTTGTAATGGTAGATGTGATGAATTAATTATAATATACATAATTAAGATTTTTAATAAATACTTTTTTTAATAAAACAATAAAAAAAAAAATATAATTTATCGGTTTTTGTTATAATAAAAAATTAATTTGTAGCGCATAAAAAATTATTAAATTATTTCAACGCTTACTTTATAAGAGGACCACATCAAATATTGTCACTCTTTTATTTATTTATTTAATATATAATACTAAAGGTTATTTTAAGTTCCGTGAATTCTATTATTATTTTTATATAAAACTACTTTATTTAGAAATTACATATAGGCTAAGATAATAAATAAATAAACAATGCAGCTTTGAGAATGAAATCATCACGCCCTCATCGAGTTTTAATCAGGAATAAATCGGGAAAATCAGGAAATCGGCTATATTAATTCCCGTTATATATATTACTATGGCTCATAATATAGCCTAAAGTAATTTTACTATGAATATAGCCTGATTAATGAATAGGTTACCCAAGTTACACGCTAAATCATATTTATTAGGGCTTTTTACCCTAGATTTATATTTATAATTTTTTTTTTTAAACCATTAAATTTGGCTTCTCATTTAATAACACAGTAATATATATATATATATATATATACAATACTTTTAATAAATATCGTCGCGCACGCCGCTAACGAGAAAAAAAAAATTATAACTTGGCGACTTTATCAATTTCATCTATGGATTTGGAACTAGAGTTTTTATTATACTAATAGTTTTTAAAAATTGTCTTAAAATCAGGACAGGTAAGCTATCAAAACCGGACCTCCACTAAAAATATCTAATAATTATCATTTGATTATACAGTATATAAAGTATTTACGCCCTTTAGTTCATAATTAAATAGATGTGATACATAATGTAATGCAGATATTCCGCATTGTGTTTAAATGTTCGATAATAGATGGTAATTTAATGAGGTAAAAAGAATATTTAACTAACGTGTTGATTTTTGAGGGGTTGAGTATTTATAAGGGTCAAAAATTGGAAAGACCAAGGGAGCATAATTCCTAAATGCAAAAGAATAATGTTAATTTGGATAATTAATTAGGATGACGTATTTAATATGATATGAACTTACTGACGGAACTTTTTGTTTTTTTTTTAATGATCCCTGTAAAAAAAGTCGATCCGTTTTTTATATTCCATCTTTTTTTCCGTAAAAGGCTCATATTTCCGGAATTAATAACCTTATATCACGGAATTTATCGAATTATTTACATTTTCCGGTGAATGGATCCGTGAAAGGCTCATTTTTACGCATTCCGAGGTTAAAGAAAAAACTCATTTTCCTAAAGCTATAAAGATTAATTATTAGTTTTGTTAAAAAAAATTTATAATATAAAATATGGACATTAATGTTATTATAAAAATTATCAATAATTCTATGAGTATTGATCCAACCTTAATGATTACTATTTATTCTCGAAATTAACTTATCATCAGAAGGGCTGGTCATTGGTCAAAATGCGCTCTAAATTAGTTGCACAATGAGAGAGAGTTAGAACAGATATTCGTTGCGTTGAGCGTTTAATGCATCAATACTAACCTTGATGAGAACTTCATCACGCTCGTTGAACAACTTTGCTTCAAAAAGATAATTTACTTTTGATCAAAGTGATCAAATTACACTCTGAAGTCATTATACATTCGAGTGTTTGAAAATATCTATAATTCCTAAGAGTTTAATCCTTCAAGGAGCCTTTACTTTAAGTACTTACGAACCTTTGAATAATTGTACTTAAAGAAAGGCGACTTGCTTTAATCAAAGTGGTTGTATTACCTCCACGAGTTACTGTACAGTATGTCTTACTGTATATGGAAACATTTATTCAAATATAATATATTAGTTAATATTGTATGTAAAACTTCATAAATAGAATGCCTGAACAATTGTCATGAAAAGAGAAATTACCTCTGGGCTATTATCGATGGTAATACAATTCATGTGCTAAGTAAGTAATCATATGATGTCCCAAATATTCATCTGTTATTAAAGGTGAAACAAAGTAGGCATATTCTATTATTATTCAATTATTATTAGTTTTTTTTTTACCCTTTTTTTTAGAAAAAAAAAGAAAAAAGAAAAAAAAATTTTTTTTTTTGTCGCCCATTTCCATTTATAAAATTCTACAGCATTAATTATCACACCAATGCAGAAAGTATATTATGCATTGGCGTGACAATTAGATTTGATGCACATTTATTTATGCAATGTATAAAAAATATTAATGGATCATGGTGCACGTGATTAGAATGACAATTGTTCTTTGGATAATATATAGAACGAGAATTAGAACGAGAATGGTGTTTTTTTTTCATAATTTTATCAAATTTTCTTAAATGAAATATTTGTTATTTCGCGTCAAACTCGCGAATAATAAAATATAACTTATTTTACAATCCTTCTAATGACGATTTTAACTAGATATGTTACATTATCAAAATTTGAATTTGATCGTTCAATTATCTAAAGAGATATCATTAATATCACCGAATCTTACACTCGAACATTATATTCTCCTTCTTTGGAAGATATTGAATATATTAATAATTTACAAAGCATTACATGATATTTTTAATACCAAACTAAAGAATAAATATTATTATTTAAATAACAAAGAACAAACATTTTTATGTATTAATTTAGATACAAATTATGATGAGAAAGATGGTGAAGGTGATGAATCTATTTCTAGCGAAACCACAAGTTGTGGTTATGATACATCAACTAGTATATCTACTTCTACCTTCTCAAATGATGATTATTCAACTATTGACTCATTTGCAGATCATGGATTAGGAGTTATTTGGACGAATACGAAAGAACATGGAGAATTTGGGACCATCATCGTAGATTATTATTTTTTAAAGAAATTTTTTGATTTCAATGATTGATTAAACTGCGGTGCGGTTTACATCTTGTATCATGTTAAATTTTATATGACCTATTTCATCTTGTTTTGTATTTCATATCATATACAAATTAGCTGGAACAATTATAATTAATTGAATTGAAATATGTTTAGGTGCGTGGTATTGAAAAATATTAAGAAATAAATTATGAAAAAAAACTCAGATTTTAACGTTAATTCATCTTTAAAATAAAAGAGTAAAAGAGAATTACGAGTTTAAAGATTTTGACGATAAATTAATTTAATTACGTAATTTTATAATTCTATTTTTTAATGTCAGTCCACGGTGCGAATGTGCAGTATTTAATGTTTAAGTATAGTCGCGTATAAGTGAATAGAGTATGGTTTTACAGATAGAAACTAGTTTTCTTCACAGTACTTCATCACATTTCTTTTTACAATCAGTATATGTTAATTTGAAATCAGGAGTTAGATCCAAAAAGAAATACATATAATTTTTAAATGTAGATTATTTTCCTAAAGAGTAAAAGAAATGTATGTTCTACCTGTAAAAAAAGTCGATCTGTTTTTATATTCCATCTTTTTTTCCGTAAAAGACTCATATTTCTGGAATTAATAACCTTATATTACGGAATCCGGGAAAGGCTCATTTTTACAGAAATAACAGAAAATGGACAAAATCATCTGATTCACAAAGAAGAATCGTGATCTTTAGCACGTGCCTCGTAATCTCGAAATTCGGCGCAGTAATAAAATCGCTTTTGCTACAATGCGTTAAGGGTCAAAAGAAAGCTTACAATAATATTTTGGAATGGCATATCATGATTATAAAATATAAGAGTAAGAATGAATCGAAGATATTGAATTGTTTTAATTTTTTTTAATCTCATTGCTAAATGTGGCTCCATCATTTTCTTTCTTAATAATAAAGCTCATTTGGACGAGAATTTCTAAATTTTAAACGTGTGATGTGTGTTATTAACCGACTATCATGATTAATAATTGCAGTTGAGATATTTTGGTCATTTGTACTTTAAATCTATAGTAAATTGGTCCATTTGATGTTCAGGTTTGCCAACACTATTGGTATTAAACTTGCGAGATAATATTAAAAGTATATACTAAATAATTTGGTGAATGATATTAAAAATTGCTAGACAAAAGCTTTAATCCAATAGATGATGTTACATAAGGATTGTTTGGTTTCCGAGTCATCACCGCGTATTTCAACGGAAGTAGATTGAGAATTGACGCGTTAGGATGCATCTTGATTTGATGGTGAAGCAGTGTTCGCTGGAGAAAAAGTTTGGATTATGATTTTAAATATTGAAATATTCAAACGAAAAGTGTTACGACCAAATATGGCACAATATGCGTTATTATGGACTTGTCCTTTATTGTCTTGTTCTATACTCTTTATCAGTGTTGGGTTTTGGACTTGTCCAATTGGTTTTTTTAATTGGACAATTTTGGACTGTCCAAAACCAGTTTTGGACATAGTTTTGGACATAGTTTTGGACAGTTTAAAACTGCTCAAGAGTCCTAATATTTATTAACTGAAACTAAAAATAAAATGAAAATATAATGTTAAAATGTTAAAAAAGTAAATATTTAATATAATTAAATAATAAAATTAATGTAAAATTAAAATAATATTAAAAATTAACATTTAAAGATTTTTGAAGTAATTTAATAATTGAACTAAAATTAAAATTAGCCAAAATTAGTCATAATTCTGGCCAAAATTAAATTTTTTGTCATGTGATCTGTCCAAAACCTGTCCAATGAAAAAAAGGTTTTGGTTTTGGACAAGTTTTGGACAGGTTTTGGACAAATGTCCAAAACGTCCAATTGTCCAATTGCCCAACACTGCTCTTTATATTGTAAAATTTTCAATTAATTCATACCTTTTCGTGCTTTTTCAATATCTTTCTCTAAAAAAGATTTTCATAGCCATTTCTTAAATAATTTTTATTGGTGGGTACTTGACTGTCGGAATTGAAGAAATACATCAAAGAATTTCAATAGGAAAATTATCATTTGGATTTAATGGTTCTATTTCGCTAATAAGAAATAATTGTAAAATTTAAAAAAAGTCTTATGAAATATTTTGGTATTATTTTTTTAAAAAAACTTAGCTGTTCTTCTATAACACCATAACACATAGTTCACAGGCAAAACTTGAAAATTCTAACAAACTACCCAGTAAATAGTCATCGTCTGTAATTTATATTGTATCGAATCGTACCCAAAATCTACAATTGAAAAAAACAAGAAACATTAGTAACTGTTTCTTTTTTTTTAAAAAAAAAAATAGATAAATAAAATGAAAAACTAATGACTTTAACCACCGAAAAAAGGATCCAAAGAAAAAATTTAAGTTTCGCTGGCGTAACTTACATTCCAGTGTCCCAAGCACGAAACCATCGAAACCTACAAAAGAAAGTAAATAGAAATGTTAGCAAACGTTTCTAATTATAAGAATAAAAACTAAAAAATTTATATTACGTTGAGAAACTTACAGTTCCGGTGTCTCTAAACGTATTCTGGATCTGAAACCTAAAAGAAAGTATATAGAAACGTTAGTAACGTTTCTAATTAATAATAACAATTTTTTTTTTTAGTTTCTTAACGGCACATTACGAAATTTACGATTCTAGCGTTTCCAAAAAAAAAATGAGAAACGTTAGTGAACGTTCCAAATTAATAAAAATAAAGAAAGTTTCGCAAAGAAACTTACCGCCTCCCAATTCACTCAAAAGTCCAAAACCTACAAAAGGATACAAAAGAAACATTAGTTTATGTTTCTTTAAATAAAAGTCAGAAAATAAATTTTCGAAATTACGAAACTTACTAGCACCCATGATTCCGTATTGGAAGAACCTACAAAAAAAAATAAAGAAACGTTGGTCAGTCAACGGCTCAACGCTTCCTTTAAAAAAAAATAAGAAGTTTCGAGATTTTACTTACCTTTAACTTTTTCCACGCATTCTGTAAAATAAAGTTAATAACGATGAAAGAAGATAATTTCTTTTAATCGTCATATTAAATGTTTTGTCATATTTCTTTGATATCAATATGCAGATAATAGGAGGCGATGATAAGTACAATCTAATTACTATACTAACTTAGAACTTTATTTTTTTGTATCAAAATGGTACTTGACTACAGCCAACATACAGTATCAGATGGTAGTAAATATGTTCAACCTAAAGATATAATTTTTAATCGGCAGGAATTTCGCAGATGCATACTTTATTAAAGATTGAAGAGATATTGTTAAATACAGAACTTATTTTTTCTCATATATCCCTTTATTACCCTATAAAAAAAAATCTGGAAAAGACTGATAAATCTAGTTTTTATTCCGAAGAAACTCGGACACGTGATCATTTTTCTGAAAAATTTTTTATTAATATAACATTTTTTTTTTATAAAACGAATCACAAATGATGTCATCTACAGAAAAACAATCAATTTCTATAACCTACCGAGAACACTATATAACTTACCTTAGTCAACACGACATTATTAACCACCACACATCTAGACACCAACCGATTTTAATCCCCTGCCAAGGATGCAATTTACATACTCCATATCACCGAGACCTTCGTCCTAAATCTCTACAACTTTACTTACATCTCACAAAATTTTCAGTACACAAAAAATCTTATTCACCAAAAATTGACACCAAACATGTCCCCAAAAACGTGTTTTTCCCGTTAACAACTTATTTACCTTTCGGACGCGCGTACAACATCTACTTACACCTCACCGCTCTTTAATCACGCCACATCACCACCAGCGGTTGATCACAAAATATGAATGTCCCCCTTCTCACTTGACGTATCACATTGCAAATTGTATTATAGGAAACGAAAATTCCATCAAATTATTGAACACCCTAGCACGGTCCCTATTGAGCGAACATAACATAACCTTATACACAGGTGAAGCATTAAGACCATCCTTTTCTTTAACAGACACGACTCCGACCACTACCAATATGGGATTCGGTTGGGTCAAAATGAATACTAATTCTCCACCTTATACTTTCCATGGTAAAACTTCATTCACGTCATCATCAACAAAAGCGGAATGCTTTGCTATCCTCACGGCTTTACTAATTTGCCCACCAAAGAGCATGATCAACATATATACAGATCGCAAAATTGTATTAACACTTTTCATCTCGTCAACAACGCACCTACATCAGATAGAAGAGTTCTAAAAATCAACAACTACCATGCATGGCGCATGATCAAATATTTAATCAACGACATGAACCTGAGCGTCACCCTACACAAAGTCAAAGCACATTCTAACAACTTAACTTTTACAACGAAGCGGACGCCGAAGCAAAAAAGGGCCTCGATGTCCAGCCAATCTTCATCAATCCAAAATTCGTCCCAGACGCCACTATATCATCATTTTGGGATTCTATTGGCACCATCGATAGGGACATTAGAAAATTCAGTAAGACCATCACAGACGCACAAACTTTTGACTCTTTCACCCACAACACCAAGTTACAAGATACTTTCTCGCATCACAAACTGTCGGACATTAATTGGCCAGTTACGCAAGCCTGGCTCAAACACAACGAAACATCAGACGTATGCAGCTCAGAGAAATCAAAGAAAGACGCATTTAAACTGAATCACATATTACCTTGTGGTGATATACTAACTTCACATCATCCTTCATTCCATCAATTGCAAAGTGGAAGACGATACAATTTCACATTCAGGTTTTTGTTCTTCCATACTTCCTGAACTTAACCGCATCATCAAAGACTTTAAAGCGAACCTCAATACCAAAATTTCTTTACACGCGGACCATCGTCGAATGACGTTTTTTCTGAATCAAGATTTAAACACGTCTCCTCTCTTCCGACCTATTTCGGATAATCGCACCCAGTGTACTTATTGATGCATAACTTCATTCCACAACTCCTCGTCTCCTCGTGGACCTCATCAACAAACATACCAATCGATTCAACATCACAAAACGACTAGCAATAGAATTTATGTTACAACTGCAAACCAAATTATATTCCGTCATCTGGTTCAAACATACCGACGCTATGAAACAATGGGAACTGGTGGAGGGTATCACTACCTCGAAGAAGAAACGCCTCAAGGAACAATATCGCCAACGGACTAAGAATCGTTTCAAAATACTACCTCGACCGCGGGTATACCTACGCCACCTTTACCTTTCAATAAAACTTACGATGTTAATCATTGCTTTGATGACAGATTACGTATCAAATATTACCATGTCAAAAAACGGATCACTGGATCATCCTCATCACGTCAAACTATTTACACGCGGAAGGTTGGAATAGTCACTTCTAAATATTCAAAAATTTTCGTTCAATCGATCCTCGCAAGAAAAATTGTTTAGTTCACATAATCATGTTACATACAAATAATTCAGAAATTCAAAAACATGAAAAAGAATTTTTTATAAACATATCGGATCTATATAATTATGAACTAAAAACAAATACACGATTACGAAAATTATCAATGACGTTCTTGTGAAAGTGAAAATGTGTAAAAAATGTGTACATTCGCTTGTTTACCAATGAAAAGCTTATTTGCTGCGGAAATAATTGCAGCGATGAACTTAATATCTAAACAAATATCAACGTGAATTTTACTACAAAATTATATAGAACTATATGTTATGCGTCAGATGACGATTTCAATTTCACTAACAAAAAACACATTTCTCACCTGTATAGTCTATTTTTTATATTTTTCAAGTCATATAACTAATTCACATTTATTTTATTGTACACATTATAGGAACTTTACACTCAAACTCATTGTACTTTTAATTTTACAAAAAAAAAAATCCAGAAATTATTGCGCAAAGTGAGATCCCATAACGGATATTATTTATATTATCAGAATCATATCTATTATATTTTTGGCTTAAAGAAGAAGTATTTATCAATTTATTGTATCAAGACCAAATAAAAATTTTTTAATGTTCGTCCCCAATCTTACTACGCCATGTAATGCTTTGTGTGACAAAAATATCTAAAAATTAACACGTTGATAGGTGCGAAATAATCCATATTTTATGATATAACTACTTTCCAAATATTTCTCCCGTGCTTTAAATATTCTCTAAATATTACGCATAATTTGTAAATACTTAAAATTTGAAAGATCATGTCAAATACTACGTTTACTATACATAATTTAGAATATATAATATTGCGAAAAAAAACTTTATTTATTTATAATATATAATATCGCGAAAAAAAACATAAAATCAATAATTATGAATATATAAACATTCCTCAAATATAACTTCAAATTTTTTAATTACACCTTCATTTTCATATATTTTAAATAAATTCTTGTAATAATCCACTTGATAAGTTGTATCACACGTAAGCATAGAAAGTGCTGGTCGACCTCTCCACTTTTCAAAGAACTTTTTCAAACTTGTTGTAGAAAAATTGAAATTATTAAAAAATCTAATCTCTTTTAGATTTGTTTTCGAACTAATTAATATATCAAGTAACTTATCTCCTATGATTGTATCATTATACATATGATCTGATTGAAAAATTATCAATAATGACTGCAAATTTTTACAAACTTTTAGTAAATTTTCAAATGCTATAAAATGAGTATCTGTTGTTGATAATGCAAGTGATAAATATTCAATAAATGGGCAGTACTTGCAAATATTACGAATAAATTCAAGAGAATCGTCCGAAAAATTTTCCTCCCATTCAACAAAATCTTGGTTATTTAATATAACTTCTTTGATATTCCCCCCGCTATTTTTAATCACACTAGAAGCCACATTTAATTTTATATAATCTATTTTAAGGATCTCAAGGTTAGGATATTTTAATTTATTTGATTGTTCGCTCGTGAAATGAAGGTCATCACAATTAATTAATAAAGATCTTAATTTATCAAATTTATATAATACACCATCAAACAACAATGTATAGTTGTATGGGTAAACATATAAAAAGAATACCTTCAAATGATTAAGAACATTCTTCTTTTTTGCTAACGTGGAGAAGACTTTTTCGTATAGATCCTCTCTAAATACATCTTCTTTGAATTCGTCATTCCATTCAAAATATTTTAAATTTGTTTGAGCTTTGATTAATTCTACTATTCCATAGTTAAATCTTGTACATTTATTGATTATTTTAATTTTTTGTATAGATTTACAGATTTTTCCTAATTCACAAAGGTAGGAGGGATTAATTATGGTGTCACAGACTAATTCCGTGAGTAATTCTATTAGTGGATAAACTTCTGAGAATCGGTGATTAGTGTTCACCACGTTGAGATATTGTACTTTTGAATATTTACTTAACAAGAGTTGGTAAATTTCTCGTTTTAATAAAAGAAATTGATTATGAATTAAATTAGAACCAATGGAAATTAATATATTGTCTATGGCCATCACAGTGATACTTCTGCCAAAAGATAAATAATCAAATAGAGGCGATTCAATATTTTTATTTGTTATAAGTTGTTTCATTCCGTCGGATAAGTACGGAACGATAACGTTGAATAGATTTCTTTTACTAACAATTTTATGATAAAGCCAAGGATTCCTCCATAAAATTGGGATTGCAATAGCGCACCAAAGTCTATTTACCATTGAACATGAATATAGAGTATGTAAGTCATATTGTAGATTCTCAAATATCAAGTAAAGTATATCTTTATTAAGATTAGACATTTTTATTATTATTATTTTTTTTTTTGATTTCTACCAATTGGAATAGTACCTTTAAATATAATTTTCGTCTAAAAAACCCCAATACAAATTATTCGCAAGCACGGCTTGCCATACGTATGACAATCACATAACGATATTTCAAACTTGTCACGTAAGGATCTGCTTTATATTTTATTTTATTATATTATGTTAATTGTAACGATACAGTCAGTGTATGCAGTTGAAAATATAGCGTCCATAAAAAAAAAAAATCTTCCTTATTTTTATGGTGGGTCAATTATTTTAATCAATAGTAGTGTATAATGACGGTATATTGGCGCAGAAAAATTAACTATTATATTGCCCACGCGAAATTTCTTATAATCTCAAGAATGGGAATAGCAGAATGTATAATCTATGGTTCGATTCACGATAAATTATTATAACGTTTATTAAAATTAAAAATCACAAAAATCATTTAGAATTTTAGATAACATGATTAAAATTTTCGCAATTTTTTTATTTAATTATAAAGTATATTTGTAGATCTCAGTGATAAATAGGAATTAATTTATTTTAATTATTTATCTGTTATAAAATTAAGTTTTTATTAATTTCAATACATGTGAATAATATATTAAATATATTGAATATATTAAATAATTTTACAAAGAATTTAAGCATCAATAAAGAACTTTCGAAATCTAATTTAAGTAAGGGTTTACTTGATTCTAACAAGTTCAAAATGAAAAATTTTATTAATAATTCTACATTTTCGGAAAACAAAATGCATATTGGCGCTTCAGAATTGGTCATATGCTATCTTTTATTTATTTATTTTTTTTTTAAAGAAAATCATTGGAAATAAAATGCCTAATTTTATAGTCGATCGACGTGTAATGGGGTTTTTCCGGCTATTGCGCCCTATCTTTTTACGGAATAATCACAAAAGTTAACCAATCCTTAATACTGTAATTATTCTCCTAAATCTACTAGATAAATGCATTAGCCTATAAGCTATAATCGATTTTCATAAAGTTGTATCTATCAAAAATTCTTTTAAATTTTGGCTGCGGAAGAAAATTGATGTCACGGGTAATGCAGATACGTCACAGTCGTTACACCTAATCATCACTTAATTCTTTACGATCGATTGCAATAGTAAAAACGTAGAATCCCAAAATTTTTATGATATATCACTTTTTTTTAAAAAATAAAAAAAAATATCAACCCCATTTTTTGAAAAAAAAAAATAATTAATTATCTAAATTTAGTCTTATTACCCATTTTTCTTTGATTAGTTACTTCATTTAGATTGGTCTTTTTTTTTTCTTTCTTTTTTTAAAAAAAAAATTATCTAAACTGAACAGATGACCAATTCTGAAACGTCAACATGCATCGGAGTTTCCAGAAATGCAGAAAACTTTATTAAATTAATATCATTTGGAACCCTCTGGAATCAAGTAAAATTAATTATTAATAAAAATTATGAAAGCTTCTATGACGTCCTTTGTGTCGAGTAATTCATTGTAAAAATTTTGTAAGAATCATAAGATACATTTATTTACTTGTTTCACATATGTTTACGCCATTTGAAATTATTTATTTGATTGTTTGATTTAAAAAAAATTAAAATAAACAACATATTTTTTTAATAAAGAAACAAAAATAGTTATTTTAATCCTTATTTATTATTCCTTTTACAGAATTTCATTACATGTATGAATTAACGCCTTTGATGATCCTATTGTTCTTTGCATTCTTTGTGTAATTCCTTTTAAAGGTCTGGAACAAATCCACAGAACGTCTTTACCATTCTTCGTTTAAAAACGAAAAAGGAAATCTGACGTTAACGACTTTGGCCAAAATTATGAAAATTATCACGAGTTTTAGCCGGAGATCTACAAATTTACTCTATCTGGATAATTGATCGTCTAAAACTCTTTGTACGTTAGCCATTCGCATTTACAGATCAAATTTCTATAATCAGAATCATATGAACACATTTTTTTCTCTAATAGTCATATGATTTATTAATTTGGTTAATGTATACTTATAATATCAGACAATATAATAATATTGATAATAGAAAATATATACGCTAGTATAAATGATAAATGATTGTAGTAGTATAATTTTATTATATGTACCAATGGGAATTTACTAAAAATAATGAAAATATAAAGAAAACATATAATTTAGAATTTGTGAAACATGCCAAGAAATTTATCTAATTGGTTTTACAGATAATTTTTATCGCTTCATCTTATTTGGTTCTAAATGACATTTATTAATAATTTTTTTTTTAAAAAAAAGTAAATCATGAATCGCGCGTCCTTTTATGAAGTTATCAGGATTTGGATTTTATTCTTTAGTTTTTTTTATTTAAAAATAACTCTCTTTTCATACTTTATGGATATTGTACGGTGTTGTATTTATATTAGTTAACGTAACTTCGTGATGTTAACCAATATAAATACTACCGTACAATATCTCGACTAATGCAGATCTATCAATATTTCAATATTGTACGCAAATAAAACTATTGATATCAATATTGTACGATAATGGTCAAATAAAATAGGGCCATGCGATAATATTAAATAAAGAATTTATAGTTAGTTTAAATTATACTCTTGATTATTGGTATTCCTTGATTTATATGATTGTCTAATTGAAGTATTGTTAACAAAGAAATTCTTCTACATCGGAATTATCGGAAGTTTCACACGGAAAACGCATTTTAAACTAATACATATACGGGTAATTATATTCGGACAAAGGCATTTTTACGATTATGTTAATGCAACAATAACAAAATACGTGAAACAAAATCGGAGTATGCTTTCTTCCAAAAAAAAAAGTATATAAATGCTAAATTTTGCGCTGGATCAAATCGATTTTTATCTTTTAAAACTTCTAGTAATATTAAACCATTAATTTTTATACATATAACCTATTTCTCTCTTAATCCCAATTTCACGATACTTTTTTAGTATCAATCTCTAATAAGACCTCTTTAGAGAATAATAAATTCATATTATTAAAATATTTAATTATTCTTATTGTAATTAATAAAGTATAAACTTGAAAATTACAACGTGATATTCAAGATATCTCTGATTCTTTTTACAACTTATAGAATCAAAATATAATATATTTTAGATATTTTTATAAGGCCAGATCAATTTGATTTTCTAATACCCCCCCCTCCCCCTTCAAAAATTTTTAATTTAGATAGACACTTAAAAAAGAAAATTTTATCAATTTTTTTTAAATCCCCCCCCTCCTCCTCCTCCTCCTCCTCTCCTCCTCTCAAAAATTTTCATAATATTCCCGATTTAATAATATCATATCATTTACTAACGTTTCATTAGATTTTATTGCACATCAATTTAAAATAGAAGCGTTATCATTTAACGAATCTTTAATTTCTGAGAATTTATAATTTATTCGAATTTGAAGAAATTACCCCCCCCCCTCTTGAAAATCTAGTTTCTGAAAATTTATTTAAATTTAAAGAAAATTTCTGAAAATTTATTTGAATTTGAAGAAATACCCCCCCCCCCCCCCCCCCCCTTGAAAATCCAATTGGCTAGGCCTTATTTATAATCTTTAAATTCATCCGCGATTATAAATCTGCACGGTTTTACCAAAAATTCAGATTGACCTGCAGATTATAGAAGAAACTTGTAAAAAGAATTTTAGAAAAAAAAATTATATACCGTATTTTGCAATATATAAGCACCCCTTTTTGCACTTAATGCCGACCAAGATCCTTAAAGTTACAATGGTCGGAAATGTTTTATAGCTGATAGTGAGTTATCACTATCGGCGTTCTTGTTATGGCGCTTGAGGCAAATACGTAACGTTATTTTTGCGTATTGTTCATTGTTCTTCTGGAATGAAAATATTATAGCTGATAATGAGATTAACATTATCCGCGTTTTTGTTATGGAGACTGAGACAAATACGTAACGTTCTTTTTGCGTATTGCTCTTCAAGAAGTTACGATGATTGGAAACGTCATAGTGAGATTATCACTATCAGCTTATTATGGCGTTTAAGACAAATACGCAACGGGGGTGCTTACTAACAGCAAAATACGGTATATAATATAGACGATCTTTTATGATGGCGAAAAAGGTGTAAAGATGAGATCCACTTAAAAGATGAAGTTTGAAGATTGGGATTTATCTTTCTGATGAAAAGAATATTGAAGATATCGGCGATGAAATTATGGAATTTGTACACGCTCATGATTAGTATTCTTTATGAAGCTTTTCCATCATAGCTGACAGATTCTAAAGTTAAATATTTTATCGAACATTGTAAAAAGCATGATGGATATTATTTAGTTTATCTTCATACTCCTTTATTTATCAGAAAATTAATTATTGAACATTTATTAAGATCATTATGTGTTTTATTATTATTAGTATTACTTGTTGTTTTATACATGCGTAGCTAAATGTATAATTGACGCAGTAACCGTAGATTTTAGATAATAATAATGATCTGTTCTTTTCTGATTGATCAGAATCCGTTTTGCGCAATAACTCGCCATCCTGTGATCGTAGAAAGACACTTTTTTATACAGTAGATAAATAGGTCTCCGAACTAATAAGGTATTTATTTTATTATTATTATTATTATTTTTATTATGTTTTTGCTAATGTTTAAATAATAATATTTTTTTTTTATTAGAGTAACGAAACCTGGTTTCGTTAATAAAGTCACCCTGGAGACCTTTCATTGACTTAATGAGTGGCGTAGCTAAAAAAGAAAAA
The DNA here is from genome assembly GCF_026210795.1 of Rhizophagus irregularis. NCBI lineage: Eukaryota > Fungi > Glomeromycota > Glomeromycetes > Glomerales > Glomeraceae > Rhizophagus > Rhizophagus irregularis. The sequence goes on along the minus strand of NC_089441.1, from coordinate 2,041,850 downwards.
GTCTGCACTCACTATTGATGACACTAAGAAAATTAATTAATGACTAAAGTAGTAAATATTTTAGATAATTCCATAATTCTTTCTTTACATCATATCGATTATCATTTTTCTAGTTTTTATTCCGAAGAAACTCAGACACGTGATCATTTTTCTGAAAAATTTTTTATAAAGTTTGACTGAACAATAAAAAATTAAATTTTTTTTTTTTTGAATAAAATGTATAAAATGTTCAATTTTTTTTTTCGTCCTACATAGGACATTTTAATTTCTCAGTTTTAAAAATTTCCATATGTACAAGTAGTAGTTAGTGCATTAAATCCAATATAATTAACATACTGTATTTTTGAAAAAATATGACCAGCTTCAAACGACAAATAATACAGTAAATGATTGTAGAAAAAGAAATATTTTTTTTATAATTATATTTTGATAAATTATTAAATTTTATATTTTATATTAACAGCAGCAGATAAATCCATTCATTTATTTAAGATTTGGAGGCTGTACTTCAATTTTATCGAGTTTCGCGCGTAAAATTATTATGCAGTTAACTAGGAAACGGGAACCGTTGTAAGTCCGGAGCGAAAAACTAATATTTGTCGATTTCATTGGGCGACGATCACGTGGCGGGCAGAGAAATTCACGGGATCGATTTTTTTTTTCATAGTGCGTAGACATATATTGTCCTCCGAACAATTATACAAATAGATGACGCAAATTAAGGGAATTTCTATCCTGCTGATTTTTGTCGCTAATTTATTAGATCATTTTTTTAAAAAAAAACTTTTGCACTAGTAAAGGGCATCAGATGCGACAATTATTGCACTCAATCACAAAATTGTAAGTGTTCATAAATGCATAATCACAAAGTTCGCTACCAAGTTAAGTGTGAAAAATAGAATGTTTATATCTAAATATTCGTTAAATATTACAAAACTTTTTAACAAATATCGATTTTGATTAATGCATACCACATTAATTATATTATGTATGGCAATTAATTAAACGATATACTATTTTCAATTTGCTATATTAATCGGTCGAAACTTTCGTTTGTTAATCGGTTGGAATATGAGATTATGAAAAAAAAAAGATAGCGCAGAGTATAAAAATTTTTTGTTTGTAAATATAAAATACTTAGAAAACAATTTTCTAAAAATGCAATTGATTAATAAACCCGGTTTTTGCTCTACAGAAATATGTTGACTTCGATATTTTTGATTATACAAGTAATTAAAAATAGGAAAATGGGAAACGAAACCTCCGAAACTGGTCGAATATTAATATCACACAGTAATCACGCACAGTACGCAATTAATTTACCCGATTTCAAAAATGTTTACTTAAACATTATAAAATAGATATTTTGCTGTGATTGTAAGGATATCCTTTGACAGCAGAGGAAAGAACAAATATTGACAAAATTTACACAAACAAAAAAAAAATGTGACGTTACTCATATTAAAATTTATCCGTTATAAGATAATATGAATGTTGCAATTATATTAATAACGAAAATGGGTTTATTATTTACAGTATGTTGTGTAATGGTCGATGAAATAACCAATTATTTCATTTATACTTTAAATTCCTTAAAATTAAAATCCCTAAAAAATGTTTTATATTTTAAGTAGACGTCTCATTCGTCTCATTCGCCTCAACGCCTCATTTTTTACATGCATAGAGTGAAAGATTACATAATTATTATAATCTTTTTCAAGTTATAATATGATTTGATCGACGAAGGTTACCCTTAAAGAGGTTAATTCATTATATTGGATGTTTGAAACATTTTAAATTTTTTATGGTAATTTCCAAGTCCATTAATTTAAATATATATTTAGGAATTTAACAAAACTCAATAATTTTAGAATATCAATGAGGAATGAGATTTTATTAAATATCCTATTTAGTCTCATTCAAATAAATATGTAAAATATACAAAGCGGATAAAGATCTGCAATTGTTTACTGAACTTAAAGCATGGCGTCAATGCAAAAAGAAAAATATGATGTACACGGTACAAAATAATTGGGTTCAAAAAACTTTTTTTGCTTTTAAATAAGTTTAAATAAGGAAAATATTTTTTAAGCAACGTAATCTGCCTTTGTTCACTTTGTTATTTACTAATAATAAATAATTTATAAAAATAGTCTTTCCCGTAAAAATTATATATTATACTTTAATAGTAAATTAATTTTAAGCCCTTTTGGATAATCGGGGACCCCGAAATTTAAATTCATGATATTTTGTTTTATGCACTTTTTTAATGGATGATGTCCTTTTCTTTATTTTTTTTTTTAAAGTTCATTGATCATACCCTTTTTTTATTATTCATTCATGATGATATCAATTGTTTACGTAAATATAAATATTTAATTCAAATTCCTTTTTTGGTTTCTTTTATTAACAAATTATTAACTGAAATTTTTTTTTTTATCATTCAGTTATAACGAAAATGGATCATCAAATTATGATTTTTGAGATTGTTTCAATGAATAAAACGGATTATTATAAATAAATGTGTATCAACTTTTTTTTTTCTCGAAATTTTTTTTAATTTTTAATTTTTGAATTTTTTAATTATTTCAAAATGTGTCGAATGTATCCTTCTTCTTCTTATTATCATTTAAATTCTAAATGTAAAATTCTTTCTCATAATTCGAAAATTGATCCTGAATCCGCAATTCTTTATGATTCTCCCATTAATAATAACGATAATAATAATATTTATGGATTATTCAATGATAAATATCCTCTTCATATAATTCCACATCCTAAGAAAGAGAATGTATTCATGAATAGAATATCATACGATGTAATGAGCGATGCTTATTATGAAAATGGAATTTTTAATAAAAAATATATTGAATTTTGGGATCAGGGAGCGTTATATTATGAGAATTTGATTCATGCGACTCATTATTCTGATGATCGGTAAGTAAAAAAGACATTCGAGTTAAAAAATTTATTTAATAAAAAAAAAATAATCTGTATTTTAAAATATTTAGGACATATTTAAGAGATACTACGGCGTTAATTCTGGAAAATTCCAAACTTTCAGCTTCAATTATTTATAAATTTGATTATTCTTCATATGAAACTTTATCAATCACAAGGTTAAATTTAAAATTAAATTGTTATGATAATAATACAGGTTATCATTTAATAATTTCTATTTCAACAGACCATAATTCCGACAATAAATCATCATCATCATTATCTAATAATCTTAAATGGAATATAATTAAAGAAACTTATATTAAGAATACAAATGAAAGGACAAATTTACCAAAAAATTTAACTCATTTTATAATAAAAAATAATAAAATTTTTTATATTAAAGCAGAAATTATTAAAAAACATCATAAAAATTATCAAAGAAATTTACAATTATTTCCTTATATTAAAAATCATTTTGATGAATTTTCTATAAAAAAGAATTTTGGATTAGATGTTATAGTTGAATTATCATCATTATCATCATTATCATCATTATCATATAATTTTGATAATTTAAAATATAAAAATTATATGATAAAATCTGAAAGTTGTGATGGATTATTTAATGATAAATATAAATTTAATGTTTTACCAATTGAAAAAATGAAAAATATTTATAATCATAGAATTTCATATAATGTCATTACAAATGCTTATTATGAAAATGGTAAAACGGATATTAAATACTTAAAAAGATGGGATCGTGGAACTTTTACAAATAAAAATATTTATTATTCTCTTGAAAATTCAACGAATATAGAAAAGTAAGTGACTGTATATTTTTTTATTTTTTTTTTATATAAATATCATTATTTTTTTAATACAATATCGATAACTTATATCTTAGATACCTTGGCGTTGATAAAAAAAATCAATCTGCTCATATTACATGGAAATTTGATTATAGACCTGGAAATTTTTATATTAATTCTTTAAAACTTTTATTGAAATTTCATTATTCTTCTAATAGATCAAAAATTCAATGGTTAATTAAATTATTACCTACAAGAAAAAATCCAATTTCTGAATTTAAACCAATCAATTTTCCTTTACAAGAAAATAATATCTTAGATTTGACTGAAATTGTTAAAGATGAATATGGATTTATCTTAAAAGTAAAGATGATTGGTGGAAAAAATCATTTGTTTAGACAAGATGTAAATAAAAATGAAAAATCATTATTAAATGATAATTTTGATATGGATGTTGAAGTAAAATTAAGACCAAATATAATATGTGATGAATTTTTTAAGAAAAATTTTATTTATAGTATGAATGAAAAAAATTTCTTATTAAATGATAAAAATACGAGTGATTTCATTATTAAATTAAAAGAAGAATTATCAACAACAAATAATTATAAAAATATTTTAGAAAAAAATTTTTATCTTCATTCTAAAATTCTTATATCAAAATCTGATTATTTTAAAGCATTATTTAATTCACAAATGATTGAATCAAAAAATAGATTTCTTAATCTTAATGATCTTTCTTTAAATATTTTTGAAAAATTACTTTTATATATTTATTATGATAATATTGATAATTTAAATGATATTAATGATTGGATTGATTTATTATATATTTCTTCTAGATTTTTAATACCTAAATTGGTTCAAATTTGTGAATTTTCTATTAGAAATTATGTTAATATTGATAATTTAGAAGAAATTAATTTAATTGCAAAGGAATGTAATGCTATACAATTAGTTAAATATTGTGAAATGTATGAAATTAATGTATGAAATTAAAAAATAGAACAAAAATAGAACAATTGTATAAAAAAAAAAGATTATAGAAATATGAATAAATTATATTTAATTATATTAGTTTTTATATTCGTACCTAGAAAATATACGATGATTGGACTGATCGGTAGGTATATTAATTGCTGAAAATAAACAATTTGAAAAAAATGCAACTTTTGCATTGGCGCCAAAGCCGTCAAGGGAACAAGGTTTACTGTATCGCAAAGAATGTACCGCTCGTCCGCTCCACAGGTAACTAAAAGGCTGTGCATTATAGTTGTATTACAATTTATTAAGCGATACATCATTCTTGATATTAGAGTTCCACTACTGCATAGCAATTGATTATCTAAACGTCACGGCAGATTTATGAAATACCCCAAAATTTGTCCGTCATGTCAAATTAAATAAATATTTAACAGTATTTAGTCACCACTCACCAAATTTTTATTTAAGTCCCCAAATTTATTAGAAAATTGAGCAATGAGACCAGAAAACTTTTTTGTACCCCAAATCTTGCGTCTAACCAATTTTCCCACTATCTAACCAAATTTTTCCAGTGTTAACATTTTTTAGGGAAAATGCTTAATTGATATCACATGTTTCTGTAAGTCAATTAGAGGGCGCTACCAAATTTCATAAATTCGAGATTATGTTTAATATTATTACTTAACGGTATGAATTTATTTTTCGGTATTAAAAAAAAAAACAAAAAAAATCGGTTTTGAAAAAAAAAACTGAAAAAAAAAAATAGATTTGATCTTGGTTTAAAAAATTTCAAACATCCTGTTGCAGCTGATCGCGCAAAGATTTTATCTAACCAATTCGAAAGTTTAGTTATTGTTTAACCTATTATTATAAATCTTCCGAAAAAACAAATGTAACAATAAATAAATCTAATTTTATTACGTCATATTATCATAATAAATAAGTACATTAGTAGTACAAACTATCTATAAAGAGTATTCAATCCTATACTAGGTAAACAATCTCCAAAATCTGTCGAAATTAGATTTGCGGAATTTGGACTTTTAAGATTTTGAAATGGCTAAGAATCTAATGATAATTACATTATTAGTAAACTTAATGTGAAATGGTATGACTTAATGCCTGTAAAAAAAAAAGTCGATCCATTTTCTATATTCCATCTTTTTTCCATAAAAGTCTCAAATTAATAACCTTATATGTAATATTATGTATCATGAAATTTATCAAATTATTTTTCATTTTCCGTGAATGGATCCGTGAAAGGCTCAGTCTTTACAGAAATAACGGGTAAATTTTTTTATAGAGCTTTAGAAATCATTTTTTTACTGTGTACAAATCTATCTTTTTGACATGAGGTCATTTGATATAGATGCATGAACAAGGATATAACGTATGGGTATTAACTACCAAATTAGTCGAACTAATACAATGTCAATTATGTCAATTCATGAATTTCAACTGTCAATCTAAGATACTATCCATAAATAGATTTCAATTCAAAATTCATTATTATCTATTTATCGATATAATTAGATTTATCGATATAATTAACAATTATCTATCGAATCTAAAAATTACTTAACTTTCAGTATGATGTAATTATATAACAAAAAGTTTATAATAAGGATACTTTTCTCAAATTTTTGTTTCTCTATTGAATTTTTTACGCTTTTTTTTTTCACTTTAAAAATTTTCTTCTTAATTTTCTTCTTAAAAAAATTTAAAAAATTTCAAATTTTTACAAAATGCCAAAACGAAAATATGCTACTAGAAGTTTTACGAAAAATAAAGAATCTCAAGTATCAAATAGTGACAAAGAAAGCCCAGATAAACCTATAAAGCGAAAATTTACCAAATCGTATATCAAAGAGTCAGATGACGATCAAGAAACAACATCGACTTCTAAAACTATAACGGCGGAAGGTAATTATACAAAATATGTTTGTCATATTAAATATATAAAAAATCAACGTCTTATTATATCGCTTTCTTTGTTCTTATAGAGAATCCTCAAAGTAGTAAAGGTAGTAAATCATCTTCTAAACGAAAATTTACCAAATCGGATATCAAAGAGTCAGATGACGATCAAGAAACATCGACTTCTTCTAAAACTATTACGGCGGAAGGTAATTATCCAAAATATGTTTGTTATATTAAATATATAAAAAATCAACGTCTTATTATATCGCTTTCTTTGTTCTTATAGAGAAAACTCAAAGTAGTAAAAGTAGTAAATCACCTACTAAGCGAAAATTTACTAAATCGGATATCAAAGAGTCAGATGACGATCAAGAAACATCGACTTCTTCTAAAACTATTACGGCGGAAGGTAATTATCCAAAATATGTTTGTCATATTAAATATATAAAAAATCAACGTCTTATTATATCGCTTTCTTTGTTCTTAGCTCAAAGTAGTAGTAAAAGCAGTGAATCACCTTCTAAATATATTAAATCGTATAATGGAAAAAAGCAAAGTAAGTGGCTTGTTTACCAACTTGATAATCACCGGTAAAGATATTCATCACATACAATTACTATGATTTAACAGAATACAATGAAAGTACGCCAACCTTAGAATCCTCTGATGATGAGCAACGTTCCGGGACTACGCCGATCTTACCATCTGATCAACGTTCCGGAAATGATGATAACGAACGACGTTCTAGGTCTACGCCATCAGTTGATAATTTGGCAATTGATGATTTTCATAAATTGCCAGCTTATACTAGCGACGATAAAATTCTTAAAAATTGTGAAAAGATTTTAATCAAACAAATGAACCAGATTCGTGCGTTGTATGACATACAGAAAGCAACGAACGAAAAAGTTACGTGGATTCAAAAACAAATGAAAGTAAGGAACAGCAGACAAAAAAACATTAACCTAAGTGAAAAGGTTTTTGGAGTAAGTATAACATCGTTATATTACATGATATTTTAAGTAAAAATTTTTACAACATCGTTATATTACGATCTTTTTAATATGATTGCCATTGTTATTAGGATGGATATAATTTTGTGTGCGCCGCGTTTTTTCCCGATAACTTATGGCCAACTTTCTTGGACTTCAAAAATTCGTTGGAGGGTTGGCTGGAAAAAAATTATCCTAATTATATTAAAGAATTAGGACAGGGGGAGTGGATAAATAATTTTAGTGGCAAACACTATACCCTGGTAATTAACATTAATTATCGGTATGTTTAAATGTATTTAATTATCGTTATATTTAATTTTAAATATTTATTTCTTTTATAGCTTTTGCGAAGAATGAAAGATTTGAGAGGAATTGGCGTCTCGGCAGTAAAAAATGCCATCTCAAAAGAATTTAATTTGTCAGTAGTGGGCGGCAGTAAACGAAAAAATTTAAAAGCCATTTCGGATTGGAAGAAGTCAAAACAAGTTGAAGTTTGTTATAATAAACTTTATGATGATGAGGTGGCGATAGATAATATTGCTAAACGAGCTTTTCCCTCTACTACCGACGAATTAATGCTTCACCATAATTATGTATACACCGCATCGGTTGCAGATATTATTTTAAACCCAAATTATCCCGGTATTGAAGTTTCCAAAAAACCTTTGGAAAAACGATATAAAAAATTTAAGGTATAATCGGTTGAATTTTCATCGTTATTTAGCATTTTTATTAAAATTTATCAAATTAATATTTTAGGAGCTACTTGAAAATAAGGGAAGTTTTGAACTTAGTGATGCTAACGCGATATTGGAAAAGGAAAAGGAAACGCCGGAGTTTATAAAGAAAAAGCGGATTATTGATGATGAAGAAGTGGAAGATATAGAAAATGAAGTAAATGAAGTGGAAGAAGCACCCGGTGATGATAATAATGATGATTACTATGACTTTTTATTTGCTAGTGACTGGTAATTATTGGTTTGATTTATTCATTATTTCTGTAATTAATATGATGGTTGTGTTAAGTGCTAAATTATTATATATTTTTACAGAGTACAAATTTATCTCCTTAACGTTATATAGCGTTCTGTTTTTTTAAGTTGCGATAAAGAAAAGTAAAAAATTGATTCGGGTTTTTTATATTACGATCAGGAGTTATGTTTAGAAGTTCCACGACTTTATAAGTCTACAATTTAAGAAAGTGGTTCAACAATTAAAAGCTCAAAAGGAATTTCAACAACTATATTAGACTTTGACCCTTCTGATTCTTCTAAAAAATCTCCCCTAATTCTAATTGAACAAACTCCTATTATAGAAAAGGAAACATAAATACCCGATCATTACTATCTTCTATATGGCTTAACGTTATATGACACTTAAACTTCCCCTCCTCATTTCATCATATAATAATTTTATGATTTAGTTTTTTTCTATTTTATATGGCTCATCGTTATATAGCGTTTTGTTAACTTTCATCCTATAATAATTTTACAATTATTAGTTTGTTCTCTTTTATATGGCTTAACGTTATATAACGTTCTGTTAAACACTTAAACTTCCCCTCATTTCATCATATATGATTAAGTTTTTTCTATTTTATATGGCTCATCGTTATATAGCGTTTTGTTAACCTTCCCCCCCCCTTTATAATTATTATTTTTTATGTATTTTTTCAAATTTACAGATCTCGATTTATGGGACTAATTATAAGTTTATTTACATTAAATAAATTATAAGATTGAATATTTCTCGTTATTATGCAGCCATTACGTCATATAGATTAATTATCACATGTTTACTATGCTTTCATATCTAATACGCAGTTCGGTGATATTTATCATGTGACATTTTCATCAATATATATCTCCCAAAAAAATTTCCTGATGAACCACTAATAATATAATAATATAATTAATTTAATTATAATAGATATATTTTTTTAAACACCTATTGGTTTCAGTTTTCTAATAATTCTTGTACATTACCATAATAATAATATATTTACAGTCTTGAACATCAATTAGATAAAGAAAGAAAAAAAATCCTTATTGATTTTGTGTTTTAAAATTCTTTGTGAAATATAAAATTTAAAATTAACATAAAATTTCTACTTATAAATTATGAGATTTTATTGATGGTTTTAAAGATATGTAAGTCGGTTAGTCGATACTTTTATGAGGGATGCTTATTTAAATGGATAAGCTAAAAAAGTCTGTCGGTAGTTTAAAATCGTGTACGTGACGTTAGTCTCCATGGTTATTTCACGGATCAACCCCGATCCAATTATTCGTTGTGATGGTCAATGATATTTAAATACTTGAAAATTCACTAAATTTGATAATTGATTAGATATGACGTGATCAAATGTATTTATTAAATTTTTATATTTTGAATAGTTATTGTTTAATTTCCTTTTTTAGCTACTTGAAATACTTCGTAATCTTCTATTACAATAGTTTCTGGAATACCTATATCAGGATACCAATCTCTATTATTATAATTATAATTCAAATTATTGGAATTAGGAAAGTTTAAATTACCCATATCTGGTCCATAATTATTATTACAATAAACAGCATAACGTGAATCATTTACATAACCGAATTTTGCAGTGGAAATATTTGGACCATCTATAAAATTAAATAAAAAACTTTCTGAAGTATTTTTATAACCACAGTTTCCACCCCAATCAAGCGGATTGTACCCTCCTATTAATTGTGCTGAACCTTGAATTTTTGCTACCCAAATAGTAGCTCCCTTATTGTCTGAATTTCTATGAAAAGAATTAGCATCAAATCCGTCCTGACTCGCACGATATAATAATTTAAAATTGTAAGGAAGAATTCTTTTATTATAATGTGAATAATCTTTGTTATCAATCCATGAAGCGAAAAGAAGGATATGATCTAATTCGATTAAGGTTGAGTCAAGTTTTAAATAAGATTTTCTTGAAGGTATTACATTAAACTTGGGCTTTATATTAGGAACTATGTAAAATTCCAAAAGATCATAAATTAAATTTTGAGGTAAGATTTCTTTATAATTATAAACTTTGTAAAAGAAATCTTCAGGTTCAATATCATAAAATCTAATTAATGGAATAAATCTATTTAATGATATTTCAATATTTGTGATATCCTCTTTGCTCCATTTTGTTGGATCGTTCGTCATATCTTGTTGAGCGAAAGACCATTTTAATAAACTCTCCCAAATTTCAACTTCATCCATATATAAATCATCTTGTTTTATCAATAATTCTAATAATGGAGCCTTTAAATTAATAAATTTATCTGAATTAACTAAAACTTTGGGATTCGCACAAATTTTTTTGATAAAAAAATCCCATAAATCCGTGAATGTTTCATGATGATAAACAATTTCAAGAATAACGGTTTGATTTTGGTATAAAAATTCCGTTTGATGCTTAATCAAATATTCTTGAATGTAAGAAATTAATGGTTGAATATTAAGTTCATCTACTGCTATCAACAGTTTCAATGTGTCAGGTCCTTGTAAATTCTTTAATTCAATATTACCACAATAGATAAACCTTAAAAAATAATAATATTTTAGATACGTATTATTTTCTTTTAAAAAGAATGAAAACATTTTTTTTTTATTATAAAATGTTATATATTATTACCTGAGAATAATACTCAATAATTTCGCTTCAATATTCGGTTTTCTTAAAATAAATTTTCCATCTTTTTTCTCGGCCCATTCATTAGAAAACGCAGTACGAAAATATTGTGATCTAACGCATAAAATATTTGAATGAGCATGTATTTCTTTAACATTCGGTTCTTCTCCAGCATAAATGATAACATCGTATCCTAATTCTGTTTCAAAAAGTTTTTCGTAATCATTTGATAAACATGTCCAAAATTTTGAAGACATAGTTGTTATTCTTTAAGAAGTACCAAGTGTGATGATGATCATGTTTCAAAGCAAGTATTTAATATAATAGGATCTGCAGGCAATTATTGCCATATTACTTAATTTGTGATTATTCTAGTAGTACATAGTCATGTTTTTTTTTCTTGCAATAGTTTAGTTGAGTGGAGTCGATCAAATTGTTAAATTTTTCATTTGTATTATGCAATATTACGTTATTTAATTTTATTTAATTAAAGATTCCCGATTTATATCGATCATCAACAAAAATTGTCATTGATTCTCGGAGAGCGACCCTTTTTTTTTTCAAAAATGTATTATGAGTCAAATTAATTCAATTTTAATATTGCTAAAATTATTATTACCGGAATAAATTGGTAAACAAAAATCAGCCATCAATCATATATTATTACTAAGCATGCATATCTATTAATTACCTGTTTCTAGGAAATCCTTTGGGGTAACAAATCCTCAGCCATATTATTCGATTTGTATAATTCATACATTTGGTCGATAAAGTAAGTTCTGTTTATTTGTTGTAAACCAATGCACGACCTATAACCTTGCTGCAACCAATCAAACTTAAAATATTAATGGGATGTATTTACTGTACATCCTTATTAGTAGAATGGAAATTAATGACATAAGCTGGTAAAGTGTAATAAATCGGGTGAAAAATATTATCTTACCTCAAAAAAATAATCAACTATTACAGATACGAGACGCAATCGGCATAAGTTTTGATTTCTTCGTTTTGTTACTTACAATTTTTCTGCTTCTTTTCACATTTTTTTTTTTAAATGTTCCTATTTACTATTAGCAATGTTTTCTATTTTAAAACGAAAATTCATTATGTAATTAATCAGTTTGCAAGTCTAGAAGTAGTTTCATTGCAAAAGCAGATCAAAAACGATCTTCAACTTTCAACTTCGCATGTCGTTATTTCTGATGATCCACGACGTATTTGGCTAAACTTAATCCGACTTGATTTATTGAAGAAGATAATTGACGTGGTTAACATGTGAAATGTGTATCACAATTAAATAATCTGTAGGTGAATTGTACTAGGCCTGAATCAAGGAATTAGACAGTTGTAGCAACAAGTACATTCCGAAAGTCTGAGAAAACAAGGAAGGTACCAGGGTACGTCGGAACTCATATTGTATAGTGATATATAGAACGTACTTCTGTAATAGTTTATTTTGTATATTTTCATAATTACTCTTAACGTTTAATTATTTATTTAATCAATAATAACATTAAATTTTTACCAATTATATTATTATAGGAATCGGAAATTGTACAGAAATAATTTCTTAGTCTTTACTGCATTAATGAAGGTTCAATTTATAAGTTACATATACAATATTTCAAAACATAGTTGAATTTGAGACATACTGTAATAATTAATATTTCTGCAATTTATTATTCCGCATTTTTTCTATACATAATTGGCTACTATGATTATAATGTGATCTACTAGATTATTTCGGGCGCTCGGCCTTAATTACGTAAAATATTTCATGAATTATAAAAATTATTTGATTTTTAATAAATTTATATTCCATTTTTTTTATTACCATATTCACATCAGAAAACGCAGTATGGAAGGATTGAGCATGAATCTCTTTAAAATAAATTATTGGGTAACATTTCCGAAACGGCAATATTTTTTTTTAAGTAAAAAACCATATGAAATTCTATAAGCGATATCATAATTTATTCGCAAAGTTTTGTTATTTATTGTAAATTTCGCAGTTATGATTAATTCTATAATTCCCTGTCGCACTAAGTGTCACTCATGTTAAATATTGCGAGTGATTAGCTGAGTTTATAAATGACCGGGTATCTTCGTTTACTTATTTCCCGGTCTCATATAGATAGCCGGGAAATTACTAATTTTAGTTTACTGTAAAATAGTTAATATTTAATGGGTGACACACTCCAGGGGATTACCCATTTATTTCATGGGAAGGGGAACATTAGAGTTTTTCCCCTTCGGGAAAAAAACCCTATTATTCCCAACTCCCCATGAAATAAATAATACATATTTTTATCAAGAACAAATATATAAACATATTATTAATTTATATCCGGGTGTCCCATAAGATCATGATGCTAATAATTTTGCTCATATCCTGCATGTTACGTCATTTATTGCCGGAAATAAATGATATCCGGCAATAAACGATGTAATATGCCGAATATGATTAATCACCAGGATATAACCGTTATTACATTTATGATTGTCGTTCAACATTCATCTCCACATTGAATACTCCGCTATAATAAATAACATAGAAAGAAAATCAGAACAAGACGTTTTGTAATTATCATACAATGATGTTACTGGATAACTGGCTAAATTTTATAATTTGAATAATATTACAAATATTAATATATTACATATTTTTTACAAAAGTATACAAATATATATAATAATTAATGAATGAAGCGAGTAATTGATAATTAAAACATTAGTCGTGGTTTTATCAAGAAGAAACACTAACTTTAGTAGAATAATAAAATATTTAAAAAATTCTCATTTTATAACGAAAGCATTATAACATTAGAAGTTCTTCATAAAAAAAACCATTTTCATCCCCATATTTAACAGAATAAAAACAATGAACGTTCTAAAATTGTGTTATCAGTAAGCAATTATGAATTAATATCGAAAATCTCACTAATTTCGATTATGCTCTTATCAGTTAAAGTTTTCGTACGATAAGCGATTTTTGAAATCATTGTTTCTTCGGATATAATTGTATTTTTGCGAGTGAATCTACGTTTTAAAATTTTAAGAGACTTAGAGAAGAATTTTTTGGTTTTGTTAGGTGATTTATGTTGTTTAGGCCAGAATTCATTACCATCTAGTTTCTGGGCAATTTTTGCAGGATGAGAGTGATCATTCTGTGTAATAAATTCGGGGATGAATTTTTTATCAAAGATAGAAAAGTTAATAGTAGTTTGCATATCAATGAGAATTGCTAAAAAGAATTTTTATTTTTTTTTTGTTTTTTGCAAAAACAGCGCTTTCTTTTATAACAATTTCTTTTACTAATACTTGATTTTGTTCTTGCTAAAAAAGAAAACTTGGTTTCAAGCTTGTCAAGAAACTATTATCATTTCGAACAAAAACATAAATATTTGAGAGCTGCAAGTTGCAGCATTACAAACAAGTATATTATACGTTTAAAAAAATCAATTAGGAGGTTCGCGTTAGAATGATCATGTAGATTTTTCCTTTTTGAATAATTCCGACCAGAATTACACGTTACTCTTGCTAGCCTGCTGAGATCAACGTTGCCGATCTGCTCGGGTCCCGGTCAAAGTTCAAGTCTCAATGTAATCGTTTTCGAGACAATTAAATAAAATAACCAGATAAAGCGAATAAAGGTGAGATTAATTGATCAATTATATTGTTAATCGCATTATCAACCTTTATTCATATTATACTTGTGTATAATTTGTATAGTTAAAAATATTTCGTTAAATCACGTTACTTGAATTATATTTTTTTGTTAGCTTGTCGTGTAATTGTTTCATAGGTGCGTCCTGATTCCTTTACTGGTAGTGGTTTAGGAATAGACTAGGTTTTATATAATTAGAAATTAGGGTCCGTCGAGTCTTTACTGATGGAAAATAGATTATATGTTGAACGTTCTTTACTTGTATCGAACTATGTTCTTTTGCCAGTCTTACCGACTTCACATAAAATAAATAAATAATTATATTTTTTTGTTAAAAAAGATACATTAAATTAAATTAAAACACAAATTTAAAAATTATCAGTATAGCTTTCTTAAAAAAACTTTTTTTTTGCATTAAAATTTATAACGCTTTATATTTGGATTATTTGGATTATTAATATTTAAATATAATTGAAGAGGTAAATGTTCGAAGATATTATTTTCATAATTTTTAGTAAAAATATATGTGTGTATTCGAAAAACCTCTTCGGATTACTAATGAAGAAGAATTAAATTGTACTAACAGGCTCACTTGTAAATTAATTTTATAATTTGTAATTTGTAATTTTTGTGCAAATCTTTTAACGAATACTAAGCAAGTAAAATGCTTCTGTTAGTTAATACTTTGTTTAAGCAAAAGAAAAACAATCTTTTGTTGAAAATTTTTACACAATATTTTACTGCCTTATTACTTGGAATACTTCATAATTTTCTACTATAAAATTTGCCGGAATATCTATGCAAGGATACAACGTCCCATAAGTATTATAAGACCACTTATTAGAACCTCGGCAAAATAAATTACCTGTATATGGCCCATAATTATTATAACAGAAAATAGCATGATTTGTATCATTAACATAACCTAATTTTGCAGTAGAAATATCTTTTCCATCCGTAAAATTAAATAGAAAACTGTCTGCAGTATTTTTCCAAGTGCCATTTCCACTCAAGTCATTCCAATCAAGTGGATTATACCCTCCAATTAATTGTGTTGAGCCTTGAATATTTGCTACCCAAATAGTAGCTCTTTTATTGTCACAATTTCTATGAAAAGTCTCACCATCAAATCCATCTCTGCTTGAACGATATAATAATTTAAATTCATAGGGGAACTCATTTTTATCATAAGAGGAATCCTTTTTATCAATCCATGAAGCAAATAAAGGAATGTGTTTTGATTCAATTAAGGTTGAATCAAGTTTAAATTTCGAGTTTAGTTTTCTTGAAGATGCTACATTAGCTTTGGGTTTCATATTAGGAACTATATGAAATTCTAAAAGATTATGAATTAAATCCTGAGGCAATATTTCTTTATAGCAATAAACTTTGTAAAAGAAATCTGTGGGTTCAATATCATAAAATCTAATTAGAGGAATGAATCTAAGTAGTGACCTTTCAATCTTTGCAATATCTTCCTTACTCCATTTTGTTGTATCATTTATTATATTTTGTTGAGCAAAACACCATTTCAATAAACCTTCCCAAATTTTAATTTCATCCATACTTAAGTCATCTCGTTTTAATAATAATTCCAATAAAGGAGCTTTTAAATTGATAAATTTATCTGAATTAAATAAAATTTCAGGTTCTTCGCAAATTTTTTCGAGACAAAATTTCCATAAATCCGTAAAAGTTTCATGTTGATAAACAGTTTCAAGAATACCAGTTGGATTTTGATGCAAAAATTCAGTTTGATGTTCAATCAAATATTCTTGAATATAATACACCAATTGTTGAATATTAAGTTCGTCAACTGCTATCAAAAGTTTTAATACATCAGGACCTTGTAAATTCTTTAATTCAATATTTCCACAATAAATAAATCTAACGTTAAAGATAATTAATCATTATTAATAAATATAGTATTAAATAATAAATGTCAAGGAAAACTAATATGTAAATTACCTAAGAATGATATTAAATAAGTGAGACGAAATATTTGGTTTCTTTAAAATAAATTTCCCATCTTTTTTCTCAGCCCATTCATTAGAAAATGCAGAACGAAAATATTGAGACCTGATACACAAAATATTAGAATGAGCATGAATTTCTTTAACATTTGACTCTTCCCCAGCATAAATGATAACATCATATCCTAATTCTGTTTCAAAAAGTTTTTCATAATCACTAGATAACTCTGTCAAAAATTTTGAAAACATTGTTTAAAATGATGAAAAAAAATCGGAATGTAATACAATTTAATCAAATATTTGTACTACAAGTTAATGCAGTTGGGCTAAAATTATGCATCCGTAAACATATCGGATATATAATAAATTGGCGCTAAATATAAAAATGATATTATTTAATAAAATGGCGTTTGTAATTAATTACATTTCTTTTTTTTTTATAATGTAATTATTCAAATATCATAGAATTAAAGTACTAAAGACATCCCGTCTTACATGAAACCTAGTCACAAGGGTTCTTAATATATTATGAACCTTTTTATTAATTTATGAAGCAAAAATGTGTAGAATAAATGATTTAACGAGCGTTAAATCATGTTTAATTTTAAATTTGGTTAAATTAGTTGTATTGTATATTTAATGATAACTGTGCTAAACATTTAATTGTGAATTAAATCTTGTGGCAAGATGTTCTTATAAACGAGACCTGAATATTTAATAATTAAATTAAGAAACTGAATACGATGTCCGATTAGACCAGAAAATTTATTGATACGAAAACCTGGTATAATAAAAGCATATTTGTATGACGGCATGGTCATTTTAATAAAGAACATAAATCAACCACCACGTGGAATTATTTATTTAATAATTTCATGGCGTCCAAAAGACCCAAAGAACTACCTAGAAAAAGAAAAATCATTTCATTAGAGAAATTTTTCAACAGAGAAGGGAGGGGAACAGGTATTACATTCTCCTTTATTTGTGAATCTTCGTTTGTATTGAATTTTTTTTTATAATTTTTTTTTTAACAAGAAAGTTATTATATGTATGACTTATAATTATGAGATTTACTTGTTTAAACGGTGTACGAGCTTAAAATTCGATATAACGAGGTTTTCTTATGTTAAAATCGGGACATGTTGAAATTTGAAATCTAACATAATTATTTGGGTGAGAGTAAATTCCATTTCCATTATAATCATTTGATAAATTCTGGTGTAATAAAAAATTTGATTCTTAAATTAATATGACTTTTATTAAATAGAAACTTTTACCGCTGGATATCTGATTAAATATAACTGAATGTTCTGAATAACAAAGGAGAAAACCATTGTCGATAATATTTTTCTGGGATGTGATTATAATTACTTTATAGGTGTTTTTTTGAATTATTACAATATTTCTGCAATATTTTATAACCACGTACAATCTCCTTTTTTCCTGTTTTTAAAGTTGCTACACGATATGCCACCAAAAAAGAGAGAAGACAAAATAGGACCGTTGGTAAAAGAATTAAGTTGTCAAATGACACCACAGCTCATGTTCTATTAAACAAAGAGATAAGTTATCATTTATGCTAAGGAATATGGAATAATTAAAGCTATCACTGTTTAATTTTTTGACAAGATCATGACCCACAAACTCGAGAATAAGATAACAATTCAAGTTGAAGGAAGGTAAAAAATTTCAGGAGTCCCCTCGTCAAATTTAAACATACCTTTAGTAGAAAAATGGTGATGTTATTAAAGATACAGGAATAAAGTAGAAGCAGCTAAGAATTTCATTTACCGTTTTATGTGACATTACAAGAAGCCATTCAAGGAGATGAAGAAAAAAGACGAGAGATTTAATTTACCGAAAGAAATACCTCAAGTTGAGTCATAAACAAAAAGTAATCAGGTATTCAGATTGTGATACAAAAAAAAGGATTCTTTCGGTGGAGTGATTGCAAATGGTAACAACAAAAATGGAGATGTTTTCGGAGGAGTGTATGATAGAGGTTCAATAAAAGAAAAAACAACTAATTATTAGTAAATTTAGTTTTATTTAGATTATTAAGTAGCTAGGCGCATATCATTTTACTTTATTGTATGTATAGATGTATATTTTCAAATGTTTATGTCGTTGAGAAAGTTACCTTCGAGTTATAGGTTAAAAAAAAAAAATAATTTTAGCAGCTATCGTTAGTGGATCTGAGACGTTCAATAATACGACATGAACGAATAAAACTAGTAGCTTACTAAACAAGTTCAGTCTTTAATTTGATGAAAGAAAAATCAATTTATGATAAATTTATAAATTTGATATCATACTTTTATAAAGAGCTGAACAGTTCGCTTTATTATTTAATTAATACTAAATAAACATTTTCAGTATGAATGATTATGACAATACATGTTGTGGCTCATAATGGATACATTTAATTTATTTTTTAATTACTTGAAATACTTCATAATTCTCCACCATAAAGCTTTCTGGAATGCCTATCTTAGGATAGATTATACAAACACCAGCATCATAAAAATACCATTTATTAAATCCACTACAGAGGAAATCACCCATTTGTGGTCCTTGGCTACCATGACAATAAATAGCATTTACTGCATTATTATTGTTAACATAACTTAGTTTTGCAGTAGAAATATTTTTTCCATCTGTAATATGAAATAAAAAACTATCTGTAGTACTTTTCCAACCATATCCACACCAATCAAGTGGATTATATCCTCCAATTAATTGTGTTGTACCTTGAATTTTTGCTATCCAAATAGTAGCTCCTTTATTGTCACAATTTCTATGAAATGACGCAGCATCAAATCCATCTCTACTTGAACGATATAATAACTTTAATTCATAAGGAATATCATTTTTTTTATGAGGGGAATCTTTTCTATCAATCCATGAAGCAAACAGTGGAATATGATTTGATTCAATTAAGGTTGAATCAATTTTAAATTTTAAGTTTGGCTTTCTTGAAGGTGCTACATTAGTTTTAGGTTTCATATTAGGAACTATATGAAATTCTAAAAGATTATGAATTAAATCTTGAGGCAATATTTCTTTATAACAATAAACTTTATAAAAGAAATCTGCAGGGTTAATATCATAAAATCTAACCAAAGGAATAAACCTGTGTAACGACCTTTCAATTTTTGTAATATCATCTTTACTCCATTTCGTTGGATCATTTATCATATTTTGTTGAGCAAAACACCATTTTAATAAACCTTCCCAAATCTCAATTTCTTCCATATTCAAATCATCCCGTTTAATCAACATTTCTAATAATGGAGCCTTTAAATCAATAAATTTATCCGAATTAAATAAAATTTCAGGTTCTTCACAAATTTTTTCAAGACAAAATTCCCATAAATCCGTAAATGTTTCATGTTGATAAACAGTTTCAAGAATACCAGTTGGATTTTGATGCAAAAATTCAGTTTGATGTTCAATCAAATATTCTTGAATATAAGTAATCAATTGTTGAATATTAAGTTCATCAACTGCTATTAAAAGTTTCAATACTTCTGGACCTTGTAAATTTTTTAATTCAATATTTCCACAATAAATAAATCTAACGTTAAGGATAATTAATTATTAATAAATATAGTATTAAATAAATGTCAAAAAAATGTTAGTATGATAAATTACCTGAGAATAATATTAAACAAGTGAGGCGAAATATTTGGTTTTTTTAAAATAAATTTCCCATCTTTTTTTTCTGCCCATTCATTAGAAAATACAGAACGAAAATATTGAGACCTAATACATAAGATATTTGAGTGAGCATGAATTTCTTTTACGTTCGGCTCTTCTCCAGAATAAATGATTACGTCATATCCTATTTCTGTTTCAAAAAGTTTTTCATAATCACTAGATAACTCTGCCCAAAATTTTGAAGTCATTGTTTTGAATAATAAAATTGTTTTCAAATAACGATAAAAAAAATATGTAATATTTTGTTTTGGCGAATTTATATGAAGTTATGCAGTTAGGCTGAAAGGTCATGCCGTCATGCGCACTGTCAACAAAAATATCCTTTTCTGTCATGTGATTATTGTAGTACCGATTCCATATAAATAGTGATTCAGATTTTCTGAACGAAAAATATTCTTTGTTATCTATTACGATATTCTACAATATAGTAATAAACCTTATAAAATACTAAACATGTTAATATATAATGGTTTTTCAATTCAAAATAATTGCAACAGGACCATTTCCACATATTGTTAAATAATTAATATTGCATTGCTAAACTTTTATTTTTTTTTTTAAAAAAAAAAGAAAATTATATAAATATTATACATTTATATTTAAGAATGATTTTAAGAGTATAAAGTAAAACATTAATTTTTAAAATAAGATTTTCACTTTTCTGGACCTACTCATTAAATATACTGAAATTAGCAAATCCATCCCTATTACTAATAAATTTAAATTCATAAGGAATATATATTTTTATTATAGGAAACAAATGGAGGACGGAATGTGTTTTGATTCAATTAATGTAGCTTAGTTTTCTTGAAAGTGCCACATTAGTTTTGAATTTAATATTAGGAAATATATACAACACATAAGAGTATAATAAATACTTTAACTCAGTCTCTTTCTAACTTGCCAAAAATGCTAAGCCAAATACTAACACTGTATAATTAATTTTTTAATAAAATACATGACTAATTGATGTGACAAAGAAGCAACAATTTTATTTACAACTTACGAATTATAAGTGAATAAATCTTTAGGAGTATCGCCATATGTGCGAAAAATTTTTCGTTATATAGAAATTAATAGTGAATCAATATCAATAGGATTATAAATTACTGAATGTTATTAGAAAAATATTTCCAATGAAATAACTGCTATGATTAAATTATATTTAAGTTAATATATTCAGGGTAAAAAACGTAAAGCGTAAATAATAAATGAAATTACTTACAGAATGCCCGAATATATAAATGTACTACCTCTGAATTTAAAAACTTGGAAAAACATTACAAGTTTCATACAAAGCAAAAAATAAAATAATTTTAGTAATAATAATAGAAGCTTTCATGGTTAAAGACTTAAAGTATAATTATGATACAATTTTGCTTTTCTTTATGAAGTATTTTTCTTTTTTTTAAAAAATACAGATAAGGAACAATTTTATTTTATTATTCTACCAAAAGAGGAAATAAAACAATGTCTTGATGTGATGATATGTCGTCATCCGTGTATATAAAGTTGTCAGACAAACCCGATTTTTAACACAAAAATATTATAATAGAGGAACATCTTTTCATGCAAAATTTATTTATGCGTCAGATGACACAGGCCTACATTATCGACCCGATATTGCCCAATATTAAAATGCCTTACTTAAGTGCAATATATTTCATAATCATGAAAGCTTCTAGTCTTCTAGTATTATTACTGTTAAAATTATCTGTTTTCTCTATTTATTTGCATGCATTTGTTTAGGTACTATGAGATTTGTAAAGCATCTTTCTTAATTATTTTATTTAAATTTATTTATTATAAAAAAAGTAGAAACGTGGCATTTGATAACTTTACGTGATATTAGAGATTATAACGATCATGGACTCATGATGTAAAACAAAACATAAATCTAACTATATTTTCGGGCATATATTTTTACTTTTTATAATCTGAGTGTATTAATTTTAAATGTAATTTATTCATAGTGGCTGTATTTTCTACTAATAGCGTTCAGTAAGTTATAATTCTATTAATGCTTGAATTTTTTTACCATCTAAAAACTAATTAACTACTTATTTTTAGTATTAAATTTCACACATGACGATGTTTTTACAAGTTTTTTAATATATTATTTGTAAGTATAAACAATATTGCTTACTTTTGTAATATTTATTTAATTTGTTGAAATTTATTACAAATAATATATGTTCAAATATGGTTATTGGTATAGGTAAGTTTTAAATAGGTATTAATAATTTCTCTTATTAGTACATGCAATAACTAACATGTACACACATTTAGGAGGAAGATTTTATGTCCCTATTAAAGGTCTTGGTGAAATTCCTTTTAATTGTGATTTTAAATAATACAATTGCCAGAGAATGTTAAAATGCTTGCAAAGCAAGATTTATAAGTTACACTTTTGGTTTTGTCTTATACGCTTTTCTTTTATTATTCATTCTTTATTATTTGTTTCTTTATTATTTGTTTCTAAGATTACTTACTTGACGTACTAATTAAGAGAATTTTTGAAAAATTACAAAGAAATTTATTCGTCTTGTATGTAAAAATAAGTGTAAACTTTTATGAATATGTATTTCCTACTTTTATTCCATTTTATTGACATAAATATAATATTTGATTCTCCATTGATATATAATAACATGATTATATTCTAAAAAGTTTTGATATTTCCAAAAATCGGTAGTATTTTAAGGCATGTTTTTAAGAACGCAAAATTCTGAAACCTTAACCAGCAACTGCACCTCACAATGACAAAATTATTCTTGAAGATACATATGACAATAAATACTCCCTCATTAATAAAAAAATGTTTATAATAACAGCACTATGGATCGCCGTAATTTCTACTTTAACGCTACTATGCATAACGGTACCGTATCTTTTGATCCATAAAATTTGGTTTTTTTAGTATATATTGTTCTCACATCCTATTTCTATTCCAAGCAAGTTTTTCGTAATCATCAAAAATTTTGATACCATTTTTGAAAAATTCGTACGATTTTACGATTATAGTAAATTCTTGTATATCTTTTTTGCGTGACATCACCGGATTTTCCTACCAACAATGTAAGGTTAGAACCTTTGTTGATCGATTGGATGGTGCGAATCAAATATTATTTCTAATAAAAAACTGACCATGTGATGATTACAAATGAGTAAAATGACGATGTGTACATAACCATCGCCTCTTAAAAAAGGAATATTGTTTCATAATAAATTTTATTTGTTAAAATATTTAGCAGCTAATCTCCGGATTATCTTAGGATCATCCGGTTTGCAATCTGCCGGATAATAAGATATCCGGATTCACTTCATAAAACTCTAGCTACAACATGATCTTATTGTTTCATTTCCTCTTTTGGTATAATAATAAAAAAAATATTACTTGCGTTTGAATCAAATATTTTTTAGAAAAAACTTTTTCATAATTAAAATATTCTGTATTTTAAAATAAACCATGAAAGCTTTTCTTATTATTATAATTTGTATTCTTTATTTAGTTGCATGTATTTGTTCAGGTATGATGTTTATTATAAAGTATTTCCTAATTACTTTATATAAAAATTTGTTTATTTTGTATAATTTATATATAGAAATTTGGTATTTGGTAATTTTACATAAAATTGGAGGTTATGATTCTGGAATATATCCAGGAAAGGCTTATTTGATATATTCAGATACTTTGTAAGTAATTTCATATATAATTATTTTACGTTTCACTCATTTAATTTAAGAGCATTAACTTTGAAATTAATTATACGTAGATATTTTATTGGAATTCTTTTTTCATTAATATTCAGTAAGTTATAATCTCACTGATAATTTATTGTTAGTTTTATATATAATGAAAATTTATATTTATTTATTTTTAGTATTATTTTGTGTACATGGTAGCAGTATTACTAACACCAATCTAATGATGCCTATTGTATCGTAAGTATAAATGAATTAAGTTTTTTTGTCATATTTATTTAATTTATTAAAAAATCAATTACAAATAGTATAAGCTGGGTCATTTTTATATCTAATACGATTATTAATATTATTTCGTGTAAGTTTATATAAATCTTTATAATAAATAATTTAATTATATTATTTCTCTTTATTAATAAATTTTAAAACTAACTTTATATATATTTTAATAGTAAGAATTTTTTTAATATTCATAGATCTTGGAGTCCCTTTTAATTGTGATTTTAAATATGATGATGATTTAATTGATTTTGAAATTGTATGTAAAGCAAGACTTACAAGTTACACTTTAGGTTTTTTGTTATGTTTAATTTCATTTATTTCTTTTTTAATCAATTTTTTATATAATCCGTTGCAAAAATTATTTAATGTAATTAAGAGAATTTTTATTCATTTATATAATTTGATTTTAAAATTACTTGACGCAATTAAGAGAATTCCTGATAATTTACAAAAGAATTTGTTCGTCTTGTAATAAATTACTGTGAAAGTTTTACAAGTCGTAAGCTTTCTTTTATTCAGATTATTAATCATATTTTAAACCTAGAGCTCCTTTAAACCTAGTACCCCTTTAACTTAGCGCTCCTTTGGTTTATGAGAATTAATAAACTGAAACATAAATTCCATAAGGAACCTAACAAATGAGTCTAACTAATGTATAGTAATGAACCTCAATTACCTTAAACTGTATGTAGGTTAAAGTCGGTTTTATTATCTCAGTTACGTCACACCAGGTTTTATTATTTTATTTACCCTTTTGACAGAACCTAAATATCATTTGTGTGATGCTTCTGCGAAGAAACGGATTACCACTAGTAATAAAATAAAAGCTTTTTACGTTCTGTATCTAATGTTTTTATAAAGAGCGAATTTTGTATTATATTTGTTTAACCATGTTTACTTTATTGCATGTATTGGTGCAGGTATGAGAATTGTAAAGTTTTCATAATTTTTATATTTAGTATTTATAAAAAAAAAATTAGAAATTTGGTATTTGGTAACTTTAAATGGTTCATGGTGTAAAACCACTCATAGGTAAATTATATATTCAAGCAGTTGGTAAGTAACTTTCATATATTGTTATTTAGATCTTACTTTTTTTTATCTAAATGTATTAACATTAAATTATTCATAGCTACCTTATTGGAATACTTTTCTAATAATATACGGTGGTTCATCATTATCTTTTATGTACTTTAGGTTTTTCGTTATATGCATTTCCTTTATTAAATTAGTCTTTTTATTTTTCGTTTTACACATTACCTTATTAATTAGTCTTTTTAATTTTTCGTTTTACACATAGTTACCTTATTTAATTATCTAATTCACAAAATTTGCTCGTCTTGTAACAAATGAAGTGAAGTAAGTTATCGTGAAAGATAGCATTTACGTTACATAAGTGTAAAGTGTAAACTTTTTGTCTGATAATTTATTATAAATAAATTTTTGAAATTAGAAGAAATATTTAATTTCATCTCATATGTATTCTTATTATGAATGCATTGACGCAAATATAATATTTGTTTCGTCATTGATATATATATATAATACATTGCATCCCCAAATGTTTCTTGTAATCATCAAATATTTCCAAAAATTGGAAGAAAATATTATTTATTGTTGATTATGCTTTTAAAAACACAGAATCCTAACATATATATTAAACCTTAACGGCTAATGACAAATTGTTCTTGGAGATACACATACTATCAAAGTTAGCAATTGACACAACAAATACAACTTTATTAGATTTCAATTAAATATTCATACTAGGAAAATTTTTTTCATATTCACCTGCAAAAAAGAACAATAATTAATCTTTAATGATCGGTATTGTCACGGGATATTTCATTATTATATATTATATATATTATTTATTATTTGTTTATATATAGTTATGTTAAGTTATGTTATATAAAGATATTTTTAGTTATTTAACGATTAGATAAAATCGGAAGCTTAGCAGTGAGAAAAGTGGCTGAATTAAAAGTGGCTTAATGAACAAATACGACCAATCGACAAATTTAGCTGGGAGGCGAGATTGGCCGGGTGGCAAATCTGTTCGATAGTCAGATTCGCACCGGATTTTAACAATATATAAAGGACTAATGGTGGAGGATGCGAAAAGTGCAGTTCGTATAGTTAAAAGATAGATATACAGATATTTCAGAGCGCCGACAGAGGAAGTGATATCGTATTTTGTTTATTAACGAATAAACCTGCCGACGGATTTGTTTCCGAACTTCTTATACACGTTTTATCATACTTTGTAACACTGTTTATTATTGCTCCTTATCGTTTATTATCGTTTATTGTCATTGTCATTTATTATCGCTTATTAGTTTTTCGTTATACATCATTGATTATCTGTATACACCTTATTACTAACTGTTTCCTATACACTCACATACCGAATTGTCTCATCATTTGATATATAATTCACTATATTTCTTTATCACCTATTAACCGATCCTTAATTATCCTTCTGTTATTACCCAACTAAACGTCAGAAGCCGGTAGTAACAGTATGCACAAAAAATCATATGACTAATTTTCTGGTCTCTCTTTTTACTAAATTTTTTGTCTTGGGACTTAGGTTTTTAATTAACAAAAATTTATTTTTAATGCATTTTTTTGTCACTTAGTCAATTTTCTTTTTTGCTTACATTTTTATTTTATGATATATACGCATAATATATCTGTCAAAAGTACAGCACTTGTATGCCAAAGTAACCTAATGTATTAAAAATACTTAATAAATGTCATATTATAAACAAGTTAGACATAACAGGGAGTTCCAAACTGTTCCATAGACGAAAAAGAAAAAAAAAGAAATTTCGCTGTGCCAATCCTCGGATTATCCTAAGCGGATCGGCGGGAATCGTAAAAATTAATCCGGCGGCGGATAAATAAGATGTCCGGTTGCTCCTTAAAACTCTAAAGTCTTACTGTTTCATTTCCTCTTTTGATAGAATAATAGTAAAAATAAGGTTTTCACAAGCAAAATATTTTATTTAATAAATAAACCATGAAAGCTTCTAATGTTATTATAATTTGTTGTACTATTTATTCAATTGCATGTATTTGTTCAGGTATGAAGTTTAAATAAGTAACTTTTATTTCTTAATTATTTTATTTAAATTTTTTTTACGAAAAAAAAAATAGAAATCGTGTATTTGGTAATTTTACATAAAATTGGGGATCATAATGATCATGGTGTACATCCAGGAAAGTTTTTATTGATATATACAAGTGCTTTGTAAGTAATTTCGTATATTACTATTTTAATTTAAGTGTGTTAACTTTGAATATAATTTAAACATAGTCATTTTATTGGAAATTTTCTTGTGCCATTAATATACTGTAAGTTATATAATCTTACCGATAATTTATTATTTATAATGAAAATTTATAATATATTAATTCATTGATAGTAATGATTTACGCACGTCAAGGTTATTTTAACAAAGTTTTTAAAAGATTGATAGAAAGTTTTTTGTAAGTATGAATAAATTTGATTTATTATTATACAGTATCTATTTAATTTATTAAAAAAACCAACCAAAAAAAACCAGGTATCTTGGTGGTTTCAATTATTTTTCACGTAAGTTTTTATAGATTTAATAAATAATTCAGTTATTTCTCTACCTATAAAATATACAACTAACTTTTCACACATTTGATAGCAAGATTTTTTTTTCTATTTATAGATCTTGGAGAAGTCCCTTTTAATTGTGATTTTAAATATCATGATGATTTACCAAAGAATGTTAAAATTGCATGTAAAACAAGACTCACAAGTTGCATTTTAGGTTTTATATCTCCGCTGATTCCTTTATTAATAATTTTATATATTTTGTTTCCAAAATTACTTAACGTAATTAAGAGAATTTTCAATTTTTTATATAATAATTTGATCCTAAAATTACTTAACGTAATTAATAGAATTTTCGTTTTTTTATATAATTTGATCCTAAAATTACCTAATGTAATTAAGAGAATCCATGATAATTTACAAAGAAATTTATTTATCTTGTAGTAAATTAATTAGTAGTACCTTGAAAACATTATACAATTCATATGGGTTTTTATCAATTTAATGTAAATTTCTAAGAATCTTATTTATTACATAATATTATTTTATTGGTAATCTTTTCCTATTACCTTTATTACTAGTACTAGTTTTAGATAATGTTACCACCAGTTTCTGACATTCGGTAGGTAGTAACAGAGAGAAATATAAGAATCGGTTAATAAAGGGCAGGGTAATATAGCGATATATGACGGACGATAGGATAAAAGTGTGTGCAGGTAAATGACAATAAACGAAGACGATAATAAGTAATGTGATAGGTTAAGGGTAAATCGGATGGTGTGTGTGTATAAAAGCAATTTATTATACGATGTATACGAAAATCAATGATGTATAGCAAAAATCAACAAATGGTAATAAACGATAATAAACAATAATAAACGGTGTAAAAAATATATAAAATGTATATAAACAATACGGAGACAGATCGGCGGTTTATTAACAATTAAACAAGATACTGTTACCGAATATGTCGGTAAATAATAGTCGTATAGCTAGTGATATTAAGTCGTATAAACACACGATTACCAACGGGACTCTTACTCAATACTACCTATCCTGGTATTCCGGTATTGTTCGTTAAGAATCGGCAAGGTAAACAACTACAAAATACGATTAATAATAGCACACGACGGTTATAAGACGAATCTTATAATAATACACAGAAATAACAAGTTAAGATTAACCAAAGTATAATGATTTTATTAAACAACGTAGGATTATGAGTTTACAACAAAACGATAAAAAGTGATAGAAGTGTATTTCTTAGGGTAATATGACTCAATATAACTTCATATATCTTAATATGACCTGATATTTAATAGTTATTCGAACTACCCCAAGAACACCACCAAAAAATTTTCGGTAACGTGACTTTGTACTACTAATCTAAAAATAGTAGATATATTCGATGAAAAGTAATATTTTTCATAGTTCTTACTTCTTACTTCTCACCCCAACTGTTTTGTATTTGCGTGTTTTTTCCCTTGAAATATATATTATTCTTTTTATTATAGTTTACTTTATTTCTATGTTCTTAATCTTATTGTATTTTGTTGTGAAAATAAAAACGCGTTTTTTTATATTAAATACAAAATTTATTTACAACCTTGGGCGTATAAAGGTACTGTAAACTATCAAGTTTTGAATAAGAATAAGACTTTTCCATTTAATACATTATAAAAATTATCTTTTTATTACTATTATTAAATTATATAAATAAAACACGAAGATTTGTTGTTAAATTTCTAAAATAATAAATAATTTATTCACTTATTTTAATAAAAAAAACCAACAATAAATTTTATTAAGTGAAAAGAACTATAACTGATAAGAAATGTTTAAATTAAACATTTCTTTGATTTTTTTTTTTATAAAATCTACAAGTATTTTTAAGATAAATGTTCCCTCATTTTATTTTTTTTCTTGAAAAAAAAGATAATGTTGTACAAAATAAATCTGACCAATAAAACTCATCAAGTCACGTTACCGAAAATTTTTTGGTGGTGTTCTTGGGGTAGTTAGTTATTCGGTTCGAAGTGCCGAATAAGTGATTTATCCGGTATCCCGTGATTTGATATTGCCTGATACACGAATTTTTGCCTGATACACGATTTTTTTGCCTGATACGCGAATTTTTGCCTGATACACGATTTATTATAACCATTTTTAAATTATAAAAAATCACGTGATACCGGATAAGACCTTGTTATCAACGAGTTGGCAGAAGGTATATTTATATCTAAAAAAAAAAAACTCTTTCCGATAAACCCAATTTTTACTAAAATGGCGCAGTAGAATATTTTTATTATTACAAAATAGACGTTTTTTTTACACTTTTTTTTCGCTTGCTAATACTTTTCTTTATCTTACAACAACTCGCGAATATTCTCAAGTCACTCCATATCTTTTAGTATATACATATGGTAAAAGTTTTACTTTTAATAGAATTATACAGTCAATAGACAACGTCATATATACCCCCTTACGTAATATTCAACCTTGCAGTTATAGTAGAGTTTTTTCTTTATTCCTACTGTCGCTTAAATATACCATTTATTTTCACGTTTACATACATTTTTACTATCCTTTATTATAATAAATATTATACACTATACACATGTCTTCCGAAAATATTTTTCCTTCGGAAAAAATTTTATCGAAAACTCCCCTACAGGTGTCCCTGAAAAAATTTCACGTGATCAAACCAAATCGATCAGGTTTTAACAAGATATATGAAATACGCCGATCTAGGAGTTTCTTTTTTGAGCTCGCTGATCGTTCCCCGAACACCAATAATATTCATTTAAAAATATACACAAATGATTATCAGATGAACACTAAACCTATTAGTTATAGTAACACGAGTTCATTCCCGAATGACAAATACCAAATTAGTTGCATGCTCACACATTTTTTTTCTTTACAAAGAGTTATACCCCGTCGTGTACAACAAAAATATTTCAATTTAATTCGCAATAAATTATTGGATAGAAGAAAAATTATTGAATCACGTGCTTCTTTGATGGCAAAAAAGAACACGATGACGAAAACTTTTTTTAATTTTAGTTACAAAAGATATCGTTTTTATTTTGGAATTTATATCCCTTGTTCATTCAAAAACAATTCTGATAACCCCTATACACCTCCCTTATGTCGAATCCCTAGTCCTTTTATTATGTCACATGATCGATGTGCTTGCATCAATCATCAACAAAATTTAGCTAAACACCATTTTTACAAGAATATCAAACCAAAAAATAATATACTTAAAAAACAAACAAATGAAGATTTTATTAACAATAAATCTTCTCATGCTAACCTTTTATATCACAGATGGCTTTCTAGTCAGCCTAAACATCATTACTCCAAAAGAACGGGCGTTTCTTACATCAGCTCAATCCACGCTCGGGATGCTAATTCAATCCTTAAATTGGGCAGTAAACATATGTACAGAAAAGTCTTTTCCAACTTTCAACGGATTTTTAGTCCTAATCTCCGTACTCAACAAAAACAAGAAAAAAGATTTACTCGTGCTTGTCGGCGCGTTCTTGGTAAAGCTATAGGAGACAATCACCAAGCCATATTAGCAACAGCTAGAAAACACAAGTTTATATTCTTAAAAAATCAGTACATTAAATTCCCCATTCGACATTTAGTATATAAGAAAAGTTTTATCGAACCGAATCCTGAGGACTATCCATTTTTGGTTCCATTTTACGCTAAACGACACCTCAATGAAAATAAAACTTGGAAGAATATCAACACCTTATCGAAACATTTAAACCCACCTACACCGTCTAAAATCACACCAAAACCTCCTGATGTTACCGAACCGTTCAACCCTATTCCTAACATGTTTATTCCTAAAAAATACCGTGATATTATACCCAAAGATCCCATTTACGTTAACAATTGCTTTATTACTCCAGGTTCTCGTGAATGGTTCACATATATGTATAATCTGGAAAAATCTATCGATGAACAAGCTGAACAAGAATTTAATGAACGTGTACATCAAGAAGTAACACAAGCATTTGAGAGATCACACATAGAAAGCAAGAAAGGAGAACAAAAGAAATAGAGGAACGCAAACAAGAGGCGATACACCTTGGTACTAGTGTCAAGTACCTGGACGCTCGTAAATCACAAGTTGATTTCTTAATGTACTCAACAGACGAATTCCACAAATATATCCCCAACTATTTAACAAAAAGAAAGGAGCGTATCGACACGGGTCGATCAACTAAATTTCTCAAACGAGACCTGAAGAAATTTCTTAAAGATTACAAAATTAGACGAGAAACTACTATTTTCGTCCCTTCATACAAACCCCTGGTTGTCTCGGATGATACCGCAGCCTTAGAATCCCGTCCTTACAAACGCAACATCAATGATAATAGGATATCTTTTTCCTCACCTATAGACACACCATCGAAACGTTCCCGCCCTGCTCCATATACTGATTATGACTCTGAAGAAGCGGGACCGTCAAATTCAAAATAGTTTATTTTATATTTAATTTTTTAGTTAGAGTCAAATTACCCTTTTTCGAGTAGTTAAATCTACATTTTTTTTACATTTATTCATTTATATATATTGATTTTACAAACAACTTAAAATAGTGTGAACCATTCCACCTCTTACAGTATTTACAGGTGGCGGCCTTGGCCGAAAGAAAAATACGGATCTTTAATTTTTACTTTTTAGATTGATAATCTATACTACTCTAGAACTATTGATTTTCTATATATATAATTCTTTTTAATTTTTAGGTTCTCTCGTTACGGATGGGTCTTTAGGTTTTATTTTTTTCTTTCCCCATTCGAAGTATTAGCGTAGTTCTAGTAGTTTGAATAGTATTGTTCGAAGGGTGGGGTCCCGTAGGGGATTAATTTCCAAAATTCTATACTAGCCTATTTGTACCATCATGTAAATGATGTTTTACTCTTATTTTGTAATAGTTTTGGGAGTACTACTCTTTTAGTAATAAAATAAATAAATAAAGTATATTTATATCTATTTCTTCATCTCTTTTTCTTCTGATATCAAGCGACATCTAATCTATTGATATCCTATTGACATCATATCTATCTGATTGTTAGTGTTTCATCGTAATATATCTATGTGATTACAATAGTGATATTTCTTATTGTAAGCCATTTTTTAATAGAACACAAATGACAAATTCTATCGGTTAATTACTATTGAGCTAATTATCCTACAATGACTCTTAATAAAAATCGTATACATATAGACAATACAAATATAGAAAATAAATAATATCAAATAATATAAACAATAATAAAAATAAGTTAATACTACATATATAAAAATAATGTTAATATAATCAATATCATCTATTGTGTACACAATCTGCAGTTGTATATCGACATAAATCGTTATGAAATGTTGAGAATCGACATGTACACAAATCGGAAAGCATGTGCGCGATTTATCGCGTAACAATACGATATTACTGTCTCTATCGGCGCTCTGTAATATCCGTATATTATCGGCTGATAATAAAACCTAACTAAACTTTTTCTAAACGAATTCAAACTGAACTTTTACAACTATCAACAACGGTCCTTTTTTATAATGTTAGATTTTTGGTGCAATTCCGTCTTTTCGAACAGAATTGTTATTCGGCCATAATAATTGCCTCCCGGCCAATTGTGGCGAACTGGGCACATTTGTTTATACAGCCACTTATATTCAGCCACCTAAGCTTCCGCTTGTTATTCTAATCACTAAATATCTAAAAATAACTAAAAATAACTATACTAAAAATAAACAAATAAATAAAAATAAAAAAAAATAATAAAAAAAAATAATAAACAAAAAAAAATATCCCATGACAATAATAAAAAAATTACATTAATATTTAGTGCATATTTTCCATTCGAAGATATTTTCGTATATTTGAATATCATAAATAAATTGATTTTTATCATATTTTCTATTTAATTAAAAAAAACTACTAGTGCGTTTATTAGTTTGTACGGTAAGTATAAAAGATACATGTAATAACTAACCTATAAAAATACCACTTATTATAAATAGCCATGTGATCACCCCTGCGGCAAATCCATCACCATTGATTGGTCGAGCATTATTGATTTTTTAAAATACTATAGTAAAGACTGCATAGTATTATTTTATTTGAAACGACTGAAACGTCAACGGGAGAGTATTAAGAAACGAACAATGCAATGCTTAGAAAAGAAAATAATGGCGAAGGTTAAAAATAAACTACAAAGATAAAAAAAATAAAAATAAAAATATCAACGGATGCGTAGGAAAAAGAGATAATGGCAAAAAGTAAATTACCTAAGATAATAAGAAATGAAAAACATCGACAGGAGTCATTAAAAATAACCTATGAATGCATAAAAAGGAAAAATAACTATGTAATGATAAAAAGAATAAAAACATCAACCGAAGAATATTAAAATGAACAATGCAATTCGTAAGAAAAGGAGATAACGATGAAAAATAAATTACGTAAGATAGTAAGACATAAAAAAAATGAGCTATGAAATGTGTAGGAAAGGAGACAACGGTGAAAAATAAATTAAGATCCCTATAAAAATTTTTATCCGTTATTTCTGTAAAAACTCCGTAAAAATGAGCCTTTCACGGATCCATTCACGAAAATGTAAATAATTCGATAAATTCCGCGATATAAGGTTATTAATTCCGGAAATATGAGCCTTTTACGGAAAAAAGATGGAATATAAAAAACGGATTGACTTTTTTTACAGGGGATATTCTATGCTTTAATCATATGTTAGGTTTACTATAAATACGCTCTGATTTCGCCCTTGTAAAATTTCTCATCAAAGTAAAAAAAAGGTCCAAGAACAAAAACAAATCACATTTATCAAATAAATCAAAAAAATCAAACAAATCAATTCTCGAAAATCTTAAAAACAAATGAACTCATTAACTTCCACTGTTTAAACCTGTTGTTATTGTTGCTTCTAATGCAACAGATAAACCTCCTATAATTAATCCAGCTCCATGCATTATGCATCATAATATAAATGTTATCTGCTATTCAAAAAATTCCTTATTGATTTCACAAATTGTTTGTCTGACGCTTTTAATCCCCTAACGGTCATTAATTTTGATTAATTTATTTATATTTTTTTCTCAAATATTTTCGTATATTTCATTATTCAGTCAAAATACTTTTAAATTGTAGTAGTGCTTTATATTTTTATTTTACTTTTCACTTTATTTTTCCTTTTTATTTTTTTTATTTTGACTTTATTATATTATATTTTATGTTTATTGTACATTCTTGTACGTAAGTACGTTCCTGCTTACCAGGTATCATTTACTAATTAATAAGCTGAAAATTTCTTAATAACTGGACTAAAATGTAAGCGAAAATATTTACATGATACCATGCATACTTTGATATTATCGAATAAAGGTCTATAGTAAGTTTTCTTGATAGATTACATTATTTTCAGTTTTATTCATCTTTCGTAAATTTATATCACGTAATCAAATTTATTATCATAAATATCAAGTAACACGCTTTGAACATAAGAATTTGTTATCATATACTAATAGAAAGCTCGATCTAATTTACAAATTTTGAAATTGGTATATAACTAGTAAAAGTCACATAAGCTTTGAAAATACTACTAATATATAAATTCTTCAGGCATATTGATAAATTTATTGCCGAATATGTTATTAAATTAAAAATTGTATATCTCGTTTGTTCTGTTTTTGATGCTAAGCGGTAGAGTGAGGAGTAAACGGAAGTAACCCTGTAAAAAAAGTCGATCCTTGTTTTACATTCCATCTTTTTTTCCGTAAAAGGCTCATATTTCCGGAATTAATAACCTAATATCACGGAATTTATCGAATCATTTACATTTTCCGCGAATGGATCCGTGAAAGGCTCACTTATACGGATTTTTTTTACGGAGTTTTACAGAAATAACGGATAAAATTTTTATAGGGCAAGAACCTATATCCTATTTAATTGAGGTGAATAGGTGAATGTTCAATATTAATATATTGTTTTTTATAGTTGTAAAGAAGGAAATTCTTTGTGTTTATTATATTATAGGATTGAGAGTATTACAAATAAAGCACAAATGATAAATAAATCCAATTAAAACCGATATACAATAAAGCGACGCAAAGTAATAAAATTGACCCTCATATCCTGAAAAAAAAATTTATATATTATTACTATTCCAAGTAAAAAGTTTTTAAAAATTGAAATTTTTGAAAAAAGCCGAGATTTACAAAATTTTTATTTTACGAGGGACAAAGTTTATGATCATGTGCATGTATAGCCTAATTATAATTTCTTTATTATTATTTTTTTCTTTTTTTTTTTTTTTGTGATACCAAACACAACCCCCTTGAAATTGAAATTATCTGCCCATTATATAAATGACAAAAGTGAATGTTACACCAGATTCTTTTATTTCCTCGTTTGACATAATAATAGAATAAAGTTACCCATTAACAGTTAACGTCAACTCACTTTTATTGACGGAAGAGTGTGACACGTGTAACAATTTTCCAATTTTAGTCTACTTGCTAGCTGATCCTAAACTGGCTCTACATTTATATATACCAGGTTATCAATTATCATGATGCTAATTTTTAGCTTTTACAAGCATAATATTTCATAAGGATTTGTTTCAAATTATTAAATAAACCATGAAGGCTTCTCTTGTTATCATTAAAAATTTTTATATTCTTTATTTGGCTGCATGTATTGGTACAGGTATGAGACTTATAAAATATCTTAGTTTTCAATAATTTTAATTAATTTATTTATTTATAAAAATTAAATAAATAAAGAAATTTGGTATTTGATAACTTTACGTAAAATTGGAGATTATAACGAACATGGAGTAGACATAACTATGTCTACTTTGGCACTTATAGACTTTTTGTAAGTAATTTCATATATTATAATTAATTTACGTTTTACGTATTTTAATTTAAATGTATCATCTAACTATTAATGGCTATTTCCTTGGGATTCTTATACCACTAGTATTCAGTAAGTTATAATCTCGATGACAGGCACTTTTATTATTTTAAATAACGAAAAATTCCATTAATTTTATTAGCATGGATTTTACCATATGAAGTCAGTGGAGACGGTGAAGATGCTACTATTTCTTACGGCTTAGGCATTTCTGGGTGAGTATAAATAAATTGATTTTTTGTCATATATATTCCAATTATTAAAAATTAATCACAAATAATAGGTTTTCTGCTTTATCTAGTATATTTTTTAGTTTTATCAGTAAGTATAAATAATAATTTAACTTACTTCTCTTACTATACATGTAATAACTAACCTATAAATATACAGTGGGGGCTAGGTACCGTGTTCCAACTTTAAATCTTGGTGAAATCCCTTTTAATTGTAATTATAATTATTATTTGCCAGAGAATGTTAAAATTGCATGTAAAGCAAGATTTATAAGTTGTACTTTAGGTTTTTCTTTATATGCAACTCCCTTGGTTACTTTATTAATCTTTCTTTTATATAAGCGGTTTTCTAAATTATTTTCTAAATTATTTGACTTAATTGAGAGAATTTCATATAATTTACAAAAATATTTGTTTGTCTTGTGATAATTTGACGTTAAATCTTTGATCATGTTACACAACTGTAAACTTTGGAGTAATTGAAATATTATTTAATAAACATGTACAATACCATCATGGCGGATTTATGCCGTCATGTCAAATTAAATAAATATTTGACAGTGTTTTAGTCATCAAATTTCTATTTAAGTCCCAAAAAGCTCAAAAAAATTTTTTTGTACCCAAATCTTGCGTCTAACCAATTTTCCCATTATCTAACCAAATTTTCCAGTGTTAAAGCCGCATCATTATTTGACATTTTTTAGGAAAAAAGCTTAATGTTTCTGTAAGTCAATTTTAATTCCCGAGGCCGCAGCATGGGTTTTGCCAAATTTCATAAATCCGCCGCAATGCATAACAACATAGAAATACTGGAGCGAAATTACTAGTTCATTGAAATTTAAACCAACACCATGTATTATTAATAATATTGGTCAAATCTGACTTTATAATAATTTGCCAGATTTGCCAGCAAAGTGGTTTGTCGGTGAAATTATTAGTTTTGTAATCAATATTATCTAAAGAGTGAGAACGTGAATCCCTCTCCCTGTCGATGATTAAATTGATGATTGGATACATCCATAAAATTGTGTCTATGTTCGTAAAACCTTTTTGTTTTTAAAATTCCATAATGTCGGGATAATCCCAAATTTATAATTTCTAACCTAATTAGAGTGAAAAAAGAATATTGAGCCTGTTACTTATAATAAATGAAAATTTTCGATCCATTATGCGCTGAATGTAATGTCTTTTTTTTTCGCCAAGTTAAAAAAAAAAATAATGACCTGTCAGAAAATATCCCAAAAGAAATTTATATTTCATTATCGGCGGAATATACCGAAGTTGTTTTTTTAAATATTTTATGGATATTATACAGTGTTGTATTTATATTGGTTAACGTCACTTCGGTAACCAATATAAATACCACCGTACAACATCTATATTATCGTACGGCTAACGCAGATAAACTATCAATATTCGATATTGTACAATTGATGTATATATTACGTGACACTGGATTAATAATTACCGCTGCGGACTGCGGTATAGCAAAAAAAAATTAAGCGCAAAGCTTAATTTTTTTTGCTCTTTCTCTTTCGTTTCTCATTACCCTTTCGTTTTCCCCTTTCCTTTCGTTTTCCTATTACCCTTTCGTCCCGTTTTCCCCTTTTGCTTTCCCCTTTCACTTTCCTATATGTCGACGATTTTCTTTTCCAAATTGCAAAATCATATTATAAGATTCTGTTTTACGATTAATGAAAAAAAAAAACTTAAATAAAAACTGGTCCAATCCATCTACCATAAGTAACAACCATTTAACTAAGGTATGTCATATTATGAGTTAAATATAGCTATAATCAGAGTTTTTCCTTTTATTTTTTAGTTATTTTATCCATTTTTATTTCTTTTTATTTTTTTTTTTAAAGAAAATTTTGTTCTAACTTCTTAGTTCTTACTAGTAAAGTTGGATATTGAAAGAAGCCCAAATAGCTAAATTGGGGGATTGTTTCGAACGATTTTTTATTGGGTGGCTTAGCATTAATATTTAATGTTACACTAATCTAATTGCCATAAATTTATGAATTCTAGCCGGAATTAAAATCGCACCAAATCACATTTTTTCCGCATGTATTCTTAGAACAATTGTAAATTATATCCCTAAATTGCATAATACAGTCCCTTACTCCCTTGTATAATAAAGTTTAACATATATAAGTGATGAATCAAACCGTTGATATGCAATAATAAAACCAGACCGTAACTCTATAATAACGTGAGCGAAGACCTAGATAAAGTTCAAATGGGCAAACTACAAAAGATGCGTAGGATGAATCAAAAAAAAAAAGTCATAGCAATTTTATGTTCTATATAAAAAATTCTAAATTTGGTTTAGCTAGTACTAATTAAAATACCTTTTTATAGCGAATTTATAATTATAAAATTCGTTATAACTTTTTAATTTTAAAAAAGCTCGCTAGTTATAAGTTCATTCCTTATTGGATAATACTGGTAGGAATTAATTCCTTTTTTAAAACTTGCTGGTATTATCCCAATGTACTGTATAATCATGAAATTTTGTTAACCTTAAAAATTGTTATGTTTCATGTATTTAATTAATTATCAAACGTCAAGTCTATAAACATTCCATAATTAAGAAAGTTTTTCATATGCTAAATTACAAATTTTATTTAATAGATAATTTTAAATAGAAGCCTGCTGTATAATTCAGTTGATGTCCAATCGTACATAATTGTTACTAAAAAGTGAAAATTTTCTGAAACGTTAATTTTTTCCTATAAATCACTCCCGAAGAATGCTCTCAAATTAAAGTTAATAATGAGTCAAGGAAGAAAAAAAGTTCAGCGATGGAATTATTTAATAGTTTATTAAATTATGTATTCGATAAATTACGATAATAAAATAATGCCAGTTAATCAGTATTAATGCGAAAGGAATTGTCGAAAATATTTGATTGCGTAACAAAATTAAATAAGTCGACAACCTCTCTTCTTTTTTAGCATAGTACACAAGTAGTGTTTACAAACAAATGAATATTTAAAGTGTATGTGTTTGAAATTATAAAATAAACCTCATTTACAATCAGTCCTTACCTGTTACTATAGCGAATTTTGATATAACGAATTTCACGATATAAAATCTTTAGTGTGGTACGCATTTAATCATATGAAAAAAAAATTTGTTACACCGAATTTTACTAATAAAATGCAGTATAACGTTGAACGAAGAAAAATTTACCCTATAAAAAATTTTTATCCGAATATTTCCATTATTACTCCGTGTCTTCCGTAAAAATTCCGTGAAAATGATACATTCATGGATATCCGTGTTAGCGACCATGATTTAAGGCCATAAATTCCATGAAAATGATACATTCATGGAAAAAACATCGAAAGATAAAACACGGATCAGATTTTTTACAGGGTTATAAATTCACAGGTGCAAGTGACCCCTTTTATAACGAATTTCTTTTATTTTTGCAAGATAAATTTTAATATAAAGGGCAGTTTGATGTTTGTTTTATGGAATTTGAATTTTTCTCAAATAAGCAATTTTACCACTTTTAATTTATTTATCAAAAGATGGATGATTTATGTTTCGAAGTTTCCTTTGCCATGTTCTACAAATGTTTTGATTTTCCTCTATTTTACTGCATTATACCAAAATTTTCGCTATACCAAATGATTCGATATCAGTTATAGCATTAACAAACTTTCTCATAACGAAAGCCTAATCGGCCCTACTTGAGGGCCGACTACTGAATAACGAGATTAAATTGTAGTATGACTATGAGTTGACTATAGATGCATTGGAACTGAACAAACGGTGTTAAACCCTCATATTATATTATGTTTATTTTTGTTTTATTATGAAGAGACTTGCTGGTCAAGTGAAGAAGTGAAAGTAAGAAATTAAGAAGTGATAATGATAATGTAAGAAGAGTATTATCAGAGATTTAACTTTTTATTTATTAGTGTAAATGAATCAATATATTCGTTATATATTATCAAAATTAATTAACAAAGGGTTATATTTGAATGTTTAATAACAGCGCAACGTACAGCATATGACTTATATATTTTTTTCAGAGTAAAATACATGCTGCTATAAATGCAATTACTTGTCATTCGTTTTACGTGAATTTATTGAGTTTTGAATAATTCCGAAAGTTTTTATCTTATCACAAATTTATATCCTATAAAGTATAGAAAATATGACATGGAATTAAATCACCACCAAGATGATACTACAACAAACTAAGGATGGTTATCGGTCTTACGGTCCCAGAACTTGTAGGACTGGACCTGGCGCAGTTGGTGGCGCAGTTGGTGACGGTCTTATGATTTTAAAATTTTTATTTGCAAAAAAAAAAGAAAAAAGACCGATCGTCTTACAGCTGATTTCATAATGTACGGGACACTTGGAAAATGGCAAATTTTTGCCGAGAGTTGTCAAGTTGTCGGTAGCCAATCAGCCAATCAATTACACTTGGAATCCAAAAAAGGGTGTAACGTGATATTAGCTAAATCATGTGTTTCGTTATTTTTTCAATTTGCCGACAGGCGACAACCGGCAACTCTCGGCGTAAAAATTGCCAAGTGTCCTGTACATTATGAAATCAGCTGTAAAAGACCGACGGTCATATTGTATGTGATACAGGACTGAAAGACCGCAGTCCTACACCAAGATGGACCGGTCCGTCTTTAGGACCACGGTCTTTTAGGACCGATTACCATCTTTACAACAAATTTTATAATATACAGGACGTTCGGTCATCGCGGAATAATTAGGTAAAAACTTACATTATCAGATTCGGAGAGCACGGTGATTGTAGTTATTGAGTTATGCAATGTTGCGATATTTTGCAATTTACTGTAAAATGCAAAGCTAAATGTTTAATTAAACATTTCGGTTATAATTTTCCCTTTATGCTTAATCTCGCTATCGTTAGTATGTATTTCATTTACAGTAATTTGTTACTTGATACCGGTAATTGATAATGATATAATGCATTCATAATGCATTCATATTTTTGTGCTTTATTTAAACCCTCTATTGTGCTTATTGCAGTGAAAATGAATACATGGAATTAAATTTTTTTTTTAAAAAAAAAATATTCCAATTTGTTTGTTGCAAAATGAATTTGGTTGTAAAGAAATGTTCAGAACGATTAAGTATCAGGTACATTTAATATGATATTTTGATAACATTAATAAAAAAATAATTTCGAATTAATAGCCAAAGCTACATATATAATACTCATGAGGCTAAACTGCGCTTCTACTTTCAAACTCAGAATAAAAGTAAGTCTATTTTTTGTGTCGCGTTTTTGTGTATTAATATGTTTAAACTTTACACTTTTTTATATTCATTTTCACTTATTAACAATGACCTCTTCAGTAGAAAAGGGTTCTCAGTTCGAAAGTTACGTTTATAATAAATTAAAATCAACGAAATTATGTGTTTCTCGTACTAGTAGGTGAGTTATATTATATCTCTTAAGTAGATTGATGGCCATATATACCTGAAGTTACGCTGCCACTAGGTAATAAGGCGGCAGAGAACTGGAAGCGAATCGTGGCCCTATAGATTACATGTCGCCTTATTACTCGAAAGCCTTTATAGTTGTGGTGAATAGGGTGTATGGTTTGTAGTAACTCGAGACCGGCCTCAGGTTAATGCATCCTCATGGTAATGATGTTTACTTATTTTTATTTTGCTTGTTATAGGGGTTCGTGTGGAGATAGAGAATGGATACACCCACTCCAGAACTACTTCACGCAAGTAGTTCGCAATATAGAGAGAATGCTGTTGAGAACATGTTGGAGACTATTTTGAGGAAGTTAGAAAAGGCAGAAGAGGACAGAAGGGAGAAGAAAATAAAATATACAAAAAGATTAATCGGCTAGACAGATGGATAAAGGAGCAGGACAGACGGATTTACAATCAAAATATTATCTGTTTTTTTTAGGTGTAATAACATCATGTATAATATTTTCATTCTGGATAGGTATTCTTATTAATAATCAATCACTTTTAAGTTTAAATTATTGAGTCCAAGTTTAATATGAAATTTTTATAATAATAATAAAATCTTCATTGATCAACAAGTTGAAAATTTCTTTAAATCTAAATATCCTTTATTCGCCATTAATGTTAAAACATAATTTTACAAATTATCGAATATCTTCTTTTAATATTGAGTTATTGACACGACTTCATTTTCATTACCTATTAAAATTTATATAATAAGCTTATCTATTGAAGCTTCTATAAAGTTATATGAGCCAATCGCAAGTCAATTATGTTTATTGATCTAACTCGTATATA
The DNA here is from genome assembly GCF_026210795.1 of Rhizophagus irregularis. Lineage (NCBI taxonomy): Eukaryota > Fungi > Glomeromycota > Glomeromycetes > Glomerales > Glomeraceae > Rhizophagus > Rhizophagus irregularis. The sequence continues at coordinate 1,998,125 of NC_089441.1, read as the reverse complement.
ACCACATAAAAAGGAATTTCTCGTTAAATATTAATATTTTATCATCAAAATTCGTGGTATTTTACAGATCGTCGAATTTCTACAGGATCCTATATGGCCGTGCGATAATGTAATAACAGCCCTGTTCAAAATCGTTCGGTTGCATTTTTTGATTAGTCAGGCAATCTTATTGGTAGAAAAAGTTCGATCCAAAAAACCTAAATAAATATTGGACTAAAAGATCGGTCGCGCAAACAAATGCAAGCAGATCCGGCCAATCAAATTAAACCATAACCGACCAAAAAATACGACCGAACGATTTTGAACAGGGCTAACATAGGTCAGCGCAAAAGTTTGATATTAAAATAATTAAAATTAATTTGTCAAATCACAATATTAACTATCACGGATGAGTTTTAGAGATAATTGGTTCTTTTGTTTTTTTTTTGTTAAAATAAATGTGTTACCAAATCCATTAAACCACCCCAATATTTATTTATTTATTTTATTTTATTTCAAAAAGGCAGGTATACTGCTGAAACAGATACATATTTACAATGGTGATGAATACATAACTAACTACGTATACATATTCAACTAGTTACACATCCCATACGAGACCCACCTTTCGACTCCAATATTTATCGTTACCCAAAAAGAAATTAGATAATTAATAAATGACTATAAATTTATTAATGTCGTAATTCATATGATAATCTTTGAAAATAAAATTATACTGATATTAGTGCGTGGGAAGTAAAATTTTACTTTTTATATAGAGTTTTTTATATCGTTATATCGAATATCGGCAAATTACCTTTATTTACAGGGATTTTATATTGGAACAATACAACTAATTTTGCAAAATTTATCGCTACTTTAAATAATTCCAAAATAACAACCAAAAACGATAAGATCACTAATACAGACTTCATATTATCCAAGGGATTTCTAATTCATCTTGGTCCTCAGAATGAAGATTTGGATTACTATATAACTCATGTTCGTCTATGAATATAAAAATTCGATTAGAATATTAACCACAAATATTATAAATACTATATAATCATTTTCATACCTTTAATATCTACGTTTTTTGTTTGTTGTATTGTTTCTCTTTTATAGTCCACTTGAATATCTAAAATAAAAACGCCATAAATAAGGAGGATATTGAAAATAACAAACGCATAATCCTGGTTGACTTACCTTCATTTGAATATATTTGTGGTACCTTAGATGAACCTAAATTAATTAAAACAATTAATTTATTATCGAACAACAAAATCATTTTAATTAACAACACTATTACCTTTAAAGATACTACTTGATTGCATCATTTTTACAATATTATCATCGACTAAAAATAATCAATTAATTATAAAAATTCCAATTGTATAATTATAAAAAATTTTAATTAATACTTACTATTATTAGAATTGCTGAAATTATAAGATTGATTATGAAATTCTTTAAATTAATATATTGAAAAAAAATATCAATCATTTTCTTCAAGTAAAAAAAAAAAAATACTAAGATTCAATTAAATAGCATACCTTCTTGTTCCTCTATTTTATTTAAACGATATAATAATTTGAATATTTAATATAATTATAGAAATCAAGTTTTATATATAACTTAATAATACATTCAATACATACCTTCCGTTCCATTTCTTGGTTCAGGAAAATCCTCAAATGCATAAACTTTACTTGTAAATAATTTATAATCAGTTTCATTCAAATTGCTTATCTCGCTAATTTCTAATATATCATTTGTTTTTGGTTGAAAAACTTTAAGTTTTTTAATAAATTTCTTAATCATGCCTTCATTCTTACTATTATTACTATTTGAATCGTTCGATATATTTTGACAATGTTTTCTCATTTCAAAGATTTTATTATTAAGTACTCCAATATTAGGCCGCCTTTTTGGATCAGCATCCCAACATTGCATCATTAATTTTTTGTATTCTAAAGGGATTCCCGATTCAATTTTTGGTCTTATCCCATTAATTATATTCATGGCAAGGAAAAGTTCGTCTTCCTGATAAATGAAAGGTGGTTTTCCAAATGAAATTTCCCACATAAGAATACCAATACTATAAATATCAGATGCAAAAGTAATTTCTTTACCGGAGATAATTTCGGGTGCTATATAAGGAAGATTTCCATATATACTATTTGATGGCCTATCAGCTGGTCCGCGAAATCCAAGATCAGTGATATAAAATTGTTTGTTTCTTTGATTGAACAATACATTTCCAGAATGTAAATTTTTGTGGATTACTCCATTCTTATGAATTTTGGAGAGAGCAAACGTAAGATCATCAGTTATATGAATCCTCTCTCTCCACGTAATCTCGTTATGCTTCCGTTTTAAATATTCTCTTAAATTCATGTGCGATTTATTCATTACGAGCATATAATTTCCATCTGATGGATCTTTTGTTAAACCATAACATGTTAATATCTCTCCATATTTACTACATATATTTAAGTAGGATTTTGCCTAAAAGAAACACAAATTCATTTTTATTATTAAATTATTTTATATATAAGAAAAATATAATTTTATTTTTTTAAAAAAATATATATATACCTCATCAATCCAATTTTTATTGGCTTTTTCAACATTTTCTAATTTCTTAAGTACCACGTCCGGGCTATATCCGATTCTTTTTAATTGATTTTCTTTAGAATCCCATTCATCATAATATCCATCAATCCAAATTGCTTTATAAATTTTAGAACAATCAGTTAAATAATTAATACTTCGTAAATTATTGTATGGGATCCATTCTATTATATTATCTGGTTTAAGTGTTTCCATTTGGCATTCACGTATTAAATTATCGATATTATCATTTTCAGATGTCCAGTTTGAGAATTGTGCTATTAAATAATTTCGAACGCAATATTCACAATATAATGTGGCTAGACATTTTCCTTGACAAATTTCACAAGTTCTTCTTGTTCCTTTATTTTCTCGAACTTTATATTTATCGATTTTTTTATTTATTAATTTTATTGCATGTGATCTTTCATCGCTCGTAAAAGTTTGATCGGCAAGTATTGTTTGTTTAATAGATTCATATTGTTTTTCTTTGTTATTTTGAGTATTTTCTGCTAATTTCTCCGCTCTATGAATTTCGGAATAGATAAATTCATGAGCCATAATAATAATAATAAAAAATGATAAAAAAAAATATTTTTGTTTCTATCGGATTTTTAATTCCGGGATTTTTATACGGGTCCGGAGAGATAAAATTTTGTATTGTAACATCCATTTTTAGCGTATATATTTTTTTTTTTGTTTATCGACGCAGCACAAATTTCAGTGACGTGACGGCCGTGACGCGTGCACTTCACCACGTGATCCAACATTTGATATGCGTTCAAAGAACTGACATATATATATATATATTTACATATATAGCTTTAATAACTCCTTTTTTTTACTTTTCAGGTCCAATGTGCACAAATTGAGTTAGATTTTTACATTTTTGCAGTACAAACAACTTGGCGCAACTGATATATATATACATACATATACATATATAGATTTAATAGCTATTTTTTTTACTCTTCGTTCCAATGTGCACAAATTGAGTTAGATTTTTACATGCTTGCGGTACAAACAACTTGGCGCTACTGACGTATATATAAATATATATACATATATGGATTTAATAGCTATTTTTTTTTTTACTCTTTGTTCCAATGTGCACAAATTGAGTTAGATTTTAGTATAAACAACTTGGCGCAACTGACATATATATATATGTATATATACATATATGGATTAAATAGCTCTTTTTTTTTACTCTTCGCTTCAATGTGCACAAATTAAGTTAGATTTTTACATGCTTTGCAGTACAAACAACTTGGCGCAACTGATTTGTATTTATATATATACATATATGGATTTAATAGCTATTTTTTTTTATTATTTGTTCCAATGTGCACAAATTGAGTTAGATATTTACATGCTTGCAATACAAACAACTTGGCACAACTGACATATATACATATATATATATACATATAATTTAATCAGTAGCTATTTTTCACCCACTCAGGTTGATCATTAAAGCTTATATCCTTATTATTTATCACAAGTGTATATGTTATAACCTTATATGGGCGGCCCATGGGCAGCTCACTCGGACATCCAATGTCCTGCTGTTTCCCATAGGCTACATAACTTGGGCCGAACTTTACAACACTGCCCAATATTGAAAAAATTTATGTGAAAATAAGCACTCGGACATCTGATGTCCTTATTAATAGGATTATTACTTATTAGGTTGCCTATAGCTAAAATTTGGGCCAAATAATGTAATGCCGGCCCACCAGAATTTGGACATATAATGTCCTTATTAATTAGGATTCCAGGACACAAATTATTAAATAAGCAACAACTTGGGCCAAATGTAACACTGGTCACAAGAATGCTCTACAAATTAGATTTAGCTTTTTATATTTAAAATAAAATGTATTGTAATTGCAAAATTCTATTTCTATCAATTATTAACAATTACTAAGTTTTTATTTCAAAAAATTCAATTTTAGTATCACATGATCGTACACATAATACAAAATATATTTTTAAATAATTTTTTTTTATCTTTTTTTTATAATTATTTATTCTAATATAAATTATAAAAATTTTTTTGATATAAACCTAAATTTATAAAATAAATTTTTTATTTAAATAAATATTATTACAAGCTAATAAATAATTCAATTATTTATAATTTTCAATTTTTTCGGTTTCTTTCAAAATAGACAAAAGTTTAAATATGCCAAATTTTGTATATTCGGATTTCAGAATCTCATGCTAACAGGGATATCAAATTCCAGATTTCAGAATCGAAACCTAATAATATATATCAGATGTCCTAGTTCTGGTGAGCCAGCATTAAATTTGGTCTGAATTGTAGCTTATTGGAGATAGATCTAATAATAAGACACCGTGTATGATTAATAAGAACATCATATGTTCAAATTCTGGGACATCAGATGTCCGAGTGAGCTGCCCATTGGCCGCCCATAACATATACACTTGTGACATATAACCTTTAGTCGGCACCTGAGTGTGATGCACCTTTTTGTTCCAATGTGCACAAATTGAGTTAGATTTTTACATGCTTGCAGTACAAACAACTTGGCGCAACTGACATATATGTATATGTATATACATATATGGATTTAATAGCTATTTTTTTTACTCTTCGTTCCAATGTGCACAAATTGAGTTAGCTCGAATTTGGATTTTTATATTGTTTGCAGTGCAAACAATTTGGAGCAACTGACATATATATATATGTATATACATATATGGATTTAATAGCTATCGTTCCAATGTACGCAAATTGAGTTAGCTCGAATTTGGATTTTTACATATATATATACAGGATTTAACAACTATTTTTTTTAACGTTACGGTATTTTTTTCATTACAGTATTTTTCTTTACGTTACAGTATTCTTTTTATTACAGTATTTTTTTTATTTCCAATAAAAACAAAATGCAAAGCACCAGAGGTTATGATTTGATTAAGGAAGTTATCTACGAGAACAATATAAAATATTACGAATACAAAAATTTTTACAATATTGAAAAAATTAACGAAAACACCTATCTCGCCAATTGGAATTATTCAGAGCAATATGTTATATTAAAGTCCTTTAACCTTAACAATGCCAGTGCAAATAAAGAAGAGATTATTAATGAGGTAATTACATACAAAGTTAATAACTGTGATACATCATCATAATAACATCAAATAATAATTAAACTTATCTATATTTTATTTATAATTTAGCTTAAATTTCATAATGAAGTTAATTTTCATACAAATATGATTAAACTATTCGGAATTACCGATAAAGGTATACATTATTCAAATCCATAGATTTTTTTTTTTAAAAAATATATTAATACAATAAATTAATTATTATTTCCTTTACGATTTCAGCAAATCAAAATGATCAAATGAGGGAATATTTATTGATAATGGAATACGCTAACGGTGGTTCCCTTCGAAATTATTTGAAAGAAACCCTTAATAATCTTACCTGGAAAGACAAATACGAATTGGCATACCAATTGGCATGCGCTGTGTTATTACTTCACAATAAAGGAATTCCGCATTATAATTTGGTAATTTATTTATTTCGTTAAATTTTTAAGATAAATAAACCTTAATTAAAAATTCTTCTTTTTTTAGTACCCTGACAATATTTTTATTCATCAGAACACTATCAAATTAGCCAACTTTGGATTATTAAGCAGAACCAAAAGAGAATCTAAGAGGCAATTGGAATCGTTCGATTATATGCCTTATTTTGATCCAAATAAGTACTCACCAAATGAAAGGAATGATACATACAGTATTGGAGTGATTCTTTTATGGGAGTTGTCAAGCGGTCAACCATCACTTACTAAAGACAAATTATGTGACGATAATTTAATTAAGCAAGGTTATAAAGAACCAATGTTTTTAGATACCCCTGTCGAATATTCTAATCTGTATATTGGTAAGAATAATTTTTAATATTATAGTTTATCGTATTGTCAGTTATCATACAAAAATTAAATTTTCATTCTATATTATGATTAGAATGTTTGAATAACGGACCAAACCATAGACCAACAATTATTCATGTGGTCGATAGATTAAAAGAAATTATTGCAAGGACGAATTATTATGAAACAGAATATGAAATGTGTTCTCATAACATCCAACATTTTAATAATATTGATATAAAGGAAATAGATCCTACAACCCAAGATATATTTGATGATTTAAGTTCTTTAATTGATGGATTGTTTGATATTTACTTTGAGAAAATGAATGAAGGGAATGAGAATGATGTATTAAAAAAGTATGTTTTTGATTATTTTGTTCATTATAAAATTAATCCAAAAGAAGCCTACCATTGGCTTTTAAACAATCAAGATAATTCAGAATTTATTTGTTTACTTGGATATTTTAATTATCATGGAATTGGGACTGATATTAATAAGCAGAAGGCATTTGAATTAAACAAAAAAGCAGCAATATTAGGAAATGATATGGCTTTATTTCATCTTTATCACTCGTACTATTATGGAGAAGGTTGTAATAGTAATTATAATATTGCAGTTAGAATATCTAGAAAATTAGCAGAAAAAGGATATTCTAATGGATTAAATTGGTTAGGACATTGTTATAGTTTTGGAGTTTTAACTAGGATTAATAATCAAATGGCATTTGATTTATTTCAAAGGGCAGCAGATTTAGGAAATATTAAAGCTATGTATAACCTTGCTGTGATGTATATTTATACAGAAATTAATGATAATTCTAAAGCTTTTGAATTATCTAAAAAAACAGCTGAAAGAGGGTATACAGGTGGAATAATGTTGTTAGGAAAATGTTATCAACATGGAATTGGAGTTAATGTTGATATGCAAAAGGCATTTGAATACTATCAAATGGCAGCAAATTTAGGAAATGCTATAGCTCAAGAAGGATTAAAAGAACTTTTAGGAGAATAATTTATACTATATATAGTTGAATATTTTATGTAGCTTATTTATAAACAATAACGTATTTGTAAATGTTATTAAATTATTTATCATAATAAAAATTTGTTATTATTAAATATCTATAAAAAATTTATTCAATTTTTTTTTTTTATTCCATGTTATTTCCGTTAAATGTATCATATTCACGGAGTTTTTACAGAAATTACGGATAAAATTTTTTATAGGTAATAAATTAAGCAAATCGTCTGAATCTTGGTTAGATTTAAGAAATTTATCTGATTGATAAAAGTAAATATTGATGTAAGGTGACGACCAAAAAAATTTACTATTAACTGTACGCATGATTTTTTCAGGACTGGAATTATAATTTTGGCCGGTAAAAAATTGATCTACATGATTTCGCTGATTTTTCGTTAAAAAGAATTTTTTTTCGCTAGTCATTCAATTCTTTAATTTTCTAAAACTTTTTATGAATGAGCAAAATGTAAAATTCTAATGTGTAATATTGATGCGTTAAGGTAACATATATATTGCAATCAAAAATTTTGAATTAATGTAATGTTATAATACATCCTTGATTGCACGCACTATTTGATATATAAAATAGGTTGGGCTTATAGAAAGAATATTGCTACGAAATAACCCATTAAAATATGATTTATTATCCGAAAAATGAAATAAAAGAGATACATAGAGAAGTCTAAATAATTATCGGAAATATTTACTAATAGTAAATATTAATTTGATGAATATCTCATTCGTACATATTTAAAACGCATTGTCACAAACATTTCTTTATTGGCATATGAAATAACATATACTTTTGTAATCGTCAACTGAAATACTATCTGCCCAAAAAATTAATATTATTTAATACTAATCTGTTACAAGTGCGTGTTTATATATAAAATGCATAACAGATAACAATGTAAAAATTATATATTTGAGCGAATGTATCATGTATCACGTGATAGCATTTCTGTTATTTAATTTGTGAAACTAATTCACCAAAAATTTTACCCGGTTATCACACCACGTATTATAATCTGTCTTTAAAATGATTTGATAACTCGTTATATGCTGAATATAGTCGGTTAAAGTATACTTTAGTAAAATACCCAATTCATTTCTAAAGAAATTTCAAGGACAAGATGGAAGAAACTACATAAAAAAGGGTGTTCTTAATATTGTTTCGAGCGCGTAAGTTAACCATTTTCCGGGAAAGTTCTTCTACTGTACCAAAAAAAATAAATAAAAAAGACAACGAAGTAAAGATAAAAAAAAATGACGAAAATGAAACAAAAAAATAAGAGACAACATAAAAAACACAAATAATAAAGTAAAAATCAAAAACTTTTAAAAAAATATTATAGAATTCCTATCGGTAAGGTAAGGTACAATTACCATCATAGAACCATAGAAGTAAGTTGCCGATTTTCAACTTACTACAATGGTGAAGAAAATTCAAAATTCATAGATTCATGTCAACAAATTAAAAATTTCACCAGGGCGCCATCGGCCATTCTATTATATGAAAAATCAATAGATGATAATATTCGGTTAACTTCAAGTTCTCGTAAATTATTCAATTCAATATTTTTTTTACAATAAACAGTTTCAATTTTAAACGATTAGAAATTACTGTATATATAATTTGTAATATTGATATATTTTTAAATATATGTTGAGATTTTTTTATTTAAATATTATTTTATATATAACCCTATAACCCTTTTATGGAATTATATATATATATATTACCAAATTTGAGTTTCTTTATCATTTTTCTTCAGCTAAAACAAAAATGTTCGGAAATTGTCGTCGAAAATGTCCGGATCCCCCATAGGGCATAATGTCTCAACTTACGGAATTTTCCGAACATTTTCCGGACATTCTTTTTTTTTTAGAAGCTTGTATTGGATTAATTAAATATTTTAAATTGCTGATTTTTCTCGCAACGAAACAAAAACAATTTTAAGAGCTATTTATTGTTCTTCAGTTATTATCAATAATCATAATATTTTTGTGCGACACACAAGGTTTTCCTTTTATTACACAGACGACGACATATCATAACACCAAGGCATTTATTGTTTTATTTCCTCTTTTAGTAGAATAAATCGTTCTTTATCTGTATTTTTTATAAAAAAAAAAAATTCATAATAAAAAATATTATATAAAGAAGAGCGAAATTTGTATCATAATTATATTTTAACCATGAAAAATTCTACTATTACGAAAATTTTTTTTGTTCTTTACTATATTGCATGTATTGGTACAGGTATGAGACTTGTAATGTTTTTTCCTAATCGTTAAATTTAGGTTTATTCATTTTATATTTGTAATATTACTAATATATAATATATATATATATATACATAGAAATTTGGCATATAGTACCTTTATTTAATGTTTTTGAAGATCCACTCAAATTCCTAATTATAACTTCGGACGCTATGTAAATATTATTTTTTACGCTTTACGTTTTCTTGTAACATGAATGCGTTAATTATAAATATGATTAATTATAGTTACTTTACTGGAAATATTTTCATAATAATACTCAGTAAGTTATAATCCTATTGATACTTCATTACTTAGTAGTTTTTATATAATGAAAATCTATACTTTTTGGTACTAGTATATCGCACATATGATGATACTCTTAAAAAGTTAACCATTTATACTTCGTAAGTATACTGTAAATAAAATTGTTGCTTTCCTTGTCATCATATTTTATTAAAAAATTAATTATGTATAGTAGTTTGTTTAGTGGTATATTTAATATTTCAGGTAAGTTAATAAGAGAGTTAAAGTATTATTAAATACCCTATAAAAAATTTTCTAGGAAAAACTCCAATTAAAGATCATTTTTCTTGTTTTTATTCCAAAAAATTTTTTATTAATGGGTATTATTAAGTACATGCAATGGTTAACCTGTATATTGTATATACACACATTTAGGACTAAGATACTTAATTCCAATACTTACTCGGGAAATAATTCCTTTTAATTGCGATTTTAAATATAATGCGTCAAAAAATATTAAAATTGCGTGCAAAAGAAGATTTATAAGTTATATATTAGATTTTTCATTATATGCATTTGCTTTATTAATCATTTTTTTAAATTATTTGTTTCCAAAATTATTTGAAGTAATTAAGAGAATTTCTGATAGTTTACAAAAAAATATGTTCGTCTTGTAATTAATTATTATGGAAGGTTTAGCATAATAATGCTATTCAAGGTTATAAATAAAATCTTGTTTTTCAATTTTATGTAAATATTAATCATATTTTTAATAAGCATCCAATAAAACCTAAATTTAAATATTTATTAGAAATATATCTTAAAAGATTAATTTAATACGATTTGTTATATCCAATTTCTGTTTCAAACCTTTCGTAATCGTATGTAAATTTGATACGTGAGAAATCTCAGTAATAAATTGAAATATTTACATCTTAAACTTGGATGTCGAAACCTACATATATCGAAATATATTCGGGATTTGATATATGCTGAAATATAGCCAAAATTCTTGGTCATATTTGTGTCACATCTTTCACATGACGTTACACGGGGCCTGACATCACAGTAGTGTTTTGATCCGGATAAAATCTTAAATATTTTAAATGAGATTATTGCCGAAAAAAGATTGTAAATCTCAGTTCTGAATAGACTATAATTTCGACCAGAATATTTAATATATTATGAATCAAAAAATTGGTAATTCTGATAGTTCTATCCTGAATTAACCGAAACGGATACCGGATAAAAACCGGATAAAACCGCTTCGGATCCAAACACTACATCACAGGACCAAATTGACCAATAGAATTTAAGCAATTATTAATATGCAGAATGGTTCCGAAAAGTTTCGGCGCTCTAGTTTAATTATTCTATATTATCAATAATAATAAAATATATTTATTTATGATCTTTTTATTTGTACACTTTAATACATAAATGACGAAACTTTGTTACACTAGGATCTTATTATTTTATCTTCTTTTTTTGTAAAATAATAAAAGATGACAATGAAGAACAGAATGGTATTGACACATGATACCAATTTTAATCTATTTACTAGCCTAAATACAATACCTTACTGCGGGAAATTTGTTTTAAAGAAAAAAAGAAAAGTACATAATATTTATTACCCTATAAAAAATTTTTCAGAAAAATGATCATTTATCGGAATTTTTTCCAGAATTTTTTTATAAGATTAAAATTTGTATCAAATCCAGTTATTAAGTAAACCATAAAATATTTATATTCTTTATTTGATTGTATGTATTGGTACAGGTATGTGGTAACTTTACGTAAAATTTATAATGACCATGGCGTGTTGATCTTACAATATATACAGGCTCTTTGTAAGTAATTTCATATAACATTTTACATAGTAGTACTTTAATTTAAATGTGTTTGTTCTATTTACAAATAATAAGGAAAAGCCAGGCACGTAAGTTAACCTAAGCAAGTTTCTCCTCTATGTTTTCCCTAGTCCTTCTGTCACTACAAAATAAAAAATATAAAAAATAAATAAAAATTTAAAATTTTATCAGGTTGCCATTTTATTACATTCTTGAATATGGGAAATCAATAGATGATAAATATTAGCTTTAATGTTTTAATATACTGTTTTTAGTTGCCTTGTATACCTTACCATATTAGAAAATGATGTTAAGGCGTTGTGCGTCACATAGACACATACAAAGAAATCTCATGTTATACAAATGACGACATGACACCAATTGTTTTATTTCCATAGTAATAATAAAAATAAAATCGTTCTTTATTTAAAAAAAATCGAAAATTCACAAGAAAAAATATTATATAAAGAAGAGCAAGATTTTGTATTATAATCAGACTTTAACCATGAAAGTTTCTATTATTATTATTAAAATTATTTTTGTTCTTTACTTCATTGCATGTATTGGCACAGGTATGAGATTTGTACCGTTTTTTCTTAATTATCAAATTTAGATTTATTTATATTTATGAAAAAAAAAATATATATATATAGAAATTTGGTATTTGGTATCTTTACATAAAATTGGAGGTATTATTATATATTCAGACATTCTGTAAGTAATTTCGTGTATTATTATTATTTACATTTTACGATTTTTTAATTTAAATGTATTATTTATATTTAATCATAGTTATTTTATTGGAAATATTTTCCTAATAATATTTGGTAAGTTATAAACTTGTTGAATATTGATACTTTCATTATTAGTTTCTATATAATTAAAATTCTATTTATCTTTTAGTACTATATACCAAATATGACAGTGATGGTGATGATACCCTCTATAATTTATTCATATATACTCTGTAAGTATAAATAAAATTGTTTGCATTCTTTGTCATATCAATTTAATTTATTAAAAAATTAATTATACATGACAGTATTAGTATTTTGGCTAGTTTTATATTCAATTTTTTTGGTAAGTTCAAATTATTTATTATTAGTATATATTATTAAATACATGCAATGACTAATCTACTGTATATATGTACATTTATTTAGGACTAAGATATTTTATTCCAAATTTTATTCGTGAAGAAGTTCCTTTTAATTGCAATTTTAGCTATAATGTATCAGAAAATATTAAAATTGCGTGCAGAAGAAGATTTATAAGTTACACTTTGGGTTTTTCGTTATACGCATTTTCTTTATTAATTCCTTTATATTTTTTGATTTCAAACGTAACTAAGAGAATTTCCAATAGTTTACAAAGAAATTTGTTCGTCTTATAATTAATTATTATAAAATTTTTGACATAATGTTAATTCTACGTCGGGATCATTAATCATATGTTAAATAAGCAGCAAATAAACCTAAGAATATCCACCTTAAAAGATTAGTCAATATAGAAAATTCGATTTTCGTAATCGTATCAAAATTTTGATGCTGATAGTAAATTTGAAATGTATTACATAATTAGTTGCTAGTATCGCATATTATACTAAACATTTACATATTAAAGTATGACATCTCTATCCCTTCTGCATGTTGTACTTGCGTATAAAATTAACATTTTGGTCCGTATATCATAAAATGACGAAAATTTTGTTACACCGAAATCTTATTATTTTATTTCCTTTTTTGGCAAAATGATAAGGTAAAGTCGCCGTTTATCATGTGAAATTAAAGTTTAGGCGTGAGACACCAATTTTACCAACCTGATTCTAAACTCGCTCCTCAAATATAGTATATACCATGTTAAGAATGGCATGATGTTTTCATACCTCAAAGTTTTTTTTTTTTAAAAGAAAAAAAATTACTTAGTATTTGTTGATTAAACCATGAAAGCTTATATTATTATTATTAAAATTTTTTATGTTCTTTATTTAATTGCATGTATTTGTGCAGGTATGAGACTTGTAAATTATCTTTCTTAATAATTTATTTTATATTAAATATATTTTATTTGTAAAATAAAGAAATTTGGTATTTGATAACTTTACGTAAAATTGGAGATTATAATGACCATGACATAAAGATATGTATGTTTCTTACGATATATACAAGCTCTTTGTAAGTATTTTCATATATTATTATTTTACACTTTACATAATACTTTAATTTAAATGTGTCAACTAAATTAATTTAATAATTGGCCATAGCTATTTTTTGTGGATTCTTTCATCACTAAGTTACAGTAAGTTGGACATATACTTTATTATTAGATTTAGATATTAATTAAAATTACATTAATTTTTTAGTATTAATTTATCCATATAATGTCAATGAAGAAAATATTTATGTCTTTTTTATCTCTATGTGAGTATAAATAAAATTGATTTTTTGTCATATCTATTTAATCTTATTAAAAATTAGTTATAAATAATAGAACTCCTGTTACATCTAATGTTATTATTAGTTTATTATGTAAGTATAATAATAATTTTTAAACTATTTCCCTTACTATACGTATATTAATAACTAATACATATACATATACACATTTGATAGTTGGGTTAAGATATAGAGTTCCAGATTTAAATCTTGGTAAAATACCTTTTAATTGTAATTATGATTATGATTTGCCAGAGAATATTAAAATTGTATGTAAAGCAAAATTTATAAGTTGTACTTTAGGTTTTTTTATATATACTTCTCCACTGGTTTCTTTATTAATCATTCTTTTAAATTATTTGGTTTCTGAAATAACTTACTTCATTAAGGAAAATTCTCATTATTTACAAAAAAATTTGTTTGTCTTGTAATAAATTAACATCATATACATGTATTAGTCTTTATTATATATAAAATAACCTCTTTATAATCACTATTACATCAGTCCCCGTATTACTATAATAAATATATGCGTTTTATGGTGTCGCTAGGGAAATCTGTATATCACGTGATTAAATTAGGTACGCATTTTATTCTTGCGGGAAAAATTATAAAAATTTGTGAAAAATTACCTTAAATATATATAATTACAATATTGAAAATATTGAAATTCCGTAATGTCAGTAATGTCAGGATAATCCCAAATCTCTAACCTAATTGAAAATGTTAACAAGAAAAAGGTCAAATACTCAACTCGTTGATGTTTTCTCTAGTTCCTCCGTTATTAGTCCTCAACTATAAACAAATATAAAAAATAATAAAATAACAAAAATAACGAAAATGAAAATAATAAATACATTTAAAATTTTACCAGAACGCCATTATATTATATTCTTGAATATGAGAAATCAACAATATTTTTTTGCAATAAACATTTTCAATGTTAAATATAATTTGTAATGTTGATATGTCTTAAAATGGGATCTCCCAAAAATCCTGACAACCATAATATCGACAGTCCATAACCCCGGCATCAAAAATCCCGATAAATACGAAATCCTGATTCGAATTTGAGATTAGTTAATTTTTATCTAATTTTAGAGATCAATAATCTAGTAATTTACTGTACATATTCCTTTCAATTAAAAAAAAAAAAAATTTTTTCATTAATTAATATAGTAGCATTAGTTAAACCATACAAATAATTTGCATTAATATTAACAAAAAATTACATTAATCAAATAGTTAATTAAGACTAGGACATCCCCTGCGTACATATCCGTCGATCTGCGGAATTAACAAAATTCGTCTAAATTAAGGAATTTGACAATAATTTAATAAAAATTAGGTAAATTAAGTTTTGCAAAAATGATCACACTTGTACTACATGATCATATGACAGATATCAAGAAATTACTTCAACAAAAAGTTGCGTTAAAAAAATTTTTTTCTTTCGTAAACTCCCTATTAAACTCCCCATCAACTCCCCCATCAACTTTTCAACCAGTTTTTACATCAAGTAAGTTGAGAATTTTTGCAAGTATATTAGTAATTATTTTACATTAGACACAACTTGGAACTGTTATTTTATTTTATTTTTTATAGTTTATAAAAAAAATTTATTTAGAAAGCAAAATTATTCAAAAAAATCTTTCAATAAAGATATAACTCTAAATATTAATAACAATGATTTAGCGAAATTAAATTATGTATTGATTAGTTGTTTAATTATAATCTATTTGATATTTATTATTAATTATTTTTCAGTTAATTTTTTTTCGTTAAATCATTAAATATTCTGTATTTTTGTAAAGTTTTTCTTTCTTTTTTTAATAAACTAACTTTATAATATTTTTTTCCCTTTTTTTCTAGAAACTCCTTCTACTGGTTTCGGGTTAAAGAGGTAAATATTTTGGGAGAGGTCTTAAAGGTTTTTTTTTATATATTTTTAAAATTTTTTCTTACGTAGGAACGGGTTTTGATCGATTTTAATCGGTACTGCGCCACATAATTGATGATCGGCAAATTCCGCAAATCGGCGGATATGACCATGCGTACTATCAAAAAATGTCACGAAATAGTGTGGCGCACAGTTCCCAGAATATTTAGTGAAAGACTGAAAGTGGAGGTGTGTAACGCCGGTGATGAAAATATCACGTGATTTTTCGTGAAAGGAGACCGGTTACTGCGCTACAGCATTTAAAATTATACGCTTAATGCTTAGTTGGAAATTTTTTTTTTTTGATTTTTTTTTAAAAAAAAACTACTGGATTTTTGACTGTCAAGATTTTTAACTGTCAGGATTTATCGCTATTGGAATTTTGTTTCAACCGGGATTTGGATCTTGGTGTCGGAATTATTTTTTATCCCATGTTTACTGATTGGTCGCCAGTGATTTTTTTGATGATATATTCATGCCTGTAATTTTTCTGATGATATTTTCATGCTCACGTATTTTTATAGTTTATTTATACCTCTCTTATTCTCTCCCATCAATGCCATCAATGGACGTTAGTCTCCATGAAATAAAAGAGTTATTCACGTGTCGCATAAATATCATGATTTTCACGGCGCAGCCGTGAAAATCATGACTCCCCGTGAAATAACTATTACATAACTAGTATTACTTATCTCATGTTTACTAATTAGTCGCCATATATTCATGTCTGTAATTTTTCTGATGATATTTTTCATGCTCACGTGTTTTTAAAGTTTATTTATACTTTTTATACTTATCACGTTATTCTCCATGAGATAAAAGAGTTATTTCACGTGTCGCATAAATATCGTGATTTTCACGGCGCAGCCGTGAAAATCATTGATATTAATTGATATTGATGTCGAGTTTCTTTTTTTTTTTGCTTTAGCTAGAATAATTACGTCATTTTTTGTTTTTCAAAATGTCTATCCTTACAATAGTTGGATTAATTAAATAATTTAAGCTGTTGATTTTTCTCAAAATGAAACATTTTAAGAGCTACTATTCTTATTATTTCTTATTATCAATAATCGATATGTTAATAATTTTTTGTGCGACAAACTGCGACAAATGGCTTTCCATTTACACAGACGACGACATATCGTCACACAAGATCTTTTATTGTTTTATTTTCTCTTTTAGTAGAATAATGAAATTAAAATCCGTTCTTTATCTGTATTTTTTTAAAAAAGAAACTTCACAAGAAAAAATATTTTTATTACATGGTATGAGACTTGTAATGTATTTCCTAATTGTTATATTTAGATTTATTTATTTATATTTGTAAAAAAAACAGAAATTTGGTATTTGATATCTTTATAATATATATATATATATTGTATATATATTGTATATACACACATTTAGGAGGTAGATATCTTCCTTTTAATTGTGAATTTGAATATGATTTACAAGAGAATATTAAAACTACGTGTAAAAGAAGATTTATAAGTTATACTTTAGGTTTTTCTTTATACGAATTTCCTTTATTAATCATTATTAGAGAATTTCTAGAATTTCTGATAATTTACAAAAAAATTTGTTCGTCTTGTAATAAATCATTGTACTGTACATAACGCTATAAACTTGGATGAATTTGTCTTTTATTCAATTTTTATCGAGAAATATTTTAACGAATATATAATAAATTAATTCTTAATATTAAATTGTTGTAATGAAATATTTCATTTTAACATACTCTAATTATAATTACATTTTCATTGTTCACAATATACTGTATGGCGTGTATTCCAAAAAATTTAAACGCTACCAGCATATAGATGAAGTAATGACAGAAGCAATCCATTAAGTATTCATCATCATATTTCAGATGGCGTAACTGTAGAGCTAAGACCTCAATTTAACTCACCACTAACGTTAGAACACATTGGAAGAAGCTGCACCAAATTGCTAACCGGACTATTATTATTGTAAATATAGGAAATTAGAAAATAAATTCGTTACATTTTTATGTTTTCTCACTTTAATTTCGCAAACTAAAAAATGTTTGAATTCCAGAAAATACACGTCAACTCACTAACCGGTAATGTTAACCAAAGGTAAATTTTTTTTTTTAGTAAACAAGTAACTGATAAACATCTTTATTCAGCGAATATCATGCATGGCGTATCGACGTATCAACCTAAATTAATCAGATTGCAAAATATTACATCATAATTCCTGCAGAATTTTCCTGCATAGACGGGCATTAAATTAAAAAATATCTATTGTAATAATTTAATGTGGAAGCCAATTAACTAAAGGAATTTTATTTTCCACGTTGTGACATTTTAATTTTTAAACAATTTCGAATACAAAGAAAGAAATTATATTTTAAGAACGATAAAAAGCTATTTTTGGTTCAATAAAATAATTTCATGACCGAAAGCAAATTTGCATGAATGATACCAGGTATGGTACATTTCCTCTTGAAGTATATCTTCGTAGACTTAGCATACGGACATACGGATATGCAGAAAATACAGATATGTACAGATAAATAATCCCCCTAAACTTTATTAATTTGTACTTTTTTAAAATTTTGATTTTAAAAAAATTTTAAAAGTTCAGTTATTTCCTCTTGAAGTATATCTTCGTAGGCTGGACATGCGGACATACAGACATGCAGAAAATACAGATGTACAGATATGTACAGATAAATAATTCCCATAATAAAATTTTGATTTTAAAAAATTTTAAAAGTTCAGTATTTCCTCTTGAAGTATATCTCCGTAGGCTGGACATGCGGACATACAAACATGCAGAAAATACAGATGTACGGATATGTACAGATAAATAATCACCATAAACTTTATTAATTTGTACTTGATTTTAAAAGATTTTAAAAGTTCAGTTTTTCCTCTTGAAGTAAGTATCTCTTCATAGACTGGACATGCGGACATACAAACATGCAGAAAATACAGATGTACAGATATATGTACTACTTTTTAATATTTTGATTTAAAAGTTATTACATAATACCTTTGCTTTCGTGGTAATATTATAATTGATTATTTTTCAATGATTTTTTATAAAGGAAAAAAAAAAAGTTATTACATAATACAATTAGAAATCCCTTTGTTTAGTTACACACTACATTTCTAATTTTTTCATGGTAATGGGATACAAAGTAAATTTAGAAACATTTATAAAAAAAGCTGCTTTTTTTTCGTTATTTGCAAAAAAAAATTTTTTTTTTTTTTCTTAAAACTTTTTCATCTCTTTCATCTCTTTCATATTAAAAAAAAAATGGAAAAAAAATTTTGGCCAGATATAATATATGATTTAAAATTATTATTGGAAACTGGAGGTAATCAAGATGTATTGATACAAGCAGGAAAAAATTCGGATTATAAAGAATTATATGCACATTCACTTATACTCGGTTGTCGATCACAATATTTTCGTGACGCATTTTCTATTAATTCAATTGAAAAAATCGATGGAAAATATATTATAAAAAGACCTGATATTTCTCCAAGATCTTTTAGTAATATTTTATGGTATGTAATAATTTGAATAATATTGATATTAATATTTATTTTTTTTTCGATTTTAAATTTTAAATTTTAATTTTTTTTTTATTTTCTCGTTTCATTCTTCCTCTCATAAAATAGTTACTTTTACGGAGGAACTGTGATTCTTGATGAAGAAGATGGTGTTGAAGTTTTGAATTTATATATGGCATCAAATGAATTGGAATTACATAAATTAAAGGATCACGTGGGAGATTTTTTGAAAAAACATCAAAGATATTTCTTTCAAAAGCATCCTATAGATATGATCGATATAATATTTACTCATGATATATTTGCTGATTTACGAGAATTTTGTTTAAAAACATTATGTGCGGAACCTCATATATTATTAGGTACGGATAAATTCAAATCCCTTTCAGAAGATGTATTAATACAATTATTAAAAAGAGAAGATTTATTCATACGTGAAATATCTATATGGGATGATATACTTGTATGGGGATTTGCAAAAAATCCATCTTTAGATAATGATGTTAATAAATGGTCAAGGGATGATATAGATTTGATGAAAAATACAATGGAAAAATTTATACCTTTAATTCAATTTCATGATATTTCGGGTGAAGATTTTTTTAATAAAGTTTTACCTTATGAAGATTTGATACCAAAAGAAATTAAACAAGAAGCTCTCAGAGCTCATATGTTACCAGGAACAAGATCTTCTATGGCGTCCGTTCCAAATTTAACTGCTCAAGTTAACGGTCCAATTCGTCGTGCTACTTTACCAAAGATTGATTCCAAAATAATAACCACTCAACATGTATTATCATTTTCAAGTTGGATTGATGGATTTGAATATAAGAATGCTAAAATAATTCCTTATGATTTTAATTTATTATTACGTGGTAGTCGTGATGGTATGGATCCACAAACTTTTCATAGATTATGTGATAACAAAGGTCCAACTCTTATTGTTATTAAAATAAGAAATTCTAAACGAATTGTTGGAGGTTATAATCCTCTAGACTGGGATTCTAATGGTAGAAGTAAAACTTCTCCCGATGGTTTCATATTTTCTTTTGATGAACTTGAAACTCCTAACATTGGCCGTGTAAAACCCAATGAATGTTCTGTACGTTGCTATAAAGAATGGGGTGCTAGTTTTGGTAATTATGAAGGTGGTAATGATTTAGCTATGAAAAATAAGGCTGAATGGAAATCTAAGCCTGTTTCTTATCCAGATATCAAAATCCCCAAAAAATTCAGTTGTAGTGAATATGAAGTTTTTCAAATTAAAAAGAAGCGTAATTTTTAGACATTTTATATTATAACTGAACTTTATTTATTTATTTCTGTACAAGTAAAAAATAAAAAATAAAATTTTTGACTTTTTCTTTTTTTTATTATTTAAAATTGCGCATTAACTACGCCAACTACGCCTCAATTTAAATTTATGTCACGTGTGCACAGATAATATTGTAACGACATTGTATACTAAAGCTACATACCACGAGTCATTTTTACAAACTGTCTTATTTTCTCGGCCTCAAATTATAACGGTTTACAGGTACATTCTCAACATTCTTTTTCTTTTTATCACGAGATTTTTTCTTCTCTTCAACAGTTTGTTGTGCGTCGTCCAGAGTTAACTTTTCTGTCAATTCCGAAATATCGCAATCATTATCAACAGATTTTTCTACTTTCTCAACATTCTTTTTCTCTTTTTTACCACGAGATTTTTTCTTCGTCCCTTGGTTCTCTTCATCAACTTCTTGTACATCTTCCTTTCCTTTATCGCAATCATTATCAGCAGATTCTTCCATTTCATTCTTTACCTTCTCAACATTCCTTTTCTCTTTTTTACCACGAGATTTTTTCTTCGTTCCTTGGTTCTCTTCATCAACTTCTTGTACGTCATCCTTTTCTTTATCGCTATTATTATCAGCAGATTCTTCCATTTCATTCTTTACCTTCTCAACATTCTTTTTCTCTTTTCTACCACGAGATTTTTTCTTCGCTCCTTGGTTCTCTTCAATAACTTCTTGTGTATCATTCGGAATTGACTTTCCTTTATCGCTATCATTATCAGCAGGTTCTTCCATTTCATTCTTTACCTTCTCAACATTTTTCTTTTCCTTTTTACCACGAGATTTTTTCTTCGTTCCTTGGCTCTCTTCAACAACTTCTTGTGCATCACTCAGGTCTAACTTTCCTGTCCATTCCGAAATATCGCAATCATCATCATCAGGTTCTTGGTTCATGTCTTTATTTTTTCCAGGATGAGCAGGATGAAGCTTGACTTGTTGAACGGTTTTCTGGACCGTATCATCAACTTCTTTTATTATTTGAGCCTCATCAAAGATCTCATTTGGCTCTTCCTTGGCAAGAATATCTCTTGCTAGGAGCCATTGTGTTGGACGATAATGTAAATGTAACGCAGCCAACGGTATAGGATTTCCAGTCGCTGTTTCATTTTTATCAAAATCTTTGGCGTTGAAGAAGTAAACTGATACGGCACCATACCCAAATTTACTCTGGTCTGGCTTCTTCTCATTACTCAAGTCATCGTCATTATCATTCTTAATATCTTCCTTCGTATCATTTCTTTTACTCAAAAAGTTGTTTGCACTATCATTATTTTGAGTTTCACCTTTTTCAATACTTTCGTCATCATTTTCCATCCATTTAGAAAGATCAAACATTAAAGCAGTTTTCTTTCTTTTTTCACCAATGAATCCATCTTTCTTAATTTTAACAGCTTTATTAATTAATCTTAAAGAACGATCCAATTGACCATCAACATAAATTTTTGTTCGAAAAGATATGGCGGAAGATTGTTCTCCCATAGTAAATAATTCTTTTTTAGCTCCAAATAATATTTCATAATTTTTATCTAATTGATCTACCGCTGCATAATACGTTTGATCACTATATAGTTTACAGTAATTAAGATTAACGACTTTGGTAATGATATAATAAATAATCTCTCGAATAAACAAACAATATATAATACTTCACCTTTCAACCTTTTCACCAGTTTTTTGGTCGAGTACATACGAAACACCTGTCGTAGTCTAATAATATTCAAAAATATTATAAAAAATAAATAAAAAAAAAAATTATAAATTTAAATTTGAAAAATATTAATATTGAATAAATATGTACAGTTCTTTTATCAACAGACTCGTTATACTCTTTAAGTAACTTTCCGTCTACCAATAATTCTAATGAAAATCCTCCTAATAACATTTTTCCTTATTATTATTATTTTTATTTTTCGTTCGTGTTATAAAAAAAAAATTATTTTTATAAAAAGTATTTTTGAAAAAAAATAAAAGAAGAAGTTTGAAAGTTTGGAAAAAATCACTTTAATTTCTCTTTTTATTCTGATAAAGAGCTTAAAATATAAGGGACGTGGAAATGACGTGATTTAATTGTGGATCGTCTACGAAATAGAGTGATGATGTTGCTCATTTTGGCAATAAAAGTCTCACTAAATGTACTGCGGTACATTATTTAAATCTGGTATAGCTGCGCTTAAAATCTTAGCTCGTCATGTGGTTACACACAATCAGCCCAACATTCAAAGTACCTATTCGATTGTACATTGTGTACATTGTACAGTATAAAGAAAATATTTGCTTATATAATTACACAACTTTTTATTTATCGTTTCAAAATAATCCAAATCCAGTAATGTAAATCATTTTTATTCGAATAAAAAATTTGTTGTTATGTTGTTATACAAATTATTCATTTTTAATCAAAATTCTCCGTTTACAAAAAAAAAAAAGAAAAAAAAGAAAAAAAGAAAAGAAAAAAAAATGGTAGAACCAACATTGTGTTTAGAAATTTTAAAGAATTTTGAAAATTTATTTGAAACAAAAAAGGATTATGATGTTATCATACGAGCTGGTGAAGGACAAAACCAAAAAGAAATTTACGCTCATTCCACTATACTTTGTTGTCAATCGAATTTTTTTGATATGGAATTTAAGAATGGAAATTATAATTTTAGGATACCAAATATTTCTCCACATATCTTTGAAGTCGTACTCAGGTAAGCATATAAATAATAAAATATTTTTTAAAAAAATAATTATTTAATAAAGATAACAAAATTTAAATAAACACGTTTATTTATTTACTTATTTAATTATATATATATATATATTTTAGATATTTATATTGTGGACAAATGGATTTGAGCAGCAAGGACGGACCGGATATTTTAAAATTATTAGTTGCCGCGGATGAACTGGGTTTAAATACACTTTGTGAATATATTCAAGAATATTTAAATGAACATCAAGAATTGTTATTTTATGATCAAAAAGAAATCTTAAAAAAGGATCCGGTTGGTATTCTTGAAGTTATTTTTCAATATGAATCTCTTGCAAGATTAAAAGAACATTTTTTAAAAGTAATTTGTCAAGAACCAGACATTATATTTGGAATGAAGAATATTTCGAAAATACCACCACACATATTAGAATCATTACTTATACGTGAAGATCTTGCCTTAGATGAGATTGATGCGTGGGATAAATTGATTTTGTGGGCTCATGAACAACAACCAACCGTTAATGGTGATCCTTCCAAGTGGACAAGTGATGAGGCAGCACTAATGGAAAGGACAGTATCAAGGTTTATTCCATTAATTAGATTTCATGACATTAATTCAGAAGAATATTGCCAAAAAATATTACCTTATCAAGGTTTACTACCGGAAAGATTAAGTCAGGATATTTGGCAATTTCATTATGCTGCAGATATAAAACCAATGGGAACATTACAATCAAGATCCTTTTGTACAATTGATTCTATTCTTGTAAAGACAGATCATCTACCATTATTTTCAAGTTGGATCGGTGATGCAGACGTACTCTTAACAAAAATTCCATACAAATTTAATCTTATTTTACGTGGAAGTAGAGATGGATTTAATGCTAATTCATTTCATGAAAAATGTGATGGTAAAGGTCCAACAATTATAGTTGTTAAAATTAAAGGGAGTAATCGAATAATTGGAGGATATAACCCACTTGATTGGAATGGAAATGGGGATAAAACTACAACGGAGAGTTTTATATATTCTTTTGGGAATTATAATATTATTACTACAGGTAGAATAGGTAGAGTATTACAACCAGAATATGCTGTACGTTGTTATAGTAATTATGGACCACTTTTTGGATCTTATAACCTTGGTAGCAATGATATAATGATGACTGAACATGGTGAATGGAGTTCTGTAACAAATTCTTATCCTAATCTTAACATTCCAAGAAATTTTGAAATTGATGATTATGAAGTTTTTCAGGTAGCTTTAAAATTTTTTAATTAATAATTATTTATTAAAGTTTTTGTTTCATATTATGTATGTTTAAATTGTTGGATTTTTATATAAAATAAATAAATAAATTTTATTAAATTTATAAATTATTGAAATCAGTGATGGTTATTTAATTTACAGTTTAAAGACAGTTTAGTTTTTAAAAAAATATATAATAATATTAGTTGCTATATTTTCCTTTACCTCTAATAATATGCTATTTTTATTACAAATGCAATATTTAAAATCCAATATTACTCAGCAAAATAAAAATACATGTTTATTGTTTCCTATATATAAAGTATTGTAAATAATATAGATTTCTTACTTTTCACAATATGAGTTATGAGTTATTACAATGTACTCATATTTTAGTGCAGGTTTACAATCTGACTAAACTCGACCTGATTCCCTTAGGGGGTTGAATGTTTTTCTGTTCATAAATAATGTTTTAAAGTAGTTTGTTTTGTAATTATTGTCTTTATGAACTCATAAAATATAGATGGATTATGATGGTAAGTTTTACATACAATTAAAGGGAATTTAATATATTTCAATAAATATCGATATAATAATATATAATATACAGTATATATTATTTCCTGAAAGATTAATTGCTGAAATAACTTACAAGCCAGATACATCAATAATGAAAATCCAATAAAGGAAATCTTTATATGACTGGAAATGCTTTGGAGTGTCTGTCACAATGCTGGTTGAATTCAGCCTTTAGGTTTTAATTCTCTACTATTAATTTACCAGGTGGATTCATCTCCAAATGCCACACAGCAATTTATATTATCTTGGGCTTTTTTTTCATAAATAGAAAATTAAAGTATCTAATCTAATTATATTAATTTGCTTCGCTACTTTTGATTAAACTAATGTTATTTGTAGCTCAGCTATAATATTTTCATATAATTCCCTCTTCTAATGAAAGGGAGTAATTTTATACAATATATTAATATAGTACATAATTTATTTATATAATAGAAAAATCTTTTATTTTTGCCAAAAAAAAGAACGAAATAATTTTTCTTATTATTTATGGTAAAATAATTTGTGTATTTTCCTAATTAATTTAACTAGACAATTGATATTTTATTGATATGATATTTATATTATCATAACATTATTATTAAAAAATAGTATGTAATACCAGCTAATATTGCTTGATAAAATCATTACTAAAAAAGCCTCTCAATTTAATTTTATATTTCTTGAACACACTCCATCTTCACTAATTGAACTATTATTATTGATTTTATATTAAATACCAATAAAATGATTGATTATTTTACATAGAATCTTGGAGTTTGAACTAACTATTAGAATATCTCAAAATTAATTTATTTTTTCGTCTGCCTTTATTTAAAGTTTTTAAATTATAATATGATAACATCAATTGTGTAATTTTATAATAAATGGATAATATTTCTTCGTCCGTAGACATAGTAGATAGATGATTGCGGTTTTTCTAGTGAATAAGTTATGTCAAAGATTACAAACAAGCTAAATAACTTCATTTTTATAAATTAGTTTGTAGTAAATGCCAGATATTTTCATTTTTGTGTAATATTTACTTATTCCAGGATTAAAGTATCAATATTATATTTGTATAAGGGAGCTGTGTAGAAGTTATTATAGTTATTATGTAATGCTTGTAGATCTTGAATCACATATTTATATATTTATATATATGGAAACTTTGAATCTCGAGTCCTTTTAAATTTAAATTGATTAAAAAAATCATATTTTTTTTAACTATAGTCCCTATCGAGGTTTCTTCATTGAAAAATCATACTGTAGCAATCTTTTAACCTGATTAAAAATAAATAAAATAAATGTATTAAAGATTCTTCTTAAAAAGAGAATATAAATTACTATGCATATAAATTTTTGAGTAATAGAAATTATATTTCATGTATTTGTTCATATTTTCTAATAAATTATATTATTTTGTTATATACTATAGATTTTATATTTTATATAAAAATAATAAAATATCATAAACTAATTAAAATATCATAAGCTGTTTATATATTTTTTGAAAATATCATAAATTATATATCTGTTTTGGAAATATCCTCCACAAATATACTTTTAGTACTATATTAATTATTTTAATGGGTTAATTATTACATTTCTTAATGGAGAATTCAATAAAATGAAAATGATTTTAATTATTTAATTGGCAAAGAATTCATTCTTTAAATCAGGACAACTATAAAATTTAATAATTTGGTTTGTTGTTTATTGTAATATATTTAGAAACTGTTACAAGTAGGAATAATAATATAGTAATTGAAAAGTTGAAACTTGATATTTTTAAATTAATTATTATTTTATAAATAATATCATTTTAATTTTACGATTTTTTTATTTTACGATCTTTTTATTTGAAATTGTTTTCTTTTTTCCTTAAAAAAAAAAAAAAATTTGATGAACGTAATTTTATTTTTAAATAATAACTTTATCACATTTTTCCTTATATAATACTACAATTAGTTGCAAATAAATAAACAAAACTAAATCTACTAAAAATATGAAGATTTTAATTATCTACTTGATAAACTACTTGATAAACTTCATAGTCATCAACTTCAAATTTTCTTGGAATATTGATATTTGGATAAGCATTCGTAGCAGAAGTCCACTTCCCATATGCATTCATAGTTAAATCATTGCTACCATTATCGTAATTACCGAAGAGAGGTCCCCACGAAGGATCACAAACAATAGCATTTGACGTTTTAATCACTCTACCAATCTTACCTGCATTAACATCATCACAACTTTCAAATAAAAATATAAAACTATCTGGTGTACTTTTAAGAGAGAGTCCTTCCCAATCAAGTGGATTATACCCTCCAACTATTTTATGCGTTTCTTTAATTTTAGCGACCACGATTGTTGGTCCTTTATTATCACATTTTAAATGAAAAGTATCAGCATCAAACCCATCCCTGCTACCTCGTAAAATAAGATTAAAATTTTGGGACATTCTTTTTAAGACTTTGTCTTTTTTATCCATCCAACGTGCAAATAATGCCAGATATTTTGCATTAATAATATTGGAATCAAGTTCATTAGCATTGCACAAGATTCTTGATGGTAATGAACCTATTTGTCTTAAATCACCAACCAAATAAAATCGCAAAATTTCTAGTCTCAATCTTTCTGGCAATAAATACTGATAAGGTAACACCTTGTTATAAAATTCCTTTGAACTAATATCATGAAATCTAATTAACGGAATAAATCTAGATAATGTTTTTGCCATTAATGTTAATTCCTCGTTAGTCCATTTGTGAGGATCTTCTTTAACGGTAGGTTGTTGTGCATGAGTCCATGTAATCAAATTATTCCATACTTCAATTTCATCTAATGCAAGGTCATCTCGTAAAAGTAATGTTTCTAATATCTGTGCCGGTAAAGCTGAAATTTTATCGGTTCCAAATAAAATGTCTGATTCTTGACAGATTATTTCTAAAAAATAGTCTTTTAATTTTGTAAAAGTTTCATGTTGAAAAATAATTTCAAGTATTGCAATAGGGTCATTCTTTAAGAATTTGTATTGAAACTTTATAAAAAAGTCCTGAACAT
Source organism: Rhizophagus irregularis (assembly GCF_026210795.1). Taxonomy (NCBI): domain Eukaryota; kingdom Fungi; phylum Glomeromycota; class Glomeromycetes; order Glomerales; family Glomeraceae; genus Rhizophagus; species Rhizophagus irregularis. Next base: position 1,969,399 of record NC_089441.1, on the reverse strand, counting down.
ATTCACCAAGTGAATGTAAATCCAATTCATCTGTAGCAACCAATAAATTTAAAATATATGTCCCAGACATTGTGTTCAATTCTATACTTCCACAATATAAATATCTAAAAAAGAAAAAAAAAAATTAAGTAAATGGAATATTCGTATCAAATATATAATATATATATATATTTTTTTCTAATTATTTTTCGTCATATGTTACCTGAGAATAGCTTCAAGAATATATGGAGAAATATTTGGTTTCTTAAAAAAAAATTTTCCATTCCTTTTCTCAGCCCAACTAGAAGAAAAAGCTGTATCAAAATAATTTGACTGACAACGAAGTACAGTAGAATGAGCAAAAAGTTCTCTTTGGTTAAGTCCTTCACCAGCCTGAATAATAACATCATAATTCTTCTTTGATGATAATAAATTTTCAAAATTTTTCAAAATTCCTGAATATAATCTTGAATCCATTTTTTTTTGTTGTATTATTAAAAAAATATTGTAAGAATTCGAGAAAGAGAGTAATCGAATATTTTTCAGTTATTAATTTATAGTTAAATAAATGATCGACATACTATAATTGGAAATTTGTGTGTGTATTTCCATTACGTCGGCTGATTATGCGTAACCACATGACGTAAATTTTTGCAAATGGATCACGTGATAAATTCACATACGTATCCACATACTGTATATACAACGAGGTGTGAGAGGTGACTGATTTGTTGTATAAATTCTACAAACCATTATTTCCGCATTACTGATTAATTGGTTATTAGATGGAGAAGAAAATTTTAACATTGGCGTTAATAATTGAATGAATATACGATTCAAGTTATTTACCAAGTCATTACATATAGTCAAGCATTTCCGATTCAGATTAGTTCAGAATCAACAAAAATAGAAAAGTAAATAATTTATGTCCCTATAAAAAAAAAAATTCTGGAAAAACTCCGATAAATGATCATTATTCCGAAGAAACTCAGGCACGTGATCATTTTTCTGAAAAAATTTTTATAGGGTATATGAGGGAAGTAAAATCTTAATTAGTAATAAATGAACTTGTCACGGATTTTAATATTGTATTTGTCGGAATACTGTAAATTTTATGATAATCAAAAGATCATTAATTAACATATGATTTACGGCGAGTATCTTCTATATTTTTTCGACACGTACTGGTTGATTTACGCAGCGGATTCTTTTTATTAATAAATTCAAATATTAGAAAGTTGTAACGTTTATAGCTAGATCATTAGAAAATTTCTAGTGTCAACCATTCTCTTAGTAATAACCATTTCTTCTAATACATTGATTTTTTATAGCAGGTACCTACAAATTTAAGGTAACCTGCCCTGCAAAAAAAGTCGATCTGTTTTTTATATTCCATCTTTTCCGTAATAGGATCATGTTTCCGGAATTAATAACCTTATATCACGGAATTTATCGAATTATTTTCATTTTCCATAAATGGATCCGGGAAAGGCTCATTTTTACAGAAATAACTAATAAATGTTTTTATAGGGCTGCTGCAAGTACTGCCGAAAGTTATAGAAAGTACGCAGCGACGGTCTTTAACCAGGATGGCTTAACATAAAATTTTTACACCATCAAAAGTCCTTCGAAGTGTAACGGAGATAGCAATACTGAAGATCCGCATACAACAATTATCGTCAATATAAATAATGCAGAATTTGAAGAGATATAATTTCTTCATTGTTATTTAATAATGTTAAACATTTGTATGAAATAAAAAAAAAATGAACGGTTGATTTATTAAACATGTATATTTATTGTTATCAGCATTTTGACTTCTAGTTAATAATTCGGACGATCATGTGTCAATTGTGTCATGTGTAGCACGACTAACACGTGGATATAATTGATTTTCAGGTTAATAACTTAGTACTTCGTGAATCTCTAAAAATCCGTAAATTAAAGTAGATAATACAGCTTTTAGTTTAATCAAAGCGAAATTGTTAAAATTTTATGTGTAGTTTTACCGCTGAATCCATAGGTGCTTACGTAAAACATATAAACGAACATATAAAAAAAATATTTTTTCCGGCAAAAAAGTGAACACACATTTCAAGAAGAACATCTATGATTTTTAGCGAATTAGAGTTATTTTAGAAAAATTTTTATAGTACGATATTTTTGTATACGATGTCATTTTGTACTTAGCATAAACAGTAAAAAACCCGAATATTAAATATAAATACCGCACATGGTTGCTGAATTTACGAATCAAAAATATTTTACTTTTCAGTCATTATGAAGCGGTATCATTGGATCCAATGATTAAAGATGAAGTACAGTACAATGATTATAAAGAAACTATTGTTAACGGCATTCAAACATGAATAATTTAATACTAGTTTGAAGAAGTAATCTCATATTGTATAAAATTAATTCACAAAATACTAAGCCTCTTACTTTTTAATCACCTGAAAAACTTCATAATCATCAATTACAAAATTTCTCGGGATGTTAATATTAGGATATGAATTTGTTACAGAACTCCATTTACCATCTCTAGTTACCATTATATCATTACTACCACGGTTATAAGATCCAAAAAGTGGACCATAATCAATAAGACAACGTACAGCATGCGATTCACGAATTACTCTACCTATTCTACCAGTACAAATATTATTATAATCTTCGAATATAAATATGAAACTATCTGGCGTACTTTTATCGCCATTTCCATTCCAATCAAGTGGGTTATATCCTCCAACTACTTTATTTGATCCCTTAATTTTTGCAACAACAATAGTTGCTCCTTTATCATTACATTTAGCATGAAAACTTGCAGCTGTATCACCATCTCTATTAGCACGGAAAATAAGATTAAATTTATAAGTCTCTTTCACGGCTTCTTTTTTGTCTATCCAACCTGTAAATAATGCTATATATTCTTTATTTATAATAACAGAATCAATAGTACCTAAAAAAGACCTTGATTGTAATAATCCTATCTGTTTTATATCTGAAGTCAAGTAAAACTTCATAATTTCAAGTCTTAATTTTTTTGGAAACAAATCTTCATAAGGTATTACTTTCTCATAATATGCTTTGGAGGTTATATCGTGAAATCTGATTAATGGGATAAGCTTCAAGAGTGTTCTTTCCATTAAAGCTAATTCATTTTTGGTCCATTCAAAAGGATTCTTATCAACGGTAGGTTGTTGTGCATGAGCCCATTTAGTTAAGTTGTCCCATATTTCAATTTCGTCTAATACAAGATCTTCTCGTTTAAGCAATGATTCCAATATCTGTGCAGGTAGTGACAATATTTTATCAGTCCCAAATAAAATCTTTGGCTCATGACAAATAATTTCTAAAAGGCTATCCTTTAAATTTGTAAAGGTTTTATGTTGAAAAACAAGTTCAAGAACTCCAAGAGGGTCGGTATTTTGCAAATATTCAATTAAAAATTCTTGAATAAATTCATTAAGAATATTTAATCCAAGTTCTTCTGTAGCAACTAATAATTTTAAAATATCTGAACCTTTCTCGATGCTTAAGTCTAATTGTCCACAATATAAATATCTATATATTTATTTATTATTTATAATTTATTGTTAAGTAAAGAATTTATGAAAATAAATAGATAATTTTAACCAAAATTTTAATACCTTATAATAATTTCAAGAATATGTTGTGAAATATTTGGTTTCTTAAATATAAATTTTCCATCCCTTTTTTCAGCCCAATTATCAGAAAATGCTAATTTGACTGACAACAAAGTACGACTGAATGAGCATAAATTTCTTTATTTTCTTCACCAGCTTGTATTATAACATCATAATTCTTTTTTGAATTATATAAATTTTCAAAGTTGTATAAAATTGGTACCCCTATAAAAAAAGAAAATTCGGAATTTGTCTTGAAAAGTATGGAAAATGTCCAGAAATTTTCCGTGCGTCCGGAAAACATTCAGAAACGGTCACGTTTTGGAACACTTTCCGGACGCACAAATTCCAGACATTTTCTTGACACTCCAGAATTTGTCCAGAATTTGTCCAGAATCGAGCGTCCGGAAAATGTTCCAAAACATGACCGTTTCCGAATGTTTTCCGGACGCACGAAAAATTTCCGGACATTTTCCATACTTTTCAGGACAAATTCCGAATTTTCTTTTTTTATAGGGTACACATAGTTTCTGCAGCATTTTGTAAAGAAAGAAATTTAAAAAAAAAGATTCACGGCTAATGAATTTGTATGTGTACTAACGTCACGCACGTTACATGATGATAAACATTGACGCAAATTCACAAGATAATTACTTTATTTATTTTATTTATTTTATGGTTAGTTAGGAGGATTACATTGAAACTTTTCTAGACTAAAAAAAAATTTATAAAAAAACACAATATAGAAACTTCACCCAATAATAATCGAGCCCTAACTAGTAGAATTAAAATTATAACTGACTAGAAGCCCGACCGAATCAAGACAGTAAATAATTAAACTATAAACAAGAACAATTCTAGCACGTAGGTGAACTAAACCATAAAAGTAACAGAACGTTGAGGAAAAGAAAAAGTGGAAACCTCTGCAGAAAAACCATCATTTAACTGCTGAAACATCGAACCGCTATGTAAAAAATTAGAAGAGGCAAGAATAATAAAAATTAAATCCGCCCAATTATTTATAATAATTGCGAAAGGATACCGTTTGAGGACAAATATAACCTCGTAAAGATGGAGAATGATGGGGACATTTAAACATCTGGAAGAGGAACGTTTGTATCATTTGAAACTATTCTTGGTTATACCGTGTTGGGTTATATATATATATATTCCATTGTTTCCAAGCCCGAGATCGAACTTTCCAAATATTACTTTGATAGAGTGGTTAGATAATTCCATAAATTTAAGTAACGCCATGACTGTGGATTTGTGAGTATTGAAATGAAAGGTATAAATCCTCCGAAACGTATGAACGTAAAAGCAGGAGAGCATTATCAGTTATCGGTGTATTATCATTAATGGACCAGCAAAAAATATTTGAGTATTTAATCGTGTCAGTGATGTAAAGGTTAAGTTTGTCCGCTTCTTTGTTTAGAATTCCTTGTGCAATCGTCGCCAAATTTCTAAAGGTATCTTTAATATGAGGGAGGAGCTCACAACACTTCCAAATGTGTTCATTAATTTCCGCGGTGGGTGGCATGGCAAAGTAAGCAAGTCGTATTATCTTTAATGAGATCCGGAAAGTTCCTGTTTAATATGTCAAGGGTCGGTAAAGTGTTTGTAGAAACTTTGATTTTCCAACTAGTATCTTTGGAGTGAGTATCACAGGTGGTATTGTTACGTGAATTATGGTGAAAAAATTTGGAAGAAACAACCCAATTGAACAAATGATTTTTAGTGAAATTTCTGATGTCAGATAAGTCCTGATGGTTGAGATGGTTATCGAGTCGTTTGTAGTCGATAATTTTACCAATACATTTCCGGATATCTTTGTCAAGGGGTAAATTTTGGTCCCAAAGGAGCGTAACAGTTTGTGAGGGAACGTGAGTATCTATATATCTACCATCTTTAGCGAGTTGGTCCGCTTTATCATCATTGTTAGTATCATTGGAGTAACGCAAGATAATTAGTACGTACTACATCTTTACATTTGGCCAGCCTAAATGGATTCTGATATAATAATGAACAGAATTATATTTGAATATAATATCATCAACGAAATAATAAATAATGTTTAGGAAGTATATTTTACTAAAGTACCATGCATTATCATATTCAGATAATATAAAAGAAATGAATCTTACTAAATAACGATAAATGCAAATAAAGTTTTTAGTTTTATTATGAACATTATTTACTTTACACGTACTCAAATCTGTAACTTAGACAAATAAACTATGGAATAATAGGTTGATAATTTATTTATTAAAACCAGTTTATATTCCATAATAAAATTAATACAAATTGCGAAAAAAGGTAATTTAATTATTTTTAACCACCTGAAAAACTTCATAATCATCAATTTCAAAATTTCTTGGGATGTTAAGATTAGGATATGAATTTGTTACAGAACTCCATTTACCATCATTAGTTACCATTATATCATTGCTACCATTATTACTATTACCAAAAAGTGGTCCATAAGTATCATAACAACGAATGGCATGTGATCTTTGAATTACTCTTCCAATTTTACCTGTACTTATGTTATTATAATTTTCAAATGTAAATATAAAACTATTCGGAGTATTTTTATCACCACTTCCATTCCAATCGAGTGGATTATATCCTCCAACTACTTTATTTGATCCCTTAATTTTTGCAACAACAATAGTTGCTCCTTTATCATTCCATTTAGCATGAAAACTTGCAGCTGTATTACCATCTCTATTAGCACGGAAAATAAGATTAAATTTATAAGTCTCTTTCACGGCTTCTTTTTTGTCTATCCAACCTGTAAATAATGCTATATATTTCGTATTTATAATAACAGAATCAATGGCACTAAAAAAAGACCTTGATGGTAATAATCCTATCTGTTTTATATCTGAAGTCAAGTAAAACTTCATAATTTCAAGTCTTAATTTTTTTGGAAACAGATCTTCATAAGGTATTACTTTCTCATAATATGCTTTGGAGGTTATATCGTGAAATCTGATTAATGGGATAAGCTTCAAGAGTGTTCTTTCCATTAAAGCTAATTCATTTTTGGTCCATTCAAAAGGATTCTTATCAACGGTAGGTTGTTGTGCATGAGCCCATTTAGTTAAGTTGTCCCATATTTCAATTTCGTCTAATGCAAGATCTTCTCGTTTAAGCAATGATTCCAATATCTGTGCAGGTAGTGACAATATTTTATCAGTCCCAAATAAAATCTTTGGCTCATGACAAATAATTTCTAAAAGGCTATCCTTTAAATTTGTAAAGGTTTCATGTTGAGAAACAAGTTCAAGAACGCCAAGAGGGTCATTTTGCAAATATTCGTTTTGATTCTCAATTAAAAATTCTTGAATAAATTCATTAAGAATATTTAATCCAAGTTCTTCTGTAGCAACTAATAATTTTAAAATATCTGAACCTTTCTCGATGCTTAAGTCTAATTGTCCGCAATATAAATATCTATATATTTATTTATTATTTATAATTTATTAATTAACTGTAAATAAAAAATTTATGAAAATAATTAGATAATTTTAACTAAAATTTTAATACCTTATAATAATTTCAAGAATATGTTGTGAAATATTTGGTTTCTTAAATATAAATTTTCCATCCTTTTTTTCAGCCCAATTATCAGAAAATGCTGTGTCAAAATAATTTGACTGACAACAAAGTACAACTGAATGAGCATAAATTTCTTTATTTTCTTCACCAGCTTGTATTATAACATCATAATTCTTTTTTGAATTATATAAATTTTCAAAGTTGTTTAAAACTGGTACACATAGTTTCTGCAGCATTTTGTAAAAAAAAAAGGGATTTACACATTCACGGCTAATGAATTTATATGTTACGCACGTAACGCACGTTACACGGCGATAAATATTGACACAAACTCAATTGTGTAACAAATTCCCGTAGCAGATAGTGTGACAAATTTCCGAACGATGGTTAGATCCTTTTGTCGATCGGGTAAATGACGGAGGTATCCAAACACCTAAATCTGATAATTTTAAGAAAGCGACATTATGGTATTTGGCCAGCCTAAACGGATTCTGATACAATAATGGTTAGAATTATATTAAATATGATATCATCAACAAAATAAATGCATTATGATCGTGTTCAGATATTAAAAGAAATGAATCTTAACTAATGATAAATGCGAATAAAGATTTTTAGTTTTATTATAAACATTATTTACTTTAAACATACTCAAATCTGTAACTTAGACAAACTATGGAATAATAGGTTGATAATTATTTCTTTTATAAATTTAGCATTTATTAAAACAAGTTTACATTCCGTAAAATAAAATTAATACAAAAGGTAATTTAATTATTTTTTAACAACCTGAAAAACTTCATAATCATCAATTTCAAAATTTCTCGGAATGTTAATATTAGGATATGAATTTGTTACAGAACTCCATTTACCATCTCTAGTTACCATTATATCATTACTACCACGGTTATAAGATCCAAAAAGTGGACCATAATCAGTAAGACAACGTACAGCATGTGATTCACGAATTACTCTACCTATTCTACCAGTACAAATATTATTATAATTTTCGAATATAAATAAGAAACTATCTGGCGTACTTTTATCGCCATTTCCATTCCAATCAAGTGGGTTATATCCTCCAACTACTTTATTTGATCCCTTAATTTTTGCAACAACAATAGTTGCTCCTTTATCATTACATTTGGCATGGAAATCTGCAGCTGTATTACCATCTATACTAGCACGAAAGATAACATTAAATTTGTATGGAATTTTTTGTAAAATTTCGTCTTTTTTATATATCCAACTTGCAAATTGAGCTAGATGTTCATCATTTACAAGAACGGACGACCTGGATGGTGATTTCATTTGTTTTCCTGGGGCCAAATAAGACTTTAAGATTTCATTTCTTAATTTTTTTGGCAACAAATCTTCATAGGGCATTACTTCTTCATAATATTCTTCAGAGGGTATATCGTAAAACTTAACTAATGAAATAAATTTTAAGATTGTCCTTTCCATCAAAGTTAATTCATCCTTAGTCCACTTAGAAGGATCTTTATTAACAGTAGGTTGTTGTGCGTGAACCCATTTGATCAAGTTATTCCATACTTCAATTGCATCAAGTGCAAGATCATCTCGTCTAAGCAATGTTTCTAATATATGTTCAGGTAGTGCCAATATCTTATCAGTTCCAAATAAAATCATCGGTTCCTGACAAATTGTTTTCAAACAGTAGTCGTTCAATACAGCAAAGGTTTCGTGTTGAAAAACAAATTCAAGAAACTTGAGAGAATCATTTTGTAAGAAATCTTTTAAATTTTTAATTAAAAATTCTTTAATATATTCGCTAAGTGTGTTTATTCCAAATTCATCCGCTGCAGCTAATAATTTTAAAATATCTAATCCACTTCGGATGGTTAAATCTATTTGTCCACAATATAAATATCTAAAAAAAAAAATAATAATGATTTAAGATATAAATAAGAAAAATTTATAGTTATAGGAAGTAACGTTTATTATACCTGATAATAATTTTAAGAATACGATACGAAACGTTTGGTTTCTTAAATATAAATTTTCCATTTTCTTTTTCAGCCCAATTATCAGAAAATGCCGTATCAAAATAACTTGACTGACAACAAAGTACAAGTGAATGAGCATAGATCACTTTATTTTCTTCACTAGTTTGTATGATAACATCGTAATTCTTTTTTGAATTGTATAAAATTTCAAAATTATTTAAGATCGACAAATATAATTTCTGTTGCATTTTCTTTTTATTTCGCGATTTAAAATAAAATATCAAAAGAAAAAAAAAATTTCGTGTGAAATAAATAAATTTAAACGTTCTTTAAATATGTTTTCGAAAGAAATTTCTTTGTATATACCGGAATGCGGAATTTTTTTCCGGTACCACCGAATATTGCTATTTTTAGGTCTAACCCAAAAACTGTACTTCTAATTCGTTCGCTGATCAATACAAAGAATCGATTTAATATTTATTTGGTTAATACTTTATCCTTATTATTAAAAATGAAATAAGCAATAACGACGCTTGCAATTTCTTATTAAACCAATCACTACTTGGAATTTCAGCTATAAACATGATTTAATCTAAAAATATCGCTTTATTTGATACCGATAAGGTTATATCAAACACGACAGATCCATTAAAGATAAAATGAAGGAAGGTTACTATGGGGATACTTTAGTCAACCGTTTACGGTAGTATTATACATCATTATTGCTTTATTAAGAAAATAACATTACGACGTATAATTGTCTTATATATTAATTTTTTCGGAAGAATTCGCTTAATCAAATTGAATATCTGTAAAATAAGATTAAAGGTATCCACTTTTTCACTAATATCACAGGGTTTAGCTTCTTTTAATGCAGAACATTTTTTAATAAAAAAATTAACAAAACAATTGTAACATTATTTTTAATCAAGAAATCTTTGTTATTCATAGTATGATATGTAATGGTAAATAAAATTATTCAACGATTTCGTTAGTTTGTAAGTTCCGTATTTCGTGGATAATTTTTTTAAAGAATTTTTCAAAAATATTTCATCACTTCAACACAAAATGAATTAAGGAAGATAAGAAAACCTATGTCATTATTCTCTATTATCAACATTATACGCGAATATTTTTTAAAGTAAGAAATATTAAAAATTTCTCTTCCTTTTTGACGAAATTTTAATAAATTTGGCGTTAATAACGTAATAACGTTAACGGTATTGTGATACTGTTCACATTTATAGTTGTCTTATTCAACATTCAACTTCCCTAAATATTGAAGTATATATATAACTGATAATGTTAATGACATGATACTAATTGACCGTCTATATTAATTTCGCAATTCAAGTACTCTGATAAATTTTTTAATATCATATATAATATATATATGTGTGTGCTATTTTAGCTGTAGTCTGCTGCTAATAACAGGAAAGGTGTGTTTACACTGAAGGTGAACGTTGCAACAGGATTAAATGAGTCTGAATTAATATATTAAAAAAAAATCATACAAAGCCATATTTATTCAATTTTATTTTTGATTATATCACTGATCAAAACCTAAGAGGTGAAAGAATGAAAAACGAAAAAAAGAAAAAAAATAGAAAAATCATTAAAAATAAAAAATCATGCTTATCGTAGGACCGCGGGCAGCGTCAATCTGGTTCCGATCACCGATCTAGATCTAAGCCTAAAAGTCGAAATAAATAATAATGATAACATACCTTTACATATATAAGTTAATAATAATAATAATAATAAATATAAATTTCATAAAAAAAATATTAGTATAGATTATTATAACTGAAGAGAAAAAAAGCAGAATGAAAAATATTAAAATTTCAGTTTTAAAAAAAACTTGAAAAGAAAAATTATTAAAATATAACTACTAAGAAACAGCCATTAAATAATATTAAAAATGATCCAGTCTAACAAAAAGAGACTGTAAAAATATTATTAAAAAAAAATCCGTTCTAAAAAAAGACTGAAAAAAAAATATTATTAAAAACAAAAAGATTCAGTCTAAAAAAAGAGATCAAAAAAAAAAAGATTTTAATTGATCTGCTGCGGCCGATCGCATGACCGAAAATGAAAGCATGATTAGTAAGACAAATTTAAGCTTTTTTTCGTTAATAGCTAAAAAAAATATCCGATTGAAAATTTCATTAACCAAAACTATATTAGCGATGAAAATCTCTCAGATTAACGTAAGTCACTTAACAGCCAATCAAATTATTCATTACGGAATAGATCAAGGATCACAAGTCGCACAATTCAAAAGGTATCCGATCAAAATCTCGACAGTCACTTGAATGACTAACACAAGATCGACAACAAAACCATTCAAAATTATTTATACAATTACACCCGAATTCTTTAGTTATATAAATAATGATGATTTATGACATCACCCTGACTAATAAATCCAAGTCTGAAACAAATGTATCGTTTAAAATATAAATTTGAGGAAAAGAATGGATAAAACCCTTAAAATTCTCTCAGAACCACTATATAAGAAACTCAAAAAAGTTTGGGAGGGAGATATCTTAAAGTTAATATCAACTTTGGAAGATATAAGTAGTTTGTAAGACTGAAAAAAAAAGAGATGTCCAAGCAAAATCAATACTTAGAAACATATTTGAAATTTCTATACGATGTGAAATCACCATAGTTTGAACGACATTTATGAAGTTTGAAATGTTTTGTATCTTCAAAGAAAATATATTCAACTCAAACGACTACATAATAACCGAGTTTATTCAGTTTACTAGAACATTGTGATCATGAATTGGCCAAAAAATTTATGTAAGTAGTTTTTAGTTGGATGAATTTAATTCTGATTAATGGAAATTATATTGTTGTATATTTTTGACAGAAACTTACTACGAACCTGGACAGTATCACAATTCGGGCCAGGTTAGGGTAAATTACAAATTTAGTAATATGATGACCGAAAAATCTTTTTTCTAGAGTAACAAGTGGAAAAAAAATATTAAACTCACAATACACAAGGAACCTTTATATATATTAGTATTTGGATATTAGATAATAGAACTTTCCTTGATGTAGGACATGAACTATCCGGAGAGCTATATTCATCAAAGTCATCGGGTCTTTAGTTAGAAGAATGTAAAAGAATTATATTTAGAAAGCGGTAACCAAGAATCGCATTGAAAAGATATGATTAAACAATCCAAGTATAAGAATTTTAATATTTATATCAATAATTTCGCCATTACTTTTTGGATAATTGTTGCTGATTTTAAAGATTTATTTCAATAAATGAACGCTGATAAACCGAGAATAAGACAGTAGTTCTAACTTTAATTTTACAATTATGGTGCAAATTTTCCCATAGTGCTTTATTGGCTAATTGACTGCGGGTCATATAATCAAGCATCAATTACTTTGTTGTCTAAATGTTATATTAGAAATGACTTATTAGTTTTCTACATTTTCGTGCAACATTCTTTAACCGAATAGTCAAGAAAAACGTAAATTTTATTTTAAATTAAATAGTACATTTGATATCTAAAATCATTCTTTAATGTTTGACTTTTTTTTAAAAAAAAAGGTAACAACATTAATTTAACTATAATATTGGAAATAGCCCAATTGTTGAACGAAACAATTGTATATATTCAAGGTTTTTGATTTTAAAGTGAACTTCACACAAAAAATCAAACTGGGACTGAGTCAGGTTTGTATAAAGAATCCGATTAAAGGGTTTTTTTTTTTTGAAAAGTTCGTTAAAATGCGACAAATATTATGAAATCCCAAAACGAGTTACAAGGCCACAGCACGTTAAAATACTAAGCAAACTACATAGTATGCTTTATTTTATGCAGATCATAACGTTTATTTATTTATTTTTTTTTTATTTGTAACGCATTTCTTTATCAAATTTTAGGATAACCTATTTAATTACAAGAAATACCTAGATGCATTCGTACAAATACGATATGACCCTATAACAAATCGATCTAAACTAATAGGCTATCTAGGACCCTCGCATTCTATTCAAATAAAAACTATCTAAACTATCTATAAGCAAGATCACAAGCATTCTCCGTTATACGGAAATGTGTTCTAATCTAAATAAAAGTTCTTCGATTATTCAGGAATAGCCCACCTCTCTTCCAACGTCAAATACCTGCAACTTAACTTTTAGTATGTCCTCCTAAAACACTAAACTAAACGTAACTCCAGTTTGAACACGAAGCATAATGCAAGTCGTCCGATGTAGCGGCGCGGTTGGTTCAGCGGTGCCCTAGTCCAATTTCTCATGAGATTTATAAGGAAACCTTTTATTTGTTTCTCAAAACTTTTGTTCGTGCTTGAGAACAAGGCTCGTCCAATCCAATCTGAGTGCGGAAAAATAACCTTCATGATCACATGATTTGCGTAATTTGCTGGGCCGAAAACGCCAGAATCATATTAGAACCAGTTACTATACTGGTATGTCCAATTTATTTACACAACCTTTATAACCTTTAGCCCGATTGCATAACTTCAACAATTCAACAAGTATTATTATTAAAAAACGAAAGATTTATTACTTATATTAAGCAATGGTTTCAAATTTTTATCTAGTGGATTATGAAAAACTTTTTGAAACAGAATTAGGTTATGATGTCATCATTTACTCTGGAGAAGAATCGAATGTAAAAGAAATTCATGCTCACTCAAATATTTTATGTATTAGGTCTAATTATTTTCGTTCTGCATTCTCTAATGAATGGGCAGAAAAAGAAGATGGTAAATTCATTTTAAGAAAATCAAATGTTTCACGTCATTTGTTTCAGATAATTATTATATAGTGTAATGGTTTAAAGTCTCAATTTTTTAAAAGTATATTCATAACAATTATTCAAATATTTAGATTTATTTATTGTGGAAATATTGAATTGAAAAACTTACAAGGTCCTGATGTATTAAAATTTTGATAGCAGTTGATGAACTTAATATTCAACAATTGGTTTCTTATATTCAAGAATATTTGATTGAACATTAAACTGAATTTTTGTATCGAAATTTAACTGGACTAGTATTCTTGAAACTATTTATCAACATGAAACATTTACGGATTTATGGAATTTTTGTCTTGAAAAAATTGCTCCATTATTAGAAATGTTGATAAAACGGGATGATTTAAATATGGAAGAAATTGAGATTTGGGAAGTTTTATTAAATGGTGTTTTGCTCAACAAAATATGATAAATGATCCAACTAAATGGAGTAAAGAAGATATTACAAAAATTGAAAGGTCACTACACAGGAGGTTTGTTCCTTTGATTAGATTCTATGATATTAACCCTGTAGATTTCTTTTATAAATTTATTGTTATAAAGAAATATTGCCTTCATAATCTTTTTAGAATTTCATATAGTTTCTAATATGAAACCTAAAACTAATGTAGCACCTTCAAGAAAGCTAAACTTAAAATTTAAACTTGATTCAACCTTAATTGAATCAAATCATATCCCACTGTTTACTTCATGGATTGATAGAAAAGATTCTTATAAATAAATGATATCCCTTATGAATTTAAGTTATTATATCGTTCAAGTAGGGATGTCAATTCTCAACGAGATTTTCTTTAAATTTATGCTCATAGGGCTTGTTAATTTGAATTAAAAAATTACAGGTCCCGATGTGCAAAGATGTATGATTGGGTATCAGGACATTTTACCGAAAGCCGTTTCGCCGAAACCCATTTCGCTGAAGCCATTTCGTTATATTTGTGAATGATGGAGCTTAAGCAACTAATTCCCGCCCATATGCTCATTAACAAGTGATTCTATATCAGACTGCTTGTAATAATTAGAATTCAATTATTGATTATTTTTCCATTTATTTCTTAAAAAATAAACTGGGAATAATATCATGATAATGAGAATTATTAATTTGATAAATTTAGAAATATGCAGTTTTGTTTAAATAAATAATAAGAGTAATGAAAAGAATTTATTATTAATTTGTTATTTGATAGTATATTGCTGGATTATTTAAAAAGAAAAGCAAGGAATGTTAAATGAAAAAAAATAAAAAATGTTAAAAGATCTGATATTATTAAATGTAATATTGATTTATTATTTAGTATAAAAATATATTAATTATGGAGTCCATAAAGTTTAATACTTTAATTATAATATTATTCTTGTTCAAATTCCTATATTTTCCTAATCTAATTAAAGATACCATAGTAAAAAATTTAATAAAATCATTAAATAAACAATCACGCATTGTGCAATCTAATTATGGAAAGAAATTACTTATATTATAAATTTTATATATTTTCATAAATAGGTGACTTGGCCGAGCGGTCTAAGGCGCCGCAGTCAAGTTGCGGTCTCGAAAAGAGGCGTGAGTTCGAATCTCACAGTCATCAATCACGATTTGTTTCTTTTTTTTTTCTTTTTGTAATAGAATAATATATATAATGGACGAGAAGACACACACACGGGAAAGAACAAGGAATAGGGAATGAGAAAGAGCGAGATAGAAGGAAAAAGGAAGAAAGTATTAACGTTTAATAGTAAAAGACAAAAACATGTATTTTGAAATTTTGAATGAACGATTTTATAAAATAATAAGTATGCAAGTAGCTAAGACAATGAGTCATAATTTGTAGTTGACGTTATTTATTCGTTAATAAAATAAGATCAAGTTTTGTAATTACTGCGTAAAATTAATTGGATACCAATGAAAGAACTTTATCAACTCATATGACATAAGTAAATTCTTGAACAATTTTTTACAGTGCTAATATTTTAGTATCTAATTCTACTTGCAAATATTATTTTAGGACGCTCCCATTATTGCGGTAAATAGACATATTGTTCGTGCACATGCACAGACAGCACAGTATCGTGATAAACCAGCAACATCACTACTGAGTAAAAATAATTTAATACATATTGAAATTTATGGATTACAGTAACAAAATACTGATCATATGGTCAGAGAATAATCATTGAAAGATATATGGATTTAGAAAGTTTAATAAAATGATGTTATTTTACTAAGTATGAAACATGATCTGAAAGTCAATTTCACAAAATTCTTATTAAAAGATATAATTCACAGATCCTTAGAACTAAATTTATTAAATTCCTGTCTCATGGATTAGTCAAAAAATTTTTAAATTATAATAATTAGAAAATTAGAACCCATGTTAACTTATCATTTCATAGATACTATTATATAAAATATTTTATCCAAATATTTCTATTGTATTTATGCATTAACAAAATAACAAAATTTAAAATTTAACGTTAGTCAAACCATATAAAAAATATTATCCGTTATAACTGTAAAAATTCCGTAAAAATGAGTCCATTCACAGAAAATGTAAATAATTCGATTAATTCCGCGGTAAAGGTTATTAATTCCGGAAATATGAGTCTTTTACGGAAAAAAGATGGAATATAAAAAACGGATTGACTTTTTTACAGGGATGACACACCTTCAAAGGTTTTAATGTAGTAAAAATTTTCCTATTATTAAAGTTGAACAGTAATAAATCAAATTGTATTAAGAATCTTTAGTGAATTTTTCCTTACTATTAACAATAGTACTTTTCTCATCAAAAAATTGAAAATTTCAGCAAAGAATAAACCTAAATGTAAATTAAGTAAGTTGACCATAATTTCTTGCTATTTATTATGTTTCAATAACAATGAAAGACCATAATATTGTGCATAGTCAATACAGCTTTTAATTTTAATAGAATACTGACCAAATATAAAGCATCAATATAATTATAAAGAAATCTACTTTCAAATATTTTATGTATTTAGGTCTTACTATTTTATTCAAGATTCTTTATTATCATAAAATGACCTAATTCATTTTATGTCATTCTTAGACCCTATAAAAATATTTTGGAAAAACTCCGGTTTTCTCCGAAGAAACTCAGACACGTGATCATTTTCTAAAACATTTTTATAGAGAGACAATGTCGGTTAACCAATATCTTAAATCTCAAGAATCCAAATTTAGAAATATAACTTGGGTTTTATAGAAAAAATAATCTATTTGTTTTTTGACTATTTCTATTTGTACACTAGTGTGCGAAACACGGATCACGTGTTTATCATACTTCCGGTGATCTACATAAAAATATCCTTTTATGGAATTTTGTGTAACGAATTTTCATTTTTACTGAGAATCAAAATTGCCTTTTTTGGTTGTGTAACGTTACTCCAGTATCCAAAAATGGAAATTCAGGTAAATTTTGGCTGGAATTATAAATTTGGCCGAAATTATAGGGCGCGACATATAATATGAGGTTTTTCTTACTGAAAAAATTCTAAGTCCCTAGAATAAATAGTAAAAATGGAAAACTAGAAGGGTGTGACATGGGTGACAAATTAAAGTCACGTGACCCGTGTTTCGCACACTAGTGTATTTTAAGAAATTTTCTTGTTTTTTTTTTTTTGGAATATTCATAAATATGATATATGACTGATACAAAATGTTGCAAAATAATAATAAACAATATGCAACTATTTTAGTTATCGAAAAAATCAAACTTAAGTTGAAACTTATTTTGCATTTAATAATCCCTTAGGATACTGTAGTGTAAATAAAAAAAAAATCAATTATAAATATTATATTTTAAATAATTCCTTAACAATGTAGATTATAACGTTTGGGTTTATTGTTTATCCGATATGTTTATGGATTAACAATACGCATATCTTTTGGACCAGTACAAAAGATGTACAATTTTAATTAATTTGTACTACATTACGATATTCTTTTTACCACATTATTTTAAACGATGTCTTCAAAATTTTTGGCAGAATTATCTAATGATTATGAAAAACTTTTTGAAACAGAATTAGGATATGATGTTATCATTTATGCTGGAGATGAGTCAAACGTTAAAGAAATTCATGCTCATTCAAATATTTTGTGTATCAGGTCTCAATATTTTCGTTCCGCATTTTCTAATGAATGGGCTGAGAAAAGAGACGGAAAATTTATTTTAAGAAAACCAAATATTTCGCCTTACTTATTTAATATCATTCTCAGGTAATTACCATATTATTTTTCCTTAACATTTATTACTTAATATTATATTAATTAATAATAATTAATTATCTTTAACGTTAGATTTATTTATTGTGGAAATATTGAATTAAAGAATTTACAAGGTCCAGAAGTATTGAAACTTTTAATAGCAGTTGATGAACTTAATATTCAACAATTGATTACTTATATTCAAGAATATTTGATTGAACATCAAACCGAATTTTTGTATCAAAATCCAACTGGTATTCTTGAAACTGTTTATCAACATGAAACATTTACGGATTTATGGGAATTTTGTCTTGAAAAAATTTGCGAAGAACCTAAAATTTTATTCTATTCAGATAAATTTACTAATTTAAAGGCTTCATTATTGGAATTATTGATTAAACGGGATGATTTAAATATGGAAGAAATTGAGATTTGGGAAGGTTTATTAAAATGGTGTTTTTTTCAACAAAACGTGATAAATGATCCAACGAAATGGAGTAAAGACGATATTGCAAATATTGAGAAGCCATTACATAGGTTTATTCATCTAATCAGATTTTATGATATTAAGCCTGCAGATTTCTTTTATAAAGTTTATTGTTATAAAGAAATTTTACCTCAAGATTTAATTCATAATCTTTTAGAATTTCATATAGTTCCTAATACGAAAATTAAAACTAATGTAGCATCCTCAAGAAAGCCAAACTTAAAATTTAAACTTGATTCAACCTTAATTGAATCAAAACACATTCCTCTATTTTCTTCATGGATTGATAAAAAAGGTTCATCACATTATAATACTAATAAAATTCCTTATGAATTTAAATTATTATATCGTTCAGATAGAGATGGATTTAATGCTACATCATTTCATAGAAATTGTGACAGTAAAGGAGCTACTATTTGGATAGCAAAAATTAAAGGTACAACACAATTAATTGGAGGCTATAATCCTCTTGACTGGGGTGGAGATTGTGGTTGGAAAGGCACTACAAATAGTTTTTTATTTCATATTATGGATGAAAAAAATGTTTCTAGCGCAAAAGTAAGTTATGTTAACAATAACAATGCAAGATATGCTATTTATTGCAATAGTGATCGAGGACCGCATATGGGTAATTTTTATTGTGATGGTATCAATCATTGGATTGTTTATGAAAATTCTGATGTTAATTTGACTTATCCTAATATAAGCATTCCAGCAAGTTTCACGGTGGAGAATTATGAAGTATTTCAAGTAATTAAGAAATAGTTAATGCATAAAATAATGCAAACATGCATATTAGGAAATGTTTATTTAGTATAAATCAATTCCCAGGTTATTAAATGCTAAATATATTGTTATTACCCTAGATAAAAGACCTAAGAATTTTGTTAACATGATACTAAGATTGCAAGAATATCTGATGTTGCAATAAAATACGGATTTTTATTCAAATGAACTTGTATTTATTTTAATTTCTCATCAAATGACAGAATTTTAAATCTTTATAATCAACTGACTAATAAACAGTAAGTAAATTTTGAAAAAAAATTGTAAAAACGCAGAGTTTATTATAAATTTACAATTTAAAAAGTAGACCTTTGTTGACACCAATTAATAGAAAAGATTTAAATATGAAATGATATGGAATATTCATTTCATAATAATCAATAAAATAGGTTTCAAAATTGAAAGATGATTACTAGCACATGAGTTTATTTAATTTTAAACATTTAAATATGCACGTCTCTTTTATAAGGAAATATAATTCAGCGTAATTAAATAAATCCATATTGCTTTCCTACTTCATGGATTGGAAGAGAATCTTTAATATAATAAATTATCTTATAATTTTGGATTATATACTATTTCATGCAAAGGGGGATGCTTGCTTTCATACTATTTAGTTAAATTATTCATAAATTTTTATAGTTTCATATGATGTTTCACTATACATTTAGCACCGGTTTATTGTATACCCGACCCGATATCCAAATGTCTATAAATGCCGTAACTTAGTTAGTAAATTTATTAATTGTGGGCGTAGTATTATATTTAGAATTAGCGTATAAATTTTAGTAGTTTAAAATTGTATGAGAAATGACGTAAAACTAGAGATCAAGTGATTTGTGTGAATAAGTTATATTTAGAATTGAAAAAGGGAACTAAGATCGAGAACTTGATATAATAAGAAAGGGTTTTGAAGATCAAAAAGAGAAAATTTTACGAAGTTTCTGATTTTGAGGTTTTGAAAATAATATTTTGATTTGAAATATGGTTTTGAGAAAAAGGTTTGTTAGGACTAAAAATTGTAATTGTGAAAATTGAAATTGTTATAGAAATTGTTTCTTTTAGAACATTTATCATATCCAGTAAATAGTTTTTGTATAAATTTATCCCAAACGGGCTCATTGGCTCAAAATTAGCTCAAATTTATGCAAAAAATAATCCAAATTTAAGCCAATCTAGAGCCAATTATATATGGATGAGCCCATTTGGTACAAATTTATACAAAAACTATTTACTGGGATACTAAGATCTTTTAATATAAAAGGGGTAATATTCAACTTAGTGAAAAAGGATACAAATTTTAGAAGTTTTAATTTGACCAAGCATATTATTGTATTTATTTATATTATTTTATTAATAAAGAAATATTTTGTTAAGACTAAGGTAGCAACGTGATTATCACGGGCTTAGGTCTTACACTATCAATGGATTGGCAATATGCATGACTTTTCTTAATAAAATTGTATTACATTGCAAACAATTTTTTTTTTCTCCCAAACATTTTATAACAATGTCTTCAAAATTTTTGGCAGAATTATCAAGTGATTATGAAAAGCTTTTTGAAACTGAATTAGGATACGATGTTATTATTTATGCAGGAGATGAACCAAATATTAAAGAGATTCATGCTCATTCAAACATTTTATGTATCAGGTCTCAATATTTTCGTTCCGCATTTTCTAATGAATGGGCTGAGAAAAGAGACGGAAAATTTATTTTAAGAAAACCAAATATTTCGCCTCACTTATTTAATATCATTCTCAGGTAATTTATCATGCAATAAAAAAAATTTTTTTTTTGACATTTAATTAATATTTAATAATTGTCCTTAACGTTAGATTTATTTATTGTGGAAATATTGAATTAAAGAATTTACAAGGTCCGGAAGTATTGAAACTTTTAATAGCAGTGGATGAACTTAATATTCAACAATTGATTACTTATATTCAAGAATATTTGATTAAACATCAAACTGAATTTTTGCATCAAAATCCAACTGGTATTCTTGAACCTGTTTATCGACACGAAACATTTACGGATTTATGTGATTTTTATCTTGAAAAAATTTGTGAAGAACCCAAAATTTTATTTGATTCAGATAAATTTATTGATTTAAAGGCTCCATTATTAGAAATGTTGATTAAACGGGATGATTTAAATATGGAAGAAATTGAGATTTGGGAAGGTTTATTAAAATGGTGTTTTTCTCAACAAAACGTGATAAATGACCCAACGAAATGGAGTAGAGATGATATTACAAATATTGAGAAGTCATTACATAGGTCTATTCCTCTAATTAGATTTTATGATATTAACCCTTAAGATTTCTTTTATAAAGTTTATTGTTATAAAGAAATCTTGCCTCAAGATTTAATTCATAATCTTTTAGAATTTCATATAGTTCCTGATATGAAACCTAAAACTAATGTAATGTCTTCAAGAAGACCAAAACTTGATTCAACCTTGATTGAATCAAGACACATTTCCCTATTTTCTTCATGGATTGATAAAAAAGGTTCATCACATTATAATAATAAAATTCCTTATGAATTTAAATTATTATATCGTTCAGATAGAGATGGATTTAATGCCGCATCATTCCATAGAAATTGTGACAATAAAGGAGCTACTATTTGGGTAGCAAAAATTAAAGGTACAGCACAATTAATTGGAGGCTATAATCCGCTTGACTGGGGTGGAGATTGTTGGAAAAGCATTATAGATAGTTTTTTATTTCATATTACAGATGAAAAAAATATTTCTACTGCAAAATTAGGTTATGTTAATAATAGCAATGCAACTTATGCTATTCGTTGCCGTAGTGATAAAGGACCACATATGGGTAATTTTTATTGTGACGGCACTAATAGTTGAATTGTTTTATAACCATGAAAATGTTAATTTTGCTTATCCTAAAATAGGCATTCCAGAAAGGTTCATGGTAGAGAATTATGAAGTATTTCAAGTAATTAAAAAATAATAATTTATGCATTAATAATGTAAAGAGGTATATGAATCATTATCCAGTTCATTAATCGTTGAATATAAGTTTATTGTTTTATTATCCTAGACAAAAGATCTAAAAATTTTAATTTTAATATTATACAAAAGTTGAAAAGGTATCAGGTATTGCAATCTTTATCCAATTATGTTTATTAAAATTTGTATCATTTGTTTTAATTTCTCATCAAATTAATAAACCATTAAGTAAATTTTTTTAAAAAAAACGCAGAACTATTAACTCTAATAAATTTACAATATAAAAACCACTGCTGATGCTAATTATCAGAAAAAGATTTGAATTTGAAATTGATATGAAATGTTTCATTCATAATAAGATTTCAAAAATTGAAAGATGATTAGCAAATTTATTTCTTAATTTAATTTTAAACATTTAAACATGCACGTCTCTTTTATAAGGATTTAGCGTTAATTAAATAAATCCATATTGCTTTTCTACTTCATGGATTGATAAAGAGAATCTTTAATATAATAAATTCTTTTATAATTTTAGATTATAATATCATACTATCTCATGCAAATAGGGATGCTTAATTTCATACTATTAGTTTATTTAAAATTATTCATAAATTTTTATAGTTTCATATAATGCAGATTATAATTTGTTTCACTATACATTTAGCACCGGTTTATTGTATACCCGATACCCGAATATCTATGGATTGGCAATATGCATGGCTTTATTGATATAAATATAATTAAATTGTATTACATTGCAAACAATTTTTTTTTTTTCATCCTAAATATTTTAAAACGATGTCTTCAAAATTTTGGGCAGAATTATCAAGTGATTATGAAAAGCTTTTTGAAACTGAATTAGGATACGATGTTATTATTTATGCAGGGGATGAACTAAATATTAAAGAGATACATGCTCATTCAAGCATTTTATGTATCAGGTCTCAATATTTTCGATCTGCATTTTCTAATGAATGGGCTGAGAAAAAGGACGGAAAATTTATTTTAAGAAAACCAAATATTTCTCCTCATTTATTTAATATCATTCTCAGGTAATTATATAAAACATTAAAAATGTAATATTCCTTTGCATTTATTTAATATTAAATTTATTTATAATATTTTACTATTAGATTTATTTATTGTGGAAATATTGAATTGAAAAATTTACAAGGTCCTGAAGTATTAAAACTTTTGATAGCAGTTGATGAACTTAATATTCAACAATTGATTACTTATATTCAAGAATATTTAATTGAACATCAAACTGAATTTTTGTATCAAAATCCAACTGGTATTCTTGAAACTGTTTATCAACATGAAACATTTACGGATTTATGGGATTTTTGTCTTGAAAAAATCTGTGAAGAACCTAAAATTTTATTTAATTCAGATAAATTTATTGATTTAAAAGCTCCATTATTGGAAATGTTGATTAAACGGGATGATTTAAATATGGAAGAAATTAAGATTTGGGAAGGTTTATTAAAATGGTGTTTTTATCAACAAAACGTGATAAATGATCCAACGAAATGGAGTAAAGAAGATATTATAAAAATTGAAAGGTCATTACAAAGGTTTATCCCTTTGATTAGATTTTATGATATTAACCCTGCAGATTTCTTTTATAAAGTTTATTGTTATAAAGAAATCTTGCCTCAAGATTTAATTCATAAACTTTTAGAATTTCATATAGTTCCTGATATGAAACCTAAAACTAATGTAATGTCTTCAAGAAGACCAAAACTTGATTCAACCTTGATTGAATCAAATCATATTCCACTATTTGCTTCATGGATTGATAGAAAAGATTCTTCCTATGATAAATATGATAACCCTTATGAATTTAAATTATTATATAATTCTGATAGGGATGGATTTAATGCTTCATCATTTCATAGAAATTGTGATAATAAAGGAGCTACTATTTGGATAGCAAAAATTCAAGGTACAAAACAATTAGTTGGAGGTTATAATCCACTTGATTGGTGTGGAAGTAATATTTGGAAAAACACTACAGATAGTTTTCTATTTTATCTTAAAGATGAAAAAGATATTTCTAATGCAAAATTAAGTTATGTTAATAATGCAAATTATGCTATTTATTGCCATGATACTCAAGGACCGCATATGGGCGACTTTCTCTGTAGTGGAGCTAATAATTGGTATTTTTATAGTATTAATGTTGGTATAATCTATCCTAAGATAGATATTCCAGAAAACTTTATGGTTGAGAATTATGAAGTATTCCAAGTAATTAAAAAATAGTTAAACCGTTATATATTTATCCTTTTAGGGGGTCTTTATAATATGAATAGAATATGATTTATAAATTTATAAAAAGGTTTATTATGAATTAACGCAAATACTGATTTTCACTATTTCTAAGTTTATCTTTATTATCGGATAAGTTTTTAATTTAAATTATAATTAGTATAATTTTTTTATATGAAATACTATACGTTATTTTACAAGGGTTATAACTACAGTATATGGATATTTAGTATAATAATAATAAGAAAATTGGTTACTTGATTTCATGTCTTAAGCAACAAAAAATCTTTATTCAAATGAGTTTAATCTTTTCTTTTGCATCAAATTAAATGGAAAAAAAAATATTAAATCTTAAAAATCAACAATAAAATTAACGTCAACTGAACCTATTAGCTGTACTATTACCTTTTATATTTATTTTTATAATTTCTAATTATTATGTACTAAATCGTTAAATCTTTATGACAGAAATAAATAGATATCATTTGAATAGGTTTATTGCACATATCGTCCAATTTTATGGCAAAACACCCTAATAAAGTTGTTTTAATCTACTATGTCATACAAGCCATATGTGAATTTATGGTGCAGATATATTTAAGAAAGTACCATGTAATGAAAGTTCTGTAGTTACATATTAATTACTATTAATATATGAATGAAATTGTATTGGATTCACTTTAAAATGATTGAAGTTTAATAGTTATCATTTTATCATTATATATATATATATATATACCATTAAAAAATACCAGAATTTTTTGAGTTGATATAAAATATTGATCAATCAGCATAAAAAAAAAACATCATAACATGGCTTTATTATTAACTAATGTAGTCTATTCCTAATTTTTTATTGAATAAATCATAGACTTTATTTATTAAATATATTGAGCATTTTCTTGGACGTAACGTTCTATAACACGAGACTCAAATGTTACAGTATGTTTTTCTGGATGATGTGCAAATACATTAGCCTCCAAAACTTCGTCAGCTTCATCAGGATTATTAAAGAATTTCCTATATGTCAAGTAGTCAAGCATTTTATTATTATATAATAAAGCCTCGATTACATTCTTTCCTGCTTTATGATATACCTGATTTTTATTTAATTTTGCATTACAAAATTTACGAAAAACTCGATTTAATTTATGTTGCTTAATATCTGCAGAAAAAAAAAAAAAAAAAAGAGTTAATAAGAAATAGTAATTTATAAATTTATTTAATATAAATTATTATTAAATTTACCTTCAAAAGATGCATTAAATTTATCTGCTACATTACTCAAATCCCTAATATTACCACCAACTAATTCATATAATTTTTCTGCTTCTGTAGTATCAATCCTGCCTTCTTTTATGGTTTTAATCCCGCGCTTATTAACTAAATAATTCATTGATTCTTCTTTACTAAGTTCACCAATTTCCATTACTAGTTTTTTTGCATGTGGCCAAATATGTTTATTTGCTAAAAAAAGTAAAAATATTAATTTTTCTATAAATTTGCCTGTAATAAAGAAATTGAATTAAAAAAACTTTATAGACACTTACAATACATTTTGTTAAAAGTACTATTTTTACCGCTAACAAATACCGTAATATATTTTTTGTCATCAGCGCTTTTCTTAGCATCATTCTGAAGTAAATCAAGGATTTTTGAATGCTTTGCAACTAAGTGATCCACATTATCGTAAATAATGACTGGAGGTTTGCCATGTTTCCTTTTGTACACTTCAGCACCATATTTAATGGCTTCTAAATATTGTTTTAATTCTGGTTCTTTAGATCCTTCTACGAAAAGAAAAAAATAAGGATCAAAATTATATTTTATTAAATAATGAATAATAAAAATTTTAATACTAGATTTACCTAAGAATGATCGTGCTATTCGGTTTGTAAAAGTAAATTTATTAGGTGACATATTAAGAGCTTTTGCAAAAGCTTCATTTAAATCATAAACACTAGCAGGAATTTCAACATATATAACACCTTGCCCAACTTCTTTTGATGCAGTTTTAACTAAAGTTGATTTACCAATTCCATTTATACCATAAATGATATGATAAAAAGATTGATCTTCATGAGGGTTAAAAATATTTTTAAGTTGATCAATCATCTCAGATCGAGATAAATATTTTGAATGTGAAATCTCTACTTTAGGTTGATTACCATTTTCAAAAGTCTTAATAATGTGATATTTAGTACATTTATTTTGACAAAAGGTATAAATAATATCTACCAACATAAGACTACTGAAAAAAGTTATAAAGGGGTATGCGGTAAAAATCTATTAATAAAATAATAAAAAAATGTATTTAATAATTTAACTAAAAATATATATATAAAAAGACAGAAATATGCTCATACTGGATTAATCCCCTCCTGAAGAGAAGATGAAGAAGTAGAAACAGACTTTGTAAATGATTTTAATTGTGATAAACGAAGAAAATGAGAATTGGATTTTCCTAAGGCAATTTTTGGTGGTTGAAGAAATGAGATTTGACGAGATGGTAGAATATTTCTATGAAAATAATGAGCTCTAAAAAAAGACATTTTTATTTATTAAGTAAATTGAGCAATAATTTGATAAAGAAAAGGAATTAAGACATTCTAAATTAAAGATACATCATATAACGATCTTATACAATACGTTATTGGAATTTTTTTTTTTATCTAATAATAGAATTTATTTATTATTATGTTATTATGTCCAAACAGATTAATAATTATTTCTATAAAGTAATGTAATGACATTATTTTTGTCAATTGTCGGTTACGCCAATTTTTACCGATAATTTTAACCATAATACATATAGATTGTTCAAAAATAATTGGGTAATTTTAGATAAACATTATTGCCACAAGCTATACCCAGTATGATATAATTATATATGTATATAAATAAATATATATACCATTTTAATTTTTCATACACGTGACTGACTGTAACTTATGATACCTTTACCTTTTTATTTGTATTTATATTTCTTGATTAGTATATATATAAAAAGAAAATTATAACCATGATTAACTGAAGGTTTAACTCTTAACTATCCATAAGACTTTATATTAAAAAGGAATAAATTTAGGATCAATAGTTTAATGTTATCAACAATTATAAACTGCATTTTAGTCATTATCTTAATATAGTTGAAAGATAAATGCATTTTTAGGTATAATATAGAAAACTTTGCGTATTTTATGAAAATATTGTATGATAGAAGAAATGGAAAAGGCAAAATTCCTAAGTAAAAATATTCAATATTGTGGATGAAATAAAATTGCTAAAGTTATGACTAATTTTTTGTAAGATAAATGATTTTCCAATATAATTTTTTTTTTATCTCATCATCTCATAGTATATTAATTCAACAACGGATTTATTTGGATTATTTCATTAACAATTGGTTTCATAAGTTCAAGTCAATAAATGACTTATAACATATTAAATGTAACGAGTTTTATATATAACCAGCCATGGAAAATATATTTTTGTCTTAATACACAATACGAAATTTCTTAATAAAATTTCGAGTTATAATGCATTAAATTCAATAAACTGAAATTTAATTTCATGATCAACGTACAGTACTATGTGAATTTATTTAATTATTGCATTGTACTTTATAATTTTACAAATAAAAAAAAAAATTTGATTGGATATTTATTATGAAACCGCTTTTCAAATTTTCTGATCATAATAGTTTGAGTAATATATGTGGTTAATTACTAAAGTACTTTTGATATCTTACTCCTAACAGCCGTGAAAAAAAAAATACGGTTCGATCAATTAACAATAAAAATTTCTTAGAATATTATATCAAACTTTATTATGCTTAATTTACCGAAAATTTTATAATAGCGAATATAATAATATAAGCATTCATCAATCTTTGATATATAATTCTATAAAATTGGACACTTTATTTTATTTATTTTTCTTTGAGTTATTTCTTGGCTTTCACATATTTGATTGATACAATACAAAGGACTAGTATTTTAGAAAAGTTTATGTTAACAAAAAAATCATGTAAAGTATTTTAATGTAAAATATAAATTTATGATCATACATTTCATTATTAAAGTATATAAAAAATTTTAATTTTGTTAATAACTAATAAGGATATGAATACATACTGTAGTCTAATAATAATAATCTTCATCTTCAAAATTCGTAGCTTTAAATTTCTTAATAACGCCTAATTTAATATATTTATTAATTATTTCAATATTTTCATCAGAATCTAAACTAATTCCGTCATATTTAATAACTACTAATGAAAATGATTTTTGCGGTTCACGATCTGTCCATTTCATAAAAGCAGACTCTAATTCTTCTGGTACCAATTTAAATCGTTCTGTAAATTCATGAAATAATATCAATTCGTAAGTATTTTGTGAATATTTCGCAAATGCTTCCAATGCTTCTTTTATACTCAAGAATTCCCATCCGCACCAAATTTTAATACTTTCTAAATTTTTGCAACTATGAAAAATTATTTTTAATGTTTCCAATTTCTTAATTCCAACAGAAATTTTTTTAAGATTTGGACAGAACTTAGCAATAGCTAAATTTAATGAATTATCATCACATCCTTTCGTCTCACTTATATAAATTTCTTTTAAATTTTTCCCATTGTTTTCTAAGAATTTTATTAGTAACCCATTTTTTGGATATGCATCTGGAATTGTTAAAACTTGTAAATGTGGAAAATTAACATATTGTAACTTTTCAAAATCAACAAAATATTCATCACAATCAAATGATAATTTAAGCTCTTGTAAATTTGATAAATTGGCGATAAGTGATAATGAAAAATGATTATCTCCATAAACATCCAATTTAATTAAAGTATTAGGAATTTTTGACATTAATGATGAAAAAATCGATAATCCATCAACTGTCAGATCATAACAAAGCCTTATAATAAACCATTTCAAATTTCTCTGAACAGAAATTAAATCTGCTATTCCACTCGAAATAATTCTTTCAAAACCTATAGTAAGTGTTTGTATATTATAACATGTTTGAGATAGTTGATGAAATAATTCGGTAGAATTATCTGAATCACAGCATAATTCTGTGAGATTTTTTAAACAATCTTTTGCTCCAATAAGATATACTGGGTTAAAAGTCATATTTGGATATGAATAAAAAGTTAAGCTTCTTAAAGAAGGGATTTCTTTCATGAACATTTGAAATATTTCCTGCGCCACTATAAGTGTACAATTTTTAAGACTTTGTGGTGAAATAATTTGTTGATTTACAAGAAGCCTTTCAATTTTGTAACGAGCTCGATTAACCGATAGAACTTTACAAAATGATGCATAATTGAAAGTGGGAGTTTTTAAAGTTGGAGTTGAAATAATAATTCCATTATTATATAAAATTTCTTTTGACTCATTTGGAAGGCAAGCAATTAAAGTACTAAAGTTCGAAATGCTATAATTCCAAATATTTCTCCAAAGGATTCTCACAGAAACATCACACCAATAACGATTAACTAATAAGCATGAATGTAAAGTAAATCTGTCATCTTCTATATGTTCAAAAATCTCGTTCAAGCAATCATCAGGAAGCTGAAACATTGTTTTTAAATATAATGAAAGAGTTTTAAAATTTTTAATTTAAAACGAAAATGTCATTGTGTCAGCTGTGTTACAAACATAAAGGTCATGCGGTTCATAATTATCATTTGATGATTGATTAATAAGCATGATATGAATCATCTGCAGTGTAACGTTTGAACTTACCTAGTGAATCTATTAATTGTGGAGCGCAGTATTATATTTAGTTTAAATGTAAGTATTTTTATTTACTGCGGTCCGGAATAATCTTAAACTATCAACAAATGAGGTTCATAAGGGGATTAAGGTGGTCCGCGATGACGTTAAACTAGTGGCAATTTATTGGTTATGCTGTTTTATTATTTTTTGGGGTTATACGGGATCATTAATGGTAATCATGACCGATGGGAAGTAGTTGTCATTTACTATCCTATATTTCATAGAAGGATTCAAGGTTCGATATTTTATTTTAGAAACTATTATTCTGATTGGTATTTTAATGGAAGTCTTTATTTAGAATTTAGTATAACATCAGAAAGTATAAATATATCTTAAATTTTTTAGTCTCTGGATAACGATAAGAAATTAATTAGATTTTTGCCCAGTGCATTTAATTAGTCGATTCTTTTAACCTTTTTCTTATGATGAAAAAGAGCAAACTTAATTATTACAATTAAGGGTTTTATTGGGTTATGAATAAGGGTGAACTATTGTAGTTTATTTTTAGGGTTTAGTTTGATTCACAGATAGAATTAGTAGGGTTATGGTTTAATATTTAGTTATATCATGAAGCTCGGGATATATTAATATTTTATTTTATTTATTAAAGGTTTATTTTGTGGTATTATGGTGGGAAACATCCTTTTGGATGGGCCATCGTGATACAAGCATACATCAAATCTTTGATACAATATAATCTGGTTACTATAAGTGAACAATTTTCAACGCGCCCTTTCTGTAGTCTAATTTTTTGACGATTTGAATTTTATTTGGGACCTTATGGATGACAAACGAAGGGTAGGTTTATGTTTAATCGTTGGATTTTGTGGACGTTAAAGTAGGGAAGAAGCTTCGAAAAATCTTGCCATATAGGGACGTTTAAAGTACCGGAGGAGCTCTCACCGTCAAAATTTCGCCATAATGTGTAAAGTAGTTTATAATAGGTATAGATTTAGCATTATAGTGAACGAGTATTTGTTTTGTAGATTTAGAGATGCGTTGTAATAGGATAGGTAGTTTTTATTTTTATTTTTGAACATACATACAGTACATGTGCATTTTAATGGTAGGTAATGGTACCACAACTTCATCGGAT
The DNA here is from genome assembly GCF_026210795.1 of Rhizophagus irregularis. Lineage (NCBI taxonomy): Eukaryota > Fungi > Glomeromycota > Glomeromycetes > Glomerales > Glomeraceae > Rhizophagus > Rhizophagus irregularis. Next base: position 1,937,801 of record NC_089441.1, on the reverse strand, counting down.
GGGATGAAGGTTTTGGTATGGAGGGAGGTATTAGGCTTTTTGATTGATACTAAACTGTAGATCTGTTTTTTGATGTTTGTATGTTCTTTATCATATAAATAAAAGAACGGTTCGTTTTACCAAAAAAAAAATAAAAATAAAAATAAAAAAAAATAAAGAGAACAATTTTTATTTTTTTATTAACGTTAAATTTATTCATTAATTTAATTTAAAATTTTAAACGAAAGAAATTTTTAATAAATAATATAACATTATTTTTTTTTAATTTAAAAATCAGTCGCCAAATTAGTTAAAACAATGATGTATTATCAATGTAATATAATTTATCATATTTAAAATTCGTAATATTATTTCGTTATAATATGGAAGAGCTGTCATAATCAATTTTCTAAGTCCAATTCATAATAAATCCCTTCTTCTAGAGCGAAGCGTAAGATTTTTTCCTATTATGAGCTAATGTGAAAATAATTATTATCATGCGAAATTTCATTTCATATTAAAATTCATAGCAAGGTCTAGAAATCGCCATTCAGATATCATTATTTTCGCCTCAGACTTTCCTAAACTATTGAAATAAAAAATTATTTCTGCAGTTCGAACAATTAAATCAGAATTTCTGAATTTCTACAAGAGATATTTTAAATAACTTAGTCATGGAGTAAGATTATGATTTATATCTAGTTTACCATTACATGCGTACAGCATTGGAAATTTTCATATACTGTATTTAACCATATGTTAAACTTTATTAATAATTACATGTACATACATTTATAAATGAACTTTTTAATTTTATTAATAAGAAATACAAGAACAGTACATAGTCTAAATATTAAGAAATGATATCACATTCTTCATCATTGAAATCTGTAACCTTGAATTTCTTAACAATGCCTAATTTAATATATTTATTAATTATTTCAATATTTTTATCATTTGTATTTAAACTATATATATTATAATTAACAACAACCAATGAAAGTGATTTTTGTGGTTTACGATCTGTCCATTTTATAAAAAATGACTCTAATTCTTCCGGATGCAAAGGCGATTCAAATAGTTCTTTAGATTGATAATATAATATCAATTCATAAGTATTTTGTGAGTAATTCGCAAACGCTTCTAATGCTTCTTTTTCAGTCAAGAAGTATTTCCCACCACACCAAATTTTAATACTTTCTAAATCCTTGCAATTATTAAAAATTATTTTTAATGTTTCCAATTCATAATAATAAATTCCAACAGAAATTTTTTTAAGATTTGGACAGAACTTAGCAATAGCTAAATTTAATGAATTATCACAATTAAATTTATTCTCACCTATATAAATTTCTTTTAAATTTTTCCCATTGTTTTCTAAGAATTTTATTAATAACCCATTTATTGGATATTTTTCTGGAATTTTTAAAATTTGTAATTGTGGAAAAATAGTATATTGTAACTTTTCAAAATTAACAAAATATTTATTATTATCAAATGATAATTTAAGTTTTTGTAAATTTGATAAATTGGCAATAAATGGTAATGAAAAATAATTATTTCTTCCATAAACATTTAATTTAATTAAAGTATTAGGAATTTTTGACATTAATGATGAAAAAATTATATTTGTCTGTTCATCAACTCTCAGACCATGACATAGCATTATATCAAAACTTTTCAAATTTCTCTGAACAGAAATTAAATCTGCTATTCCATCTGTGATAGTTCTTTCAAATCCTATAGTAAGAGATTGTATATTATAACATGTTTGAGATAGTTGATAAAATATTTCGGTGGAAATATCTGAACTACAGCATAATTCTGTGAGATTTTTTAAACAATCTTTTGCTCCAATAAAATATATGTTAAAAGTCATGTCTGGATATGAGTAAAAAGATAAACTTCTTAAAGAAGAGATTTCTTTCATAAACATTTGAAAAATTTCCTGCGCCACTACAGGTGTATAGTTTTTAAGACTTTGTGGTGAAATATTTTGTTGATTTTCAAGAAGCTTTTCAATTTTGTAATAAACTCTATTAACTGATAAAACTTTGCAAAATGATGCGTAATTAAAAGTGGGAGTTTTTAAAGTTGGGGTTGAAATAAAAATTCCATTATTATATAAAATTTCTTTTGATGTGATTGGAAGGCAAGCAATTAAAGTACTGAAATTCGAAGTATTATAATTCCGAACATTCCTCCAAAAAATTCTCACAGAAACACCACACCAATAACGATTAACTAACATGCATGAATGTAAAGTAAATTTTTCATTCTCTAAATGTTCAAAAATCTCGTTCAAGCAATCAGCGGGAAGTTGAAACATTGTTTTAAAAATACAATAATAAGGGTTTTAAAATTAAAATTTTAATTTAAATACAATAATAAGGGTTTTAAAATTAAAATTTTAATTTTATAGGGAAGTTCGTTATTTATAATTGCGCTGATCGTGTTACAAACATAAAGGTCACCCCCGAAAAATACATAAAAAGGTCCCCTATTTTATAGGGTCATTTCTGTAAAACTCCGTAACTTTTCATGAAAATCTTGCCTTGTTTAGATAGTGCCGGCCTAAATTTTATGTCCTTTTTGATGCCGACCGGCATTATCATAATTCCGGCCCTGAAACGTTGCTTATTTTAGGCCAAAATCTTGCCGATCATCTATATGTATTTTTCGGGGCTAAAATTATCTACAAGCACGTGATACAGGATATAACGTGATTAATCGATTTTTGATCTACGACCATGTGTTTTTGTAAACGCAAAATTTACATTGATAATTTAAGTCAAATTTGATGATCACTTACGTAACGTGTTAAACCAATTAATCCGCAAAAATTCGCAATAAAAAGGAAACGTGTTAACGCGTTTATGATTACAAATCAATTTCTTCATTTCTTTACGCGATTTCTTCGTATCTTTTTACAAAAAATGCAACAACAATTATATTTACCAGTTATAAACAGTCTTGAAAATTTATTCAAGTCAAAAAAAGATTATGATGTCATTATACAAGCTGGTGAAGATAATGATCAAAAAGAAATTTTTGCTCATTCAAACATTCTTCGTTATCAATCAGATTATTTTGATACGGCTTTTTCTGATAACAGGGTTAAAAGAAAAGATGGAAAATACTTTTTTGAGAAACCAAATATTTCGCCTTATATTTTTGAAATTATTATAAGGTATTAAAAAAAATTACTTTATATAAATTTTATATATTGATGAACCTAAAACTTATTATATTTAATAATTTAAATCGATATTTCAGACATTTATATTGTGGACAATTGAATTTAAACGTCATGAATGGACCGGATATATTAAAATTATTGGTCGCTACAGAAGAACTTGGGTTGGATAGAGTACTCTCTGAATATATACAAGAATTTTTGATCGAAGATCAGAATAAATTCTCACAAGATGATTGCATTGAACTTCTTAAAATTGTTTTTCAACATGGGACTTTTACTATATTGGAAGATTATTGTTTAAAAACGATTTGTCAAGTACCAGCTATTTTATTCGGAACTGATAAAATATTGTCACTACCCGCACAAATATTGGAATTATTGCTCAAACGAGACGATCTTGCGCTAGATGAAATTGAACTATGGAATAATTTGGTTAGGTGGGCTCACGCACAACAACCTACTGTTAATAAAGACCCTTCTAAATGGACTAAGGATGAATTAATTTTGATGGAGAAGATGCTATTGAACTTTATCCCTTTAATTAGGTTCCATAATATATCTTCTGAGGAATATTACAACAAAATATTACCGTATGATGATTTGTTACCAAAAAAGCTAAGAAACGAGATCTTAAAGTCTTACTTGGTCACAAATGTAGAACAGATAGGATTGTTACCATCAAGATTCTCTTTTGACGTTAATGTTAATTCTGTTCTTATAAACGCAACACATTTATCATTATTTACGGGATGGATAGACAAAGATGACGAAGCATTACAAATTATTCCTTACAAATTTAATCTTATCTTTCGTGCTAGTAGAGATGGTTATAAAGCCTCAGTATTTCATGAAAAATGTAATAACGAAGGATCAATTATTATACTCGGTAAAATTAGAGGGACAAATCAAATAGTCGGTGGATATAAACCATTTTATTGGGAAGGACCTGGTGTCTACAAATATACTCGAGATAGTTTTGTATTTTTCTTTAATGATTATAGATATATTGACACAGGTAAAATTGGAAAATTGATTGATGAAGATCTTACTTTAATTTGTAATGGCAGATGGATGCCAATTTTCGGGAAAGACCTAGCAATGCAACTTAATGGTTACAAATGGACTTCTTCTCCATATGCTTATCCTAATCTCAATATTCCAAATAATTTCGAGATTGATGATTATGAAGTTTTCCAGGTAATTAAAAATAATTAAATTTATTAAATTTAATTATTTATATATGTATATCTGATTTCACAATGCGTATCCCGATCGAGATTTCTGAAAATATAGTATGATTGTTTGTCGATTACCTTAAAGTCGGATTTAAATGAAAAATGGATCGTCATTTCACTTTGGCCTGAAGTTCTATTATGTTGCTAGGAAATTAAAAAATTATTGATTGTAATGACAAATTGTAATAGTTAAAAAATTAGATATTGTTAGGATCTAATAAAATTACCGATAGTAATGACAAACCGTAAGCATGTGATAAGTTCGATCTCTTTGATATAAGATTTTCTTGTATTATAAACTAAGTACTATCGCTATATCGCTAGTAATGTATAGAAAGCTTAGTTTTTTATATTTCATAGTAACAAAAATGAGGTTACGATAACTAAAAAATTAAAAATTTATTGGCCTTAAAACTGACACATTTTTCTTGATAAGTAATTTAATTAAAATCTCTTAGTCTAATATATTCGTGTATTTAGATAATAAAAACTTTTGAGTATTATATCAATACTGTACGTTTTATTTTATTGAATTTAATTATAATAGTAAAAAGTAATTCTACGAATAAAAGTAACGTAACAAGAAAAATAAATTTATTAAATTTAAAATTTCGATCCTTTCCCGCTATCTCTATTTATTATAAATTATAAATACATTTTAATTTTACACGTTAAGATTCTATTAATTTTATTGGAAATATCAACGAACGAACGAAGCAAAAATTTTCGATTCTTCACAGGTAAAAGCAATTGAAATGAATCAGCTTAGTCGGTCTGGAATAATAGAAAATATCTTAACCGTACGAATCAATGGCCTTTCACAATTCCTTCTCAATTATTTAATTGACTTTTCGCAGCCTATAAATCCATAATACAGCTACTTTGTTCTTTACTCCAGTTGATTTTATATTTTGAACTTTTTGTAATTAAAAATAAGCAATTAAGTATTTATTTATTTAAGAAAAATATAAACTTTCATCTCGATCTGTGTCACAATTTCAATTACAACGTTAAAAACTTGTGAAAACTTAGACGAGCTCATCTTAAATTAATGAGAGTGGATTGTGAGTCCCATCCATTGATATTAATCCTGGCGGTAAATTTAGTGTAATGTTGTTGCTCTTTATGAGTGTCAAATAGTGATTTAAGACCAATAAAATTGCTTATTTTTATTTTTTGCTGTTTCATCCCTCTTACTTAATCTTCATAAAATATCGCCGATTATGTGTATTCTCTTTCCATTAGTTAAATTAAAATTCATTTTCTGATAATGTTTTTACTCCAAATAGGATTGGTTCAATTATACATGAACTAGTACGTGTTTGAGATTGGTAGCAATTAAAAGTTATAATAATATAATATATTAATTATGAGTGATCATTTATATAAGTCTAAATTATTAAAATTTTTAGGGATTCCATCTTAATGAGTAATAATTACTTGTATTTTGGAGGTATTTGAGCAATTAACTTGTGATATTTGTGCTTTATAATTAAATTATTGTAAGGTATAAATAAAAATTAATTAAACACTGTATTTTTTGAACAGTTAGAACATATTATTTAAAGTCTCTTGATATTTTTGATATGTTAATAATTTAGGGGAAAATGTGAAGTGAGTAGATGTCAAAGATAATACAAATTAAATTTATATTAATATTTTAAAGAGATAAAATTAAAATAAAGAAAATGAAGAAGAATTGATGATAATATAGATAATATATAAAGAAGAATTGATAATAATAATTATATAGTAATAAATTTTTTAAAGAGTGAAATAGATTAGAGAGATATGAAGGAAGAGAAGGGAGATGTTTGAGAATGAAAAAGAGTGTGGTAATTATGAATTTCAATGAAATAAAAATTAAAACAATTATGTTATTGAGGATATTGGTATTTATGAGAAGATGATAAAAAGAGTATTGACTCTGTTGTAGTTTGTGTTAATTACGGGAACATTTGCAGCCATCTTATGTATATTAATTTATTATTGTAAATGTTTTTTATGATCAAATCTAAGATTTAAAAAAATATCAAATGGACTAGAATGTAAAAGAGTAATGGTAGATGATGAAGTAATGGTAGATATTGAAAGGTTTCAATTGGTTGATGATGGTTATCTATAATATGTAAAATTATAAATTTATGAAATGAAAAATTATGAAATAAGCTGAAAACCATCATGTATTTATTTAAGATTTATGAAAAAAATAATTTTAATGTTAATTTGTGAGGATTATTAGGACTATTATATATGTCATAACAAGATATTTTATTAATTAAAAATTGAAAATTTTATTAAGAATAATATTAGTATAATTTAAGTATAGATAATATGGGAACATTAACGTTCATGAAATTTCTGGTATAGGTCATATGGTTTGGTATTGAATCATTATATTATTAGGAAAGGAAGATGTAAAAGGTGCCATTCCACTGTCTTAAACCCATTATAATGTTTTTAAGAAGTCTGCCAAACTCTAAAGGCATTTATTTATGATTAGAATGCGTGAGCTCTCCTATTTCTTTCCATGTATTTTTGCATAATACATAAGGTTAAAAGGTGAAATAGGGTAAATTTGTTGATGAAATCATATATATATTATATATTTATATATGAAATAGTTTTAGAGTTATAAATATCGTTATAGTTAGAATGTAAATTTTTTAAAAAATTATTTTCATCTGTGTATTTGTTATATAATAATTGTTTTAATTAATTGATAAGGAATAAAAAAAAAGGTTTTCAGCATCTGAGAAAAGAATTTGAAGCGGCTTAAGTATGAAATCTTAGTAAGTAAATACTTTACCAAAAAAAGAGATTGTTTCATTCGTTAATTAAGTATATTATAATTGATGTATTGATTTCCAAATTTATAAAATTTATAGAAAATTACCATACATATGACGATCTCCCCTGACCTATTCTTTTTTCGTATAATTAATTTATTTTTAATAACGGTCACGACTCACGACATTGTCACGGCTGTAATACTTAATTGAATGGCTGAAAAGTATAGAACCAAGTTTTATGAGCCTTTCTTTCTTGATTCAGTTATCCGATTATTATTCGTCAATCATAACAATATTCGAAATGACATTGAGGACAATTTTTAGTTTCTCAATGAATTTACATTACGAGAAAATTTCTCATGTTCTAACCACAACTAATAAAGTTTATACGCTTAGATTGCATTAATACTATGCTTACGATTACAATATAACACTTACTGTATAACCACAAGTATTGTTAAAAGAACGTGTTGATAAAATTTACACAACAATACGATATTGGAGAGTGGAGATGTAAAACATTTATTACTACGAAGATAATAGATATTTTTCATTGATAACAAAAGAAAAGACTTTATATACCTATACTATCAAGAGTATAAGATAATTTAGTTCACAAATTGGTTAAATCGTTATGTTAAGAAAAAGAAATGATTTATGATTAGAAATACTCTAATAAAAAAATAATCATGAAACCTCAAGTATTAGAGTGTTAATCACGGTGGCGTGACTTGATAAATAATGATTACTAATATCTGTAACGCAATGCATGCAGAAAGATCAATAAAAATATAACTAAAAATAGGCTGGCTGAAATTTTTTTTCAGTTGTCTCTTTTCTTTAATTGTTCCATTAATCTGAATTCAACTAAAGTCTCAATGGATAAAAAGAAACAAATTAAGTCGTCATATAAAATGACAATTTTATTCAATATACCCAGAAATCTGAGGTGTAGAGTGGTTCACACTATTCTAAATTGTTTGTATTTTGAATGATGTAGTAAAGAGGAGCTACAATATATAAAAAAACGATGACTAAAAAAAGAAAACACAAAAAAAATCTAACCAAAAAAAAAAAAGGTTCTTCTGGAAAGCGATCATCAAGGCGCTCGAGAGAAGGACACCGTTTCTTGCTCTTCAATAACGACTGATCCATTAAGACACAGGACGGGGAAACTGATCGTTTGTTAGGCCTGGATTCAACAATTTCGTATCGTCTGAAGTATCTGAAAAATCATCAATGGATACCTCTAGGCGTGACCTAGGCATGGACTTGATTTTACGTATAGGGCTATTACTTGATGATGTTGACCATAAACCAAGCGAGGAGGGTGAAGGCGGAGCCTTACGTTGTTTTGCTATCAAGAAAGCTATTTGAGTTTTGCGTTTCTCCAGTTTTCGATAACTAGTACTATAAAATTTGCTTCATCTTCTTCTTGTTGACGTATACGAGCACATTCTTTATCTATAACCTTCTTGTACCTTCTTTCGACTTCCCAGTACAAAAAACAACCCGGGCGGACCTGATTTTGATTTTTTGGAACGTATGGAAGATGTTAGTCTTTAAATTTAACATTAGGAGGTAAAGGATTCCAATTTGGTATCGGAATGAGATTAATTATTGGTTTGATCCTTTTTACTTGTAGCGACTGGTGAGGCGTCTGTATTTTCAATAGTAGATAGAACTTGTTGATGGAGATAGAAGTGAAGTTGTGGTTCTTGTACATGTCCTTCTGAGTTTTGGGTGAAAAATAAAAATAAAGCAATTTATATTTTAGGTATAAAATTGGTTTACGAAATTTTTGACACGGGTGAAATAAATGTGATTTCTTTTTTGCTGCGATAATTTGTCTTTGTGTCGTGTTCCGAAAATTCTGTCTACATGGCACTGTCGCTGCTTGGCTTGTTTTTTGCTGACTTTAAAGAGTTTTTACTTGGTATTAATTTCAGGCCGGAATATTGTTTGTTGCACATCCGTTTCAGACCTTGCTGTAAAATGTTCTTACCACCAAACACATCCTCATCTATTTTTTATTTTATACTTATTTGATATATGGTTTAATGGTTTTAACATGAAGTTTAAAGTTGTCAGCATTCTCTCTCTCTCTACTTTATATTTTTGGTATCCCACGTTTTATTTTACTATTTTTCTAATCAAAAAAAAAAATACACGTGAAAATATGATCTTTCATACTGTTAATCACGTGTTTGTGCCACTTTGTTTATGAATTTATGATCTCTGGCATTGCAATAAAATAGTAATTACTTCCAAGTAAAGTCAATTCAAATTTGGAAAGAAAATTACAGTAAAAGGCGAACTCAAAAAGGATAATGAAATTGAAGAATTAATTAAAAAAAAATCTGAAGGTGACGTTGAAAATATATATTGGTAAAATATTCAATTATTGGTTGTAGATAGTTAATTTTACATAAATAATTTCAAGTTTATTAACAAAATAAATATCTGTCGACCTTGAAAAATCAATATAAGGGATCAGAACTTGTAATTGACCCGTTGCGTTTGAATGTTTATGTCTTTATCCGGAAAATCAAAAAATGAAGTGGAAATAGATCCCAATCGAGATTTCATGATGGTCCAAGTATATTAGAAGAAGCCGATTAATGAAACACTACAGTACCATGTTTTTTGATTTTGTTGTTAAATAATAATTAAATCAAATTTCATTTAAATTCGAATTAATTGAGATAATTAAAGATCATAGGTTTTTGTAGGTTGTATAGCGAATTCCACTATTGTACTTACTCCTTTGATTCGAGATGAATTAGTTATGGCATTTACCATAGTAAGTAACAAGCCATTTTTAAGTTTTAATTGGTTATAATGTTTCATTTTAATAGGTACAAAATTCAATTCAAAATTTACTCTTAAATCTAAAAATTAAAGATGAAACGAAAACTTTGATTTATATAATGTTATCACATATGTTTGTTTTTGAACTATTTTATGTAAGATCATCTTCAAATGGACGACTTCTGATTATTAACATTTTAGAGTGAATCACAATTTTATCATCTCAATCATGTATGAATCCTTTATTTGTAATTAATTATCTATAGATGTTTTGAGCGAATTATATTTCATATACGTACGTTATATTTTTGATCTCCCCTAATAGAAAATATTATTGCACCAAATTCAATCGAAATGAAAGGAATTAGAGACGTGACTTGGTCATTTGAAGTTACTTGATACTATAAGTACGTATATCGATTTATTATGATTGTTATTATATTGAGTTACTGACATCTTTTTTTTCAACACCAACCAATATTATGATTTTTCTACTTCATTAAATACGCTAGATTTCAAATATCGTTCTCAAAGCCACTTCTAAAAAGAAAAAAAATCTCCGAATTGTCACTGGATCAAAATTTAAAGTAAAAAAAGGAGTCCAAAATGAAAAAAGAGCAGTTTCATTAAGAATGTATCAAATCTTTCTAATACCTTTCAAATATTTATATTACAAATCTATATTTTTCAATTGAATTAGAGAATCTTGGGGAAGAATTGGACTATCAATTAAACGATAATCTTCACCAGAAATGATGGAGGTTGCATACTTCTAAGAATATATTTGGTAAAATAATCTTGAAGTACGTAGAGTCATGAAGATTATCCAAATTGTGGAGATTTCCTATCACATATCTTTGACTACTGTACCATCATCATTATCATCCATGATCATCGTCGCCTTCATCATCATTCAACTCAATATAGTACTTTACTGTATAATCTCCTATCTGAATTATTTTTAAGTACTTGAAGTATTTGAAGTCTTGATTTAATTGCTGGCTGTTGTAGTTTTTGTGACGAAATATGTTTTACAACATTCAAAGACAACATTCAAAGAAGTATTTAGTACTAAACGAACATCTGCGAGGGTCATATCCATAATCCATTTGATATACTTTTCTAGAAATGGTAACAGTAAATTAATCGATACTGCATAATAAACTTGCCAATAATAACTAATTATAAAACTTTAGACCGTGTTATTAATATGTTTGTGATAATTTCAGTTTTAATAATCGGAATTAAACTAACATTATACAATATTGTAAGTATGAAAAATAATAAAAGTGATTTATAGCTTATGCAATATATTTAAATCTATTTATTTATTGTTGTTGACTTATCAATTAATATTTGTGATGGAATTCGATAAAAAAGTTGATCGCTCACTTATGTTATAATATACGATTAACAAATTATTCATCTTTATTAAAGCTTTCCAAATTAAAAAAACTGAGATTTCAGATTTTAAACATCACTCGAAATACTTCATATTCTTCTATAGAAAATGCATCCTCAGCTTCTCTAATCGGTTTTTCGTAGGAACTTTTACTACTACGACAATAATTACGAAGTGTTTGAAGATCAAACCCCAATATAATAAGGTCTCCATCACCAAATATTGGACCACAATAATAGTATCTATTATCTATAGCATGATTTTTATTTACTATACGACTTAAAATATAATTTTCATTTCTATTAACGTTATTAAAGGAAAAGATAAAACTATCTTCGGTAGTACCGTAAGTATTATCGGATTTCCATACAATCGGGTTATATCCTCCAAGAATTTCGTCACTACCTACCACTTTAGCAATTGTTACAGTACGAGAGTAATTATCACAAATTTCATGAAATTTTTCAGGATCAAATCCATCACGAGATCCACGAAATAATAATTTAAATTCGATAGAATTAGTTAACTCGTCAACAATTTCCAATTTCTTAATCCATTTTGAGATTGTTTCAGCATGTTGAAATGTAATAATATTAGAATCAATATCTTTTGAATTAACCTCTTTATATATACGAGGTTCTGATTTACTACTTGTCTTAGTATTATTATCTAAAAATTCTCTTAACAATTCTGTGTATAATTCTTTGGGTAAAACTTTTTTGTATGGGAATACTCTATCTAAAAATTCTTTGGAAGTTAAGTTATGAAACCTAATATAAGGTATACATTGTTGTAATGTATTCTTCAGAGTAATAAAATCTTCTTTTGAATAGTTTGTAACGTCAGAGGGGAGTTCTGGATTTTGTGCAAGTCCCCATTTAAGAACATGTTCCCAAATTTGAATTTCGCTCATTTGAAGATTATTTTCTCGAATAACTGAAATCAAAAGGTTTTCTGGGATTAAATTGAAATCTTGCGATTTGAATATCTTTTCTGGCTTTTTGGATATTAATTCATTACAATATCTTTGAAGACCAAAGAAAGAATCATTCTCAAAGCTTGTTCGATATATCAAATTAAAATGCTGTTCCATCCAGTTCATTTCATTTTCAACCAAATGTGATTGTATATAGGTGATTAATTCTTGAAGATTTAATTCATTGGCGGCAACTAATAATTTAATAATATTTGAAGTATCATATTCTTTCAAAGAAAGCTTTCCACCATAAATATATCTAAAATATCGATATGATACTTGTAAAATTAAAATATATTAATAAAAGATCGATAATTTAATTAATCTAACTTTACCTTATAATTATTTCAAAAGTCTCAGGTAAAATATTTGGTAATTTAATATGAGCCAAAGTCCCATTATCTTTCTTTTTATTAGCTGACAAAATTTCTCGCATGTAAGGAGAACGATAATGTAAGATAACCATATGAGCTCGGAAAATTCTTACATTAGGATCGTTACCAACTTCAATAGTAACATCATAATATTCATCATCAGCCAAAATTTCAAGCAAATTTTGTGATAGTTTTGATAAAAATTTATTATCTTCGATAATGTTCGTTACTAATAATCTACCAGCATCAGTACCAGAATTATTATTCCATTTTAGCAAATTGAATCGCTGATTTTGGCCATCATGTTTACTATGAAGAATGATGGGGATCCAGTTATCTTTGCTTTTATCCTATATGAAACGCAAGTTTTAAATAAAGAAATTAAAATCTTTATAAAATTATTTCTCTCTAATATCTCAAATAATTATATATAGCATCACAAAATTTTTACCTTAATATCAAGAACAAAATTTCGATTAGATCTTAAACTAATAGTATTATCCTCATAGTTATAATCCCATTCCTGACTTACTGAAGGTTCAGAGCCACTTGCGCGTTGAATAATTTGTGTACCTTATAGTGAAATTGAAATATTTAATTACTGTGTGAGAAATAAAAAAAAACAATGATATTTTGTGAAATATAATTGCCATTTTGAATGTTTCCTTGATTAAGAGAGAAAAATTGAGTTTAGAAATTAGAGGATTTTGATTTCTAATAATTATATCAAATTGTTGCTTACTTTCAGTAACATCGAGCACAAGACCAGACCTTTTGTTGGTAATTAATCCGCCATCAAAAAACCAGAGTTGGGTGCCGACCTAAATGTAAAGAAGGGTAAATAAATTAATAAAATAATCTTATTCATTAGAATATTAAATGCAAATCCTTACGCTACAATCGTTCTCGTGTTTTTTATGATATTGCATGATATTAGCTTCACTATAAGAACCACCTGCAACTTCAAGAACCATTCCAGAGTGTTGAGATATGATCCAATAATAATTAGCCATACTTTTTTTTTTTAATTAAGTAATAAAAAAGTAATAAAGGTAAGAAAGAGATATCGTGCACAAACGTTGTTCGGAGATCGGAAAATCATTTTAGCATTACACAATTACGCACATGATCACATTGATCACCCTTAAGATTCCGGATTGCAGATCGGACATCCGGGTCTAAATAAAAAATTTTATTAGAAAAAACAGTCTCTGCCAGATAATTGAATTATTAAATATTTTTTGGCCAAAAATGATCTTTTGAATAGTTTGTAAGGTCAGAGGGAAGTTCTAAATTTAGTGCAAGCAAGCCCCCATTTAAATACTGTACATGTTCCCAAATTTCTAAACTCAAAAGTTTTTCTGGAATTGAAATATAATCTAGCGATTTAAATATCTTTTCTGACTTTTTTGATATTAATTAATTATAATATCTTTGAAAATCCAAGAAAGAATCATTTTCAAAGCTCGTCTGAATTATCAAATTAAAATTTTGTTCCATTCAGTTTACTTTACTTTCAATCAAAAAACGATTGTATATAAGTGATTAACAATTCATGAAGGTTTAGTCCACTAGTGGCAACTAACAACTCAATTATATCTGAAGTATCGAACTCTTTAAAAAGAAAGCCTTCCGCAGCCATATCTAAAAATAAGATTTTAGTACTTGCTCATGAGATAAAATAAATTGATTTATAAATAATTTTAAAAATTTCAAATAGAATATTAGTAGTAATTTAATATGAACTAAAAATTTCTCGCAGGTAAGGAGAACGATAATTCATAAAATTCATCATGTGATAATTTTGAAGAATTTTATATATAGGTAATAATGTAATAATGATAGTTTTTTTAAATTTGACTATGGCAAAATAACTGTCCAAATCTCGGACGAAAAAAATTATTTAATATAATTGAAAAATATTCTTTTAAAATTTATTACGTTCATATTTTGAAATATTAAGGGAAGAATCGGAGGATTTTTTTTATTAATTGAATATTAATATATATATATCAAACAGTACACCATCAAAACCTTCCCTATGATCTTTTTGTTTTTCATGATTCAAATACAATATTAAAATAATTGAAAATTACAAATCGTTGGGAAAAAGTTAGTCATTATAACGTACAGTTAACAAATTATTCATCTTTATTAAAATGTAATTAGAAATCATCCAGAAACATGCGGTTAAGATTAATAAAAAAATTCCCAAAGTAAAAAAACTGAGATTTTAAATTTTAAACATCACTCGAAATACTTCATATTCTTCTATAGAAAATATATCTTCAGTTTCTCTAATTGGTTTCTCGTAAGAACTTTTACTACTACGACAATAATTACGAAGTGTTTGATGATCAAATCCCCATATAATAAGGTCTCCATTACCAAATATTAGACCACAATAGCATCTATTATCTATAGCATGTTTTTTATCTATTACACGACTTAAAATATAATTTTCATTTCTATTAGTATTATTAAATGAGAAAATAAAACTATCTACAGTAGTACCATAAATATTATCAGATTTCCATGCAATCGGATTATATCCTCCAAGAATTTCGTTACTACCTGCCACTTTAGCAATCGTTACAGTATGAGATTGACTATCACAAATTTCATGAAATTTTACTGGATAAAATCCGTCGCGAGATCCACGAAATAATAATTTAAATTCGATAGAAGTAGTCAATTCGTCAGTAATTTCTAATCTCTTAATCCATTTTGAGATTTCTTCAGCATGTTGAGATGTAATAATATTAGAATTAATACCTTTTAAAATAACCTCTTCATATATACGAGGTGAAGATTTACTACTTGTCTTTGTATTATTATCTAAAAATTCCCTTAATAATTCTGTGTATAATTCCTTGGGTAGAACTTTTTTATAAGGAAGTACCCTATCTAAAAATTCTTTAGAGGTTAAATTATGAAACCTAATAAAAGGAATACATTGTTGTAAAGTATTCTTTAAATTACTGAAATCTGCTTTTGAATAGTTTGAAACGTCAGAGGGAAGTTCTGGATTTTGTGCAAGTCCCCATTTAAGTACATGTTCCCATATTTGAACTTCGCTCATTATAAGATTATTCTCTTGAATAACTGAAATCAAAAGTTTTTCTGGAATTGAAGTGAAATCAAGCGATTTGAATATCTTATCTGGCTCTTTGAATATTAAAACATTACAATATTTTTGAAGTCTTAAGAAATAATCATTTTCAAAGCTCACTCGATATATTAAATTAAAATGTTGTTCCATCCAGTTCATTTCATTTTCAATTAAAAAGGATTGTATAAAGGTGATTAATTCTTGAAGATTTAATTCATTGGCGGCAACTAATAATTTAATAATATTTGAAGTATCATGTTCTTTCAAAGAAAGCTTTCCACCATAAATATATCTAAAAAAAAATTATAGGATTTGCTTGTAAGACTAATCTTATTGATATAAATAGTTATTCAACTAAATTGATTCTTACCTTAAAATAATTTCAAAAATTTCAGGTAGAATATTGGGTAATTTAATATGAACTAAAGATTCACCATTTTTCTTTTTATTAGCTGACAAAATTTCTCGCAGATAAGTAGAACGACAATTTAAGATAATCATATGAGCCCGAAATATTTTTACATTAGGATCGTTACCAACTTCAATAGTAACATCATAATATTCGTCATCATTCAAAATTTCAAGTAAATTTTGTGATAATTTTGGTAAAAATTTATAATTGTCCATAATGTTTGTTACTAATTTATCAACATTTTCAGCACCTGAAGTATAATTCCATTTTTGCAAAGTAAATTTTTGATTTGGACCACAAAGGTCTTCATACAGGATTAATGGGGTTGCATCTTCTTGTCTTATTTTCTATATAAGCATAAAAAAAAAGAATTATAGTGTTATATCTAATGCTCTGGTTTGAACATGAAAAAAAAACAAATTTATCTTACTGCAACATCAAGTACAAACTTTCGATTAGATCTCAACCTGATACTATTATCCTCATAATTGTAGTCCCACTCCTGATTGTGAACAGGTTCAGGAAAACTTTTATGTTGAATAATCTGTGCACCTTGGTGACAAAATGTAAAATTAATAAATTGAGAAGTTAAAATAACTAGAAAATAAAATATGATTGGCTGCTTACAATTATTGATATTTCCTGGTTGAAGAAAAAATTGGAATTAAAAGATTGATTTCTAATAATTAAACCAAATAATTTACTTACCGTCAAGAACATCGATAACGAGGCCAGATATTTTGTTGATGATAAATCCGCCATCAAAAAACCAGAGTTGAGTATCAACCTAACATAAAGAAAAAGAGAAGTAAAATTTAAAAGTCAATAATAAACTATTTAACTAGAATATTAAATCAAATATTTTTTACACTAGGGTCATCCTCAGATTTCTTGGTATATTGGATGATTTTAGCACAATTATGAACAGAGCCACCTTCAACTTCAAGAACCTTCCCAGAATGTTGAGCTATAATCCAATAATAATTTGTCATTTTTAAAATAATTCGATAAAAAGTTAATTTGAAATACGAAATTGTTTTGCAAATTAGTAAAAGTCAAATGTCTGTTTATAAACATATTCGGCAAACGGAAAATCACTTTAACCAATTGCCACAATCACGAGCTTATTACATTTATACGCCGATCACTTCGACTACAGGAATAATGCATTTTAAGCATCTACTTTTTTGGACTCGTTATGATCATGTCGCCAAAAACTACAATCGTACAGACAGGCGTACACAAATTTGATTTTCCCATACCGTACGACCTAAGTTGAATAAACATTTTAATAAATATTTTTTTTGCAATAAATGATGTAAAAACCACATTAATCATTTTCACATTTTTTTATTGATTAATTGTGTACTCCTTTTTATTATAATAAATTTTTAAGTATGTATCAACGTTGCAAAATCGATAATCGAAGTTTATATAATTCTTATTCGATCAAATCAAATAAGTTTGACATCAAAATTTCGATAATCGGCATCATTATAAAAAAAATTGTACATTATAATTTAAAAAATCATTTTTTGCTTTTTTCACAATAAGTTGCGAAAATTTCCAATTTGAAAAGTTTCATGTCAAATGTTAAATTACTTCTTTTAATATACTAAAATAACAAATCTAAAAATTTATTTCTAGAGAGATTGACTATAAACTTGTGAATTAAAATTATCTGAGGCATCATCACTTATCGCAATGAGAGCTTCATACTTTGAATTTCTCCTAATGGTAGGTGATTTTTATATTTAGGGAGAGTAGCATAGTGTACGCGTCACGGTTAAGCTGACTGCAGGGATTAATGATTTTTTTTTACAGCAGGTCATATCAAAGATGATGCCCAAGAGGTTTCTTCTAGTAGTAGGTGCTTTTTATATTTAGGGAGGGCCGGATGGAGTAATAGCATAGGATGCGCGTTGAAGGGGTTCACGGTTAAGCTGAAAGAATGCTTTACTGCATCCTAGAGATTGCAATTTCTGGAAGGTTGATTTGAATGTTTTTTTTTTAAAGAAATCATCATAACTGTTATATAGGACTGGTAGACTGTCAACGACCTATGAAGCAACGAATTTGATTCAGGGTATTATAATGGTATTTTAAATATTTTAATACCAACTTTAAAAAAAAAAGTTTTTAAACCGAAATTTCTTTCTTTACTTTATTTACCTTTTCGATCTTTTGAACAGAAATATTTTTTTCAATTTTTTGAAAAATTTTAAATTTTTTTTATATATTTCTTTAAACTGAAATTTTTTATTTATTAAAGACAAAGTAAAATTTATAAGGTAAAGAAAGAAGAAAATCAAAAAGTCTTTTTTTTTTTTGAAAAAAAGAAGATTAAATCTTTATAGTAATTATAGTAATTAAAACATATTGAACATATTGATTTTTTATAAATAAAAATTAATTTTTTAACGCAGTACGAGATAGGAGATAATTTATGCGGCAAAGCCGGCATTGGTCTTAATTTTGTTCGTTCATTAACGTTAACAAATGATAAAAATTATTTTTCATACTAAAAGCATAGCTTTATAAAAAATAGTTCTCTCGTTATTATGATTTGATTTTTTATTAATAAAAAACAATGATTTTGTTGGAGAGAAAAATACAAAATGGAGACGCAATCAGACCTTGTCGATCCGTTTTTTTTTATTCCATCTTTTTTCCGTAAAAGGGTCGTATTTCCGGAATTAATAACCTTATATCACGGAATTTATCGAATTATTTATATTTTCCGTAAATGGATTCGTGAAAGACTCATTTTATGGAGTTTTTACAGAAATAACGGATAAAATTTTTTATAGAGAGATACTTAATCGTTTCGACAAATATCGAAATTTCCGGGTAAATTAATTGAGTGTTACCTAAAGCCATTGCTGATAGTACTTGCATATGTATCCACATGATTGAAAATACAATTCAGCACAAATTGAAATTAAAATAATTAAAGAATGAGTTGGAAATAGTTCTCGTGGAGAGAGGATCGGTGAAGTAAACTTCAAATAGACAATCCCGTTTCAAACCAAAATTAATTATCTAACTACAAAGAAATCGAAGAAAAGATTTAGAAAAAGAGTGAAAAATGTGAAATTTTCAGATAATAGTAACTATCAACACGCAATGCCAAAACGATTTGATGAATGAAAGAAAATGTGTTAAATGAAAAATTTCGTATACAACTAAAAAGTGACAAGATCATATTTCAAAAATAGATGAATTTGTTAACGTTTTATCTGATAATTTTTTTAATATAAATTCTTCATCTTTTCTGATAAATATTTGATCACAAAATAAGGAAAATTCTGAGGGGAATCACATGAATTACAGTTAATGCTTTAAAAATTGTAAAAATCAAAAATTAAGTAGTCACTCTCTTCTAATAATCACCACTGTAGAGAAATTTTTAACATAAATTCATAACAAGTAACCTTTTCTGATATATGTGATTGAATTTTATTTGTAAAGATTTAACAAAAAGATGGAGAATTATTTTTTAATTACTTGAAATACTTCATAATTCTCTACCATAAACCTTTCTGGAATGTCTATTTTAGGATAAGTCAAATTAACATAAGAATGTTTATAAACAATCCAACTATTGGTACCGGTACAATACAAATTACCCATGTGTGGTCCTTGAGCATCTTGGCAATAAATAGCACATCTTGCATTGTTATTGTTAACATAACTAAGTTTTGCAGTAGAAATATTTTTTCCATCTGTAATATTAAACAGAAAACTATCTGTAGTGTTTTTCCAACCACAATTTCCACCCCAATCAAGCGGATTATATCCTCCAATTAATTGTGTTGTACCTTGAATTTTTGCTATCCAAATAGTAGCTCCTTTATTGTCACAATTTCTATGAAATGATGCGGCATCAAATCCATCTCTACTTGAACGATATAATAACTTCAATTCATAAGGAATATCATTTTTTTTATAAGAAGGATCTTTTCTATCAATCCATGAAGCAAATAATGGAATATGATTTGATTCGATCAAAGTTGAATCAAGTTTAAATTTCAAGTTTGACTTTCTTGAAGGTGCTACATTAGTTTTAATTTCCGCATTAGGAACTATATGGAATTCTAAAAGATTATGAATTAAATCTTGGGGTAAAATTTCTTTATAACAATAGACTTTATAAAAGAAATCTGTAGGCTTAATATCATAAAATCTAATTAAAGGAATGAATCTGTGTAATGATCTCTCAATTTTTATAGCATCATCTTTACTCCATTTGGTTGGATCATTTATCATATTTTGTTGAGCAAAACACCATTTTAATAAACCTTCCCAAATCTCAATTTCTTCCATATTTAAATCATCTCGTTTAATCAATAACTCCAATAATGGAGCCTTTAAATTAATAAATTTATCTGAATTAAATAAAATTTCAGGTTCTTCACAAATTTTTTCAAGACAAAAATTCCATAAATCCGTAAATGTTTCATGTTGATAAATAGTTTCAAGAATACCAGTTTGATTTTGATGCAAAAATTCGGTTTGATGTTCAATTAAATATTCTTGAATATAAGAAATCAGTTGTTGAATATTAAGTTCATCTACTGCTATCAAAAGTTTTAATACTTCAGGACCTTGTAAATTTTTTAATTCAATATTTCCACAATAAATAAATCTATAAATTATTATTACGTAACAAATATATAGTGTTAATTAAATATAAATAAAAATTTTCATTGTTAATATTTATACATTACCTGAGAATGATATTAAATAGGCGGGGAGAAATATTCGGCTTCCTTAAAATAAATTTTCCATCTTTTTTCTCAGCCCATTCATTAGAAAACGCAGAACGAAAATATTGAGACCTTATACACAAAATATTTGAATGAGCATGAATTTCTTTAATGTTTGACTCCTCTCCAGCATAAATGATAACATCGTATCCTAATTCTGTTTCAAAAAGTTTTTCATAATCACTTGATAATTCTGCCAAAAATTTTGAAGACATCATTTTACAATGTTTAGAAAAAAAAAAATTAATTAAATATTTTATAATTATAAGTTATTGTGCTTAATATCACATTTTTAACTAATGATAGAAGATGATTGGTAAAGATTTGGCCACGTAGTAGTCAAATCTGTCCAATCAGAATGCTGGAATTGATTAATAATTGTATTATTGTGTGACCCATTGTATGTTTTTTGATTTTTTAAAAATAACGGCAATTATATTTAATATACGGAGCAGTCGGAGCACGATAAGTTTAAATAAAATAAATATAAAGCTTTAATAAATTCTTTTTAATTAAAAAACAAAGTTAAATAAGTGTAACTTACTTTGTAAAATCTATAACTTCTACTGACGTATTGTAAGCATCATCACATTTTGAAAGTTCTTTTGTAAATGGATTAAGTATAAAAAGTCTGTGCTGTGGATGAGTAGTTGATCGGTTATCTTTAATTGATATAAGATTTGCTTTTCTATATTTTTCTGCTTTTTCAAATTGTCTTAATCTCTTCATTATAATCTGACTTAAATAATTTAATCAATTCTTTTATTTCATTAGCACTTGGTCTATTACCTGGATTTGGATTCCAACGCCTTTTCATTAGGTCAATTTAACACTTTGGTACTTCTAGTTCATTTATTTCAGGTCTAATTCCATTACATATCATTGATGCTAAAATACTATCATGAGCGTAATTGGCAAAAGGTTGTTTTGTAGTTGTTATAAAATACATAATTATACAAATCTGCTGCTTGAGTATAAGGCTTTCCTTTCAGTGCTTCGGGTGCTACAAAAGGCATAACTTTGTTTAACATATACTGTATATTACCAGTATGATTTTCAGATTCAATACTATAATAATTATCAAATGACAATATTATATTTCCGGTTACTATTTTATTTTCATGAATTTTTTTAAGACCTTTAATAATTTCTTTAATGCTCTTAATTTTTTCAGACCAAAACCAATTTATAATATCATTATTAATATAATTATTAAAACTTCCACCCTTTGCATATTGAAGAACCATAATATAAACCTTTGTATCTGAGATATCTAAGATATCCCATATATTTTGAGAATATAATCATCTTCATTAATAGAGTACTTTTAATCTATTAAATATAAAAGTTATTATATTGTAAAAGATTAATTAATTTAAGGAAAATTACTTACCTCATTTAAAATTCACTGGTAATATTTTGTGAATTATGCACACATTTTATGGCAACTTCTCTATTAATTATGGCCATCCATCCACATCGCTGAATATAGTATACCAGAATTACTTTTGTTTATTTCTTTAATATTAATAAACTGATTAAATGGTATCCATTCAAATAAATAATACAAATATTTATTATTCAATTGTATTTTCTTGAATAAATTCATCAATTTTCATTTCCACTGGTCCAGCTTGTAAAATTTTGTTTAAATTATTTACTTGACTTGGTTCACACCATTTAAAATCTATGTGTATATACTTTACTACAGTATTTACAATAGCCTTCTTGAAGTATCATAATATAATCTTCCAAATACATTGTTTTATCATCGTTAATAGTATGCAATTTAGCCTGTTAAAATATATTTATATGTGAATTATTATAATAATAAAAAAAAAATATTTTAAAATTAAATTACCGACGATAGAAATTATTAAATTTCATACCACATTTGAGAATTCATTGATATTATTTGGTGAATTATATAAATATTTTAAATCAACTTTCTTATTAGGTACTCTTTTACATTCCTTTTTATAATATGTATCATATTTTAATGGACCATCCATCCATATTGCTGAATATAGTACAATAAAATCATCTCTACATATTTCCTTTATATCTTTAAGCTGATTACATGATATCCATTCAACTATTATATTATCAAATTGATTAAATTTTAGTCGTATTTCTTGAATTAATTCATCGATTTTTTTCGTTTCCACTGGTACAGTTTTTAAAATTATGTCTTATATTATCTATTTGGCATGGTTTACACCATTTCCAATGTCTTAATGTATAAAAATTATCACAGTGTTTACATAAAACATCGTCTTGAGATAGCATGATTTTAAATTTTTTTAAAAATTAATAAAAAAAAAAATTATTTAATGGTGGTGAATTTTAACAATTACGCTAATTTCATGTGATTATACCGATTTTACTAATTTTCACCCAAGATCTGAATCCAATTGATTGAAATCTACGCCATATGAATATATATACGATTAGTAGTAACGTAGATTGGCTAAGTGCGTAACGTAAGGTAGCTAAAATTATGTACACATGTGTAAATACTTGTTATTCCATGGGTATTAATGAATAATCTACGTTACTCCCCTTATTTAATTAAGCATGGGTGTACGTACTCAAATAATTATCTTGAATAATTTATAGTTTGATAAATTCTGAAAGTTACATTTTTTACATTTTTATAATTATATCAATTTTTTTTTTATGGAGTTTTATACAATAATATAGAAATAAAGCATGAAAGATTTATAATTTTATTATTTGAACTATCTTAATACAAAATTAAAAATTAAAAATTCATAATACAAAATAAAAAAATTATGCAAAATAAAAGATGCCTAATTAGCAAAATTGAATTTCTCCCAAAAGAAAATGGATTTGTTCTACTGGTTCTTTATCATTTAAACATGAATCACCTGAAATACCTCATAATCTTTAAATTGAAAGATACCTTGTTTATTTCTTAGTTTAATCTCATAAGAACCCTGCCGATGATATCCAGAATTTTCCAAAGGATGATGAAAATCGGTATATTTTGTTAAATGTGCTGCATTAGGCGTAATCCACAGGTCGGTCGTACCAAAACACGGACCACATTCGTGACAATTATGAACAGAATTCAAAACGTTATATGAACTAATTTTTCCCATATTATTTTCATTATTTTTGTTGAACGAAAATAAAAAGGGATCAGTTTGTTCACCATTAACATTTTTAACATTCAAGACCATTTTTTGTGAAGAAGTAGATGATGATGATCCTACTATAAATTCTTCATCAACATCCATTAATGAAATTTCATCTCCATCATTGAGCAAATATTTTGATGAACCCTTTGATTTAAAGTCACTACTACTTTCATTATTATTTCCCCAAGAAACTGGATTATAGCCACCAATAATTTCATTTTGAAGATTAGTTTTAACTAATATAATGGTAGCGCCTTTATTGTCACAATATTCATGAAACATCTCGACTGAATTACCATTTCTTTTTGTACTATATAAAAGATTAAATTTGAATTCCCATTCAAGATTCATTGATTTCTTATATTTTTTATTTTCGATCCAACATGAAATTATTTCAGCCTGTTCTGATGTAATGAAATCCGAATCAATCATTCGAACTTTTCTTGATGGTGATATAAGGTAATTTGTTGGTAAAGTTCCTTTTAAATAATATTTAAGTAACTTACTAACAAGGTCCTCTGGTAAAACTTTATTAAAATCATGAACACAATCAAAATATTTATTACTTGACATCTGAAAGAATCTAATAAATGGGATAAATGGATTTAAAGTTTTTTTAAAAGATTCAATTTCTTGAACGGACCATTGAGTTATATGTTTTTCATTAAGGTCAGCATTTTTTACAAATGCCCAACCAAGTACAGCATTCCAAACATGAAATTCTTCAACTGATAAATCATCTATTTGTAAAAACTTGATCAATTGCTCTTCAGAAAATTTGTTAAAATGATCCAAATTAAGAAACCATTTCGTATTTTTACAGATCAAATCGATAACTAACGATTGTAGTTGTTGAGATTCTTCGTTATCAAATGCTTCAGTAAAAATATTTTCATAGATCCAACTTGATTGATTTTCGATAAGGTACGCTTGAAGATATTCGACCATGTCAGTTAGTTGGAAACGTTTAGCAGCTTTCATCAAGTTCAACAAAGGTAATGAATTCATGGTTGAAACATTAATTTCATTACTATAGATAAAACTAGGATGGAAAAAGAAATAATAATTATAATTTAATTTAAAAAATGTTAAATTAATATTGAGAGATAATTATTAATAGCTACCTTAAGATTTTATCAAATATTTCAAAAGTATATTCGGGAAATTTAAATTGATAACGATCAAATTTATCAAATTCTTCATTTTCATCCATAGAATGTAATTTATTATGAAAGTAAACTGATCTAACTTTCAAGACAAAAGAATGACCAATCATTCTTTTAGAAGGTTTCCTGCCTACAATAAAAATAACATCATAATCAGCATTATTTTTACGTATTTGGCTTATTTCTTGGATGAATTTTTTATCCGAAGGTAATGGAATCATGTTTATAATGTGTCAAAATTTAAGATAGTGAAGAAAGTGGGTATCTATAAAATTTATGTTCCTTTTTATTTATTTATTTATTTTTTTCCACTGACGGACATGAGAAAAGAAAAAAAGAAAAAATTAAAATAGTATTTATTTACGCAAATTATAATTATTATTATGTCATTCAATTTCACATTTTTTTTTGTAAAAAAAAAAAGTATTATTAATCTAATAATCATCACATTTCTATACAAGTGGCGCAAGTGGCGTGAGAAACAATTTCAAGTTACTATATTACGTAGTGCAAAAAGTCTTATCAATTTAAATTTACCTATGTTTATTTATATATTAACTATTTTTTTTAGAATTTTTACATATAATGACATAATTAAAAAAATCAAAGAATAATGCTAAATTTATTTATACATTATACTTCATGTACTTGTAGATAATATAATTTGTAATACTACTATTTTTATCCATCGCGATTTTCTGTAATTGACGGTTTTTTCATCAGGCGCAAAATTAAGCTTTGAATGATTAATAACAGAATTAACGTATGCAATGTTTTCAAACGTTTTTCGTCATCTTTCTTGACTACTATAGAATTATTAATAGGTAATTTTTAGAACTCAAAAAAAGGATTTTAACCATCTTTTAAATTATGATCTTGATTTACAGTTTAAGGAAATGATGTATGTAAATTATAAACAAACGTTTCTTGAAACTTTTCAAATAATACATTTAATTCTAATAAAAAATTTCAAGCCAGGGATCAAATTGTGAACATTTTACGCAGTATGTATGGCATGACGCCTGAATCCAATATAAATGATCATGAATTACCCATTGTACAATTGTACAATTGGTTCAGTTACCTGACAAACAACTGAAATAAAAAATCAATCTTCGAACGGATAAGAGGTAAAACCAACAGAAAAAAATTCAATATTGGAATAAAAAGGATATCAAATGGATTAAAAAACAATATTCAGCTTCATCACCGACAAATCAAAGACAATACTATTTGGCCTGACAGTACTTATGCATAGAAAATACAACGAGAAGTATTGTACAAATGAAAAAAGTTGAAATATGGGAACATATATTAAAATGGGATCTATGATTTCGAGATGGAAATTTTGTTATATCCTTTTTATAAATGATTCTTGTGAGGGATCTAAGGAATTTTCTATAGATGATCATGAATATTAGATTTTAGAATATGATTTATACAGTATTTATGCAATGAACTTTAACTCGGTATATTTTAAGTCTACATAGTGTATATATTATTTATTAAAATCAAATAAACCAATGGTTTTTTTAAATTATTTTATAATGTAAATCTGAAAAATATTTTAAAGATTTGGATTTTTGCATGATATCGGTCATGCTTGCAGTACAAACAACTTGTCAACTTGGCGCAACTGATATATATATATACATACAGTATATGGATTTATGTGCACAAATTGAGTTAAGTCAAATTCGGATTTAACGAAGTCGAAATGGAAATGATTTTCTATAAAAGAAATTCTTTTTTTTTGAAAGTCTCAAAAGGAAGTATATTTCCTTTTTTAGGAAAATTATTTTTTAAAATCTAATACAAAATGATTTATATTTAAACGCCAAAATTCTTTGTACTTCAAATTCAAACAGTATGTACTTCCTTCGTTCCAATTTGCACAAATTGAGTTAGCTTGAATTTGGATTTTTTGCATATATATATATACAGGATTTAATAAATTATTTTTTTTTCTTTTTTAACGCTATGGTATATTTTTTTACGTTACAGTAATTTTTTTTTCATTTCCGATATAAACAAAACGTAAAGCACCAGAGTCCAGAGGTTAGGAATGGATCGATTGTACTGAAGAAATTATATCAGAAAACAATGTAAAATATTATGAATACGAAAATTTTTACAATATTGAGAAAATTGACGAAAAAACTTATCTTGCCAATTGGAAGAATTTAGAACAATATTTTATATTAAAATCCTTTAACCTTGACAACATCGGTGTAAATAAAGAAGAAATTATTCATGAAGCTTAAAATTCATAGTGAAGCTAAACGAAATTGCGGACAAAAATGTAAGATCCCTCAATTCATATCATACAATTTTAATTGGTTCCAAGTAAAGCAGAGGTCGAGGAGTTTGACGCTAACAATGAGAAGATGAAGGCTCGTCTTGCAAAAAATGACGAAAAGAGTGGAAATAGATAAACCAGTGGACCAGCAAAATGATCATTTCAATTTAGTGTGCATTTTTTATTTTTTTGGGTTAATTTAATTACATGCTTCAACAGTGTAAAGGGGTAACTGTCAGTAAATTTAATAGCCGAACTAAAGGAGTGGGTCGGTATCTTTGTTCGTTGTTAGGAATAATAACAAAGGCGTGGTATGGCAGGAGTGACATCTATCCGATGGACATCCTATACAATAAAATTTGGTAATAAATACCATTTGATATAAAAAAAAATGATGAAGTTAATTTTCATAAAAATATAATTAATCTATTTGGAATTACAGATAAAGGTATATAATATAGTACATTATTCAAATTCATAGATTTTTTTTAAAAAAAGTGTTTTAATACAATAAATTAATTATTATTTTATTTACGGCTTTTAGAATATCAAAATGATCAATCGAAGGAATATTTATTAGTAACGGAGTATGCTAACGGTGGATCACTTCAAAACTATTTGAAAAAAAACTCTAATAATCTCACTTGGAAAGATAAATACGAATTTGGCATACCAATTGACATGTGCTGTATTATTATTACATGATAAAGGAATTGTATATCATAATTTGGTAATATATTTATATTTATTTCGTTAAATTTTTTAAAATAAATAAACCTTAATTAAAAAATTCTTTGTTTTTTTAGTACCCTGGTAATATGTTTGTTCATCAGAATACTATCAACATTGGCCAATTTTGGACTATTAAGCAGAATCAAAAGAGCATCTAAGAGACAATCAGATTCGTTCGATAAAGTCCTTTATATTGATCCAAAAAAGTTAAATGAAAGTAAAGAGTTGATGCAATCGTGCTAATCAAGTGAAAAGGACGATATATACACTATTGGAGTGCTTTTACGGGAGATATCAAGCGGTAGACCACTATTTAAAGATGAGTTATATGATGGTAATTTAATTAAGAAAATTTTGCAAGGATATAGAGAAACGATTGTTTTAGATACTTTTGCTGATTATTCTAGTCTATATACTGGTAAGAATAATTTTTAATATTATAGTTTATCATATTGTCAGTTATCATACAAAAATTATAATTTTATATTAATGATTAGAATGTTGGAATAACGAACCAGACAATAGATCAACATTAATGGAGAATGTTGTGATAAAAATTATGATATGTCTTTTAAAATATCTAAATTATTAGCAAAAAAAGGATATTCTAAATATATTAGGATATTGTTATTGTACTGGAATTGGAACTAAAATTGACAAGCAAGAGGCGTTTGAATTATATGAAAAGGCAGCAGATTTAAGGAATATCAAAGCTATATTTAACCTTGCTGTTATTGTAATAGCCATTAAGGATGATACTAAAACTTTTGAATTATCCAAAAAATCAGCTGAAGGAGGGATTTTAGGTAGAATGACGATGTTAGGACATTGTTATCAACATGGAATTGGAGTTGATGTTGATATGCAAAGGGCATTTGAATACAATCAAATGGTAGCAAATTTAGGAAATAATTTGGGAGATGGAATTAAAGAAAATATAAATAAAGCAATATATTAGTGTGAAAAATCTGCTGAACAAGGACTTGATAGTGCTCAAAAAAAAATTAAAAGAATTTTTAGGAAAATAATTTATATCTATAATAGAATATTTTATGTAGCCTATTTTATAAACAATAACGTATTTTATAAATGTTGGTGAATTATTTATCATAATAAAATTTTTTATTGTTAAATCACTATAAAAAATTTATTAAATTTATTTGATGTTTTTTTTTATTCCATGTTATTTCCATATTCACGAAGTTTTTACAGAAATTACGGATAAAATTTTTATAGGTAACAAATTAAGCCGAAAAAATTTACCTGATTGATAAAAAAAAAATATTGTGGTAGCCAAAAAAATTTAACTATTTTTTTTTTGAATGATAAAAACCAAATTGTTTGAAAGATGCGTGAAATCTACTTACTATAAAGTAATGATCTTCCGAAGTAATAAATTTAAATATAAATAATTTTTTTTATTTTGAATTTATTTAAATGTAATATTATGCTAATTTACTTGGAAAATTTTCAAATTAACTTAGAAATTATTGGAGTTTGGCGTGGTTGGCATCAAACAAATATCAAATTTTTATCAACATGATACAAGTATTTCACTCCCAACGTAAAGTATTATATAAATTTCTTGAAAATCTATTTAATACATCAATTCTTAAATCTATTCTTTTAGCGACCAAGAGAGATAAAAGATTTTAAATTCTAAGAATATACATTAATTTTATAAAGCAAGATGCAAATACCAATTTGAATGTATAGAATACAAATTAACCCATCATTAATTAAAAGGACACGGTAAGAAACTCAACATAACACTATATTGCACTGTAACAGTAAACGAAATATTGATACCAAAATTGTATAAAATCTTAATTCTTTTTGAAATTTTTCTTAACGACTTAATACTTAAGTATCACGCGAAATACTTCGCATTCTTCTATAGAAAATACACCCTCAGTTTCTCTAATCGGTTTTTCATAAGAATTTTTACTACTACGACAATAATGAGAAAGTGTGTGAAGATCAAGCCCACATATTATAAGATCTCCATTACCAAATGATGGTCCATAATAGTATCCGTTATCTATAGCATATACTTTATCTGTTACGCGACTTAAAGTGGAACTTTCATTCCTATTAACGTTATTAAAGGAAAAGATAAAACTATTCTGACAAAAACTATAATTATTATCAGATTTCCATATAACCGGATTATATCCTCCAAGAATCTCGTTACTACCTGCCACTTTGACAATTGCTACAGTATGAGATTGATTATCACAAATTTGATGAAATTTATCTGGATAAAATCCGTCACGAGATCCACGAAATAATAATTTAAATTCAAATAAAGTAGTTAACTCATCAGTAATTTTTAATCCTTTAATCCATTTCGAGATTGTTTCGATATGTTGAAATGTAATAATTTTAGAATCAATGACCTTCGAATTAATTTTTTCAGATATACGAGGTTTTGATTTACTGCTTATCTTAGTATTATTATCTAAAAACTCCCTTAATAATTCTTCATATAATTCCTTGGATAGAATTTTCTTATAAGGAAATACTATATCTAAAAATTCTTTGGATGTTAAATTATGGAATCTAATAAAAGCCATACAATATTGTAAGGTATTCTTCAAAGTAATGAAATCATCTTTTGAAAAGTTTGTAACATCAGGGGGAAGTTCTGGATTTTGTGCTAACCCCCATTTAAGTACATGTTCCCAAATTTGAATTTCGCTCATTTGAAGATTATCTTCTTGAATTACTGAAACCAAAAGTTTTTCTGGAATTGAAGTGAAATTTGACGATTTAAATATCTTATCCGGCTCATTGGATATTAAATCGTTACAAAATTTTTGAAGACTCAAGAAAGAATCATCTTTAAAACTCGTTCGATATATCAAATTAAAATTTTGTTCCAACCAGTTTGCTTCATTTTCAATCAAAAAAGATTGTATATAAGCGATTAATTCCTGAAGTTTTAGTTCATTGGCGGCAACTAATAATTTAATAATATCTGAGGTATCACATTCTTTCAAAGAAAGCCTACCACCATAAATATATCTAAAATAAAATAAAAGTACTTGCTCGTAAGATTAATCAAATTGATATAAAATAATTGCTGATTCCTACCTTAAAATAATTTCAAAAATTTCAGGTAAAATATTGGGTAATTTAATATGAGCCAAGTTCTCATCACTTTTCTTTTTATTAGCTGACAAAATTTCTCGCAGGCAAGGAGAACGATAATTTAAGATAACCATATGAGCTCGGAATATTTTTACATTAGGATCGTTACCAACTTCAATAGTAACATCATGATATTCGTCGTCACTCAAAATTTCAAGTAAATTTTGTGATAATGTTGGTAAAAATTTAATATTATCCATTATGTTTGTTACTAATTTACTAGCATCTTTAGAACTTGAAGTAACATTCCATTTTTGCAAAGTAAATCGCTGATTCTGGCCATCATTTTTCTTTTGTAAAATGATAGGTGCCCAATCATCCTTGCTTGCATCCTGTATAAGCACAGATTTTAAGAAAAAAATTTAATTTATTGCCAATACTTCAATATTTCTATCTTTAAATAGCACGATAAAATATTTTACCTTAACTTCAAGAACAAAACTTGGATCAGATCTTAAATTAATAGTATTGTTCTCATAGTCGTAATCCCATTCCTGATTGACAGCGGGTACAGCGTGAGTGGGAAATTGAATAATACGTGCACCTTAATGATGAAATTGAAATATTAAAATACGTTAATCTAGCAGAATCCCTACTCAAGGAATTGAGTATTTAAATTCAAAATTATTATTTTTCAGTTGCTCCAAATGAAATAAATGGATAATAAATGGAAATAAATTTCAAAATTAATAACTACTTTATATAAGGTAGTTTATAAACCAATAAATTGATATTTCTTACCATTTTGGAATTGACCTTGATTAGTAAAGAAAAAATTGGATTTAGAATTAGAAGATTTTGATTTTGAATAATTCTAATAATTATAATCATCACTTACCTTCGTAAACATCAAGTACGAGACCGGATCTTTTGTTGACAATAAATTTACCATCAAAATACCAGAGTTGAGTACCAACCTAAATGTAAAAAAAAAAAGAAAAATTAATTGATTCAAATAAAGAAGTATTTTATTATAATATTAAATAGTAATACAAAGACTTTACACTAGAATCATCCTCGGATTTTTTATTATATTGAATAATTTTAGAACTAGAATGAAGAGAACCGCATTCAACTTCAATAACCTTTCCGGAATGTTCAGCTATAATCCAATAATAATTAACCATTTTTGGAATATTCAACAAAAAGTTGAATGTAAATTGTTTCTGCCAGAAGTAAAAGAAATATCGATTGCCCGAGTACTACAGCCTGAAAAAAATAAAAATCGACAGGCAAAATTTCTGATTTTAGTTAAATCATCCTTATCCTCGGAGAAAAACGGCGATAAAAATACGCCCTGTAAATATGAAATGAAAACATAACGCAGATCATTGAATCGGAAATAATACGGCCCGAAAAAAAATAAATAATAGTGGTCATTCTTTCTATTTTTGGTTAAAACCCCTTTTTCAGTGATAAATTTGACATCGGTGGTTTTTTTTTGGAATAATTTACTGCGCACATGAAAAATAATTGTAGATAAATAACACGACTACAGTATTCGGTAGAGGTGTGTCGTTCGTTACACGCCATACGTTAAAAAATAACAAAATCAGATCTTTGCTTTTGATTCTCACGTTTAACCCAAAAAAATTTAAAGTTCGTCTGTTATAAATTGTACCAAAATGAAATTGGTATTATCAAATTAATTAATTAAACTGATCATTTTTTAATAAATAGCAGCCGTTAAGTCGTAACTTAAGAAGAAATTAACGATTTCTTAATAGATTGTGACTAGATACTTCTTAGAATCTCTACATCGTGATATTATCGGATCAAAAGCACAATAATTATTGATGTTCCTTCCAATATATAAGGTCATTTAGATAATACATCATATCTTCTAACGATGATATCAGAAAATAAAGAAAATGACAGGAAGAGTCATAAATTGGATGATGATGGTGGAGTTCGTTCAATTGGAATAGTATTCATATGTTTACTGTTACCGAAATGCAAAGATTTGCGTTACGGATTCTACAATTTTATTTGAATGGTAAGATAATTTAAAATATTAAATAATTGGGTATTTTTATTTGCTAATCATATTTTCTTTTATAAACGGATAATGAAGGAATTGGCAATTCTTCGGCGATAGTGTACTTCAAAGTTGAACTAAATCACAACCTGAGTCTACAAATATTTTTTTCGCTGTAGATTGCACAATCTTTATATTCAATAGCTGACATTCAATTTTGTGTTGATAGAAGCCTGTAAGATTTAGAGAACATCTAGTAAGTTTCGTTGATACATAAATTTCCAGTAATTTTTCGTTATATAATTCTAACATATTCAATAGAATTTATATAGTTACTGCATATATTTTAGGTTATTGATTTGGTAGTGGTAATTGGATTAATTATTGTGGAAGTAAAAGGTAAGTTTACCATTAAGCAAAATTTGCTTGATTAATTATTTATTTACTTAAAAGATTTATTTTTTTTTTCATAGATTATCGTAGTACCATCATCATTCCATGGTACAAATACACATCCTTCGCCTTTCAATGAGTCGGTATTAAATAATGCTGATGTTATCATTCTTAGCGAATTGTATGATAAGGACTGAAAACATTCTTATGGAAATTAGAAATCGTGTTGGTACGTTTATCGAAATTTAAGTTTAGCATGATTTATAATATTTTTTAATATTTTTTAATATTTTAATCAACGCTTAGGAAATGTTTTATTCCCTTATACGATGAATAGAATTGTCTTTGATATAATAGGTTTTGAGTAATAACACCTAAGGGCTATAGGATTACGTGATCTCTTATAACTGAGGAATTCCTCAAAATAATATTCTAATATATCATTTAGGGAGTGGTATGTTTATTACTATTACAGTATGACAAAAAATTAAGCACTAGATGAAAATATTTTTTGCTAAATACTATCTTTATGTCATTAGGATATTTACCGAGAGACAGCAAAAGATGTACTTGTCAAATAATCTTGACGCCCCATCAAGACATGGTTGAGCAGTCGTTATTATACTATGCATACAAGAAAAATATCAGGAACACATGCGTTGTCTTTGCAAATCAACCATCATTATGTAGTGGTGAATCCATTAATTTTATTAGGAATTGGGAAAATAATTCGAATATTCAATAATAT
This sequence comes from Rhizophagus irregularis, assembly GCF_026210795.1. Taxonomy (NCBI): domain Eukaryota; kingdom Fungi; phylum Glomeromycota; class Glomeromycetes; order Glomerales; family Glomeraceae; genus Rhizophagus; species Rhizophagus irregularis. Next base: position 1,903,107 of record NC_089441.1, on the reverse strand, counting down.
TTACAGGCTTAGTATAGTACAATAATTTTTATTGCATTTAATAGTAAATCCGAGTATGATTGTGAAGAGGTTACTACAATGAGATAATAAATATGTTTGGTGAAAGAAACAAAAAATTATTAGCGATCCGAATTTGTCGAACTTAATAATCACTTTATAGGAGTGCTTAGATTTTTTAAGGCACTAATTATTTAAAAATCATAGTGACCTCGTATTGAAATAAATTGTTGCTTTGGATTTAATTTTAGATCTTGATTGCTGGTTTATCAAATAAAATTTTGAAACTTATTATTAATAAAGTGGTTAATATTGTGATTTGTAAATAAACGAACGATAATATACGTAAAACTTGAATGTCTGTCTAACTTTACAGATCAAACTGAAAAAAAAATTAAATTTAAAAATTTATTGTGCGAAATAGTCAACCACACTAACCAAGAATTTCAGTTTATATTGAACCGTTATCCACAAAAAACACTGATCCGGGGCATAAAAGAATAATTTGTTAATTTGTGCACAAAAGAAGGAAGAATTTTGTCTGGATCATTGACTATGAAAATTTTTTAAATTTTTTGACATTATAAAATAAAATTTTGCAAATTAATAATAATACAGTATGTAATATTTAATAGCGAGTAACTGTTGTATTTGTAATAGCAATATGATTGGTGGAATTTGCTGAGCTGCGCTCAGTGATTATATTCATCCATTGTAAGGCACGATAGTGCCGCAGTTATGAGGTCACGTGTGCAGAGTAAATGTTTTATCAGGCTTAATAGGTTTTTTATACGACTTAGTAAATATAAAAAAAAGAATTTCATACAAATTGTTATTTTTATTTCTCATAAATAAAATGAAAATAAAGGTATAATAATGGTTTATATTGTGAATAAGTTTTATGTAGAATGATCATAAATCTTTCTGTCATGACTTAATCCAGCCACAGAAATCTACTCAGTCTTTATCCCACGAGACGCTTTCATAATTATTTCTAGTTTAATATTGAAATTTAATAATAATATATGATTAAATAAATATTAAATTCACAATTGCATTTTATCAATTTTATTATTATTTTTTATTATAAACTAGAGTAGCATGCAAAAACACACCAATTATTCACGAAGTGCTGAACTTGAAAGCGACCCAAAATAGTATAAATAAGGTGCCAATTAAGCAATACTGATTACCAAATGAATTTTGGCTTTAAACGTTACGCTTGTAAAGTTTGATATTTTCAACAGAATTTAAATAATAAATTTCGATAATTTAACGACTATATTTTAATGTTGCTTAAAATAAATAAATATCATGAAAAAGGAAATTTGTTAATTCATTAATTCAGTGTTCGGCAAATGACTTGAAATGACCGAATGATTCAAATGACAAATGACAAATGACATGTCTTTTCAATACAAATGACTTCGTCATTTGAATGTAATTATGGCCAGCATTATTTTTTAATTATAGTCACATGATTATTTATGTGATAAATATTAGCCAATCAAAATCAAATGATTGAAATGACCAAAACGTGACTAGAAATTATTTTTAACTTTTTAACGTTTTTATAATTTATCAATAGCAACCAATTTTAATTTTAAAGTTAAAGGTAGTGTTTACCCTATCTCACACTATGTTATTGATCCAACATATTTACAATCACATTATTCACATATCAACAGTCTTAAACATAAAGGAATTATGTTTTTGGACCAGATTATCACGATCGATTCAGCATACTTAATAAACTAAAAGAAAGTCTTAAAAGCAAATATGGAAGAGTCCCAAGGGTATAATCTCCTCAAAGATCATATTACACTAACAAATACAGGCAGATTAAATATCGGCCTAGGACAAGAGCTTGTCCAAAATCCTAAAGTACAACGTCCTAAACCTCCACCCGTCGAAGGCGAACCTTTCCCATCAAGGAAGACCAAATGGATTGCATCATGGTCTACTACCATTAAAGACGTCACATATGGAAAACTTCTCACGTCAACACCCTTCCCTCAATCAATTCCCATCCTTTATGCAGAACATTGGATATCTAAACAAATAGACACAATGGATCAAAACCTCGCTCCCAGAAAAACACAATTTTACCTTGTCAAGGTTATTTCTTGCATTATCCCTAATATATTGGTTCGTTAAAACCAAAATGCATCCTTCAGATTAAGCATTCTATTTCTATTTTAATCCATGAAACAAAAAAAAAGTTTACTTCCAACCATTTATTATGGCTATAATTTTTTTCATATATTTAAAATATAGTCATCCTTATTACAGATTATTAACTTACAATGATCACTTAATTCAACTTAATATATTTAATCCTTTACAAACACATATTTCTGTTCCGCCTAATTATCAAAACAATATCACAACAAACTGTACCTTAATAAATAGTTTATAGAAAACATAGACATAGCTGACGATCTCAAACATTTGGCTAACCTAATTTCTAGAGACAAAAGTTAGCTGATCACGTGGGTAAAGTTTATTGATAAAGCACAAAAACACTTCTTTTGATTAATAATAAATCTCATTCATATTTAAAACGAATCACGAAAAAATAAAATGTGTGATCACAGAAAATAAAATGATATTTTATTTTAATTCAATACTTGCGCCACACATCCACGGAACAGATTTTCTTTTTTCAAAAATCAACACGGCTTATTTTTTTGTAGAAATTGTGTTTTAATTATATAATTTTGGAATAGTAAACATTCTACACGAATATGAAAAAGAGACAAGGTGTTAATTGATGATTAATTGATTATAATGGCGTTCAAATGACTTTATTTAAAGTTAATTAATGATATATGCAAAGAATTGACTATATTGATAAAATACCATATGTTTTGTTTATAAATAGGCAGAGAATTATTCTTCAAAAAACTAAAAAGTAATAAAAAAATTCAAATAATAAATAATTAAGCTCGAAGCATTTTTACACGCGTATAAATCACTTCTCAATCTCTCCTTTAATTCAACATCCAACGATTAAATCGAACGCAAATTCACTCTATTCATGATTTCCAAACTTTTGCTTTTACGTCGAATATGTGCATCTTGTATTATTGAAGGTTCATTTATTTTTTATTTTTGAAACTTTGTATATAGCTCAATAAATATAATCATGAGTCATCATATAATCAGAATATATAATAATTGTGTAAATTATATGCATGATCAATCAAAATAAACTATTAATTTTTATTCCCACCCAAACCTTATAAAATTTGTAGTCTCCCCTTTCTCACCCTTTCCACTCTTGTCTTCAAGTTTTTTTCGCTCTCTTTACCCTCACTCTACTTTTGTCATCTCTCACTCTTTCTTTCCTACTTTTTTGTTCTCATCTCATTCATATTCAGTTTATCATACTCTTTTCGTCTTCATTATTTGGAGGTAGTGGTGAAAAAAGGCTTTTCTTGTTTTTAGGGTACTTTTGTTGGAGCAGCATGATGCTATGCATGGGCGGGGGCGTAGCGTGCTTACTACGTAAGCCTGTGAGTAACAGCTTTTGCTGCAGTCTCACAGTAGGGCTGGTTGGGAATTTTCTTGGAGCGGTATAGTACTATGTGAGGGTTGGAGCATAAGCGCTTACTTTTAGTAAGCTCGCGGGTGCCAGCTTATTGCTGCAGTCCCGCGATAGGACCGGTTGGTTGTAGTACGGCATGGTGCTATCCCTATGAAAAAAGCCTGTGTGATTTTTGTTGAAAAAACATCCAATTAAATTCACTATGATTTCTGTATATTTGACCATACAATAATTGTGCTAAAAATTGCAATAAATCACACAATAGTTGTATGGCAATCATACAATAATCATCCAATTTATGACCTGATTTTATATAATTATTGTCTAATTTTTGAGCCAAATTTTGGGCCGAATTTTAGGAATTATTCTGGGCCGAATTTAGAAATTATTGTGAGCCGAATTTTAGGAATTATTAGGAATTATTATGGCCGAATTTAGGAATTATTGTGGGCCGAATTATTAAGAATTATTATGGCAAATTTAGGAATTATTGTAAGCCGAATTTAGGAATTATTGTGGGCCGAATTTTAGGAATTATGATTACAGTAAGTTAAAATTTGGTCAGTAACGATTAACGACAAGCAAATTTATAAAGTGAAATTATGGATTTTTATTAATTTAATATACAAAATAAAACACTATATTTGATATGAATTATAAATGTAGAAAACTATAAAAAAATATAAATATATATATATAATAATTCATAAATAATATACTATCGCTGTATTAGATATAAACTATAAATTAAAACTATAAATGTATAAAGAAAATAAAATCAAATATTAAAGAAAGTAAAGTAAATTATTGGTATAAGTAAATTATTAATATTAAAAATAAAAAAGTATGAAGTTAGTAAAGAAAGCAAAATTAGAATTAGTAAGTAGTATGGAAAGTAAATTGTTAGCATTTGTTAGCGTTAGTAATAATAAAAAAAAAGAAAGTAAAATAAATTATTGTAAGTAAATTATTAATATTAAAAATAAAAAAGTATGAAGTTAATAAAGAAAGCAAATTAGTAAGTAGTATGGAAAGTAATTGTTAGCGTTTGTTAGCGTTAGTAATAATAAAAAAAAGTATAAAGTTAGTGAAAAAAGCAAGTTAGTAATTGAAATGTAAAAAAGTTAGAAAATAAATAAAAGGATAAAAAAAAATAAATTTTCTTACCGAAAAGAAAGTTTGAAGAAAAAAAGTTTGAAGAAAAAAAAGGTTAAAAAAAATAAACAAATATTTTCTGCGTAGTGAAAAAAGTAAGTTAGTAATGTAAAAAAGTTAAAAAATAAATTCTGCGTAGTGAAAAAAGTAAGTTAGTAATGTAAAAAAGTTAAAAAATAAATAAACGAAAAGAAAAGTTTGAAGAAAAAAGAAAAAAAGTTTGAAGAAATAAAAAAATAAACAAATATTTTCTACGTTATATTTATTATTTATTTTGATGATCAGATCACGTGGTATAATATAATTTAATTTTAATTGGACAATTTCTTTTATTTTCCAAACTAACCGGATAAGTAGTGACACAAAATTTTAACTAACGAAAAATGAACTTTTAAACTTTAATTTTGCATTAGTTACAAAATTTCATTACAAAAGCAATACGACAACACAAAAATTTACTTTATTTAAAATATATATGCATATTATGTATGTTATCTCTAATTTATGAAATAAAATAAAATATTAGTATTTGTAACTAATTAATTTCAAATTAAATAACTTACTTTATTATTTTCGTTATAATCTAAAATAAAAATAAAAATTAATTGATTATTATAAAAAATTTTTTGTAATATAAAATGAAAAAATAAATATTAATTATTACCTTTTCGCGGTTGATTGGAAATCCGCCCAGATTTTTTTCTTTCATTTTTTTTCTTCCCGCTCTTTTCGCTGGCATTTGTATTGCCAACATCTGTACTATTATCATTTTTTTTCTTTCCGCTCTTTCCGCTGACAAATGTATTGGTATTGTCAACGTCTGTATTATTATCATTTTTTTTCTTTCTGCTCTTTCCGCTGACATTTGTATTGGTATCGTCAACGTCTGTATTATTATCGTTATTATCAGACTTCAAGAAAAGTTTAAAAGAGATATAACTGAAGTTAAAAATATGTTTTTAACAAAATGCTTATACTATATATATTATACCTTATCTGATAAATCATCTGCAGTTCCACTACTACTAATGACCACTTTGTTTTTAATTTTATCTCTAGTGATCACCGATTTATTCTTTTTTAAAATAACTTCCGTTTCCTTCTTCTTTAGTTTTTTTTTGGTGGGCACCTTTTATAAAATTCAAAAATTAATACGTATTTATTTTTATAAATAAATATAATTCAAAAGATGAAATTATTATTTACGTTTATTGTTCATCGAGCGGTGAAATAATTCTTTGATAGCCCAATCTCCTGTTGTTTTGGGAAAATGACTATTATTCACTTTGAACTGAAAAAAAAATTTTGTTAAATGTATTATAAATGTATTGATTTAAAGTATGATTAATTTACAATATACTCACCTTCTCGATAATTTTTAATATTGCTCTCCTCTCCTGCTTTTCCCAGGACGTTTCAACATCGATATACGCTTCAATTAGGTCACGTATACTTGACTAGTAAAATATATAAAAGTTAAATCCTAAAATGATAATACATGAATTATATCAACAATTACATATTTATATATTACAAACTTTGTAACCATTAAATTCCTCATTAGTCAAGTTTAAAATTTTTGCAATAGTCGTCGGGCTGGATGTGGGTCTCGCTACCGCTCCACCCACCTCGGCCTCACGGCCTCGCAGTACCTATATCCCCCCTACGGGGGATCAGGAATCCCCTATATCTGTCACCATCTGTCATTAACATCAGTCATATAACAATATACTAAAAAAGGATAAAATAAGGGAAAAGAAAGGAAAATACGATAGAATCAGAGGGGTATGACAGATATGACGGATATGACAGATGTTTCAGAAAAATCGGGAGAGGGGTATCCCCAGAAAAAAGTTTTGATTTTACCCCCCAGATCTGTCATTCTGTCATAGTTCTGTCATATAATCAGGATTCCGTCTAATAATCTGTTGGAAGCAGTGAGATAGCAAACCAGATAAGTTAGCAGATAAGCCCCTAGAAGGTCTATAAAGCCAGTAAGACCAACCCCGTCCCGCCCCCGTCAGAAAAAATATATAATTGAACAATGGGTATTGAGAATAGAGCATATCCAGATAAGTTTAGAAGACAGTACTAATCCGTCTTCCTCTTTTTTGCCTCCTTAAGGCATTTATCAATACACTGTTTACACGTGTCATCAGAATCTAAGATTTTCTGTCCAAGTTTTTTGCATTGCCGATTGTAAGCCGTCTGCTGTCTCTTAGCAGCGGTTTCTTTTTTTTTCTCCTTAGTCTTCTTCTTGATCACCCAGTCTATTCCAGTAAAAGTATTCTTATGCATACCACAAATTGTGCAGTCACCATGCAGCTGGTAATGCCCATTTGTAGTCATATCTTGTATTTCACTAGCTGTCTCAGTTTCCTTCTTGCACTTTAGGCAGTAAAAACGTGTCATTTTAAGATTTGAAGTCTAAAACCATTCCTTTAATTTGTCGTAATATGTCGCATTTAGAGAATTATTACAAATACTACAATCTCTCCGGAGTACCAGCACGAATTCTAAAAGGTAAAGAGCACTACAACCTATACAAAAAGCCCCTAAAGGAAAAGTCAACAGAACGCCCAAAGGTAATTGTATGGAAACCAAATGCAACACATCAGGCAGATCTTGCAGAGATGCCAGTTGACCCCAAAGGATTCCACTATTTTCTCGTAGTGGTGGAAGTTGCAGGAAAGAGAGTTGATGCAGAACCCCTAAAGGATAAGACTGCAAATAGAGTTCTAAATGGGTTTGTCAAAATCTACAGAAGAAATCGTATCAAGCCTCCAACACACCGACTGGAGACAGACTTCGGATCAGAATTCACCAATGATCAGGTACGTGATTTTTTCCTGAACAGCCTAGGGGTAATGATGAGGTTCGGAGAGCCAGGAAGGCATAAACAGCAATCTTATGCTGAAAGAGCTATCCAAGCCATCCAAGAACCCCTTCTTAAACGAATGGTAGCACAGGAGTTGAAAACTGGGGTGACATCCGTGGAATGGTCAGAAGATTTCCATAATATAGTGAGTAAAGTAAATGAACTCTGGCAGAGAAATCCCCCAGACATTCCGACAGGGTCACCCAAAGTGTCAAAAAAGACGGATCTCCTCTCTGAAGGAGCACGTGTCAGAGTCAAGTTAGATGAACCTATTTCTGTACTTGGTAACAAACTTCATGGAAAATTCTGTACAGGAGACATAAGATGGAACCCAAACATTCGTGTAATCAAAAAAATGATACTCTCACCTGAACAGCCTCCTACATATCTTCTTAACGGACCACATGGTCGATTAGGTGTATCCAGATGTGCATATACCCAAAAGGAATTGCAAGTAGTTCCTATTAATGAAAAGCCTCCACCTGACTCTGTGATAAGAGGACAACCTGAAAGATTTGTTCCTGAGCAGATACTTCGGCATCACATTAGAAAAGGTCAAGACCAGTATTTGGTTAAGTGGGAGCGCTATCCAGACACTGAGGCTACTTGGGAACCTGCTGACCGGTTGAAGGAGGATGTCCCTGACTTAATTCACAAATTTTGGGAATAAAAAAAAATAGAAGAATTAAAGGGTCTTATTTTTTATCCCCTCGATTAGCATCAGGAACTATCGGGATAAAAACATTCTTCCCATCACAGGTAAAGGCTATATGTTCACGTGATTCATGGACATCATAATTGTAACGTTTCAGACACGTTCGGCTTAACCCAATCTCCCTATGCTTGTATCCATCTAAAACTGCAAGATCCTCAGTGATAGCATAATCAGGAGTAAGTTTGATTAACACTCCCTTTACCATGCCGAATGTCCTACCTGTTCCTGAAGCACCAGATATGTTGTATGTAATACTCTTGTCGATATCCAACCCTAATTCCTCAGCAGCTTCTCTCTGAATAAAAGACGCATTAGCACAAGTGTCTGCTAAACACTGAATTGCTATTCCATTAACCTTCCCATCCAGTGCTAAAAGATCTTTAGTATTCTCTAAACAAGCTATGTCAATATCCATAGGATCGTCTACCCTGATATCCTCTTCTTGTTCCTCCTCAACTAGGTCCTCCGGAATCTCTGTGACTTTTCTAGCAGGCAATAACTCCTCCTGAAGAATCTCACGGAGTAATTTCCTAAAGTCTGCAGACCTTAACAGGCTTAATAAGTCATTCTTAGTAACAGCTTTTGCAGGTGTAGACTTACTACCAGTAACTTTCACAGGAATCTTAACAGGGGTTGCTTTGCCTTTCAATGGCACACTAGAAGAGCTAACTGCTGTCTTATTTGGGACGACTTAAGAAGTTTTGAGATACTCGAACCTACTTTTTTTTTGACCCAACACGAACCATATAGACATCACCATCTTTTTCTCTCAATTCTACCTTTTCACTAAAACTCGCAGTATCAATGTCCATAGCATCATCATTAAGATCAAGGTTTCTCATTGCTCAGGCCAAATCCAGATCATCACGTCTATCTTTAGCCTTCTGAAGTTGTTTTGTAAGTATTTTAGACGTCCCACGTTTATATCCCATAATAAGATCAATAGCATTTTGATGATCATCCAAAGTCCATTCAGGAGCATCAGGGTCATCACCAACATCAGGTTCTACATAACCATCATCCCAATCAGGATCCTGAGGATCCTGAACAACACGTCTCTGTGGTTTTGGTCAAACAGGTTTAATCTGCTGTCTATAGACTGGTAGATTACGAACTGGCCGAGCCTGTAATTGTTTAAATTGCACCTGAAAATTCTTGGTAAGTTCCTCAGCTTGAGCCTTAAGTAACTCTTGTAATTGTTCTTGAGTAACCCCAGATGACTTTGATGTCAGTACGACAGGTTCCTGTTTTCCTAACGGAGGTTGAGTTACATTACTGTAATCTGCTTGAAGTTGTCGATTTCTATCTTGTAACCCCAAGCGCATTTCAGCCCTTCTCCGTTCTAAATTTCTCAGATGTTTAACCAAGTCATCAGGATTAAGATTACTAAACCTTTCTGCTTCAAAAATATTATCAGCCGAAAGACCTCTAAAGAACTGGTCGATAATAAGATCATCAGTTAGTTTTAGTAATTTTCCAGCCCTCTTTACAGTTCTATAAAATGCATCAACTGGCTCATTTTCCTGATAAAGACTGTTAAAACGGATACGTTTCTTTTCATCTAAAATAGTTGGGAATTGTGTTCTAAGCCAATAAAGTGCCTGGTTAGGTTTAATACCTGGAAAAACTATAGAACGATTATTATTAGCAGCAACACCAGCATCTGCAGTAGCTAGAGCAGCTCTATCTGTTGGACGAGCACCAGCTCTTCCCCAAGCTTTATCTTAACCTATTAAATCATGGGTAGGAATAAATGCTGCTCTAATAGTTACTAATGCATTAGCTCCATCTGTAGCATAAACATGTGCTTCAGACCCATTTACATAGGTACCTGCATTTGGTCCTCCTGCACCTTCTGGTATTACTAATGCTACAAAAGCAGCTAAATTAGCTCCACCTCTTGAAGTGATACCAGAAAGTTCCCAATTTTTTCCTGTAATTTCTCGATCAAACCATTCAGCCGCTTCACCAGCCATGCAGCTTCTAAGTATACCCATAGCTCTTTTCCAAGACTCTGGTGGCCCTCCAGCAGCGTATGGGTTAAGATTAATAGTATCAAGATAACCCATATAAAGCCTAACAAATGTATCAATCTCATCAGTAGCTTTACCCTCAAAAATCGGCAATCCTATCGCAGTGGTAGCCATATCGTCTCTAGTGGATTGTTTAAAAAAGGTGGAGGAGGGTTCAATTGTCTAATTCAAAACCATTGTACCTGAATTCTAAGAGCAGCTATCTGTTGAAAAGTCTATTTCTAAGTCTCCCTAATGTCTGAATCCTAAAACGCACCCTATTATTAGCATGTGCTAGCTGTGCATTAACCTGTCTAAGTTGCACATTAACCAATACAAGTTGTCCTCCAGTCCGAGTAGCCCTCAGCCGCCAATGATTTAAAAGGATATTACCACGATTCACAGCATTTTGAGCCTCATTACGATCCCTTACTGCTTGAGTATAATCTGCTTGTAATACATTACGTTTATGTCGTGCCTGATTACGTTCACCTATAGCCCGTCGACGAAGCTCTACCATAGTATCATAATCTCTTTGCAGGTTATGGTTTTCTTCTATAAAATTATCATTGGCAGCATGTATAATAACTAATTGACGTTCTAAATTAGTAAACGTTTCATCAAATGCATTTATCTTACCTTGTGCAAAAACTAACAAATCTTTTGTAATACCAAGTTCTTCATGTTTTGCTTTACAGCGATACATTAATATATTAATAATATGTTTGATTTGATTATTTGCCTCCTGTATCTCTGAATCAACAGTTAAACGACCCCTGGTAGTCAATAAATTTGCATGAGCCTTTAGTATTCTAACTAATTCATCATCGTCTTTTTCATTGAACAAGTGTGCAGGAGGCGGTCCAGTAGGTTCTGAAGGAGTATAAACTGGAATTGGTGTTGATGTCGACATAGTATTTAAACTAAGTTAGAATAAAATTCAAATGGATCTTTATGTATACAATTTGGACGAGTACACGACCGACTCAAGACAAGGCAATAAGTTTGCTCCATCATGGCCCTTTCGATTAGCCGTAGCAGGTAGCTCAGACTCAGGTAAGACAACTATGATCATTAATTTGTTAATGGGTGACAAGAAAGCAAAGGAGGATGGTAATCGGTATGTACTATGTGATGCAGTACTTTTAGTTGGCAGATATCTTGACGAGCCGAAGTGGGCAGTTGTACATGATTTTTTCAAAGAGGAGAAGATCCCATTCACTGCAGTAACCCATAGTGAGATTCCAGAGATTGACTCCTTCGACCCTACTCAAGCTACTGTAGTAATCTTCGAGGATCTGATGGATGCACCTAAAAAAATCCAGGATCTCATCACTGGTTACTTTACACATGGACGACACAAAAATATTTCATGTATTTATGTAGCCCAAAGATTCTTTGCCATTCCTAAGGCTATTCGAGAAAATGTTAACTACATCTCACTGCATGGAGGTCATGGGAGCCTTACAGATACCAAGAGAATCATCCGCCTATATACAGAAGAATCAGAGTCATTAGCACCAGTAATTAATGATCTTACTCTGCAACGTGAATTTGTAGTGTTTGATCTTAGATGGTCCAAAAGTGATCCACTGTCCATTCGAGTAAGATGGGATACTAGTCTCAGTTCGATCACAGAGCAATCTCAGTTCAATCCTAGTTCGATCTCAGTTCAATCTCAGTTTGATCCAAGTTTGAACCCAGTTCGATCTCAGTCTGAACCCAGTTCAATCACAGTTCGATCCAAGTTTAGTCCCTATGGTCAGAAAGCTGTATTTGAAGCAAAAAAAGGTGGACACTTGATTGAATTTGCTCGGGTATTTCCATCCTCTAAAGAACGTTAACATTTACTTGTACCTGGTGTCTTAGCCAAGAATGCAGATACCTGGATTAAATATGTCTTTCGGGAAGCTTATGGACTCTCTGGTAAGACCCTAGGAGCTGACTTTCAGGATTTCTTAGCAAAAGTACAGGGTAGGACTGCAAAGACTGAAACTCTGAAAACTGAGAATGTGAAGGAGTTATTCTCCCGATATGAAGCCCTGAAGTCTAGTCGCCCTCTGGATAATAAACAAATAATAGAAGGTATTGAAGTCCTTCTACAAATCTTTTCTAAGAGCCACATGGACCGTCGAGCATTACAAGTAGGGATTAATAGTATCTTGTGAGAATATCAAGTAATTCGTCTGCAGAAGCTCTAAGAATCATAGCACTTTTTTTACGGCCTTCAAAGTCAATCCTTAACATCTTAGCCTTCAACCCTATTGCTCCTAAAGCACGAGAAGCAAAGTTCTTAGTCATTGGATTACTTATATGATTTACATAGTTCTCATAGAATGTAGTGAAAGGCTCGTCAATACCATCTGGATATGTATCCCTTAGAAATTGATATAAAGCAATTTCTCCACTGTCATAACCTATGGCTATAAGCTGTTCGAGAAGCCACTTCCTAATATCTTCATATGGCTCTCCATCCATAATATTCATATCCAGTTTTTGTGTAAACAATTGTGTAAAGTCCACATTACTTCCCCGACGAATGATCTGAACTAACTTATCCCTAGCAAGTCCCAAGGCTTGTAGAGGGTCATTCTCATCACTAATCTTCTTTATAATCTGTCTGTATAATACACTGGATAATCCTCTATATGCTGTTTTTGGAGTGATTACTCCACAGTTTTGGCACTGGTTTATTACGATTGATGTTGACATGGCTATCTTTCTTTATGTAAAAAAGAATTATTCAAAATTAAGTAACTATTTGGAGCAGTCCTTGCACAACTTGTCCGTTAAGTCACTTGGGCTTACAGGCATGAGACATTCCCTACACAACTCAATATTAAGCTCTGCAAGTCTTGGGGTATGGTCCTCCAAAGTTCGTGGACGACCGGAAGGACCGGAGGAAGGTGTCCCGTTAGTCGTATCCTGCTGTAAGATAAAATCATCATATTCATCTTGGTCAGCTTGAATAGCGGTCCTGATTTGTTGTATATCATTGAAAGTTAACCGCTGCCCATCAAGATTTTCCTCATTATAGCGTGTTTCATTGATGATTTCCTCTATAAGCGCCTCTTCTTCATAATGGACAAGGTAGTAATCCTCAACTACCTCATAGTCACTCTCAATCAGTCTATGATATGTTCTAGTACCATGTCGAACATAACGTCCTGTATCTGTATTTAAATATACAGGTTGCTCTTCAGGTGGAGGTGCAGTTTGTCTACGGACAAGCCTTCCATCAATATAATCATGGGATTCCATAACTATTCGATTAAAGGTATCTCCACCGATAATAATTGGACGTCCAGTTATAGGGTTAGCTATATAAGGGTAAGACATGTCTTTTTTCTGTACGTGTCTACATATCTAATAGTTTTCTTCAATTTATAATAACCAAGTGACATGGTCATCAGTCCTTATCAAAAAATACAAGAATACCTGATGATGAGGTTACATGGTCATCAGTCCTTATCAAAAATGCAAGGATACCTGATGATAAGGTTACATGGTCATCAATCCTTGTCAAAAAAATGCAAGGATACCTGATAAATAAGTTACTGGGTTATTGGCCTAGAATGCATTCATGGAAAAACTATGGATTATATTACAGAAAATGTGAACTGAGTTCATGTCACGTGATACCCTGAACAAATGTGTAGAGTGTCACGTGATTTCATGCGGTACGTAGATCATTTCCTTTTTGGGCGATACCCGTTCCACAAAAAATCGATTTGGTAAGAATGCGTTTGGAACCCTGTGTAACATAAATTTCCTTTTTCGGTAATTCGGGATTACGCGGTAATGCCGGCCGGATCTAAAAAATATGACTCTGCAGGGTAATTCCTACGAAAGTCAAGTACAAAATGCTTACTCCTGTTGAGTCCAATCATTCCACTTCCAGTCCAATCTCCAAGGATCGCCTCCCCATCTATGTTCACTTAATGCAAACTCTATGGTTTCCCTTTCCTGGGGGTTCACGACCATCCCATTCCTAAGCATTTTCTCCATAATATAAAGCTGATCCTCAGTGAGGCGGTCTATCCATCTTTTATAGAAGTCGTTTACATCTTCAAATGATATCCAGTCAATATTCCCTTTTTCAAACGGCTTTCCAAGAGCTTGGACATGCCCAATTGTAGTAGCGTAATTTTTCCATCTCTTATATGCTTCTTGACGAACCTCCTGCCACCACACACTATCTACTTTACTCGCTGCAATAAGGTCAGTATCTGGGATCTTTGCAACAATGCGTTCGACTATTTCTACTGGTAATCGGTCCAACATAATGTTATGTTACTTATACTATAGCCATCTTCAATTACTGTATGCCCATTACAAATGGATAAAAAATATAAACTAAATTCGTACAGGAGCCGCTTATGCAAGAAGTTCTGCTAAGGTTTTCTCAGCCTCATTCATAGTGACAGCTCGCTTTGGGGGACCTGTTAATGAGTCCTTAGTTACATTATAATACAACTCGAAGAGGGCCTCAAGTTTGTCTAAAAGAGCTTGTTTATTCTTGTATGATTCACGAATCTTTGCTATCTTAGCAGTATATGCCGCATTATCTGGGAAGAGTTTTCTGGCCACGAACTTCACATATGATACAGGAGACTTTGCTGTCTGGATTCTCTTGATATACTTCATATGATCCTGGACAAGATAGCTGGTTTTGCTAAACCCAGATACTAATGCGACTACTATAGTGTCTTTTAATGCACGGATAATCTTGAGGACAGTTTCATCAGAGACAATGGTGAACTGATTGCATGATGCATCATAAATAACTTCATCACTAATGCTGTCAGTGTGGTTAATAATACTTGCTAATTCGGTATATGTTGACATGATTCCTTATACTTTTTTGTACTTTGTAATAAATAGGAATCTTCAAATTGACTTTACATTCAAGCAAGAAAAAATATATATACCTACTGTAAACCCAACCGCATTCTTGGCAATCATGTCCAGATAACCTTGTTTGCATTTTTCACATGGCAGTATCCTGCGGTTTCAAACTTGAGAGCTTTCAATGCTTTGGATGCATTTTCTGGACAAGTAATAAGCGTAGGACTACTCGGCTGTTCCTCTAGAATAAATCCATCTGTATTGATGCGTCGTACTTTATCCTTATATGGTTCTAATAACTCTGAAGTCGTCTTCCGTCCATGTGCTAATAAGAATGGAGCGATCCTAGGATACTCACCCTTGAAGGGACTACCTGGGTTTGTGAACTGGAATCGCCACTAGTCAGATCCTACTGGTACGATGGAGTCAAGTGTGTGGCCTTCTGGAAACTTGAATGGATCTGTTTGATCTGTGGTGAGTGTCTTGTAATTGCGTTTCCTCTGGCAGAGTGCTCCCCATAGTGTATTGAGAACTCTCTTTGCAACACGACCGGCCACGCCACCCTGGTTTTTTATATTGAAGAGAAAGTGGACATACTCACCAAATATTACAGTCCCAGGAATTCTTGCTTCTCTGTCATATATCAAGGCATTTGGCTTTCCATTCTGGATTAACTGTATATCGAGTCCAAGTTTCTTTGCTCGTTGTAAGTCAATGAATGTATAGACTCGCCTCTTATTCTGTCGGAAGAGAATGTCATTACCACTTACCTTGCCCTTGGGCGCTCCCTGGGAGCTAGCACGAAATAATCCATACAAGGCATAACCTCTATGGTCTACAAAGTCTTTGAGTATTTGAAACTTACCTTGTCAGATTGGAAAGTTTGCATTTGATTGCTGAATACTTGGATACAAACTTGTCACGTCGTATTGCCTTCCATAGCCCTTCCATTCATTGTCTGCCCAGATAAGACCTCCCATCATTGCATCACTTATCCACTCTGCTTTGACTGGGTCAAGAGAATCATTGGCTGGAACCCCTATACTAAACCGTTCAAAAAGCCAGAGTGCAGTTCTCTTGTACGACCAGTTGTGGTAAGATAAGTCGATTTCTAGACCGAACTTCTTTGTAGCCTGTAGGAAGGAATCCCGCTCTTCATGGATCCTCTGGTATGTTTCCTCAAGTGTTTCATATATTCCAGTTTTACAATTCTTCTCGATAGGGATGAAGGAGTAACTATCAGAGTTCTTACCTTTCTGAAACTGTCCAACTGTAAGAGACTTAACTGTCTTACCATTGTATATTGTTACTACATTATTAACCCCATCTTCACGATAAACAAAGGGAGACTTTTGTTTTCTATCTAATTTGCTAGGGTGGAGTCTTCCGGGATTCAGTGCAAGAGAGTAGTGGCCTTCAGACAGGATAAGTGTTGCACGTCTGTCAGATTTGCTCTTAGAAATTCGAGTGGAATCCCCTACAATATTAAGTGCAAGGCTTCCTGCAAGTTGTTCAACCTTATCCATATATGAGACTGGAACTGGAGCATCACGATTGAGACCTAATGCCTTTTTGATATACTCGGGCTTTTCGATTGACTTTGGCATTTTAGAGAATGTGCCGTAGATATATTTCAGGCGTTCATACAGGCAATCATTTAGCTCCCCGTTGCAACCCCCTGCAACCGGTAGGGCATCTCTCACATAAATTATGAATCATTCAAAATAATCAGGGTCTGCGTCATCCGGTAGTTATGCTTCGTCGTAGTGGTCCAAGAGTGAGAAGAGGCTGGCTGGTTGGTTTCCTGATGTCCATCCACCGGGTTTCCAGTTTTCATAGGGGAGCAGAATCTGAAATTTATGTATCGGATACCGGGATTGGAGTCGCTGTCCAAGTCTTGCTATTGCTCCTCTGGAAAATCTTGCGCCTGAATACTGTAATTCTTTGATATCCGGTCTTGTAGGTAAAGCACGGACAATCTCTGAATAAACCATTTGATGTATTTATGAATTGTGTTCAGTTGTAATATAGGTTTTTTATACAAAAAATATAAGATAACTAAGAAGTGCTTATCTTATTAAAAGGAGTCAATCTTGCTGCATACACGATCAAGATCCTCTTCATCCCAGTCGTCGACAATTCCATTGGCGGCTTCCCATTCACGTTCCATATCAGTTTTTGGACGTTCCTCTGGGATTTCTCGTGCCTTACCCTTATTCATCTTCATAGTTTCATAACCAGAGGTAGTAGGGATAATCTCGGCATCACGATCCTCCTTGTATACTCTTATTAGATCTGCGAGTTCTTTACGGCTATGTGTTTTAGGTAAGTTCCCATTATATTCGATCCAGTCCTTGAAGCGGTCTACTACCTCCCTAAGGTAGTACTGGTACTCGTTCTCAATATGTGTTGTGGGACATTCCTCTACTTCAAACGCGAGTATTTCCCAGTCATAGTCGTCTGACACGTCTTGGTACTTAGCCCATAAATCCTTACCTGTATTGTAGAGATCATTGAAGACCTGGTCCTTTGAATTCTTGACCCATGGCTTACGATCCCATCGGTGCCTTTCATGCCAAGCCCAGTGTGCTCGAGTACCTTCCTTTGGTTCAGGGTCCCAGTCAACTTCTAGTTCTGTGTCAGGTTCTGGGATAGGTTGCTCTTCAGGAGCCGGTTCTGGGTCAGGCTTAGTGACGGATGCAGAAAATTCTGCGGGAGACTCGGGTTGTTGTTCAGGAGCTGGGTTCACAGTTGTAAAATCTGAGTCAGATAGCAAGTCATCTAAAACGTCGTAGTCATCATCAGCTTTAAATGCAGGTTCCTCAGCAGGCGGCTCATTTTCTTGATCAGGTTTCTTATCAGATAGATAACAGTCCGAGAAGCTATCTATAGATTCATCAGTATCTGATTCTATAGGAGCTGGAGATTCCTCAGGAATAGGATCCTCATTGATGACAGGTGCGGGTTTTACCTTCAAGCAATCGGGCTTAAGTGGTACTGGTGGTGGAGTCTTTTTGGTCTCTTCAGTAGGCTTCTTCTCAACAGGAGCGGGTTTTTTTTCAGCAGGTTTCTCTTGTACGTCTTGTGGATTATTAGCAGGAATGCTATATATATTTGCCAAGAACTTTTCTAAGGCATTTGGATCAGATGCGAGCTTCTCAGGAGTTTCTATATCTATTCCTTCTATATTGATTTCATCTATTTCATGGATCCATTTTTTGCCGAGGTATTTCTTGTAAAGATCCTCCCTGGATATGCTATATACTCGGGTTAACTTTTTATTTATATAAGTCCGATTACTATTTATACTCAACTCATTTGATAGGATTCTAGAAGTGTTTATCTTTGATAAGGGTGAGATGCAATGAGTTTCACAGTATGAAGTATATACCCTATAAAATTCTTGAACAGGTAGGTCGGTTATATGATTTTTTACTATGAGGTAAGTGTCCTTTATGAATTGAAATAGGGGTGGAAGAGTCGATATGATGTGATCCTGCTTAGATGTTGTCATAGGTGGTGGATTCCCATTGAAGTCTGGGTAAGCGTCTGCAATGGCTCTCAAGTAAGCATAGAATGCCTCACTGGCGCCTGGGTATTTCATAGCGTCACTGAGTTTCTTAAAGTAGTTGAGGTCTCCCTTGCGGGATGGTGACACATCCAAGAACACTGTGCGCCTATCGTCATTCTCCACTCTGAGAGCATTTTCATTAGTGAGTACAATGGTGGATATAAAGTTTTTGTAATGTGTTGGCGTCTTGTATTTTTCATGGATTTCCATTATATCGCCTGTTACCTTATCCTTCAACGATCGATACAGATTATTCCACTGGCTTTTTTCTGTAGGCATTTCCTCGAGGAGGAGAAGAACCTTACCCTGTAATTGCCCATTGAAACTTCCAAGAATCGTTTGAAGATCGCTGGTCTTATAAACAAGTTGAGTACCTAAAACACTACGTTGAATGAAATCTGTTATAATACTCTTACCCCAACCCTGTCCAGATTTCAGGTAGAGAATCGAATACATTTTCCTTCTAGCTGCCACACCGGCCAACCACTTTATGATATACTCAGTAAGATTCCAATCGCCTGAACACCAGATATCCTGAATGTGGAAGAAGATAAATTTAACCGCAAGGTGGGTTGTAGATTCAAAAGTGGATATCGGACGCAGGATATGGAGGAATCCTGGAAAGATATTGAGATAAAGTTGGCCACCTAGTTTAAAGATACGGGATTTTTGAGGGTCACAAGTAGCTACACATACAGTACTATATTCGATCATAAACCATTTGTTGATATTAAATTCAACCTTTTGTGAAGGAGTAAGGACCCTGTTCAGATTGTGTGTAAAAGACTTTGGTAATTGGACGGATAAGTTTATTAATATTTTTATCAGGGATGTGCTCGAGGTTTTTGATTTCTGATCGCCACATGAAGACTCCATGTGGGTTGGAGCAGGGGATAAAGTAACTGCAAAGATAACCTTTAGCTTGATTGAGATCCCTCATATTCTTTGCAGCG
Organism: Rhizophagus irregularis; assembly: GCF_026210795.1. Lineage (NCBI taxonomy): Eukaryota > Fungi > Glomeromycota > Glomeromycetes > Glomerales > Glomeraceae > Rhizophagus > Rhizophagus irregularis. Next base: position 1,883,428 of record NC_089441.1, on the reverse strand, counting down.
TTAATGAGCCGTTTAAGCTCATCAATACTAAAAGCCTTCTTCTGTTCACCGAACTTGGGGATAACTTGAGCTTGAGTGCTAGTTTGGGCAGTCATTTTTTGTTCTATCAAATCGAGTACTAATTTATAGTTACCTAATCTTCAATTGCCGAATATTTTTCCAAAGATCTGCACTCCTACCAATTTACCCTCCTGTAATCCTATGGTCCTGCGATTCTGCGGTCCTCCGGTTATATCTGGTTATCTTCTAGGGGTAAAAAAAAACTATAAACCACGAACCTTTACGACTGCTCTAAATCTTCCCTTCCCCTTTTTCAAACTACATATATCTGAAATCCAAACCGCTCAAGAGCTCCTTTTACTATAGTTAGCTTTTTTCTAGTGTCCGTTAACTCTTTACAAGCCTTTTGATACGCCTTCCATTCAAGTTCACGGAGGGTACCCTCCTCCTCCAATGATTGGCCAAGAGCATCGTTTGCTTTTTCCTTCTTTTCTACGGCCCTGTCGTATGCCTCCTCGGCTTCTTTATGCCGCTTCCAGAGTACTCGTTCAGCTTCAGCTCTCCAGATTGGGCTGACTTCTAAAAGATGTGGCCCAAAATTGCTACTTGGAATGTGTTCCAGGATATGGCTTACAAGTTCGGGGATTACTGATACTGCGTGCGGGGTATACATGTTATCTGTCCTTATAGGTTACTTATGGTATACCCATTGTTCAATTACTTATTTTTTCTGACGGGGGTGGGACGGGGTTGGTCTTACTGGCTTTATAGACCTTCTAGGGGCTTACCTGCTAACTTATCTGGTTTGCTATCTCACTGCTTCCAACAGATTATTAGACGGAATCCTGATTATATGACAGAACTATGACAGAATGACAGATCTGGGGGGTAAAATCAAAACTTTTTTCTGGGGATACCCCTCTCCCGATTTTTTTGAAACATCTGTCATATCCGTCATATCTGTCATACCCCTCTGATTCTATCGTATTTTCCTTTATTTTCCCTTATTTTATCCTTTTTTAGTATATTGTTATATGACTGATGTTAATGACAGATGGTGACAGATATAGGGGATTCCTGATCCCCCGTAGGGGGGATATAGGTACTGCGAGGCCGTGAGGCCGAGGTGGGTGGAGCGGTAGCGAGACCCACATCCAGCCCGATGACCAATATTAATGTAAGCACCGGTTGGTTTGGAAATTGATACAGTTTCATCCACCACTTTTTCTAGAATTCTCTATATTTATAATTAAAACTTAATGTTAAAAAGAGATCAAACTGCAATATAAATGCTAAAATTAACTTACATTTTGTTGAACAGGAAGATCTGACGATTTTTTTGATTGATTAAGAACGGTTATTTTATTTAATTTTTTGTTAGTAGCCATAACAAAAAAATCCAAATGTAATGAAGAGAAATTCAGATAGAACGAAGAAAATGAAGAAAAAAAGAATGAATTAAATTTCTCTGAATTTATATTAACTTGACAAGGTTTTTTTTTTAAAAAAAAAGGTAGAAACATTAGCGATTTTTCCTAAAAAGGAAAGATAAATGAATAATTTTTTTTTAAAAAAAAAGGCAGAAACATCATCGACATTTCTTAAAAAAGAAAAATACAACGATCAAATTTTTTTTCTAAAAAAAATTGATAGCAATATTGTGTACAAAAAAGGAATATAAAAGGGTTTTTATAAATTAGCTATTTCAACAGTTACAGTAGAGTTTTTTAAATAAAGAATAATAAAATGAATAAACGATACAAATTATTATAACAAATTATTATAATCGTGCGTGACTTAATAAAAATATGAAGATTTCCCACTAGATTTAGTATTAATATTTTTTGGGAAGTTGTTTCCTATTTTTTTTTTTTTTTTTTTTTTTAAAAAAAAAAAGTAGAAACATTATCGATTTTCTTAAGATTTTTTAAAAAAAATTGACAATATTTGACAGCAATATTGTATACAAAAAAGGAATATAAAAGTGACAATATTTGACAGTAATATTGTATACAAAAAAGGAATACAAAAAGGGGTTTTTCATCATAAGACTTCAACCGAAGACCAAAGTTTCTTAAAGTGATCTTTTTTTTTTAAAAAAAAAAGAACAATCTTTTTTTTAAAAAATGACAGCATTCGAAGTACAAAAAAGGAATACAAAGGAGGTTTTCATATCTATTTTAAAATTACACAGCCATTTTATCATAAGATTTTAACCCCTATAAAAAATTTTTATCCGAATTTTTCCATTATTTCTCCGTGTCTTCCGTGTCTTCCGTAAAAATTCTGTGAAAATGATACATTCACGGATATCGAGATGAAAATTTCCATGATTTAAAGCTATTATTAATTCTATTAAAATGATACATTCATAAAAAAAAACATGGAAAGATAAAATACGGATCATATTTTTACAGGAATGTAATACTTATTTAAAATAATAGTTATTTAATTTGATGAATAATTGTTGACGTAAAAATATATTTTTTTTGACGACAAAAAAATAGTGATAGTATTACTGTAGATTAAGTGTTAGATCCTCGAACGAGGATAATTTTTTTTAAGATGATTAATCCATCGTTAATCGCAACGAAATAAATGGGTGTGTAACACTGGTGTAAAGATGTATGTAAAGAGATATGTATAATGCTTTTTTTTAAAAAAAAAAATAGGCAGAAACATTATCAATTGTTCTTAAAAAAAAAAAAATCTTTTTTTTAATACAATATTCGAAGTACAAAAAAGGGAGTTTTCATCTATTTTTAAATTACACAGCCATCTTAAAACGACAGGAATATTTGTGTACAAATTATTCCGAATAAAGATAAATCAAAATTTTTTAGCTTATAAAATCTGAAACATAAATTTTATGCAGTGTGAAAAAAAAAAAAGTATTTTAGTTTTTAATTTTTATAAATCTTGTATAGTGTAAAAAAAAAGTGTTTATTTTTTATAAATTGTGAAAAAAAAGTATTGGAAAAAAAATGTCGAATAATAAAGTATTATGTATATGTTCCAAATGTAAAAAAAAAGGATCAGATAATATTGGTAAATATGTGCATCCTACTACCAAATGGAGACATATTAAAAATGCAAAAAAGAATTATAATTTTAGCGACAACGATGATGATAGCGACGATGACGATAGCGATAATGATGATAATAATAATAATAATAACGATCATGACGACGATAATAATGATAACGATAATGATGATAATAATAACGACCACGACAAAGACCACGATGACGATAACGATTACGATGATGACCACGATAATGATGGCGATAATGATGATAATAATAACGACTACGACGATAATAATCATGATGATAATGATGTAGAATATAAACAGTAAGTATTAAGGAGAATATTTCTGTTATTCGTTAACTAATAATGATTATTAAATGTTTTATATTATATTTTAATTGTAATGATGATAGGAGGAATGAATTTGATAATAGATCTTCAAGATCTCCTACTCCCGTTCTCATGGTAATTGATGATGATTGCTATGATGACAATCAAGAACACCATGACAATCGTGACAATTCTGATGAAAAAACAGAATCATCAACTGCAACTGAATCTGAATCTTATGAAAGTTTATATGATTCTTTTGATGATAATAATACATTTGAAGTATTACAAAAAGGACTATATAGTAGCGATAATGAATCATCTGATGACGGTATTAATTTAACAGAAGGTAATATACGCAATATTTATTTATTTATTTAAAATTATTTATTATTAATGCAAATACATATTATTTGTAGGGTCTAATATTGTAGGGTCTAATATTAATAGTATTAATGATGAAGTTGCTAGAGGTTTACGTCTTCTTGAAGTAAAAACTTGACGAAATATTACTGATGCAGCCTTTAAAGAAATTGTTACTGCAGCTAGTGGTAATTTTACAAGTCAATATACACTAATAAAAACACTTAAAAATATAGTTCCTATTAAACCAATTTGGGTTGATATGTGCATAAATTCATGCTGTGCTTTTACTGGTAATTTGAAAACATTAAATAAATGTACCTATTGTAAAGCTGAATGTTATCAAGAAGGAGGACGACCAAGAGCACAAGTAGCATATTTTTCAATTCAGAATCGATTTAAAATTCAATATCAAGATCCAACACGCGCAAAACAATTACGTTATCGTTCTGAATATATTACCAGAGAAGATAATGGTGCTATTGGCGATGTATTTGACGGCTCACAATATAAATATCTATCCCAAGAGGGATATTTTCAAGACGATCGTGATATTGCACTTTTAGGTTCTGTTGATGGTTATCAACTATTCAAACAAAAATGTGATGATTGTTGGATAGTTTTATTTATTAATGCTAATTTGCCACCCCATCAACGTGTAAAAAAAGAAAATTTACTTATTACTTCAATCATCCCGGGTAGAGGTGCGCTCCGGATGAATCTGGTCAATCCGTCATCCGGATGATCACGTGACGGATCAATCCGGATTAAAAAAATCGGATCATCGGATTATCCGCGGATTGACCGGATTGATTATAATTCCGGCCGGAATTAAGTAATCGGCATGGAATTATCCTTTTTAGGTATGAGTAACGTTACACAAATCCAAAAAAGGCAATTTTGTTTCCCAGCAAAAATGAAATTTTGGGTTTCACAAGAATCCTAAAAAGGACATTTTTCGCCGATCATTAATTTCAGCCGGAATTTATGATTAAGGTATTTAATTGTTGTCACGTGACTCACGGGTATGTCGATCGTTTCCATATTTGGCGATACCCGTTCCACAAAAAACCAGTTTTTCTAAATTTAGTTTCCGGTCGTGTAACATAAAAATTCCTAAAAAGGAAATTTTTTTGTCGATCCCGTATAGGATTGATCGGATATCCGGTCATCCATCCGGTCTATTTGACGGATTCATCTGATCAATCCGAATCCGCCTATTAGACGGATTGATCCTAGGATGACCGGATTGACCAGATTCGGAGCCTACCTCTAATCCCGGGTCCTAAAGCTCCAAAAAATTTTAATTCTTTTATGAAACCAATAGTTGAAGAATTATGCTTATTAAATGGTAATTTTAATTACATACATTATGATAAAACTTAATGATAAAAAAAAAATATATTAAAAATAATTGTAAATTTGTAAATTTGTAGATGGTGTTGAATGCTATGATGGTGCTACGAATGAGAATTTCCTCTTAAAAGTTACGGTACTTTCCTGGTCTGGAGATACTCCCGGATTATCAAAACTTGCTTGCTTAACTGGACATAATTCATACATGGCATGTCGTTACTGTGATCTTCGTGGGATATATAATAATCATGTATATTATCCTACAACACCACCACCATCAATTGAAACATATAAAACTTATAATCCATCAGATTTACCAAAAAGAACTCATAGAGATTATATGATAAGAATTGAACAAATAACGACAATACCGCCATCAAGAACACGCGATACATTAATTTCTGATTTAGGTAAATAATAAATCTATTGCAACATAATTTTTTTTACTATAAAATTAATAATTATTATTTTGAAATAGGTGTTACAGGACGTAGTGTTTTATTAGAAATAGAAACAACTCAATTTTTTACATGTTTTCCAATAGATATTATGCATTTGTTTTATGAAAACATCGCATTATATATGTTAAAACATTGGATGGGTTGTTTTTTTAAAGATTCTATTCTTAATGATCAGCCATATGTAATTAACAACAAACAATGGACTGAGATTGGGATTGAAATGGAAACCGTAAGAAAATCCATTCCAACTGATTTTGGTCGACCACCACAAAATATCTTACATCACCATAATGGTTACAAAGCAGAGGAGTGGGCTTCATGGATAACCTTATATTCTTTACCTTTATTAAAAGATCGTTTGCCGGCAAATTATCTTAAAGGTTGGTCCTTTTTTGTTAAAGCTGTTCAGCTTTGTCAAAAACGAGTATTATCTTTACATGATCAAGAAGAAATAAGGAAATTATTATTGCTATTTTATCAACATTATGAACGGTATATATATTACAACATTTATTTTATTTATTGAATTATTGTTCTTTTATTAAAATAATATTATTTTTAGTTATTATTATCAGTTTTTGGCTGCCCGACTAAGTGTAATGAAAGTATGCTTTCATTATATTTTACATGTTGCTGATAGTATTCAGGATACTGGACCATGTTGGTCAACATGGCAGTTTCCTATGGAACGTACTTGTGGAATGTTACAACCGCTAGCAAAATCACGCCTCCATCCATATAAAAATCTAACAAACAATGTATATTTGTTAGAATTATTTAATAATTTGTGTTATTTTAGAAAATTTTATGACCAGATCTTTCCTCCTATATCTGATAAAAAATATAAAGAGCACTTGGTTTATACAAATGAGAATTATGAAGAAGAATTTCAATGGCCTTCTAAACCATATACTCTTACATTCCAAGAAGTTAAAAAAATAAAAGATCATTTATGTGTAATAGATGATCGTGCATCAGAAATGCGATTAAATGTATGTATTATTTTATTTTATGTTATTTTATTTTCAATTTTAAAATTAAATATTGACTAATATTTACATTTTTTACATTTTTTAGGATTTTGAAACCAACGGAACAAAATTTGGTCGTTTAATAACTTCCGATGGTCGAGTAATTGGGTCAGAATGGATACGTAGAAATAAAGACTGGGCACGAATTAATTACACTGTTTTGGTTAGTATTTAATGCAATATAATCATTTATTAATTTTGTAAATTAATTTTGTAAGTTTTATTTAATAATTTTCATTTTAGACCCGTTTAGAAATTGACAAATGGGCTCACTTACCAAGTGCAATCCCAGAATTCGTAACTAAATCATTTTACGCCCAGGTTAATTATTATTTTTTATACGGGTATATGGATCAGAAAATAATGCTAGCGAACGTAACATGGACAAATGAAGTTAATGAAGATTCATTAGGTACAACTTCCTTTGTAGGTGATGGTTCTACACAATTTATTGATGTTACTGCAATCAATAGATGTGTAGGTTTTATGAAATTGGGACGTAAAACATATATTATTGATAAGGAATGTATGGAAGAATGGGAATAATAATTTAATTAAAAATTGTCTATTTAGTCAAATGGTAAATTGAGTATTTCGATGTAAACGGATTTACATCGAAAGATGTGCGATGTGCATGTCGGATTTTCTTAAATAGTGAGTTTAGTAAATAAATTCTTATTTCGGATTTTCTTAAATAGTGAGTTTAGTAAATAAATTCTTATTAGTTCTTTTACATTGTACTTTAAAGTTCTTTTGTATTGTAAATTTTTATTACGCGTTTTATATAAAATCCCTTAATTTCAATCTAATAAAATTAGAAATAAACGTTTGCGACAATTCCAAATACCCATTATATATTATATTCTCTGGCTGGTTGATTCCATCTTACCTATAGAATGGACATCATTATTAATAACAGACATATTTATTTATCACAGACGTATTGCAATGTATTATAATATAACGTTTATAAATAAAATTGTTTATAGATACAACAATTAGGCAGAGAGTCAATTTGATATTTAGCCTTTATAATAAAAATCACGTTAATACTATAGCAATAATTATAATAATATGAATATTTTTTTTATTAAAATGATTTATTAATTAATACTATTAAAATGAATTATTAATCATCGTCAATTTCCCAAATAGCCAGGCTAGACTGGCTAGCCTGGCTAGAATCCTCTCTTTCTAATTCATCATCAAATACTTGGACCACTTGCTGATCCTGCTGTTGCTGTTGACTTCATAATAATTCATCAAATATTTGGACCACTTTCTGATCCTCTAGACTTCGTAACTTTTGATCCTGATCAGGATGATCAGAATTCTGCTGATGCTGTTGCTGTTGTTGTTGTTGACTTCGTAACTTATGATCCTGATCAGGATCCTGTTGTTGTCTTTGTAACTTTTATGACCGTTGTGACCGTTGCCGTTGTAATTCTAAAAATATTATTTAGAAATCAATACTATTTAGTAAAAGAAATTAAAAATTTTACAGATTCAAAATTAAATATTTACTTGGTTTTTTCCAAAACCCACTTCTGAACTCTACATGATATCTTTCTCCGTTTCTTGTTTGTTTTCCTCTCGGGTCCTCACTTAAAGATAATTCCATTAACTAGAAAGATTATGTAAATTAGCTTATATTTGAAGAGATAATGATAGTATAGTATTTGTATAATATTGAATATTTACACAGCAATCCTTTACGATGCCATGGAATTTTTCAGAAGCCTGGCGCCCTGTATAAGTAGTTCGGTATCTCTGGTTGATTTTTGCAGCGGTTGAGGTCCACCACGCTCTCTTACAACTCCCCCACCGAGGGAGTGGTAATGATCGTTACCTTCTTTTCTTTCGTCAATCAACATTCTAACTTCGTCATCGGTCCACATTTTTAAACAATTAAAATTAAAATTTTTTTTGAAAAAAAAAAATTGAAATTGAAATTTTTTTTGAAAAAAAATAATTAAAATTGAATTTTTTTTAAAAAAAAATGAGGAAATGAGGAAAACGAATGAATTTGATTTAATTTTTTTTTTCATAAATTAAATAATACTTACTTGTTAATGATGTAATAAATATCAATAAATAAAAGTCTAATTAATAATAATATTACTTATTAATGATGTAATGAATTACTACTCTGATTGATCAAATTGAATTACTCGATGTTTATGTATAATTCTGCGATTTTACCCGCGACTCACCCGCGATAATATAATACTTATAATATACTGAACACCCGCGACTCACCCGCGACTCACCCATGACTCACTCGCAACATTACTAAACACTTTGATGTAAGACACTATACTATTATCGTGAGATTGATCAACAGTTAGATGATTAAATCATAACCATCTCTTATAAAAAAATTACACAAATTTGAACCTTTTTTTTTATCAATTGACAAAAAGAATTTAATCACTAATACTTTATTAACAGTCAACAGGTGCCTCATTTCGAATGGTATGTGATTACAAAATGATGACCTAATACTCAACAGCGGCCTTAATATCAAAGACATTCGAATGGTATGTGATTACAAAATATGAATTTACCTCGCGAACCCACACAAAGAAGCAGTTTTTAGAAAACGTGGCTAGACAATTCAACGATTTTAGTTCTTACAAAATGTAATACTTCACAACTAAAACTAAATGTACAAGTGACCACTAGCCTACCAATACTAAACAGAACAGAATGTAACAAAATGCTTTGGTTAATTATTTTTTGCGCCATTGATTTTTTAAATGGCTATTGCTATATATATATTAAATGGCTATTATATAGTACTATTATTTCACAATTGTATTATGGATTTCTTATATGATATGCAAAATTGCATGTGATATTTTAATAACGTTTTGTGTATTTTTGTATTCTGCAGTTAGCCCATTATTTTATTTATATGGTTAAATTTATAATACTCTCAATCTTAGATTATCTATATAATGGAATATTCCCTAATTTAGAAATTTACCATGATTTTAAAATTTTTTCCGTACAAAAAAAAATTTTTTTCCATGATTTTTTACTAAAAAAAAAAATTCCCCTAATTCCATGATTTTTAATTTTTTTTTACCTCCTTATAAAAAAAAAATAAAATAAAATGGATTTTATTTCAAGTCTCTCACCTTTCTCGCGTCTCTCACCTTCTTCGTATCTCTCACCTCGCTTCTAATTCTAAAAAATGAATACCAATAATAATAATAATAATAATAATAATAATAATAATAATAATAATAATAATAATAATAATAATAATAATAATAATATTCTATTTGCTCACCAAACAACAATGCAGGAGTTTAAAGAAGGAACTAACTCTATTCATAAAACGACGCTTAACGCGCTTATTAATAACTTGCAGTAAGTAAAATAATTAATAAAAGAAATAAATAAAGTAAAAAAATAGATAAATAAATAAATAAATAAAAGAAAAATCTTTAATTATAATCTTATAATCTTAAAATACATTTTTTGACGACTTGTAATAAATAGACCACCAGTATTTAGAAGTGGGAGAACTTCTACGTTTAGTTCGTTCGGAGTACCTTCGTTTGGAGCACCCTCGTTCAGAGTGCCTTCGTTTGGAGCACCCTCGTTCGGAGTACCTTTGCCTTCGTTTGGAGCACCCTCGTTCGGAGTACCCTTGTTCGGAGTACCTTTGTTCGGAGTATCCTCGTTCGGAATTGGTAATAAAATTAATAAAATTTGTTTTTTTATATATATATATATTTAACTTTAAAACAACTTCTATTATATTATTATAGCTGCGGCAAGAGCAGTAACAATAGCAGCAACGACCACAGCAGTAACAACAACACCAACACCAACCGCACCAACAACAACAAGTGCACTAATACTAGCTGCACCAACACTACCAACCACATCAACAACCATATCAACAACCGCATCAACAACCGCATCAACAACACCACCAATACCAACCGCATTAACAACTACATCAACAACCGCATTAACAACCGCATCAACAACCGCATCAACAACACCACCAATACCAACCGCATTAACAACTACTGCTGCATCAACTGCAACAACAGCAGCTATTGCAACAACAACAATAGCAGCAGCAACAACAACAACATATCACCAGTCATCAATTCCATCATACTGGCCTTTACAGCAGCAGCAGCAGCAACAGCAGCAACAGCAACAGCAACAGCAACAGCAGCAACAGCAGCAACAGCAACAGCAACAGCAGTAACAGCAACAGCAGCAGCAGCAATGGCAACGGCAGCAGCAATGCCAGCAGCGTATGCAGCGCCGACAGCGCGAATGTTTTGAATCAACGGGTAATAAAATTTATTAATTTAATGTAAAAGTAAATTTTATAAATTATTTAATAATAAAATTTTTAAATTAATAAAAATAGGAGCTGTTTGCTATTATTGTAATGATAATCATTACATCTTCGCTTGTACTCAAATACCGAAAGAGTACAAAGGCCGTTGCGTTAATTGCTGGGCGGACGATCATATGGTTATGAGTTGTAATAATGTTAAAATAAGAGAGCCTTGGCTCTAAATTTTTTAATTTTTTAACTTTTTTCTAATCTTTTTAATTTTTTAAGTTAGATTAAAAATTATTTTCTGAATCATGTTATGTTCTCGAACATTTTTCCGATTGGGGTCGGATAATAAAAGATTAATTAAAATATTTGATTGGGGTCGAATATTTTTCTTTTTCCGATTGGGGTCGGATATTAATCTTTTAAAAAATGTTCGATTACTATTTTTTTTTGTCCGATCGATTGGGGTCGAATTAATTTTTGATTACTATTTTTTTTTTGTCCGAGTCGGATTAATTTTTTTTAAAAAACGTTCGATTGGGGTCGAACCAATATAATAAAAAAAAATTTTTTTATAAAATTATATATTTATTTTCATATATATTATTTTTAATATTTTTTATTTATTTTTAATATTTTTTATTTATTAATATTATTAATTCGCAATTCGTAAAAAAAGTAAACATGAAAAAATTTACATTACATTTATATAATGATCGGTAGGAATAGTAGTGATAATAAAATGCGTTAATATTCATTAATACCAATAATTAAATGCGTTAATACTAAGAATCTCTAATCGTTTTAGATCTAAACATGAATAATGACGATACTTGATGTAAAACTCGTTTCTATTAGTTAGTAAATAGTATGTACATGAGAGGTAACAGCAATCCAAAAGGCGCGTTACTTTATAAACTGGTAAACTTTATAGAATAAAATAACAGCTAAAGGAAACGAAAATAATGAGATATTACTAAGGTATACAAGGTATAGGTATCATGTATCATTCAGCGATATTAAAACAGTACCAAGTTATGTATGATAAGTTTATACGAAGTTTATATCAACGACGAAGTTTAATTTTCTAGATCTTTTATTAAAAATTGGAATAATAATGAATTTCTAAGTATTTTTCTATTTATTATTTTATTTAAGAATTTTTTTTATAATAAAACTTGCTTAGTAATACAGTATATAATAAAATCAATAAAATCAATAAAATAAGTTTCATATTGCATAAAAAATTTTTTTATTTAATTAAATTTTTTTTATTTAATTAATTATATTAATATATTTATTATAAAAGATTATTAAGGAAAGGTAAAAAAATTAAGTAAATTTAGAATGTGACGAAGGTGGATAAGGAAATAACGTGAGCGTGATGGTAGTTGCAGATGGTATGTGTATATGGTGGCGGCGGCGGTTATTGTGGTGGAGGAGGAAGTAATTGTAGTAAAGGAAGTGATCGAAAAAGTAATTATAGAGACGGAAAAGGTGATCGTGATGAAGCGATTATTGTGATGTTTGCAGATATTTTCGGTTTTACTATAATATAAAAACTTGATACACGATTATAATATGGTTGAATTACGGTTAAATGGGTTAAATGATATTAAATGTATATTATAGAAACGCGGTTCTGTTATAATAAAATAACTTGATCGCTAATATTATTATAAATTATAAGTTAATTTAAAATAAATACATTGTAGGTAAACAGTCATATATATTACTTTTTAAATACATTCACAATTCACAATTAAAGTAAAATGATCTCCCATCGTACAATTGTAACGATTGTACTAAAATAAACGTATATTTCGTATATTTTCAAATATTGTACAATAATCGCACAATTTTTATATCCTAAACTTTTATTGCACAAAAGTTGAACGTTTTCTGTATACTTAATTTAAGTTTATTTTCAATTGTACAAAGATCGCACATTTTCAATACACTATAAAATCGACATGGCCATTTTTATCCAAAAAACTGCAATAATTGTATGATTTCCGCACGGACTTGAACAAATATTGCACAAAAATTGGATGATCTTTTTTCATAGGGTATGCGTAATTTTAATGGGAGGAGCATAGTGCGCTTCTTACGAAGTCCCTTCGTGGTAGGGCCGTAGTACTTTTATAATCATTATAATGGCAGGATTTCAAAATATTGTTAATAAATTTTTTGCTTTTGTATAACTTTGTAATATACGTAAGAATAAACGAATTAATATAGATCGCTTAAATTTCACTTTCACATTTTTCAGTACAATTTGAAAATGAAGCGGATTGTTTATAATTTTGCATACATTGATTTTTTATACTATATTACATGATCAACTCAATCGATGTAATAATCTTTTAATGTAAATATTTTTTTTTCATGACACATCTTTAACCTAGTGTATTTCAGCTAAAACAAAAGAGGAAATAAAAGAATATACAATAAGCTTTCCCATTTTCAGTTTTTTGCCTCCTTTATAATATTATAATAAAAAAATTAGTGATCAATATTTTAAAAAAAATCGCAAACAATATTTATATCATATATTAAAATGTATTTATCTCAATATTCATCGTTCTTTAATTGCTAATCATGATATCATTCAGTTCGATGGATAAATTTTATATAATTAGGATATCGAAATGATAATTCAATACGTATACAGTTATTATTTATTCAGAAAATTTTACATGGCACATTTTTTCCTTCTCTCGTAGGATGAACAATTTGAAGACGCGTTAGCGAGTCCAACAATATCACTTGTATTAACGGTGCCGAGCAAAAATGTAGTCGAAAAATTTAACCAATTAAATAATGACTTTAGCGAAAGAATCAACAAGATCAGTGGCAAAGAAGAAACACAAACTAAAGGTAAAGATAAAGCTACGGAATCAGAACTCGAAAAAGTGAACGAAAACAAAAAACGCGTTGACAGTTCAAGGTAGTCGAAACGACTCCGATAGCGAATAAGCTACTTCGTTCAATAGGTAAACAAACTTGAAAAGTTTTTTTTTTGGTTGCAGATTATTGTAGTCAAGTGGAGAATTTTTGATCATTCTTCGAATACGTTTTCGTTAAACTGAAATTAAGCAGGTTTTGTATTTAAAGTTTATTAGTTAGCTTTAGCCACTTATGCTTAGTGATTTTCTTGAGGATTTTGACTAATTTTTTGTTTTTGTAAGAAATTGGAAGAGCGAGTTAATGAAAGAAAAGGAAATGGTTTTCTTTGAGGGACTGACCACCAAGCCAAAGGTAGAAGAACAGGATTTTGAGTTATGTGCTTGGTTAAGGCTGAGTGCTGAAAGGAACTTTATTCTCAAGTCTCATGCTTTGCAAGTTCGAGAATCAAATGGGTAAAAGGTTTCTTTGATGGGTTTCGTTATTTTTTTGATTTGGCATGGAGATTGGACGTGGGAAAAGGTCAGGCTTAGCGCTAGGATTGTTGATAGCTTTCTTTAGATTAGTCAGTGTTTCTTGTAGACGTTAGTCCTTGTGTAATTGTTCTGTTAATAGTGATAGCTAGTATTTAGTGGATAGGATAGGTATAGGGTTTGTTAAACTTGTTTTTATTTAAATTTTTGTTTGGTTATTTGTATTAAGATAGATTGAACTCTGTTATAGAGACATTTCGTGTTGCATGAACATTTCTAGGTATTTCGATATTGGATTCTATCCTAAATAAAAAAATGCGTTACAGTTATAAAAAAAAATAAAAAAAGGCTTTTTTTTAATTCATGTAAAAAAATTTAAAAAAAATTTAAAATATCGGAGAAAGCTCTTTGATAATATTTTCATTTTTTTTCGATATAAAAGTTTATTTGGACAATATTTTCATTTTCGATATGAAAGTATATTTATCAACATATATATATAAAGTTTATTTATTGAAATATACTGTATATTAAAGCTTAAATTATTCATCTAAATAGATATTTAGACTTTTTCTTATATTAAGCTTAAATAAATAGACTTTTAAATATTAAGCTTATATATATAGACATTTAAACTTCCCCTTATATAACTTGATAAACTTTGTTTCTTACCATACGCAATAATAAAATTAGTAGCGAAAATATTTATTTCAAATTTCGTGTCTACAATACCTTCAATTTTATAAGAAATTTTTGAACATTTTTAAACAATTATAACTATTTATTTAAAATGGCAAGATTATGAAAAGTACAAGAAACTACTATGCCTAATGAAAAAGAAGCAGCAAGTAAATATTTTTTATCTAAAATTGTAATATTGTTGCAATTTTTTATTTAGTGTTTTTTAATTTAACCAGGCGATTATGTTCAAAGTAATAAAAATGAGTAGCTGAACGCAACTAATTCTTCAGATCTCTCTGGAACTCTTATTATATTTGGCTATAATTTTTCCGTAATCGTTTGTACGAGTTGGAGGTGCGAACTGATGCAAATCTTGATTTCAATTGATATCATGTGATTATGAACAAAAAAGTGAATTTTGGAAAGTATTTATTTTTTTTCTTTTTAGGGATTTCTTGAAGTATTTCAATTTATTTAAACCATGCACTTTTCTCCTTTTGTTAAATATTTAATATTTATAGAAGATTTTAAAATTTAAAATATTTTATTAGTGAATCTTTTATTAGGAAATGAGAATATGGGTTACTTTATAAGCTTTCTCACCAGCTGGCAAAGTGTATGAAATTTCTTTTAATTCACAAAGAAAGCCTTGCTAAAGTTATTTTTAGCGTAGGTCTAGTAATACATTGCCTTAATTGAGCGTGGCTACGAAGTTTATGAATCTCCCCAACTGTATCATATATTGATATATTTTATATTCAATTTATTTACTATTCAAATTTAAATACATGTAGAATTTTTTATCATACATTTTTGCTATATATCAATAAATTAACGATAACGAGTATTTTATTATATTATTATAATTCAATTTCAGTAATATATTGTATAGATAATAAGTTGCACAATAAATTTACAATGAATTCGTACTATATATTTTAATAATATAAATTTTTTACAATGCATTAAAAAAAACTTATAAATATTAGGTAAATTTATGCAGTTTTATTTCCGAAAATATTCATTAATGGATTTAAAATAAATTCGTACTTTTAAAATTAATAAATTGTCATATTAACATTCATTATCTCCGCTATATAGAAGATTTGAAGTGAAAAGATAGAATTTATAATTTCATAAATTTTTTTATTCGTATTTTTTAAAATTAAAAACAAATAAGGTTTTATATTACCTCCATGTAGCCAACATAAAGTAGTGAGGTAGCCCTATAAAAAATATGTATACGGTTTTTATACTGTATATACGTATTTTTGATACAGTTTGCATTTTTACATACGGCATATCAGTATAATGTATACTGTTCGCAAAATATGCTTAGTAAAAAATACAATAAAGTATACGGTAAATATACTGTGTGATACGGTATATTAAATTCATACGTCTATAACGTATATCATTTCTACTGTATATCAGTATTTTGTATACGGTTCACAAAAATATTGTAAATAAAGGATACGGTATATGTATTATTCTACAGTATATTAAAATTCATACATTTATAACGTATTTTCTA
This sequence comes from Rhizophagus irregularis, assembly GCF_026210795.1. Classification (NCBI taxonomy): domain Eukaryota; kingdom Fungi; phylum Glomeromycota; class Glomeromycetes; order Glomerales; family Glomeraceae; genus Rhizophagus; species Rhizophagus irregularis. The sequence goes on along the minus strand of NC_089441.1, from coordinate 1,866,940 downwards.
CAGATATACACAGGTCAAATAAATAAAAATCAGATTTTTGCCCTTTTTAATATGGCTGTCTGATTTTTTGGCAATTTTAATATAATATTTCCGATTTTAATAAATATTTTTGATTTTAATATAATATTTCTGATTTTTAACATGAAATTGCCGATTTTTGGTTATTTGTAATAGGATTTTTCAATTTTAATATATAACATGTGATAATTATTTTTTTGCCTTAAAAACTTTACTAAAATACTTTTTAAATACTTTATAAAATAGAATTAAAATATTTTTTTTCTTAAATATAAATACATTTAAATTAAATAACTCATAATTTAAAATATAAACAAATATTATATTTTTTTTACATATATTTCAAAGTATGGTTTGAGCATTTTGGCTGAAGTAAATCTTATTCTTTTAATTAAAAGTAGTTTAGTAAGTTTAAAACTGTTAAGATCATAAAATTACAGTTAATATTTTTGGAATTATTTACATTTTTTATATTATACAGTAGTATTAAGTTACAAACTTTTTTACCTTCAGAGCGTATTTTGAGATCTTTAGCCAAAGTAAATCAACTTCTTATATTAATTGTAAGTTGTTCGGCAGGTTAAAATCTACTTGGATATTAATTTTCACGAAGGTACAGTTAATACTTGATGAGTTATTTACAATTTTCACAACAGTACTCATTCACGACTTTTATTTTTTTATTTTGTCATTCAGAGCGTATTTTGAGCACTTTATCCAAAGTAAACCAACTTCTTATATTAATTGAAAGTTGTTTAGCATGTCAAAATCTACTTGAATATTAATTTTCACGAAGGTAAAGTTAATACTTGATGAGTTATTCACGATTTTCACAATGGTACTCATTTACGAATTTTATTTTTTTCCGTTTTGTCACTTCAGAGCGTATTTTGAGCACTTTAGTCAAAGTAAATCGACTTCTTTTATTAATTGAAAGTTGTTTAGCAGCTTAGAATCTACTTGAATATTTATTTTAATGAAGGCACAGTTAATATTTGTGGAGTTATTAATTTTTTATAATTGTGCGTATTACATTAAATTACAAGTAAATTTATATTCTTAATGTATTTTGTTTAAAATTTAATTATTTAAGATTAGTTTTTTGCTTAATAAAATATTTTTTAAATTTTAATTCAATATTACAATATAATTTTTTATAAAAATATATATTTCATAATGTATATACAATTTTTTTGTATAGTGAAAAAACTGAAAAATGTGGTTAAGAATTGGTAATACGGCTGTAAAAAGTCACAAATCGGACAAATATAGCTAAAATCAGCCAATTTTTATTTATTTGACGTGTGATAGAGTAAGTTTTTCTACACTTTAAAGCATCAAACAATACTAGTATTTGCTAATATGTACTACCCAAAAACTCACTGATGTAAAATCACAATTATTAAAAAATTCACAAGAATTTTTGTTAATACTGTTTAATTTTTAAGTTCAAAGTCCGATTGATAATACTAAATTCAAAACTCAATTATAAATCATTTTTATAAATTATAATTTAAAAATTAAGCAGTATTAAGGAAAATTCTCATGAATTTTTCTTAATACTACTTAATTCTAATTTAACTAATTTAGTATTAAGGTTTTAATTTAAAAATTAAGCAGTATCAAGGAAAATTCTTGCGAATTTTTCTTAATACTGCTTAATTCTAATTTAACTAATTTAGTATTAAGGTTTTAATTTAAAAATAAAGCAGTATCAAGGAAAATTCTTGCGAATTTTTCTTAATACTGCTTAATTCTAATTTAACTAATTTAGTATTAAGGCTTTAATTTAAAAATTAAGCAGTATCAAGGAAAATTCTTGCGAATTTTTCTTAATACTGCTTAATTCTAATTTAACTAATTTAGTATTAAGGCTTTAATTTAAAAATTAAGCAGTATCAAGGAAAATTCTTGCGAATTTTTCTTAATACTGCTTATATCTGCCAATTCGTAAAATTAGCCAAACATAAAGATTTGCACATTTTAACAAGAATTATGTTCCACAAGCTTAAATTGTATGTGTTACATAATCAGATGATCTAAATCTATCAAAAAATAAAAAAAAAATTTTTAACGTTTATTCAAAAATAACAATGCCAACTACTTTCTTTTTCAATCACTTTTCAATCACTTTTCAATCAGATTTTTGTTAGGTGACTTAGAAAAGTTTATAGGCATATACAGCAGGTTTTTTTTAATCAGTAAGTAAGAAAACAAATATTAATAATTTTTATTAATAAGAAAAATCTTTTTTCATTTATTTTTAACCTTATTTCCTTCTTTTTTTTAGTAAAAATATATACAAAATAAAAATGTGAGTTATGATTTAGAGTTTTTGAGATGTTTTTTTTTGTTTTTTACTATACTAATTTTATTCTACTTGTTAATTACTTTTTAAAATTGATTTTATTAATTTATTCAATTTAAAACAGAAATGGCAAATAAAAACTTGTTAAGTAAAGTAAAAAGAGCCCAATAATACCTGTAAAGATCATCTTTTGGTAAGAATTATAATTTTAAAAATTTTTGTGTCAGAGTTTTATTCAATTAACAAAATCGTTAATATCTCGGCGTACATGTATGCTAAACACATATATTTATATTCATATGAAAGCCCAGATTCTACTCTACCTGAACGAAAAAAGATTATTCAAATCGAATTACTAGATGTGAAGATATTAACGATCAAAGTCAAAGGTTAAAAATAAATATATTGAACGTAATTATTCAGCAACTTGTGATCCAATTCATGTGATATTTGGTTTATGGATAGCTCTTGATTACCTCTTTCTAATGAATATAAATTCATTCGTCTAGCACACATATACGTTAAGTTATTCAATATTTTGTCATGACAATTATATTTAAATTTTTTAATTTTAATGATATTATTAAAAAAATCAAAAAATAATATAATCAAATCAATTTTATTTATATCAGCGGTGTGAATCTATCATTTTCATGTAAATTGTATTAGCATTTTCTTAATAAAGTTAGTTTTTTGAATATAAAAACTTAATTCCATAAATCAGTCCATATGTTAATTCTAATTTAACTAATTTAGTAGTATTAAGGCTTTAATTTAAAAATTAAGCAGTATCAAGGAAAATTCTTGCGAATTTTTCTTAATACTGCTTAATTCTAATTTAACTAATTTAATATTAAAGCTTTAATTTAAAAATTAAGCAGTATCAAAGAAAATTCTCACAAATTTTTCTTAATTCTAATTTAGCTAATTTAGTATTAAGGCTTTAATTTAAAAATTAAGCAGTATTAAGAAAAATTTTTACAAATTTTCTTATTAAAAAAAAGAACTTTTAAATTACTAATTAAACTTTCTGCATGATTTAAATTTTAAAAAAAATACTTCTGCTTTTTAATTTTCGCATTTTTACATTTAACCAATTAAAATTCAGCTGATCGCCGATCACATGCATTAATAACACGTTATTGTTTATTTTTTGTTTATTTTTTCAAAAATATTCGTTTCTCTTCTTTTTTTTTAGAAAAAAAAAGACAATAAAAATGAATACCAAATTATTTTAACATATAATAATAAAAATTAAATAAAAAACTTATTTTGATAATATATAATATATATATTTGTACCAAACTACTAGTTATACAAAAAGTGATATGCACGTATATCAATTAACAATTACTTTCACTAATATCTCTCTGGAATTGTAATGGTGAATTTTAACTAAACAACTATATGTACACCGTTTTATGTTTTTATTTTTATATTAATATTATATGTTAACATATATTAATTATATTTTTTTTTCACTTTTATGTATTTTATTTAATTTTTTTAATATATTACTAACATTACTACTATCGTTTTATTACTTTTTTATATCTAACTAATATATTAATAATATTACTAACTTTTTATTATTTCTTTTTTATATTTAAAATAATGATAATATTACTAATTAAATTTCTTTTTTTTACTAACCTTTTATTATTCCTTTTTTATATTTAAAATAATGATAATATTACTAATTAAATTTCTTTTTTTTACGAACCTTTTATTATTCCTTTTTTATATTTAAAATAATGATAATATTACTAATTAAATTTCTTTTTTTTTGTTTATATTTTGCTAATATTATTTTTTTTACAAATAGTATATTATTTTATACTAGATTTTATTTATATTATTTATAAAAAAATATTTGTATATTTAATATTATTTAATAAAAATTTTATTGATTATAAATGCATTTTAAATTCTGTTTGCAAATATAAAATATACGATTTAATTGAATAATATATATTATTTATCAGTACAAAATATGCAGTTTAAACTGGAAAAAACTACTGTTTATCAGTATAAAATATACGGTTTATCCTGGAAAAGTATACTGTACGCAATATAAAATATAAAACAATATACTGTTTATTGGTATAAAACATACAGTTTTTCTACTGTTTACAAGTATAAAACATACGGGTGAAACTGGAAAAATATACTGTATGCAAACCGTATATATGATACGGTGTGCAGAATACCGAATATATACAGTATGTGAAAATACTGTAATTATACGGTAATAATACTATAAACATACTGTTCGCAAAATATGAAAATACAGTATACTAACCGTATATATATTTTTTATAGGGAGTGAAAGCGTTGTCTTAAAATTATAAGTTTCTGCTATGCTTATTATATATATAAACCGTGATTTACATTTCATTATTTAGCTGGAATATAATAGATTCAAATGTTCAATAATTCAACATAAATATTTTCTTTATATGATTATAACATTATGTAATGCTGGTTGAAATTTTATAATTGACTTATACTTGATCTATTTCTGCATATCTAGTATATCATTATATTATTTAGTTAAATAGTAAAAGATTCTGTCATAATTAATCTTAATTTATTTTGAAGTATTAAACGAAAAAACTTACGATTATTCCTGCCATAACATTGATATATATATTTATAAAAAAAGATTAGAAGTAACATTACTAGACAGTATATGGTAATTTAGAAAAGTTGGAGGTAATTCTTACACGCAACTAGTACCTGTTATAATGAAACATGTTATATAAATTTTATTAAACATATTCTGAATATTAGATGTTGCCGATTTAGCCAAGTCTTTTAAGAATAACCTACTGAGAATTTTTTTAATTATAATAGTACTTGATATAAATTGATATTATGTAAATTTTATGTAATATGTGAGACAAGAACTTTCCAATAAAGGAACACGTTTATACCTTTCATTACGAATATATGCTCCATTAAAAACAATAGTTAACAAATTTTGGCTTTATAGTACCTTCATGATTAATAAAATACTGGCAATGTTTTGTTTGTTCAAAATAACTTTAATCAACGTATTTCATAACTTAGATATAGAAATTACTACCAACCTTTATAGCGAATTTAGTAATAAATGTCGTATAACTAATTGATTTTTTATTGGCTGAATATTTAAATCGATGATTGTATGTTATTGAATGGGACGTCAAAATATCGGCCGAAGGCCGATATAGCCCTGTTCAATAACAATATTATTATACGTGATATTAGGATTAGTGCGTGTGCTAATATAATTATATTGTCGATCATCATTAAAAATATCGGGCATGATAACAAAAATATCAGTACAATGAATTCCGCACAATCCTAATGAGCGTGTAATAATATTTCTATACTATACAGTCACGTCGGAAAGTATTGCCCAATTTTGTATTGTGTAACAATACACCTAGCTTACATTATTTATACCCCTTTTTTATTATTTTTTTTTGTTTTCCCATAAATTTACAACTTGCTGAACCCATTTCACAGTTAAAAAAATAATGACACATTATACTGAGTTATCTCCTCAAGAGAAGGGGAAAATACTAGCGTATATGAAAAATTTCAATCCTGCACAAATAGCAAGAAAAATGGGACGTGACCCTACTACAATATGCAGGTTTATTGACAAATACAAGAAGACTGGAAAAACTGAAAATTTACCACGTTCAGGACGGCCATCTGCTCTCAATGATAATGAAAAAAATGCACACTCATTAATGAAGTTACTAAAAATTGACGTGAACCTTTACATGAAGTTATTAATAAATTGAAGTTGAGTTGTAGTCTAACAACTGCTAAACAGATACTATATGATGCTGGAATTCATTCCCATGTTGCTGCAAAAAAGCCTTTTATATCAAAAAGGCATGCATCAGCTCGTATTAGTTGGTGTGAAAAATATAAAGAAAAAACAGCTCGTGATTGGGCACAAGTTATTTTCTCTGATGAATCAAGTATTGAGATTGGAAAGCAGTCATGACAAATAAGAATTTGGAGGCATACAGGGGAAAGGTTTAACACTGAATGTTTGACACCTACCTTTAAAAGTGGTCGAAAATCAGTTATGGTTTGGGGATGTTTTGCGGGAGGGATAAAAGGACCATTGATTTTTTGTGATGAAAATAAGGAAGGAAATGAAAAAATCAATTCAAATACATATGTTAGAATCTTAAATAAACATCTCCATCCATTTCATCATACAGTTTGCAAATTAACAGGAAGGGCTGCAAGTTTTCAACAAGATAATGCACCCATTCATACTGCGAAAATAACTAAAGATTGGTTAAAGAAGAATAAAATTGCGATTATTGATTGGCCGGCCAATTCCCCTGATTTAAATCTAATAGAGAACATTTGGAAGCAGTTAAAAGACAATATCCAGAGTCGGGAGGTCTTTCCTAGAACTGTGGGTGAACTTAAAGCCACACTAAGTGAAGAATGGGAAAATTTGGACTGCTCCATTTTTGAAGAAGTTGTTGTCTCAATGCCACAACGAATCAATGCAGTACTAGAAGCAAAGGGAGGGCCAACACATTATTAGCCATTTTAAAAGTTATTTTTTTATGTAAATTTTAATGAGAATTAATAAAGTTTTGCCGATTTTGGCATTATTTTTAAATCAGGCAATACTTTCCGACGCGACTGTACATGCCAAATTAATGCCTTTATTTACAAATATAACACATAAATCCATCTTTTTTCATATTAATATTTTCATTAAAATTGCTATGAATCGCCGGTGTCACGTGATTTTTAATAATGTATAATTTGTCACCCCGCGTCACACCCTCCTTGTTTCCGTTTTTACTATGTATTCCAGGGACTTAGAATTTATTTAGTATAAAAAATCCTATATGTCATCCTTATTTGTCACATCCAATAATTCCAGCCAAATTTTATAATTCCGGCCAAAATATCCTTTTTTGGAAACTTGAGTAACGTTACACAATCCAAAAAAGGCAATTTTGTTTCTCATAAAAATCGGGAAATGAGTTACACAATATTCCAAAAAAGGCAATTTCTATGTCGATCATTTAATTCCGGCCAAAATTAAAAAATCACGTGACACCGGCGATGATCGCCGCCGGCGATAAATAGCAAACTCCTATTTTCATATCTATAATATATCATCCATCTAATGTGTTTTTGGTTAATCATGCAAACCGTGAATTTAATACTCAATTATTGTTAACTCAAAGTTGCAATTGAAAGTACTATAAACTATGATCATTAATACATTTTCAAAATTTTATTATAGAAAAAAATAGGCTAAATAATAAAAGTAAAAAAAATGTTAATAATAATTATTATACTTTTAAAGACCTAAATTAAACTTATTTAACAATTCTTTTAAGCGTCATCAATTTCATCAATTTCGTCGAGATCTATGAAATAAAATAAATACATAAGATTGACGGAGAGGATATTAATAATAATAAAACGAAAATTTAAAAAGTCAATTGACAACTAAAACATTCCGACACTATAAAATTAATTAAACAATAAATATTATTGTATAAATATTACCATATGATTACATAAAATTACTTAAATTTTCTGTTGGTGATTGGACAACATCTATTTAAAGAATAAATAAAATAATAAATCTGAAAAATTTGCTGGTTCTGGCAGATTATTAAAATTTAAAGTCTACTAGTATAAATTGCTTTTGGATGTATTTGAATATTTTCAGGTTTATTATTGAATCTACTCTCATTTGATCTACTTCTTTTTAATTTGTTTTTTCTATTTGTGAATGAATTTCACTATTTTTATTATTTCTTTCATTGTAAAATTTTTTTAATATTTGATATATTCTTTAGTTGTTGGCCTATTTTCTACTTTAGCATCTAATTAAATCTGAAATTAATTTTGGTGTATCATTAGAAATTTTTGATCGAAGTCCTTTGCATATCTTAATAGCTAAAGAATGATCATGAGGGATATTATTATAAGGAATTTTTTCTGTCATAAATGAGTAAATATCTGCGTATTGATGTCCGCGTAAAACTTCTGGTGGCATATAAGGTACTCCATCAACCACTCATTTTACCATATACTTGTTAAATCACTTATATATGAAAACGCAGAATATAATATATTCAGACTAGCTTAAATAATTTTTTAAATTTCCATGCTTACAATATCTTAAGACCATTATCATATAATTTTTAGTAATTTGGTCTTGAGTCAAGCAAAAACAACTAACAACATTTTCAAAATAAATATTAACCTAATATGAATATTAAAGGAGAGAAGAAAAGCAAAATAAAATTTTTTATTTTTTAGGCAAACGATCATATTATTAAAAAAAAAATAATAATTACACATATATGACATGTATGAGATTTCGAATTACCTTATTTAGAATAACTGCGCCTATATCAGAAGAATTATCCAAGCTTTTTAACACAACTGTGAAATACGAATCTCTTATCCATTTTTGATTCTCAATATCCCAACACCTGCTGATATATCCTTCTGGATTAATCAACCAATACAATACAATTTAGGCACCATTATAATTATTTATCATCTAATTCAAAAATTTCAATAACTGAACAAAATATTAAATGTTTTTTTAACTACTATTTGTAAGTTTTCTTTGCTATTAACGAAAGGTTTCTTTGACGTTACAAAAATTTAGATTTAACCAAAAAACAGCCGATCACATGATTTTAAATTAAAATATTCGATTTAAATTTTAAATATTTTAAGACCTTTTTTTCCGTAGTAAGCAATTAAAATTTAGATAGCTATTTAAATTAAATTAGTTGTAGAATATAAAGAGATGAATAGATGAGTTAATTAAATTTACAACCAAGGATTAAAAATATATCTAATTAATCTATAATCAAGTCATACTCTTTAATAATATAGACGAATGTTTTCAAAATTCTTTGATACTCAGAAAATAAGAAAATAAAATTTATCATTAACATTATATAATATATTTTATTAATTGGACAACAGCGAATATATTCATATTTTCGTATAATTTACTTTAAATTTATTAAATCATATATCAGATATTGATAGCTTTTAATCTCTGAAAAACTTATAACGTAATCTGAAGCCCAGCTATTACTAAAAATAACTTCTAAATGATATAATTATTATTGATCTCGAGAAATATAACAATGAATTTGCATATAGTTCGAAGCCTAAAGAAAGTCATTAGGGATAATATATGAATATATGATATTTTTTTTCTGGTTTATACAGTACACATCAATTAATTATTTTTTCAATAAATAAATTGTCTTTAAGGTTATAAATAATTCGAGAAAATTTTATGAAAAATACAATCCTAAAATATTATAAAAATTTAAATTTAATAAAGAAAATAAAAATGATCATTATTCACTAATCATATTAATACCGTTCAAGAATCATTTGTTTAATTATCAAATATTCGTTAATCGTTTATACTATTTAGAAATAGTCAATAGAATTAATTTCAAGTTAGTAAATACCCTATAAAAAAATTCCGAAAAAACTCGATAATGTATTCCGAAGAAGCTCAAACACGTGATCATTTTTCTGAAAAATTTTTTGTAGGGATACAGTACAACATGAGAATATGGTCCTAACGTAGAGTTTTTTTTACCGAATTATAACGTATTGACTTATTAAAGCTTGAATATTGCTAAGTGTTCGATCATGTGCATTTTTAAATTATAAAGCGCTATAGTTGAAAATACACTATGGTACAATTTTTATATCACATGATCGGCACGTTGCACAAGAAGTTTTTATTATTAAACTTCAAGAAATAATGCAATAAAAATAGCTTGGACTGATCGCCGAATTTTTACCAGATGAGGATAGTTACTTATCATATGACTGTCACTTTGATTATAAAATAAAGTACGTAATCATATTTGTACAACATATCATTTATATTTATTCGTAACACAACAAAAAAAAATTTATTTTGTGCACTTTTAACTTTAACCATACAAAATGTTTACGCTAAACGAAGATATTCTTTATTTAATATTCTTTAAAGAATTACAAGATGATAAAAATACTCTTTATTCATGCCTTTTAGTAAATAAAACTTGGTGTGAAATAATTATTCCAATCTTATGGAAAAATCCTTGGAAGAAAAGAAATGAGAAAATATTATTTAACGTAATTGTCTCATATTTGTCAGATGAATTAAGGAATAATTTATATCAAGAAATTGATTTTTTGACAGATTCATATAAGAAACCTTTATTCGATTATATTAGTTTTTGTAGACATTTAAATTTTGTTGAAATTGAAAGGATAATTGATATGTATATTATCTTGGAAGAACGTAGACTTTCAATTAAAAATGATATAATCAACGTTTTTATTAATGACAAAACAAGATTTACACATTTATATATACCTCAAAATTTTAATTATCAAATACATCTTATCCCTGGAGCTGAATTTTGTTTTTCAAGACTTGAATTTCTTTTTTGTAAAACTAGCGTAAATGAGAAAGTTTTAGATGGATTAACAAAAATATGTAAATCTATTAAAGAATTGGAAATTTTTATTGAAAATTGTAATAATAATTATGAAATCATCAAATTAATTGAAAATCAAAGAAATTTATATAATATAAGTTTTACAAATGAAAATACTGATGAATCATTCTGTAAAATTCTTGAAAAGTCATTAATTAAACATGAGAATAATATACAATATTTTAAGATGACTAAACCACTTATTACAAATGTTCTTTCATCTTTTGTTAATTTAAAAATATTAGAATTGGTTAGTAAATTTAAATCTCGAAATATTAAGTGGAATTGTTTAGAAAATATTTCTTTACCTTGCTTACAGATTTTAAGGGCATATTATATTCCAATCTATGTATTAACAAATTTAATCAATAATTCAAGTGGTTCTCTTATTGAAATCAATATTGACTATATATCTCATAGTCAAAATAGTAATAAGAGGATTATTCAGGCTATTTATCAAAATTGTCCAAATCTTATGTACCTTAAAATATTATTAAAAAATAATAGTAATCTTGAATTAGAAAATTTATTAATTAATTGTCCCCGTTTGGATGGATTATATCTTATTATTAGTAATTTTATAATTAAATTTAATTGGGTTAGTTTATTTACAATATTGGCTAAATTATCACCAAATTGTTTGTTTAAATTTAAATTTAGTTATTATTATAGAGAAATTGATTCAAAATCTTTGAAATTATTTTTTAATAATTGGAAAGGTAGAAATCCTATGTTATTACAAATAATTCCAAGAACTCATTTACCAAATTTAGAAATGTCGTCATTAATAGATAAATATATAGCAGAAGGAATAGTTAAAAAATATGATTACAATATCAATTATAAACATACTACATTCAAAGATTTTGAATGGATTTAAAAAAAAAAATGTTTATTATATTTTGGATATATATTTATAGTTACCTATATTATATTACTTATAGTTACATATATTATATTATTTATACAATCCCATTAAGGGAGGACTTCATTTTATTTGTCAGGCCTCTACAAATCAATTTTATTGGTTTAGGTTTTACTTTACTCATTATATAACATTTATTGAATAGTTTTTTTTTTATAAATATATCAAATGGAGAGAGCCCAAGAAAGATATAATTATCGTTAAACAGTCTGTTGGTGTCGATTTGCATCAGTTAATAATTGGCATGCGTCAGGCGTTGATTGACATCTGAAGCACGCCACCTGTATCACATAATAACACTTTTTATTAATAAAATTACTTTTATTCTATAAATAACTTATACTGAAATTATATTGTAAAATTCACTTGAAAATACTTATAATTTTGAATGAGTGTTTTCCATGAGTTTGAGTCTAAAAAATTTAATATTTTAGGATTGCATATTTCTTAATGTGATAAATAAATTTTAATAATAAAAATTAAGTCCAGAAAATTTAATAATCAGTTATATCTTAATGTTATGTGACAAGTGACACATGTCACTACATTTTACGCACATCAGCTACTATCAACTGACGCAAATTCACACCTAAGTCATAACTTATTTGTATATTATTGTAAGATTTAGAAAAATAATAGTATAATGCAGCAAATTTTATTTAAATAAATAGTAACTTAAATTTTAATGAAAAAATTAAATATTTATTATTTAAAAGATTTTTATTTAATATAAAACTATTTCTTATTAAAATTAAACTTTATAGAATGATAAGATTATAATATTTTAGTAAATTTTTACTTGAAATACTTCATAATGTTCTATAATAAAAGTTTCTGGAATATTTATGTTAAGATAATCATTATATGTAGCACGATAAGTCCACTCATTAGAATCAGCACAATCTAATTCACCCATACTAGGTCCTTCAAAAGTATCACAATAAATAACCAGAGCTGCATTATTAACATATCCTAATTTTACAGTAGAAATATCTTTTTCATCTTTAAGATAAAATAGAAAACTATCTTTAGTGCTTTTCCTTTCCATTCCAATCAAGTGGATTATATCCTCCAACTAATTGTTCTGTACCTTGAATTTTTGCTATCCAAATAGTAGCTCCTTTATCATCACAATTTTTATGAAAGGCACCATTATTAAATCCATCCCTATCTGAACGATATAATAATTTAAATTTATAAGGGTTATCATATTTATTATAGGATGAATCTTTTCTATCGATCCATGAAGCAAATTTTAAAAGTATGTGTTTTGATTTAATCAAGGCTGAATTAAATTTTAGCCTTGATGAAAGTGCTACATTAGATTTAGGTTCCATATTAGGAACTAAATGAAATTCTAAAAGATTATGAATTAAGTCTTGAGGTAAAATTTCTTTGTGACAATGAACTTTATAAAAGAAATCTGCAGATTCAATATCATAAAATCTAATTAGAGGAATGAATCTTTGTAATGATTCACTCCATTTGGTTGGATCATTTATCACGTTTTGTTGAGAAAAGCACCATTTTAACAAACCTTCCCAAATCTCAATTTCATCCATATTTAAATCATCTCGTTTTATCAATAACTCCAATAATGGAGCCTTTAATTCAATAAATTTATCTGAATAAAATAAAATTTCAGGTACTTCACAAATTTTTTCAAGCCAAAAATCCCGTAAATTCGTAAATGATTCATGTTGATAAATAGTTTCAATAATATCGATTGGATTTTGTTGCAAAAATTCAATTTGGTGCTCAATTAAATATTCTTGAATATAAGAAATCAATTGCTTAATATTAAGTTCATCAGCTAAAATCAAAAGTTTCAATACTTCAGGATCTTGTATGTTCTTCAATTCAATATTTTCACAATAAATAAATCTGATGTCAAAAATAATCAAAAATTAATAAATTTCATCTAATTCCAAGAAAATTTTCATATATTGATTTAATTTTAAATATGACACATACATTCATTACCTGAGAATGTTCATAAATAAGTGAGGTGAAATATTTGGGTTTCTTAAAATAAATTTTCCATCTTTTTTCTCAGCCCATACATTAGAAAATGCAGTACGAAAATATTGAGACCTGTTGCACAAAATATTTTAATGAGCGTGAATTTCTTTTATATTTAGTTCTTCATCAGCATAAATAATAACATCACATCCTATTTCTTCTTCAAAAAGCCTTTTGTAATCACTGGATAATTCTGTCAAATATTTAAAAGCCATCTTTTCTTTTTTTTTTAGAAAAAAGGTTCTGAAAGGCGAAATTGAACTTGTAATCTTGTATTATCATAATTTAACAATATGTATAATAGCATAGTTAGTTGGCTTAATGATAAATTAATATGGCCTATTGTAAGCACAAAATGTTATATACTTTTACAAAAATTATTATCTGAACATGTAATAGTTACCATTTGGTTACTAACTGTTAAGACATCCCTGTAAAAAAAGTCTTCATATTCCATCTTTTTTCCGTATAAGACAGAATAATAACCTTATGTCATGGAATGGATCCGTGAAAGACTCAATTTTACAGTGTTTGGCAAATGGCTTGAAATGACAAATTAATTAAATGACATAACATTTGTCATTTGTCATATGAAACTCAAATGACCAGTCATTTAAGTTATTTAACCAATATTATAGCATAAAGTAAAGAAATAAAATATAAAAAAACCTTATGTAACAAAAAATTTTTCATAGTGGCAAATCATATCGCGTGATTCATAATACAAAAAAAATTTAAAATTCAACCATTTTCATTTGCTTTTCCAAATTTACAATAATTTCCTTGCCTATTGAGAGTCATACATTTAAACATTTCTGCATAAAGGTATTGAGTAAAATATGACAGTACGCTAACGCAACTTGGTACGTACGTGTGTTTTTTTTGTTCGTACGTACATTTACAGCTAATCAATTTTTTTGTACTAGTACGTACGAAAGTTTTAAAATTTTCGTACTAATTTAAGTTTTCGTACAATCGTACGACTTTGCATTTTTGTATTTTTGTGCAACTTTGACATATTGTTTTTAACAAAATATCTTATAAAATTAAATGTTAAATTATAAAATTAAAAAAATTCTTTGAAGATAAGCCAAAGAAGAAAAATAATTGAAAATATGGATATTTACGATGACAGAACTTCTTCAAAGAAGTAAAAAATTAAGAGATATTTACGATGACAGAACTTCTTCTTCAAAGAAGTAAAAAATTAAGAGATATTTACGATGACAGAACTTCTTCTTCAAAGAAGTAAAAAATTAAAAGAGATATTTACGATGACAGAACGTTAAAATCATTATATTACAAATTTATAAATTAATCAGATTGATCATTACACAATTATTATATTACTCAAATATTGTGTACAACATATTCATCTCAAAAATTTGATCACATGATGTTACAATGTAAAATATTAGTACGAAAAAATCAAAATTTATTTTTAAAGGTCCGTCTGAGTACGGAAAAATTAAAATTTTTTTTTTGAACGTCCGTACTAATTTGTATTACCGTACAGTACTAATTTACTATATACTCCTGCATAATAAGCAGTTTTGAATTAAGATTATAATAATATTTTTATTTGAATTTTCTTTTTATTTTAATTTTTTAAAGAAAAATTCCTAGCTATTTATAAATAAAAAACTAAGTTATCTCATCAATAAAATCTTTAATCAATATAATCATCATAAAAAAAAAACTTTGATTAATTTACCAAACTTATCTGAAAATTTACTTGGAACTTTAAACGATAACAATGAATATCATGATATTATAATTGAAGTTGGAAACGACCCTAACGTAAAAACATAAAAACATTTTGTGCTCATATGATTAATTTAAATTGTCGTTCTCCTTATTTGCAAAGAATATTATCAACTAAAAAAAAGAGTGATGATGGGGCTTTGGTACATATTAAATTAACAAATATTTCTCCTGATGTTTTTGATATAATCTTAAAGTAAGTAAGTTAAAATTAAATTATACAATGTAATGAATGATATTATTTAATAAATATATTTATAATTTACAAACTTGTTATTGTTTTTTAGATATATTTATGGAGGGAGGCTTTCTTTGAAAGAATATGATACTTCAGTTATCATTAAAATCTTGGTTGTTGCCAGTAAACTTGGTCTCAAAGAATTAATCCATATTTGGAATCTTTTTTGATTGAAAATAAAGGAAACTGGATGGAACAAAATTTTAATATTATATATCAAACGAGCTGGTGACTCTTTTTCGCAACTTCAAAAATATTGTAATGATCTAATTTCTAAAGATCCAAGTAAGATTTTTAATTCTCCAAACTTTTCCACAATTCCAGAAAACTTTTGGTTTCGCTTATTCAAAATAAAAATGCTCAAATGAGAGAAGTACAAATTTGGGAACATGTGATTAAATGGGGTCTTGCACAGAATCCAAAACTTCCCTCCAATACTAAAGAATTTACAAAAGATCAATTCATAAATTTAGAGAATGCCTTACAACATATTATTCCTTTAATTAAATTCCGTGAAATGAATTCTAAAGAATTTTCGAAAAAAGTAAAACCTTTTTGAAAGATTCTATCAGAGGATTCATTCGATGAATTATTAGATTATTTTCTGGATAGTGATAACGAGAAATCAGAACCTAGTACATTAGTGAAACAAATATTGATTCTAAGATCATTACACTTCAACGAGCTGAATTAATCTCAAAATGGATCGATAAATCAGATGAATCAACTACTTCATACAAATTCAAGTTATTATATCGTGGATCTCATGAAACACTTGCCAGATTTGATGCATTTAAAGAATCCCATAAAAAATGTGATAATAAATCTCGTACTGTGACAATTATTAAAGTGAAGAACAGTAACAAATTTTTGGAGGTTATAATAATCCAATTGAATGGAAATCTAACGGTTATGCCCTATAAAAAAAATTCTGGAAAAACCTCCGATAAATTTGATCATTTTTCTAGTTTTTATTCCGAAGAAACTAAGACATGTGATCATTTTTCTGAAAAATTTTTTATAGGGATGGTATTACTAAAGATAGTTTTATAT
Source organism: Rhizophagus irregularis (assembly GCF_026210795.1). NCBI lineage: Eukaryota > Fungi > Glomeromycota > Glomeromycetes > Glomerales > Glomeraceae > Rhizophagus > Rhizophagus irregularis. Next base: position 1,850,081 of record NC_089441.1, on the reverse strand, counting down.
TCTGTTTTAAGAATAATAATAATATTCTGAGTTATGTAGTGGATGAAAAGAATGCTGTGTATAATAGTTATTACGTCGGTCCATCATTTGGTAATTGTGATCTGTATTTATACCATAGTATTGAAGGTGGATTGGGATTTTCTTATAAAAAAAGTTCTTATGAAAAACAAATTAGAGAAACTGAAGAATTATGTTTTGTAGAAGAATTTGAAGTATTTCAAATTATGTTAAATTTACCTATTTCGTCATAATTTTCATAGCGTGAAATTTTTTAAAACTTTTATCTTTTCTTTTTGTTTTTTTGTCTCTTATTTTGAATAAAGAAAATCTGTAAGAATTATTATTAATATAACTGTGTGGAGTGATATTTACTATTATATTTATTACTATGATGGAAAAAAGAAAAGAAATTCTATACTTTATTGATCTTGTTCGAAGGCCTTATGGACGTATGATCAACTTATTATAGTACATGTAAAAAGGGTTAGAAAGAGCAAATAATACTAATCTGATCCACGCAGTTTATCTGAAAATAAAAAAAAGCGCGATTATAAAATATTAAAATGAAGAAATGTATAATTTTATCTTTTTCCCATCTTTACCCAAATGCTTTGTAAGCAAACTGTCCCTATTAAATAATTCAAGTTTATTTTTTATACAGGATAATCCAGACTTTATCGACTTTATCTCACAACTATAAAATAAATCAATTATCGAATATACCGAGTAGTGTACAGTACCAAGATCATTTTGATCATTTGACTTATGTGGTGATAAAACGCGTTTATGTCATTATTATACGCGACTGTTTCAAATTCCGAGTGGCTAATTATTATTATTGATTACATTACGTAAAAGATCAACAAAATAAATTAAATAAATAGACTATTTTTTTACTTTTTACTTTTTTTTATTTTTTAATGTTTAACTTTTTTTCCCATGTCTATTATAAAAAGACACCAACTTTTTTTTTCTAAGTTATTATTTACCATATTTATTATTAAAAGCCACCGCCTATTTTATATATAAACTACATAGAAAAAATAATTTTTTTTCGAAGTTATTATATTTATTATAAAAAGCCACCAATACTTTTTGACATATAACTTTTTAAAACAAGATACAAAAGCTCACTTTTCTTCTTTATTTGAATACACTTATAATACAAACATTATAGAAAATAATATTAATAGTCGTTATGAAAAATCTCCCTTTATAAACAAGAGCACTTTAATATAAAAAAAAACATTTTTCATATATAAAAGAAATAAATATTGAAACAACAAAATATTCCATATCACCATATCATTTCAACTTTCCTTTGGATATCAAGACACATTTTTAGATTTAATAGATTTTTTTATAAAATGATATGGTATTTCTTTCGGATTTTCATTAGACTGCTGGTAAGTGTAGGTTTACTGTGAATGCAGAGTTCTTGGTGGGATTATCCTCTCCTCTGTTATGTTCAAATTCATTAGTCAAAGAGTGATTCTAGCACAATGCACGGGTGTGTTGAGTTGTTCCCTCTCTGAAAGATGACCTCTAAGTCACTGAGTGTGAACTTTATGCTTACTTTGATTGTTATTAGCAGTGTTTTGGATCTCTAATATCCTGATGTTGTTAATAATATTGCCTAGGATCTCACATTTTTTTTTTATTATGCTTATTAGATTTCTTCAAGAAATTTGTTGGAGTTCAATAACAAATTCAGATAATCAGATATGCATTCTCATTAGATTGGTAAGTGTAGGTTTACTGTGAATGCAGAGTTCTTGGTGGGATTATCCTCTCCTCTGTTATGTTCAAATTCATTAGACAAAGAGTGATTCTAGCACAATGCATGGGTGTGTTGAGTTGTTCCCTCTCTGAAAGATGACCTCTAAGTCACTGAGTGTGAACTTTATGCTTACTTTGATTGTTATTAGCAATGTTTTGGATCTCTAATATCCTGATGTTGTTAATAATATTGCCTAGGATCTTACATTTTTTTTTTATTATTCTTATTAGATTTCTTCAAGATAGAAATATGTTAGTTAAACAACAAATTCAGATATAATTCTCATTAGATTGGTAAGTGCAGAGAGTAATTCTAGTACAATACATGGTTGTATTGAGTTGCTTCATCTTTGAAAGATGATCTTTATGTAATTATGTGAACTTTATATTTAATTTAATATTGCTACTATATTTACTTACACTTTTTAATTCAAAGGTAATAATAATTTATCTTTATTTCAATATAAAAAATCTGTGAAGTTTCCTTTAAGATTTTTTTCAAAAAATTTCAAAATTTTGTCAGAAAAGTCATTGAAGTTTCCTGAGTTCTCTTTTTCACACAAATGACACATAATTTAACAGTCCTCCTGTTTTTACTTGTTTTTTAACCATATTTAATGCAATATTGGAAATCTTGCTTCAAAATGAATTATCATCAAAATAAAATTTGCAATGTTTCATCTAATGGAAAAAAATATGCTTAGTTGATAATAAAATCTAACGTATTTTGGGTTATATTCACCAAGAATATTTCCTTTCCTATAAATGTAACAACATTTAATTTAACTTTATAATTTACGAAATTTTTTAGGAATGAATCCATCTTTATTTTTCTTTAATAAACAACTTAATTTTTTAAGGGATGAATCCATCTTTAATTTTCTTTAATAAACAATTTAATTTTGTGTGGGAATTATAAAATCTCTTAAAATACAAATTTATCAGATTTAAATATATTTTAGGTTTTTCACAGTTCTTTTAAAGAAAATTATGAAAATTATTCAATAAATCTGTAAATACTTCATGTTAATAAACTGTTTCAAGAATTCTTGTTCATTTTAAATAATTTTGAATATAGTTTAATTCTATTTAGAGTGACTATGAGTGATAATGTAATAATTTGACTGATTTGAGCAAGTTGTTTAGGTAAATGACCTAAATAACAAAAGATTCCAATGACATGTAATTTGAATTTAATTATTTTTTATTCATTGATAGTATAACACTACTATAGTCGCAGTCAAATTTAAAGTGCGGGCTGAAAAAAGCAAGCCGTAATTTTACCCGAACTGGAATTACAAAATGATGTGATTATGACCCCGTGCTGACTCGGGTAATAATGACGCATTTGTTCGTCGATCATGTACTATTTTTATAAATTATATTAAAAAAAAAAAATTTACAAATTTTATTTCTTTCAAAATTATAATGGTTGACAATAAAGAAAAATTATGAAACCTTAACAAATATTAAATTACCAAATATTTTACCTGAAATTTTTAGTATAGATTTAAGGTATGTAATAATTAAGAAAGAAATTTAAAGATTAAAATAAAAAAAGTGATTGTTCATTAATATATATATATATTTTAATTTTTAGATATATTTATGGAGGAAATCTTTCATTAAAAGAATATGAACCTTAAGATATTATTAAAATCTTAATTGCTGCCAACGAACTTAATCTTCAGGAATTAATACCTTGTTTAGAATCCTTTTTAATTGGAAACAGGGACAAATTGGATTGAATAGAATTTTGATTTGATATTTAAAACAAGTTTTGAAAAATGAACTTTCTGTAAAACTTCAAGAATATTTGTACTAATTTAATTTCAAACAAACCGGAAAAGATATTTGCATCATTAAATGTCATTTCAATTCCAGAAAATCTTTTGATATCACTTATTAAAAATGATAATCTTCAGATGAGCATTCATGTTTGGGATTATGTGATTAAATGGGGACTTGCTCGAAATCCAGAACTTTTCTCTGATCCTACAAGTTACTCAAGAAATGATTTTAATACTTTAAAGAATACTTTACAACAATGTATACCTTTCATTAAATTCCATAATTTGACTTCTAAGGACTTTTCAAAGAAGGTATTACCTTACAAAAAAATCTTGCCAAAGGATTTGTATAACGAACTATTGGATGATTTTTTGAACGATGACAGGAAGCCAATTAAAAAGCCGACAACTAACGTTGAAAAGTTTGAAGAAAACGGTATTAATTCTAAAATTATAACAACACAACGTGCTGAATTAATTTCAAAATGGATTAATGGTCAAAAATCTACAGACGAGTTAGAAATTTCATATAACTTCAAATTATTATATCGCGAATCTGTTGATGGATTTGATAGATTTAAAAAATTCCATGAAATTTGTGATAATTAATCACATACCGTAACAGTTATTAAAAATAAGAGGTAGTAACGAAATTCTTGGAGGGTATAGTCCAATTGAATGGAAATCTGATAATAGTTTTGGTATTACTTGAGATAGTTTTATATTCTCTTTTAGTCATGATATTGATGTAACATTATTAATAATATTTTAAGCCATGTGGACAATGATATATAATGGTTTATTTCATGGTCCATCATTTGGTTGATGGTGATCTTCTTTTATTTAATGAATTTAGTTATGATTTGATGGTTAGGTGTACAAGTCAATCATATGAAAACCAGATCAAAAAACCATTATCTGACTCTTTTGAGTTTTTTTCGTATAGAAAAATTTGAAGTGGATGAATTAAAAGTATTTAAATTATATAAAGTTGAAATTTTTATGGATTTTGATTATTTATTTAAAATCTTTCAAAATAGTTTTAGTAAAAATTTGGTTGTTTTCAAAAATTATATGTTACGTAGTGTATGATTCAGGTTAGAAAATCAATTTTTTCTATCAGTACGGTAGAAATTGTGATACTTTTTAATGTTTTAAAATAAAATATTAGATAATATCAAATTTTTAACGAGAATAGATATTTAAAAGTTAAAACATGACATTTTGTAATAATTAATTTGTAAATTTATATCTTACTCTGATTTTTTTTTAAAAAAAAAATAATTACGATCTCATATTTTTATTTTTTTTTATTTTATCCCAAGACTAAACGCACATGAGATATAAATAGCATGATATCTGTCAACACTAATGTAACAAACACTTCAAATAATTTAATATTATTAGGTAATAGAATAAAATTTTGAATCAATTTAAGAAATTATATCTATATTAAACCAATCTTAATGAACAACAAATTCACTGATCTGGTATTTATTCATATTGGATAGGATAAATCGTATTGTTTTTTAAAAATTCCAACATAAAATAATATCATGAATAATTATTTGTATTTTCAGGGACTAACAGATTTATTACAAATCAATAAAATAATAATACATAATTGATGCAACCTAGATTTGTATTATTTCTAACAATTTAACTTTGTAAATAAATTATGAAATATTAGATTAGGATTCAATCATCAGTCCTTAACAATTGAAATACTTCGAAATCTAATGTATAAGTAGCACATGGATCTGTTTTTCATAACGTTATTATTACAAAAGATAAATAAACGATCAAACTTAACTTTAAACGTAGCACCAAAAGATGGACCGTAATAGCGATTATTACATATAGCTTTCGTTTCATCACTTATACGACTTAAATGTAATTCTCAATACCATAATTACTAAAAGAGAGTATAAACTATCTTCAGTAATACCAAAACTATTATCAGATTTCCATTCGAAGGATTATCAAAAAGTGCGGAAAAAACTGGGATCATTCCTTCCTGAACTTGGAATGGGGAACGACCATTCCAGCTCTGAACTGATATTATTGAATGGAATGACTTGAAACATATCAAATCGAATAAGCCAATTAAGTTCCATAATCATAGAAAGACAACATAATGTACTAATGTACACATTTATATAATATATTCAATATCTAAGATTACAAACACATTATATGAATTATACCAATAACATACCAAAAAATTTATATATTACTAATTATATTCTTCCTTATTTGACCATTTAATTTCACGATGATTATAAATGTAACATTTTTTTACATTTATTACTCTAATTAGTAAAAATAATTGTAAAGATCTTTAATTAAATTTATCAGGAAAACAAATATGAATTTTGTATAAAGTGAATGAAGCCAATTCAACCAATAAATCCAACAATTTATTATAATATATGTCATATTTGATAAACTTATCTATATCTATTGCTACCAAGTGTTGGCATTTGGTAAAAATATTCTCTAGTTAATAATTTTAACAAAATGTATAATAAAAATAAAATTTATTTAACAAGAAAAATTTTTTGGGTTTTTGAAAAAAAGATCGAAAATAAAAAAAAAATTTTTATTTTTCAGTATTGAACTAAAAAATAAAAGTAAAAAAACAATTAAAAATAAAAAATAATTCAGTCTATAATATAAGAACCGGTATATTTGAAAAAAAATAAAATAAAAAATAGGAATAGAAAAAAAGATAAACCGGGTGGGAATGGTCGAAAATGAAATATTATTAAAAAAGAAAATTAGCATTATATTGCAGTTTCAAGTTCGGAAAATGTAATATAATATGAGTTCCGCATAAAATTTTAACATATATAATAAATTTTTAATAAATAAAGTACAAACTGTTACGCCGCTGATCATTTAGATTACCTGCGAATTTCTTGAAGTTTCGGTGTGGCACAGATCGATCATCATTCCGCGTAACACAAGTAACGAGCTTTTAAATTAAATTTATTTGGTTTCATGCTTTTTATAAATCTGTTGATCAGTAATTAACTATATTTGGCTTGATTCACTTCAAAAATAAAATATTTTTCATTCGATGGGAAAATTAGAAAAAAAAATCTAAAAATTGTCAAAGTAAAATAATGACATAAAATTTTGACTTATTCAGAAAATGGAAATTCGCTAAAAGATAATTTAATGATTTCAAAAGTCGCCTAACTTTAGATCAAAATAATAATAATTTTATTATTATCATTATTGACTTAGATAAAATATTAAGCGTATCAATCCCATCATAGTTAGAACGTTATGTCATACGCGTTCATGACGTTCTATTTTTGGTTATATTTAAAAATATTCATAATTTTCGAAAATATTATTAATAATTTGAATAATTTATCATTTGGAAACTGCTAAATCAAATAAATCCAAGATTTTTAGTATATAATAATTATTTTGTCCTCATATAATTCCTTTTACAGTATTTCATTACCTGAAAAAATTGCCATTCAAATATGTTATCGATGATATTATTGTCCTTGCTTTACATTTTTACTAATCCTTTTTAGAATTCTAGAACAAACTTATGGAATCTCCTTACCATTGTTAACTTCATTATTAGAACTTGGTATTTGAACGTGTAATGAAATATTTGTATCTTTTGAAGATGTAGTTGGCCAAGAATATGGATGGAATTTACTAAATCTTTTAAGTTTTTTATTTTACTTTCGTTATTTTCAACGAAAAAAAAATGTATGTGAAATAAGTCAAATTAAGTTATCTTTGGACTATGATAATTATAATAATCTAGCAAGTATTTCCATTGACTCATCAGGTAAACAAATGAAAATGATTTAAACCCTGCTTTTTAATAAACAGTAATCTTTAACATTTAATTTCTTTTTTACAAATTAAAATTTAAGCAACATGATTTAACGTAATATATTTGATATTACAATAAGGATATTAAAATTCACAAGCACAATACATGATAATAACTTTTTAATAATTGCTTTATATATTAAAGCATGCATTAATATATAGATGATCCCAATTTTTGCATCAAACCAAATGTAAAAGCTTTAATTACCCAAAATCTTATTTATTATTCAATTTATTCCTAATAAATCCATAATTAACATACTAAAAGTATTGTTATAACAATTAAATATCAAGTAACACAGAAAGAAAATCTAAATCTGTAACAGTCTCTTTATCTTCTATACCAAGTACACAAATAGAAATCATGCTGAAAATAATGTATATTAAGATTCTTATTTATACAATCGGAACTAAACTTTTTTTTTGCAAGTTATCAATTAATAAATAATTTTATTAGTCAGCAAGTTAGATTACTACAAATATGTTCATCAATTTAGGTATATACTGTATTTGGTATTTGATCAACATGAAATTGTATAAATATGTTTTAGTTCTAAACTTAAAATTTTTGCGCCATTTTTTTTTTTTTTTATAATTATGACTTCAAAATTTTTGACAGAATTATCCAATGATTACAAAAGGCTTTTTGAAGAAGAAATAGGATATGATGTTATTATTTATGCTGGAGAAGGACCAAATATAAAAGAAATTCATGCTCATTCAAATATTTTATGCGTTAGGTCTCAATATTTTCATGCTGCATTTTCTAATGAATGGGCCGAAAAAAAGGATGGTAAGTTTATTTTAAGAAAACCAAATATTGCGCCACATTTATTTAAAATTATTCTTAGGTAATGTATAATAATTATAAAAACAAAAATACTTTTTTTATTTTAAAATTATTTATAACATTTTATTATCTCAATAATAGATATATTTATTGTGGAAATATTGAACTGAAAGATTTACAAGGACCAGATATATTAAAATTATTGATAGCAGTTGATGAACTTAATATTCAACAATTAATTTTTCATATTCAAGAATATTTGATTGAACATCAAACTGAATTTTTGCATCAAAATCCAACTGGCATTCTTGAAACTGTTTATCAACATGAAACATTTACGGATTTATGGGATTTTTGTCTTAAAAAAATTTGTGAAAATCCCATGATGTTATTTAATTCCGACAGATTTATTAATTTAAAAGTTCCTTTATTAGAATTATTGCTAAAAAGAGATGATCTAATTATAGATGAAATCGATGTTTGGGAGAGTTTATTAAAATGGTGTTTTGCTCAACAAAAAATGAAGAATGATCCAAAAGAATGGAATAAAGAAGATATTACAAATTTAGAAAATTTATTGCATAGATTTATTCCTCTAATTAGGTTTTATGATATCGGACCTAGTGATTTCTTTTATAGAGTTTATAATTATAAGGATATACTTCCACAAGATTTAATCCATGATCTTTTGGAATTTCATATAGTTCCTAATATGAAACCTAAAACTAACGTAAAACCTTCAAGAAGACCAAAACTTGATTCAACTTTAATTGAATCAGGTTATGCTCCTATTTTTTCCTCATGGATTGATAAAAGAGATTCTATGCATTACGATAAAAGAAATATTCCTTATAAATTTAAATTATTATATCGTTCAAGTAGGGATGGTTTTAATACTGCTTCATTTCATAAGAATTGTGACAATAAAGGACCAACAATTTGGATTGCAAAAATTCAAAATTCAAACCAACTGATTGGAGGTTATAATCCACTTGACTGGGGTGGGAATTGTAATTGGAAAAATACTACAGATAGTTTTCTATTTAATATTTTAGATAGTAAAAATAATTCTACTGCAAAGTTAGGTCCTATTAATAGTTCTGGAAGTTATGCTATTTGTTGCAATAATAATCATGGACCACAAATGGGTAATTTGTATTGTCCTAATTCAAGAAATTGGACTTATAATACTTCTGGAACTTATTATTCTAATGTTGGTATTCCAGCAAATTTTCTAGTAGAATGTTATGAAGTATTTCAAGTAATTAAATTATAATCAAAAGCTTTGATTAGATCTAACTTGACTTATAAATTTACTTAGAAGATTTAAGAAATAAGATTACTATTTTTTGTAGATTTATATATATGATGTAGACTTTAATAATTTTATGTGTAAAATAAATATTTTTGTTTACTGAAAGATAATTTAATCGGTCTTATTGGCTAGAATTATAAAGATTTAAGTTACACTTAGTGTTTTAGTTTAATTTATCTTATGGGATACCGCTTAATCTCGGTTTTCCGTCTGGTACCTTTCAAATTTTTACATTCACATTCTGCCATGTCTCAATTGCCTCATGCATCTGTATCGTTTTTTAATTTTTTTTATTGCTTGGAATTGTTCTCTCTTTTATCTTTCTTTAAGGGATTGATCATCCAGATGTCATCCAGATATGTATTATCTATTGCTATGATTTTTAAAACAATATTAAGAAAATATTATAACTTTTATTTTAAAATTATTTAGATCAAAGGATTTTTTCACTTTTATTTACTTTAGCTTTAGTTTCAAAATTGATGAATACAGTTATTCAGGCTATTAACATACTGCGAATAAGTTGGGTGATTGATTGTTAAATAATATTTATTTGACTCTTAAATAATTAATTAACATATTTATTACCTTTCTTCGGATTTGATAGTAGTTTACATTTACTTATGATTCATTTCTTTTTTTTTAAAGAAATTATTTTTTTAACAATTGTTCTACTGTTTTCTAGTAACCAAATCTGCTTAGACTAGATCCTGTGCAGGTCTCACACATTGCAGTTGATTGGTAATACTGGAATTATTAATTTATTTCACTATCTTAGTCTACTATGATCACTAATAATTTTTTTTAGAATCAATCAGTATGCTGAGTATGGTATGTTTTATTTATTTAAATAAACAACTTGATGGTTGTTTCGTCTTTTATATTTAAGTTTTAATGAATAAATTTTGTCTTTTTTAGGATGGTCGACGTATTCAGATGATACTTAAATGTCGCTAAAAGTATTACACAATTAGCTATTTGGATCTACTATACATTACTTTTAAGAATCTTGAAGAATTGAATAAAGACAAAAATTAAACTGCACACTTGATAAATTATTTGCAATCAATTAACAATATAGGGAATAAAATTAATAATTTTAAAAAAAAATGATAATAATATTTAAATTGATTTCTACATTTTAATACTTATTCATTAATGTAATTTTACTATAAAAACATAACACACAGTATAAATTAATTAGATCTAAAAACTTTATTATCATAAATAAAGAACAATGGTTTAATAATAAGTATTTAATTTCAAATTTTTTATCACTAACTTATTTCAAGAATAAATAACTGAAAATTTCCATGATTTCCCCTTTCTCTCCCTCGGGGTTTTCCAGATTTGTGATGGATCATGATTATCCTGCTATGCTTACTACCATTATTACCGCACGATCATTTTACTTAAATATTTTGTAATCACAATTACGACTTTTACTCTCCCATGTATTCAACAGCCCTTCTTTATTTTTATATTCACAACTTTTATGGTCATATAACTATATAAGTTTTTTTTAAGGCCGAAAATCATTCACCAGCACGCATGCTTGCCTCTTGAAAAGGAAATAGTAATCAGCAGTACTTTATGTAGGAATGTGTGAGAGTTGAACGGCTTAACACAGCTAGTGATGCCAATGACTTAATATGACTCACCTTTTATCAACTCAGGGGGTTAAAAAGGTCACAAATTATACAGTATCATTATATTGCAATTCGCAATGATCATTTTTTTAATTTTGCATCGCAAGTTCACAACAGTTAAAATAATAAATTTTTAAAAAAAATTAAATTTTCAAAAAATTTATTATATTTATATGGTTATAAATATTTATATTTAATGAGTATGAAATAAAACATTAAAAAAATAATATTTCAAAGTAACAATTAGTAATAATCATCAAAAACATTTTCATCTATCCAACTTTTTAAACATATGCATGCACGTGCACTATCACCTGTTAATGTCTTGCTAATTACCATTTCTGCAATTGAAAATAATTGTTCACAAGGAACTGAACTTGCTTGAACTGATAAATAACTTTATACAAGATGAGATAACAATGGATATTCAGCTTGATGTATTTTCCACCACACTAAATGCTCAATTGTATCATCATGGTGGTAAATTACATTATTGTTGTATTTTACTTGCTTGCTGTATAGAATAATTAGCTGAATTCTGTGTTAATTAATCATGTTATAAAACAAGAGATTGATCAATATTTTATATCAACTCAAAAAATTCGGATATTTTTTAATAGTCATGATAAAATGATAGCTATTAAACTTCAAACATTTTAAAAGCGAATTCAATATAATGCAATTTCATTCATATATTAATAATTAATTTATAATTACAGAACGTTCATTACGTAGCATTTTTTTAAATGTATCCGCTAATCTAGTTCACCATAAATTTACATATAGCTTGTATGCCCTATAAAAAAAATAGATACGTTTTTTATACTGAAAGATACGTTTTGAATACTGAGAGATACGTCTAGATACGTCTAGATACGTTTTGAATGCACAATTCCGTATCTTACATGATACGTTTTTCAGTGTCTCCGTATACAAGACGTGTCTTGCAAGATACGGAATTGTGCATTTTCCCGTATCTCAAAACAGTGTTTGGCAAATGACTTGAAATGAACAAATGACTCAAATGACAAGTCATTTGTCATTTGTCATTTGCAACTCAAATGACCTGTCATTTAAGTCATTTGAAAAATATTAAATATTCTGAGAATTCTTATTAATTATTTTATTTATTTTAATTAAGAAAACAAAAATATTAAAACAAAATTGGTTTAATATATATAATCAAAAAAGTTTCAATAGTAGTAAAGATTTTTTAATCACGTGATTTGTCATTATTTTTACAGGTTATTATTTGTTAATAATATTATTATAGACTGGATTATTTCACTTATAATTTTTTCACTAATGATCATTTTATCCATACAGATAAAAGTTAATTAATTATGCAATAAAATATTTAATTGTAACACATGTAGTGGATCCGATATATATAATTGTTGTCTTTATTTAATCATAAGATGGCCATAACATTTATTTATGCATATAATTATATAATAAAATTATATATAATAAATAACATATCAAATATTATTATCACTTTAATAATTATGGTTGTATTATTTATTATTTTCAGATTACAGTAAAAAATAAATAATTTTGTGAAATTGATTCTGTTTGTGATTATTTCGATTACGTCCTTCCTTTTTTATACATCACGTGATTATAAATTGTCCAATAATCTTTAAATATTTTAATGACAAATGACCAAATGACAAAGGACGCAAATGACATTCAAATGATACCCAATCATTTGGCATTTGTCATTTCACGAATAATTCAAATGCCAAATGCCAAATGATGGGGTGTCATTTGACCAAATGACTCCTAATCCGAAAAATGGTCAAATGACCAGGTCATTTCCGAACACTGTCTCAAAACGTATCTAGTCGTATCTAGAGTTCTAGATGTATCTAGACGTATCTCTCAGTATACAAAACGTATCTTTCAGTATGAAAAACGTATCTACTTTTTTTATAGGGATGACATAGATTAAAGAAACTTTATTAAGAAAATTATAGGGTGTTTTGCCATAAAATTGGACAATAATTTATCAACAAAGTTTTATAATGATATCTATTTATTTCTGTCATAAAGATTTAACGATTTAGTAAATCATAATTAGAAATTATAAAAAGCAAGAATTTCTTCTTATTTTAACTCATTGAAAATATAAATAATTACATATTGTAAGATATTGATTTATCTATATAAAATTTTTCTTAAAACTTTATAATTTAAGGCATATTCAATAAAGCGAGTTCTTTATAAGTAATACTAACTTTCAAACATTGATACCAGCGTGATTTATTAATAAAATACAGTATAAAAATTAGATTATTTACTCTTCTATAAACTTTGTAAATGGAACAGAATTTATACTAAGAAATTACATATGCAAGATGTATTTCGATAAAATGTGTTTTTATTTACGATAATACTGCTGGTATAAAGTTTTATAATCTCCAAATTTAAATACATATATATAATTTTGTTCATATATTGTAGTAAAGATTGTGGCCAGTTTCATGTAAAACGCCCTCAATCTAAATAACAACATGAAGAGCAGAAAATATTATCAATTTTAATTACCAAGAAAAGATTTATATCTAATCCACTACCCTGATTATCTTATCTCTGTCCCTTGTCTATTCTAAAATTTCGGAAAATTAAGGACGGTGTAATCATGTGATATTGAAAAATAAACACATCTAGTTTTTTTTTACACGCTCAGGCGCTCAGCACCAATTTATATATATATTTTTTAAAATACTATAATTATTAATTTATTTAAATATTGTATTGTTCTTCTAATCTTATCCCCGATCAATGAAGTGTACAGGCTGATCAAATGCTAATATTTATATATTTCTTTTTAGGAAAATTATTCAACTTTTATTTAAAATGATCAAAATAATCTCATTTAAGAAATAATATAATAACAAAATGGGATGGATCCTACATTCCTACATGGTCTGGTAGGACCCAGAAATATATAGGTAGGGGTCAGCAGGTGATGAAAAAATTTTTTACTATGAGCTGTACGCGTTTTTTCAGGGCCGGAATTATAATAGGAATTAAATTCTGACCGGCATTATCAACAATTATCCAAAAAAGGAAAGATTTTCATGATTTTTTAGTTCAAATTACGCAATGGCCCTTTTATATACTAGTTTTTTTTTATCGTTGAAGGTTCTGGATGAGTATTTATTGTGATCTTCCGGCATTTTTTCCAATTATTCAGGTAATATTTGATGATTGTAGAGATAGTACTGATAAAAAGATAAGAAATTGGGAATATACTCCATTTACGTTGATGTTATTGATTGCACAGAACACAATACTAAGTGTGTAACATGTACCAGTTTGTGATCATATTGTTCGTGTTTGTTTGATGTCTTAGTATCGCACATAAAATTTTGTAATATATAATAAATAAAACAATAAGAAGAGATTTGTTTGTTTATTTTTACAATGTTACATTGGGCGTTTATGTTGATCATTTCTATGAAATTTCCCTATTTCGTTCTTGTGTTGCCCGTTATAGATGCCAAACCGCATACAGTAATTTGTTACATTGGGTGAAAATTCGATGAATTGTTAACACTCAATAACATATTGACTCAAAAGTTTCTTGTTCTTTCATTCATACAGTCAATTGATTCATTATTTCATTTCCGGTTTATTTTCTACATAACAAAATGGAATACGTTAATTTTATAAAAATATAAATAGTCTATCCTTTAGTCATTCCGTAAGTTCAAAATAAAGTTTTGCTAAAAAATCTTATTCATGTCACAGTGCAATTTATTTATCACATATACCGAATACAGTATATGATTGTTATATATTAAAAGATACATTGCCACAATACATAATTTTTACTGCGTTTGCGACCATAAACTATTGTTCTAATTCTGTATATTGTAAAAGTAAACAAAAATCCAAAAGGAATTATCATTCATGGATCTGTAACATAGACATGCATAATTATAGAGACACAACATGAATAAATCTTTTAATAGGTTATCTAGTGGGTACAGTATATTCATTGTAATTTTATTCATTCATTGTATCAATACCATTATAAGAATATTTTTTCTTTCTAATAAACGAACGAAAAATGACTTCTAACGATCAGTTATTGTCACAATATATCAAGTCAGAAGCAGTTGATTCAAATAAATCAACTGATGACTCGTTCATTAATCTTAAAGTTCGAGATTATGTTAAGTATATGTATATTAATTAAAGTGAATTTAGTTCTTTTATTAACAATATTTGTAAATTTCAATAGTCTAACAATGTGACAGTTTACAAAGTCAAAAGGACGAAACCTCTTAATAAACTTATGCAAATCCATTGTGATAGAAATGGCTTGAATATTCAAGTTTTTAATTTTTATTTTGATGGAATTCGTATTAAGGATAATTATACTCCTGATTATGTAAGTCTAAAATATCAAAATAATTTATAAGAATTTTCTATTTATTACAAATGTATCTTTTTTTTTTTAACACTAAAATAGCTTGAGATGGAAAACGATGATGATATCCATGTTGTGGCCAGCCAAATAGGGTGTTAATGCTTTTACACTAAACCAATATTAAAATATTTATCTTTTTTTTTTATTTTATATTTAAGTGGTGGTTTCTAAAATAAATAGTTATAAATCGATTTTTTTTACAATATTTATATTTAAGCAAATGATATAATTCTGAATGCTCATTATATTCAAAAACTCATATGATGATTCGATATATATTTTGTAATAATAACTATTTCCATTTTACATTTCAAATGTCTCGTGTAAAAATTAAATATTAATGGCAACTCTGTGACAAAATTTTATTTGAGAACTTTTATCAATTATAAATTAAATATATATATATACGAACGCAGAATTATCTGTTATATATTATCTGGCTCATTACTCAAATGTTTCTAGTTTCCTTAAGTAACACAAGAAATTGATTTAATCTAATTTAAATAATCAACTAGAATATGCAATTTGTCGGGGGACTTCGTCTCCCAAACATAACATTTATAATTATAAAAATTCTTTGATATTTAGATTACTTTCCTGTATAAATAAATTAAATTGTGTGAAATGTGTGATATACTATTGAAGTTATGTGAGAGTTTTTCATTATTAACTAATGACACCTTTATAGGTAAATTAAAAATGAATGATAAAATTTTTTTCTTATCCCTTAAACTGTAGGGGTTAAAATTAATTTTAAAATTTTTTGAATTTTTAAAATATCTTAAGATCTAGTGATCATAGAAAGATGAAATTATATTTATTAGATTCCTCTTATTAAGGCGCATTTAATGGTAATAAAATCATAACTCTAAGTTTGATAGGTAAAAAGTTATATTAATTTATAAATTTTTAGATTTTATAAGTTATCCTGTTACATAATATTTGTAGAAGAACAAATTTATTTCTATCAGATTCTTCTCATTAAGACACATCAAATGGTGGTAATTTTACATTTCTAGGGTTAATGGATAAAAAGATATTTCAATTTGAAAAATTTAGCTATAATTTGTTGATCATTTACTTTTAAAAAATCATTAATCAAATTGAACTTTTTTTTCAATTTTTACTTAGAAAATACTATAGATTTTATTACAAAAACATTGGTTTATGTAATTAAGATATTTAAAAGTGTCTTTAATTAAAAAACAAAATTGCAGGCAAATTTGGCTGCAAAACAGTTTAAGGGATAATTTTATTTATAAAATTGTAACAAAAAGAAACTCAGAATATTGGTAACATTTCAAAGTTAAAAAAAAGTCTTTAGCAATATAATTTGTAAACCATTTTTTAAAAAAGGCGTTATTTATAAAGAAAAAAAAATTTTAATACCACTTCTAAACAATTCTATCCTCAACTTATTAAAAATTCCGGTCTGATATATAGTTTAAAAACCATCCTTAAAGAAAAAAATAATAGAAATGTTAATAATAGTCCTGAAATATCATATTCATCAAAAACATTATAATTTTCAAATTTCAGATTTTCATTTTTATTTTTATTTTTATTAATGGGTTCCAGTCAGATATCTAACATGGATATGAATTTAAGTAGAAATTACATATAAGTCAAAATTGACAAAAATACTAACAAACTACATTGCCTATAATCTACTCAAACTGGTGGGCTTAGCCAGAAAGAAGGCACAATTGTGAAGTATACGGAAAAATCCATCCCACGGCACAACAATCCAACTAGACCACTACCTCTGACACGCTAGCTAATGAGACCAGGTGAAATGAAGCCCATACCCACAGATTATCAGAACTAAAAACTGCCAGCCCTTAGTTGATAAAAATCCCTACTGGTCGATAAAAATAAATTCTCCAAGTGACTATATTACCAGAGTTAATAAACTACCTAAGAGTAAACTAAAGGGAACTTTTTAGTATTATGCAATCCCAAAAGGACACCCACCTCATTTTGAACGATCCCTCCAATCTAAACTAAACTACAATAAAAAACCCATGATAGTCCAAACATGTGCCACCTTGACCTCACCTGACCAAAAACTGATCACCAAGATCTGCACCCCCTTAAATTACACCCAACTCTCTCAAAAGAAAAGATCTACAAATAGAGTTTTTGTCAAATGGATAATATCCTAGAATTATATCCGAATATCCTAGGATAACAGGTGTATCCAGGTAAATTTTGAACGGTTATCTGGATCTGTAGTTCACGAAATGGATGATCCTATAGGATAATCTGGATTATTCTAAGATTGCCACAGATACTATATAATAATTAACGTGTGAAAATACCATAAATGATTAACAAGACTTCCACTTTAATCTTATTTATAGAAAGAACAAAGAAAGAGAAAAGTTGAAATTCATTATAAAATATATTGCTTCCAAATATGTCAATTGAAAGAACTTCAAAAAAACATTCACAGTCTGAAGATGATAACCATATTGAATTTATTAATATTATTGATATAGAAAAACTCACACCCGATGATGCCAATAATGGAACTTTAAATAAACATATGAAAAATGCATTTGACGAACTTCTTAATAATAAAGAAGAATCTGATTCATTGAAAAGCAAAGGAAGTTCAAAATTCCACAGCTGGATATATAATTGGGGTGAACAGATAAATCATCCAACAAACTCAAAAAAATTTATATTTGTGTGTAATCAAAAATTAGATAATGATGAAAATTGTATTACAAGAATTGAAACATTGGATTCAACTGGTAATATTATCAGTCATATTGTACAGAAACATAAAATTTATGAACATTCTATAGCTACAACACCATTTAAGAAACAAACAAAAATTAGTAATTATACTGTTTTATCTATTTCATCTAATTCATCACAAATGATACAAGATCAACAAAAATATTTGGAAACTCTTCTTTTTGAATGGCTTATTCTTGATTTTCAACCACTTTATCTTTTAAAATCTCCTTTTTTTCGTCAATTTATTAATGCATTAAATAAAAATTTTGAACTTCCAACAGATAAAGAATTTCAAAAAAAATTTTTGAAGCATATGAATTCACACAAACGCAGCTTAAGCAATATATTTATGAAAATGCAAGATCAGTTTCACTGACTTGTGATCTTTGGACTTCTCGCAATAAGCAAGGATTTCTTGGAGTTACATCCCATCTCATTACATCTAATTTCAAAATGAAGGAAATAACTTTAGCAATTCAATATATTCCATACCCACATACAGGGGATAATATTCAAAAATTATTAGAGGAAGTAATTTTCGAATGGGATTTGCAAAATAAAATTTTTTTTTGTACCACTGATAACGCATCCAACATGAAGAAATGCTTTAGTCAAATCTCTCAGATCCAGAAATTATCATGCACCGCACATACCATTCAATTGGTTGTTGGAAAAAGACTTCTTGCTACTGAAATTCTAATTGCACGTTGTAACCCATGAAATCAAGATAATCACGTGATCGGATGAATAAAGGACCAAACGAAATATGGATAAACATTTAGCCGATGGAAGAATATTTAACCAAGATAATTAGAAAACATGATGTTATAATTATATAATATTTATTTATAAGTATTTATTTATAGTTTAATTATTTATAGTTATTTATATTTAGATTAGTTATATTTAGCTTAGTTATTATTAGTTTGATTATAAATAGTTTAGCGTGACTCAAAGATTAGATGGGAATAGATGGAATCAGATGGAAAGATGATAATCTGTGAGTCATAATTATTCAAGTTGAGTCATAGATTAAAGATAATATTAGAAATGATTTTCTTAAAAATGTTAAATAGGTGTGGAATTCAGTAGGAATTCTGCAGTCTCGATTTTACGTCTTGACTCAGGATGAAATTAATATTAATAAAGAGTTATCATAGTGGTTTCACTATGAACAACGATTAATAATTAATGATTCTAATATGAAATTATCAGTCCAGAGCAAAATTAAAGTTATTATGTGAAGTTTATTTAATGTAAGGAGAAACTATTGCAGTTTGTAAGTTAAGATTATGAGTTCATAAAAGAATGAAACATTATATATGAAAAATGATATAACAGAAAGAAAGTAAAGGAATATAATAAAAATCTAAACCAAGCGTAATAAAATGAATATAAGAAATTGTGTTTACTCACAGGTGGCAGACGTGGGTGACAATGTGCAAAAAGGTTGATTAACTTTTTTACTTCACCAAAACAAAATGAGCGCCTTCTTAATGCACAAATAAAAAAAAAATTCTGATGATGTAGAAGAAGAAAGTAATTTGCATACAGTTTTTTACAGAGCAATTACAGATGTTGAAACACATTGGTCAAGTACATATATAGCATGGGAAAGGTTAACAATCTTAAAACCTTATATTGATATTGTTATTTCATCATTAAATGCAAGTAAAGATCCAAACTCAAAAGAAGATGCAAAAAGATTAATGAAAATTAATCTCACTAATGATGAATGGGAAATCATGAGAGATTTGCTTGAAGTTCTAGGACCTTTTGCTGAATTAACAGAAAAGTTAGAAGGTACAAAATATGCAACAATGAGTTATATGTATCCAGGTATTGCAAAACTTAAAAAATGTTTTTGCCAAACAACAGAATTTAACAATAATTTGGATTTAGAAAAAAATAATCATGCATTTGAAGAAAATCAATTTTAAGAAGCTGATGAAGATGATGAATCTGGAGCTAGGCGAAAAATTAAAATCAATACTCCTGTTAATACCACAGGTCTTTTAGATAATATTAAAGCAAATCTTTATAAGGCACTTGAAAAATATTATGAAGTAATTGAGAAGGAAGCATTAATTTTGTCATTACTAGATCCACGCCAAAAAAAACTGAAATTTGCAGATAATGATCAAAAGGAAATAGCAAGAACTAGTCTTAATAAAGTTTATGAATTAGCAAAGAATGATGCTAATATTCAACAAGAATCATGTGGGCCAAAACCAAAAAAAAGGAAAATATCAAAGGCGCGTATTTATAAAAAGAGTTTATTTTTGGATGATGATGAACTTCATGATGCTCAAATTGATGACAATAAAGTTGAAAGATATTTAGTAATGGTGCAAATTCAAAATGATCAAGACCCTTTGAAGTGGTAGGACGTAAATAAAGGACAATTACTAGTCAAAAAAGGACAATTCAGCCTAAATTTGACCAGGTCGAATATAGGTCAAATGATGGTCTAACCTGTGTCAAATTGAGGTCAAATTTTCGGGCGCATTTAGGATGCCAATCGTCCCAAATTCAGACTAATTATTCGACCATTATTTAGGCTTAAATTGACCAATATTTGACCTTAAAACTTTAAGCCGAATTATGGTCTAATAACAACCCATTTATTTACGATTTTTTTTATCAAATTTATTATTAAATAAATGTATTTATTAATGCCTAAATACTTTATAATTATATTATTATTATTGCATCTATCTAATTTACAAAAAATATTTCTAATTCAAATACAATTCCACAATTACATGATTCATGTATTCGTATATATGAATCTTTAATCGTTCTTTGGCAATCCACCCGAACCTATAAAAAAAGAGAAGAACGTTTAGTAACCGTTCATAATATTAAAAAAAATAAGAAAAAAAACCAAGATTCGTACTTACTTATGAATCTTTGGTTTTTTCCATTCTTTGGAAGACACCCGAGACACCCGAGACCTAAAAAGTTAAGAAAAGAACGGTTATTAGTAACCGTTCATAATAATATTAAAAAAAAAATTGAAAAAAAATAAACCAAGATTCGTACTTACGAATCTTGGTTCCACTTTTTCTGAAGATCAGAAGCCAACCCGAAGCCTAAAAAAAAAGAAAGAACAGTTATTAGTAACTGTTCATTAATATTAAAAAAAAAAAAATTGAAAAAAAATAAACCAAGATTCGTACTTACGAATCTTGGTTCCTCTTTTCCTAAAGGTCAAAAGCCCACCCGATCCTAAAAAAAAGAAAGAACGGTTATTAGTAACCGTTCATAATATTAAAAAAAAAATAAAAAAAATAAGATTCATACGTGAATCTTTGGGTTTTTCCGTTCTTTGGAAGCCCACCCGAACTAGCCATAAAAAAACAAGAAAGAATGGTTAGTAAACCATTCGTAATAATAAAAAATAATAAAAAATTAAAGATTCGTACTTACGAATTTTTGGGTTTTCATTCTTTGGAAGCCCACCCGAACCTATAAAAAAAGAAAGAATGGTTAGTAAACCATTCGTAATAATAAAAAATAAAAAAAAAATTAAAGATTTGTATTGTACTTACGAATCTTTGGGTTTTCGTTCTTCGGAAGCCCACCTGAACTAGCTATAAAAAAAAGAAAAGAACGGTTAGTAAACCGTTCATATATTAAAAAAACAAAAAAAAAGAACCAAGATTCGTACTTACTTATGAATCTTGGTTTCTTGGTTTTCCTTCTTCGGAAGCCCACCCGAAACCTAAAAAATAGAAAAGAACGGTGAGATCCCCCGATTCCCTCTGTCATCAATTTACAGAGTTGCCACATCGAACGGGCATTCCCATGGTCGAACGAACGAATAAACGAACGAACGAACAATTAATCAACAACATAATTAACAAACAACAAAATCAACGAACAATATACAACAACATTCTTGGTTCACAACATGAATAGCGTTAGTAATATAAAACGTTGAACGATATAAAATAAAATTAACTTCTCTAAATTTTCCCAAATTATATCCACTTTTACCTTTAATTTCAAACTTCGATAGCTCTCGCTACGAATTATTACCTTCCAAAAGTATATATTTAATTCATCTTAAATTTCCGTTTTATTCAATTAAAATTAATTAAGCGAACATTAATTAAAGTTTAGGGCGGACCTATTACCTCTAATTAATATTAAACTTCACTAACAAATAATTAAATGAAACTTATATTTTTATTGAGTTCTGTGGATGAGAACTATGGAATTACCTTGAATTCCGTTCTCTATTTATACAATTTTTATACTACTTTCTATTCTATCTATATACTATCTTTTATGTTCTTTTTACATATTATCTTTGAACTATCTTTCTAATATACTATCTATATTTTAAATACGCTATCTTTTAATATGCTATCGTTTAATATGCTATCTTTTAATATGCTATGCTATCTTTTTATATATGTTCTTTTTAATATGTTATCTTTTATGTTCCATCTTTATACTATCTTTTTATATTATCTTTTATATTATTTTGTGTGTTTTTTTAATCTTTCTGACATTATTCTATATGTTCTTTCAATTCACTTTATGTGTTTTGCTTATAATCTATCTTTTGTGGCTTATAATTATTCTTTCTAATCGTTCTTATTGTTAAAGATTGCTAAGCCGCAATTGATCGACTCTAATTATCCTATTGGTTCTTTGTCAACTACTTGATGAATATTACATTATGTAGATCATTACTCTTCCTAAATGTTTATCAACATTATAGATATCGCTTAGTTTATATATTACTAAAATATTGAGTTCATAAAAATTATGGGATTCCCATTACTCTTCTTAAATGTTTATCCTTTTCGGCTAATTATTTATCCATCTACGCCAATTCACAATCAATTTGTTCGTTCTTAATATTTGGAAATTACATTTGGTGGTTGAATTTTATCATCTTTTCATGCTTGATATTCGACCGTTTACAACGGTTATTAGTAACCGTTCGTAATATTTTTTTAAAAAAAAGAAAAAAAATATAAACCAAGATTCGTACTTACTTACGAATCTTGGTTTCTTGGTTTTCCTTCTTCGAAAGCCCACCCGAAACCTAAAAAATAGAAAAGAACGGTGTAGCCATAGATACTGAAGTAATCGCATAATATGGAGGAATAATATGGAATAAAAGATCAAATGATAGAAAGTCACATGATTGGATAAAATTAACCGGAAAGGATAAACTTTTAGGAGAAGGAATGATCTACATGATGTAATGTTTATTAAATGATTAACGGAGAACCAATAGATCAAGTGGGGAGTTGATCGATGTGGCTTAGCAACCAGTTTATCAAGTTCAACAATAGGAACAATTAGGAGGAGTAATCATAAGCCACAAATGATAAATCATATAAAAAGGAAGGATAGCGAATTAAAGGAACAAAAAAAATAGGAACATGTAAAATATTGATGAACTGCAGCCGCAGTAGAAGAATAGCTGACGAGACGCAGTAGAAAAGATAGCACAGCCACAAAAGATGGATCTTTATGATATAATATTTGAAAGATTATTTTATTTTAAAGAAAAGATAGCACAGCCACAAAAGATGGATCTTTACGATATAATATTTGAAAGATTATTTTATTTTAAAGAAAAGATAGCACAGCCACAAAAGATGGATCTTTATGATATAATATTTGAAAGATTATTTTATTTTAAAGAAAAGATAGCACAGCCACAAAAGATGGATCTTTACGATATAATATTTGAAAGATTATTTTATTTTAAAGAAAAGATAGCACAGCCACAAAAGATGGATTATATCTTTACGACATAATATGCGAAAGATTATTTTAAAGAAAAGATAGCATATTAAAATAGTATAACATATTAGAAAAGATAACATATAAAATAGCATATAAGATAGCGCATAAAAAATAACATATAAAATATTAGAAAGAAATAAGAAGTAGGAAAAGAAAGAATAAGAAAGTTGGTTTAAATAGGAGCGGAATGGGAAGTGAATTCCACAGTCATCAGATACGATGTAAAACTTTAAGTAAATTAGTTAATTGTGAATTTTATGAAGAATAAATAAAATACCCTTTATATGAAAATTAATTGTTTCGATTGTTTTTGTTACTATTTTCTTATGATGAAAAAGTAATTTTGTTTAATTAATTGTTAGTAAAGCGTAATGTTATTTTAAAGGTAATAGGTTCGCCCTAAACTTTACTGTAATGTTCGCTTAATTAATTTTAATTGGACAAATTCATGGTGAATTTAATGTCATAACAAGAATTATGAAATGAATAAAATATAAACTTTTATAAAGAGAACTATCGTATTTTGAAAGAAGATAATGGATGAAATATCGTGGCGAGAGCTATCACAATTTGAAAGTTAAGTAGTAATAAAACTAAACCAAGCAAGAATATTAATGTTTCGCTGAGAGCACATATAACAGAAGCAGGGAACTTTGTTTACCGCCAGGTGGCAGACGGGGGTGACAATTTGGTGCATGCTCTGAGAAAGGAAATGTTGACTTTGCGTCGACATTTTGACTATCTTCTTATAGTCAAGTACCTATGCGGTATTAAGGAGGAATCGGTCAACAACTAAGTGAATTGATCACTCGCGAAGGGAAGGATCGCTCTGATCATGGTACCGACGTGGTATTCCGAAGAATCTGAACTCAGAAAAAAGAGGTGTTAGAATTAAAATGGGAACGGGCGAAATAGCGATATTATACACCTACCTTAGGAATTATAAAAAGAAGGATGCGGTGATATGATGGAATATAATGAACCCGTTTCAAAATAATAGATTTATTACAGGAAAATCCGGAAAGTATTGTAGTAAGTCACATAAGTTGTTGTCTTTGAAGTTTTCACGCTAATAATTGTAAAACCGAGAAATTAAGGAAGCCCTCGTAAGATGTTGTATTCTGGGAGGGGCACCATTGTATTTTGCAGATGCCAGAAGTTCCTGGGGATACAATGTTGTAACGAAAAGTTGACGAGTAAGCTATAAACTCAAGGGTTACGTGGGAACCTATTACCAAAACACAAGGGTTGCGTGGGAACCTATTTAAAACACAAGGGTTACGTGGGAACCTATTACAAAAACACCGGCTGTGAATATAACTTCTTCAGATGGGAATCGAAATAACTGGACTCAGACGTGAGTGGAACATCTCCCTACTGAAAGCATTTTGAATATGCGTAATTGAATTCACAAGGCAAAAAGAGAAACCATCGTGAGTATAACTTCTTCAGATAAAACTGAAAGCATTTAGGAAAATGCGCAATTGAACTCACGAAAAGAAGATGAACGTTATGGAATAATGCGAAATTTAGGAATATTTGCTGGTCAAATGATAAAATGTGAATAGCAAACCTTGAAACTACTATACTTCATTGTGAAGGTAAAGGCAAGCCGAGTATAGGTTATTAAATTGTAAAAGATAATAAATAAGAAGAAACACCGTTAAATAAGTATAAATGCGTGTGTCGCATAAGCGTAAATGCGTGTGTCGCATAAGTGTAAATGCGTGTGTCGCATAAAGTATAATATGTTGTGTGTCGACATAATGGTTATAATAAGAATTAGTACAAGATTAAACAAAGAAGATATTTTGCGTAATATTGAATATATAGATGTAAAGATTACATATATAATGAAAAAGAACTAAAAATTCACGAACTTTAGAAGTTATGAGAATTTTGAAGTTCGTGAAATGCGAAAATTACAAATTTTGATGATAAAAGAAAATTTTGAGGCGCAGTAAAAACTTAGAAAATTTTTGAAATTTTTAGAATGCGCAATAAAAACCTCCGCAGTCTGAGGAGATTGTGGACTTAGAATAATTTTTGAATTAATGGCGCAGTAAAATATATACATGAAATTATGAAAGATAAGAATAGCAGAAGAAACTTGTGAAAATCAAAAAAAAAAAGAGGATTTAAAGATTGAAAGATTAATATAAGAATATTATGAATAAGTAAAAGATTTAGAAAAAAAATAATAAGTTGTTAAATGAATATTCATAATGAAAGAAAGATTATACATTCAATATAGGTAATAGGAAAGGACAATATAGTAAAGGATGGTTAGAAGATCAAAATAGAAGCGATAAAAATGATATATAAGAGAGTGGAATTTCAATTTGAATTCTGGATGAATATTTTTAATAATTTAGTTGAAGTATATGATGGAATGGTATCATCAATGGGAAAGTGAATATAGGACACATAAAGAAGAACATGAGTTAAGAACGGGAGAATTAGATGAATGTTTAAATTGTGAATTATGTCATCCGATAGGAAATGAACCAATGGTATTCAAGAAATTTTGGGATGCATTATTTAAGTTCGAAGATACAATAATAATATATAATAATGTAACAATTAAAGGAGTATTGGATTTATTAAGTATGAATAATTCAGAAAGAGAAGATACAATACATAAAGGAAGATGTAGAGACATAATGAATAGAATAATGGAATCAATAAGATATAGAATACAACCAAAAATGAAAGAAAAAGGATTACGAACGATTATATTAGTAATTGTAAGAGATTGTATTGAAGGAGATTTAGAGAATGAAGTATTTGATAGATTAATCGGAAATCCTGAATTAATAGAACACAAATATATTTTGGAAGATTGGGATGTTGAAAGAAGGTTTGAAAAATTTTGGCAATGGTACAGAATCACATCGAAAGAAGTTGAACCATTACGAGTAAAGTTGGGAGCAATAAAGACATTCAGGGAATTACTTTATGAAGAAGAGGGGATAGCTACGAATGAGGAGAAAGTAAAAGAGTTAATGTCCAATATGGAACATGGGAATATAGACATAGAAAATGTTCACGAATATCACAGGAATATGGTACAAAAGATAATAAGAATATTTATAGATACTAGGGGCTTTATAAAAGAACCAGAAGATTCAGAAAGTGAAGATAGTTTAGAAAGTTACGAAATGAAAAAGAATTTTAACACGAGTTTATATCTTAGATTTGAAAGATTTAGGTACTGGTGGAATGACAAATATGAAGGTAAACAAATATATACATATCATGAAAATGATTCACCAGAATGGTTCGAGAAGATGTTATCTGAGGGAGAAAATTTGCAAGAAGATACTGTAAGAAAACTAATGGATAGTATGACATTTAAAGATAGCGAAGATATATATACAAGAGATCCTATCATATTGAGAATAGATGATGGTGTAATAGAATGGGTTGTAACAGACTTAAAAGAAACAATGGAAAGAACACAAAAATTCAAGTTAGTGGAGATAAAGCAAGAAGAAGATAATGAAATGTATGATTCTGAAGAAGAAATAGAAATAATAGTAGAAGATAAAACGTGGAAGTTAAGTGAAATAAGGACAGGATTAAGACAACTGATGGTAAATCCAAAAGAAGAATTCATTAGAGAAATAATGAAATTTGGAATAAAAGAAAAGATAGAGACGGGAGTACTGTTGACATATGATTTTATAAGATATTATATTTTTCAGGAGGGGAAATTTGATAAGTCTGAAGACATAAAGGAATGGATAGATTTGAGTACAAAAATATGTGGTAGATGCAATAAACAGAAATTAGATTATGTGATATCGGAAGAAGACGGCAGATGTGAAGAATGTAATCGGGAAATACGGGAAGATGAACAAGATGAATTAATAGAACTAAAAAACAACTTAGAAAAATTAGGATACGAAATGGATGTATCGGAAATTCAAAGAATAAAGAATTTTGGAGTTAATAATCGAATAATGGTAACAGAAGAATTCATAGAAAGGTATATGGGAATAATAGAATTAGAAGATAGAGAGTTAAGAAAAGAGATTCATAAGTGGTTAAATGAGAATACAACTTGGTGCGAAAGATGCGAAATAAGATGGATGAATGATATGTTTAGATTAGGAGGAACTGTATGCAAAGATTGTGAGGAGGAAGATGTCGATGAAATTGATGATCGGGTAAAAAGATTACAAAAGATTTTTGAAGGTGTTGGAACAATAATAACTGAAGAAGAATTGTTGAGATTAATTAGTATGGGATATACAGACGGAGAAATTTTAGATAAAGAATTCATTGAAATCTTTCAAGAAAATAAGAATGAGTCGGAAAAAGAATTGAAGAAAAAGTTAGATAAGTTGTTGAAAGAACAAGCAGGAATAATAGATAGTGAAGAAAGTGGTGAAAAGAGTGATAATGAAGAATCAGAAGAAGATAATACAGATGATTCAGAAAAGATTGGAGAAATATTAAGTCCAGAAGAATATGAAATATGGGACGGAAGTGATGAAGATTCTGAAGAAGAAGAATCTGAAAATGAAATCGAAAATGTTATAAATACAGGAGGTTTTGGTCTGAGTCAAGATTCAGATTCGAATAGTTCATTAAATTTTAAAAATTCTGACACAGAAAGTGAAATATCTGATTACAATTTACAAGAATTATTTCAAGAGAATATAGTAAATATGGCAAATGAAGCACAAATAAGAAGAATAATGGAGAATGCTATGGGATTGGCACCAAATGCATTAGATAATGCGTTAGGAGCAGGACAGACTTTGGCGGATAGGATTCAGACTGCAGGAATGGGGGGAATAGTAGGTATGCCAACTTTTAGTGGAAAAGAGGATGAAGATATTAATGATTGGATTAGACAATTTGAGATAGCATTTACAGTAAGTGGACGACCAGAAGGAAATGTTGGAGGAGGTGTATGTAGACAAAATAAGGCAAACATAGCTATAACTTGTTTAAGAGGAATTGCATTACAATGGTATAATGAGGAAAAAGAAAGGGTAGCAGCTAATTTAGTGAATTGGTGTGATCATAATGAGGACAGGAATTTAAAAAGAAGATTAATCGACAGATTTACTAGGAATGATGTTCAAAGAAGAAAGATGTTAGAATTAACAAGAATTAAACAGGGAACAAATGAAAGTGTTGAGGAATATACTAGAAGATTTAGGTCAATATTAAGAGTTGCAACTAGAGGTCATGCGTTAGATGATTTATATCAAGTGAATTATTTTATTCAAGGGTTAGATGCTATGCTAGGTTATCATGTTAGGAGAAGTAATCCGACGAATCTGAATGATGCAGTTAACGAAGCAAAAAGAGAAGAGGAAGCGAAAGATAAATTGTTAATGAAAACAACAGGGTTGGATATGAAACGAGTAGGACAAGAGAAAAACATGGAAGAAATTTTGAAAGAAGAGACAAATAAGTATAAAGGAATGAATCCAATTGCGAAAGAGTTACAAAATAAAGAAGTTAAAAGTGATGAATGGGATGAGTTAATTAATGGAATGAAAAGGTTGGAAGCACATGTAATGCAGAGAAATGAAGCATATGTAATGCAAAGGAATGGGAATGATAGGAGACCGATCAGAAATAATAATGTCCAAAGAAATAATATGAACTGGGATAGAATGACTTGTTATACATGTGGAAGAAAAGGACATACTTCTAGAGTTTGTAGGGAAGGTCAAAGAAGATCATATGGAGGAAATAATAAAGGGTCATATAGCCAAAATAATCAAGTTAATTACCTTGATGAAGAATATTATGGTGAAGGATATAATGTGTATAATATGGAATATAATGATGGATATGATGGATATAATGAGGGTGATGGATATGATAACTATAATAATGGATTCGATGGATACGAAGTGAATAACTATGAAGATGAGGAAAGATACGATATGTTCCCAGTACCACCTAGAAAGAGTGAAAGAAATAAAGACAAGGTTATGAATGATGAAAGAGATAGAAGAAGAAATGTACAATGGCAAGGACAACAGCAAAAAGCACAGGGGAATAATAAGAGGGGTTTTACAAAAGAACAATTACAGAAAGGATATGAAACTAGAAAGAATAATAATAGGTGTCACAATTGTGGACAACAAGGACATTTTGCTAGAGAATGTACAAACGAGAAAGTGAAGTTAAATCGAAATATACCAAATGTTGGAGATTTTGATCCATTTGAGCAATTTGTAAATTCAAGCGTACCAATTAATTGGGGACAAATGATGAATGAAAGACCAGAGGTAAGGAAGAAATTATTAAATGGTTTGAGATATTGACTACACTCGGGGGAATTAAAGAATATTAATCGGAAAGAAGAAAAATCACAAGCAACAAGATGTAATATAATAATTGAGGGAAAAATGATCAGAGCATTAGTTGATACAGGAGCAGGACCTTCAGTAATAATGAATGAATTGAGAAAGGAATTAAATATACCAATAATGAAGAAAAGTGATGTTGTATTGACAATAGCGGATGGAAATAACATAGCTTCATTAGGAAGAGTGGAAATTAGAATAGAAATTGATGAAAATTTAGAAATACCTTTAGAGTTCGAAGTAATTGACTCGAGAAGAAAAGATTTGATATTAGGAACTGATTTATTAAGATATGGGATAATAAATATGAAAGAAGGTCTGTTAACAATAGAATGGGATAATGGAATATATGAAATACCAATTGATTTTAGAGGAAAGAAAAATGTTGAATTTGAGGAGTCAGGGAATAGGGGCGAATTTAATGAAGATCCAAAGAATATAGATGATATAGATGGCAATTCTAGTGAAGAGTCAGAGGGTGAAGATGAATATGAGGAGATGGAAAAAGAAGAGTTGTTATCGATTGTGAAAACTGATAGAGAAAAGAGAGATGAGGAAAAATGAATGGTCTTGGCTTTCTGAATGAAGGAGAGACGGTAAAGATGCTAAATGAGAGCAAAGAAGAAAAATTTGAAAAGAAAACACATCTGGGAGAAATGAGCGATGAGGAGAGAATAGCATTTAAAAAATTGATAAGGGAATATGAAGATATATTCGAATATGACGAAGAGAAACTGGGAAGGATAAATACAGTTAAACATGAAATAATAATTGAAGAAAATCAAGGACCAATAGCACAAAAGAGATATAAAGAAACTGATGAAAAAGGAAAGTTTATAAAGAAAGAAATTGAACAATTGTTAAAGATGGGGAAGATAAGAGAATCATGGAGTAATTGGGCATCTCCAGTAACGTTAGCAGGAAAGAAAACTGGAAATTATAGATTTTGTATAGATTATAGAAAGCTAAATAATGTGACAAAGTCAGATGAATATCCTTTACCCCGGATAGACGAATTGTTAGAAAAATTTAGAAAGGGAAGTTGGTTCACAAGTTTGGACTTAGCAGCAGGATATCATCAAGTAGAAATGGCAGAAGAAGATAAAGAGAAAACAGCATTCATTTGTTCACAAGGATTATATGAATACAATGTTATGCCATTTGGATTGAAGAATGCACCAGGAACATTTCAGAGATTAATGGATAAAATATTAAAAGAATATATAGGAGAATTTGTTACAGTGTATTTAGATGATATAATGATTTATTCAGAAGATTTTGAGGAACATATAGAACATGTAGATAAAGTATTGAGTAAATTGAGAGAGAATAATATGATTGTGAAATTGAAGAAATGTCAGTTTGGATTGAGAAATATAAATTTCTTAGGGCATATAGTAGGAAGAGATGGATTGCGACCGGATAAAGAGAAAGTTGAGAAAATAGAAAATATGAGGAGGCCGAAAACTGTCACAGAAGTAAGATCATTTTTAGGATTATGTTCATATTATAGGAGATTTATGAAAGGTTTTTCGAAGATAGCAAAACCTTTGCTTAACTTAACAAGAAAGAATGAAAAGTTTGAATGGAAAGAAGAACAACAAGAAGCATTTGACGTATTAAGGACAAAATTGACAGAAAATCCAATTTTAGTATATCCGGATTTCAGCAGAGAATTTATATTGATAACTGATGGATCTAAGATAGGATTAGGAGCAGTGTTAGCTCAAATGAATGAAGAAAATAAAGAGGTTGTAATAGCTTACGCAAGTAGGAGTACAGTTGGGGCAGAGAAGAATTATCCACCAACAGAATTGGAATGCTTAGCGGTATTTTGGGGAATACAACATTTTCAGAAATATTTAGTAGGAAGGAAATTTATAGTGATAACAGATCACGCAGCATTAAAAGGATTAACAGATGGAAAGGAACAAACGGGAAGGAGAGCAAGATGGGTAATGAAATTACAACAATTTGATTTTAAAATAGTACATAGAAGTGGAAAGAAAATTAAAAATGCAGATGGATTATCAAGACTGAGATTTAAAGAAAAAGAAACAGAAAGGAACGAGAATCAAGAAATAACAAAAATAGAAAGTAATAAGGGGAAATTGAGATATATCAAATTTAGGAATAAATGGTATAATGCTAAAAGATTTAAAGGGAGATGGGATGATGAAAAATATTTTACCGATAAAGAAGCAATACTTTTGAATTTGGAGGAAAGGACAGAAAAAGAATTATTAAAGAAATTGGGAAGAGAAAATAAGCCACAAGTTATTATAATCGACGGAGTGGATGGATTAGGAAAAACAAGTATAGTACAAAATTTGATTAAAGAGTGGGAAAAGCAAGGATTAAAAGTAAGATTTAATACATTCAAAAGGAGAAAAAAAGACAAAGGTGAATTTCACGAATCAAAATTAGAAACAGAATGGAAATTTAGAAAGGAAGTAGTAGAACAAATAAACAGAAGAATGTTAGAATATGATGAAGATACGGATATAATAATTCTGGACAAATCGCCATATTGCGAATATTATTATCAGAAGACGAAAAGTTTCAACAGAGGATTGATTACTCCACATGGGAACCATGAGATGGAAAAAGAAATATTCAGATTAAAAGGAACAATAGATGAATCAATAGTGATATTTTTGGAAAAAGATGGCGATGTATGTTGGGAAAATTATATTGGAAGAGAAACGAAGAAAATGGAGAAATCGTCATACCCAACATTAAAGAAAAATGAATATTTGGACATGGTTAAAATGTTTAAAGAAAACCAGGATGTATACAAATATACCAAAAGATACAGTCAAATTGAAGTTAGGAATGACGATAGTAGTTGGAGAAAAGTATATAAGGAGATAGAAAAACACCAAAGAGCTTAAAATTATATTTCCAAAATGGTATTAGGAGATTGTTATATGAATTGGTTTCTTACCTATCGAGTAAAGGTCGATAAGATATGGAAAGTGACCATAAAAGAAGAAGAGAACGAAACAATTATCCATTTAAGGATTGAAGAAGAAGAAGACTTCATACTAGTAGATGTACACATTATAATAAGACTAAAAGAGAAAAAGGTGAAATTAATTATGGAAGATGGAAATAATATGATAATAGAAAAAAGACCAATAGAAAAAGGATTAGGATGGGTACGATCTAAATTGATTATAGGGAATGAAAAATATATAAGAAGGATAGAAATACCAAGGATCAAAAATAAATCAAGAGATAAAAATTAAAAATATATGGAACAGTTATCACGACGCTTTATTTTTACAACACCTTAATTTTTACAACACTTCAACCCTTTATAACATTTCAACCTTTTACAACACTTTAGCTTTTAGAATTACAACATAGACATGGAAGAGGAAGAATATAATAGGATAGCGAGGAATATCAATGACGAACGGGAATATGAAATTATAGGAGGATTAATTTACAAAATAAAAGATGAGAAAAGACTAAGAGTGATAAGAAAATACGAATTTGAAGGATTAATGTACATAGCTCATGATCATGAATTATCAGGACACTTTGGAATAGATGCAACGTATAATAGGATCAAGGATGGGTATTATTGGAAAGGGATGAGAAAAGATGTGGAAGCTTATGTCAAATCATGTAATAATTGTCAGAGAAGAGGAAAACCAATAGGAAAACATGAACTGAATGTAATCAAAGTTATAGAACCATTTTATCAAATTGGGATTGATGTAGTGGGACCATTACCAATAACAAAGAGAAATAATAGATATATAGTTACAGCGATGGATTATTTTACAAAATGGCCTGAAGCAAAGGCATTGGAAACAGCAGATGCTAAGGAAATTGCAAGATTTATTTATGAAGATATAATATGTAGGCATGGATGTCCAAAGAAGATATTGAGTGATAGAGGGAGTCATTTCAATAATAAATTAGTGAAATCATTAATGGAGGAATTTCAGATAAAACATAACTTTTCGACGCCTTATCATCCAAAAACTAATGGGTTAATTGAAAGATTTAATAAGACATTATGTGAATCATTAGCAAAGCTAAGTAATATCGAAGATTGGGATTTGAAAGTACCAGGAGTATTGTTCGCGTATCGAACTAAAAGGAATGATTCAACGAAAATGGAACCAGGATATTTAATATATGGGAGACAAATGAAGACATTATTAGATTTAGAAGATAAGGAAATTACCATGGCAGAGAGAGTTAATGAGTTGATCGAAGGATTACCAAACATTAGGAATCAAGCTAAAGAAAATGTCAGGAAATCTCAGGAAAAACAAAAATCGTACCATGATAAGAAGAATAGAATAAAGCAGAAATTACAAATCGGAGATAAAGTACTATATTATGACGCAGCAAAAGAAAAACAATGGTCTGGAAAGTTAGAAGAAAAATGGAAAGGACCTTATTATGTACATGAGATAATTTCTAAAGGATCATACAGAATTAAAACTATGGAAGGGAAGATATTGAAAACACCAGTAAATGGTGAATTACTGAAAGAATATATTGATAGGACAAATTTTGAAGTAATAATTCGAATTTGATGGGACTCAAATTTTAGGTGGGGGCAAACTGTAGCCATAGATACTGAAGTAATCGCATAATATGGAGGAATAATATGGAATAAAAGATCAAACGATAGAAAGTCACATGATTGGATAAAATTAACCGGAAAGGATAAACTTTTAGGAGAAGGAATGATCTACATGATGTAATGTTTATTAAATAATTAATGGAGAACCAATAGATCAAGTGGGGAGTTGATCGATGTGGCTTAGCAACCAGTTTATCAAGTTCAACAATAGGAACAATTAGGAGGAGTAATCATAAGCCACAAATGATAAATCATATAAAAAGGAAGGATAGCGAATTAAAGGAACAAAAAAAATAGGAACATGTAAAATATTGATGAACTGCAGCCGCAGTAGAAGAATAGCTGACGATACGCAGTAGAAAAGATAGCACAGCCACAAAAGATGGATCTTTATGATATAATATTTGAAAGATTATTTTATTTTAAAGAAAAGATAGCACAGCCACAAAAGATGGATCTTTACGATATAATATTTGAAAGATTATTTTATTTTAAAGAAAAGATAGCACAGCCACAAAAGATGGATCTTTATGATATAATATTTGAAAGATTATTTTATTTTAAAGAAAAGATAGCACAGCCACAAAAGATGGATCTTTACGATATAATATTTGAAAGATTATTTTATTTTAAAGAAAAGATAGCACAGCCACAAAAGATGGATTATATCTTTACGACATAATATGCGAAAGATTATTTTAAAGAAAAGATAGCATATTAAAATAGTATAACATATTAGAAAAGATAACATATAAAATAGCATATAAGATAGCGCATAAAAAATAACATATAAAATATTAGAAAGAAATAAGAAGTAGGAAAAGAAAGAATAAGAAAGTTGGTTTAAATAGGAGCGGAATGGGAAGTGAATTCCACAGTCGTCAGATACGATGTAAAACTTTAAGTAAATTAGTTAATTGTGAATTTTATGAAGAATAAATAAAATACCCTTTATATGAAAATTAATTGTTTCGATTGTTTTTGTTACTATTTTCTTATGATGAAAAAGTAATTTTGTTTAATTAATTGTTAGTAAAGCGTAATGTTATTTTAAAGGTAATAGGTTCGCCCTAAACTTTACTGTAATGTTCGCTTAATTAATTTTAATTGGACAAATTCATGGTGAATTTAATGTCATAACAAGAATTATGAAATGAATAAAATATAAACTTTTATAAAGAGAACTATCGTATTTTGAAAGAAGATAATGGATGAAATATCGTGGCGAGAGCTATCGCAATTTGAAAGTTAAGTAGTAATAAAACTAAACCAAGCAAGAATATTAATGTTTCGCTGAGAGCACATATAACAGAAGCAGGGAACTTTGTTTACCGCCGGGTGGCAGACGGGGGTGACAACGGTTATTAGTAACCGTTCGTAATATTTTTTTAAAAAAAGAAAAAAAGATAAACCAAGATTCGTACTTACTTACGAATCTTGGTTTCTTGGTTTTCCTTCTTCAGAAGCCCACCCGAAACCTAAAAAATAGAAAAGAACGGTTATTAGTAACCGTTCATAATATTTTTTAAAAAAAAGAAAAATAAAATAAACTAAGATTCGTACTTACTTACGAATCTTGGTTTTCCATTCGTCAAAAGTCCACCCGAACCTATAAAAAAAAAGAAAGGAACGGTTAGTAAACCGTTCCATAATAATAAAAAAGAAAAAAAAAATTTAAGATTCGTAATAGAATACTTACGAATCTTAAAAAAGTACTCCTTTTCCGTCCCATTCACTTTCATTTTCCCCTTTTGTTTTACCCTTTCCTTTCATTTTCTCTTTCCCTTTCATTTTCCCCTTCGTCTTACCCTTTTCCCTTCATCTTACTCTTTCCCTTCGTCTTACCCTTTCCCTTCGTTTTCCCAAAACCTATAAAAAAAACAAGAACGGTTAGTAACCGTTCCATAATATTAAAAAAAACTACTAAGATTCTACTTACGAATCTTATCACGAAGCTCGTTTCGTCCGGAAATACCTGTAAGAAAAAGAAAAAAAAGAAACGTTAAAACGTTTCTAAAGTAAAAAAAATGGCTTCCCTTTCCCATTTACCTTATTATCCAAAGTCCGGTGCGTAGTTTCGACCAGAATTCCCATAGAATTACTACGAAAAGGGAAAGGGCCACATTTAAAATTTAAAAAAAAAATAAAATAAAATAATTTTTTTTTGTTTTTTTCCGCGCCTATAGAGCCAAAGGACGAGGAAAAGAAGAAATAAAAGTTTAAAAAAGAATGCATAAGATTCTTTTTTAAACTTTTGATACGCGTAATGCATGACGTGGCTATTCGACCAGCATGGTTAGTTATTCGACCAATGTCTAATCATAGATCATTGCTAATTAAGGTCAAATTTTTAATTTTAGTTGAATATAGGCTGAATTTTACTAAGGCCGAATATTCCTTTTTCGACTAGTGAATTTCCAGTTTTGGCTCAATTAGCACGCAAATATTTGTGTATTCAAGCATCATCAGGAGCAAGTGAAAGAGTTTTTAGTGATGCTGGATTGATAATGTCTGCTAAAAGAATGAGAATAAAGGAGGATTTGTTTGAAGCTTTAATTTTTCTAAAAAGAAATTGCGATTTAGTAGGTGGAATTTTCAATAATAATAGTTAATATACAATAATATTTGTAGTGTCTTAATGAGTGCATGTACATACAGTATATTGTTATAATAAATATAAGTTTGCGGATTATTATAATAAAAAAATGAATTTATTTTATTAATGAAAATGTGTTTATAATGTAAATGTCTTTTATTAGTATGAATAAATAATAAATATTGCATAACTGTAAATTGTATTTTATAATATGGGTAAGATCATATACATTATCCTAGGATAATCCAGATTATACTAGGATAATTTATCCAGATTAACTCTATCTTATTTTATAGGATATCCGGATCTTAAAATTTCTAAATGAGTTATCTGGATTATCCATAGGATAACCCATTGGAAAATTTTGTCTACAAACCACCTGATGTCAATCAATTTTGGGATACCCCCCTACCCTCCAGAAAAACTCCAAAAAGTAGAAGGCAAAAAAGAAAGACAAGAAAAATTCACCAAAAAAATAAGAAAATTTCATAATCCTAGGAAAACCAACCTGAAGGAGTAAAAACCTAGGTAAAGAAGGAAACTTCACCAAACTATCACCAGGAACAACACCTTATTATTAAGAAAATGAACTTTCACCACTGAGCGAAATGGAAATTTCTTCCTTCCAGCTTGGAATCTTCAACCTTATAACCAAAGTCATTCAAACTATATGAATAAGTGCCGCTGGACCCAATAGAGACAAGTAGCGGAAACCAAGTTGGTGTTTTACTAACCAGTATTTAGGGCAACTTTTTTAAATACGAGTATTTTAAAATGAGTGAAATATTATTTCCATTAAGAAAAGTGAGAGAAAGGAGAGAGAGTTTTTTAAAATTTCAGATTTTCATAATTTTCATTTATTTTGTTGGAATTTTTTTTACCATAAGAAAATAAACAATTATGATCTACAAATCCATTTGATAAAAAAAGCATTAAAATTAACTTGATTCAGTATATTTAAATTTCCCATTTTGATCAAGCAAAATAACTATTGACTAATGGTAAAAGTCATCAACTAGAGTCAAGCCATTAGCATCCTTAAACACTATTATAATCTATCAAAAATTAATTTATAAATTTCTTCTTCTAATATATTTTTTCTTCGTACACAGAAACCAGATTTTTCAAATATTAAACTTTCAATACCATTATACCATGTTTATCATAGTTAGAATTAGACAGCTCACATCAAGGATTTTCGCAATTATTCATCCAACTGTCAAGATTTCTTTGGAAAAATTAAAATGGATTTTTTTTTTGCATAATTACAGTAAAGCTATCCATAATCAAGACCAGTGAAAATTTTTTTGATATTTTGGCATGAATAAATAATACAATTATTTACTATTATAATATTAAATGGTTTTAACTACTTGCTGATGATATCAAACAAATCACTAATTTGAGCAAAAGCGCAACTAATACTACATTGTTCAGTTCCTAAATCTATTAATGATCCATCAGTATAGAATTCAAAAATATAATAATTATTATTATAAAATTATATTATTATATCATAAAATGTGGTTCTAACATAAATTGCCCTAATAGACCAGCCTTCATTATAGTTGAATTGTAAAGATATTCTTTGACAATAAAATATTATTAAATTGAATAATTTATAATGTGATAAGATTTTCCTTGTAGTTTCAAGTAAAGCGATTGGATATGTACATGCCAATCCATAATCTATTTAAGTGGTTTTATATCAGAAATAGTGATGCTTTTTTCCCCTTTTTAGGTATTGTTAAAAATGTGAGATAAGTATTAGTATATATCATTAACAAGACTTATTATTTAAAGGTATAGCAGCCATATATAATTCCAGAAGGACTAGGAGCTTTTATTTGCTAGAAAGTAGAGCTATAGTATATTTCCATTTTGAATTATAATATAAACATCCATTACTTTGATATTGAGCCAAAAATTCTGAACAAAAAACTCTGTATGCAGCACCATCACCTTGCTTATTTACATTTACTACATCTCAAATATAAATGCAGAGTTTTCTTACACATACAACCCTGCTTTTTACTTCCTTTATCCTTTTTTTTTACCTAGTATCAGTCTTGTAAGTCTTTCACTATATCTTCATATCATATGAAGGTTAGGTATAATTTTAAGTTAATTAAGATAGCTAATAATAAGTCTTATGTTGCCTAATTTTTCCTTATGACTAGTAATGAAATTCATTGGTATAAACTTCTGTCATATATATTATGCTTACATTCAAGTAAAAATGTCTTATTATTGCAAACAAGAATAATCATCCTATTCCAATGAAAACTCTCTTCTCATGTCTATACTCTCATTAATGCATTTTTTTAATAGAATCATTATTCTTAAATATTCATTCCAATCTATTTCATATTTTATTTGTTCTAATGTCAAATTATTATAATTGTCAGAAAGATAAATTTGATTACATACGAATTTTTCATAAACTATTATTAATTTGCATTTTATTTTTATACATTACTTAAGAAAATGATGAATTAGAATTTTTGATAAGAAAGCTTTTTGCAGATTAATTATCATATAAGTCAATCAATCTTGTAATTGTTGCAATTGGTTAGGAATATTTAATATCCATTCTATGTTTATCCATCCTCCATAGTCTATTGTGTAAAGTCTAATAAATGTGATCTTTATATATTATCTGTATTTTATTTATGTAGGTTCACATTGAGCAATTATGACTATTCTGGCATTGTTCTTCAAAATTGGCCTTCAAGATGTCTAGCTTGATATTTCTTTTTTTATGCCTTTTTCTTGGCTAAAATCTGTTGCTTTGAAATGAGCAGGGCCAATCGATAGATGAAATTATTGATTTCTATTGACCATGTATTTTTAAGCATGTGTTTTGCATATTCATCTTTGACAGTGAAATATATTATGAAGGTGCTGTCAAATCTGTATTTGAAGCTTTGTCTTTAATAAAAAAATGGAATCCCTTGTAATAATTTCCTATTGCAACTTTCCATAACAAATATTTAAATGTAATATAGCTAAATAATCAAAAATTTTTCTACTAGTTTATCTAAGTAATAATAAACTCTTAATCTAGCAATATCCCATAATCTGAAAATATTGTATTAATACACTACAAATATTTTTAGATGTATGCCATTGTCTTAAAAACAATTTTATACAACTTCCATAATATTAATCTTCTAAAATTACTTCATCACAAGCAATATTTAAATAATACTATTAAGTATAACTTTTACTTTTAAACTGGTCGAGATAGACTCATTTAAATTTACAATTTTATCATCCATTTTTTCAGGAGAGGTTAATAAGATTTCACGTTCTTTTAAATCAGGAATTTTGTTAAAATCATGTGGAGGTGGATGGTAATAGGTGGATAATAATATGTTGGTGGAGGAACATTAGGATTATAATAATTATAGTGAGGAGGTGATTTTAAAGTGTCAGTTTGAGAGAAATTTGCATTTATATCAGTTTACATATAAATTTATAAAATTTTTTTCCAGAAGATAGTTCTGAATTATTGGTTTCTTTCTTAATTCGATTTTGCAAATATTATCATGCTATAATCATTATGATTATCCATTTTGTCCCTACCAAATGACCAGGTATTTGATGGGGAGGGGGTGGTGATAATTATTATCTGAATCACTGCTTTTCTCCTCTTCTCCATCTGCTCTTTTATCTTCAACTTCTTTTTTAAGTTTCATTTTCATGTAAAAATATATTCATACATTATAAATAATTAAATTATAATTTGGAATGTTTTAGGCTTTA
Source organism: Rhizophagus irregularis (assembly GCF_026210795.1). Taxonomy (NCBI): domain Eukaryota; kingdom Fungi; phylum Glomeromycota; class Glomeromycetes; order Glomerales; family Glomeraceae; genus Rhizophagus; species Rhizophagus irregularis. Next base: position 1,808,604 of record NC_089441.1, on the reverse strand, counting down.
AAATTACAACATTTGGTGGTGGAATTTTATGATTATAAAAGTTACTCAGTAGCAGCTTCTTCAAGACATTTATCAAACTCATTATTCTTTTAATCTAATAATCCAAGCTGTTGTACTGATTCTTCAAAAGTGTTATAAAGAATTCCATTTATAGTACGAACAGCCTCATAAAATGTTGCTCCACAAATTTGAGATATCCAATTTCAAATTTCACAATAAAAATGAAATCCACTTATAATACTTTCTATTATTTGTGAATTCTGTAACTAGAATTGTCATTTCATCATAAAAATATCTTCCCATCAATTATTCACATAGACATGTGTAAGAAAACTCTCACGTGTAGGTGTTATATGCAGGGCTGAATGCATGGTCATTTCACCTACATTTTGGGCTGCACAATACTTGCTTATTTCTGATTGAGAGAAGATTGGTAAATACAACAGACATCTGCGTGCATTTTCCATCAGGATTGTGATGCAATACTATAGTAGTACTAATTGTATCATCACTTTTGAGTTGATAGTGTACACATATTCTTACACTTGTTGTAAGTTCTATGATATCACACACACCAGTAGGCGCCAATCACTAGTATAATGTCCAAACCAATGGATGGCATTGCTAAATTCAGTTCTCCATAACCTTTAACGAAATAGATAAAAATTTCAAATAGATATATAATTAAATGTATAAATAAAATCTATATTCTAAGCCACCTAGTATCTATATTGATAAAATAAATATTTTGTGAATTTTCATCTATAGATCTTTGACTTTGTTATGTACTGCTGTCTACTTTTGTTTAAAAAGGATGTGAGTTGAGGTATTAGATATAGTTATATTGAGTATCTTGAGTCTAAGTATTTTCACAATGTTTTTCTATGAATTGTCAATATTACAATATTTAGTTTTTGGATTCTATAGCTAAAATTGATTAATGTTCATTTTACCATGAAAACATTCTCTTATTATTTCCTTATTATATGGAAAAAATTTTAAATAAATAATATAAACTAAATAAATGAAATCTATAATTTAAGTCATCTATCTATATTAGTTTAAATAATAAAATAAATATTCTGTGAACTCATGGAAGTTCGTCTATCTGGTTTCATCTTCCTAACATTCTAATTACAGTAAATACATATCATTAGATAAAATTAAATATAAGATATTATTTTATATTTACTGGTATAAAGTTCAGAGTAATAAGAGGGAGTACTAGGTACTATCTATAAAGGCTAAGGTTCCATATTCACTAAACTTTCAGGTTACCTTGGATATAGTTATATTAAATGTTTTGAGACTCTATATTTTAATAATGATTTTTCTATGAATAACAATACTATAATATGCTTTTATCCTCTCGTTATTTGTATGGATAAAATTTTCAAATAAATAATTAATTAAATGAATAGAATCTTATCTATCTACATTAAATAATAAAATAAACATTCTATAAAATTTTCATCTATAAAGGTCAAAGTTCCATATTCCTTTGCTTTGGTTGAATATGATACATCATTCAACTAAACACATTCTTTAAACTTATAATGGTCAAATAGGATTCTTTCAATCCTTTTTATACAATAGGCCAAAATATATTGGTGCGAACTTCATTTGAAATTTCCTTGCTCATCTATCAAATTTGGTATTTCTATTAGTTCTGCTGTAATTGTTCCTCTTTGTTTGATGATATGCGTGAATATAATATTGGTAATACTTTAATGTTGCAATTTTCTACTATGATCCCCATATATTCTCAAGATATTTCTTTAAACATATGACCCGTATTTCTACAGAATCAAGTCACATCTAAATCAGGTGGTAATTCCAGAGTTTCCTACTGTCTTGACTTTTGTCTAAAAGAATGTGAGTTAAAATATTGGATTACATTGAATATAGTTGTATTGAGTATTTTCAAATATATAATAATAATTGAAACATTGAAAATTAAAAAGGAAAGTGAAATAACCATGGAAGTCATTTGTTGATCGTACATTCATATATTGTATATGTAAGGTAATATATATACTAAACTAATAATTTTTGCTGTTTAAAGGAAATCCTGATATGGGTTTATTGAAAACCAACATGATGCACTTCAAATATGATTGAAGAAAGTGATCTTTCATGCACTTGATACATAAGGCCTGTTACAATACAAAGTATGGATGCTTTTCTAGTAAGCGCATCATATTCAGCAATTTTATAGGAATCCGAGCAGCAGCATTTAAAGCAATGACTTTTATATCTATCTGGTATCATCTTATAATCTTTCAACCAATGGACTTGTTCAAAATAAAATGTGCATTTATCATTTTTTGGATTCTTCTATTTCCAATCACAAAGTATTTATTGTTTCTCAGTATTGATAGTTTTATAAAATACTTTGGTTTAATAATTAACCACAAACTTTCTTCAAGCACCTTTGGCTAGCTATTGGATCCTTCCAACTAAGATCATCAATATTAATATATCTAAAATATCATCACATAATTCTGTATCATTGTCAGATATATAGTATTTTATGGAATTTTCTCTTATAAATAGCCAATGTTAGTTTTATCTAAAAAGGGTGTGAGTTGAGATACTTAAATATCATATTGAGTATTTCGAGTCTCAATTATTCTGCCTTCCCTTTTAATTCTAAATCACAAGGTATTTTTTGTTCCTTAGATTAGAAGTCTTATAAACTTATTACCATAGTCAGGATCTAAATGATTTGCACAGTATCCTTCACCAACCATCTTAAAGTTGTATGTGAATTTCCATGTTTAATGATTGGATGTCCTTCAACTATCAATTTAATTTTTTTGCCTCAAAATGGTATTTTCCAATAGATAGTTATTCCAGAAATAATAGAATACAATTATATTTATGGAAGTGATTGAAAATTCTAGCTGGTAAATACTATACTTAAATTTGCAGAATTTAGTTATAAATTGATTGTAATTGAATGAAACACTAAAAGGTTTGTTGATAGTTGAAGGGTACAATGCATTAAAAAGGAAAATTTTTATTTTTTCATTATATAATAAAATATCTCTGATATAAGAGTTATACTGAATAAATGATTGTCTCTAGTGGTTATGTGTAGTGTACATTCTTTTCAGTAATTTTAAGTTTAATGGTATTACTATACATAGGTTTTTAATGTATAATACATAATATCAAGTAGATAATAGTATTGATATTATAAATATATAATAATATTAACTTTGTATTTTAACATAATCAAAAATTATAAAAGTGAGAAAGTTTTGATAAATATAAAGTTATAAAATAATATTTATTTATTAACATTATTTTTTTCCATTTTATCTAGTAATTATTTGGTAAAATATAATGAAGGATTTGAGTAACAGGTATGTATTTATAAAAAAATTAAATGTGGTTGGTAATATTAAAAAGGCTTTTTTCCAACAAAATGTTTATTTAATGGACAAAAGAAAAGAATCTTGGAAAAATGTTGGGCTGTGTAAATTTTCTACTAAAAACAATCACATGAAAAATAAGCCATACTACCAAGCCATACACATCATTACTATCATTTACTTGTATACATATTCAATGCTGTGCCAAATCATAAGACCATATGTTAAAATCAAAATAAATTTAACGCTTATAATTATATATGTCGCCAAATAACGGGCTTTTATAAACAAATATTTAGTGAGCGAAAAAAAAAAAACCACAATGCATAAAATAAATACTTGGTTCGTTTATTATATGATTGGTGCGTTGATTTACCACTAGAACTTTCCTTTTTTTGATAATTCCAGAACAATATAGTAGCGCTTGATCAATTTATCTATTATTGTATAATAAGAGTTTAAGATGCGCTAATAAAAAATAAACACATGTTGAGTATGATGAACAAACACACATTTATGACGCAATATTTGTGACTGCCAAGCTTTATCCGAGTATTATATTTCCTGAATAATTGTCTTTGTAATAATAAATAAAACTAATGAAGATAAATTTGGTAATCGATGACGTTTATCGTCTTCAGCCACCAATATTTCGATCAAGTTATTTATTAGCAGAAATGTAGAACATAAATTGCGTTACTTATGTTTACTAATTAAGAGATGATTATAATATATATTCCAGAATCTAGAATCATGTCCGTCCAAACACTTTAATGATATTAAACAAATCATTCAAATAACAATAGTTCTAAATCTGAAAATTTCATAACCTTTACATAAAAAAAGGAGTCAAAAGCAGTAAAGGATTCATCCCAGTCCCATAGTTAGTAAGTTTTATACTAACAATCAGATTTTAGGTAATTATTTTTGAAGTTAATTTAATTTATTGTATCCACATCATATTTTAATTTAAATTGGAATTAGGAATATGAAAATAATGAAATTGGGTATGGTACAAAACTCAAAATCCAGAAAAATTGGCCCACATTAAGCTTTAATGCTGCCCGAAAGTCGTACTATAAAATTTTGACCTGTCGGTGTCGTGATTTTGGACGGCACCTATATTATTATTGAAATTTAGTACTCATTTTATTTAATAAAGAGCTTTTAAAAATTTATACGCAGATAAACCTTTTAGTTACAATTCTTCAAATTAGAAAATTCATTTATAATAGGTAAAACGTACTTTTTTGCAAAAACATCAACGAACTAGCTCCTCTATCGACTCGGTAATGGTACTGGAATGAGCAAAATGCCAAAATCAGTAAAAAATGTTTAAGCAGCTAGACAGATAATTCCGGTCTATTTGTACATAATGTAATGTTTAATGACTTAATAATAATAGTTTTTAATTTTAATCTGGTTCCATTTGAAGAAATTATCTCAATTAGATTCTATATCAACATTAGTATACTGGATTTACTACGAAATTTCGACGAAAACTCGACGTTCACGATCCTGACAAATCGGGAAACCTGAAATTTCAAAATCTCGACATTCACTATCTCGGCACTAAATATCCTCATGAAAGCAAAAATTTTAATTAATCAGTATATTTATTATATTTATTAAAAATAAAAAATTAGTATATATTATATTAAAGTGTTATTGAAATTATTAAATATTAATGAAAAAATTTAGATGATACTTAATTTTACGATGTATTAATAAAAAATATTAATATTTACAATAAAAACATTAAATTCTTGCGAAATATTTTTAAAAAATTGTTACGTATCAATAATATATTGATTGTTAACAAAAATTATATTACACACCGCAGTGTTCAATGATTTATGTATTTTTTTTTTATTTGTTACCCTAACTTTCTATTCTATATTATTATACTTACATTTTTATAAGTTTTTGATTTTTTTTTTTATTTTCACAAAGTTTCTAGTACGAGTATTATTCAAATTCTTTTTTCTGACCATTTTCAAGGGTGCTGAGCAATTTTAATTAGTTGTGAAATCACATACTGTGTTGAGCACCAGTGGTGTAAATCAAGTGTCGGAATAATGAGTGTCCGGATTTTGAATTTTTGGCACTATGATTTGCCAGGATTGTGAACGTCAGTGATCGTTGGTACCTCTCAAACATGATTTATTTTGTGGTACTAAGTGTTGTACAATTGAATGTAAATTAATGGTTCTTTCTAATTTTGGTAAAGCTATAAAATAAAATGAGCAACATTAATATGGCAATCTCGGAGAGCTTTTCTAATATTTGTCAGATAAAAAAAAACTTATTTGTTCTAGAAACCAAATGCCTGTATTAATTAATATTCATTCAAATTACGGTTTAATATGACACACTTTATTAAAGTTTTGGTTTGCGTAATATGTAACGAAACACGTTACGGAATTTCCTGATTTGGGAGTTGTACAGAATTTCATAATTATACATAAATATCGAAAAAATTTTTTTTTTTTTTAATTTAATAATGTCTTTTACTTCGGTTGAAGGAAAAGTTGCATTCGTATCTGGTAAATTTAAAAATTTAAATACGTAAATTAAAATAAATTTCGTTTTTAAATTAAATTAAATTAATAATATTTATTTATTTATTTTATTTATTTATTTATTTTTTGAAAAAAAAAAAAATTTAGGCGCAGCTTCCGGAATTGGAAGAGCTGTAGTAGCTCGGTTAGTTAAAGAAGGGTAAGCAAATTATAATGTAAATTTTTCATAAATTTTTTATTTTTTAAATAACTAATTTTTCTTTTTTTTTAAAAAAAAAGTGCAAAAGTCACTATCGCTGATGTTCAAGATGATCTCGGAAAAAAGTTTGCAGAAGAACTTAATTCTGGGTAATGTTTGTGATACTAAATATGAATGACGAAACATCATCTAATACAAATTCGCTAATCAAATAGGAAAACGGATCAAGTCGCTATTTATGAACATGTCGATGTATCTAATTGGAATGAATATTTGGCTGCGTTCAAGAAAACTATACAAACTTTCGGTCATATTGATGTGAATAATTTTCACTTATTTATTTATTTCAATATCAGATATGATTAATTTATTAAATAATAATTTTATTTTTAGATTGTTGTAAACAATGCTGGTTTATTCACAGAAGGAAATTGCATGTTTGATGACTCTGAAGAACGTACGTGATGATTATTTCAAATATTTATATAATGAAATTGATTAATTGATTTTTTCCTTTTTTTTTAGCCCCACATGCATTAAAACTGATCGACGTAAATTTAAAAGGTGTACTTAACGGAACAAAACTTGGAATTAAATTTTTAAAGCAGAATGGAAAAGACGGCGGAGTAATTGTTAATACTTCATCAATTAGTGGCCTCTATACTTCTCCCTTTGTTCCATACTATACCGCAACCAAATTTGGTGTAATCGGTTTATCAATTTCCATTGCAGAAACTTCAGCTGTGCAAAATATTCGCGTTAATGTCGTTGCTCCGGGAGCAGTAAGTAAGTAAATCTTTAAGGAATGTTTGTCTTTTAGTTTTCTTTTTCTTTTATTTTATTTATTTTAAACATTATTTTATTTAGATACTCCTCTGATGAAAGATATAGCTCATACAATCCCTGATGATCAGTGGGTAGATCTAAATGAAGTAGTTGATGGATTCTTTAAATTTTTTACCAATCCATCTTATAATGGTAAATGATTATTTTTAAATCGGTTTAGGCTTTAAATTTTAATATTTGTATTTGTTATAATTAATTGATTGATTGATTATTATTTGTAGGCGAAATTATCACTATATTAAATGGTTCATCTAGTTTTGTTGATAAATCAAAATTTGCCTTACCTAACCCTTTAATGAATGATTTCGAATTATCGAAATTTGGCGAAGTAATTGGAAATAAATAAATATTCTTCGCCTGGTTTTTTATTTATTTATTAAGATTTTTATTATTTTCGTTTAATCTTTTTTAATTCATCAATTTGAAAAATTAATAAAACCTTTTTGTTTCGAATGTTTTATTTGCAAAAGTAATATTTGGTGACAAAAATGACAATATATTTCTACGCATTATGAAAAATTTTAAGTAACAGACACTACTCTGTTTCACTCACGTGGTTGGAAAATTTAATTTTATCTTTTTTTGCTCCGGACTCATAACGGGTTTTCTAATTATAAATAAATTCGATGTTATTAATAACGAGTTTTCACGGAATTTTATACAAAAAAAATTTATCGCAAACATTATAAAAAAAAATAGTTTAAAATATTTTGAATTTTTTTAAATAAATTTATTTTAATAATTAAAAAAAAAAAAATTTATATATAAATAAATTCAATAATTATTTAACCATTCGAAATAATAACTATTTCAGCACCTAATTCTTTATCAGCTTTTTGTGATAGTTCATTTCTCACCAAAATCTTATTGGTCTTTGTGAATAAGGGATACCTCATCTTTGGATTTTAACGTATTAGTAATAGTTGCTTTTTTAACGCGGAATATTTCAAGTGATACTTCCCCTTCTGAATTGCGTACACCGCAAAAATCCACACCAATCTCATCGATTACAAAATTTACAATATTCATCCCACCAATTCTAAATGTAAAATGCTTTCCATTCTTGTCCCCATTATTATGAAAATAACCTCCTATACAATGTTCTTTACTATTCTTATCACGAAAATTAAATAATATTACAAAAGGACTATTATTATTACGTTTATATTGTTTGAAAAATATTAGACCAGTTGCTGCATCGCATTTTAATCGATAATCCAGTTTAAAATTATATGGAATATTAATAATATATGCTGATTCATCATCCTTTTTATCTATCAAATTTGCAATAATAACAAATTGTTCTTTACTAAGTATTTTTGAATTAAAATTAGTACTCTTTGAAACTCTTGGCAATGATTTAAGCATAGTTGTATGTCATGGTACCATATGAAATTGAAGAATGTCTTGTTTTATTTCTTTAGGTAAAATTTCTTCAAAAGGTTTTATTTTTTTGAAAAGTTCTTTAGAAGAAATTTGATAAAATCTGATTAAAGGAATAAGATTATAAATTTTTCTTTCTAATTCAGTAAAATCTTCTTTAATCCAATCATTAGGATCATTACTTAATTGTTTTGGAATTTGTGCAACACCCCATTTAATTAAATTTTCCCAAATTTCAATTTCAACCAAGTTAAGATCATCTCGTTTTAGAATAATTTCCAATAAAGGATTGGGAAGTTTTGTCGAAATTATTAGCGTGAAATCAAATTGTATCTAAACACAATTCTTGTAAATTATTAAAAGTATACTTTGTATTTAAAATAATTTGAAGAATTTCTACGGGATATTTTCTTAAATATTTTGAATGATTTTCAATAAGATATTTTTTCGATAAATTTTGTAATTGCATCCAAAGAAAATTTTGAAGAGGCATATAAAATATAAAATATTCCGTCTCCTCCTTTATGAGTCAAATCGATACTTCCAGTATAAATGTAACTATAAAAAAAAATAAAAATATATATTAAATTAGGACTTATAAACTTTTTATTTTACTTTTTTTTTTTTAATTTTACGATGCTGCAACTTACATAAGAATCATTTCGAAAACATTTTATTAATTTCTGGAAATTTGAATGTGAATATGTCATTTTCGTCTTTAAATTCTTTAATTCGACTAGAAGAAAATAATTTTTGAAAATATGAAGAACGACTACGAAGGATGATTGGAATTCTTTATATCCTCCTACTTGAATAATGACATTATATTCAATCTCATTATTAAGAAGACGACCAAAGTTATTTGATAAATCTGAATAGAATGTAGAAGACATTGTTTTAAAAATTTTGATTGTATTTTGTTATTTTTTTGAGAAAGTGTTTAAATATATTGAGAAAAAGAAGTCTGAATTAAGATTACGCGTGGTCTGTTACACGGAAATAACATGTTTAAGATTATGCGCTGTATGTTTATTTATAGGAAAATAATGGAAAGAATTTTATTTTTCATATCTGAATGAAACGCTAGGGGAATTCGAACACTAATTCCTGAATTAAACTAACCAGATAGAATAATACAATAATCATTATATGAGCCCGAAAAAAAAAGAATGATTAAAATTAACAAAAGAAAAAAGAGATCACGTGCTTCAGAGAAAAAGATTACCGAAGTGCAGAAAACTTCTAAATATTTATAATGAGCACTCCTAAAAATGTACTAGAACACAAATATCAAACAGTAATAGCAGAGATTCATTTGAGAATTTGGTTCGCGGAAAAGTGGAAAGATTAAATAAAACGTGGTTACGTGAGATAAAGCAAATTATTTCATTTAGATGGTTTGCAGCGTCGTCAAAACTAGAAGAATTAAAGAAAATGTAAAATGGTAGACGTTTTAATTTAGAAAGTAAAAGGTAAGCTTGAAAAGAAATGTAAAGATAAAAATTTAGTGATGGAGGATAAGTACGAAGCTACAGATGAACAATTGTCTGAGCGGAGATTAACCAGAAAAGAATAGAAAGAAGCAAACAGTAGAAACTTATTTTAAAAAATGTTTCTTGACGAATTCAACGCTTTGAACGCGGTTTTTTCTTCAAGACTTCATAAAGATCAAGTAGATAATAAAAATAGGAAGCGCGTTAATAGTGGAGAGGACAGAAAATAGATGAACATTTTTAATTAGGTTCTAGATAGGTCATTTTATTATATGTATTTGTTTTTACAAGTGCAAATTATCTTGACTAATCTAATTTGGGTCAGATGATGTTTAATAAATGAAGACAAAAAAAAAAGAAGAGAAGAGAAGAGAATGCTATATATTGTCACCACCTTAATGGCTATTATACCGATTTTTCCCAAGTTTTCTTATTTTTAGACTGTTACTTTGTCGGATAATTAACAATATAAAATAAAAACATATAAAATGTATTAAAGTTTATCATGATCTTTAACAAATTGGCAATGTTTTTTTCAACCTGAAATATTTCACAATATTTTTTTTCAAATATTCTATATATCCACACTAATCCATCAGTTACATTGTTCCCTATCGGCTCTAAATGAAAAATTTTTTTTATCTTGGCTCAATTATTATAAACATCTGCTCCTATATGATCACAAACTATAAATTGTTACTAAAAAATTAAATCGAATTCTTTTTCGTATAATTGAGAGAATCATGAGCGCGGAAGTTGAAAAAAAATTTTCAGCGTTGGAAAATTTTTCGTTGAATAAGTTTTAAAATTTATGTTGATTCTTCATCATCTATTCAATTTGCAAGAGTAATATATTGTCCTTGATTAAGTTATTCTTTGAATAAAGTTTAAAAATAAATTTAATATTAGAAAACACTGAAGAATTTCTACGGGACATTTTCTTGAATATTATCAATAAGCGTGTCCAAAGAGAACAGGTAGAATAAATGTTCCGTTTCCATATTTGTCGGCTAAATCTACACTTCCAATAATATAAATAATATAATAGCAAATATTAATTATAAAAGAAATTATGACTTGAAACATTTTTCTTATTTTTAAAATAAATAAATAAATAATAAATAAAATAAATAAATAAACTGTGTTGCTGCAACTTACGTTATAATCACTTTGAAGAACATTTCTATTGATTCTCGGAATTCGAACGTAAGGAGTTTTTAATCTTTTCAATTTAACTGGAGAAAATAGTTTTTGGAATATGGTTAACGACTACGATGGATACATTGATAGATTGAGAATAAAATTCATTATAGTTAACATATTTGCCAAGGAAATTTAGTAAAATTGAATAAAATGTAAAAAATATTGATATTTATTTAATTCTAGCAAAGAACAATTTGATAATGTACGAAACTAAAATGTTGTTTATGTAAAAAGTGGAGGCTAACCGATTTACTTGGAGATGACTCTAGAAGTTTTAAAGCTACACAACCCGGTTTGGGTTAGGAAAATAGATCTTGCGCTAAATTCCGTAAAATTCTTGAATTTGTCAGCAGGGCAGGTAATAATTCAGGCTAAAGCAGCATGAGGCGTAAGCATATTGAACAGAAACGGAAGAGATCGACAAATTTTTAGCCTAAAGCAATTATTTAAGGGTCGCGGCATTACCCTAGACCTTTTTTTTCGGAAGAACTATACTCCTATGTCGATCATTTTAAAATTTATATAAATACAACATACAATCCGGGTTTCTGACATTTTATTTAAAAATGGAATCAAAGTTATATCTAGAAGTTTTGAAAAACCTTGAACATCTTTTCGAAACAAAAGAAAATTATGATGTTATCATATACGCCGGTGAAGAACAGAATCAAAAGGTAATTTACGCTCATTCAGTCATTCTTTGTTGTCAGTCAAATTATTTTCGTACCGCATTTTCTAATAATTGGGCGGAGATAGAAAATGGTAAATATATCTTTAAGAAGTCTAATATTTTGCCACATACCTTTGAAACTATTCTCAGGTATTTATTGTATTATATGATTTATTATTAATAATTATTAAATACGATATCTAAATTACTTCAAAATAATTAAAATCAATAGGTATTTATATTGTGGCCAAATTGATTTAAGCAGCAATAATGGATCAGATGTATTTAGCTTATTAATTGCTACAGATGAACTTGGATTACAAACGCTTAGTGAACACGTTCAAGAATATTTAATTAATAATCAAAAAATTTTTTTAAATGATGATCCCGTTGGAATCCTTGAAATTACTTCTCAGCATGAATCTTTTGTTACGCTGAAGAACGATTGTTTGGAAAAAATTTGTCAACATCCGGATATTTTATTCAGTGGCGACAATGTTTTGAAATTATCAACGGAATTGTTGGAGTTATTACTTCAACGAGATGATCTTATGATTAATGAAATCGAATTATGGAATAGCTTGATCAGATGGACTCATGCACAAAATCCTACTGTCAATAGAGATCCTTTTGAATGGACAAATGAAGAATGTGCTTTAATGGGAAGAACAATATCAAGATTCATTCCATTGATTAGGTTTCATGATATTGGCTCAAAAGAATTTTTTGATAGGATAATACCCTATGAAGATTTGTTATCAAAAAAACTAAGACATGAAATCTTACAGTATCACTTGTTTTCTCATACAAAACAAATAGGATCTTTACCTTCACGTAAATTTAATACAAAATTTATCAATAGAAAGCATTTTGCATTATTTTCAAGTTGGATAGACAAAAAAGTTGTGACTATAGAACCAATTTCATATAAATTCAATCTTATTTTACGTGGGAGTCGAGATGGATTTAATGCTTCTACATTTCACGCAAAATGTGATAATGAAGGAGCGACAATTATTGTTGCAAAAATTAAAAATACAAATCAAATAGTTGGAGGATATAATCCATTAGATTGGGTAGGAAATAAATCTTATAATATCACAGATAGTTTTATATTTTTATTTGACGATTATAAAAATATTGATACCGGTAAGTTAGGCAAAGTAACAAATTCAAAGTATTCTATTCAATGTAATAGTTCTTGGGGACCACTTTTTGGGTATTTCTCTAATGGTAGTAATGATTTATCAATGGATGAAGAAGGTAAATGGAGTTCTGTGCCAAATTCTTATTTTAATATTAATATTCCAAGAAATTTTGAAATTGATGAATATGAAGTATTTCAAGTAGTTAAAAATAATTAAGAAAAAATTTAATTCATAACTGAAATTATTAAAGATCAATCAAATTCTAACAGGCAAATGTCACATTTTTAATAATCGTTTTAATAGCAATTTATTTAATTATGCATTAAAATTGTAATTTTATTTACAATTGTAATTTTATTTATAAAAATTTTATTAACCATTCAATTTTAACATTGTAATATACAAATAATTCTTCATTTAATTAAGAAGTTCTTTAGCAACTTTTAACCATAACACGCTAGGATCTCTTGCACTTATTTCATCACGATAATATCTATGTTCAGCAGGTTTATACGTAAATTCTAATACACCTTCTTGATTTAGATTATCTTTATTAACAACATCATAATTTTCTTTGAGAGTAAAACCAAACACAGCTCTAATCAAAAACAGTGGAGGAATTAAATCTGCAAGTGTTTCATTTTGTAATAAACCGGCAGCATCTAATTGAGGAATTAATTCTTCAAATTTAAGTACCTGTCCAGCTGGAAATGAAGAATAAGATAATGGTGTATCTTTATAACCGCCAACAGCGACAGTACTGACATTATTGTTTAATGCCATACGTTGGGCAATTAAAGAGCATGATGAACCGCAAAATCCATCTGTTAATATGATCATATCTTCGCTCTTCCATTCATACTTATTAAAAAAGTCTCCTGATAATAATTGTATAAATATGCTAAGTCGTTCTGAATATCTATTAACAAATTTTGATGTGTATCGAGTAGAAGTACCACCTCTTAAGTATGTATTATTTCCAATAAATTCTTCAACAGTATGAAAATGATCATTTGTTGCCGGATTTTTGTAAGAAAAAATATCGAAAACAGAACTGATGGTAGTTACTCTGTATGCTGTTTCCGCAGCCCATCTTGCAATACTTTCTTTGCTGCTTATGTTTACCAATGGAGAAATAAGTGATGTATCAACAAAATCTTCATGCACAGATTGTGATGTTGCTTGAAAAAATGCTTCACGTGATAACTCGGTAACAACCATATCAAGATTGAATGATGGATCAGTTTCTGGAAACAATAAATAAACGATAAAAAATGCTAATTCTACACTTCCTCCCCCATTTCCACTGAAGTCTAACACAAGCTATTGAGGTAAAAAATTATTTAAAAGGAAGTTCAAAAAATGAATAGTTAAATGATTAAGTGATATAGTACTTACTTTTTTAACACCTTCTTTTTCTAATGAATTGAATCCATTTTGTATTTCAAACATTTCATTAACAAAATAACTATCTGGAGGATCTACGCTTGTAAGAACAACAACTCCAGTCTTATTATCACTTAATATGAAAAATTTAGCAATTGTTGTTTTGTAAACCATTTTACATTCACTCATGTTATAAATTTTTGGTGCTACTGTTTTAGGATTAGATGTCAACACAATACTATCATTTAATAGGCAAAATGTATTCCAATAATCTTTTGATGTATTAAATGTGTTAGATAGTAATGGTCTAATTTTCCATTCTCTAGTAAATTTTTTTGAAGTATCATTTGCACATTTAAGAGAATATTCCACTGATGATTGCTTGGGAAGTTGATCTCTAATTGTGAAGCTTCCAGGGGATTCTATCAAGTCGCCATTTTCATTGAATGTTACCCCTGATAATGCAAAATTAAATCTTACTCCTGAATCTTTACTTACAGATAACGTATCTGCAAATTCTTTAATGACTTCTATTGAAGGCCTTCCATCAATATGTGTTACCTCACAATCGATTGTATTTTTATCTATTTCGTCTGCAAATATATTAATTACTTGCTTATCATTAACAACTGTAGAATATAATGAAAGTTGTTGATTATACATGAATGTAAAATAACAACTTGGGTAAAAACTTAAATGAGCATCTTTCGTTTCGCTGATTAAACTAACTATATCGGTCTAAAGTAAACAGAATATTTTGAAAAGTTTGATTAATATAAATAATAATTTTTAAATGAGATACAAAGTGTATTTACCATGAATTGATAATCCGTTTTATAATTATTTGATAGCAATGAATCTAGTTCTTTAACTAAATCAATAGCTGTAAAAGAAAATCCTTGTCTTGGCTGTTCTTTAGCTTCTGATAAAAATACATAAAATCCTTGAAGTGTCTTCTTTAGCGTTTCGATTGTCTGTGAAGAAAAATTTTGTTAATGTATAAACGATATTTTGTAGTGAAAATAATTTAAATTACTTTTTCAGCTAGGTTCTTATCGTATGGAAATGATTCAAAACATGCTTGAACGTCAGAGTGTTTCACGCTAATATTTGGGTCTTTATTAGATCGTTTAAGATTATTGGCCAATATCCCACATGCGTCATCATTTGCATCACATGGATCTAAAAGAAATGCGATTAACGCGAAAATTAAAATGTAAAGAATGTTAAGAGTTGATTTCATTTTTTTTTAGGAAAATTTCCAAAGAAACGTTTGAAACCTCGAAATAAACATGTCTATATATGTACGAAAAGTCTACTACTTTTTTTGGCTTAAAAAATTTGCACAGTAATAATTTAATCACAGCCTCGATTGATCAAATTGGCTATGCCAATTTTTTTAATTTTCAAAATAAAAAGCCAATTCGGACTTAGCCAACGGAATAATAACGGATTTTAATCCACAGTACGCGTTGTATTCTTCAATAAATAAATCACTTTACCATATAAATAAATTCTTAATAAACTTTAGTATACATATCGAGTGGCTTTATCATGCTTACACCATGGAAAAACCTTGGGAGAAATAGAATAAAGTAGAGGAGTTGTCAGAAATATATATTATTAATGAAACTATGGAATTTATCTGAAGTTTGATTTATATCTATGGTTAGATAATAATATTGGCGTTAAACATGTATAGAAAAATATAAGTTACATATTACTATCATACATTAACCCAGTAAATAGTCATCATTTGTAATTTATATTGTATTCATTGGTAATATATGTATATTGTTAATTTTATATACTAAATTTTGAGCTACTTAATAAAATTTAAACTATATACTAAATTTGTACCAGTTTCCAGTTTTGCAGTTTTTTTTTTAATTTATGTAACTAAAAAAATACATGTGTAACCGTAACGTTTAGACTAGCATGTATAAATAGTTTGAATCGTGTAACTTGAAATCTCATACCATATAATTAAAACCCGTGAACTCTGCCTCCGCCTAATCTATTTATGGTAACTAATTTCAGGTATGATGAATGATAATGAAATTTTACCTTAATCAGAATTTTTTTTTAGATTAATTTTTTTTGTCCGATTTTTTTTTTTAAATAACTTTCTTTTTTTTCAAACTGAAAATTTTGTTTTTCTCATTCTTTTACCGTTTAGGTTTAATTTTTTTTTCCCAAAATGAAAAAAATTTTTTTTTTTATTAAATAATCCTATTGTTTCGGTCTTTTAAGACCGATTTTTTTTTATATTATTTTTTTTCGATCTTCTTTTTTCAGACCATATTGTTATTTTTTTAAAAAAAAAATTTTTTTTTCACTCTCGAATTATTGTCCTTTTTTTTTCAGAATTTTTTCGGTACTTATTTTTTTTCAGATTCCTTTTTTTTCAGAGATTTCTTTCTTTATCCTTTTTCTTTTTCCCCAAATTTTTTTTTAATTTTTTTTTATTAAAGAAATGAAATATTATATTCAGTATATTTACAAAATTATTATTTTTTAAAAAATCAAGTAACATGTGGGAAAATTGACCGATGTTGATAGAAAGATGATTAAGGTTTTTTCAATTAAATTGAATGCTGGATAAATAGTTTGATTTTCAAATTCATAAAAATCAAAAAAAAATTTTATAATTAATTAATTGAAGAAATTGTTGATTTAATAATAGATTATTATAACCAAATCCATATCCAAAATTCTCTAAATAATCACCAGATTTTTGTATAAAGATTTTAATTCAAATGGTTTAGTTAAATTAATAATTTATCGAGTAAAATGAGTATCGAAAGAATATTAATAATAAATGAAATGAACAGATTCTAATATATTTAATTGTTCAAATATTTTCCTAAGATAGTTATAAGTTTAAGATAGACGAAATATAAAATAATAAGAAATAATTATAAGTATTAGTTATTTACTAATCTAGTAGTATATAAATGGGTTATCATCCGAAGGATGATGACCCATTTATATACTAAACTAGATCAGTAAATAACTTTTTTATCATCCTAGATATACTAATTGGTCCGCCAGTTTATAACTGGCGGAAAAAATCCTAAATACCAATTAGTAGCCAGGTGATAAAATTAATTAATTATCATAATAAAAGTATTTGTAGTATTTTCATAATATTAAAGTTTTTTCGAAAATACTTCTAAAAAAATGAATCAAATTTTATTGATAATTATTTTTTTTCACAATTCCTTAATTAATCCGAATTTCATTCTACACTCAAACGTCAAATCATTAATAGCTACATTATTGTAAATATAATTGGGGATTGCTAAACGTCGCCTGGGCGATTGTCGGGTTTTTTTTTTCAAATATGTCACATGATGTGCAATATAAAAAGAGTTAATCGGCTGATTTTTCAACTTAGCTAATTTTTGATCGGCCAAACTTAAAATTTATCGCAAGATATTTTTTAAAAAAATTTTTTTTGCAAACATATTTATTCAAAATAATTTTATCTAATGAAATGGTTTAAAATTTAAACCACACATTTACGATTTTAAAGAAAAAAATCACTGTACTTATTTTTAATGAAGTGATACAAATAAAAGAATAGTAGGTAAGCAAATTACAATGATCAAGAAGAAAGATCCTAATAAAAAAATGAAATAGCAATGGAAAATAATAGAAGATGAAAGAGAGTAAAAAAGAGTAATGAGAAGTGATAGGAAACAAAAAGGAGAAATAGGACATGATGGGAGATGAAGAGGAGTGATAAGAAGATGAAGAGGAGACGAAGAGAAGTGATGGGAATATGAGGAGGAGTGATAGGAGACGAAAAGGAGTGATAGGAGATGAAAAGGAGTAATGGGAGACGAAAAGGAGTGATAGGAGACGAAAAGGAGTGATGAGAAACAAAAGAAATGATGGGAAGTAAACAGGAGAGAAAAAGAAATAATGGAAAATGAAAGGATGTAATAGAAAATAATAGAAGAAGAAAGGATGGAATAATGAGAAGTAATAGGAGGTGAAAAATGATGAGAGACAAAAAATAAAAATGATCATGATAGGAGGTTGGGTAGCAAAAGATAATGATAGGAAATCAAGTAAAAAACAAAACCATAAAGTAAAAAAAAATAAAGTTTAGTAAGAAACGAAATATAAGATAGAGACAATGTAAAAAAAAAATAAATAAAAAAATAAGAAACGAAATGTAAAGTGAACCTTAATTGCAGAACCGGAAGGACTAGAGGGCCTAAAAATAATAAAATAGTTAGTAAGAAACAAAGTGTAAGAATGTAAGTTAGAAATAAAAATTAAGAAAAAAAAAACCTCGAGACTGAAAGAATCGAGGAAACGAACCTCAATCAAAAATATTAAATCTGCCACGTGATCGAAGACCCAGGCAATTCCCAATATAATTTATATCATTCTAATATTATAAATATAATTTAATACATATTTTTTATTAATTTTTGTTAACTAATTGTTACCTATATTAAATTTCTAATTATAAACAAAAAACTGCTGTAACCATCTTTAATTTACTTAGTATTACATTATTGAGTGATTATTATAATACTAAAATTTTCGATTTAAACAAACTCATTGGTCCCGGTGCGAAGCAACGGGTGACTGCTAGTTATATACTAAATTCGTACTAACTTCGCAGTGGTTACATATTTCTTCATGTTATCATGCAACAATTATTCTTCTTTTGAAACATATAAGCGACCATCTGCTAGATTATCGACCTTCCCAGTTATCAATAATATAGTAAAGATTTTCTACTTCTCGCAACGATCAATTACACATACATTAATAAATTGTTTCGCACCATAACCTCATTCCCCATTCATCCTCTGAGACTTGGTGATAGAATTATTTAACTTCAAAAACAGGTTCGAGATTTGGAAATGAGGCATATTTGTCAGTTTGCATCTTTACCTAATAATAAAGGAATTCGTTATCATGCATTTATAAATTGTTGATTAAAATCGACAATGTTTTGAAATTATCAACGGAATTATTGGAGTTATTACTTCAACGAGATGATCTTATGATTAATGAAATCGTATTATGGAATAGCTTCTTTACTATCAAATATCAATGCCTATTTTTTTGATAGTATATTATAATCCTTTCTTATAATATTATCATATGGAAATATCATGTATGACAATATGGGTATTAATATTTATTTAACAAGGTTAGCTATAACTGAACATTAATGTAATATTATATTAATAGTGCATATCCACCACCTTTATTAACTAATAAATCTGATACTAAATTACAAAAATTAAATGTTTTATAAACGCGTAACGCGTCTTTTACTTCCTGTTTTTCCTTTAAATAAGCCTTTTTTTACTTTTTTTTCTCTTTTGCTTCCCTTTTACTTTATAATTTTTTTTCTTTTTCATCTTCCTATCTTTTTCCTTTTCATCTTCTTCACTCATTCCTTTTCGTCTCCTTCTCTTCTCTTTTTCGTCTTCCTATTTCTTCCTTTGTCTTCTTTTCTCTTCTTTTTCTTCTTTTTAATTCCTTTCTTCTGTCCTTGCTTCTTCCTTTTTACCTCTCTTCTTCTTTCCTTTTTATCTTCCTCCTTTTTTATTTCCCTTTTTACTTATCCTTATTTTTTCCTCCTTTATATTGCTGATCGATTGATTAAAATTTATTTAGTAAAAATCGGCATGACGATTTTTTTAATATTACTACGGATTTCATATAATCAGCTGTCTGTCCAATACTTCTGCCTACAACACTCAGACTTAGTAGTGATCATATATGATATTTTAGTATAATTTCATTTTTATATCGACACTCCACCTTCACATACTTTAGAACATCTATTCTAAAACACAAAGAAAAGAAAACAGCAGAACAGAAACTCCCAACCTGATTAATCATCATCATTCTTGAACGTTTCTAGGGGGATAACCAATGACTTGGACGTTACAATATGGATTATTATGGACATTTAGTAGGTTTTTTTTTGGAATTTAATAAAACTGGAAGATGAATAGGCATGTAGCAGTGTTTTTTGTATTATTTTTCTTTTTTTTGTTTATAGGAATTCCAGTTTCTTGAAATTTGATAAAAGTGGACTTTATGAACAGGTATATAGTAGTGGCTTATCAGGGTTTAATTGGGATGTTAAAAAACATTTTATAACATTTCTTTTCTCTCATTTTTATTTATAGGGATACTGGTCTCAAAACAGATATCATAGACGAACAAGTAAGTGATAGATAGCCGGATACAAAATCAAATTTGGGTAAAGTAAATTGGTGGATTAGACGCAATAGATGTTAAATGCAATCATATGTTTAATGTAATACATTGTAAAGGATTTATATATATATTATAATCATTATTAATAAATATTGTAATTATTTATAAAGAGATGTTTTATTATTATAATATACATGAAAAACATTAAAAACAATGATATTGACATACTTGTTATAATACAAATTATACACTGCCCTACAATAAATTACCGGATTTGACAAAATTAGCATAGCAATTTTCACGTTGCATATAAGTTTACGAATTTTTAATAAAATTCAGCCAGAATTTTTTTATTTGAAAGCTGATCATAGATAGTTTTTATGTATCAAAATAAATAAATATGATTAATTATAAATATAAAAAAGTTTTCTCATTGCAAAATAATATAAAAAATTATGAAATTCTCACTTTTTTTCAGCAATGGGTCAACTTTTTAAAATTTTAGAAAATTTTCTTTATTTTTTAATATATGAAAGCTACAATTGATTGGCTTTCAAATAAAAAAATTTTGACTGAATTTTGTAGAGAATTCGTTAAGTTTCATATAGACTAAAATTTGTCAATTATTGTTAATTTTACTATGTAATTACAAATTTCTATAAGATTTACTAGTAAAATTGTTGATTTTCGGGCTATATGAAACTTTATGAATTCTCAATAAAATTCAGTCAAATTTTTTTTATTTGAAAGCCAATCAATTGTAGCTTTCATGTATTAAAAAATAAAGAAAATTTTCTAAAATTTTAAAGAGTTGACCCATTGCTGAAAAAAAGTGAGAATTTCATAATTTTTTATATTATTTTGCAATGAGAAAACTTTTTTATATTTATAATTAATCATATTTATTTATTTTGATACATAAAAACTATCTACGATCAACTTTCAAATAAAAAAATTCTGGCTGAATTTTATTAAAAATTCGTAAACTTATATGCAACGTAAAAATTGCTATGTAAATTTTGTCAAATCCGGTAATTTATTGTAGGGGAGTGTATAATATATGACACAGTGTTTTTTTTAATATTTATTGAACTATAATAACATACATATTACTAACTAGCTATCAACATCTATTTTTTTGATAACCATATAACATTCATATAACATCCTACTGTCAATAGAGATCCTTATGAATGGACAAAAAAGAATGTGCTTTAATGGAAAGAACAATATCAAGATTCGTTCCATTGATTAGGTTTCATGATAATATTGACTCAAAAGAATTTTTTGATAGGATAATACCTTATGAAGATTTGTTATCAAAAAAACTAAGACATGAAATCTTACGGTATCACTTGTTTTCTCATACAAAACAAATAGGATCTTACCTTCACGTAAATTTAATACAGAATTTATTAATAAAAAGCATTTTGTATTTTTTTCAAGTTGGATAGACAAAAAAGTTGTGAATATAGAAATAATTCCATATAAATTCAATCTTATTTTACGTGGAAGTCGAGATGGATTTAATGCTTCTACATTTCACGCAAAATGTGATAACAATTATTGTTGCAAAAATTAAAAATAAAAATCGAATAGTTAGAGTATATAATCTATAGATTGGGTAGGAAATAAAACTTATAATATCACAGATAGTTTTATATTTTCATTTGACGATATCATAAAAATATTGACACCGGAAAGGCGATATAAAGTTAAAAAATTGGTTCTCATAATTTGCTTTAATTTAACCCGGCCGCACGGCGTTTTTCTTTTTTTTTAGAATAAAATTTTTTTTCATCCGATCATGTAATACGGAAGATTTCATATGTATATTTATATTAATATAGTGAATTCAATAAAAAGTCATAGACAGATTTTATATATCAAGTTAATTACAAGTTTATTTCTCATGTTTAATTGTAGTATTTTTAAATTTTTTTTTTTTAGTGTTACGATATACCAGATATGCGTACAAATTTAATTTATCATGTGATATAATTTAGAGCAATTTGATTGGTTAACGAAAAAAAAATAAAAATTTAAGATTCCCGCTCTGGTGACCCGGCCGGGATATGAGAACCAATTTTTTAACTTTATGTCGCCTAAGTTAGGCAAAGTAACAAATTCAAAGTATTCTATTCAATGTAATGGTTCTTGGGAACCACTTTTTGGGTATTTCTCTGACGGTCGTAATGATTTGTTCAATGGATGATGAAGGTAAATGGAGTTCTGTGCTGAATTCTTATTTTAATATTAATATTCCAAGAAATTTTGAACTGAAATTGATGAATATGAAGTATTTCAAGTAGTTAAAATAATTAAGAAAAAATTTAATTCATAACTGAAATTATTAAAGATCAATCAAATTCTAACAGGCAAATGTCACTGATCATGGAAATGTTTTTAGAAAAACATTAAATATATTATTTTTAATAATCGTTTTAATAGCAATTTATTTAATTACTATGCATTAAAATTGTAATTTTATTTACAATTGTAATTTTATTTATAAAAATTTTATTAACCATTTAATTTTAACATTGTAATATACAAATAATTCTTCATTTAATTAAGAAGTTCTTTAGCAACTTTTAACCATAACACGCTAGGATCTCTTGCACTTATTTCATCATGATAAAATCTATGTTCAGCAGGTTTATACGTAAATTCTAATACATCTTCTTGATTTAGATTATCTTTGTTAACAACATCATAATTTTCTTTGAGAGTAAAACCAAACAGAGCTCTAATCAAAAACAGTGGAGGAATTAAATCTGCAAGTGTTTCATTTTGTAATAAACCGGCAGCATCTAATTGAGAAATTAATTCTTCAAATTTAAGTACCTGTCCAGCTGGAAATGAAGAATAAGATAATGGTGTATCTTTATAACCGCCAACAGCGACAGTGCTGACATTATTGTTTAATGCCATACGTTGGGCAATTAAAGAGCATGATGAACCGCAAACTCCATCTGTTAATATGATCATATCATCGCTCTTCCATTCATACATATTAAAAAAATTTCCTGATAATAATTGTATAAATATGCTAAGTCGTTCTGAATATCTATTAACAAATTTTGATGTGTATCGAGTAGAAGTACCACCTCTTAAGTATGTATTATTTCCAATAAATTCTTCAACAGTATGAAAATGATCATTTGTTGCCGGATTTTTGTAAGAAAAAATATCGAAATCAGAATTGATGGTAGTTACTCTGTATGCTGTTTCCGCAGCCCATCTTGCAATACTTTCTTTGCTGCTTATGTTTACTAAAGGGAGAATAAGTGATGTATCAACAAAATCTTCATGCACAGATTGTGATGTTGCTTGAAAAAATGCTTCACGTGATAACTCGGTAACAACCATATCAAGATTGAATGATGGATCAGTTTCTGGAAACAATAAATAAACGATAAAAAATGCTAATTCTACACTTCCTCCCCGATTTCCACTGAAGTCTAACACAAGCTATTGAGGTAAAAAATTATTTAAAAGGAAGTTCAAAAAATGAATAGTTAAATGATTAAGTGATATAGTACTTACTTTTTTAACACCTTCTTTTTCTAATGAATTGAATCCATTTTGTATTTCAAACATTTCATTAACAAAATAACTATCTGGAGGTGATACGCTTGTAAGAACAACAACTCCAGTCTTATTATCACTTAATATGAAAAATTTAGCAATTGTTGTTTTGTAAACCATTTTACATTCACTCATGTTATAAATTTTTGGTGCTACTGTTTCAGCATTAGATGTGAACACAATACTATCATTTAATAGGCAAAATGTATTCCAATAATCTTTTGATGTATTAAATGTGTTAGATAGTTCTGGTCTAATTTTCCATTCTCTAGTAAATTTTTTTGAAGTATCATTTGCACATTTAAGAGAATATTCCACTGATGATTGCTTGGGAAGTTGTTGTCTGAATGTGAAGCTTCCAGGTAATTTGTTGATTCCAGGGGATTCTATCAAGTCGCCATTTTTATTGAATGTTACCCCTGATAATGCAAAATTAAATCTTACTCCTGAATCTTTACTTATAGATAACGTATCTGCGAATTCTTTAATGACTTCTATTGAAGGCCTTCCATCAATATGTGTTACCTCACAATCGATTGTATTTTTATCTATTTCGTCTGCAAATATTTTAATTACTTGCTTATCATTAATAACTGTAGAATATAATGAAAGTTGTTGATTATATGTGAATATAAAATAACAAAATGGGTAAAAACTTAAATGAGCATCTTTCGTTTCACTAATTAAACTAGCTATATCGGTCTAAAGTAAACAGAATATTTTGAAAAGTTTGATTAATATAAATAATAATTTTAAATGAGATACAAAGTGTATTTACCATGAATTGATAATCCGTTTTATAATTATTTGATAGCAATGAATCTAGTTCTTTAACTAAATCAATAGCTCTAAAAGAAAATCCTTGTCTTGGCTGTTCTTTAGCTTCTGATAAAAATACATAAAATCCTTGAAGTGTCTTCTTTAGCGTTTCGATTGTCTGTGAAGAAAATATTTATTAATGTATAAACGATATTTTGTAGTGAAAATAATTTAAATTACTTTTTCAGCTAGGTTCTTATCGTATGGAAATGATTCAAAACATGCTTGAACGTCAGAATGTTTCACGCTAATATTAGATCGTTTAAGACCATTGGCCAATATCCCACATGCGTCATCATTTGCATCACATGGATCTAAAAGAAATGCGATTAACGCGAAAATTAAAATGTGAAGAATATTAGGAGTTGATTTCATTTTTTTTTTAAGAAAATTTCCAAAGAAACGTTTGAAACCTCGAAATAAACATGTCTATATATGTACGAAAAGTCTACTACTTTTTTTGGCTTAAAAAATTTGCACAGTAATAATTTAATCACAGCCTCGATTGATCAAATGGGCTATGCTAATTTTTTTAATTTTCAAAATAAAAAGCCTAAAAAGCCTTTCTTGGATAAAAAGAATTCTGACTTAGCCAACGGAATAATAACGGATTTTAATCCACAGTACGCGTTGTATTCTTCAATAAATAAATCACTTTAACATATTAATTATAAATAAATTCTTAATAAACTTTAGTACTACATAAAGAGTGGCTTTGTCATGCTTACACCATGGAACAACCTTGGGAGAAATAGAATAAAGTAGAGGAGTTGTCAGAATATATATTATTAATGAAACTATGGAATTTACCTTAAGTTCGATTTATATCTAGCGTTAGATAATGATATTGGCGTTAAACATGTATAGAACAATTTAAGTTACATATTTCTATCATATATTAGGTATTCGCTAAACTATCAGGATGTGGCCAGGATTCATTTTACAGGAATTAAATATCGGAATTGTTAAAGCTTAGTATTCTCGTGATTAGTATAAAGAAGTAACTTGAAGCCTCATTGAGAGTAGATTGCTTGGGGCAAACCTTTATGAGATAGATAGAATTTTGGAGTTTATAATCAAATTGAGTGAATTCACTTTGTTTATTATGCTCTATCAGGAATAATAGCCCTATGAAAAAAAATCATCCAATTTTTGTACAATATTTGTTCAAGTCCGTGTGGAAATTGTACAATTATTGCAGATTTTTGGATAAAAATAGCTATGAAGTTTTTCAAAGCATATTAAAAGTATGCAATTTTTGTACAACTTAAATTTAAGATATAGAAAATGTTCAATTTTTGTGTGATTTTTATACAACTTAAATTTAGGATACAGAAAACATTCAATTTTTGTACAATAAAAATTGTGATTATTGTACAACTTGAAAATAGACTTAAATTTAGGATACAGAAAGCAATTTTTGGGTAATCCTACTATACTACTTTCCATCTTACCTGTATGGTTACATTTGACCACTTTTAGGGTCAAATAGACCACTTTTAACCATTACAAATAGATTTTCCTAAGTAAAGTAATTTATGCAGTAAGGTTACATAAAATTTAACTGCATATTTGCTTATAAATGGGCGTCTTCTGGACCCATTGGTGAAATTTTTGTATCATCTTGTAACTAAAAAAAAGTCAAAAACTTTTTATTAGGTTACACAATTAGTTCTGACCGGAATTATAATTTGGCCAGAATTATGCGGTATAAATCAACTCTTAAAATTATATACGTTGATCACGTGATCTTATCGTCAAAATAAATATGATGACGCGAAATGTTTTTGTTTATGTTTTTTTAACCTTTTAACTTTTCTTCAACTTTCTTTTAAAATATCAGGTAAGAAAAACTTGTGTTCTTTATCTTTTTATTTTCCTAACTTTTTACATTTTAATGTTACTAACTTGCTTTCTTCACTAACTTCATACTTTTTTTTATTACTAATACTAATAATTTACTTTTTAACACTACTAATTTGCTTTCTTCACTAACTTCATACTTTTTTATTACTAACACTAATAATTTAGTACTTTTTAACACTACTAATTTGCTTTCTTCACTAACTTCATACTTTTTTATTTAATACTAATAATTTACTTACACTAATAATTTACTTTCTTCTTTGATAATACTAATTTACTTTCATGTTACTAACATACTTTATTTATTTTATTTTCTTACAAATTTTTATATTTATGATTATATCAAATTTAGTATTTTATTTATGAAATATTGTGTATATTTTTTATATTTTAAGTCAATAAAAAAAATTCATAATTTCACTTTATAAATTTCCTGTTATTACTGTAAAATTTAACCTATAATTCCTAAAATATGGCCTAAAAAAATTTGGCTCAAAAATCACACAATAATTGTATAAATTCAGGTCAAAAATAGGATAATTATTGAATGAATTACCATGCAATAATTGTGTGATTTATTGCAATTTTTAGCACAATTATTGTATGGTCAAATATACAGAAATCGTAGTGAATTTAATTGAATGATTTTTCAACAAAAATCACACAGACTTTTTTCATAGGGTAGTGAATATTGTTTTAACATTTTTTATTTAAATTCTGAGAAATGTTCGAGATATTTTACTAATTAAATTTCTTTTTCGAATCAAAAGAAATACTGCATAATATAGATTATGTAATTATTTTAAATTGTTTGTCAATGAATTCAAAAGATATCTATTAGGTATTATACTGTAACTCATACTAATCAACATTTTTACTAAGGTCAGTATCCTACTTAATTATAAAATAAAATCAGTAAACTTACTAATATTGCAAGGTCTCCTTGCAAATTTATTTATTATAACAAGCTGCTACAGCATTAATCATGCCTTTGATTAAAAATTTATTTAAAGTCATTGCATTTATATTTAATAAGCGTACGCTTATATTAATTGAATCTTACAACAGTTAAATACTCTAGTATGAAATTAGCAAATTTGTTATTTATTAGCGGTGGTAATTTTTACTTTATCATGTGATATAATAGTTAATCATGATAAAAATAGTTAATCACATGTTCATGTGATTTTCAGAGTATAATAAATAACGAGTATACAATGCAATGGAAATCTGGGATTTTTTCATAGCAAACTAACCAACCTAACCTAACCCTAAGCTAATGTAAGTTTAACACAATAAGAAAAAACACAAATTCACTTACTGTATAATACCAATTCTAAATGAATTTACTTGGTTTTTTGTAATTAAAGTACCCTGATATTAACAAAGCTTGTTTCATTTGGGCTCATTGAAGTTGATAATATAATAGAAAAGCAGAATCAATATTCAACTAATATCATTAAAGATTGAGGTATAAGTTGATGGAAGGCCAGATGATGGATTTGATTTATAATAATCTTTGATCCTGGTATATTATTATTCATTTTCTAATTCTTGTTCAATCATTTTGCCTAATTCTTTCAACAAAGTATTTCGATCTAATTGCTTTCTAAGGACTCCATTAATAGACTTACATCAGGAATTTTTTCCGTTTAAAATCCACATGGAAATCCACATCAAATACTGTGAAAATATGTGGAAATCTAAATAGTTCCAGTATTTTCCGAATACCCTATGACGAAACACGTGGTATTTTCGGCATAAGTCCACGAAATTCGGTGTGGATCCATGTAGGATATTGGAAATGTGTGGAATTCCACGTATTTCTGAGCAAACCCACGTGGAATTACATGGACCGACCCACCTAAAAACTTCCTGATGTAACCCGTTGAATTAATTCTACACCTGCTGTAAACACTTTCACAGTAGAATATCTGGCCCAGAATTCATGACTAGAATATAATTTTTCAAGATAAGGGTGTTATTGTTCATATTTTACAAACATGTTATTATATCTATATTCAAACTGATCTTGAGTATTATAGCTGTTTGTCATATGGTAAAAGTCTACAACAAAGGTTTTAGCCATATCACCACATAATTTAGATCTAGCCTATTTTCAGAAATATGATGATAAATACATAACAGATGGCATGTTTATGAATATATTGTTTGAACAGAAGCAATCATTGCTGGGTCTTCATCTGTAAATAACCAAGGGTATTAGTAGATTATTTGTTGCTTTCAACGTACAACACAACTCCAGGATTCTTGTTTTAAAGTTATCATCAATGCCAACAAATAAACTGAGACATATCATAACAATTTGTTTTAGCTGCATTATCATGAATTATAACATTATGAAATTTAGGTCAGGGTTCATTGTGTTGTTGGCTACTAGTCATCCAGATGGCCCTTCTAAACATAGATAAACTATATAGTCAGGATCTTCATCATGATGTTTTAAAAGATCTAAAAGTAATGTAACTGCATCTGACTTATCATGAATTCGTGTACCACAAAACTTGTTAATTGCATTATACAAAATTTTCTTTTTAATATAATATTAAGGAAATTCTTTAATGAGAAGGTCATATTGTTGTCCAGCTCCCAGACGACCATCAATAGTATAATGCTTAATCTTATCTAAAACTAACTGTGGAAGACAAAGATTCTTTGGAGTTAGACCTATAGTAGTTTTGGACTTTTGGTATGACATATCATATGATTATAATCATCAACAAGCTTAGTTAGTAAGATGAATAATACCCACTTGTTTTTCAAAGTAAAAACTGACTTGCCATGGACAGTTAGTCTAATTGAAACACTATCATGATGCGCATTAATGTCCTCTGTTTTTTTTGGCTTGTTAATACCTGATTTCCAACAATTGTAACTAATCATAGCAACGAATAACAGATTTATCATTAGCATCAAGATCTTTTTGACATTTTCTTACAATAAATCCATGCTGTTTTGCATAAGAATCAACTACATATTGAATCATATCCCAATCTTTAAATGAACCTCCAACTTTCATTTCAATAGCATCATTCTTACTATCATCTATAATATAGATTCCAAATTCATCCGTTTGAGCAAAATTATTATCTAACTAATAGAGAATTAGTTTGTTGTGCTAAAGGCTTTTGATAGTTTATGTAAAACCCTTTCATTAGGTTCTGTTAAAGTTAGTTCATTAGTCTCTAAATTTAATATAGCAAACATAACAAAATGTTTCAAAATTATCAAAAAATAATATCATACCTTAATATATGATGAATAAAGATAGGAGTTGAAAAATGATATTAGAAGGAAAAGGATGAGGTAAATAGGAAAGAGAAATGCTTATATGACAAACAAAGGAAAGAGAAAAAGTTTATGAAAAAAGAAATAAAAGCTTATGGGAAAAAAAAATGATGAAATTAGATAAATCAATAAATGCTTATATAGTTACAAGCCACTGGTAAAAATTACCACTGGTAATACGTAGTAATTTCCTTTCTAGCAAAGAACGATTTGATAATGTAAATAAAATTTCATGTTGTTTACGTGAAAAATGGAGGCTACACAATCCGGTTTGGGTGAGGATGTTCATTTTACTTAAATAGATCTTGCGATAAATTCCGTAAAATTCTTGAATTTGTCAGCAGGACAGGTAATACAGATTCAGGCTAAACCAGCATGAGGCGCAAGCATATTGAACAGAAACGGAAGAGATTGACAAATTTTTAACCTAAAGCAATTATTAAGCGTCGCGGCATTACCCGAGACCTGGAGGTCCAATGTTGATCATTTTTAAAATTAATATAAATACAACATTCAATCGGGTTTCTGACACTTTATTTAAAAATGGAATCAGAGTTATATTTAGAAGTTTGAAAAACCTTTTTTCGAAACAAAAGAAAATCATGATGTTATCATATACGCTGGTGAAGAACAGAATCAAAAAGTAATTTATGTCAATCAAATTGTTTTTCGTACCGCATTTTCTAATAATTGGGCAGAGAAAAAAAATGGTAAATACAGTATATTTTTAAGAAGTCTAATATTTTGCCACATACCTTCAAAACTATTCTCAGGTATTTATTATTGTATTATATGATTTGTTATTAATAATTATTAAATACGATATCTAAATTACTTCAAAATAATTTATTAAAATCAATAGGTATCTATATTGTGGCCAAATTGATTTAAGCAGAAAGAATGGATCAGCTTATTAATTGCTACAGATGAACTTGGATTACAAACGTTTAGTGAACACGTTCAAGAATATTTAATTATTAATCAAAAAAAAATTTTACACCGAAGAACGATTGTTTGGAAATAATTTGTCAACATCCGGATATTTTATTCAGTGACGACATTGTTTTGAAATTATCAGCGAAATTATGGGAGTTATTACTTCAACGAGATGATCTTCTGATGAATTATGGAATAGCTTGATCAGATGGACTCATGCACAAAATCCTACTGTTAATAGAGATCCTTACTATGAATGGACAAAAGAAGAATGTGCTTTAATGGAAAGAACAATATCAAGATTTGTTCCATTGATTAAGTTTCATGACATTGACTCAAAAGAATTTTTTGATAGGATAATGCTTTATAACAAATTGTTATCAAAAAAACTAAAACATGTAATTCATGGTATCACTTACAAACAAATAGGATTTTTACTTCACATAAATCAATACAAAATTTACTAATAGAAAGCATTTTGCATTATTTTCAAATTGGATAGTCCATATAAATTCAATCTTATTATAGATATAGAATAATCAATCAAATTCTAACAGGCAAATGTCACCAATAATAGAAATGTTCTCGAAACATATTAAATATATTATTTTTAATAATTGCTTTAATTAAATTGAAAGCAATTTATTTAATTATGTATTGCAATTGTAATTTTGCTTATAAAAGTTTTATTAACCATTCAATGTTAACATTGTAATATACGATAATTCTTTAATTAAGAAGTTCTTTAGCAGCTTTTAACCATAATACGCTAGGATCTCTTGCACTTATTTCATCATGATAAAATCTATGTTCAGCAGGTTTATACACAAATTCTAATACATCTTCTTGATTTACATTATCTTTATTAACAACATCATAAGCTTCTTTGAGAGTAAAACCAAAAATAACTCTAATCGAAAATGGGGGAGGAATTAAATCTGCAAGTGTTTCATTTTGTAATAAACCGACGACATCTAATTCAGCAATTAATTCTTCAAATTCAAGAACCTGTCCACCAGGAAATGAAGAATAAGATAATGGTGTATCTTTATAACCGCCAACAGCAACAGTGCTGACATTATTTTTTATTGCCATACGTTGGGCAATTGAAGAGCATGATGAACCGCAATATCCATCTGTCAATATGATCATATCTTCGCTCTTCCATTCATACTTATTAAAAAAGTTTCCTGATAATAATTCTATAAATAAGTTAAGTCTTTCTGAATATCTATTAACAAATTTTGATGTGTATTGAGTAGAAGTACCACCTCTTAAGTATGTATTATTTCCAATAAATTCTTTAACGGTATGAAAATGGTCATTTATTGCCGGATTTTTGTAAGAAAAAATATCAAAAGGAGAACCGATGGCAGTTACGCTGTATGCTGTTTCCGCAGCCCATCTTGCAATACTTTCTTTACTGCTTATGTTAACTAATGGAGGAATAAGTGATGCATCAATAAAATCTTCATGCACAGATTGTGATGTTGCTTGAAAAAATGCTTCACGTGATAACTCGGTAACAACCATATCAAGATTGAATGATGGATCAGTTTCTGGAAACAATAAATAAACGATAAATAATGCTAATTCTAAACTTCCACCTGGATTTCCACTAAAGTCTAACACCAGCTATTGAGGTAAAAAATTGTTTAAAAGGGAGTCCAAAAAAATTGAACAGTTAAATGATTAAGTAATATAATAATACTTACTTTTTTAACACCTTCTTTTTCTAATGAATTGAATCCATTTTGTAATTCAAACATTTCATTAACGAAATTACCATCTGGAGGTAATACGCTTGTAAGAACAATCACTCCCGTCTTATTATCACTTAATACGAAAAATTTAGCAATTGGTGTTTTGTAAACCATTTTACATTCACTCATTTTATAAATTTTTGGTACTACTGTTTCAGCATTGGGCGATGTGAGCTCAATGCTATTATTTAATTGGCAAAATGTATTCCAATAATCTTTTGATGTATTAAATATGTTAGATGCTAATGGTCTAATTTTCCATTCTCTAGTAAATTTTTTTGAAGTATCATTTGCACATTTAAGAGCATATTCCACTGATGATTGCTTGGGAAGTTGATTTCTAATTGTGAAGCTTCCAGGGGATTCTATCAAGTCGCCATTTTTATTGAATGTTACCCCTGATAATGCAAAATTAAATCTTACTCCTGAATCTCTACTTATAGGTAACGTATCTGCGAATTCTTTAATGACTTCTATTGAAGGCCTTCCATCAATATGTGTTACCTCACAATCGATTGTATTTTTATCTAATTCGTCTGCAAATATTTTAATTACTTGCTTATCATTATTAACTGCAGAATATAATGAAAGTTGTTGATTATATATGAATATAAGATAACAAGCTGGTCGAAATTTTAAATGATTATCTTTCATTTCATCGATTAAACTAACTATATCAGTCTAAAGTAAGAAAAAGTTTAATTAATATAAATAATAATTTTTAAATGAGATACAAAAGTGTATTTACCATGAATTGATAATCTGTTTTATAATTATTTGATAGCAATGAATCTAGTTCTTTAACTAAATCAATAGCTCTAAAAGAAAATCCTTGTCTTGGCTGTTCTTTAGCTTCTGATAAATATACATAAAATCCTTGAAGTGTCTTCTTTAGCGTTTCGATTGTCTGTAAAGAAAAATATTTATTAATGTATAAACGATATTTTGTAGTGAAAATAATTTAAATTACTTTTTGTGCTAGGTTCTTATCGTACGGAAATGATTCAAAACATGCTTGAACGTCAGAATGTTTTACGCTAAAATATGAGTCTTTATTAGATCGTTTAATATCATTGGCCAATCTCCCACATGCGTCATCATTTGCATCACATGGATCTAGAAGAAATGCGATTATCGCGAAAATTAAAATGTAAAGAATATTAAAAGTTGATTTCATTTTGTTTAGAAAATTTTCAAAGAACGTTTGAAACCTTAAAATAAACATGTCCAAATATGTACGAAAGATCTACTACTTTTTATGCTTAAAAAATTTGCACAGTAATAATTTAATCACAGCCTCGATTGATCAAAATAGGCTATGCTAAAATTTGTATTTTTTTAATTTTCAAAATAAAAAGCCTTTTAATGGATAAAGAGAATTCTTCTGGCTTAGCCAACGGAATAATAACGGATTTTAATCCACAGTACGCGTTAAATTCTTTAATAAACAAATCACTTTACCATATAAATAAATTCATAATAAACTTTAGTACTACATAACGAGTGGCTTTGTCATACTTACACCATGGAAAATCCTTGGAGAAATAAAATAAATTTGTAATTCAATTAGAGGCGTGGGACCTTGTCAGAACTCAGAAATATATATTATTAATGAAACTATGAATTTATCTGAAGTTTGATTTATATCTATGGTTAGATAAAATAGTAACACTGGCGTTAGACATGTATAGAACAATATAGGTTACAATTAAACTTGGGTTCCGAAACTTCTGCCGAAATATATTTGGGATTTGACATATATTTTCGGAATTTTACCAAAATCCCAGTTCCCAAATCCCAAATTGCTGCCAAAATCCCAATTGTTCCCAAAATCCCAAATTGTTACCAAAATCTTTTTATTTAAAGTAATTTTCTGGATTCATTAATATTAGATATGCTTTTAAATTAAATAATGATTCATCATATATTGTATGGGTAAATTAATTTAGTTAATTTGGCTACAAGTTTTACAAATTACCGAACTCTAGATTTAGGCAACAATTGGAATTTCAGTAACAATTTGGGATTTCGGCAACAATTTGGGATTTGGAATTTCAGCAATTAGTATATGCCGAAAGGGGTTTTGATTTCGGTATATTTCATTCAAGAATCTACCCAAACTTAAAACTTCTAACTCTAATTTTTTCACTTTATCTTCAAACCCTGTGTTATGGTAAGGTTGGACTATTGAGTAAGCATTATGTCAAGTGATGTTATTTTTTTTGCAGTTGTATTAGGTTTAGGTGCTTCTCTCATAAGAATATGCAGGGATGGGTTATATGCTCCCATTAGGCATCTGTATTGAAAATATTTCTGACTGTCTTTGGATTGGTCTGAACTTGTGTCATTGTTATCTTTTGAAATACTTTGGTTGCTTCTTCTTTGCTGATAATATTCATGGGATTGTTTTTGTCACACTTGAGAAAGTTGTGTTTATTAGTACATCTGCAAATTGTACAAATGTTGATTATCTATAGAGTTACAAACAGATTGGTATCACCAACTTTATAGCATTCGACATTATGAACTCTGTGTTCCAGTTCAGTTAAGATGATTGCATATCGTAAACTATGTCCAGTTGTAGGGTTTGTTGGTACTTGGTATAGCAGGTTTTACCTTTAATATTCTTGACGAATGTAGAGAGATTTCTAGCAGTTGTGACAGGTCCTAGATCTTGAATTCTATAAGAAGTGGATGTTCTTCTAACTATTTCTTCTGATTTCTAGTTGGCGGGTAAAATTCTAAAATTGTATTGTTCTCTTTCAATAGACCATATATTTTCATAAAAAAGTTTTGGGATAGTAATATCTTTAAACTCTATCATAAATACTCTTTTATAAACTCTGATAAGGTCTTATTTGTAGTCACATACATGACACACTATAACTGTATTATCAATGTATTCATAATGTATTTTAAATCTTGAACAAGTACTATAAGCCCAAAATCCTTGACTGAATTCAATGATTTTTTATTATAACTCAAATCCAGATATCGTTTATATTGTTCAAGTTGCATCATGAATTAATTTGTCTAAGCTGTAATTCCATCATATAAAAGGAGATATGATTTTAAATTCGTCTATATTACATTATAACTTGTTTAGCAATATAAATAAAATTATCACTTTAAAGATATATGTTTTTAGAAGGTACTACTTCTTGTGGGTCACTATAATTTTTTCAATTTATTGAGATTAATTTCTGATAATAAAATTTGTTAAATTTAAGGGTAATGAACTTGATATGGAAATAATGGAATATGATAGAAGAAAGTAAAAAATATCTATTTATAAAGGCACACTAGGCTTAAAAAAAAAAGATTTGGGCTGAGTTCAATATTGTTACACTTTTTTTGTTAATTTATTACCAAAGCCCTGTGGCATAGCATAAACAATAAACAATATCAATATTACATGGTGAAAATGACATGTCTAGTTTAAATAAATTATAATGAGTATACAAGAAATAACTTGCAAAGTACAAAGGAGATTTTTAATGTGATCTCTGATATCAATTAGTAGATGGATTCAAAAAAACAAAGTGATTATTATAAACAAGAACATGTTTACAGTGAACCATAGCCCCAGTGAAATACAATGATTATAAAGAAGCAGTTTTCATTGGAGTTTGTAATATCATGCTATTGAGCTATTGTTATTAATTTCATTTGGAATTTTCAGCAGAGATTCATACAAGTAGAGAGCGTGTTAATTCTAGTATTATAATAGGTTTGATAGATTTATAAGTATTTAATCAAAATTCAAAACCGGATGTTTTAACAATTAAAAAACTAATTTGATGTGACATCTTTTATTTAGAAATAAGGATTTTTAATTTTATGAATGACAACTTAAATTATGTCCGTTCCTATATTAATTGACATAGTAGATTAATTAAGGATTGGTTTTTTCAATAAAGTAAATATCAGTAATACTTATTATGAAAAAAATACCGAATTTTAATGAAGTAAATTTATATACTGTTAAAAAGAAAAATAACCTAAAATATTTATTATATAATTACTATAAAAAAAAATAAAAGAAAAATCAACCAGTTTCAAACTTATTTACCTAAGTAGAATATAATAATTTTAGAAGCTTTAAATGATAAATTACAATGAATATTAACTTTGGCAGATCAAGATTTGTGGGAGGTAAAAAAAAAAGTTTCCAGATTTGGATTTACTTGCTAGTACTATATAACTGACAATGGTTTAATTAAACACACAAAATTGGATTATTAATAATAATTCAAAATCTCCAAAGCATTCCTCACAAAATAATTTGTTAACATGAAAAAATTATTTAACATGAAAAAAATTATTTTTTTATCATCGATATTGTTGTAATGATTGCATATATAAATTAAAATTATTTATTACTATAAATATATTTTCGACAATTAACGATCGGTATATTAAGTAATTTTAGAACCTGCAATTGCAACGACACGTTCACAACCAATTTGATCTCTAAAATTGTATCTTTGATCGTGAAAATTAATTCATTGTGAATAAATTTATCTTGTTTTATTAGAAAATCTATCCAGTTTGGTACCAGATCTTTGATGATTTCGTAAAACAATTTTTGTTCTTGAAAAGTACCAGCAGATGTGCTAAACTACAGACGATAGATAAGTAATTTAATTATCAATAATTATAAGCAATACGTCAATCAGCTTCAATTCACGTGACAATTATCATCAAATGTATTTTCCTATTATGGAAAAAGCTTCAGCCAATTTGAAACGTAGCAAATGTAAATTCACCAATGTAATGCCGGAACTTACCTAGTGAATTTTGGGGCGCATTTTATTATATTTAGAATTAGTACATAAATTTTTAATGATTTTTAATTACGTTACAACTTACAAATGTTAGGTCCGAAATGACCTTAAACTATGGGAATATTACAGAGGTTAATGTCCGAGAACGTTAAACTAGAAAAATGGGGTATTTTGAAAAATATATCAAAGGTGATATTATGAATATGTCAGCATATTAATAGGAATGTTACAATAATGGGATTTATTATGAAGTTACAGGAAATGATCTACAAAGTGACAGATTCATTTAAGAAATCAACAGAATGTGATGTTACACAAAGGATATGTAGTGATATAAAAAGGGTCAATGAAAAAGAGTTACGAATTTTAGAATTTTAATTTTGATATTTTATTTTAGAAATATTTAATTAGGTTGATCCAAGCATACTATTATTGTATTTATTTATATTACTAATAAGGTGGCAACGTAGTTTACTACGGGCTTAGGTCTTACACCAATAAAATTTTATTTGTAAATATTTAAAAAAGAAAATTCGTTAGATTTCTATGATTTTCTTAATATAATCAATATTAATATAATGATTTTTTATTTATTAATAATTGTTTAAATAGAATAATTTGTATTACGATACAATTGTTCAATGTTGCACAAAAATTCGGTTGTATTTTTTACACAGCAACTGGTGAAAAATGTACGGGGATAAGCCATCTTATTTATTATTATTATTATTTTTTTTTATTCTTAAAAATTGACAAAGTTTTAATATCGCATATCATTACGTATTTTAAGTTTATAATTGAATTTCCTTATCTGAGAACTCAATTAATCAACAAAAAAAATAAGTGTAACACAATTCATTATCTTTTATTATTTTTTTTTTTAATTAGATTTGTTCTTTTAAATCGATATATAAATTAGATTTTCTCATTTTAATTTAAATCCATGATAGAAAATTATAAAGAAAATATTACTAGCGATTTCAACAATTTTTTGAGGAAGATTATAACGTTATAATTTATGCAGGGAAGAACCTAATGTTGAAGAACTTCATGCTCATTCAATAATTTTACGATGTCGATCACAATATTTTCGTACGGCGTTCACTTCTAATTGGGCAGAAAAAAAGGATGGAATGTATATTTTAAAAAAACCAAATATTACGGGAAACATATTCCAAATTATTCATAGGTACAGTAACTATATTTACATACAATAACAATAAAACTGACTCAAGTTTATATTCATCTTTTTATTAAATTAACTTGCCTTTTTTTAAAAGTTACATTTATAGTGGAACGATAAATTTTAGTCAAATCGAACAAACAAAATATTTAGAATTATTAAAAGCGGCAGATGAGCTTTGATTTGATAAGATAATTGAAAATCTTCAATTATACCTAATAATCATCAAAAAGAATTATTAAAAGTGATCCAATTGGAATACTTCAAATAGTTTTTTTATTTGAACAACTTATACTATTAAAAGATTTTTGTTTAAAATTAATTTGTCAAGAAACAAAAGGTGAAAATTTTTTGACCTTACCAGCGAACTTTTTATTACAACAAGATGAACCTGCATTAGATGGAATTGATATATTGGAATTACTTGATTAAGTGGGCTCACGCACAAAATCATACTATTGAACGTGATCCTCTAAAATGGACCGAAGAGGATATTAAAATAATGAAAGAAACAACAAGTAAATTAATTAAATTCATAACATTTCTGCTGAAGATCATATTAATAAAATACGTCCTTATGAAAATTATTATCAAAAAATTTAATGTCGGATTTTTTACAAATTTCAAATGCGAAATCATTCGAACTTGATTCTTCTATTATACCTGCACAAAAAGATCTTTATCCTTTACTTTTTTTTGAATTGGATACTAAGTATAAAGATAATATTATTTACAAGACTAGAAATTTTCTTCAGTATGAATTCAAACTTATTTTACGTGGAAGTAGGGATGGATTTGATGGTGAATCATTTCATAATAAATGTATTGGAGGTTATAATCCATTAGGATGGGATAGTAATGATTTAAAAATACGTTGAATAGTTTTATATTTTTATTTGATGATTATAAAGATATTAATACTGGTAAAATTGGAAGCGTGATTGAAACACCAATGTGCTATAAAATGTATTCAGAAATGGGGTCCACTATTTGGTAAAATTAATAATTATAGTAATGATATTATGATGACTCCAAATGGTGAATGGAGTTCTCATATCCTGATATTAACATACCAAGGAATTTTAAAATTGATGATTATGAAGTATTTCAAATTCTGAAGAGAAAATTTTAATATTAGAAAGCTTAAAATGTAATTATTACTAACTTTTCATGGTTTAAATAAAAATTTTTTCGTTTTTAGTAACTCTCGCGAGGGTATCTACGTCTTTTTTTCATTGATTTACTATGATAATCTCGGGACACTTTCTTATTCCCTCTGGTTAAACACGCCCAAATCGCCATTTCTATAAATAATTCACCGGTATGAGTATATAAAATAAGTTGGTTTGTTTATTAAAATGTAAATATATATTTTAAATATATAATTGGAGATATCCACCGATATTTGCTACGTATGTAACAAAGTACATCTTCAAAATTTGAAGGTATAAATTCTAATATTTACCAGAGCTACTTACGAAATATATTGCTAGTATTGCTAAATGATAACAAAAGATGGTTGATGATGTAAAGAATTAATCATGTGACAGATAATGTCACTTCGTAGACGGTAACGGCCAAATGCTATAGTACCGGCCAATTTTCATGATTAGATTGTTTAAAATAACTTGTTTATATTCAAGATTTTGATGTCCAATTCGGTTATTCATCTGATTGTGATGTAAATTAAAAAAAAAATCAAATACCAAATTTATCGTTCTTTGAAGAAATGTCTTTCATTTAAAAAACAAAAAAAAAAAGGGTAAGTTTCATAAATTTCGTAACGAAACTTACCCGTTTCAAAACTCTAACGTTTATAATCGATACCTACAAAAAAAATAATAAATGAGACGTTAAAAACGTTTCTATTAATAAAAAAACCAAAATATAAAGTTTCGCAACTAAAAACTTACCGAAACTAAATGCGTTTCTTAAAAAAAAATAATAAAAAATCATTTGACCTACAAAAGAGAGAAACGAATAATGTTTCTTATAAAAAAAAAAATAGAAAAAAATAAGTTTTGCAATGCGAAACTTACCGTTCGAAATTTACCGTTTCGACGTACACGTATCCCTTTCTTACAAAAAGAGATAAGAAACATGCAGTAATTCGTACGATATTTTAGAATGGTTCGAAAAGTTGGCTGGAGTTCATTAATTTTTACTGATTAAATTGTAAAGAATTATACGAAGTACAAAAAAGATAGAAGCGGTTTCTAGAGATAAATATAATAAATCTAACTTTCAGACATTATTTTGTTAAATAACTTACTAATCTTCGATTATTGGTTGGAATAAAGTTTATACAGTCAAACCTATATGAAATTTTTAGGAAATATCGTTATATCAAAGTTATACCGATATTGAAAATAAAATTTTATCGGAATATCAAGTTTTTAATAGTACGAGCACAACATACTCAAAATGGAATGATCGGTGAAATCAAAATGGGACCGATCGACGATAACAGAAAAGAAGATCTGGAAAAATATTATGCTGAACAATCACGTGATGTTACTTTCTACGACATACCAGCATACTGGAGTGATGAAGAAATTTTTAATTTGCTGAATGCAAATGTAGGACAGATCGAATATATGAGAACAAAACGGTGTCACAAATATAAGACGGTTAAAACAACACTGCGCCTTACCAAAAAATATGAAGAAATATACAAAAAGGGCGGGGTGAATGTTGTTTTAACTAGGAAAAACCGTACACATTATGTTAGAATGTTTGACTCAAGATGGTCGTATGCTGAGATTAAGAATACTTTTCGTTGGCAAGTTTGTAAACGTTTAGAAGATGATAATCAACAGGATGATTGTTCGATAATTAGATATTTTGCAAAAACTTATAGGGCTACATTTGGAAAAATTATTAGAGTTAACGGTATACGTTACATTATTTTATATTTTAGTACAGAGGATAAATTAATGAAAGCGGTAATGGATTCGTTAAAAACATATAAAGTAGGGCTAGAATTATTAATCAAAAAAGAAAATGATTTTATAGACGATACAGAAGAGTTCAATAAAACACTGAAATGGAGAAATGCAACAACCTCAAGAACACATGGTCTACGGATGGAGCGAGAACAACATGAAGGAACGCCTGAAAATTTTGCTTCGTCAAGTAGAAGACAATGACAATGGAGGTAACTCGAATGAGATAAAATAGGAAAATTAGAAAAACAAAATATAATAGTTAGACGTATTTAGATTAGATAATTTAGTATAGTTTAGGATAGATTAAAAAGAGAACAATTTTTAGTAAATACTTAGTCAATATTGGAATTTCGTGAATAGCACGCTGGTTACGTTAGTCTCTACTTTAGATTGAGTTCTAAAGTTTTTATATGGAGAGGTGTAGTTAGAAATAACTAGCTTCAATGTATTTTTTTTGTATTTACTAGTTAATATAATGCGTTATTGTTACTAATAAAATGAATAAAATACGTTTATAAAAAATAAAAAAAAAAAAAAGTTTTTAATAGTATATCGGGTTATCCCATTGGTATTATGTATACACCGATGGATTATACTTTTTTTATACCGGTGGAATAATTTACAAAAAAAACCCATCGGTGTATAATGGGATAAATACTGTACTGATTTTACTCCTATAATTATTTATTGAGACATCTCCGTTTAAAAGTGTTAGGTCTGATCAATATATTATAGGTCATGATGTCACAGAGTCGCAACTGATATTGATAAATTGCGCGATAAATCTCTGAGTTACTCATATTTTGAATAACTTTTTGTAATAGTTACGTAATTTTGTATATACCCACTGATCATTTTTTTCTATAAATAAACCACATTTTGGAATTTTTTTTTATCACTCGTTTTTTTTTTTATAATATCTCTCGCGTTTTTTAATATCTCTCTCGTATTTTCTTTATAATATCTCTCTCTTTTTTATAACATCTCTTTTAATATCTTTCTCGTATTTTCTTTATAATATCTCACTCGTTTTTTTTTATAATATCTCTCTTATTTTTTTTTATAATATCTCTCTCATTTTTTAATATCTCCCTCGTATTTTCTTTATAATATCTCTCGCTTTTTTTATAATATCTCTCCCATTTTTTTTTAGAATATCTCTCGCGTTTTTTAATATCTCTCTCTTTTTTTATAAATGACGTTTTTACAACGTTTTATAATGACGTTTTTATATTTTTTTTATATTTATTTTTTTTTATAATATCTCTTGTTTTTATATCTCGCGTTTTTAATATCTCGCTCATTTTTTTTATAATGACGTTTTTTACAATATTTTATAATGATGTTTTATATATATTTTTTATAACGAGGTATCTCTCTCGTACAAAAAGAGTTTGTTTT
The DNA here is from genome assembly GCF_026210795.1 of Rhizophagus irregularis. Classification (NCBI taxonomy): domain Eukaryota; kingdom Fungi; phylum Glomeromycota; class Glomeromycetes; order Glomerales; family Glomeraceae; genus Rhizophagus; species Rhizophagus irregularis. Next base: position 1,765,564 of record NC_089441.1, on the reverse strand, counting down.
GCAGTTTTATTAGTAAAAACGCCCATTTCCTGACGATGTCTAGGTTTTACATCTGGTCGTCACGCGTAACGAGGTATCTCTCTCGTACAAAAGGAGTTTGTTTTGCAGTTTTATTAGTAAAAACGCCCGTTATTTCTGGTGATGTCTAGGTTTTACATCTGGTCACCAGTATAATGAAGATGGTTGAACTTCCTAGACCATTGTATAGTATAATATACATAATGTGACTGTAGACGACCTTGGTTTATTGGAAACGTGATAAACCCATAGCATATGCCCCTGTCTTCCGGCTGGTCAGCCATAGCATCCCTCTGAGTTTGCCGATTGGTGTTTGAGGTCATAGCTCTAGAGTTCTTCCATATTTTAAGGTGTTTCTCTTCTTTTTCTGTTTCTTTTCTTTCTCCTATGTGTTTAAAAGATTAAGCAAACAGAATTTTTTTAAAATCTTATCCTGGTGGAGAGCATGTCTATGCTTTGACTAGTTCGATTCTAGTCTAAGATCTTGACAATCGTATTTTAATTTTTTTTGGGGAAAATTTTTTTTAGAGAATGAATATCAATAATTATCACTTTATCAAAATTTATCTCATGATGATTAATTATGATAATTATCAATATCGTTAATTAAATTACGATAATTATCAATATTGCAAATTGTCTGCATTTAACTTATTTAACTTTGAGATTATTATTGATATATAGTAATTGTCTGCATTTAACCACCTAATTATAATTATCGACAATAATTTATATTTTAGGGTTTGAAGCAACAAATAACATCACTTATGGTTTTACTTTTAAATAGGATTAAACTAGATTATTTTTATCAATTATAATTTTGAGCGCTTAATATTTCCATCCTATAAGAAATTAAAAGTAATTATATATATATATATAATTATTATAATTTGTCATTAAAAATAGGTAATCATATTCCAATGTATAACATTAAAATATAAATGTATAGAATCCTCGTAAAACAATTTTATCCGTAATTTTTAAAATCCCGTTAATTTCCTTGAAATTTAATATTATTATATCGATAAAATAACTTAAAAATTTATAAGTTTTTTTTCGTAATTGTATTTCATATTTAACTTTGAATTCATTAATTGGATTTTGCAATTTGTAGTAATTTTGTTAATGATTAATAATATGATTGTCAAAATAATGCATTAAAAGGTAAAATCCAAAAAAAATCAAGGAAAAGAAAGATACAATTTTCGCACTAATTGTGAATGTAATACAACTATCTCATGTCGATCATCCATTTTGATGCACGATATGACGATATGTGGCATAATTTTTGTTTTTTTATTTGATTATTCAAGCCAACAAAACAAAAGTCTGTAAAGAGTGTCATGCTACCGACGTTGCCGAGATAATATAAAGGAAATAATAAGATATACATATAAAAATGTAATTTTTAATTTTTTATTGATGTACTGTAAATATTAATTAAGAATTATTAGAAGAATCACGTAACAAGCCAAAAAGCATTTATGGTTAGAAATGTTTGTTCTAATTTTAACTCATTGGAAAAAATGAATAATGATATATATATATATGTATGTATGTAGAACTATGCCGAGAACTTGGAAAGATTTTAATAAGAATACAAGGTATTAGGAATAGTGGTATTAAATTTTCAGAAACGTTTGACAATTGATATGTATATAATATGAGTTTATTTGAAAATTGTTATTTTGTTACGATGGTCGAAATACACCAAAAATCATTATCCGAAATCACGTGTAACCCGATGTGTGCGATCTTATATAATTATATCAATTATACAACTTTTGTAATAGACCGTGCAGGGCGATCCCCTCGAGGATCGGGTTGTTACTTAGATTTGCGTACTAGCTTAGTATAACATTTGTAAAGGGATCAGCTCCTAAATTTGTAATGCCCGTCACTGTCTTTACTATGTTAAAAATAAATAAAATATAACTTTTGTAATTATTACTATTATTTTCTATAATACTTTTATATCTACTTTAATATTAAGCACTTGGTATACAGATGAGGTCCGAAAATAAAATTTGCCGGATTATACGATAGTTTGCGTAACATTCAGTAAAAGCCACAAACAACCATGCTACTTTATTTATATACAACGAGTGAAATGAAGAACACGAAAAAGAAAAAAGTCAATATATACTAACACATTGTTTCACCTTACCATATTTTTTTGCTTCATGTTTTGGAGGTAATTCCGGAAAGGTGTAAACAGCATAACTTATGAAAAGCGACTCATCATATATGTGTATATATCAAAATTTTTATCATTTCTTTACAATAAACAACTTACATACGAAGCGTACAAATATTAGACAGGAATATGAAAAGATGAGATAAAACCTTTTTTATTTTCATTTATTCTTGACATATATTCCGGGTGTTTTAGCAGTCGATGTTGAGTCACGCATGGAAGACACATAAGGTTTCTTCACTGATTCGATAATCTCAATCTTTTTTGGGTTTATTCTTCTCAACAAGAGAGATTTTTTTTTTTAGTAATCGTACTTTTAATTGATCATCGAGAACTTCTTTCTTTTACTTGGCCGGGCAACCCGGAGCTCACATATTTAAGATGGTTTTATGAAGTTTATGGCCATAAAAATAGTGATTCCTATGCTCTACGTTTAGTCTTACTAGCAGCTGATAACTTTGTATTTTGAGAATTGGTGCATATAAGGCTCCACCGACGATCAATCGTAGTCGTTCTAAGTCTTTTGCAGTAGGAATATAGATTCTAGTCAATCCTGCATAATACTGTCGTTTATTGAATGTCAAATTTTAGTTCATAAGGAATATTTTCTTTCAATTTGAACAGAGGACTCTTTTAATGATCTATACCATTTATTTACTGAAAGCTCTGATAGAGTTTCCCATTCATTAAAGATAAGTATCGACTAGTGACTACGTACGGCTTAATTTTTCTGGAAATCCCTTAGCTTTGGTGATTATATTTTCACCTGTAGTCTTTTTTTTACCTTCTGAAGTTGTCAAGTTAGACCTCTACATTTTAACGACTCCTGTAGGCGCTACATTATTGATATCTATCTTGCTTAATATAATTAATCTGAGTGTTCGTCTTAAAGAAGGAACTAATAAAAAGCGTGATAAAATCATCTTACGAATATTTACAAACTTTAATTACTTTATTAGGATTCACTTCTATACTTCTAATGACAATCCTAATCATAAGGCTTAAATACCCTCTTTATGTTCTCATACTACTAATTATTTATTTCGGTTTTGTCAATCATAATAATATATCACAATGAATTATATAAATTATGAAATTTTATACTTATCTGATTTTAGAACTATATATTGTAAAATTTACTTGAAAATACTTGTGATTTCTAAATAATTTTGATGGTGATTTCTAAATAACTTTGATGAAGTGTTTTCCATGAATTTGAGCCTAATCAATCTAATATTTTAGGATTATATATTTTTTTAATGTGATAGATAAATTTATTTAATTATAAAAAAGTTATTAAGACTGGAAAATTTACCTTAGTTTTATGTGACAAGTGACGAGCGTCAGGTATCAATCTACATCTGACGCAAAGCGACACCTGAGGCACAACGTATACATTCCGGAAGTTTATAATTTTTCAAATTTTAGCAAGCAATTGCAATCATAACTATTCGCATGTATTTTTGGTTATTAAGAAATTTATATTATTGATTTAGTTTGTTTATAACCTCATTAATTATTCAATACTAGTACATTACTAAAAGTTTTGTGATAAAGCAATTCCAGTTAGATTATATTTTAGAATTTTCAAATGTTTCAACTCTAAATAAATTATAATGCTTAAAATCTCCATTCTTAAAATTGTTCAGCAGAAAGAGTACCTAATAATATTTATATAGAAATTAACGAGCAAATTTCTTTACAAGAAAAAATATAATAATATTTATAACTGATAATATCGTTGAAATCATGAAGAACAACATCCAGTTTTTTTGATTGTAAATTTTCCTTGTTCCTAATATTTTATTAGAGAATATTTAAATTACTGAACTTCCTGTGCATTACTTCTACGTCGGATGTATATTTTAGAAAACATGTTTCGTTTAGATACATTAAAGTTAAAAAATGTTTCTTCAGTAAATATAAATATTTATAATCTATGAACTGCATAAATTTAGTCAGTGATTTACCAAATCGATCAATTCCATCGTAGGAAATTTTCTTATATTTTTACCAATCAACAACGAATAAAAGTACTTTGACCACACTTTTGATCGACAAAATCCGCAGCGTAAACATTCACGTGCCATTGCAGATCTATGTGTCACATTTTTTCTTATTTAAATTCTCAATTTTGTCGATCTATATTTGTTCTCATGATCCTTTCAATGCCTTTTCTGGAATTTTAAGGAAAATGTCATACGAAAATTGTCAAGAAGTTATCAATAATCTTGAAAATTTACTCGAAACTGGCGAGGGATATGATGTTATAATCTATGCTGGTCAAAGTAGAATTATTAAAGCGATGCATGTACATTCAATTATTTTAAATACTAGGTCACAATATTTTCGTGCAGAATTATCTAAAGAAACTATTGAAAAAAAGGATGGAAAATTTATTTTGAGAAAACCTGATATTCCTCATCGTTATTTGTTAATAATTTTAAGATATATTTATTGTGGAAAGATCAACTTGGAGAAATTAAAAAGTCTTGACATATTAACACTTTTAAATAATGTACAAGTTTTTAATATTGAATCGTTAACTTCTTGTATTAAAGAGTACTTTACTAAAAACAAACATGAATTTTTACAACAAAACGAGAAATTATTTAAAACTGGTGAGGAGCATGATGTTGCCATCTATGCCGGTCAAAATAATGATGATAGCGTAATACGTGCCCATTCAATTATTTTACGTACTAGGTCACAGTATTTTCATGCAGAATTATCTAAGAAAAATGTTAAGAAAAAAGATGGAATTATTATTTTAAGAAAACCCGACGTTCTTCCTCAATATTTAACAATAGTCCTTAGGTATATTTATTGTGAAAAGATTGATTTGACGAAATTACAAGGTTCTGACATATTAAAACTTTTAACAATTGTACAAATATTTGACATTCAACCGTTAATCATTTGTATTAAGGAACACTTGATTAAACATAAATACGATTTTTTACGACAAAATCCTGTAGAAATTCTTGAAAATACTTATCAACATAAATTATTTTCGGAGCTTAATAATGATTGTCTTGAATATATCTGCGAAAACCCTGAGATATTATTTAATTCTGAAAATTTTGTTAGCTTAAAAGCATCTATAATAGAATTACTTTTAAAACGAGATGATCTATTATCGGATGAGATTGATATATGGAATAATTTATTGAAATGGGGATTAGCACAACATTCTAATATTTCACAAGATGTTACTAAATGGAACAAAGAACAAATCACAATGATGGAGAGAACCCTTCATGGATTTATTCCTTTAATTAGATTTTATGATATTTCTTCCGAAGACTTTTTTTATAAAGTATTACCATACAAAGAATTATTATCTGCTCAGCTGGTGTATAAAGTACAAGAATTTCATATGGTTCCAAATAAGAAGTTGAATGTTGACATACAACCTCCTAGATTGAAAAGTGTTGATTCTGTTTTAATTAACTCGCGACATTTTGCCTTATTTGCCAGTTGGATTAGTAAGGAAAATATTACAATAAAAAATAATCCATACAAATTTAATTTACTTTACCGTGGTAGTAGAGATGGTATGAAAGTTGAAGAATTTCATTCTAAATGTGATAATAAAGGAGCAAGTATTTTAGTTATCAAAATTCAAAATTCAAATTATATAGTCGGAGGTTATAACCCAGTTAATTGGAAACTTAGCTGGTCAGATACTCCAAATAGTTTTATATTTTTATTTGACAATTATAAAAGCATTAATACAGGCATAATTGGCAGAGTTATTAATCCACAAAATGCAATATATAGTACTAATGATAGATTACAATTTGGATCAAATGATAATGGTAGTAGTGATATAATGATAGATAATAATGGTAAATGTAGTTCACTTCCAAATAATTATCCTGATATTAATATTCCAAGAAATTTCGTTGCTGATGATATTGAAGTGTTTCAGGTAGTTTAATAGAAAGATTATTAGTCTTTAAATAAAATATGTTTACATAATACTTAATATAAAAGATCTGATGTTTTATGTATTAATTACATTTAAAATAAAAATTATCAAATAAAACCTTATTATTGTCTGTTAAGAGCAGCTTATCTAAATTATAATCATTCATGTTAACCTAACTAACACCTATTATAACTAATTATTATTGGCATCATAGTAATTTTTTAAAGCGTTAAACCTATTATTTAATAACTGATAATTTCATACTAGGTTCGTATTCCTTAAGATAATTTAGATAATTTTTAATTAGAACATCAATTTTTGATGTACAGTATTTCAAAGGTAATTATAAACTTTCAGTGATTCAAATACATGACAATTTTCTTTAACATGATTACTATGACACAAGATAAATAGTATAAGTTCAACTCCTCCTTTATCAAATAAACCAGAAGCTTTTCAAATATCTTCGCCAACTGGTGATACAATATATGTTTAGATGTGATAGAAACTAATTCAAAAATGTCAAATCTCCCTTCAATCTTAAGTAAGATGGGGATAGCTTACAAACTCCAAGCAGTTGGCTCAGGTGGCACCATGGCGCCCGGTCATAAATATCTGGAGCCTAGCTATGGAAAGGAGCAGCAGCTACATGGGTTAATAATAATCTCTGAATGAACAATTGTAATTTTTTCCAAGATTCACGATTAATTTAAGAGGGAATACACTATAATTTCAATATGCAGTTTTAAAGTTAAATATTAATTAATAATATCTTTAAATTTAGATTTTTGTGTGATGAACTCTTCGAATAAGGCAAACTAAATGAAGTTATCCCATGTGTTAATGTGTTAACAAAAAGTTGTGGTTAGGAAAACGAAAACCGTTGAAGAGTCCGAAGCGGTATTGCAAAAAAATAAAAAATTTAAAGCGTATTACAGAAAAAGAAACGCGTAAATGGTGACAAGTGTACAAAAAAGGAAATTAAATCAGTAAAATAAGCAAAATTTGAAGGAGAAAACGTGTCAGCACAACAAGAAACTTTATTGGAGGATTACGCGTATGGACAGACAAACCTTGCATGAAGAGAGTCAAGGGAGTCTAACCGTAAATGTCCTCAACTGAAGCATCTGACAAATAATATTATTTAATAGCGTTATTTTATTTAAGAAATAAACTTGTAATATGATTATGCATCAAATTACTAAAAAGAAAAAAATATATGTATTTTTTTAAATTTGTGAATTTGACCCGTCATAATTAGTTTATTGGATGTATGGATGTATTTATATTTTTTTTTATTATCATTATATTTTACATTTTATAATTTTATGTATTTATTTCTTACGCTATAATAAAATATGTACTGTATGTCGTCTGATTATTAAACACGTTACACAAAATTAATTAACGCAAGTTGTGCGACACATCGGAATTATCATTCCGAAAAAATGAAATAATTTACCCAGTTGGCATAGTTTAATTTGTCATACCCCCTTTTTTTTCTCTCTTCGCATAAAATATGACATGTTCAAAAATATTTTCAGGAGAATTACCTGAATTAACAAATGAAATTATAAAATATTTTCAGAATGATTTTTCAACTTTACATTCATGTATTTTGGTTAATAGATTATGGTGTCGTTTAGCGATTCCATTATTATGGAAAAACCCATTTTCAATATCTACCGGAAATTATAACTTTATTGGAATTTATTTACATAATTTAAATGGTGAATTAAAAATTAAATTAAATAAATATGATATTGATAAATTATTACCTACGAATATACTTTTCAATTATCCTAATTTTATAAAACATTTGAATATACATGAATTTATTTCTTCTGTTGGGAAATGGTTTGAAGTTTCCGTTGGAACTTTAAAACATAGAATCCAATATATAATGAAAAATGATCCACATTATTCACATTTAGAAACTGATTTTAAAAGATTAGTTCATGAGTCATTAATTAATATATTTATTGAAAATAAAGTGAATTTATATACTCTTGATATTGAAATCTCAACTTATTATACTTTATATTTTAGTGATATTCTTGAAATAATTTTACAAAATACAAATTTCATTCAAAATATTAAATATTTAAAACTTTATACTTGTAGAACTCCTGGTTTCTTTTATCTTGATAATATTAATGAAGATAAGTTAACTAAATATCGAATATCACAAATAATTAATTTACATCAAAATCTTAAAAAAATTGTAATAGATACCAATGATTTTCTTTTATATAAATCATTATTATTATCAAAAGATTCTAATTGCTCAAATACTTTAAATACTATAATATTATATTCTATCAATTTTAAAGGTATAATTAATTTATATGAATTATTTGAACAATTAAATGTTTTAGAATCTGTTCATATTATTTATTGTTACCCTATAAATATAGAGTTTATTCAACAAATTATTAATTTATCTAAACCATTTAAATTAAAATCTTTATTTATAAATAAGAGCTCACAAATTGATGAATCATTAGAATTATTATTACAAAAATCTGGTGTTTATTTAGAAAATTTTGGGTCCTATCTACTTGATGATATATCATCCAAACAACAATCATTAGAATTAATTACAAAATATTGTAGAAATATCAAATTTCTTGATTTAAATGAATATGAAAGTCATATTATTTATTCAATATTAAATTTAATTGATAATATTAAACAAAATCTTAGTTATCTTTCTATTAATATTTATCAATCATTAATATTAGGTGGTAATAATGATGAATGTATCAAATGTAGTTCATTCATATTACAAAATTTAGGACAAATTCTCCCTTCAAAATTAGAATATTTAAGTTTAACTCTTCAAGTTAAAGTAAACAATTTTGAATTATTCTTAAAAAGTATTCAAAATATTTTTATTAAAAAATTGCTAATCAATAATAAGGATGGTGATGATATTTTACCCTATATAAAACAATATATCATGAAAAAGGAAAGAGTCAATTATTTGGCAATTAAAATTTCTTCCTATAGAAATGGTTTTTATTATTATAATTTTAATAATAAGGATTTATCTTATTTGAAAGATGAAGTGGAGGAATTTAGGTTATCTAATATTAAAGTACAAAATTATAACGATTCAATTATAGAAGTTTATGATTATATAAAGGAAACTGATTAATTGTTTAGTAGTAGTAACAAAAAAAAATATTATATATGAACATTCATTTTTATAAATAAAGTTGCTTTATAATTTTTTTATTCTAAAATCACATGTTTTATTGTAGTATTGTTAAGAATTCGGGAGTGAATAGTGTTCAAAAGAGTAAAATAAAGTTTCAAATGAAAGTTAGATAAAAAATGTTTAAATTCTTTCGTCTACTTGAAAAAGAATACAGAGAATCCGAAACATTCCAAATCTGTATTCTATTATATCGAATTACAATCCATATGATAAAAAAAACAATTCATATAAATATTTGACTTAATTTTTAGCCCAATTATCATAATCATAAAGATTTAAATAATGATCCGTAAAATGTCTCTTTAAGCATCAAATAAACACAAAACATAATGAGAAAACGAACGAACGTTATTCGATCGTAAATTATTAATGAGAAATATTTTGCGTATAGTATAATAACGAAAAATATTTTCAAATTTTTATCTATCATATCTAAGCCACTTTTGAAAACTTTGTAGTTACTGAGAAAAGTAAAAGGGTAATAATTACAATTTAAAATTCTTATTTTAATTCTTTTAAAATCATACATATTTTTAGTATTATTCTAAGTTGTAGGGTTTAAAATAATATTAAATTAATTTACTAATATAATATACAAATTAATTCCTGACAGAATAAATTTTACATTGATTCGATATGATTTTAAGATGCAAAACATTCTTAGTGTTTAAATAATCTAAATAAAGACAAAATTTGTATAATAAATATAATTATATAATTTAAATAATTTTTAAGTCCACCTATATTTTAAAGGATAGTCTATGATAAATTTTGAAAACATATTTCTTTAGATCATAGAATCTCCAATCAATCATGTTCTTCTAAATGTTATTATATCATTAAAAAAAGAAATAAATAAATAAAATAAATCGCGAATTTTAAATTAAAATTTCTTATTAAATAAAATTTATAAAATATACTTACATCCATTCCAAGAGAAACCATCTGAATCAGAACTTATAAGAAAACATAAAGAATTATTAATAAATTATTTTATTTCAACTATTAATAATAAAAGGAATTTGATATTATTACCTTTGAAGCTTATTACTGTAATAGTCTAGACTCACCAAAGAACATTCCTTTTTTAAATAAAAATCACTTCAAAACTTACCTTTTTTCACCTATCGAAGCATGATACTTATAAAAAAAGAAAGGACATAGTAAGTATAACATTTTTGAATAAAAAAAATAATAGTTTCAGAGTATATCATTTTTGAAACTTTCCATTCAACTATCCAAGAGAAGCTAAAACTTATAAAGAAAAAATTGAAAAGAAACGGAATATAGCTTCAAAAGTTGTAGTCCAAAAAACAAAACTCGAGTAAAAAAGAGAAAGTGAATGTTAGTACAATACCTTCTAACCCTTCTTTAAAAAAAAGGATTCGATTCGGATATTCATCTGATTAGTTCTGCGGATATCTTATTTGCGGATAGGATAAAATGTACGATAATTTCTAAAATCAATGAAATCAATGATAACTATATGTTCTTATAGGCTAAATTACATAATTATGATGTAAATCATGATTCTAATCTATGGTTTAACTATAAAGATGACATAATTCTATAATAATAATCCATAATATATTTGACGCAGCATATTATACGTTATACGTTACACAATTACTCGCCTGGTTATGATTTTACCAATAAAATCACGTTTATCAATATTCACGTGTAATTACAGTCATTTAACACTTTTTTTAAAATATTCAGATTTTGTCGATCTGTATTTGTTTCTCATGAGTTTGTTGAAAAAAGAAAATGTCTTACGAAAATTGGCAAGATATTATTAATGATTTTGAAATTTAAAAACTGGCGAGGGATATGACGTTATAATCTATTCTAGTCAAATGAAAAAGTTAAAGAGATACATGAAATTTATTTTAAGAAATCCTGATATACCTTTTAATTATCTAAAATAATTCTAAGATATTTTTATTGTGGAAAAATCGATTTAACAAGATTACAAGATTTTGACACATTAACACATTTGAATAATGTAGATATGTTTAATATTGAATCGTTAATTATTTGCATTAAAAATTACTTGATTAAACAATAAACACCAATACGATTTTATACAACAAAATCCGGTAGAAATTCTTGAAAATAATTATCAACATGAATTAGCTTCAGAGCTTTATGATGTTGGTCTTGATTATCTGTGAAAATCCTGAAATATTCTTTAATTCTGATGAATTTATTAGTTTAAAAGCACCTATAATGGAATTACTTTTAAAACGAGATGATCTATTATCAGATGAAATTGATATATGGAATAATTTACTGAAATGGGATTAGCGCAACATTCTAATAATTCACAAGATGTTACTAAATGGAACAAAGAACAAATCACACTGATGGAGAGAACCCTTCATGGATTTATTCCTTTAATTATAAATTATATTAGAATTAGTAGTGTTTAAAGGAGATTTTATGATATTTCTTCCGTAGACTTTTTTATAAAGTATTACCATACAAAGAATTATTATCTAGTAATCAACTGGTATATAAAGTACAAGATTCATATGGTTCCAATCAAGAGATTGAATGTTGACATACAACCTCCTAGATTAAAATTGTTTGTGGCACTGTTGATCAGTGTTGGCCAGTGACCCAAATGACCTCAAATGACTCAAATGACTGGTCACGTGTCATTTGGGTCATTTCAACATTAAATGACAAATGACCTAGTCATTTAAAAAATTCTGGCCAGAACTATTCATACAATTTCACTATTTCATGGATAAAATTTTCACATGATATTAGAAGTTCATAATTCTGGCCGGCATCATTAACTTGGCCTGAATTATAAAGCATTAATTTTAAATGACTCAAATGACAAATGACCTAAATGAATAGGTCATTCGAAGGTCATTCGGAGGTCATCTCAAAATGGGCAAATGACCTAGTCATTTGCTATCACTGCAGTGTTGATCCTGTTTCATTAATTCACGACATTTGTTCTTATTTGCCAATTGGATTAGTAAGAAAAATGTTTCAATAAAAAATAATCCATATAAATTTAATTTACTCTATCGTGCTAGTAGAGATGATGGTATGACAAAGGAGCAAATATTTTAGTTATTATAATTAAAAATTCTAGTCAAATAGTTTGAGGTTATAATCCAATTGATTGGAATATGAGATTCAATTTGGAAAGACATTAAATAGTTTTATATTTTTATTTAATGACTATAGTATCAATTCAGGTAAAATTGATAGAGTGAAAAATCAGACATGTGCGGTGTGATGTTCTAACGATATATTACAATTTGGCGCAAAATGTGGCGGTGGTAGTGATATATTGATAGATAATAATGGTAAATGTAGTTCATATACAAATTCTTATCCTTATATTAAGATTCTAAGAAATTTTGTTGCTAATGATATTGAAGTGTTTCAAGTGATTCAGTTAGTTTAAATAGAATAATTATTTGGACTTAAAATGAAGTTGTTTATAAATTAAATGTATAATTGTAAACTAAGTTAGTTTTTTTTTTAACGATAATCTTAAAAATATTTTTACCATAAAATATTCTTTGAAACGCATGATGCATTATATTAGCAATAAAAATTGTCAAATTTTTTTATAATCAGAAAGATCAAATAATTTCAAATTATTTATATTCTTTGATAATATCGTGCTTTAACGACGCACCAGAATCTATATTTTAATTTATATATAACAAATAAAAATAAGCAGTTTTTAGTGATCTCAGCTACAATCATTCAAAAAATGAAGTTAATAATACTCCTCTCGTTGAGATAATTTCAATGAGCCAAATTTGATTATTATATGATTGCTACATCACCAATTAGAAGGTCGAAAATTAAAAAATAATATACATTCTGTTTAACACCTCTATATTGAAACTGAAAATAGTGCTATCTAAATAACGACAAAGTACGGTACCTCTTCTGTAATTGAACAAACCAAAATTATTTGTAGGAATATTTAAATAATTTTTCCAACATTTTACCTACTAATATCTACTATTACGGTGTGATCGTGATTATCATAAAATAAGATCATTGATTTCGACAAGATGTACTCATAATAGATAATAATTATAATAATTTAACTTTATATTGATTATATCTGTAATAGCAAACTTTTTCATGATTTTCATGATTATTACACGTGTGTTGAAACTCCGATATAATGATATATTGGGAGATCATTGAAAAAATATCGTTATATCAAATTATACCGAAAAGTTTTGCAATGAGTCATTGGAGTCATTGCATATGCAAAATTATTATTGTCTATATTGTATCACAAAGTTTGTACAACTAAATATTATAAAAAGACAGTATTTTTTCATCCTAAACCTAAACTTTCGCATATTTCTTATACAAAACACTATCCTAAACTTTCGTATATTTCTTATACAAAACACTACTTGAATATTTTACGCGCTTAATATACATATCAGAGTTGTAAAAACACTACTTGCGCGCTTAATAATATATATATATGTGAAAACATTACTTGAATATTTTACGCGCATAATAATATACATATGTAAAACATTACTTGAATATTTTACGCGCTTAATAATATACATATGTAAAAATATGAGAACGTTAAACGTACGACGTTAGTTCCAAGTCTTGCAAAGTTTAAGGCATCCACGTATGAGTTTAGGAAGAAGAAAAATTGTAAGTGAGTAATTCTACAGGGAAAAAAAATTATTTTCAAAGAGAGGAAAGGAAGTATGTGAAAGAGAGACAACAAGAGTAGGAAGAAAAAAGTAAGAGGTGAGAAGGAAGAGAGATCTCTTCTTTTCTATTGCAATTGTTTTCCATGCTTCTGCCACTTCTCCTGTATTTAAAATGGATTCTTTTTCTTTTCCTATGTAATATCTTTACCTAGAGAAAATGTTTCCATACAAGAATCTTTTGAGTAGAAAACGGACCTTAGAAGTCAAAAGATAATTAGAATACGTTTACTGGAATTTTTAAAAAGGTGGGTAAAGAATATTCTATCACCCACTGGCCATAATCCTTGACTGCACACCGCGAAAGCAACGTGCGAAGGTTTATGAGGGCTGACCGAACGGCTTTAAAGGGTTGCAAATAGATGACTGGGGCCCATCGTACGAGAACCCACCCTAAGGTTATATCTTTGAAAGTGGAGCCTTGGTTAAGGTACCTGAATATAAGTCATCAGGTTCAAATTCACCGTCTTGAAGATATAGTAGTTGGTCTGACAAGTGCTCTGGAGTCACTCTTGCAAAGGATCTGATGGTCGTAATAGAGAATATAGATGGTGGTGAAGGATACCATGATATATATAGTCACTCCCGAAGTGTACACTTATCCCTAAGGTAATTGGGTTATGGCGTATGACTACTTGTCAAAATGGTCACTGTTTACAATACCATTTTGGTGTCCAATATTATGACCTGTCATAATATTGGACATAGATAGTAGCGAAGGATACCATATATATAGTCACTCCCGAAATGTATGCTTATCCCTAAGGTAGTTGGGTTATGGTGTACAACCACTTGTCAAAATGGTCACTGTTTACAATACCATTTTGGTATTCACTATTATGGCCTAAAGTGAATGAGCTAGAACTAACATAAGCTTTTATGCTAATTTATAGGGATCTGAGTGGAAAGAAATGTAACAAGAGAATTTCTTAAATCGGTTCTTATTGCTTCAAAAGAGAACATTCACGAAAGTTCAGTTTTATTTGTGGGTACAACTTTGGATTCGAAAAATGACCTTTGAATTCTAAACACACTACAACTGTGAATTATCTTTGTATAAGATTTACAAGATTCGATAAAGGTGAAATAAAATAAGGTAAGAGACCTGTTCCTTACTGATAACACATGCGTCATCTCAGGATACCGAATCATTATAATTTAATGGTTAAATTATAATGAGGGTGCCGCAAAATCTTCTCTTACATGGCAGGACCATGATAAGGATCCTCATACGCATACTTTATTGGAGGTTGGAGGAAAGTATGTTAAGTGGGGTGGTTGTATCTGATTGGCGGTCCCTAATAAGGGTGACGTTAAATTCCTTAATTCCTATTCATTTTCTTGATAGACTATTTAAAATTCCCTTTTGCTAATTAATCGTTACAGTGACCCGTGTTACTCATACATCGGTATTTAATTTTATAGGATAATAACAAACTCAATATTTAATATACGCAGTGTGTTCGCCATTATGGTAAAGTTGTTCAACTGCGCAACTTAGATAATTGTTCCCTTATAGGGGTGCCACAGAAATAATTTTCTTTTTTTAAAAAAAAGTGATTTTATAATTTTATAATACTTTTGTTTTCGTTACAATTAGGGTTCTTTATAATTAAATAATAATTTACATTTGAATTAATTTTCACGATCCCTTACTTGAAATTTGAGTTGCGAAAAAATGTGAAACGTGTACATAAAAAAAAAAAATTCAAAAAAAATGTCTGACTTTGATAAAAAACTGAATTTAAGTAATACCCAAATTTCTCTTTAATCTTTAGAAATGGTTATCTCTCAATTGTAGATAAGATAATATTAATGCCATTTTCCTTATTATTTGATTGAAGTTTATGCATGTAGAGTGAATAATTAAATCTTGATATCGTAAATCTGGGAAACGTAGAATTATTTAATTTTTTTTTTATTATAATACTTTTCTGTTATGATATTTTATTTCCTTTTTTTAGAGTATCGAACATATTGAAAATTATTTTTTATCTTCCCAAAATCTAAACACTTTCATTTCATCAATAAGAGTAAATTTGTTCAAAGAGGAACGGAATGTTAGAACGGGTGCATCATCAAAAAATTTGTAAATTTTGTCAGCGAGTTAAAATAAATTTCAGTCATTTCTTCATAACATTTTAATTAAAATCTGGAATAATGAAGTAATAACGTTATGAATCTATACAATGCAACAATTGCAATCGTCATCCTCTCTATTCATCACAAGGTACTTGTTAATCATAAGGATATACTCACTATATATGATTTTGTTATTTCTTAATTACTTGAAATACTTCATATTCCTCAACTATAAAATTTGCTGGTATATCTATATTAGGATAATAATCTCTACTATAATTATAAGTCCAATTATTAGAATCAGGACAGCTTAAACTACCTAACTCTGGTCCATAATTATTACCACAATAAACGGCCATACTTGCATTATTAACATAACCTAATTTTGCTGTAGAAATATTATTTCCATCGATAAAATTAAATAAAAAACTATCTGTAGTGTTTTTTCGACCACAATTTCCACCCCAATCAAGTGGGTTATAACCTCCAATTAATTTTGTTGAATCTTGAATTTTTGCTATCCAAATAGTAGCTCCTTTATTATCACAATTTTTATGAAATGATTTAACATCAAATCCATCTCTATTTGAATTATATAATAACTTGAATTCATAAGGAATACATTTTTTGTTATAATGTAAAGAATCTTTTTTATCAATCCATGATGCAAAAACGGATATATGTTTTGATTCAATTAATGTTGAATCAAGTTTAGGTTTTCTTGAAGGTGGAATGGTATTTTTAGGTTTCATATCAGGAACTATGTAAAATTCTAAAAGATCATGAATTAAATTTTTTGGTAAAATTTCTTTATAATTATATACCTTGTAAAAGAAATCTTTAGGTTTAATATCATAAAATCGAACTAAAGGAATAAATTTGTGTAATTCCTTCTCAATCTTTGTAATATCCTCTTTACTCCATTTTGTTGGATCATTTATTATATTTTGTTGAGCAAAACACCATTTCAATAAACTTTCCCAAATCTCAATTTCATCCATATTTAAATCATCTCGTTTTATCAACAATTCTAATAATGAAGCCTTTAAATCAATAAATTTATTTGAATTAAATAAAATTTTAGGTTCTTCACAAATTTTTTCAAGACAAAAATTCCATAAATCAGTAAAAGTTTCATGTTGATAAATGATTTCAAGAATACCAGTTGGATTTTGTTGTAAAAATTCAGTTTGATGTTTAATCAAATATCTTTGAATATAAGAAAGTAATTGTTGTAAATTAAGTTCATCCACTGCAATTAATAATTTCAAGACTTCTGATCCTTGTAAATTTTTTAATTCAATATTTCCACAATAAATGAATCTAAAAATTAATTAGTGAATCAAATAATTAAAAAAATAAATTATTTTTTTTTTTATTAAATACAGAAAAATATTAAATACAGAAAAATTAAAATTTTTATATTTTTTATAATAATAATAATTTAATATATTAGATATTTATTACTTTACCTAAGAATGATGTCAAATAATTTTGGTGAAATATTTGGTTTTTTGAAAATAAATTTCCCGTCATACTTTTCGGCCCATTCACTAGAAAATGCGGTACGAAAATATTGAGATCTAATACATAAAATATTTGAATGAGCGTGAATCTCTTTAACGTTTGGTTCTTCTCCAGCATAAATAATTACATCATATCCTAATTCCGTTTCAAAAAGTTTTTCATAATCATTGGATAACTCTGCCCAAAATTTTGAAGACATTTCTTGATAAATCAAAAAAACAATAAAAAATAAAAAAAAATACGAAAAAAAAACTTTTCTTTGTTGAAATTACTAAACCAAAGGTGGTTAATGAACAATTAAATCTGCAGGGGTAAAAAAAACTGTAGATCTTATATTTTTTTACAATGATCATTATGCTATTACTAAAACAGGAAAACAAGAAATAATTACTGCGGGATTACCGGCTTTATAAAAAAAATAAATTAGTCTGGTGACACAATTATTTAATTTATTGTAATTCTTCTTAATTAGGGATAGAAATAATTCAATAGCAAAAATGGTATAAAATGATTGTAATATCAATTCATAGTTTACCCTAATCAGTTAATACGTGACAACACTTTATTGTAAATTTGCATTGCTTTGTTTTTCTGATGATAAACTAACTTTATATATTATATCAATGGTTCATATAATATTGGTTCGAAAGAATAATATTACGCGGTATTTACAGCAGAAATAAATAAAATTCGTGAGAATTGTAATTTATAGGTGGATATCTTCATAATAATAATTGATAAAATATTTACACTGGAACCGTGGCGTGAATTTAAAATATTTTCTAGTATGATAATATCATGCTAAATATTTCGAATTTAAAAAGTAACTATTATAAATACGAAAAGCAAAAGTTAATGCTGTATAATTCACATGTAACAATTTATTTTGTATTAAATAAATTATAATTTATTATCATTCGTAACATTTCTATATAATAAAAAAAGTGTAAAATAATATAAAAATAATCTTACTACGTACTCTCGCGTAGTCATTTTTTGTTACTAACATCTATCTGTCAGTTAAATACTTCCATATTTATGTAAAAGATAACATTTAAATTCTATTTTGGCACACTAAAATAACATATATCTGTTTTAATTGGGCCATAAGACCGAACCAACATTCGACGAGTACCAACAGACATAATAACATATCCCATAAGTTGTCCTGAATCTTTCATAGTTTCAGTAACGCCAACTCGTGGGTCCAAAATTCCGGAATCAACATATCCTTTAACTGGACCTCTTGTAATTATTCTAATATAGTTTTGCAACTGTTGGATACCATTGTTCATGATTTCTCTTACTGTTGTTATCGTTCTTGAATTTTTTGACATGTATTTTCTATCTAGCACTGTATCATCATCCTCCTCTTCAAGGTTTTTATCCAACTCATACAACTCGGTTGTTTTGAGAGATTTTGTAAAACGTCCTTTACTTCCGCTTTTCAATCCTGTTAATTTAATATATTTTAATTCCAGAACGATGCTCGGATTATCCTTTCCACCAGGGATAAAGATATCAACAAAACCAAAGCGTCCATTATACTTTTGCTTTGTCCCATCAACTATGAGACGGAGTTCAGGAACACGAAATATTAAAGGAAGAAGCATTTCTAAAACGGCTTGAAATACGGCCTCATTCATAGATTTCAATGACATCATTGACCTGGATTGGAAATGCCTTTTGATAAGATTAATCAAATAATTAATATCTCCTTTAGCAAGGCAATTGTATGCAAACTCTTTATGATGACTACATATATCCTCATTTGATGATAGAATGTTTGCGTTGACCTTTCAAACAAGAAATATATGATGAAACTTATGAAATTGAGACATCAGGATCAAAGATATTAATTACATCGATTTTAAGACATACCTTATTATTCGTATCATCCACATCCATTTCACTACTTTTTAATGTTGACTTCACATTTGTAGTGCTAGAAATTTTTAGAACCTTTGTCGGATTTTCATACCCTTGTTCTTGTTCTACTACCCTTTTTTTTCCTTTTCCTTGAGTAGGATTGAATTGTTCAACTTGCTGTTGGATTACTAATAGACATGAATTGATAAGGTTAATATTTTCAGGAAAGTAAAAATATGAAGAGTTAGATATAATAATTTACTTTGAACATATAATTAAATCCATTTGTATAAAACGAATAATTTTCTATCAACATGAATATTAAATATTTTATTATAATATATGAAATTACTTAAGTCGAGTACTCACCAGATTTTTGGAGTAGCTCTTGAACCGATGTTAACTTATCTTCTAATGCATTTAACCGTACTTCTTGAACACTTGAAGTTTGTTCTTCACTTTTGAGATTCTTAATCAGTTCTAGAATTACTATTGATGGTCCTCCTTTCAAACCGAAACTTCTGAGATCTTCTTTAGTTAACGAGAGTAAGGCCAAACCAGAAATCTCTTCATTTTCAATAATTTTAATGTGGTTTTCATTAAGAGACAACTCGCCTTTCTTTGATTCTAAAAACTTGATGACTTGCTCTGGACTCCAATTTTTTATTTCTTCAATCAAGAAAGGAGGATTTTGTTGTAAAGTAGACATGTTAAAGGTTTCTTTATTGAATTTCTGTTTGAAAGGAGGAATTTATTGTAAAGTAGACGTTTCGAAAATTTTCTTTGTTGGATAAATTCATTATTTTATTAGGAATCGCTGGGATAAGCGTATTTGAAAGAGGGCTATCATTTCTAAAATTCTTTCAATCCTGAATTTATTTGAATTTATGTTGATTATTGTGAACCGATTCACAAGGTCTGGTGACAAAAACATTCATTTCCTTAAAAAAGTTAATTTGTCTATTTTCGTACTTAATTTTTTTTTTTAAAAAAAAAAACGGAATTTTTGGCATTGTTTTTAGGTAATCTTTATATGAAGACGCAGTAAAAAATGAAATAAATATTTTTAATTTACGATATCATCCGCTAGTGGCTGAGAATGTTAGATAAGCCTACTGTAGGTCGCCGATTAAGATTTATACGGCATTTTGGTTGGAATCCAACAAAGTCACGAAATCTTTTTTTTTTTCAAATTTACAAAAATATTATTCTTTATGTATGTCTTTATTTATTTACATCTGTTATGAATTATAAAGACTGTAATTGCGATTATACTTTTTATTCAAGAAAAAAGAAAATGAATATAAAGTAAAATAAAAATATATCAATTAATTATATATTTCAAAAAGGTTGGTATTAATTAGTATTATTATGGGTTAATCAACGAGATTAATATATGATAGGGATTAGGGTGTGTTGATTGTGTTATGGACTTATGCCGAGTGGTCTCAATTTTATAGTATTAATAGTTATCATCAAATTTAATTAATGGTTCTATCGAAATATCAGTGGGAAATGTATTTATGTTTCTTGGCGAATTATTTCGAGCAACTATTGTAAGTAATTCTTAAATATTTCTTAGGATGGAGTAGTTAGGTATAATGTAAATAAAGGAAGTCGAAAGTAAGGAATTCTATTCTTTTTTCGTTCGATTAAAAAAGAGTGCTGTACGAAAATGATTGAAGTATTAGCTATAGGGATATTAAGATGAAAATTTTTTATTTTTTTACATTAATGTCGAGCTTTTATTTTATATGGTGTTTTCGATTAAATAAAATTGTTTACTAGATAAATATTGTAACTTCATATTTTTATTTTATTTTTTTTTTATTTCGTATCACGAAAGTAATATTTATAAATTGTTCTTTCTTTATCCAAATATAAAATAAAAAATGGATTTAATATATAGTCAGATTTTGATATACCCGATATTCAATATTACCGATGTATATTAAAAATGGTATTGTTAAACATCACATGTGGTGATGGTCACCGGTGGTGAAATTATGATGTAATGCCTATTAGTTTTTTAATTCTGGTCGAAAGTACATCATAATGCTGGTACGGTGACCATCACCGCAGCTGATAATGATATTTTTATTATAGATTTTTATACGGATTCCGACATATCATTACATTAGAATTTGAGAATACGATATTCTAACCGAATTTTGAATTATATCAGAAAAATATTTTGTATGTGTAAAAAAAAAAAGAAATGTTTTTTCGTCGATGCTATATACGTGGTTAACGTGGTTAAACAATCTAATGACATAAAATTTACAAAATATTAATTTCTTTTAATTGGCTGAATACAATATTTTATCAGTGTTTACAGTATATGCGGAAAAAAATCAAGTCGCAATAAAAATACGTTACATATCACCGATAGATGAAAACATATTTCAGAGAACTAAAGGATCTAGTAAAATGTTCAATACGGTTATATTTTATGTAAAAAAAAAAAAATATGAAGTACATTCAACTCTAGTATTTAACATGAGATATTAAAAGAAAGATCTATAAGAATTATTTTTCAACCAAAATGAAGATACATATATATTTTGTGCCTCTAATTACATTGATGATAAAGAATTTCAACGTATGATTCGTGGAATATCATTTTTTAATTACTTGAAATACTTCATAATCATCAATTTCAAACTTATTTGGAATATTCAAATCAGGATAAGAAGAAGGAATTGGTGGAATTGAACTCCATTCACCATTTTGATTCATGGCTAAATTATTACTCATAGCAAGAGAATTATAAGCACCAAATATAGGACCCCAATTATTATAACACCTAATAGCATGCTTTGTATGAATTACTCTACCAATTTTACCTGAATTAACATCTTTATGATCATCAAATAAAAATATAAAACTATCAGTTGTCGATTTACTATTCCTTCCTTTCCAATCTAATGGATTATAACCACCAACTAATTGTTTAGAATCTTTAATTTTCGCTATTATAATTGTTGCTCCTTTATTATCACATCTATAATGGAATGCATTACCATCAAATCCATCCCTACTTCCACGTAATAAAAGTTTGAAATTATATTGAAGAAATTTTCTTGATTTTTGATTATTATCTTTTTTATTGATCCAATTTAAAAATAATGAATAAAAAAGATCTTTTTGTGTGATAATAGAAGAGTCAAGTTCACTTGATTCTGAATTTAAATTGGAATAATATCTTAAAATCTTTTTTGATAATAATTTTTCATAAGGGTTTATCTTTTCAAAATAATCTTTATAAGAAATATTATCAAATCTAATTAATGGAATTAAATTTTCTATCGTATCTTTCATCATTTCAATATCATTTTCGGTCCATTTGGAAGGTTCAAATTCAATAGTAGGATTTTGAGCATAAGTCCATCTAATAAGATAACCCCAAATATCAATTTCTTCTAATTCAAGTTTATCTTGTTGAAGTAATAATTCTAATATACGTGGAGGCATAGTTGAAAATCTTTCGATTTCAAATAAAATTTCCGTTTCTTGACAAATTATTTTGATACAATAATCTCTTATTTTATCAAATGCAAGTTCATCTGTTGCTTTTAAAAATTCTAAATATTCTATTTTTTCAAATTTATTAAAATTTACCATTCCACTATAAATGTATCTTTTTTTTTTAGAGGAAAAAAAATTCACGTAAGCAAAAAAAAAACATATATAATTTATTGTAACAGCGATAAAAAAAAATGATGATACCTAAGAATAATTTGAAAAATTTTTCCCGAAATATTTGGTTTTCTTAGAATATACATTCCATTTTCTTTCTCTGCCCAATTGGACGAAAGTGCTGTTCGAAAGTATTGAGATCGACATCGTAAAATAATTGAATGAGCATGAAATTCTGTAATGTTAGGCTCTTCTCCAGCATAAATTGTAACATTATAATCTTGTTCGGAGTATTGTTGATAATCATCAGTTATATCTTCTTGATAAGTATTCATTATGAAAAAAAGAAAAATATATTTTGTGAAATATTTTTTGTGTTATTAGACAAAGTAGAGATTAAAAAAATATTATTTATTTACACCCCTTATTGATTTAAATTGTGTATCACGTAAATATTTTTCTGTGAGCAATTAGACGACAAATTAAGTTAATGTTAGGATTATGTGACCAGAATAAAAACCGGATAGACTGTAACGCAGAAGCGATCTGCAAGATCAGCTGCGACTTTTAAATTTGAATCGAAAAATTTCGAACAACCGTAGAATTAATCTTGGCACGATAGGTTTATCAATTTTTTGTTTTTATTGTACTGAAAGTTTACGTTGTATAATTATAATATGTGAAGCTCACTACTCATCATATATACGGTAATTTTTTAATGACTAAATGATTACTGGGCCATAAAGCATTCCCGCTTTTCGAAACTATTTGAACAACAGTCTTTTAACCTAAGAGGAATCTTTACCTCAAGCATGGTTATATTATATTTTTTGTTTCAAGAAAAATCAAGGTAATACACTTAAAATATCTCGTTAAAAATATATATACATTATCTAATTTATTTTGTAATTATTTATTACTTTTATTACTTGGAAAAACTTCATTACTTTTCTTGAAATTTTATAGAATAAAATGAATTCTTATATAGTGAAATATTCCAAGTATTCAACCTATCAAAAATTCTTTTAACCTTTTTAACTTTAGATTTTTGTAATTACGAATTCATAAATTGCACAATTTTATAAATTAATTAAAAGGTAATTAGTTAGGTATTAAATCGATATGACACTTTTTTTTAAATTAATAAATTAAAAAGAAGATGCGGGAAAACAAGTCTTTATCGATCATTTAAATAGCTTTCGGATCGCGAATCATTATCTTAATGACTCGAAAAATGGTATGTGAATTAATACATACTCTAAAATTTATTAATATCATAACTTAATCAGGATATTGAGAAATTAATTGTACCCATCGTGATTCAAATAATTCTATACATACAGAATTTCGGCAAGTATAAAATTTGTGACAAAATTCTTCAAAGCGAGCTCCTAATTGATTAGTGCCATTACAACTTGAAGAATCGAATTATGAAATTGATTAAATTCATAGAGATAAGTAAAAATATATCGTATCAAGAACTTTTCAAATCATATAAATAATTCGTTAAATACAATAATATATAATATAGTACATACAAATTAACCCAGTTATTTTTTAATAACTTGAAACACTTCATAATCATCTGCTTTAAATGAATTTGGTAAATTAAGTGTAGGATATGAATATACATCACTTGTCCAGGTATTACAGGTATTATAAGTATCGCCGTAATGTATATATAAATCAACACCAAATATTGGACCAAAGGATGAATTACATTGAATAGATTTATCACCGGTTTTACTATAAACTACATTTGCGCTTTTAAGGTTATTTTTATCTGCAAATGAAAATATAAAACTGTCTTTTGTTGATTTACAACTATTGCTTGAATCCAAAAAAAGTGGATTATATCCTCCAACTATTTGCTCTGAATTCGAAATTTTCACTACAACTACAGTAGCTCCCTTATTATCACATTTAGTATGAAATGATGCAGCTGTATTACCATCTTTGCTAGCCCTATATAAAAGTTTAAATTCATAAGGAATATCTTTATTAATATGCTCGTCCCCTTTTCTATCAATCCAATTTGGAAAGAGTGCAGCATGATTTGAATTAATTATAATTGATTCAGTATTAACGTTAAGCTTTGGATACTTTGGTTGTCTCGGTGTATATATTGGCTTGTATCCAGGAAGCATATAAAATTTTAAAATATCGTCTCTTAATTCTTTAGATAATATTTTTTCATAAGGTTTAACTTTAGTATAATAATCTTCGGTAGATATTTCAAAAAATCTAATTAAAGGAATAAATTTGTAAAGAATCCTTTTAAGTATATTAATATCATCTTTGCTCCATTTAGAGACGTCTTGATTAAGTGTTTTTTCTTGTGCTAATCCCCATTTAATTAAATTTTCCCAAATTTCAATTTCTTTTAAATTCAAGTCATCACGTTTTAAAATAATTTCCAATAAAGGAGCAGGTAGTTGAATGAATTTATCAGATTTGAATAAAATTTCTGGTTTAGAGCAAATTTTTTCCAAGCAAAATTCTTGCAAATTAATGAGTGGTTTACAATAATATACGATTTGAAGAATTCCAACTGGATCATTTTGTAAGAATTGTTGTTGATTTTTGACGATAAAATCTTCGGTAAGTTTGGTTAATTTTTTCAACATCATTTCGTCAGAAATAATCATAAAATCCAAAAGTTCGGTTCCGGCTTTATTAGTAATATTAAATTTACCAGTATAAATGTACCTAAGAAAAAAAAATACGAGATTAAATAACCGAATAAAAAAAAAGACTGAGTTATTGTACATAAAGTAATAACTTACTTAAGGATAATTTCAAAAGCTTGAGGATAAATATTTGATTTCTTAATTATATATTTTCCATCTTTTCTTTCAATATTTTCACTGGAAAGTATTTTATTAAAATATTCGGATCTACAGCGTAAAATATTAGAATGCGCATGAAATTCCTTAAAATTAGGTTCTTCTCCAATATGAATTATAACATTATAATCCTCTTCTGTTTTGAGCAACTGTCCAAGCGCTTCGGGTACTTCAGATTCAAAATTATATGACATATTTTTTTTTATAAGTAAAATAAAATTTTCACCCGAAAATATTCTTTTTACACAAAGAACTGCAAAAAAAAATTTTTTAATGAAGATCCTACATTAAATAAAGTAAAATTGCGGACAGAATTCTCCGAACCAATCAAGGAAGGTTTAGTGGTCAGAACCGGTGATCTGCCGTGCTTGATTGGCTTGCAAGTCTGCTAACGGATGAAGATTAAAATTGAGTGACACATATAGCTCTATTAATTTATTAATTCTATTAACTAAAAATATGCTTTGTTTTTTATTAATTATAATGCCATAAATTTAAAACTTATATTTCATTGAAAACTTTTTTCCATTCTATCATAAATGAGTACATAAATATAAAATTTGTTATCTTATGTCCATTATTATCTTACGGATCATATCTGGCCATCTTGGAGTCGAACCAGTCAAGCGGATTTTAATCTATTTCAGAAATTTTTAAACTATGCCCTTCTGCCAAAATATTCCCAGTGTTTGATAGCGACCTGATTATTTGATTGACAATTTAAAGGATTTGCCTAATCATTTGTTGTAAAGGCATTTCAGTCGTTTGCTAATTAAAAAATAAGGAAGATTTATGATCTCTTCAGTGGTATCGGGATTGATAAAATATAACGGGTAAGAACTTGTTCCGCATTAAGAATTTCTAAGTTGAGTTGGACTTGAGTAGCTGATTTTCCCAGCGTAACCTGATAAAAATGTCACTAAAATCACGTGATATTTTCATCACCGACGTCACACCTTCCTTGTTTCCATTTTTCATAAGTATCTGACTTGAAACTATCCGTCACATGTGCGTCACACTCAATTTCAGTCAAGTTGCGTAATGCCGACCATTTCGTGACATTATTTTCAGGTTACGCAGAGTAGCTTTACTGCGTCACAGCCGCGTGGTTTTCGCAGTCAATGTCCATTTTTGCTGAAAGTTTTGCAGTGTATCAAAATATAAGTTAAATATAAGTTGTGATATATCAAATTATTACGTGTTGAAATATTGGCAGTAAAATCTAATGGTGCATCAAAAAAGTATACAGAATGTATTGTTATTTTTACAAAAGTTAATTTTAACTATAAAGAACTGAAACTATCGGCTTCACTTAAGTCAGCATCACTAATATTGATTCATATTTATATATTCCTAAAAAATGTGACTTTACATTACATTTGAAATATCATACTAAATAATAAATTAAATATAATTATTGACATTGTCAATCCAAGTCATACTACTTATTTTATATATAAGATACCAAACATTAATTTTTATTTTTCTTTATTCTTTCTTAACAATTTATACGATTTAATACTTTTATTTTTTATTTATTATTTATTCTTTTTATTCAATTCTATTATTTAACAATTTATATTCTTTTTATTCTTTAATTCTATTCTTTAACAATTTATTATGATATTCTTTTATTCTTTAATTCTATTCTTTAACGATTCATATTATTGAATCTTTATTTCTTTCTATTCTTAACAATATATTAATATCTACTCTTTAACAATTTATTAACTCCTTATTAAACAATTTAGTATTTATCAACTCTTTAACTAGTATTTGCATTATTATAAACTTCTTTCTCAACAATTTATTTACCTATTTGAAATTAACAATATGAACACATCCAAAAACTATCCTGGCCAAAATGGTAAATCTTGTGAATAATATTTTAACTTGTAATATAAAGCTACTGACCAACCAATCTTTTGACCTTCTAATTCTTATTTCTTATTTAAAAAGGCAAGGCAATAATTCATCATATTATGGATTTTTGAATTTACATTATAGAGTCATGGTTACTTCAACATTCTCAGATAACTGGAAAAGCCTTGATAATGCTTGGTCTACTCATTTTTTGGAGGAAGCAGAAAGATTGAACTTATATCAGAAATTTTTGAAAGAAAGGGTGTGTTTTTTTTTATTTTGCAAAGTTAGGGTAACTCCTAAGCGAGTCGAGGAATTCCTGTTTCAATTTAGAAGAATTACTGTATCAATAACTTTGGTAGTAGATCAAGAAAACTTTTGTTGAATTTAAGAGAATACAGCCTTGGTACACCAGCTTTGGTAGTAACTGACCAAGAACTTTTTGGTTTGATTTAAGCGAATACAGCCTTAGTACAACACTTCAGTAATAGATCAAGAAATTTGGGTCATTTTAGAAAGGAATTCCTGGTTTAATTAGGAGAATTACTGTATTGACATGTTGGTAACCAACCCAGGATCTCAATATGGGCACCCTATCTTTGTTGTTAATAAAAGTCTGTTAATTCTGGAGGAGGAATTGACTATGTATCTTCTTTTATTACAAAATAAAATTTTAACACACTACTAACAAACTCTTTTATAACAGGTAAATACAGAAAACTTGCGCTATGGATAACTAAAATTATAATATAAACTATTAAATACATTCAATAATTGTTGTATATTTACAGAGTTTAGTATTTTAATTGTGTAAATAAATTTGTAGTTGCTTGTTGAGAAAATCTTTAACACAAAAATCGGTCATATTCTTACAGTCAAATCTCGATATACCGAACTCACGGTTTGGGAGTAAAAGTTTGGTATATAGTAGAGTTCGGTAAAGCCAATTTTTATTATATACCGAACCCCTAAGTTTTTCAGTGAAAGTTCGGTATATAAAGAAAATCACGTGATTAATATCCCAATTTCGGCCAGAATTAAAGATGTCTTAATTTAGGCAAAAATTAAGTGGTTCTAATTCTGGCCGACATTAATTAAATTCAGGCGAAATTGGAAAATCATGTGACTGAGTTCGGTATATTAAAAATTTTTTTACTGTTTCATAATACGCGGTGAATCAATAAAAGTTCGGTATACGTTATACAAAGTTTATATGATGTTCGGTATATCAAGATGTTTTTAAATACTATGAAACTGGTTTTTAAAAAAAAGTTCGGCTAAGTCGAGAGAGTTCGTTACATCGTGGGTTCGTTACATCGAGATCAGACTGTATATAAAAATTTCATCATGCAAACCATATTAATCATTTTTTTGCATAAATCTTTATTTTTCTTTTTTTTAGAGTACCTATATCGTAGTCTGTTTTATTAGTCACAATGTTTTAATCTTAAGAGAATTTTCTACAAATTATATAAGTAATTTGTCTCTACTCCCAAATATATCCACCATTAACTATTTCTTCATATAATACAAACGCTTTTTTTTCATCTTTTCCTACTTCTTTCCATAATAAAATTAATTAAAACTTAAAATGTTAAAGCCTTTTTTTTAAAAAAAAGTTTATTTAGGTTTTTTATAAAAAAAACGGTTTTAATAATAATTTTATCTTGATTGAATTACAATGTTTTAACACTTTCATACTTAAAACGGCATTTTCTTAATTTAGTTTAACCCTATTTCACAAAAACTTTTATCATATATATATTTTCACATGGCCGAATTCCAAAACTTCTTATATTTTATGCAATGGAAATGTCTTCAAAATTTTTGGAAGAGTTATCTAATGATTAAAAAAACTTTTTGAAACTCAAATAAGATATAATGCTATTATTTATGTTGGAGAAGAAACTCATTCAAACCTTCTATGTATCAGATAATATGCATTTACTAATTTGACTGGAAAAAATATAGGAAAGTTTATATTAAGAAAGCCAAATATCCCTCCCCATATATTTGATATCAGGTAAATTAATTTCTCATATTAAATCAAAATTCTGCCAGTATTCGAAATATAGTTTATCAGTATGAAACTTTGAAACTTTTACAGATTTATTGAATTTTTGTCTTGAAAAATTTGTGAAGAACCTGTGAAGAACCTAATATTTTATTTGATTCGGATAAATTTATCAACTTAAAAGCCTCTTTATTAGAATTATTGTTGAAGAGAGACTAAATATGGATGAGATTGAAATTTGGGAGAGTTTATTAAAGTGGTGTTTTATTCAACAAAATATGAAGATTAATTAGAGCGATCCAAAAAAAATGGAGTAAAGAAGAAATTATAAAGTTGAAAGATCATTACGCAGATTTATCACTTAATTTGATTTTATGATATTAAACTCTAAGATTTCTTTTATAAAGTTTACTTTTATAAAGATATCTTATCACAAGAATTAATATTTAGAATTTCATATAGTCCCTAATATGCAGTGTAGCACCATCAAGAAAATATATTTAAAATTTGAACTTGATTCAAACTTAATTGAAACAAATCACATTATTCCTCTTTTTTGCATCATGGATTGATAAAAAAGATTTTTCACATTATAATAATTAGAAGGTTCCTTATGATTTTAATTTATTATATTATTCAAATTGGGATGTACTTATTGCTGTTACAACATTCCATGATAACTGTGATAATAAAGGAGCTACCATCTAGATAGTCAAAGTTCAACACAATTAATTGGAAGGTACAATCCACTTGATTGGAATGGAAGTAATGACTGGAAAAATACCTGCAGTTAGTTTTTTATTTAATTTTGCAGATAGAAAAGACATTTCTATTGCAAAATTATGTTATGTCAATGAAGCAAAATATGCTGTAATGGGTGAAATTATCTATTTTTTTTCATTCCAAAAAAAATTACTTTATAATATAAAAAATCTAAGAAATAGCAACATATATTATACATTCATTAGATAACTCATAAAATTGATGTAAAAGTAATAAAAATTATAAAGTGGGCCGAAGTTTTAACAACTTTTGCAGAAACTTATAAATTTAAGAAATATGACAACAACATTTTTAAAATATATCGAACATATGATATTTGCATTTCTGTTATCTCTCTTTTAACTATATGCTTACAATATGACAACAATATGACTTAGTTTATATAGCAATCATATAACGAAAATATGACAACAATATGACTTAGTTTATATAGCAATCATATAACGAAAATATGACAACAATATGATTTAGTTTATATAACAATCATATAACGAAAATATGACAACAATATGATTTAGTTTATATAGCAATCATATAACGAAAATGTGACAACAATATGTCTTGGTTTATATAGCAATCATATAACGAAAATGTGACAACAATATGTCTTGGTTTATATAGCAATCATATAATGATAATATAACAACAATATATAAAATAATTTGAAAATATCTCAAAATCTCAAAATGATTCATTTTTTCAAAAAAAAAACAAGATCAATTGATTTTACCGTAATTTTCGGTAAATAAAGACCAAGAATAAATTACTCTTGACCAAATTTCTTGGGTATGGAATTAAAAATGTCGTTAAAAGCTTGTAAACCGTCAATCAATCGGCAACTTCAGTTTTTGATGAATAACTGAATAAAGTAATATAATAAAATATGTTTATGTTAGTAATATAATAACGCCATAAATAAACTATATTTCTACCTATACTGCATTATAATAATATCTGTTTAAAATATAACTTCGATTTTCTTCATCATGCTCAGTATTACATGTATTCCCACAATTGTGTATAAAGAATACACATGGATTGCGATCAATAAACGTAATTGGAAAATTTTGAAACCACCGTGATTCTTCAGGTTTCTGAATATTATAAAATGGGCATTCTAATACAGAATCCATAATGTTTGTTGCCTGAAACCAATCAAAGAAAAAAAATGCATAGTATTGGCCGTTGTTTGCTTGATGCCGAAAAATTGATTTCACTTTGGCATATGCGATACCTTCGGATTCTTCAGGTAGCTCCACAATATCACCAATATGAATTTTCAATCGGATAGGGTCTTGACCATCTTTAAGGATGGTATAGGAAATAGAATTATAAAATTCTAACTTCCTATTTAGTATTGCTTCTTTTGAATTGAAGTGTTCCCTATATGATACAGAAATATCTTGAAAAAATGGATGCTTATAATCCAACTTCTTTGATAGTCCTCTGTCATTAACTTTTTTGGCACTCCATCGACTATTTAATGAAATATCAATAAAATTGCTATTATGGCAGCATATGGTAATATTATCGTCTGTAAATAATATTAAATTAGCATGTATAAAATGTACTTCATTACTTCCAATAATGGCTAATAAAATTTACTTAGTTACCATCCTGTTTGTCTTCGAATTCTTGACTATTTATAGTATTAAAATTTTCTGTAGCATACCAAGCAGTTAATATCGTGTAAATATTTGGATCTGCAATAAGTTTAGGTAATGCATTTGGTCTTGTATTAAAACGAGGATCTGTCCAACCATCAATGAGATGCCGTAATGCCTGAATTGTATTATACCGTCGTGTAAGGTCAAGTTCGATTTCTTTACAGTTCATATGTGGTACCATTGTTTTAAATATACGATGTACCATCTCTTTTACACCAACAGCAGTATTTACGAGTGTTGCAAAATTACGAGCATGCTGTAAAAGGTGCATATTTACATGCAAATTAGGCAGATTGGTGAAGGTATCTGGGAATATCTAAGAACAAATAATGAGTTTGTTATATTAGTGGTATATTCAATAACATTTAATGAAACCATTTGGTTGCATATATAATACTTACTTGTATTAGTATCTCTCGTTCTTTTTTTAGTGTTTCTTGCAATTCTTGATAAGTATTTTCCGTCATAGTGGTTGAAAATGCAAGTTTTAGTGCTTTTGCTTCAATAGCCCAACATGCACATAATTTTGATGCAACTAAATTTCGTCTTATTCCAGAATTTTTATGCCAGTTATTCAAAGCATCTGTCTTTATATGACAAGATTCTAAAAAGCGCTGGAGTATAAACGGCATTAGCATTGCAAGTCTTAACACATCGGAAAACATGAAACTTTGACGATGTCGCAATGGATTAGGCATTCTACTCCAGTGGGAGGGTTTTTCAATACGTTTCCAATACTCTAAAAAATCATTTTCACCATTTGTATTAAAAATGTTAAATGTTACTTCTAATAGAGTACGTGCCTTTCCAGCCATAGAATGGTACGCATCTTGTGGTGTTTGGAGGTGTTGATTCCATTTCAAATCATTGAGAGGACCTGGTTTTATTAATCCATATTTGGTAGCTAGTCGATCCTGATCCATTCTTAAATGTTGACTTTCAATCTCTGCAATTCGTTCATTTGTTTGCTGTTGAAAACGAGCATTCTTAATGTAATTATAGTTTGGATCAGTATATTGGTCATTTGAAACATTACATGTTCGACACCCATGATTAGCTCCATGTCGTTTTACAGCTGCTAAATCATTGCCTTGTGGCAAGTCAGCAGTAACACATCCAATACCACCTATTACCCATGCATCACCATATAAAGTTTGCATTACACGACCATTTTCTAAGGACTTTATGTCTTGAACTATGGGTTTTATAAAATCGTTAAAATTTGCTCCAAATGGAACAAATCCTATTAAAAAATGATTCTTTAATTGTTTTCGAAGAGTTGATGGCATGTTTCCAATTTGTAAGTAAACACCACCTAAGGAATGGTACACATTTCTGTAAGTACCAAAATCATCAACATATATATCAAGAAATACCTTTAAGATGGGCAGGTTCTGTTGTGACTGCATAATTGTAATATTTTCATAAGGTAATCGATGTCTTGATGCTATATCACGATATTTCCACCTGCTATCAAAACTATATACAATTTCTTTAATATAAAAATCGTATTCATCAGGTTCTGGCATGTCACATAACCAAACAACGATGTGTTGTACTACATTTGATGGGTTTACCAATTTTGCTTCTCCTTCAACTAACCATAACTCCATATTGTTTCCACGAGTGTGTTGATTATCATTAGCTAGGACGACAATTAGGAAGCTTTTCATGTTTAAGTAGCATATCAACCTTTAGTTTAAGTGTATTATTATCCATTTCATTATTCACTACACTACGTACTCGACACATAAATGTGGATGATTGCTCACGAAATATTAAAAATTCGCCTGCTTTATAAAATTCTAGATAAAAAATTATGTTATTTATCTGATTAATCTTACTACTATAAAGAGTGAAAATATTACAAACCTTCATTTGTAGTTCTAATCTTGTTTTCTCCAAATAATAATGAATCCTGCCAGAGTTCACCATGCCAGAATTCTCGTTTTTCATTTGCAACTATTCTGGGACCAAAATACATCTTTGGCATGATTAATAGATTTTTTAAAATACGCTCCAGATGCGTAAGTGGAGAAATTGTAAATGCTTTTTTTGTAGATGCATATGTGGATGGTGTCCGCTGCATGCTGAGAGGTACATCATGTTTGCGAACTTTGACTAGAGGTAGCCTATCTCTCCATTTTCGTATCTGACGAATATTTTTAGTGATATCCTCCTTTCGATACTCAGGATGTGTGAGAATCTTGGCAAGATCCTCATACGCAGATGTTGCTACATAAAATCAGTAAGTTTACATAATAAAGCATTCAGTCAATATTACTTACAAATCATATGTTTAGTAATCCAAATA
This sequence comes from Rhizophagus irregularis, assembly GCF_026210795.1. Taxonomy (NCBI): domain Eukaryota; kingdom Fungi; phylum Glomeromycota; class Glomeromycetes; order Glomerales; family Glomeraceae; genus Rhizophagus; species Rhizophagus irregularis. The sequence goes on along the minus strand of NC_089441.1, from coordinate 1,730,858 downwards.
AAAATCATTGTTGATGTAAAATTTGGAAAATATGGACCGTATTCACTATCAAAACCTTCGAAATTAGAAGATTCTTCTTCCAGCACATCACTATTATTCATTGAATCATCTTCTTCATCTTCTTCTACAATATCAAGTAATGACCTATGTGAATCATCAATATTTTTCATTAAAATTTCTTCTGTAGTATCAGTAGTGTCAATGTCTGAAGGTTGGTAGTTATCATTAATGTCCATATTATGTTCAGGAAGCTGCTGCTTGAACTCCTTGAAATAATTTATAAAAAATTGTATGTTAAATACTCATATTTAATATTTCTTTCATGAAGTACATAGCACTATAATCTCAGAACATATATACTAACCTCGTTTGTCATTTCTGATGAGCTTTCAGCCTCACCAGTGTTTCCTCTGAAATTGGAAATATATTCTGTATTATTGTATTCTGGAATGTCATCTGTATTGTCATGTCCTGAAATGTTATCAGATATAAAAGATTCGTCTTCTTCAGTAGCTCTTAGTTTTCTAGTAGCTCTAACACGTAGTTTTGGTGTTGGTACATATAGACGACTATTTTTTGAACGTTTCATTTTAGAATTTTTTTTTTCAAATTGCAGAGATATTCTTATTATTATTTTTGTTTATAAAAGAAACATGAAGAATTTTTTTTTATATTTTATATGATATTAACAATCAATATATAAGAACAATAAAAGTATAAAACTAAAAATTCAAAAAAAGCAATGACTGACAAAAGAGTATTAAATAGTTTAAAATAAACTATACTATATAATAAACTATACAAAAGTGTAAACATAAGTATTAAATAAAAATAAACTATAAAAGTATTAAATAAACTATATGAAAGTATTAAATAAACTATACAAAAGTATTCTCAAAATAATATAAAATAACTATTTAAAATGATCAAATAGACTATGAAATTATAAAGTTTATAAAAAATTTACTAAGTTTAAAAAAAAGAATTAATTATTTGCTTGCGTAATTAATTAAAAAAAAAAGAATTAATTATTTGCTTACATAATCAATCAATTATTTGCTTGTGTAATCATTTAATTTTAAAAAAAATAATAATTATTTGCTTGCGTAATCATTTTATTTAGATATATATAAACCATATTTCTTATCATACTTAAAGCCACTTTGATTATAAAAACATTTGCAATAATATAATATATTCGTTTGATATTACATTAATACACTTAATAATTTTTTAATAAACATAGTCAATTTTTCAAATTAAATATTTGATAATATTTCAATACTATGCCTCCGAAAAAAAAATTTGGTAAGCAATAAATTAATACAGTATTATCTTTATTTACTATATTTGCATTAACAAACATTTATTAGTCTTAGTGGTACCTAAAGAGTTAGAAACTCCCTCTAATAATTATGATGACTCAAACAAACTTAGCACAAGAGGTCCCACCAAACGTGGTCGAAAAAAGAAGGCGCCTGGTAACTCTGCCAGAACAAAGACATCTAATCATCAGCAAAATAATAAAAATAACGAAATTCCTTCTGATGATGATCCAGAAATAACAGAAATAGATATGCCTGCTGTAAAAAAGATAAAAAAGTCAAATCAAAATAAACAGCAAATTGATATTACTAGTACTAATATTAGAGATTCTGAATCAGTAGAAACAGCTAGTTCAGATGACATATCTACCAACTTATCTTGTGTTAATCAAAATGAGCAGCAAGCAGATATTAATAGTACTAATACTGTTATATCGAACCAAAAGCAGTTCAATATTGATAAAAATAATATGAAAAGCAGTGATGAAAATTTCTCTGTAACAGGCCAAACATGCAGTGACAATGAAGATGAGACAAATATACCATTAAGTGGACAGCAGCCAAAATTTCCATCGCAATTTCATAATATGACTAACGAATTTGAAATCGCCTTGTGGTTGGCTTATCATCAAAGAATTTTAAACTTGGCTATAAGCATCCGAAATGGAATGTCAACTAAAGTTAATGAAGAAGAATGTGAAACGTCTTTAACATCAAATTTATCTCATGAAGCTGTATTACAATCAGGATCGTCACTTCCAGAAATTGATCAGGTGAAATTTCATTATATCTAATTACAAAATTAATTATTACTATACTCATATTTATTTCAATTTTTAGTATATTAAGTTCCAGTTACAGGAAGAGTGCAAGGCACTTTTTCTTCGTACAAGGAACAATACAGTAGCACTATATGAGGAACTTGTTGTACGTGTCTGTAAAATTACCAAAACTGATCCAAGGTTAGGAACCTTGGTTAAAGATGTAGGTTCATGGTTTAATACATATCGCTACAAATTCCATGTTGCCATTGTAAAACTTGCAAATGAATTTAAAACAACACATAAAAGGTTAGTACTTACAATATTATTTAACTTTTTAAAATCAAATTAATTAATAATTAATATTAATAAATAGGGCAGTGGAACCATATAATGAATTAGATGAATTTATCACTGAGGATGTATGGCGACAATTATTTCAGATGCATTTAAGAGTGACAGATCAACAAAAACTAAAAAAAGATTCTGAAATTATTACAAATCTTGGTATTTTTGTACGTCATGTTGTTAAAGCCATACTTATTGCCCAGAGAGATAAAGAAGATACGCAGGCTGTAGTTAAAAAATGTGATGAAAACACCATTGACCTGCCAATACCAACCAAGCTTGGAATCGTAAAGGTGCTACCAGTGCGAGATCTATTAGACTATTAGAATAATGAAATTTAATGATTAAATGCATAACAAAGATTGTGGTAATATTTTTAAATTGTTGTAAACATATATCTACAAGATTTATTATTTTATTTTGCTTCATTTGCATAATTTTATTAAATTATTGCTTGTAAATATTAAAATATTTTTATTATATATCAAAAAATAAAAATTGGTGTGTAATCGTTACGTTTAGATTAACCTGTATAAATTGCTGATCTGTATTCTTTATAGCTAAGACCCCTTTGATCAGCAAGTCATATTGTTATATCTAATCCAATTCCGGTTAATGAAATTTTAATCGGATTATTAGTATTTTTTTCATTTTTTTTTCCTTGAATCGATCCTTTGCTTTCGGTTCTTTCTCTTTTTTTAAGTTTCCTCTTTTCTCTTCCAAACCTTTTTCCTTTTCTTTTCCTTTTCTTTTCCCTTTTTTTTTAAAAAACCTTCATTTTTTTCCCTCTTTTTCGGTTTGGTTTTTTTTTTCCAATCTGAGAATTTTATTGGTTGTTTTTCCCAAACTGAAAAATTTTTTTTTATTGGTCTTTTAAGACCGATTTTTTTTATATTATTATTTTTTTCAGTCTTTTTTTTAGACCGTATTATTAATTTATTTTTTAAAATTTTTTTTTCAGTCTTTTTAGACCAGATTATTCTTTTTTTTTTCGGAATTTTTTTCAGTACTTATTTTTTTTACGGATTCCCTTTTTTCTTTCCTTATCCTTTTTCTTTTCCCCTAAATTTTATTTTTCGCTTTTTTTTCAATTTTCTTCATTGTTATTTTTTTTTCCCAAACCACATTCTTAAACCATTTAGATTTGGTTCGGTGATCGGATTGATGCTGTGGTACTATGGTAATTGCCTTTTTTCCCGATTCTTATTATTATTATTAGTAATAATATTTTCCCTAATTATTTTATAAATAGACTGACATATAATTTACTTATTTATTTTTTGTAACAATAGATCGGTTTAGTAAATTCTATGGGAATTTTTTTTTTCATAGCAATAGATTGTTATAATTGATTTTTGGGGGATTGTGAGATATTTTTTTGGAAGGATTGCTAACCGTCGCCTGGGCGATCACCGCCTGGTTTTTTTTCAAATATGTCACATGATGTACAAATTTATTAGTCAGCTGATGGCTGATTTTTTAACTTAGTTATTTTGATCGGTTAAACTTAAAATTTTATTGCAAAGATATTTTTTTAAAAAAAAATTTTTGCATATTAATTTAAAATAATCTTATTTAATGAAATTTTATTTGCAAATATTAAAATTTAAGCCACACATTTACGATTTTAAAGAAAAAAATCACCATATTTAAACAATAACAATAAATAAAAGATAAATAAATTACAATGACCAAGGAGAAAGATGATGAAATAACAATGGAGTAATGGAAAGTAATAGAAGATGAAAAAAAGAGTAATAAGAAGTGATAGGAAACAAAAAGGAGAAATAAGACATGATGAGCGATGAAAAGTAGTGATGGGAGACAAAAGGAAGTGATGGGAGACGAAGAGGAGTGATGGGAGACTAAAAGAAGTGATGGGAGACGAAGAGGAGTGATGGGAGATGAAAGGGAGTGATGAGAGACATAAAGAAGTGATGAGAAGATGAAGAGGAGTGATGAGAGACGAAAAGGAGCGATAGGAGACATAAAGAAGTGATGAGAAGATGAAGAGGAGTGATGAGAGACGAAAAAGAGCGATGGGAGACGTAAAGAAGTGATAAGAAGATGAAGAGGAGTGATGGGAGACGAAAAGAAGCGAAAAGGAGTGATGGGAGACGAAAAGGAGTGATAGGATACGAAAAGAAGCGAAAAGGAGTGATGGGAGACGAAAAGGAGTGATAGGATACGAAAAGGAGCGATAGGAGACATAAAGAAGTGATAAGAAGATGAAGAGGAGTGATGGGAGACGAAAAGAAGCAAAAAGGAGTGATGGGATACATAAAGGAGTGATGGGAGACGAAAAGAAGCGAAAAGGAGTGATGGGAGACGAAAAGGAGTGATAGGATACGAAAAGGAGCGATAGGAGACATAAAGAAGTGATAAGAAGATGAAGAGGAGTGATGGGATACGAAAAGGAGCGATGGGAGACGTAAAGAAGTGATGAGAAGATGAAGAGGAGTGATGGGAGACGTGTGTTATCATTACTTCTCTTTATTACTCTCTTACTTGATGAGCAAGTATCATTCCCGCCACAACGTGATGGGTTACACCTAGTAATTATAAAATATTATTATTATATATCGAAAATATGACTGTTATCTAATGGCGTAAATCAAGAAAATTACGAACATGTTTTATACATCTGTTGATCATCTCATAATTATATAACGTGTATTAAAATATTATTATTATATATTGAAAATATGTCTGTTATCTAATAGCATAATCAAGGAAATTACGAACATGTTTTATACATCTGTTGATCATATAACATGTACTAAAATATTTTTATTATATATCGAAAATATGACTGCTATCTAACAATTATATGTTTATCATATTTATGAAAATTGAAGGTTTCTGCAAAGAAGACATGATTAACGTGCTAACGTGCTATCAAAACAAGGAAAAGCTCGATGTAAATAAAATTTTTACGATCAAAATTTGAAGATATTAAATTAACAAGAATCGGACAAGAGTTTTTAATGCTTCAACTATTGAAATAATAATAACTAGGTAACAGGAACCATTGGGCATTCAAAGCGGTATAATCACAGATGACAGATCATCAAATAAAACTCTAAAATTTCATTGACCATATACGCGGCGTGCCTGTGTACTTGAAGCTTGAAGCTTTGGACAATTAAATCACATAACAAAAAACACAAAAAATAGTTACACAAAATCTGAAATTTGATTGGTATTTACACGCGTGTGGACAGACAGAAATTCTGGTTTGGGGTGTGTCCTATGCTTTACGCTTTGCACATTTTGATGCAAATATTTTAGTTATTATTTTGATTAATGCATTGTATTAGAAAGCGATTGAGAACAAATTTTTTAAAGAGTAAAAAATAAATCAAATAAATTTGGTAGAGAAGTTTGTTATGTATTACAAATTAAAATTTGTGCCAAATATAAATAAATAAAGTTAAAATATGCCTAGCCTTTGTTGAATTCACATGCTTATACACACACAAACATAATTTGCAAATTTATTTTACCGAAATATAAGCTCTTACGCTAATTCGCTAAATAATGTATACACCTAAATTTACAGATCAATCTTTCAAATTCTTAAATAAAAATTTTTCATAACAAAGTTATAAAATAAATACTAATAGAATTCTCAATTTGTGTTAATCAATACAAAAAAAAACTATAATACCTTTCTTTGTAAATTTTTATTCACTTTATTATTAAATGATCCGAAACTTAGTTTATTAACTTAATGAATACAATAATAAATACGATACAAACGATCAGTATTTTTTAACAACCTGAAATACTTCATAATCAACTACATTCATGCTTTTTGGTAAATCGAGTCCAGGGTAGCAGATTGTACTGGTACTATACCAAAAATCAGAATTATTATCATAATTTATGTATAAATCACTACCAAACGATGGACCATGTACCGGACTACTATATAGAGAATATCGACTACCTGTACTATAGGCTACTTTTGCAGTTTGAAGATCATTCTTATTTGTAAAAGAGAATAAAAAACTCTCACTTGTAGTCTTATAATTATTACTTAAATCCCAAAAAATTGGGCTATACCCTCCGACTATTTGTTCTGAATTTATAATTTTTACTACAACTATAGTAGGCCCTTTGTCATCACATTTAGCATGAAATGCTGCAGCTGTATTACCGTCTCTACTTGCTCTATATAAAAGATTAAATTTATAAGAAATATTTTTATACTTGGTGTCATTATCTCTCTTTTCAATCCAATTTGTGAAAAGCGCGATGTGTCTTCGATTAATTAGAATAGAATCAATAAAACGTCTTGGTAAAAGGTTGGATGTTGGTTCATATTCAGGATCTAAGTGAAATTTTATCATATTCTCTCGTAATTCTTTAGATAAAATCTCTTCATAGGGTTTAACTTTATTATAATAGTCTTCGGAAGACATCCCATAAAATCTAATCAAAGGAATAAATTTATTAAGAACCCTTTTAAAAATATTAATATGATCTTTATTCCATTCAGATACGTCTTGATTAAGTCCTTGTCCTTGTGCAAAACCCCATTTAATTAAACCATCCCAAATTTCAATCTCATCTAAAATTAAGTCATCTCGTTTTAAAAGAAATTCTAATAGAGGTTCTTCTAAATTAATAATTTTATCGGAATTAAATATCATATCAATTTCTTCAAGACAATAATTCAATAAGTCTGTGAATAACTCATTATGATAAACCATTTGAAGAATTTCCATAAAATTCTTTTGTAAGAACTCTTTATCATTTATTAAATGCTTTTGAACACAAGTAACCAATGTTTGAATGTTAAATTCATCTACTGCAATTAATAATTCCAATGTCTCGGGACCTTGCAAATTTGTTAAATCAATTTTTCCACAATAAATAAATCTAAATGAAAAAAAATGATAAATTACTTCGCATTTAATACATCAAAACATTTTTGTGTAATTGTTCATTTCATTACCTTAGAATAATTTTGAATAGTCGAGGAGAAATGTTAGGTTTTTTAAATATGAAAATTCCATTCTTCTTTTCGACCCAATCATTATATAATGCCGCAAAAAAATATTGTGACCTAGTACATAAGATGAGTGAGTGTGCATGAATTTCATTCATATTTTCATCTTCACCAGCATATATAATGACATCATGCCCTTTTTCAGTTTCAAGTAATTTTTCATAATCACTACAAATTTCTTGAGAGTATTCAAAAGACATTTTCTTTCAAATTTTAGTATTCATTATTTAAATTTATTAGTTAGTAATGTGAAACGTTGACCAACGTCTCAGTTGTACGAAATAGGAATTTCCCGTTTCTGTGTTCCTAGCTTTCGGCACATATTTTGCCGATTTTCCGGAATTATGTATTTAATTTTGACTGAAATGACCAACACAAATTGATGAAATTACATATAATATTCTGAATTGAAAGTCAATCACCAAAAAAAAAAATGGACGGTTTGTGCTTATTTCAGTTTATAAAATGAAATTGATCGTGTCAATCATGCTCGAACGTATAATGGTGTAGTTAGCCGAAAAATTCAGCCGAAGGCGCAGTAAATTTTCGGCTAACAACACCCAGCCGAAAAAAATTCATGTTGATCTTGAATATTTTATTGGTTCAACATCTAACTATTTTCGGCTGAATTTTTCGGCTAACTACACCATTATGTTATATGACGTTGATCATCCAACAATAATTAATCGTCCCGGAAATTACCATTGATCAACGGTTATATCACGTGACTTCGTCACATTGTTTTTCATCGTAACAGTAGCAAGTAAACTTTTTAAATTAATTTCAATAATAAATATTGCGAAGTCTTTCCAAATAATAAAAAAAAGATTCCAATTCCTCCGGAAAGATATTTGATTTCACCTAATTTTTTTCAAATTCTTTTATATACAATTCATGAAAATTTTTTGGTGAAAAATTAGAAATAATTTCCAATACTACACCTACTTTCAAGTAAAAATAATTATTACACATAACTTTAAGCTTTTCTAATTACTTACAATTTATTTAAAATTTCTTTTAATTCCTCTACTTTATAAATTTAGCATATAAATATTTTACTTCTGAACGAAATTTTGCTATAGTTATATTTAATAATGTAACATTTAAGACATTCTAAATTCTTTCCATTCTTTTCTAAAAATAAAATTAATGTTTCAAATAAATCTTCATAATAAATTCTTAAACTTCTTAATTTGGAAAAATAGCATATTTTAATTCATTATAATGATATAATCTTTACTGTAATCAAATGATAAAAAGAATTCTTGTAAATTTATTAATTTAGTAATAAATGATAATTGGTTTTTCATTATAAATTCCCCCTTTCCAATATGTATGTATCATAACTAATTTTTTTAAACAATTTTGTGAATATATTATAATAATTCCATTAATTCACTTTCCTTCTTATAACTGACATATTCTTGATAATAAATATGTAATGATTACATATTTTTGATAATTGATGAAAAAATTTTGATTGTATATCACTTGCGCAACTTAATTTTGTAAGATTTTTTAATATTTTTCGGAATTTTTGTTTTATTGTTTTATTATTATAAGTATCTCTTTCAAAACTATAATCTAATCTCTTTAAATTATTGATCTTATTTATATACATTTTTTATATTCTTTTATTACCAACTTTTTATTTTTATTATTCATGATTTTTGTTTATTGTTGATTTTTAAAATAAAATATTATCATTCTACTAATATCACCAATTGAAAGTGATTTACAAATTCAAATAATGGAGGTTTTGAAGTCGGAGTTGGAATAATAATTCCCTCTTGTATAAAAGGCACTTTTATTTATAGAAAGACAATCCTCAAAATTTGTGATGATGCATCTGATCGAAGTTTGAAATTCTTAATATTTCTCTATAAAACTTTAATGTAACTTCAAAAAAAAAATAGTTAACAAATTAACAAATAAACATGATTATTATACAGCCAAATAGGGATCATGTTGTTTTACATACTGATATTTTTTAGATAAACTATTATTGCGTAAATATCTTTGATATTTTTGACGCATTACGTCATATAGATTATTATCACACATTTACTATGCTTTTCATATGGAACATGATCTTGGACGTCTGCATAATAACTATTATCCCCTGATCGGCACCATTTATACGATTATGCAAATGTAGTTATACCTACTGGATAGCAAATTTTATATGTATTTATTTATCCGTTTCTAGGAAATTTTGCGGTAAAAATTAACTATTGATTATACTATAATGGACTGATTTGAAAATTTGAGTAATTTGGAAAGATTTGCATTTTCCAAATGAGAAAAACTTTCTTTTAATTTATTTGTAATCTCAATATTATTTTTCGAAGCTTTTTAAAATTCAATTATTTTTTAAAATCTTTTAAAATGAAAAAAAAAACCAAGCGAAAGAAAAATAAGATACAACAATAAAATAAACTATATTAAACTCACGATATACTATAAAACACTTACTATTGTGTAAATGGCAGGGGATAAATCAATTATCTCCTGGCTAATTGGAATAGTAAAATTTTACTTAGAATCGGAACATGATCAGCCTTCGGCCGATCATTTATCCAATCCTAGTAAAATTTTACTTATTCCTAATTAGCCAGGAGATAAGTAATACTTATATATAAAGTATTTTTATCATTCTCTAAAAATTTTAAAACTTCTTAAATATAAAGTTGATAAGGTATTTTGTTTTTTTTAAACAGAATAAGAGTATAGAATATATAAGTAAAAGAGCCAGTATAAGATAAGAGTTTAAAAGTATGAGAGAGGAAGTGAGAGTAAAATATTTATGATATTTATCTACCACATTTATTAGTAATACTGACAATACTGATCATAATGACAGATATTATGATTGATTGATTGATGTATTTCATTAAAGAAACTAATATTAAGAAAAAATATTACCTATTGTTAAAAAAGTTCAGTATATATAAAATAAAGAATTGTGAATTTGTTTTAAAGGTATTTAGATTATTTTTTATTAAAAAACACGCATGAGATAAATGTTACATAACTATAAAAATAGTAACAACTAAGCTACAGATGTGGCTTCCTGATGAGGCTATATTTAATTATATTAATGTATTATCAGTTATAATATATTATGTTGGTAAATTTTTTATTTTTATTTTCAAAATCAAACTGGTTTTGACTTTAGCAAAAAAAATGGTTTATAATTGATTTATCTCGTATAGTCCTTTAATGTAACATGAACAAAATTATTGTAACAATATATAGAACTTTGTTAAAATTATTTTTTACTTATTGGTTTGGTTTTTTTAAATATTTGATAATGCATTTTAAAATATGAGTATCATCAAATGTTAGATTCTTACTTATGACAAAATAGAAGTTTATAATCATATTTTTAAGATTAAATCTATATTAACCTTTTATAATTTCATTAGAAAATAGGTTAGATCAAATTCTGCATATCTACAATACGATAAACTAACTTGTAAATTCTTCCTTATTTAACCAAATTTCAAAGTATGTCTTTAACTCATAATTTTTCATTTTTGCTTCTTCCTTGCATTTAAAATTGTTGAATAATCATGGGAGGTCATAAAGTTCCGTTAACACTGCAGACTTACAAGTATTGTGAATAGTAAGTATTATTTTCTTATACAAATTCAATTCATAATTTCCCACTTTAAATAATAATTTTTCATTCGTTTAAGAGCTTTCTCATGTTCCTCCGTACGATGTCAGGTTCTTCTGGGTAATATGTACTGGGAAAATTATTCTATTAAACTAGTATAATACCTTGCAGATTTGTTTGGCGCAACATTAATTTTTATTGAAATTATAAAAATTTATTAGTATCTTTACTATTGCAATTCGCAAAAAAAAAGATCACCTACCGATCATATGGAAGATTTTTTGAAATTGTATTACGTAGGCATCTATTAACTATTATGGAATAATCCATTGAAGTTATTTTTATTAATCAGATGGTCCACTGAATTCGCTAAAAATTTTTTATTTCACCGAATAATTTATTTTTTCAAGTAAAATTTAGGATAATCACTATAATTAACTTATAAAGTATATTTATTGAAAATTTAGTATATTTTGCATTGTTCCAAATATTAAATAATATTAAGTTAACGTTGTATGGTAAAAAACCAGCCAATTATCAATTTAATTTGACTATTTTTGGTAGTGCTTATTTCGGGTGAATACGGTAATTTAATAAAAAAACAAAAAAATAATAATAGAAAATAAACAATTTTATTGTATAGAGTGACTTTGTGTGTAGTGAATTACTAGTAAATATTAAAAATTAATAATAACATTCTCCTTGTAAAAAAAGTCGATTCGTTTTTTTTTATATTCCATCTTTTTTTCCGTAAAAGGCTCATATTTCCGGAATTAGTAATCTTACATAACGAAATTTATCGAATTATTCTGAACGAATCCGTGAACGAATCCGTGAAAGGAGTTTTTACAAAAATGACGGATAAAATTTTTTATAAGGTCCTGGCCAAAATTATAAAGTTTTTACCTAGATTGTGTTTGCTCAAAAAGGAAGTTCTTAATTTTTAAGGAATGCGGTTGACAAATATTGTATGTATATTATGCAACATTATTGATTGGTACGAGCCAATGCTCAAAGAATCATATATTGGCCTATTGGGACTCGATCAAAAAATGAGTTAGATCAACATGATTACATGAGTGATCTTCATTCACGGGAAGCCAAAATATATTACACGTGAATAATTAAAAATCGAATTTTATTTTTAACGTGCGTGTTATTTTTGTACATGAACAATATTTATCCCACCCTTTCTACTGAAGGTCAATTAATAGGCATAATAAATTCAAGTTATTTTATTTACATAGTATATAAAATCTGAAATCATTATTTATAATGGAAAACTCACTGTAAATCTATAAATTTATATAAATAAATTTAGGTTCACTTTTAAATATTCGTTTTATTTATATCTATTATAAATATCTCGAAATACATTAGTAACGTAAATACAGTACTTAATCTGATTATCTTTTAATAACTTGAAATACCTCATAATCACCTATATTTATACGATTTGGTATGTTAATTGTAGGATAAGAACCTGATCCAAAATGGTACCAATTATTAGGATCATTATTATAATTTATATATAAATCATTTAAACCAAATAATGGACCACAATGTGAGTAACCTCGTACAGAATATTGACTACCATTACTGTAAGCTACATGTACGTTCCGAAGGTTATTTTTATCTGAAAATGAAAATATAAAACTATCATTTGTTGATTTATCACTACTATTTGAATCCCAAAAAAGTGGATTATATCCTCCAATTATTTGTTCCGAATTTTTTATTTTTGCTACAACTATAGTAGCTCCTTTATTATCACATTTAGCATGAAATGATGTAGCTGTATTGCCATCTCTGCTTGCTCTATATAAAAGATTAAATTTATAAGGATTCTTATTATAATCGGTGTCAATATTTTTTCTGTCAATAAAATTTATAAAAAGTGTAATGTGTTTTCGATTAATTAGAGTAGATCCAATAAAACGTCTTGGTAAAAGGTTGGATGTTGGTTCATATTCAGGATCTAAGTGAAATTTTGATATTTCTTCTCGCAATTCTTTAGATAAAACCTCTTCATAGGGTTTAACTTTGTTAATATAATCTTCAGAAGGAATTCCATAAAATCTAATTAAGGGAATAAATTTATAAAGAATTCTTTTAAAAATAATTACATCATTCTTGTTCCATTTAGAGGTGTCTCGATTGAGTTTTTCTTGTGCTAATCCCCATTTGATTAAACCATCCCAAATTTCAATCTCATCTAAATTTAAATCATCTTGTTTTAAAAGAAATTCCAATAAAGGTGCTTCTAAATTAATAATTTTATCAGAATTAAATATCGTATCAATTTCTTCAAGACAATAATTCAATAAGCCTGTGAATAATTCATTATGATAAACCATTTGAAGAATCTCCATAAAATTCTCTTGTAAGAATTCTTTATCATTTATTAAATGCTTTTGAACACAAGTAACCAATGTTTGAATATTAAGTTCATCTACCGCCATTAAAAGTTTTAACAGTTCGGGTCCTCGAAAATTTGTTAAATCAATTTTTCCACAATAAATAAACCTAAATATTAAAAGAAAAACTTTAATATTTCTTCCGAATTTAATATAATAAAATAGTCAGACATTATATTACCTTAAAATAATTTTGAATAATTGAGGAGAAATATTAGGTTTGTTAAAAATGAAAATTCCATTCTTCTTCTCGACCCAATCATTATAGAATGCGGCACAAAAATATTGAGACCTAGTACATAGGATGAGTGAATGTGCCCGAATTTCTTTCATATTTTCATCTTCACCAGCACATATAATTACGTCATGTCCTTTTTCAATTTCAAATAATTTTTCATAATCATTACTAACTTCTTGAGAGTGTTCAAAAGTCATTTTCTCACGGTTTTATAATTTTTGGGGAAAGTAAAGTAAAATTCCATTATCTTAAATTTATTAGTAATTGTGTGAAACGTTGATCAAACCCCTCAATTAGAAATAGGCGTTTCTGTGTTTCAGCATATGTGTGTTTCAAATTTCCGATTTTTGCCGAAATTATGTTTAAATTTGGCTGAGATGATCGATGGAATTATTCCTAGAGTACAAAAATTGATGTAAAAATAAAAAATAAAAAAAAATACATAATTTGTTGCAAAGAAACATTTAAAAAAAGTAATGTATTTACTTTTTAACATTATTCATCGCCTATATGGTTTTTCTTAAAAAAACGACTCATTTATAAAAGAACTTTTAATGACAAATTAATTTAGATATCTTACGAACGATAATTTTCGTGAATCCATGTAAAAACTGCAAAAACGACTTTTTTCTCTAGTTTTAAATATACATATGATATATTTTCTAAAATTATTTTATAAGGAACTGTTTTTCAAATTTCGACGGAAAACTTCTTGTTTAACATTAGTACATTAGAATGTCATACTGTATGTCATCTACATTTAAAATTTCTTACTAATAAACAGTGTTCGAAATTCAAATTATGTGCGAATGCGCAAATGACTTAGAGCGAAATTTCTAGTTGATGTGCGGCCGACTTTTTTTATGCAAATGATATTTTTAATTACAAAACAAGCGCCTACTCAATGATATCAATTGAAGGAAATTCTCATTTTTCAAATAATTAATACTTAATACTTCTAAACCCGTTTCTACTATGAATTTGACGAAAACTTAATTAGTGATGTGCTAATTATTGAAAATATATTAAGAGAAGAACAACTTCGAATGCATAACAAAAATTTAAGGTGAAAAAAAAACAAAAATAGGAAAGATTTTGTTTTGACAGGCTAAAAACAGTTCGTGAGTGAATTGCCTTTATATTTACCGGCATAGTAGACAATGCCTAATATGTAATATCTCTTTACAAATCATGATTAATATTTTAAGGATGTTTTCGTAAAGGATATCTGTTTATAAATTTACAACTGCAATAAGCGATAAATCAAGAAATACGCTACATGAAACCAAATTATGATGAAGCAGATGATTGGGAGTATGGATGACGACAGAGTATTACCTACCGATACAATTACCTAAATGGTATAATCACGGGCTCTGTATTTTTTCCTCCAGTACTGTAGCTCTAGTGACATTATTAATTTTAGGGCGCAGTATTATATTTATATTTAGTATAAAATTTTCTCTGTTTTTATTTGCTGTGGTCCGGAGTGACCTTAAACTATCATCGAATGGGATTTATAGGAGATTAAGTGATCAAGTATAGCCAATTTGAGGATGCTTATTTTATTGGTTAGATATTAATTTAATTTTTATTGGGTTATTATTTATTATAGGGATCGGGTAATAGATGACGTGCATATCCTTGAAATGATCTACATAATCGTGACCAAAGGGTAGTAGAAAAGTACGAATAATTTATATCAAATATTCTTTTTATTTTAATTGGTTCTCCTTTGGGATCTAAAAAGGGAAATTATTATTCTAATTGGTGTTTAGTGTTTAAATATAGAATTTATAAATTTAATAGGAATTGTTTTTCGAAATTATTTCTCTCTTGAATTTTTTTTTTATTTTTTTATTTTATTAATTATTTTATCTTATTATGAAGAAACTTGGGGAATTATCATAATTTTTATCAAATTTAATAAAGGATTATTTTGTAGCTTGTGGTGGCAAACGTCTTTATGACGGCACAAGTCCTACAGTACTCCAAACCATCCGGAACGTGATCTGAAAAATACGCAGCATGATAATTTTTTCGGGAACAGGACTTATGAATGACTTAGAATAATTCACAGGGGGGAGGTTAATGGCCGTGCTTTCCTCAAGTTAGCTGAAGAAAAGCTTTGTATTTATGGAATGCCAGATAGACCTTGTGTACTTTGCTAGGGAATGTAAAGAGAAAAGGAAGAGCCTTTTCAACATACCGAAGTTTGAAAAAGGATGTTAGCAAGATACCATCCCGATTTTTTCCTTACAAACCCACGAAATTCAAGACTCTGATAAATACTTTGAGCATTGTATGAAAAATATTTTGAAGCATTACGGGTCATTGGTTGTGGATAGCTTGGAATCCTATGTGCAATGAATACGTTTTTACTATACTTCATACATCCTTCCATATCGTGAGATCATGAGCAAGGAATTCAGCATGAGACTTTAATACGAAACAGTTGATGATGAAAGTTTCGATTATTCTATCAAGGTATGACCCGTTATATTATATTAATAAAGCCTAGTAAAAACTTTTTGAACTCAGTTTAATCAGTTCACATATTTTTACTGATTTTGAATGGATCAGCTCTTCTATTTCTCTCCATTATTTTAGACCTCTCTCTCATCAACATAACTTATTATAAAATACTTGAGAGGATCGGGATCGGTGGATGTTGGAACAATGTGGAACCTGAAAGTATCAAACCAAGAGACAAGGTTGCCCTCTATTCTTTGAAAGTAAATGAAACATTTTTTGGCAGAATTCAAAAAGATGACTGGAATAAACAGGTTAAGATTACAAATAATATAATTATAGTATAGTTGAAAGAAGTGAGTATATCTCAATTCAATATGAAGAACTTTTAATATTTTACATGACTCTAATATTTCTAAATATATTAATCTACAGGTAATACAAGGACTGCAAAGACTATGTGTTTAATGAGGAAATCCGCGATGCTATAGACGATCTATGTGATATATTGTCAGAATGGAATGCATGACTTTTATTAGAATATAACAAAGACCAACCTGATGATAAGTGTATTGATAATATCAAAGATTTACTGAATAGTAATGATCAAGCTGTGTGAGATAAAGGAAAAAGCCAAAATTTAGGTGAATTAACAGATATAGAAATATCTGCGATGGGTTTTTACAAACTAGCTCAAAATCATAGAGTTCAAAAGAGGAAAAAGTTGCCAAGGAACATTGCACTCAAACGTTTGAATATAGCTAGTGCTTACATGTCACCAATATGCAAGCAGGGATTTGAAAAATATATTAAGATTATTAATGATACACAATTATTTTATATTACATTATAATATAATAATAAATCTTTAATTATTTTTTCACCTTTTAAAATAGTATATATAATAATTTTTTTGCTAAATGTAAATAAAAAGCTAATTTCTCGATAATAATAGATTTATAATGCAACTACTATTGCATGTAGAATTAATATTTGTATGTTTATTCTTTTCTAAGTATAAATGAAAATTTTTTACTAGGAACGTATCATAGAAATAGAATTAAAGATCAAGATCTTCAATTCCATAAAATGATTTTTGTCCTACAATAAATTCCCGATCACAATGTTTAGCAAACGCTTTACATATAACGTAATCTTCATTTTCATCCTCAAAAGTATCGCCTTGATTATTTTTTTTTTTTTGATAAATAAAGAGATAAGATAAAACAAGCTTTAGATAATTCATGTATCATGATATAATTAGAGTTTTTGTTTCAATAAGAAATAACAGTTTTTTATGAAGTATAAGCAAGAGTACCTTTTTCCTGTTTCATCATATCATCTGTGACCACGTAGTATACAATGCTGTCATGATGGATAAAAATCAGGTGTTGTTTTAGTTTATCAAAAGATCCAAATCGAAAACTATTGCAAATTGGGCACTAAACATGAAAGAAATAAAGTCAATGTGACCATTTTATAAATAACAGGCAAAACCAATTCTTTGAGCCTACCTTAAATATCATCTGTTGAGTGTATTCATGCAAATGTTCTGTAAGAAATCAATTACAATTTACACAGCATTAGAAAGTACTTAAGTACTTGGCATATTATTTATACCTTTTAATGAGAATATCATTCCATTGCTTTTCACAATTTTCCCACGGACATTGCATAAGAACAGATCAGAAAATAAAACCTAGTAATGACTCTTATCAAGTATACTAGTTAGGAAACCTACCTTAAATTAGCCAAATCAAATCCTTGTGTTCATTGTAGATGTGAAGCTCAAGTTCCTTCTGACTTCTGAGTGTAAAAGTACAGTGGTTTAGAATGAGTATCAGTCCATTTGCAGATAAATGGTGTTATGGAAGAAGACATGGTAAGATTATAAAAAAATATGTTGATGAATGTGTAATCAAAAAATATAAAGTATTATTAATATGTTTTTAACAAATTAGAGAAAACCACTTATATGATTTCTTTTCAAAAATTTTGATAATATTTCCTTATATTTATTAATATTAACAAATATATACAAAAATAATAATTAAAAGATGAACTTTATATGAATATTCATTTTTTAAAACAAAAAATTCAATTTTCCAATTACAGTCCCCAGTGAAAAGAATGGCGGTCAGTTTTTTCGATATCACGAATGTAATTTATAGTAAAATGTGAAATTTTTTTTTATTCTCTGAAAGAAGAACAGAAAATACATATATTTCATTATTTAAATAATATTTGATATGATCATCTTCCCGTGTCAATAAATGCTTTAATTTAGTATTGTGTACTATTCGCACTCTTAACCAGCGTTATTTTATTATGACATTTTAATATTTTCTTAACTTTCTCGCCATCCAGAAGTCAGATTGAGACAAATTTACCACCATTGGATTCCTCTTGACTATGTGGTTCGAATGGTGGTCTCAAAATTACTGTGTGGCATCTGTGTAATGTGATAGTTCAAGTATAATAGTGAGTATTATGAATTTTTATGTTGTATAAAGATAATCATTTCTAAAAGCAATATAAAAACTTAATAAAATAATAAAAGACCATTATTTAAATCTCGTAATTGCAAGAAATCTAATAGTTGTAATTTTGTTTCAAGACGAGCTTTGGTTGATGAGAAAATGAAGTTTAAACTTTTTATTTCAAACTTTCATACCAAATTCAACTTTAATGTAAAAATTATTAGTAGTATTTCTATGTGATAATGTGATATAACAAAATGCAATTATAATATTTGGCAGTTAAAAGTAAGTGGTTTTTTTTTAAAAAAAAATTGGAATTTATTATTATGTAGGATTTTGAGCATTTTAAAAAAATTCATAGCAAATTATTATATTAAATTTATAACTTCTTAGTTTTTTAGAAGGTAAAATAGGCGTAAAAACATAATAAATTTTCATTTTTTTTTCATTGATTTTTAAAATAGTATTCTAAAAATCCATTGGGCATTACAAGTTTTAATTTAAATAGGAAAATTCTGATCTCATATCCAAAATAACAAATGATATTCTTTTTGCCAGGGACTGTAAAGGTTTGGAAAATTTATTTTTAAAAAAAAGAAATCACTCATTCTTAATATTATTAAATTACATTATAATAAAGCATGCTACAGATAAATATAACAAAATTATAAAAAAATATTTTGATAAGGTGTAATTAAAAAATATAAGTATTCAGTTATTAATATATTTTTTACAAATTAAAGAAAAAAGAAATATACTATATATATATATACATTTTTAATTAACACATTTTAAAATTAATTTATTACTTGCACAGATACTTATTTCATAAAATATTACAAGAATCAAGAATAATGAGCGACATCAAATTAGATATCACAATATTTGTTTACAAAATAATGTTTAATTTCAGAATAATAGAAGCTAAAGTTTCTTAGGAAAGGCAATTAGAATTTTTTTTCACGAGAATTATTTTGGTATAACCTGTTATAATTATAGATGATTAACTCGGAAATAGTATAACATTTTGTTGTAAGAAATAATTTGGATTTTACATTTTAAATATTCTCGAATACATAAATTTTGTCAGACCATGCAAATTTGTAGAGTCAAATATTAAAGAAAAGAAATTATAATGAATTTCTTATTCATTAACTTCATTAATTTGAAAAATGCTAGGTAATTCATTTATTTTCTTTATTTGCACAAAATTATTGGGATCTAATATATAAAAATAAGTGAGTCAGATCTTTTGCTTTTATTGGCATGTTAAATCCTTTTTCAAATTTTAACACTAACTTTTAAGTATATTTTACTAATTATCCATCCACTCTAAATAAGTAGTAAACCATTTTGTTCTTGCACATAAAATCATCATGATTTTATCGGAAAGTAAACTAGAGGTTGAAACTGACAAAAAAAACCTTAACCGATTAATAAATTAACCAAGGGCCCTAATCGATTAATAATCGATTTAATATTATTAAAAATTTGGATTATTGTTAACAATAGTTTTATAAGGTGGTATGATGGAAAGTCATCAGTGAAAGATAGGCATGAACGTGATAAGTGGCAGTTATGGAGGGAGGTATCAAATAAAGAAGTGAAAGAAGTAGAGGAACATCAGGAAATTTTTAGGTAGATCAGTCCAGTGTTCGGCAAATGACTTTAAATGACCAAATGATTCAAATGACAAATGACAAATGACATGTCATTTCAATGCTTAAATGACAAATGACCTTTGGTCATTTGAATGTAATTTTGGTCAGCATTATAATTTTTGCCTACACTACATTCATTATTTTTTAATTATAGTCACATGATTATTTATGTGATAAATATTAGCCAATCAAAATCAAATGATTGAAATGACCAAATGACAAATGATTATGAATAATGACAAATGATTTCATAAATCATTTAAAAGGTCAAATGACCAGGTCATTTCCGAACACTGGATCAGTCCACGTAAAACTATGTAGGTTAGTTACATCAATTTTCATGGATAGGTTTCCACACAAAACCATTTATTTCATAAAAGAATTATATGGATTTCCAAGATTTTCATGTATTGTAAAATTTAATTGGAAATCCGTAGAATTCTTCAAGAAATTATTAATAGCACAGTATAATAGTGCTAGTTAAAGATATATTAATATAAATTAATATAGAAAATATAGAATAAATATTTTTATCTTTTTTTTTATATTATAAATTTTTTTACGCGATTCAATAATAAATATAAAATATAATCCTAGTAATTATTAAAAAAAATCAAATAGTATAATGGTTAGTTTGTGAGATGCGATATATTAATAGTAGAGTTGAGGTATATGGTTCAGTTCCTAAGGTAGGTAAAAATAAATACAATTAAATTAAATTAATAATAATAATAATTTGAGATAAAATATTTTTACAAATCACCTGATATTAATCCACGTGTGATGGCCTCGAACTCTGTGATTCCACTACACATGTTTCATCACAGGGTATTCGGAAAATATTGGTTCCACTTGGAATTTCCATGATAGTTCCACATGGATTTCTGTGCAGATTTTAACCAGTAAAAACTTCCTGATGAAGATGAGCTGAAAGTCGTCGGTCTGGGTGTGTGTGTCGCTACCGCTCCACCCACCTCGGCCAGGGGGCCTCGCAGTACCTATATCTCGCTATCGCTCCACCTATATCGCCCCTGCGGGGGATCAGGAATCCCCATATATCCGCCACAATCTGGGACAACATATGGAACAAATATATATACCAAATAACTAGAAAACAATAGAAAAGGAAGGAATAACGGATATAATGAAAGGGTTGTCCCGGATGTGGCAGATGTGGCAGATGTTTCAGAAAAAATATGAGAGGACATCCCCCCAGAAAAAGTTTTATTTTTACCCCCAGCCCTATAAAAAGTAATTGTTCATTATTTATACGGGTTTTATACGTTTCCATACGAAATATGTACGGAATTTGTAGTGATGTGTACATTAAGATAATTTATTATATACATTTATTAAAAGAATTGTACGAAATATGACTGAATTTGTACAGTATTTGTAAATTAACAATTTTTGTACGGAATTTGTCATCAAAAATTGTACGGAATTTAATAATGTAAGAATTTTATAATGCTTAATTTTAAGGAAATTTTATACTATGTAAGATAATTAAATTGCATGTTTTTGGTATTATTTTAAAATACTAAGAGTTTTTAAGTTGCCTTAATTTTTATATTTATAGAACTTTTTAAAATATTATATATCAAATTTATATTTTATTTTCACTACCGGTGATTTTACTTTCAATTAATTTTGTACTACATTTCACAATTTTATATAAATACATTAAATTTTTTTTTTTGACGAAACTTCAGTTTTTTCAATGTTTTATTAATTATCTTCAATAGTATCTTGTGTTAATTTTTATTAAACTTAGTGTACCATTTTTAATATAAAATTACCATATTATATATGTTTAAATCTTTTTGTTAAATAAATTACTGTAAATATGTTTTACTTTAAAATATAATTTCACTTTGGTTATATGAAATTACCTTTTATACTTGAGTAAGGTTGTTTAGCAAGTTAAATCTACTTGAATTTTAATTTTCATGAGGCAAAGTATGATATTTATATAGAAAAGCATATTTTTTATAATGGTAATAACTTTTAATTTTTCACTTTTTCGTTTATAACTTCAGAGCGTAATTACACCACTTTAGTCAAATGAAATCGACTTTCTAAATTAATTGAAAGTTGGTCAGCATGGTCGAAACTACTTATATATTAATTTTTATGAGTGTGGGTATAATACTTATAGAGAAAAGTGCATTTTTCATAACGGTACTAACTTTTGAATTTTTTATTTCTCTGTTTATAACTTCAGAGCGTAATTACACCCTTTTCGTCAAATGAAATCGACTTTCTAGATTAATTGAGAATTGTTCAGCAAGGTCGAAACTATCTACATATTGACTTTTATGGGTGTAAGTATAATACTCGTGAAGAAATTTACATTTTTTGTAATAGCATTAATTTCGAATTTTTCTTTTACTGTTTATTAATTGAATATTGTTAATCTACTTGTATATTATGTTGAGTTTAGCTTCACAATGCATTGACCATATTTAAAATTATATTTAATAAAATATTTTTTTTTAGTAATACAGTCAGACCTCCATAATTGCACACCCCTTGGGACCATATGCATAATTTTCAAAATAGTGCATTTAAAGAGGGTGTGCATTTATAGAGGTAAAATAATTAGAGATCATATAAGCTTGGGACCGAACCAGAGGGTGCATTTAGAGAGGGTATACATAGTGGGTGCAATTATGGAGAGTGCAATTATAGAGGTCTGACTGTAAATTATTTAGTTAATAAATATAGAAGATTACTTAGAAATTAAGATGGGTAAGTAGTGTTTCTAAAGGGAGGAAGCAGTTTTTTTCTTATTATTACTATTTTATGTAAGAATATTTATTAACATTCTTTTACTTCTTTTTTTTGTAAATTTTGGCTTGGAACTTGGAAATGGAGACGGATAGTTGTTGCAGGTTTTTTTGGTTTTTTTTATGTAAGAATGTTTATTAATATTCTATTTACTTTATTTTGTAGTAAATTAAAAGATGGATTTTATTATTTTAATATGTTAAGTCCATCATAATTGTTTGTTTGTCAAATAAATTACTTATTAAATGAATTATTTATCAAATAAATATCTTCTGTAAAAATAAATTACGCCTGTAAAAATACATTTCGTCCGTCAAAATAATTATGTCAGATTTGGTATCTGTGCCGTAATATTTCGGCATTCTAAGTTTTAATTCGCGGAGAAGTATAATTATTACTGTTCTAATATAATGTATTATTGAAAAAAATAATAAAAGAATTGAATTTAAAGTAAATTCGCGTGTAGTTCATTGATTTATTTGTTAATAGATTATACATGATTTTTATTTAATTTAATATCGGTTTGATTTGATACAAATATTGCATAATTAAATTTATTTATACGGAATAATTTTAAGAACTGCACCAGCTTTGTTTAAATTTCACGTGAATTCACTTGATTTTTTTTTTGGAAACCACAGTTATACCGTGCCAACTATCTGTATGGTATGATACCAATGATTGTTATTTAATACTGCATACAATTTATTTCAATTGTAAATCAATTAAATCAATTGTAAAAATTTGAACCTGCATAATTAATAATAATCGTATATTAATTGCATGTGACATTTCCGGTGAATTGTTATATGTTTATTATATCAAATGCAAAAGCCAACTTTACAGGTGATTCTTTTTATTTTTATTTTTTGTGTTGACTTTGTTTTCTATTCGTTTGCGTTTAGCACGTGTAACTAGAGGTGCTTTTTGCTTTTGTACCGTCTCTACTTATTTTTATAAAAAAAAAATCCTTAACTTTAATACTTTCAAATATTTCAATATTAAATTTATCATAAAACTCACCAATTTTGGTGCTTTCTTTACCATTGTCACTTTTATCCTAATAATAATAAAAAAATTATTATTACCATTAAATCAAAATAATCAAAATATAAATGCATACCGCAATTTCATCACTTTTGTCAATTTGACGAGTACTTTCTTTGTATTTATCACTACTCTTTTATACAAAAAATTATAATTTGGTTAATTTTTATTCAGCTTACAATAAAATAAAAACAAAGTCTAGTATATTTTATTACCGATTCATTTATTTCATCGGATGAACCATTATTTTGATCAATATTAGTATTATTATTATCATCAGCAGATTCTTTATTTTTTGACTATATAAAAAAGGTTACGTATTAGACCATGTTATCTAAATATATAATTTTTAAGAACATAAAATAAAACTTACTTTTTTAGGTACTTTATTCACCTTTTTATTATCATGTCCTTTCCTCCTATAGTAATCACCTAATAAGCAATTTAATTAGTTAGTATATGGTAATTATTTTTAACAATAATATAACACTTACGTATATTATTAATGGACTGCTTGATCATCATTTTTATAGCCCAATCATTGATGGTATCTGGAAAAGTCGTGTTACATTTTTTAAACTAAAAAATAAAAATTTAAATTTATTAAATTTTTTTTAAATAAAAATTTAAATTTATTAAATTTTTTTTTAAAAAAAAATTAAATTTTTACGATTTTACTTTTGAAACGACTAGATCTATTGTTTTCAGATTTTGATTCTTGTATTCTGTTTTTAGATCGACATGAAGCTTGACTAAATCACGTATATGATTCTAAATTCGCATAAATATTATTAATATGATGATTGATTAATTATTTGTAAACTCAATTTTACCTGGTAATCATTAAGCGTGATCTTCGAAAGTTTCAATGTTTTAGGAATATTAACGTAATTTCCTGAAGGTTTTGGGATTGGTGATTGTTGACGAGTCTATATAATTAGAAAATCAATCAATTTTATATAATTTATATTAATCAAGAGCGATCGATTTATATAGTTAGAATAATAGAAAATTTATAATATAAAAAAACAATAAAAAATGATTACATCTTGAGAAGGTTGTGATAAGACAGTTGTAGGTGTAGAAAGCGGGTCAACTGAAAGGATTTGAGGCGATGATTGATGACTCTAAAGTAAAATAATATTAAAATTAGATATACAAATAGCACTTAGTTTTATAAAATTACTGACCGTAGAAGCAGGGATATCAGGTGTATTAACCTTAAAAAAGAATATATGAGTAATGATTAATGAATATCAAAATGGTCAAAAATGCAATTTTACGTACTAAATTATTAGAACCGTCTTCTTGTTCTTGCAGACTATACATTTCATTTTGAATTTGTTTCATTTGTTTCGATAAGAGGTCTAGTTTATCTTGTAGGTTTTTTCGATCCATTGTTGATATTAGAAAAATTCGTAAAAAAAAAGAGATGAAATTTTAAAATCACAGACGTGAAGGTATTTAAATCATGCAGCTGACGCGACGTGTTACAACACGTAGCAAAATTTAATGTAATATAATAAATTGGATCAACTGGATTTTGGACATTTTTTTTTTGAACTGAACCCTATAATTTTTTTTTTTTTTGTGAATTTTATAATTATTTTGGAATCGATTTTTTTTTTTGATATCATAATAATAATTTTTTAAAAAAAATCTTATAATAGTTCTTTGGAATCAGTTTTTTGGAATCATTTTAATAATTTTTTTCTTAAAATCTTATAATAGTTCTTTGGAATTAGTTTTTTAGAGTCTTTTTTTTTTTGATCAATCGACACTTTTAAGGGATAATCTACAACTACTATCGAGATCTATTATCAAGATCGATATATGTGCATTAATATTTGCATTAATTCCATGTGAAAAATATTAGTGTCACAAATAATATTATATTGGTTAAAAAAAAAATACGCCATAGTTCAAACATATATCATGGTAGTTTTTTTAATTAGGAAAAAACCCATTATTTTATATTTTATAGTAAAAAAAATCTTTACACAATAATTGCATCATTAATTGTTTCTGGCAACAATAGAGAGTTTGACACGATAGTCACACAAGAAAGTTTATAAATATATATGTAAAAAATATAATTATTCTTAAGAATTAATTATAATATATTTATTTTATTAATAATCACTATTCTTTTTTTTCCTTCCCGGTCTAATACGCGCATTTAACTCCTGATCCATCTCCAAAGCCCTGATTCTAGCAACTTTATCATTCAAATCTGAAATTGCATCATTTCTTTCGGCCAAAAGCTTAACGTTGTCCTCTTCTAGGTTTTTCACTTTCTCTTCTAATATATTTATTCTTTTTTCGAGAGCTTCGACATAACCTGAAGAGGGAAGGAATTAAAGAAAAAATAGAAAGACAGAAGGTGGGGTCAAGCTATGATCACTCGCCCCAGCAGGAGAGCCCCGTTAAAGCAAAGGCTAGACAATCCAACAGTCCAACAATTCAGGTACTTCCCGGGATTCCTTAAAAACATCAGCCTGAGGCGAGTTCACGGTCACCTTACAGAAGTTTAAACCTAGGCCAGACTATGTACGGAAGCCGTGGTATTCACCCACCTGTTTCATAGACTGCCTTTCGCTTCTTCTTCAATATTTTCATCCTAAAGCGGTGTATAGATTTCGCTTTGGCAGCCTTTGATTTATGAGGTCCACGAGCCATAGTGGATGAAGATCTTATAAAATATAATGAGAAGATTAAGTATTTGTAATTGTAACTTCAGCAACAAAGAAAACAATAGATAAATCATGACATACATATTACCAGCAGAGAATAAACCTATGAGAAGAGAGAGAAAGTGAAAACAATTCGTTAAGAAAAAGGATGATATTTATATGTAACAGGCTCTGATGCGTCAACACGAAGAAAGGAAGTTACGATTGACGCAAAACTTTTGATCATTCAGGAAAAACTTTTTTTTCATCATAGGAATGGAAAAAATACTAAATTGGAAACTTATCACACATATATTGGAGAAAATAGATGAAGACTTGCTCATTGGTATATGCAGGACGATAGAAAATGATGTAATATTTAAGGAGGTGAGATTATTTTTATCAGATGATTCCGGTAAAAAAAATTTTTTTTTACGTATACGTATTACTTATCTCCTGGCTAATTAGGAATAAGTAAAATTTTACTAGGATTGGATAAATGATCGGCCGAAGGCTGATCATGTTCCGATTCTAAGTAAAATTTTACTATTCCAATTAGCCAGGAGATAATTGATTTATCCCCTGCCATTTACACAATAGTAAGTGTTTTATAGTATATCGTGAGTATAATATAGTATATTTAATTGTTGAATCTTATTTTTCTTTTGCTTGGTTTTTTTTTATTTTAAAAGATTTTAAAAAAATAATTGAATTTTAAAAGCTTCGGAACTATTACTATTACACTTGAAAAATAATATTGAGATTACAAATAAATTAAAAGAAAGATTTTCTCATTTGGAAATGCAAATCTTTCTGAATTACTCAAATTTTCAAATCAGTCCATTATAGTATAATCAATAGTTAATTTTTACCGCAAAATTTCCTAGAAACGGATAAATAAATACATATAAATTTTGCTACCCAGTAGGTATAACTACAATTGCATAATCGTGTAAATGGTGCCGATCAGGGGATAATGTATACATATTTATATATTTAAACAAAATATATACGGTAGTTTTAATTTTTGCAATAATTCACATTTGTAATAAATAAATTGATCACACGATAGTCACAAAAAAAAAAGTTTGATGCGTTTTACCGTAGTAAAATATATATTTTATAAAATTTATTGTAAACTAAAAATAAAATAAAAAATATATGTATATAATAAAAATATAAAATAAAAAATGAATGATAAAAAATAACTAAAAATATATAAAAATAAAAAAATAATTAAAAAAAACGAATTTAATAATAAAAATAACTAAAAATATATAAAAATAAAAAAATAATTAAAAAAAATGAATTTAATAATAAAAAATAACTAAAAATATATAAAAATAAAAAAATAATTAAAAAAAACGAATTTAATAACGATGATGTCGACGAGAAGAATGGTGATGATGGTGATGATGGAAAGAGTGGGAGGAATAAGGATGATGGCGGCGATGGGAACGATAATGATGACGATGAGGACGAGGAGAATAATATGATGAATGATGATGAGGAGAATAATATGGTGAATGACGAGGAGAAGTATATGGTGAATGAGGGAAATATGGTGAATGGGGAGGAGAAGAATATGGTGAACGAGGACGAGGAGGACGAGAAGGACGAGGAGAACGGGTTCGATTTCTGTATTCGTTTCTACGTCTATCGACGTTATTTCTTCGATGAGCTGCCTGATACCGGCCTAAAAAATAGATAATACAAATAAATATATTGGTTAAATAAAAAAATTAATTAATTGAATAATTATCCATGTTATACCAAAATTTGTCAGACAGCTCATGATGAAATCGCCGATCGTAAAATGATGGGGTGTACGTCCGATACCCCTCCGGGTTATCGGACAATAGTCGCTTCAAATTTTCATAACCCGCGACCAGCGCATTCCACTTAGTTCGGCATTGTGTTGCCGTAACGTTAAAGTTATGATTATTATATATATGATTGGAGATGTACTGCCACAGAGTGCCCTGATTTTGAACGCAAGTATCAATAAATCGGTTGTGGTAATACCGACGACGTCTTATCAGGGCCTCTGTGGCGTCCATCGGCCAAGAGCGAAGATTGTTATTATCTTGGTAATTTGTATTTAATACGGGAGCAGCCATTTGATATTGATTATTATTTTATTATTATAGATTTTTTTTAATGATCAAATGTAAGATTTAAAAAAATATCGAATGTCAAAAATGGACTTTATTTATATAAATTTTATTAATTGTTATGATGTTTTATGATCAATTTTTATGTACCTAATTTGCAATTGATAAATTGATATATGATTCTAATCAGTTACACCTTTATAATCAATTTTCATGTACGGCAGATAGCATACAGAAGTACCTAATTTGCAATTGATAAATTGATATACAGTATAATACTAATCGGTTGCATCTTAATTGGATCTTAATTGAACACCGTAGTCGGTAAAATTATTATTAAATAACAATTCAACGTAATTAATGGTGGTGTTTTTTTTTTAATTCTAATGTGATCCTTTTTTTTGAATGGAGATCGATTTTAATAAAAAATTATAATAATGGTGTTTTTTTTTGATTCTAATGTGATCCTTTTGGATGGAGATCGATATTAATAATATTCGTTGCATACAATTGTATTTGCATACAATACAATGTCTATTGCCTATTAGAGTAGCAAATATATCCTCCTCATACTTGTACGACATACTATCTTGTACGACCTATATTGTGAATATGTTGTATAAGACCATAGCGATTAACATGAAACAAGACAATCAGTATAAGTAAACGACATTCATACATTAAAATACTTTTTTTATTAATATCACTTTAATAAAATCACGCGTGCATTTAAAAAAAAAAATATCTGTAATTAAAATTGTTTGTAATTGTTATTGTAAGGATTGCGAGAAAATTCTTGTTTCATGTTAATCTTACACATGTGTAACAATATTTTATACTCCTTAAATTTTTTTACCGAATTGATTTTTTTAGGGAAATAGCTTCTAAATTTAGGAATGGTGGCTTTGGTGGCTTTTTTTTTTTTTGATAAATTTGGAAGAAAAAAAAGTGAATTTCTAAAAAAAAGCGAATACACGGTTATCAAAAAAAAAAAAAGGCGAATATCTAAATTGGTAAGCTTTTTCTTGTATTTTAAAAAAATGGTATTTTGTAAATGTCAAGAGTGTAAAGCGTTAAATATTGTAGCTGGCGGTCGAGAAGTTAGTACTGTGACAAAATGGAGACATAATAAAAAAGAAAACGAATGGCATACTTATTTAGATAATTTTGATTCAATGTTTTCAATAAATGATCCATTAACTAATCAAGAAAATGAATTGTAAGTATTAATGTTATTAAATATTTAAGTTAATTTTAAGTGTTAATTTAATAAAAATGCTTAATATCAAACTTAGAGAACTTGTACAAAATCAATATCAGAAACAAGATATTTTTCAACGAGAAATTGTTAATCAAAATGAAAGTGAAGATTTAGGCGTTGATTCTAGTTATGAAAAGTATAATGAATTGTCTCCAAACAATGATTCTCCTATACATCCCGCTGATGATATCTCTTTACGTGATAATGAGTCTGACAACTCAGAACCAAGCTTAGATGATTCTATTTATTCTGCTGATATATCTTTAGAAGATTATGATTCTGAATATTTGGACATTACTCCAGATTCTTCACAAAATTCAAATGATGATGATGATTTAGAAGAATCACAAAATTCAAATGATGATAATGATGACTTAGAAGAATCGTTAAGTGATATGTCCATAGATGACGATGTAATTGATGATTCTAATGAAACTGGTAAAAATTTTTTATTTATTCACCGTATTTACTGTATTTATATATAATTTTTACAAAGCTAATATGTTGTTTAAATTATTTCTATAGTATCAGAACTTTCTGAATCAATGATTCTTGCTTTACGCTTATTAGATTTAAAATGCAAACACAATTTTACCAACAATGCTTTCACTAATATCCTTAATCTTATTGGGGGCGGTTTAGGCGAAGGGTCAACACTTTATTTAGCAAAACAGAGGTTGAATAGATTAGTTGATTTAAAACTAAATCATGTTGATATGTGTAAAAATTCGTGTTGTGCTTTCACGGGAATTTATATTAATGATGTAACATGCCGTTTTTGTAATTTAGAAAGATATATTATTAGCAATAATTCCAAAAAACCGCAAGAACCACAAAAAACTGCAATGTATTTTCCATTATTAGAAAGATTTCGTATTCAGTATGCGGATTCAGAACGAGCACTTAAATTGCGATATAGGAGTCAAAGAGAAGAATGTGATGATGAATATAGTGATATTTTTGATGGGGATTTATACAAAGAACTAGTAGAAGAAGGATTTTTTTCTGACGAACGAGACATAGCACTAATTGGTTCCACTGACGGATACCAAATATTCAGGCAAAAGACGGATAGTTGCTGGATCTTAATGTTTATTAATGCAAATCTTCCTCCAACAATTCGTGTAAAAAAGGAAAATTTGTTAATTTCAGCAATTATTCCTGGTCCTAATCAACCTAAAGATTTTAATTCATTCTTAAGACCTATTATAGATGAATTGAAAGTTCTTCAAGGTAAGATTAATAAACTATATTATATTAATTAAATTGATAAATTAATAGATAATATTTATTTTAAATTGTAGAAGGAGTATCTATATATGATGCATTATTAAAAGAAAATTTTATATTACGATGTCACGTTGTAATGTGGACAGGAGACATGCCTGCTGTATCAAAATTAATGTGTATGACAGGCCATAACGCATATCTTGGTTGTAGATATTGTTATTTGAAAGGTGTATATTCTGAAGAATCTAGACATGTATATTTTCCATGTTCTATGCCAAGAACTAGTGATATTACGGACTTTGATCCTAAAGAACTTCCTAAACGTACTGAGGATAACTTTTTAAATGATATAAGCAAGATTATAAATGAAACTAATAAGAAAACAAAAGTATCAGTCATTAAAGAAACAGGTATAATTAACGTTATTTAAATTAATTTTTTTAATTGAATTTTAGTAATATCATAATTTTTTTTTTATTTAATTAGGAATTAATGGCCGTAGTATACTTTTTGAACTTAAATCAACTAAATTTCCGCGATCATTTCCTGTAGATATCATGCATCTCTTTTTCGAAAATATTTCTATAAACATGTTTAAGCATTGGTCAGGAACCTATTTTAAGGATCAATCATTAAATAATGAACAATATGTTCTTAATAGCCAAGTATGGAAACAAATAGGTCAAATTATGCATGAATGCCGTAAACAAATTCCTTTAGAATTCGGACGCTCGCCAAGAAATATTTTTAAGCACCATAATGGATATAAAGCTGTTGAATGGTCAGATTGGATAACAGTTTATTCCATCCCGTTTTTATTGAATAAATTATCGGCTAAGTAAGTTATAGTATTTTTTTTGTTTGTAATTGCAGAAAATTTAAAACAATAAAATATAATTAAAATACGTATAGATATTTAAAAGGATGGGCAAAATTTGTTCAAGCTGTTCAAAAATGTCTACAATTCACCCTTACGAGTAATGATTTAGATAAAGTTCAGCAATTATTATTAGAATTTTACAAACATTATGAGAGGTGAGTATGAATAAATATTATTTAAATAAACGCATTATTTGTTTAATACATTAATTCTCATTTAAAAAATTCTGATATCATAGCGATTATTATCAAAAAAAAGAAGAAAAATTAAGCGCAATGCTTATGTCCTTTCATTACCTTTTGCATGTTGCCGATAGCATTAAAGACTGTGGCCCTTGTTGGGTATCGTGGCAATATCCCATGGAGCGATTGTGTGGAATGCTATTGCCCCTAGTGCATTCCAAATTACATCCATATGTTAATTTAGCAAATAATGTAATGCTTATGGAGAAGATTAATTATTTGTCATATATTTCAGCATCCAAACATATTATAAAAAATAATTCAAGAAAAAATTGGCCGCAACACAAAGTATTTAGTTTGGAAAATTATGATGAAGAATTATATTTTCCAAGTGTAATTTATTCTCTTGATAGAAGGAATGAATTACAAAAACTTATACATTTTTATTCTGCTATTTTAGAAATTTCCAAAGAAGAAATAGTTTCTGTAAGTAAATATTATTAATTAATTTACATGCTTTACTTTGATTTAAAATATAATGTTAATCTTATTTATAATTTTTTATAGTCAATAGATAATAAATGTATAAAATATGGTCGTATGCGAACAAAAGATGGTCACTATGTTGGTTCGTCCTAGATAAAACGTGATAAAATATCTAGAAACAATTATTGTGTAGCGGTAAAATTTTATTGTTTAATTATCTTTATTTACCTGTTATGTTCTTATTAATCATTAATATTACAAAAAAAAAATTATTTTAGGTTATAATAAGTGAGGATAAAGAATTATTTGGCGAAATTATTTTTTATTTGGTTCACAAACATTTGGGTGAAAGTAGGATGCTGGCATATATACATTGGTCAAATAAGATCATAAATGATCAATTAGGTATAAAGTATTTCCAAGGGAAATCATCAAAATATGGATTTATTGATATATCAGATATCGATAGATGTGTTGGGTTCATAGAGCTTAATAACAAAATTTATATATTTGATAAAGAAAACCAAGTAGTTTGTAATTAGCATAGTCGTTTTATTGATTTAGGTTTGAATTTAAATAAATTTCTATTTAAAATACAATAATTTTTTCATCACATATTTTTATAGGCTTGATTGAATTTTAAATTATACCTTTGCCGTTAACTTTTAATATTTAAAAATACTGTAATCGCATAGGCGTTATGTTTAGACTATCCACAATTTACAATTGTGTGACCACATCATATCATTGCATTTTGTGACGCAAATGACGCAAAAGTACTGATCTTTGATATTTATATATATACGCGTTTAATCCTCAAATTTTTTTTTTCCTCTCATCAGCAAGTTTCTTCAAAAAAATTTTACTTTTTTTTTAACTCTTTTATTTCATTTTTTCTCTTCATGATTCTTCCACTTTAATTTAAAAACATTTTTATTTCCTACTTCTGCCTTTATTATTTTTTAAAAAAATTTATTCCATTTCTATCCAACACCTAACAAGTTTTGCCTAAGTGATTTGGAAAAGTAAGTTAATATATTTAATTATTTTCCTTTATCATCTAAAAAAGAAATAAGGAAAAAAACGTATCTTAGAACCGAAGAGCTGAAACGCTGAAGAAACATTAAATACATTATTTAATGTAAGTTTTTGCGACATATTATTTCTTTTATCATTACTATTATTATGCTAATATATATTTCTATTTCACTAAAAGGAAAGAATTGTAACAAATGAAAAAAAAAGAAAAAAATAAAAAGAACAGAAACTATATGCAGATTACCCTGAAATTTTTCACAAAAGGTACTATTGTACTTGGGGATCATTCGAGAGTTTTTTTTGGCTGCTGATGAAATGCACCATTTTAAGACCTCTATATGGTAAGCCGTATCATGGAGGCAGGGTATGCACATAGCGAAAGCGCCGTGCTCCTATATAATACTTGGGATCTTGTGGTATTGGAAGGTAGTGGTGATGTATCATTGGGTCATAGGCAGTTGGGTGCTAATGGCTGACGACCTAAGGGACACTCTAATGAGGTAGACCCCGCCGGATGAGCTCAACCCACTTATTGCATTTTTTGATTCTTAAGGTTGAAAATCTTGGTGACTCAAGTGTTCTGAGGCCAATTTTTATTTTAAAAAAAAAATTTTGTTTGATTTCTATAAATGCAGTACTTACTTTAATTTATACATCTTTTTAGGATTATCAAGAAAAAAAGAATATAAAAATTTTTATTATTAACAATTAGAAGATAGTGCAAATTTAATTAATTATGCTTATAATGTTTATCCAGAAATTTTTCAATAAAATTTTTTATAATATATTTATTATATTATATATATATAATTAAATTTTTTACTTTATTTTCAAGTTTAAGGTTTTAAACATTATTTATGTTAACGTTGTCAAAAAATCTAGCATAATATTTGATCAGTGCGACACGATGATCACGAATTTCTTGATTGGATGTATCACGTGATCAGGAATGTGGCGCAGTGCATGCATAACACAGATTTCAGACATGTTTTGTTTATTTCTTTCCTCTCTTGTCTTTTTCCTTTCATTTATCCTTTTTTTTTCTTTTTTTTAGTTTAAGGACACATCTAATATTATATTTGGAACTTGGGAATTTAAAGGTATATTTCTCAACTTTTTCATTTTTATTCCCTTCTTTTTTTAGGTTTTGTTTGCGTCAGATATTTTTTTTTCTATTTATTTTCCAGTTATTTTTTCATTTTCGTTTTCTCTTTTTATTTTCTCTTTTTAGTTCTTTTAAGTTCTTTCAGTTTGGCATTATAGGTTTCATTTGCATTGAAGGTATTTTTTTTTTTATTTTCTAGTTATTTTTTCATTTTCATTTTTAATTTCTCCTTTTTATTTTCTCTTTTTAGTTCTTTTAAGTTCTTTCAGTTTGGCATTATAGGTTCATTTGCATTGAAGGTATTTTTTTTTTTATTTATTTTCCAGTTACATTATAGGTTTCATTTGCGTTGAAGGTATTTTTTTTTTTATTTTCCAGTTATTTTTTCATTTTTGTTTTTAATTTCTCTCTTTTTAGTTCTTTTAAGTTCTTCCAGTTTGGCATTGAAGGTTTGTTGTTTTTTCTTTTCTATCTTTATTGTTTTTATTTTTAATTTCATTTTTAATTTCTTTCTTTTTTCTTTAGATCTCTTAAGTTCTTCTGATTTTACGTCAGATGTATGTTTTTTTTCTTTTTTTTTCCTTTTTTTGTCTTACTAACTTTATTTCATTTTTTTTTTAACTTTATGGATTGTTCTTTAAACTTTATGGATTTCATTTTTAATCTTAAAATTTCGTGTTTTTATCATTAATTTGTATGATTATTTTTGGTCTTTGTGATTTCATTATTATTTACTTGGTGCTTCCTTAATTTTTTTGTCTTTCCTATTTCTTTGTTCTTTTATCTCCTTGATTATTTTTCTCTGTTGTTTTTCATAATTCATTTTTTCATTGTCAGATTTCTCTTTTGTATTGTTAGCATAATATTTGTTATAATAAATTGAATCATAATTTTGGCTAGTATTATTAAATTTGAATTATAATTTCGGCTGGCATTACATTGCAAATTGAGCCATAATTTTGGCTAGTATTATTAAATTTGAATTATAATTTCGGCTGGCATTACATTGCAAATTGAGCCATAATTTTGGCTAGTATTATTAAATTTGAATTATAATTTCGGCTGGTATTACATCGTGAATTGAATACAAAACTGGTATATAATTTGTACAAATTCATTACAAAATTTGGACAAAATGTGGTTATATTCTGTATAAATTCAACATAATTCAGAATTTGTACAAGTACGGAATATTTCATAATTTGGCACATATTCAGTACATTTTCAGTCACTAATTGTACGGAATTTGTACAGAATTCGTACAATAATATTTTCTGAACAAATTCCGGATTTTCAATTTTTTACTGGGCAGATCTGCCACATCCGGAACATCTGGAACAAGTCAGGATTCCGTCTAATAATCTATTGGAAGCAGTGAGACAGCAAACCAGGTAAATTAGTAGGTAAGCCCCTAGAAGGTCTATAGAGCCAGTAAGACCAACCCCGTCCCGCCCCCGTCAGAAAAAATAAGTAATTGAACAATGGGTATTGAGAATAGAGCATATCCAGATAAGTTTAGAAGACAGTACTAATCCGTCTTCCTCTTTTTTGCCTCCTTAAGGCATTTATCAATACACTGTTTACACGTGTCATCAGAATCTAAGATTTTCTGTCCAAGTTTTTTGCATTGCCGATTGTAAGTCGTCTGCTGTCTCTTAGCAGCAGTTTCTTTCTTTTTCTCCTTAGTCTTCTTCTTGATCACCCAGTCTATCCCAGTAAAAGTATTCTTATGCATCCCACAAACTACACAGTCACCATGTAAACGATAGCAGCCATTTGTGGTCATATCTTGTATTTCACTAGCAGTCTCGGTTTCCTTCTTACACTTTAGGCAGTAAAATCGTGTCATCTTAAGATTTGAAGTCTAAAACCATTCCTTTAATTTGTCGTAATATGTCGCATTTAGAGAATTATTACAAATACTACAATCTCTCCGGAATACCAGCACGAATTCTAAAAGGTGAAGAGCACTACAACCTATACAAAAAGCCCCTAAAGGAAAAGTCAACAGAACGCCCAAAGGTAATTGTATGGAAACCAAATGCAACACATCAGGCAGATCTTGCAGAGATGCCAGTTGACCCCAAAGGATTCCACTATTTTCTCGTAGTGGTGGAAGTTGCAGGAAAGAGAGTTGATGCAGAACCCCTAAAGGATAAGACTGCAAATAGAGTTCTAAACGGGTTTGTCAAAATCTACAGAAGAAATCGTATTAAGCCACCAACACACAGACTGGAGACAGACTCCGGATCAGAATTCACTAACGACCAGGTACGTGATTTTTTCCTGAACAGCCTAGGGGTAATGATGAGGTTCGGAGAGCCAGGAAGGCATAAACAGCAATCTTATGCTGAAAGAGCTATCCAAGCCATCCAAGAACCCCTTCTTAAACGAATGGTAGCACAGGAGTTGAAAACCGGGGTGACATCCGTGGAATGGTCAGAAGATTTCCATAATATAGTGAGTAAAGTAAATGAACTCTGGCAGAGAAATCCCCCAGACATTCCAACAGGATCACCCAAAGTGTCAAAAAAGACGGATCTCCTCTCTGAAGGAGCACGTGTCAGAGTCAAGTTAGATGAACCTATCTCAGTACTCGGTAATAAACTTCACGGAAAATTCCGTACAGGAGACATAAGATGGAACCCAAACATTCGTGTAATCAAAAAAATGATACTCTTACCCGAACAGCCTCCTACATATCTCCTTAATGGACCACATGGTCGATTAGGTGTATCCAGATGTGCATATACCCAAAAGGAATTGCAAGTAGTTCCTATTAATGAAAAGCCTCCCCTGACTCTGTGATAAGAGGACAACCTGAAAGATTTGTTCCTGAGCAGATACTTCGGCATCGCATTAGAAAAGGTCAAGACCAGTATTTGGTTAAGTGGGAGCGTTATCCAGACACTGAGGCTACTTGGGAACTTGCTGACCGGTTGAAGGAGGATGTCCCTGACTTAATTCGCAAATTTTGGGAATAAAAAAAAATAGAAGAATTAAAGGGTCTTATTTTTTATCCCCTCGATTAGCATCAGGAACTATCGGGATAAAAACATTCTTTCCATCACAGGTAAAGGCTATATGTTCACGTGATTCATGGACATCATAATTGTAACGTTTCAGACACATTCGGCTTAACCCAATTTCCCTATGCTTGTAACCACTTAAGACTGCAAGGTCCTCAGTGATAGCATAATCAGGGGTAAGTTTGATTGTCACTCCCTTTACCATGCCAAATGTCCTACCTGTTCCTGAAGCACCAGATATGTTATATGTAATACTCTTGTCAATATCCAACCCTAATTCCTCAGCAGCTTCTCTCTGAATAAAAGACGCATTAGCACAAGTGTCTGCTAAACACTGAATTGCTATTCCATTAACCTCCCCATCCAGTGCTAAAAGATCTTTAGTATTCTCTAAACGAGCTATGTCAATATCCATAGGATCATCTACCCTGATATCCTCTTCTTGTTCCTCCTCAACTAGGTCCTCCGGAATCTCTGTGACTTTTCTAGCAGACAATAACTCCTCCTGAAGAATCTCACGGAGTAATTTCCTAAAGTCTGCAGACCTTAACAGGCTTAATAAATCATTCTTAGTAACAGCTTTTGCAGGTGTAGACTTACTACCAGTAACTTTCACAGGAATCTTAACAGGGGTTGCTTTGCCTTTCAATGGCACACTAGAAGAGCTAACTGCTGTCTTATTTGGGGACGACTTAAGAAGTTTTGAGATACTCGAACCTACTTTTTTTTTGACCCAACACGAACCATATAGACATCACCATCTTTTTCTCTCAATTCTACCTTTTCACCAAAACTCGCAGTATCAATGTCCATAGCATCATCATTAAGATCGAGGTTTCTCATTGCTCGGGCCAAATCCAGATCATCACGTCTATCTTTAGCCTTCTGAAGTTGTTTTGTAAGTATTTTAGACGTCCCACGTTTATATCCCATAATAAGATCAATAGCATTTTGATGATCATCCAAAGTCCACTCAGGAGCATCAGGGTCATCACCAACATCATGATCTATATAACCATCATCCCAATCAGGATCCTGAGGATCCTGAACAACACGTCTCTGTGGTTTTGGTCGAACAGGTTTAATCTGCTGTCTATAAACTGGTGGATTACGAACTGGCCGAGCCTGTAATTGTTTAAATTGCACCTGAAAATTCTTGGTAAGTTCCTCAGCTTGAGCCTTAAGTAACTCTTGTAATTGTTCTTGAGTAACCCCAGATGACTTTGATGTCAGTACGACAGGTTCCTGTTTTCCTAACGGAGGTTGAGTTACATCACTGTAATCTGCTTGAAGTCGTCGATTTCTATCTTGTAACCCCAAGCGCATTTCAGCCCTTTTCCGTTCTAAATTTCTCAGATGTTTAACCAAGTCATCAGGATTAAGATTACTAAACCTTTCTGCTTCAAAAATATTATCAGCCGAAAGACCTCTGAAGAACTGGTCAATAATAAGATCATCAGTTAGTTTTAGTAATTTTCCAGCTCTCTTTACAGTTCTATAAAATGCATCGACTGGCTCATTTTCCTGATAAAGACTGTTAAAACGGATACGTTTCTTTTCATCTAAAATAGTTGGAAATTGTGTTCTAAGCCAATAAAGCGCCTGGTTAGGTTTAATACCTGGAAAAACTATAGAACGATTATTATTAGCAGCAACACCAGCATCTGCAGTAGCTGGAGCAGCTCTATCTGTCGGACGAGCACCAGCTCTTCCCCAAGATTTATCTCCACCTATTAAATCATGGGTAGGAATAAATGCTGCTCTAATAGTTACTAATGCATTAGCTCCATCTGTAGCATAAACATGTGCTTCAGACCCATTTACATAGGTACCTGCATTTGGTCCTCCTGCACCTTCTGGTATTACTAATGCTAGAAAAGCAGCTAAATTAGCTCCACCTCTTGAAGTGATACCAGAAAGTTCCCAATTTTTTCCTGTAATTTCTCGATCAAACCATTCAGCCGCTTCACCAGCCATGCAGCTTCTAAGTATACCCATAGCTCTTTTCCAAGACTCTGGTGGCCCTCCAGCAGCGTATGGGTTAAGATTAATAGTATCAAGATAACCCATATAAAGCCTAACAAATGTATCAATATCATCAGTAGCTTTACCCTCAAAAATCGGCAATCCTATCGCAGTGGTAGCCATATCGTCTCTAGTGGATTGTTTAAAAGAGGTGGAGGAGGGTTCAATTGTCTAATTCGAAACCATTGTACCTGAATTCTAAGAGCAGCTATCTGTTGGAAAAGTCTATTCCTAAGTCTCCCTAATGTCTGAATCCCAAAACGCACCCTATTATTAGCATGTGCTAGCTGTGCATTAACCTGTTCAAGTTGCGCATTAACCAATACAAGTTGTCCTCCAGTCTGAGTAGCCCTCAGCCGCCAATGATTTAAAAGGATATTACCACGATTTACAGCATTTTGAGCCTCATTACGATCCCTTACTGCTTGAGTATAATCTGCTTGTAATACATTACGTTCATGTCGTGCCTGATTACGTTCACCTATAGCCCGTCGACGAAGCTCTACCATAGTATCATAATCTCTTTGCAGGTTATGGTTTTCTTCTATGAAATTATCATTGGCAGCACGTATAATAACTAATTGACGTTCTAAATTAGTAAACGTTTCATCAAATGCATTTATCTTACCTTGTGCAAAAACTAACAAATCTTTTGTAATACCAAGTTCTTCATGTTTTGCTTTACAGCGATACATTAATATATTAATAATATGTTTGATTTGATTATTTGCCTCCTGTATCTCTGAATCAACAGTTAAACGACCCCTGGTAGTCAATAAATTTGCATGAGCCTTAAGTATTCTAACTAATTCATCATCGTCTTTTTCATTGACTAAGTGTGCAGGAGGCGGTCCAGTAGGTTCTGAAGGAGTATAAACTGGAATTGGTGTTGATGTCGACATAGTATTTAAACTAAGTTAGAATAAAATTCAAATGGATCTTTATGTATACAATTTGGACGAGTACACGACCGACTCAAGACAAGGCAATGAGTTTGCTCCATCATGGCCCTTTCGATTAGCCGTAGCAGGTAGCTCAGACTTAGGTAAAACAACTATGATCATTAATTTGTTAATGGGTGACAAGAAAGCAAAGGAGGATGGTAATCGGTATGTACTATGTGATGCAGTACTTTTAGTTAGCAGATATCTTGACGAGCTGAAGTGGGCAGTTGTACATGATTTTTTCGAAGAGGAGAAGATCCCATTCACTGCAGTAACCCATAGTGAGATTCCAGAGATTGACTCCTTCGACCCTACTCAAGCTACTGTGGTAATCTTCGAGGATCTGATGGATGCACCTAAAAAAATCCAGGATCTCATCACTGGTTACTTTACACATGGACGACACAAAAATATTTCATGTATTTATGTAGCCCAAAGATTCTTTGCCATTCCTAAGGCTATTCGAGAAAATGTTAACTACATCTCACTGCATGGAGGTCATGGAAGCCTTACAGATACCAAGAGAATCATCCGCCTATATACAGAAGAATCAGAGTCATTAGCACCAGTAATTGATGATCTTACTCTGCAACGTGAATTTGTAGTGTTTGATCTTAGACGGTCCAAAAGTGATCCACTGTCCATTCGAGTAAGATGGGATACTAGTCTCAGTTCGATCACAGAGCAATCTCAGTTCAATCCTAGTTCAATCTCAGTTCAATCTCAGTTTGATCCAAGTTTGAACCCAGTTCGATCTCAGTCTGAACCCAGTTCAATCACAGTTCGATCCAAGTTTAGTTCCTATGGTCAGAAAGCTGTATTTGAAGCAAAAAAAGGTGGACACTTGATTGAATTTGCTTGGATATTTCCATCCTCTAAAGAACGTCAACATTTACTTGTACCTGGTGTCTTAGCCAAGAATGCAGATACCTGGATTAAATATGTCTTTCGGGAAGCTTATGGACTCTCTGGTAAGACCCTAGGAGCTGACTTTCAGAATTTCTTAGCAAAAGTACAGGGTAGGACTGCAAAGACTGAAACTCTGAAAACTGAGAATGTGAAGGAGTTATTCTCCCGATATGAAGCCCTGAAGTCTAGTCGCTCTCTGAATAATAAACAAATAATAGAAGGTATTGAAGTCCTTCTACAGATCTTTTCTAAGAGCCACATGGACCGTCGAGCATTACAAGTAGGGATTAATAGTATCTTGTGAGAATATCAAGTAATTCGTCTGCAGAAGCTTTAAGAATCATAGCACTTTTTTTACGGCCTTCAAAGTCAATCCTTAACATCTTAGCCTTCAACCCTATTGCTCCTAAAGCACGAGAAGCAAAGTTCTTAGTCATTGGATTACTTATATGATTTACATAGTTCTCATAGAATGTAGTGAAAGGCTCGTCAATACCATCTGGATACGTACCCCTTAGAAATTGATATAAAGCAATTTCTCCACTGTCACAACCTATAGCTATAAGCTGTTCGAGAAGCCACTTCCTAATATCTTCATATGGCTCTCCATCCATAATTTTCATATCCAGTCTTTGTGTAAACAATTGTGTAAAGTCCACATTACTTCCCCGACGAATGATCTGAACTAACTTATCCCTAGCAAGTCCCAAGGCTTGTAGAGGGTCATTCTCATCACTAATCTTCTTTATAATCTGTCTGTATAATACACTGGATAATCCTCTATATGCTGTTTTTGGAGTGATTACTCCACAGTTTTGGCACTGGTTTATTACGATTGATGTTGACATGGCTATCTTTCTTTATGTAAAAAAGAATTATTCAAAATTAAGTAACTATTCAGAGCAGTCCTTACACAACTTGTCCGTTAAGTCACTTGGGCTTACAGGCATGAGACATTCCCTACACAACTCAATATTAAGCTCTGCAAGTCTCGGGGTATGGTCCTCCAAAGTACGTGGATGACCGGAAGGACCGATAGTTGTCATATCAGTCATATCCTGCTGTAAGATAAAATCATCATATTCATCTTGGTCAGCCTGAATAGCAGTCCTGATTTGTTGTATATCATTGAAAGTTAACCGCTGCCCATCAAGATTTTCCTCATTATAGCGTGTTTCATTGATGATTTCCTCTATAAGCGCCTCTTCTTCATAATGGACAAGGTAGTAATCCTCAACTACCTCATAGTCACTCTCAATCAGTCTATGATATGTTCTAGTACCACGTCGAACATAACGTCCTGTATCTGTATTTAAATATACAGGTTGCTCTTCAGGTGAAGGTGCAGTTTGTCTACGGACAAGCCTTCTATCAATATAATCATGGGATTCCATAACTATTCGATTAAAGGTATCTCCACCGATAATAATTGGACGTCCAGTTATAGGGTTAGCTATATAAGGGTAAGACATGTCTTTTTTCTGTACGTGTCTACATACCTAATAGTTTTCTTCAATTTACAATAACCAAGTGACACGGTCATCAGTCCTTATCAAAAAATACGAGAATACCTGATGACAAGGTTACATGGTTATCAATCCTTATTAAAAAATGCAAGGATACCTGATGATAAGGTTACATGGTCATCAATCCTTGTCAAAAAAATGCAAGGATACCTGATGATAAGGTTACATGGTCATCAGTCCTTGTCAAGAAATATGAGGATACCCGATAAATAAGCTACTCCTGTTGAGTCCATTCATTCCACTCCCAGTTCAGTCCCCAAGGGTCGCCTCCCCATCTTTGTTCACTTAATGCATGCTCTATGGTTTCCCTCTCTTGGGGGTCCACGACCATCCCATTCCTAAGCATCTTCTCCATAATATAAAGCTGATCCTCGGTGAGGCGGTCTATCCATCTTTTATAGAAGTCGTTTACATCTTCAAATGATATCCAGTCAATATTCCTTTTTTCAAACGGCTTTCCAAGAGCTTGGACATGCCCAATTGTAGTAGCGTAATTTTTCCATCTCTTATATGCTTCTTGACGAACCTCCTGCCACCACACACTATCTACTTTACTCGCTGCAATAAGGTCAGTATCTGGGATCTTTGCAACAA
Source organism: Rhizophagus irregularis (assembly GCF_026210795.1). Lineage (NCBI taxonomy): Eukaryota > Fungi > Glomeromycota > Glomeromycetes > Glomerales > Glomeraceae > Rhizophagus > Rhizophagus irregularis. Next base: position 1,686,685 of record NC_089441.1, on the reverse strand, counting down.
TACGTTCGACTATTTCTACTGGTAATCGGTCCAACATGATGTTATGTTACTTATACTATAGCCATCTTCAATTACTGTATGCCCATTACAAATGGATAAAAAATATAAACTAAATTCGTACAGGAGCCGCTTATGCAAGAAGCTCTGCTAAGGTTTTCTCAGCCTCATTTATAGTGACAGCTCGCTTTGGGGGACCTGTTAATGAGTCCTTAGTTACATTATAATACAACTCGAAGAGGGCCTCAAGCTTGTCTAAAAGAGCTTGTTTATTCTTGTATGATTCACGAATCTTTGCTATCTTAGCAGTATATGCTGCATTATCTGGGAAGAGTTTTCTGGCCACGAACTTCACATATGATACAGGAGACTTTGCTGTCTGGATTCGCTTGATATACTTCACATGATCCTGGACAAGGTAGCTGGTTTTGCTAAACCCAGATACTAATGTGACTACTATAGTGTCTTTCAATGCACGGATAATCTTGAGGACAGTTTCATCAGAGACAATGGTGAACTGATTGTGTGATGCATCATAAATAACTTTATCACTAATGCTGTCAGTGCTGTTAATAATGCTTGCTAATTCGGTATATGTTGACATGATTCCTTATACTTTTTTGTACTTTGTAATAAATAGGAATCTTCAAATTGACTTTACATTCAAGCAAGAAAAAATATATATACCTACTGTAAATCCAACCGCATTCTTGGCAATCATGTCCAGATAACCTTGTTTGCATTTTTCACATGGCAGTATCCTGCGGTTTCAAACTTGAGAGCTTTCAATGCTTTGGATGCATTTTCTGGACAAGTGATAAGTGTAGGACTACTCGGCTGTTCCTCTAGAATAAATCCATCTGTATGGATGCGTCGTGCTTTATCCTTATATGGTTCTAATAACTCTGAAGTCGTCTTCCGTCCATATGCTAATAAGAATGGAGCGATCCTAGGATACTCACCCTTGAAGGGACTACCTGGGTTTGTGAACTGGAATCGCCACTGGTCAGATCCTACTGGTATGATGGAGTCAAGTGTGTGGCCTTCTGGAAACTTGAATGGATCTGTTTGATCTGTGGTGAGTGTCTTGTAATTGCGTTTCCTCTGGCAGAGTGCTCCCCATAGTGTATTGAGAACTCTCTTTGCAACACGACCGGCCACGCCACCCTGGTTCTTTATATTGAAGAGAAAGTGGACATACTCACCAAATATTACAGTCCCAGGAATTCTTGCTTCTCTGTCATATATCAAGGCATTTGGCTTTCCATCCTGGATTAACTGTATATCGAGTCCAAGTTTCTTTGCTCGTTGTAAGTCAATGAATGTATAGACTCCCCTCTTATTCTGTCGGAAGAGAATATCATTACCACTTACCTTGCCCTTGGGCGCTCCCTGGGAGCTAGCACGAAATAATCCATACAAGGCATAACCTCTATGGTCTACAAAGTCTTTAAGTATTTGAAACTTACCTTGTCGGATTGGAAAGTTTGCATTTGATTGCTGAATACTTGGATATAAACTTGTCACGTCGTATTGCCTTCCATAACCCTTCCATTCATTGTCTGCCCAGATAAGACCTCCCATCATTGCATCACTTATCCACTCTGCTTCGACTGGGTTAAGAGGATCATTGGCTGGAACCCCTACACTAAACCATTCAAAAAGCCAGAGTGCAGTTCTCTTGTATGACCAGTTGTGGTAAAATAAGTCGATTCCTAGACCGAACTTCTTTGTAGCCTGTAGGAAGGAATCCCGCTCTTCATGGATCCTCTGGTATGTTTCCTCAAGTGTTTCATATATGTCGTCGTGCTGGTAGTGTGCCTCGCTACGCTCACCCCACCTCGGCCTCACAGGCCTCGCAGTACCTACATCCCCCCTCCGTGGGGCGGAGAATCCCTATATATCTGAAACAATATGAAACAAGATCTGAAACATAACAATATAAGCAAAAAAGGATAAAATAAGGGAAAAGAGAGGAAAATAAGAGAGAATCAGAGAGGGCGTTTCGATGTTTCAGATGTTTTGGCAATTTTGGTAAAAGTCAGGCGAGGACAACCCTCCCAGAAAAAGTTTTGATTTTACCCCCCCAGATCCGAAACTTCTGAAACATCTGAAACCGATTCAGGATTCCGTTCGTTTTCTTATTGGAGGCAGTGAGATAGCAAACCAAGTTAACAGGTAGGTTAATAGCCCTTAGAAGGTCTGTAAAACCACAGGAGGATAACCGGGTAGGAGCGCGGATCTTTGGAAAAAATACATTCGGCAATTGAAGATTAGGTAACTATAAATTAGTACTCGATTTAATAGAACAAAAAATGGCCGCTCAAGCTCAAGTTATCCCCAAGTTCGGTGAACAAAAGAAAGCCTTCAGTATCAATGAGCTTAAACGACTCATTAATGCTGCTAAAAGTATGAGTGATCTCGATCAAGCCAAGAAGTATCTTTGCAGTTATTTCATTCCCTGTGCAGATCCTCATGGGGTTTTCTGGTGGGACCCGGATAGTAAAAGTTTGAAACACATTATTGACAAAAATATTGGTAAGCTTATCCGTCCAATCACGAAGGCATTCTACACACAACCTGAACAAGGACCCTCTCAAAAGACCGAGTTCAACATCTACAAGTGGTTTATGGTCGAGAATACCGATGTATGTAATGCAACCTGTGATCCCCATAAACAGCGAATCTTCAGATCCTTAACCGGCCAACTCTATCTAAATATCTTCCCAGGATTTCTCCACGTCTTGCGTCCGATATCCACCTTTGAGTCTACAATTCACCTCGCAGTTAAATTTATCTTCTCTCACATTCAGGAAATCTGGTGTTTGGGTGATTGGAATCTCACTGAATATATCATCAAGTGGTTAGCCGGTGTGGCAGCTGGAAGGAAGATGTACTCGATTCTCTACCTAAAATCTGGACAGGGTTGGGGCAAAGGTATTATAACAGATTTCATTCAGCGCAGCGTCCTAGGCACTCAACTCGTTTATAAGACCAGCGATCCTCAGACGATTCTTGGAAGTTTCAATGGGCAATTACAGGGTAAAGTTCTTCTTCTTCTTGAGGAAATGCCCACAGAAAAAAGCCAGTGGAATTCTCTGTATCGCTCTTTGAAAGATAAAGTAACGAGTGATATAATGGAAATCCACAAAAAATATAAGACGCCAACACATTACAAGAACTTTATGTCAACTATTGTCCTTACTAACGAAAATGCTCTCAGAGTAGAGAACGATGATAGGCGCACAGTATTCTTAGATGTGTCACCATCCCGCAAGGGAGACCTGGAATATTTCAAGAAACTCGGTGACGCTATGAAATACCCAGGCGCCAGTGAGGCGTTCTATGCTTACTTGAGAGCCATCGCGGATTCTTACCCAGACTTCAATGGGAATCCGCCACCCATGACAACATCTAAACAGGAACATATCATCTCGACTCTTCCACCCCTATTCCAATTTATAAAGGACACATACCTCGTAATGAAAAATTATATGACCGACCTACCTGTTCAAGAATTTTATAGGGTATATACTTCATATTGCGAAACTCATTGCATTTCACCCCTATCAAAGATAAACGCTTCTAGAATCCTATCAAATGAGTTGGGTATAAATAGCAAAGTAGTACGCAAGGGTGGAAAAACACCACGGGTTTACAGCATATCCAGGGAGGACCTCTACAAAAAGTTCTTCGGCAAAAACTGGATCCACGAAACAGATGAGATAGACATAGAAGGAATCGATATAGAGACTTCTAAAAAACCCGCATCAGACCCCAAAGCCTTGGAGAAGTTCTTGGCAAATATATATAATCCAGCCAACAATCCACAAGACGTACAAGAGAAACCCGCTGAGAAAAAACCCGAACCTGCAGAGGAAAAACCCGCTGAGAAAAAACCCGAACCCGCAGAGGAAAAACCCGAACCCGCTGAAGAAAAACCCGCACCTGTAATTTGCAAGACTCCTCCACCGCTTCCACCCAAGCCTGACCACTTAAAAGAACGTCCACAAGGGTTAAGGGAAGAACAACCGGATCCCGATGTAAACACTAGTGAGTTAAACACCGATGAACCTATAGATAGCTTCTCAGATTGTTATCTATCTGACGAGGAACCTGACCAAGAAGAACCCACCCCTGAGCCAGATGACTACGATGTTTTAGACGACTTGTTATCAGACTCGGATTCTACAACCGTGGACCCAGTTCTTGAACAACAACCTGAGTCTCCCGCAGAATCTTCCACAAAATCCGAATCCTTCGCAGATTCTAAATTTTCTACAGAACCTGTAGTAGTACCGGCTCCCGAAGAGCAGCTTATCCCAGAACCCGACACAGAACCAGAAGTCGACCGGGATCCTGAACCAAAGGAAGGCACTCGAGCACACTGGGCTTGGCATGAAAGGCACCGATGGGATCGCAAACCGTGGGTTAAAAATTCAAAGGACCAGGTCTTCAATGATCTCTACAATACAGGTAAGGAATTATGGGCTAAGTACCAAGACACGTCAGACGAATATGACTGGGAAATACTCGCGTTTGAAATAGAGGAATGTCCCACAACGCGTATTGAGGACGAGTACCAGTATTACCTTAAGGAAGTAGTAGACCGCTTCAAGGACTGGATCGAATATAATGGATACTTACCTAAAATACCTAGCCGTAAAGAACTCGCGGATTTAATAAGAGCATACAAGGAGAATCGTAATGCCGAGATTATTCCCACCCCCTCTAGGTATGAAACTATGAGGGCAGATAAGGGAAAAGCGCGAGAGATCCCTGAGGAACGTCCAAAAACCAATATGGAACGTGAATGGGAGGCCGCCAATGGAATCATCGATGACTGGAACGAAGAAAATACTGAGGGCGCTATCAACGACATATTGTAAGCGCTATTTGAGATTATTTCTTTTTTTTTTTTCGTATATATAGAAAGTTATTATTTATATTTGAAGACAAATCATATACATAAAAATGCAATACTCAAGAATCGCCCGCACTTTACCAACACGACCTGACATCAAGGAACTTCAATATTCTGGTGCCCGCTTTTCCAGAGGAGCTATCACCAGACTCGGTCAGACTCTCCAGGCGCGATTTCCAGATAGAAAGTTCCAGATCCTACTTCCCTATGAAAACTGGAAACCCGGTGGATGGACATCAGAAAACCAACCAACCAGCCTCTTCTCACTCTTGGACCACTACGACGAAGCACAACTACCGGATGACGCAGACCCTGATTATTTTGAACGATTCATAATTTATGTGAGAGATGCCCCACCGGTTGCAGGGGGTTGCAACGGGTAGCTAAATGATTGCCTGTATGAATGCCTGAAATATATCTACGGCACATTCTCTAAAATGCCAAAGTCAATCGAAAAGCCCGAGTATATCAAAAAGGCATTAGGTCTCAATCGCGATGCTCCCATCCCAGTTTCATGCATGGACAAAGTTGAACAACTCGCAGGAAGTCTCGCAATTAATATCGTGGGGGACATTACCTGAATCTCTAAGAGTAAGTCCGATAGACGTGCGACTCTCATCCTGTCAGAAGGCCATTACACTGGTCGAAATAGTCCAAATCGGCTAGAAATCGGATGTCCGATTTTAGGCCGAATTTGGTGATAAAGATGGCCGATTTATTAATTTAGGCAAAGTTCCGATTGGCAGGCCGATCGACGCCGATCAGAATATCCAAATTGTATCTGAATTGCTTAGTATTTTTGATCCGAATTGTTTAAAAAAATATATTCATAAATTTACCGAATTGCAGTGAATTTATTCTGAATTATGATAAATTTTGATAAATTGCGATAAATTTTAATCTGAATTGCAGTAAATTTTAATCTGAATTGCAGTAAATTTTCTATTCTGAATTGCGGTAAATTTTATTCTGAATTGCGGTAAATTTTCTATTCTGAATTGCGGTAAATTTATTCTGAATTGCGGTAAATTTTATTCTGAATTGCAGTAAATTTTAATCTGAATTACAGTAAATTTTCTATTCTGAATTGCGGTAAATTTTCTATTCTGAATTGCGGTAAATTTTATTCTGAATTGCAGTAAATTTTAATCTGAATTGCAGTAAATTTAATCTGAATTGCAGTAAATTTTCTATTCTGAATTGCAGTAAATTTTCTATTCTGAATTGCGGTAAATTTTATTCTGAATTGCGGTAAATTTATTCTGAATTGCGGTAAATTTTATTCTGAATTGCGGTTAATTTTATTCTGAATTGCGTCTGAATTGCAGTAAATTTTATTCTGAATTATGGTATATTTGCAGTAAATTTTATTCTGAATTGCGGTAAATTTGCAGTAAATTTATTTCGAATTGTAATTAATTTTTTTCTGAATTAAGACAAATTTATTTTGAATTATGGAAAATTCTAATACTAATAATTTGGAATATTAATTACATATATATATAGATTTTTGACGAAAAAAAGAAAGTTTTCTACCAAATTAATTCAGATTCGTTCATTGCGCGTCGTCCATATGTAAATCAGAATCTGAATTATTATGATTGTCGCCGACCGTTGATTTTGATGGATTTTCTTCTCCTTCCTTGTTATGGTCTTCATCATTTTCGGTGGTGTTGCCAGTTGCTGGTGTTGTCCCTCTACTAACTTCTTCTTTTTCTTCATCATATTCAGTGATTAAACCCTGATCGATATCAGTATCGAATATTAAATCTTGTTGTTGTACGATATAAGACCATTCGGGAGCATTCGACGGATGTGGTCGGTCGTATTTTTGTACCTCGTCGTCGTATCTACGTTCGCGTATTAATTTCGACTTATTTGACGAGTGTACATCGAGTACATTTCGTAGCAAATTTTTAAGCTGAAGAAACAATAAAATATAAAAATTAAATCCAGCGATTCGTCTGAAAAATCAAGATTCAGAAGTTCTAATAACCTCATCAGATCTCCACGAATAGTCGTAAATAGCGATTATGGACTTTGTTGGGTCTTCTTCGTCCGTCTCGCTTATTTCTGGAGAATGAAATAAGCGATTGGATAACATCTTTAGTAATCTACGCTTATCATATTTTGTTATCCGTTCATCGTCAAAACTATATAATCTCTTTGCCGCCTTAATTCGGCGGATTTTCTTCTAAAATACGTTATAATTTGAATAAAATTCAATATATAATCTGAATAAAATTCAGCATAATAATTATAAATCATTACTAACGTCGTGTACTCGATTGTTTGAGTGCACCCGGTGTTTATTTTCATCGGCTTTTCCCCTATCCATTAATCTTTGATGAGAACGACGAGACTTGTGGAGACAATCCAACCATTTTGTAAGTTGCTTATTCGAAGCGGGAAAACACGGAGCAAGGGCTGAACGCAATTCAGGGACTAGCTTACGACGAATCTTGAGATTTTTCGCGCTATTGAACGTTTCATTGTAATCTAGTCCTCGAGTTTCATCGATGGTTTTCAAAATAGACTTCATTTCAGCCTAAATATAACAATCAAATAATGATAACCGGTACTTAATTACTCAATACTGCAATTTTAAATAACTGAATCAGACAAATAAAATTAATATACCCTAGCTTCTTTTTCGTCGTACTCATCATTATTGTTAGAACCAGACCGTTCTTCCTCCGATTCTTCCTCGTATCGCTCGGACTTTTTTGTCTTAATTCTTTTTTGACGTTTTGCCAGCTGTTCGAGATCCGTCTGCCTATGAATGGCTTTAGGCAGACGGATTCTCGAATACCTGTTTAAGCTTTCGCGTAGATCGTCATTCTCGTCTGCAAAGGCCTCGTTTATTCGAGTCAAAAAACGATTTTCGTCGAATAATCAGTTATTTTCGCGTTGAAGCTTTGCATTCTCTACTTGTACTTCTTCAATTTGTTTCTTTAATTTTAGATTTTCTAAATAAAGAATTTTATTAATAGTAATATTTTTTTACGAATAATTCTGAATTTATACGAATGAAGTCAAAATCGTACCTGCTTTTAAATCAGTATCGTCATCATCGATCATCCTTTCATTACCTTGATCGTCTTTAACCACTAATACGAATTTTTGTGGAATTCGAATATTCCCATATCGTTTTTTCATTTCCGATAACATCTCTTGTTGATCTATAAAAATTATTAATTATCGTACATGTCAATCAGCAATTTTCCAAAATTCAATTACCTTTAGGAATATTTGGCGGTTCAATTTCTATAACCTCATCGTCAGACTCTTCTTGAGTCGGCTTAGTCGACTTTGCAGATTTGAGGATCGACTTGATGGGTGACGATTTGCTAGTCGACTTATTGGTTTTGTCACTCGTCTCATTCGGATCACTTTCTTCTTCCGCTCTTCCCCGTTGACGATTAGATCCTTCGCTCGGTGTTTCTTCTTGAAACCTTTGCTGCTTTTGTTTGTTTGACTTGGTGAGTGACGATTTGCTAGTCGACTTATTGGTTTTGTCACTCGTCTCATTCGGATTACTTTCTTCTTCCGCTCTTCCCCGTTGACGATTAGATCCTTCGCTCGGTGTTTCTTCTTGAAACCTTTGCTGCTTTTGTTTGTTTGACTTGGTGGGTGACGATTTGCTAGTCGACTTATTGGTTTTGTCACTCGTCTCATTCGGATTACTTTCTTCTTCCGTTCTTCCCCGTTGACGATTAGATCCTTCGTCAGGTGTTTCTTCTTGAAACCTTTGCTGCTTTTGTTTGTTTGACTTGGTGGGTGACGATTTGCTAGTCGACTTATTGGTCTTGTCACTCGTCTCATTCAGATTACTTTCTTCTTCCGTTCTTCCCCGTTGACGATTAGATCCTTCGTCAGGTGTTTCTTTTTGAAACCTCTGTTGCTTTTGTTTGTTATTTTTTTTATTGTTTTTTTTATTATTGCTATTATTTGACATTTTATTTTCACTCAATATTTGTTTAAAAAATCGAAGCGGGTTCAATATCGTCATATCGTCCTATTTATAAATTTAAAAATCATCAATTAATTAATAAGAAAATCGTTAGCGTTCTACTGCGTTGATTTCTCGATTGAAAAATCAACTATAAATCATAATTAAAAAATCAAATAAATTAATTAATAAGAAAATCGTTAGCGTCCTATTGCGTTGATTTCTCGATTGGAAAATCAACTATAAATCATAATTAAAAAAGACAAATCAATTAATTAATAAGAAAATCGTTAGCGTTCTACTGCGTTGATTTCTCGAGGAAAATCAACTATAAATCATAATTAAAAAAGACAAATAAATTAAAATTACGAAAATCGTTAGCGTCCTACTGCGTTGATTTCTCGATTGAAAAATCAACTATAAATCATAATTAAAAAATCAAATAAATTAATTAATAAGAAAATCGTTAGCGTCCTATTGCGTTGAATTCTCAATTGACAAATCAACTATAAATCATAATTTAAAAAATCAAATCAATTAATTAAAATTAAGAAAATCGTTAGCGTCCTATTGCGTTGAATTCTCAATTGGAAAATCAACTATAAATCATAATTAAAAAATCAAATAAATTAATTAATAAGAAAATCGTTAGCGTCCTATTGCGTTGAATTCTCAATTGACAAATCAACTATAAATCATAATTTAAAAAATCAAATCAATTAATTAAAATTAAGAAAATCGTTAGCGTCCTATTTAGGGATGGGGGTTAATTAACCACGGTTAATTAACCATGGTTAATTAACCGTTAATTTTGTTAGTTATGATTGATTTAAAATGGTTAATTAACCGTTATTTATAATTAGCCAATCAAAATGCAGAATTTAAATCATGTGATTAAATGATAATCCATTATTTTGTTACACAATTAAATATTAATTAATATAAATATTGATTAAATCTATGATCTACATATTGCATGATCTTTTTTTTAAGATAAATTTTTTTTAAAAAAACACTTTTTTTTTGCAAATTTATTGTTCATTATCATGGTAAAAAAAAAGGGAACTGTTTGGAAACATTGGACAATAATTACTGAAGCAGAAAGTAATGAAGAAGGTAGTAGGTCTAAGAAAAAAACACATCCTTCTGTACGTTGTAATTATTGTTCTAAAGTTTTTGAACAAGGTACAGCTAAAAGAATGCAAGTTCATCTTAATGATAGTTGTCCTAGAGCTCCAGAAAGTGCAAAAACAAAGAAACAACAAATTCCTGAACTATTAGAAACTTCTGATGCTACTACTTCTACTTTTATTCCTACAGTAAAAACATCAAAAAAGCATTTAAAAAATACAACAATTGAGAATTTTGTTGATCGTATGAGTGAAGAAGAACAAGATACTCTTGAAATTTTACTAGCTCAAGCATTATTTGCTGCTGGAGTTCCTTTTTCTTTTCTTGAAAATAATTATGTTATTCAGTTTTTTCAACAATTACGTCCAGCATTCAAATTACCTAATCGAAGAAAACTTGCTGATGAATTACTTGATGATGTTTTTGATGAAGTTAAAGCTGAATGTAATGAACAAATTTTACAAGCTAAATCTCTTACAATGGTTTCAGATGGTTGGTCTAATATTAATCGAGAATCAGTTCAAAATTTTGTTATTTGTACTCCAAAACCATTATTCTTTGATGCTATTTATTCTGGTGAAGAATCTCATACAGCTAAATGGGTTGCAGATGAAATTATTAAACAAATGGAAATTGTTGGTATTAATAAATTTTCAGCAGTTATTACAGATACAGCTAGTGTAATGAAAGCAGCTTGGCGAATTATTGAAGATAGTTATCCAAGTATTGTTTGTTTAGGATGTAATTCTCATGTAATGAATCTTTTAATTAGTGATATTTTAAAGATTGATCAAATTAAATCTGTTGTTGAAAATGCAAAAAAGTTGGTCAATTATTTTAAGGCACATGTACAGGCAACAGCTAAATTGAAACATATTCAAAAAGAAAATTATTCTAAAGAAATTGCATTGGTTTTACCAGCACTTACAAGATGGGGAACACATCTTGCTTGTTTTCAATCACTTCAAAATTCAAGAACAGCACTTGAACAGGCTTTAATGGATATAAGAATTCGTCAAAATATGGATTTAACTTTAAGAGCTCATATTTTATCAGATGAGTTTTGGGAAGATTTAGATATAATAACAAAAATTATGGAACCAATGGTTTCAGCATTAAAGTTATTTGAATCAGATATTTCAATTCTTTCAAATGTTTATTCATATTTCAAAGAAGTAATGAATCAAATTAATCAAATAGATTGTAATTTTTCTGATAAACTTCAAGAACTTATTGCAAAGCGATGGGAATATACTTATCATCCTATTATGATAACAGCTTATATGTTAGATCCACAATTTTTGGAAAAAAGTAAAAATGATGAAGTTGAATCTATTGGTTATGTAGAATTTACAACATTTGTAAATAAAAGATTTAATCAGGAAGAAGCAGTAGAATTATTTGCTGAATTGGTAAATTTTCGTAATAAAAATTCACCTTATGATAATGAAATTATTTGGAAATCTGCTAATATTCTTAATTCATCTTTATGGTGGCAATCATGGCCAACTAGTAAACTTCAACAACTGGCTATTAAAATTCTCTCAATTCCTACATCTTCTGCAGCTGCAGAAAGAAATTTTTCTACTTTTGGTTTTATTCATAATAAAATTCGAAATAGATTGAAAAATGAACGTGTTAAAAAATTAGTTTATATTTATGGAAATCTTCGAATGTGTAATAGACTTGTAAAAATACAAAAAAAGAAACAGATTAGTAATTTTAATGAAAATGAAGAAGATAGTAATAATAGTTCTGATAATGAAAATAAAGAAGATGATAATAATAATAGTTCTGATAATGATAGTATATTTGGATTTGAAGCAAATGTTATTAATTTAGATGATGAAGAATAAATAAAATATATTAAAATTTTATAATATTTAATAAATTATAAATTTATTTTAACTTCCTTAAAATTATATATACAGGTTATTTATGGGTTAATTAACCGTTAACTAACCAAATTCATAACTAACGGTTATTTTACCAACCCTAGTCCTATTGCGTTGAATTCTCAATTGGAAAATCAACTATAAATCATAATTAAAAAATCAAATAAATTAATTAATAAGAAAATCGTTAGCGTCCTGCGTTGATTTCTTGATTGAAAAATCAACTATAAATCATAATTAAAAAATCAAATCAATTAATTAAAATTAAGAAAATCGTTAGCGTCCTACTGCGTTGAATTCTCAATTGGAAAATCAACTATGAATCATAATTAAAAAATCAAATCAATTAAAATTACGAAAATCTTTAGTGTTCTACTGCGTTGATTTCTCGATTGAAAAATAAACTATAAATCATAATTAAAAAGTCAAATCAATTAATTAAAATAAGAAAATTGTTAGCGTCCTACTGCGTTGAATTCTTGATTGGAAAATCAACTATAAATCATAATTAAAAAAGACAAATCAATCAATTAATAATAAGAAAATCGTTAGCGTCCTACTGCGTTGACTTCTCAATTGGAAAATCAACTATAAATCATAATTAAAAAAAACTAATCAATTAATAATAAGAAAATTGTTAGCGTTCTACTGCGTTGATTTCTCAATTGACAAATCAACTATAAATCATAATTTAAAAAATCAAATCAATTAATTAAAATTAAGAAAATCGTTAGCGTCCTATTGTGTTGATTTCTCGATTGAAAAATCAACTATAAATCATAATTAAAAAAGACAAATAAATTAAAATTACAAAAATCTTTAGTGTTCTACTGCGTTGATTTCTCGATTGAAAAATCAACTATAAATCATAATTAAAAAGTCAAATCAATTAATTAAAATAAGAAAATTGTTAGCGTCCTACTGCGTTAAAATTTGATATACTTTAATGCGGCAAGTTATACTTTGTCAAAATTTGCAGTAAAATCAAAAATATTCCTTGTATATTTAGATTCTGTAGCGATATTGTTATTATAGCAATACCACTTCGATTAATACAAAATTGTTACTTTTCAACTTTCGCTAAAATTTACAGTTTCTTTTGATAAGGTTTGTTTGCATCCGAAAATGATAAAGGGATGATAAAGTGATTATCTTGTAAATAAAAGTTATTTTAAAATAAAATAAGCTTTTTATTTTAAAAATAAGCTTTTTATTAAAAATAAGCTTTTTATTATAAAATAAGCTTAAATCATATTGCAATTTTTAAAAGTATATTAATTAGAAAATTCACAAATTTATTATATAAAATTGCCAAATTTGCGAAAAAAAATATTAAATCCTAAAAAATTATTGAAATAATCATAGAAGCCAGGATTACATTAATTATATATACAAATTATACAAATTTTGTGTTATTCCAAATTTTATAAAAATCGGCCTTTTTACAAATTTGGATTTTGCCAAACTTATTAAACTTATTCAAACACTAAACAAATGAGCAGAAAAAGGTCAGTCTCTAGTATACTTGACGATCTTGATGATGAAGAATCACCTTCAAATCAGCCATCTTCTACTCGTAGAAATAGATCAATTTCTGGTATAATAAACGAAGAAATAGTATCTTCTGCTAGACCAACAAGTAATAAAAGAAAACTAGTAGTTTGTAATTGTCCTGATTGTGATGGCAACTTGGTGGATTCTCGCACAAAAGAAATTCACGATTCTAGACATCAAGAATACCAAGATTCGCAAGGTACAATTTCGTCTCAAGTTCGTCAACTTGAAATAGGTGAAACATCAATACCCGCTTCAGCTGGACAAATGATTGATGAATCTATTAGACAAGAATCGGAAAAATCAGATAACAGTAATCAAGATGATGTTGATGATGAACATCAAGATGTCGAATTTAACTTCTTACCTCGACAACGTGCAAGAAAGTATACAAATCGTCCGGAAATTTCAGAAGATCCAGAAGATTCATCATCATCCGAATATACTACAGAGGAAGATATCTACAGTGATACATTGTCTATAGGCAGTGAATCAGATAATGATCCAATTTCTGGAATTTCTGAAATTTTTGAAGACTATTCACCACCTAGTTATGAACCATTTCAAAACCCACCATATTTAGAATCGAATTATGATCGATTTTTATGGATTTTACTTTGGATAATGAACTTTCGAACAAGATTCAATATCGCAGAGACAGCTACTGAGACTCTAATAAAATTTATGAAATTGGCCCTGTGCGAGTTCAGTAGTGACGATTTTAATGATTTCCCAGATTCGCTTTACTTAACAAGAAAGAAGCTTGGATTAAATGACCAATTTCATAGTTTTGTACCTTGTCCGAAATGTCACAAATTGTATAAAAAAGAGGAAGTGGTAGATTTCAAACAAGAGGACAATCCTGCTATAATGAAATGTCAACACATAGAATTTCCCAATTCTTCAGTTCGCAGATCACGTCTTTGCAATACGGCATTGTCTGAAAAAATTAGCGCATCGACAAATCGAACAATAATACGACCTAATTTAATGTATCCGTTTGCTGGAATCAATCAACAACTTGCCACTATGTTTTGTCGGCCTGGGTTTGAAAATTCTCTCCGACATTGGGCTAATCGGTCGAATTTTGATAATATTTTGACCGATATATATGATGGGCAAGTGTGGAAGAATTTTAAAGAATCGGACAATGAAGATTCGCCAAATTTTTTCAGAAGCGAAGTGGCCGATTCTCATCTTGGCTTGATGCTGAATCTTGATTGGTTTCAGCCATATGATAGTACCATTTATAGTATCGGTGTCATATACGCTGCTATATGCAATTTGCCACGCGATATCTGATTTAGACGTGAAAATTTATTGACTCTCGGCATTTTACCTGGGCCAAAGGAGGTCAGCCTACATAAAGTGAACCACTATTTAGCACCAATAGTTAACGAATTGGAAACACTCTGGGCTGGCGAACACTAAATCGTACTTATAAATGCGAAAATGGAAAGAGAGTTCGTGGCGCTTTAATCTTAGTATCATGTGACATTCCCGCCACAAGAAAAATTTGCGGTCATGTTTCTGCCTTAGTTTCATGTCACAGGTGTGAGAAAAAAGCAAATTATGAAAATGGGCAGCATAATTTTGCTGGAATGGATGATGTAGGGTATTCTGCTCGAGATTCGAATGAGCACCGGCAAAACGCATTAGGTTAGTGCTCCGAAACGAGTCGAGTTGACTCGCGAGTTGGTCGAGTCGAGTCGAGTCGAGTCGAGTTGAAAATTACAATCAAATCGAATCGATTCGAGTCGAGTTAATAATTTAATAAAATAGAGTCGAGTCGAGTTAAGCCGAATTAAACATAATTCCGGCCAAATTTATGGAATTTCCTTTTTTGGAAAGTATGTTACACAAAATCCGAGACGAAAATTTTTTGAAAATTACAAAAATGGAATTTTGTGGAACGGCTATCGCCAAAAAAGGAAATGATCAGCATAGCCGAATAAAATCACGTGATTTAATTCGACTCGACTCGATTCGGTTTGACGGGCCAACTCGACTTGAATCGAGTCGAGTTTATATTTTTATAATTTTAACTCGACTCGACTCGACTCGATTTAACTCGAGTCGAATCGAGTTTACATATAACTCGACTCGACTCGACTCGTTCGGAGCTCTACATTAGGTTGGCGAAGATGCAACTCAGACGCTGCTAGAAAGCGCTTCGTCAAAGAAACTGGCGTTAGATGGTCCGAATTGTTGCATCTATCATATTTCGACCCTATTAGATTTATTACAGTCGATCCAATGCATTGCTTATTTCTGGGCATTGCGAAGTGGATAGTAAAACGAATTTGGATCGATGGGGGTATTTTGACACCAAATTCTTTGAACAAAATTCAGAAAAAGATGGACGAGTTTCAGATACCATCCGATTTAGGTCGAATTCCAGGAAAAATTCATAGTGGAGAGGGATTCACCAATTTTACGGCCGATCAGTGGCGAATATTCTTTACAATTTATTCAACTGTATCACTTTGGGAACACCTTTCAGACGTAGATAGAAGAATCCTGAATCATTTTGTCAGGGTTTGTTCGATTTTGGTAAATCGGATTCTAGAATCTAATTTGGTGGATGAAGCCCATAGAAGTCTTATCGAAATAGTCAAGCTCATTGAGAATCACCACGGCAGAGATAAGATCACACCGAATCTTCATCTTTCTCTGCATTTGCGCGATTGCTCATCTGATTATGGACCATTATATGCGTTCTGGTGTTTCTCTTTCGAACGTATGAACGGTATTTTAGGTAAATATCCGTTAATGATTTTTTAACGATTTTAACGATTTCAATATTAGCTTATAATTTATTGATTTCGCACTTTTAGGTTCGTTACCAAACAGCAACAGGAAAATTGAGTCTGAACTTATGCGTCGATTAATGTTTGATAAACAAATCGAAAATATCATAAGTTCAGGTATAGAAGTAAAAGGTCTTGAATTACTAAACAGTCAGCGTACTATCGGGTCCCTTTCAGTTACTGATGAATTTTCGTCAGATGAGATGCATCGATTTTGGCTGAATTCACAAAATATTAAAGATTCACAGATTTCTGGCAAAGAAGGCTTCCCAGGTGAATTTCTTAAGCCGGTATCTCATAATATACTACTTTCAAGTGAAATGTTAAATTTAATGGTCGAATATTACAATACGACTTACGAATCATTTGGATTTCGGAGGCCTCTTGTAGAAGGTTTAGATAACGATATAATAATTAGGGTCAAAATTAACCAATTCGGAAGGTGTCGGATTGGTTCAGAAGTCTTTGGATCGTCATTATCGTTAAGACATGTAAAAAGTTCGTACGTCTTAGCGAAATTTATTACGGATGATGAAGATGTCGACACCTACCCAGGTCAAATTCAGTATTATTTTACTCACGTAGTAGACTTTCCGGATGGTCCTGTCGAACATTTTCTAGCATACGTTCGTTGGTATAAACACGCAAATTCAACCAATATTCGATACTATTTCAGCAGTGATGAAATTTGTAATGTTGAGTTGTGGAATACCGAATTTTATCCAATAAGTCGTGATTGTATAATACCTGTGCATCATATTTTAGGTAGATTTGTACCAGTAAGTTACCAAATCTCAAACCGGCAAAATGCAAGAGAGTATTTAGCCGTAAATCCAATTAGTAGAAAATACCAATTATAAACTTATAAGTTTTAGACATAAATTTATAATAAATTGAGTAATTGACTATAAATTTGGTGTTGATTTTTCCGAATTTCTGAATTTTAATGACAAATCATGTTTTTCAAAAGTTAATTTTGATGACTTTTTTTGTATCAATCAGCCGTCAATCAAATATAATGATTTTTTGCCGAATTTTTATCGAATTTTTATTGAATTTTTATTGAATTGTCAATTTTCCATAAATTGGAAGTACATATTTGAATATTGGGCAAATTTTAGGTTGATTTGTCATTTTGTCTGATTTTTTTTTTGATTTCAACCAGCATCAATCAGCCGTCAATCAAATATAATGATTTTTTCTCGAATTTTTATCGAATTTTTATTGAATTTTTATTGAATTGTCAATTTTCCATAAATTGGAAGTACATATTTGAATATTGGGCAAATTTTAGGTTGATTTGTCATTTTGTCTGATTTTTTTTTTGATTTCAACCAGCATCAATCAGCTGTCAATCAAATATAATGATTTTTTCTCGAATTTTTATCGAATTTTTATTGAATTTTTATTGAATTGTCAACTTTCCATAAATTGGAAGTACATATTTGAATATTGGGCAAATTTTAGGTTGATTTGCCATTTGTCTGATTTTTTTTTTGATTTCAACTAGCATCAATCAGCCGTCAATCAAATATGATGATTTTTTTCTGGATTTTCATTAAATTGTCCGATTGGCATCAATCAGATGTGCCGATTTGTAATGTCAGTCGATTTTGGTCTAATTTTTAGCTGATTTTCCATATGTCCGATTTTTTTGATTTCGACCAGTGTTACTCCCTCGCGTTAAATCCCGGAAGACTCCACCCCAGTAAATTAGATAGGAAGCGTAATCTGCCCATTGTGTATCATGAAGATGGAGTAAACAATGTAGTCACAATATACAACGGCAAAACGGTTAAGTCTTGCACAATTGGGCAGTTTCAAAAAACTAAGAATTCCAAGAGTTCTTTCATCCCCGTCGAGAAGAACCGTAAAACGGGAATATATGAAACTCTTGAAGAAGCATATCAGAGAATCCACGAGGAGCGGGATGTCTTCTTACAGACTACAAAGAAGTTCGGTTTAGGAATCGACTTATCATACCATAACTGGTCTTACAAAAGAACGGCTCTCTGGTTATTCGAACGATTAAGTGTAGGGATTCCAGCCAATGATCCTCTTGACCCGATAGAAGCAGAGTGGTTAAGTGATGCAATGATGGGAGGATTAATCTGGGCAGATAACGAGTGGAAGGGCTATGGAAGACAGTACGACGCAACAAGTTTATACCCGAGTATCCAACAATCAAACGCGAACTTTCCAATCAGACGGGGTAAATTCCAGACACTTAATGACTTTGTCGACCACAGGGGTTATGCCTTGTATGGATTATTCCATGCCAAAGTAAGTGGGAATAATATTCTCTTCCGACAGAATAAAAGGGGAATCTATACATTCATCGACTTACAACGAGCAAAAAAACTTGGTCTCAATATACAATTAATACAGGATGGGAAGCCAAATGCATTGATATATGATAGAGAAGCGAGAATCCCTGGAACTGTAATATTCGGTGAGTATGTACACTTCCTCTTCAAAATTAAAAACCAGGGAGGCATAGCTGGCCGCGTGGCAAAGCGAGTCCTCAACACATTATGGGGAGCATTATGCCAGAGGAAGCGTAATTACAAGACACTCACCACAGATCAAACAGACCCATTTACATTTCCAGAGGGCCATACACTCGACTCTATCATACCAGTAGGATCCGACCAGTGGCGATTCCAGTTTACAAACCCGGGTAATCCCTTCAAAGGTGAGTATCCCAGGATCGCCCCATTCTTATTAGCACGTGGTCGCAAAATCACATCTGAGGCAATTCAACCATACAAGGATAAAGTACGACGTATCCATACAGACGGATTTATTTTAGAAGAACAGCCAGATAACCCCGCGCTTTTCACTTGTTCAGAGAATGCAGATACGACTCTAAAGACTTTCAAGTTTGAAACTGCGGGATACTGCCATGTGAAAAATGCGAACAAGGTTATCTGGACATGATTGCTAGGGACCGGTATGTGTATTTTTTACTGACATACTGTGATGGCATAATTGAATAAACCTATGGGATATGTAATCTTACGAGATACCCAAATGCAAAACACCGACGGATTAGGTAGACAAGACGATGAAAGTTTCCACACGTGGGCTAGGCGCATTCAGAATGCTGTGCAATATTATGATACTTGTAGTAGAATAGGTTATAAGCGGCCACCTTATCCAAGGTCTCGTCAAGCTGTATATGCTTATATTGTGCACATTAGGAGAATAGTATCACGACTACCAAATAGGTGGTACTGTACCTACTGTAAATATTTTATTGATCGTGGATGGGGAGCCGACGCTTCCATGGATCAAGCGGTACGACTACATTTATATAGTTGCCCAAAGCATTTTAATTTCGACTATTATACTCATCATGCTGAAATGATCCAGAATGCCTTTAGGAGATATATAGAAAGAAGGAACAATAAAGCGGCTAGGATTATCCAGAAAGTCGCTATCCCCTGGTTGTATAGACCAGGCTCTCCATTGATGCAAAAGGCCGAGCAACGCTTCTACCGCCTTGCAGTATCCCAAGTGTAAACCCCGAGGTTCATATTTATTTTTTCTCGTTTTAATGAACAGGTAACTGAAGATTCATATTTATTACAAAGTACAAAGAATCATGTCAACATATACCGAATTCGCAAGCATTGTTAACAGCACTGACAGCACTAGTGAGGAGGTTATTTACGAGGCATCGCGCATTCAGCCTAATGTTGTCTCTGACGAAACTGTCCCCAAAATTATCCACGCATTAAAAGATACTATAGTAGTCGCATTAGTATCTGGGTTTAGTAAAACCAGTTACCTCGTCCAGGACCACGTGAAGTATATCAAGCGAATCCAGACGGCAAATTCTCCTGTATCATATGTGAAGTTCGTGGCCAGAAAACTCTTCCCAGATAATGCGGCATATACTGCTAAGATAGCAAAAATCCGCGAATCATACAAGAATAAACAAGCTCTCCTAGATAAGCTTGAGGCCCTCTTCGAATTGCATTATAATGCGACTAAGGACTCATCAACCGGTCCCCCAAAGCGAGCTATTACTAAAAATGTGGCTGAGAAAACCTTAACAGAACTTCTTGCATAAGCGGCTCCTGTGATCCTACGATCCTGTACGAATTTAGTCTATATTTTTTATCCATGTGTAATAGGCATACAGTAATTGAAGATAGCTATAGTATAAGTAACATAACATCATGTTGGACCGATTACCAGTAGAAATAGTCGAACACATTGTCGCAAAGATCCCGGATACTGACCTTATTGCAGTGAGTAAGGTAGATAGAGTGTGGTGGCAGGAAGTTCGTCGAGAGGCATATAAGAGGTGGAAAAATTATGCCACTACGATCGGGAATGTGTACTGTGAAATCCGAGCTCTCGGAAAGCATTATATAAAGAGGGAAATTGACTGGATAACGTTTGAAGATGTAAACGACCTCTATAAAAGATGGATAAACCGCCTTACCGAGGATCAGCTTTATATTATGGAGAAAATGCTTAGGAATGGGATGGTCATGGACCCCCAAGAGAGGGAAACCATAGAGCATGCATTAAGTGAACATAGATGGGGAGGCGATCCTTGGGGACTGGGAGTGGTATGAATGGACTCAACAGAAGTAAGCATTTTGTACTTGACTTTCGTAGGAATTACCCTGCAGAGTCATATTTTTTAGATCCGGCCGGCATTACCGCGTAATCCCGAATTACCGAAAAAAGAAATTTATGTTACACAAGATTCCAAACGCATTCTTACCAAATCGATTTTTTTGTGGAACGGGTATCGCCCAAAAAGGAAATGATCTACGTACCGCATGAAATCACGTGACACTCTACACATTTGTTCAGGGTATCACGTGACATGAACTCTGTTCACATTTTCTGTAATATAATCCATAGTTTTTCCATGAATGCTTTTTAGGCCAATAATCCAATAACTTATTCATCAGGTATCCTCGTGTTTCGCGACAAGGACTGATGACCATGTAACCTCATCATCAGGTATTCTTGCATTTTTTTGATAATGACTGATGACGATGTCACTTGGTTATTGTAAATTGAAGATAACAATTAGGTATGTAGACACGTACAGAAAAAAGACATGTCATACCCTTATATAACTAATCCTATAACCGGACGTCCAATCCGTGTTGGTGGAGATACCTTTAATCGAATAGTTATGGAATCCCATGATTATATCAATGGAAGGCTTGTCCGTAGACAAACCGCACCGCCTCCACACCAGGAACAACCTGTATATTTAAATACAGATACAGGACGCTATATTCAACACGGTACTAGAACGTATCATAGACTGGTTGAGAGTGACTACGAGGTAGTCGAGGACTACTACCTTGTTCATTCTGAAGAGGAGGAGCTTATAGAGGAAATCATCAATGAAACACGCTATAATGAGGAAAATCTTGATGGCCAGCGGTTAACTTTCAATGATATACAACAAATCAGGGCCGCTATTCAGGCTGACCAAGATGAATATGATGATTTTATCTTACAGCAGGATACGACTAACGGGACACCTTCCTCCAGTCCTTCCGGTCGTCCACGAACTTTGGAGGACCATGCCCCGAGACTTGCAGAGCTTAATATTGAGTTGTGTAGAGAATGTCTCATGCCTGTGAGCCCAAGTGACTTAACGGACAAGTTGTGCAAGGACTGCGCTTCCTAATGGTCAGTCCTCCGGTCCTCCGGTCCTCCGGTCCTCCGGTCTTTCCAACGGTTGATCCCTTAATGCCAGTTATTTTTTTTTATACAAATGACAGGTATTTAAAGATAACAATATATAAAAAAGATTGTGAAGGATACTAAGTAAGCGAATAATCAAAGAAAGATAGCCATGTCAACATCAATCGTAATAAACCAGTGTCAGAACTGTGGAGTATTCTCTGCAAAAGCGGCATATAGAGGATTATCCAGCGTGTTGTATAGACAGATTATAAAGAAGATTGGTGACGAGAGTGAACCTTTACAAGCCTTGGGACTTGCCAGGGATAAGTTGGTCCAGATTATCCGTCGGGCAAGTAATGCGGATTTTACGCAATTATTCACACAAAGACTGGATATGAAAATTATGGACGGAGATTCATACGAGGATACTAGGAAGTGGCTTCTTGAACAGCTTATAGCCATTGGATATGACAGTGGGGAAATTGCCTTATATCAGTTCTTACGAAATACATACCCGGATGGTATTGACGAACCCTTTACTACATTCTATGAGAACTATGTAAGTCATGTAAGAAATCCGATGACTAAAAACTTTGCCTCTCGAGCCTTAGGAGCTATTGGGTTAAAAGCTAGGATGTTACGGATTGACTTTGAAGGACGTAAAAAAAGCGCCATGATTCTTAGAGCTTCTGCAGAAGAACTTTGCGAGATGGGTTGCTAAAGCAACCAGATTCTTACAAAATACTATTGATCCCTACTCGTAATGCTCGACGGTTCATATGGCCTCTAGAAAAGATCTGTAAAAGGACCCCGATGCCTTCTATTATTTTTTTATTATCCAAAGGGTGACTGGACTTCAGGACTTCATATCGGGAGAATAACTCCTTTACGGTCTCAGGTTTTGGAATTTCAGTTTTCGTGGTCCTATCCCGTACTTTCGCTAAGAAGTTTTGGAAGTCTGATCCCAGGGTCTTACCAGATAATCCGTAGGCTTCCTGAAAGACGTACTTAATCCAGGTATCTGCATTCTTAGCTATAACACCGGATACGAGGAGGTGTTTTCTCTCTTTAGGCGATGGATATTCCCGAGCAAACTCGATTAGCTGGGAGGACTTTTTTGCTTCAGCTACGGCTTTCTGGCCATAGGGACTAAACTTCGATCGAACTGGGTTCAAACTCGGATCGAACGAGGATCGAACTGGGTTCAAACTCGGATCGAACGGAGATTGAACTGAGATCAAACTAGGATTGAACTGAAATTGATCGGTGATCGAACTGAGACTAGTATCCCATCTAACCCGAATAGATAACGGATCGCTCTTGGATCTTCTAAGATCAAATACTATAAATTCACGTTGTAGAGTAAGGTCATCGATTACTGGAGCTAGTGACTCCGATTCTTCTGTATACTGGCGGATGATCCTCTTAGTATCGGTCAAACTTCCGTGACCTCCATGTAGGGAAATATAATTTACATTTTCACGAATAGCCTTGGGAATGGTAAAGAATCTTTGGGCCACATAGATACACGAGATATTTTTATGACGCCCGTGTGTAAAAAATCCAGTGATGAGATCCTGGGTTTTTTTAGGCGCATCCATCAAATCCTCGAAGATTACCACAGTTGCCTGGGTAGGGTCGAAGTCCTTAACATTTGGAATCTCACTATGGGATACTGCGGTAAACGGAATTTCTTCTTCTTTGAAAAACTCATGTACGACTGCCCACTTCGGTTCATCGAGGTATCTGCCAACTAGAATTACCGCATCACATAATATGTACCTTTCGCCATCCTCCTTTGCCTTCTTGTCTCCCATTAACAAATTAATGATCATAGTTGTTTTACCCGAGTCAGAACTTCCTGCTACGGCAAGACGGAAAGGCCATGATGGGGCAAACTCATTACCCTGTCTCGAGTCAGTCGTGTACTCGTCCAAATTGTATACATAAAGATCCATTTGAATTTTATTCTAATTTAGTTTAAATACGATGTCGACACCAATTGCAATTTATACTCCTTCAGAGCCTACTGGACCGCCTCCTAGGGATTTGCGTGATATGAATAATATACCATTAGTTGCGGTAATTAAGGATCTAACAGATTTTTTAACTGTCAGTGATCGCATGGTTGTTAATCGAGATATACAAAATGCAAACCATCGTCTTAAACATGCTCTTAATTTATTAATTCATCGCTGTAGAGAAACATACGAAGAACGCGATATATTAAAAGCGGAACGCGATCGATCTCGAAAAGAACGCGATGAATTACAAGACGAACTCGAGGTTCAAACAGGTTTGTTAGGTCTTACACAAGATGAGCTAAATATCGTACAAGATACTATTACTGGTTTGGAAGCTAATTTGGCTGAATTGGAACGTGAGTTTGGTGGTATGCGGACGACTAATCGTCGTCTTCAGCAGCAATATAATCTTATGAGAGGAGAACGTAATAGAGCTATAAGTGAACGTAATAGAGCTATAGGCGAGCGTGATGCAGCACGAAATCGGCTTGTATATGCCAATAATCGGGTTCTTTTTGGAATTCGGACATTGGGACGTCTTAGGAATCGACTTTTCCAACAAATAGCCGCTCTGCGTATCCAAGTACAATGGTTTCGGATTAGACAATTGAACCCTCCTCCACCTCCTCTCAACCATCCACAAAATACGATATGGCTGCCGTTGGTATAGCTGCCCCCATATTTCATGGTCGGGAAGATGAAGATCTTAATCTTTTTATTGATAACTTTTAGGGTATATTAATACCGTTGGTATTGATCCATTGGACGATGCCGGTGCACCCCCTGGTTGGGTGCGAGCGATGGGGGTTCTTCGTAGCTGTATGAGAGATGAAGCGGCGAGGTGGTTTGATGCGGAACTTACTGGAAAAAATTGGGAACTCTCGAATATTCGGTTAGTGGCTACTGCAAATGGTGGAGCCGGTGCTACTCGCCGAGCATTCAGAGCTTTGGCTGTTCCTGAGGTTGCTAATGGATTACATGTTGGTACTTACTTACCCGGATCTGATGTTGATGCATATTCAAGGATTTTAGCTAATGCGGCGAGAACCGTTGGAGAAACATTTTTCCCATCACGCGCTGATATCGTTAGAACGAATTTTAAAGTTGAAGAGCAGTGGAGGCGTGCGGGCGGACGTCCTACTCATCAACCCGTTAATGGGTTGGGAAATCATGGAGGTCCATTTAATGCTGCTGTCCAGAATCAACCGATAGTCTTACAGGGGATTCTCCTGGATCAAGCATTTATGCATATGCGCACAAATTTTCCAACCGTCGTGGAAGAAAGACTTCAGATACGATTTAGTAACCTTTACCAGGAACAAGGCGAACCTGTTCGATCTTACTATAAGCGAGTTGAGAGGGCTGGGGATATTGTAGGATATAATCAAATCATGGTTACTGACCAGTTCTATAGAGGACTTTTGCCGGAAAATGTTATTGAAGCTTCCAGAATCGGGGCGGCACCTCTTAATATATTAATCGATAGATTGAGTGATCTTGAACGACGAAAGGGCGAAATGTTCTATGGATTACAAAGGCGCCAGGGTATTGAAAAGGCTAAAAAAGAGGAATTGGCTGGCTATACTCATCCCGTGACTCCACACGAAGGTGCTGTAATACAAAGGTCAACAGACGTTATTACTCAAGAACGATTACAAGAATTGCTCAAGGCACAAGCCGAGGAACTTACCAAGAATTTTCAGGCGCAATTTAAACAATTACAAGCATCTAAGCCAGTTCGTAAACCACCAGTCTATAGACAACACATTAAACCTGTTTGGCCGAAGCCACTGCCACGCGTTGTTCAGGATCATCAGGATCCTGATTGGGATGATGGTTATGTAGATCATGATGTTGGTGATGACCCTGATGCTCCTGAATGGACTAGTGAGGATGATCAACATGTTATTGATCTTATTATGGGATATGAGACGTCTAAAAGATTTCCAAAGAGACTTCAGAAGGCTAAAGATAGACGCGATGATCTGGAATTAGCCCGAGCAATGAGAAACCTCGATCTTAATGATGATGCTATGGATATTGATACTAATACCGCGAGTTTTGATGACTTGAAAATTGTTCCCGATGAGGAAGGTGGTTTTCGGATTTGTGCGGTTCGAAGTACAAAAAAAAAGTAAACTCGGATAAGGGTGTAAGTATCTCGAAACTTCTTAAATCTGTTCCAAAAAAATCAGTTAAAATGACTCCTATTAAGATTCCTGTGAAGGTTACTAGTAGTAAGCCTACACTTATAAAAGCCGTCACCAAAAATGATTCATTAAGTTTATTAAGGTCTGCAGATTTTAGGAAATTACTCCGCGAGATTCTTCGGGAAGAATTAAAGTCTGCTCGTAAAAGTACGGAGATTCCGGAAGACCTAGTTGAGGAAAAACAAGAAGAGGATATCAGGGAAGATGACCCGATGGATATTGACATAGCTCGTTTAGAGAATACTAAAGATCTTTTAGCGCTGGGTGGGGAGGTCAATGGGATAGCAATTCAGTGTTTAGCAGACACTTGTGCTAACGCGTCTTTTATTCAGAGAGAAGCCGCTGAGGAATTAGGGTTGGATATCGACAAAAGTATTACACATAATATATCCGGCGCTCCGGGTTCTGGTAGGACATTCGGCATGGTAAAAGGTGTGTCAATCAAACTAACCCCTGATTGTGTAATCACTGAGAATCTCGCGGTTTTAAGCGATTACAAGCATAGGGAGATTGGATTGAGCCGGACGTGTCTGAAACGTTACAATTATGATGTCCATGAATCACGTGAACATATCGCCGTTACTTGTAATGAGAAGAATGTTTTTATCCCGATAGTTTCTGACGTGAATCGAGGAGACAAAAAATAGGGAATATTTATTTTTTATTCCCAAAACTTGCGGATTAAATCGGGGACATCCTCCTCCAACCGGTCAGCGGGTTCCCAAGTGGCTTCAGTATCTGGGTATCGTTCCCACTTGACTAGATACTGATCTTGACCCTTCCTGATACGATGCCGGAGTATCCGCTCAGGTACAAATCTTTCGGGTTGCCCTCTTATCACGGAGTTAGGTGGGGGATATTCAATTTCTGGAACAATCTGCAACTCTTTTCGGGTGTACGCACATCTGGATACACCTAGACGCCCGTGTGGTCCATCAAGAAGATACGTAGGAGGCTGTTCGGGTGAGAGGATCATTTTTTTGATGACACGGATATTGGGATTCCATCTTATGTCACCTGTACGAAATTTTCCATGGAGTTTATTCCCGAGTACTGAAATAGGTTCGTCTAACTTGACTCGGACATGCGTTCCTTCAGAGAGAAGTTCCGTCTTTTTTGACACTTTGGGTGACCCTGTCGGAATGTCTGGGGGATTTCTCTGCCAGATTTCATCTATTTTACTAACCACATCATGGAAATCTTCTGACCATTCCACGGATGTCACCCCAGTCTTCAACTCCTGTGCTACCATTCGTTTGAGAAGGGGTTCTTGAATAGCTTGGATAGCTCGTTCAGCGTATGATTGCTGTTTGTGTCTTCCTGGTTCTCCGAACCTCATCATTACCCCTAGGCTGTTCAAGAAAAAATCACGTACCTGATCATTGGTGAATTCTGATCCGGAGTCTGTCTCTATTCGATGTGTTGGTGGCTTAATGCGATTTCTTCTGTAGATTTTAACGAATCCATTGAGAACCCTATTTGCAGTTTTATCCTTTAGGGGTTCTGCGTCAACTCGTTTACCCGCGATTTCCACCACTACGAGGAAATAGTGGAATCCTTTGGGGTTGACTGGCATCTCTGCGAGATCTGCCTGATGCGTCGCATTTGGTTTCCATACAACTACTCGTGGACGCTCTGATGACTTCTCCTTTAGGGGCTTTTTGTATAGGTTGTAGTGCTCCTCACCTTTTAGAATTCGTGCTGATACTCCGGAGAGATTGTAGTATTTGTAATAATTCTCTAAATGCGACATATTACGACAAATTAAAGGAAAGATTTCGGACTTCAAATCTTAAGATGACACGATTTTACTGCCTAAAGTGTAAGAAGGAAACCGAGACTGCTAGTGAAATACAAGATATGACCACAAATGGCCGCTATCGTTTACATGGTGACTGTGTAGTTTGTGGGATGCATAAGAATACTTTTACTGGGATAGACTGGGTTATCAAAAAAAAAACCAAGAAGAAGAAAAAAGAAACCGCGGCTAAAAGACATCAGATGGCGTATAATCGGCAATGCAAAAAACTTGGGCAAAAAATTTTAGAGGCTGATGACGCGTGTAAACAGTGTATTGATAAATGCCTTAAGGAAGCAAAAAAGAGGAAGACGGATTAGTACCGCCTTCTAAAAGTATTCCTCATCATCCGAGTCATCGAGAGATACCTCTCCATCATCTGATTCATCGTCCGAGTCATCAAGAGTGCGGCCTTCCTTAAGCAATTGGATGTTGTACGTTATTTAAGTCCATTTCTCCCAGTTGGACTCTTGCGTTATAAAGCCACATCTGAGGAGGGCTCTTTCTACTGCCACCATTCCTGCGAACCTAGTGTATTTTTTCTGATCGGCTTCATTGAAATTGTCAATGGCCTCCCTGTAGTAGTCTACTGCCTGTTTGTATACCTCTTCGGCTTCTTTATATCGCTTCCACAATTCGGCTTTACAACAGTTGTACCAGAGTCTGTTAATCTTGAGATGCTCTCCGAATTCTTTAACCGGAAGGTTTCTGACCATCTCTCTTACTATGTCCGGGTCATTGAGGGGCGAAGCCTGCATTTGGATCCATTTACAGATTCCATAGATGTCTACAAGATCAAGCCCGAGGTCTTCGGCAAGAGAAGTGGCTGCGTGTAAGTTTATCATATTATGTTACTTATAGTTACCTAATCTTCAATTGCTGAATGTATTTTTTCCAAAGATCCGCGCTCCTACCCGGTTATCCTCCTGTGGTTCTACAGACCTTCTAAGGGCTATTAACCTACCTGTTAACTTGGTTTGCTATCTCACTGCCTCCAATAAGAAAACGAACGGAATCCTGAATCAGTTTCAGATGTTTCAGAAGTTTCGGATCTGGGGGGGTAAAATCAAAACTTTTTCTGGGAGGGTTGTCCTCGCCTGACTTTTACCAAAATTGCCGAAACATCTGAAACATCGAAACGCCCTCTCTGATTCTCTCTTATTTTCCTCTCTTTTCCCTTATTTTATCCTTTTTTGCTTATATTGTTATGTTTCAGATCTTGTTTCATATTGTTTCAGATATATAGGGATTCCCCGCCCCACGGAGGGAAGATGTAGGTACTGCGAGGCCTGTGAGGCCGAGGTGGGGTGAGCGTAGCGAGGCACACTACCAGCACGACGACTATATTCCAGTTTTACAATTCTTCTCGATAGGGATGAAGGAGTAACTATCAGAGTTCTTACCTTTCTGAAACTGTCCAACTGTAAGAGACTTAACTGTTTTACCATTGTATATTGTTACTACATTATTAACCCCATCTTCACGATAAACAAAGGGAGACTTTTGTTTTCTATCTAATTTGCTAGGGTGGAGTCTTCTGGGATTCAGTGCAAGAGAGTAGTGGCCTTCAGACAGAATAAGTGTTGCACGTCTGTCAGATTTGCTCTTAGAAATTCGAGTGGAATCCCCTACAATATTAAGTGCAAGGCTTCCTGCAAGTTGTTCAACCTTATCCATATATGAAACTGGAACTGGAGCATCACGATTGAGACCTAATGCCTTTTTGATATACTCGGGCTTTTCGATTGACTTTGGCATTTTAGAGAATGTGCCGTAGATATATTTCAGGCGTTCATACAGGCAATCATTTAGCTCCCCGTTGCAACCCCTGCAACCGGTAGGGCATCTCTCACATAAATTATGAATCGTTCAAAATAATCAGGGTCTGCGTCATCCGGTAGTTGTGCTTCGTCGTAGTGGTCCAAGAGTGAGAAGAGGCTGGCTGGTTGGTTTCCTGATGTCCATCCACCGGGTTTCCAGTTTTCATAGGGAAGTAGAATCTGGAACTTTCTATCTGGAAATCGTGCCTGGAGAGTCTGACCGAGTCTGGTGATAGCTCCTCTGGAAAAGCGGGCACCGGAATACTGAAGTTCCTTGATGTCAGGTCGTGTTGGTAAAGTGCGGGCGATTCTTGAGTATTGCATTTTTATGTATATGATATGTCTTCAACTATAAATAATATCTTTCTATATATACGAAAAAAAAAAAGAAATAATCTCAAATAGCGCTTACAATATGTCGTTGATAGCGCCCTCAGTATCCTCTTCGTTCCAGTCATCGATGAGTAGGACAATCTTGGGGGTTCTGGGACAGCGGCTATCACATAGGTCTAACCATAATTTAGTGTACCCCCAGACCACCTAGCCTTGATTTCTGATATGTTAACACTATACCTGTTTTTCTATCCCCAGACTACCTAACCTTGATTCCTGATATGTTATTACTTGATAGCTAAAAAGAACCCCCCAAGCGTTGTAGATAAGATTAACATCATTTATTCCTAGGCATTATTACCACGCATGGATCCATTCCAGGGTATCATAATTTTATGCTATATCAGATTGCCTTTATAAGTGCCAAAGGTATGAAGGACACAAAGTGTCTGTAATACCGATGGCACGATTCAGCAATCCATTGTGGCATACTATTTTTATGATACTCTAAAATGGATTCATTCGATGATTTAAGCCATTCATGCTCTAACCAAAAATTTTTAACAGGAAGGCAACTAGACGTATTGTAAAGCTTTTCCTGCTATACGAAAAAATCTGGGACAGTGAAGTCTAACCAAAAATCCGACCCAAGTCTAACCAAAAATGTATAGCAGGAAGGCAACTAGATATGTTTTAAAGCTTTTCCTCCTATACGAAAAAATCTGGGACAGTGAAGTCTAACCAAAAATCCGACCCAGGTCTAACCAAAAAAATGTATAGCAGGAAGGTAACGAGACATATTGTAAAGCTTTTTCTGCAATACGAAAAAATCTGGGACAACAGGTCTAACCAAAAGTCTAACCAAAAATCCGACTGAGGTCTAACCAAAAAAATATACAGCAGGAAGACAACTAGACATATTGTAAAGCTCCTCCTGCAATACGAAAAAATCTGGGACAATGAAGTCTAACCAAAATTTAACCCTAATCATAAATTGCTCTGATTCTTTGACGAAGCCTATTTTCATACCGATTTTGATAGTAATAAGATGGGAAACATTTTAGAATTTATTAATTGAAGAAAAAAATTTTTAGGTTATTAGTACACAACCAGTATGGCAACAAGCAATCGAACTTGTGATAGCCAGCCTATAAAAAAAACTAGCTGATCGTACCTGTTAGCATTATGGGAATGAATTCCTATATCCTTCTAATCTTAAATAACCTTTTTTACGAAAAAATCCATGTGCAGTAAAAAAGTCCCATGCAAAGCCCATGCAAAGCCCATGTGCAGTTAAAATTTTCCATGCAAAGTCCATACAAAGCCTATGCACAGTAAAAAATCCATGTGCAGTAAAAAAGTCCCATGCAAAGCCCATGCAAAGTCCATGTGCAGTTAAAATTTCCCATGCAAAGTCCATGCAAAGCCTATGCACAGTAAAAAAATCCCATACGCAGTTCACACAAAATATGGTATATCTCTAACATTTGGTTTAAGATCAGCTTGCCATACTGTCTTATATTTTAGAGATTTATGTGAACGTGCAGGATCAATGAACTCTTTTTACAAATTGAATATCATACCATCTTCCTCTATAATCTCCTTGCATATAAGCAAACCATTCATTATCTGTTTGGGGAGCTCTTCTTTTTCGTGGAGTATATTGATTGTAATCACCAGGTTCTGCTAACCATTTTGCTAGTTCATCAATTGTTAAGTTAGGAGTTTTCTCTGTATAAGCTGGGATAACTTCAGGTGTGGGATCCTGGAGTTGCTCCGGTTGTAATTGCAATTGTACAATCTCAGGTGTGGGATCCTGAGGTTTAGCTGTAGGCTTGCATAGAAACTTTCTATTTTGATGTCCACGAAGCTTTTGTGGAGTTGCAAAAGTCTTTCCACATCTATCACAAGTTCGATTACTTGTTGCCATACCGGTTGTGTACTAATAACCTAAAAATTTTTTTCTTCAATTAATAAATTCTAAAATGTTTCCCATCTTATTACTATCAAAATCGGTATGAAAATAGGCTTCGTCAAAGAATCAGAGCAATTTATGATTAGGGTTAAATTTTGGTTAGACTTCATTGTCCCAGATTTTTTCGTATTGCAGGAGGAGCTTTACAATATGTCTAGTTGTCTTCCTGCTGTATATTTTTTTGGTTAGACCTCGGTCGGATTTTTGGTTAGACTTTTGGTTAGACCTGTTGTCCCAGATTTTTTCGTATTGCAGAAAAAGCTTTACAATATGTCTCGTTACCTTCCTGCTATACATTTTTTTGGTTAGACCTGGGTCGGATTTTTGGTTAGACTTCACTGTCCCAGATTTTTTCGTATAGGAGGAAAAGCTTTAAAACATATCTAGTTGCCTTCCTGCTATACATTTTTGGTTAGACTTGGGTCGGATTTTTGGTTAGACTTCACTGTCCCAGATTTTTTCGTATAGCAGGAAAAGCTTTACAATACGTCTAGTTGCCTTCCTGTTAAAAATTTTTGGTTAGAGCATGAATGGCTTAAATCATCGAATGAATCCATTTTAGAGTATCATAAAAATAGTATGCCACAATGGATTGCTGAATCGTGCCATCGGTATTACAGACACTTTGTGTCCTTCATACCTTTGGCACTTATAAAGGCAATCTGATATAGCATAAAATTATGATACCCTGGAATGGATCCATGCGTGGTAATAATGCCTAGGAATAAATGATGTTAATCTTATCTACAACGCTTGGGGGGTTCTTTTTAGCTATCAAGTAATAACATATCAGGAATCAAGGTTAGGTAGTCTGGGGATAGAAAAACAGGTATAGTGTTAACATATCAGAAATCAAGGCTAGGTGGTCTGGGGGTACACTAAATTATGGTTAGACCTATGTGATAGCCGCTGTCCCAGAACCCCCAAGATTGTCCTACTCGATGATTCCATTGGCGGCCTCCCATTCACGTTCCATATCGGTTTTTGGACGTTCCTCAGGGATCTCTCGCGCTTTACCCTTATCTGCCCTCATAGTTTCATAACCAGAGGGGTGGGGATAATTTCGGCATTACGATTCTCCTTATATGCTCTTATTAGATCTGCGAGTTCTTTACGGCTAGGTGTTTTAGGTAAGTACCCATTATATTCTATCCAGTCCTTGAAGTGGTCTACTACCTCCCTAAGGTAGTACTGGTAGTCGTCCTCAATACGTGTTGTGGGACATTCCTCTACTTCAAATGCTAGTATTTCCCAGTCATAGTCGTCTGACACGTCTTGGTACTTAGCCCATAAATCCTTACCTGTGTCGTCGGGCTGGATGTGTGTCTCGCTACCGCTCCACCCACCTCGGCCTCACGGCCTCGCAGTACCTATATCCCCCCTACGGGGGATCAGGAATCCCCCATATATACTACTACCATGGCCACAGTGGCCATGGCTGGTCATACTACTTTCCAACTCCTTTTTTTTATCCATTTTTTCTTATATATAAAACTACTATGACCACTATGACCACTATGACCAGACTACTAAAAAGTGGATAAAAACGCGAATAAAGCCAAAATCAGACAGAATATCCGGTCATAGTACTGGCCACAGTTCAAAAAACTTATGATAATACTATGGCCACCTTAGTTAGCCCCTCAGGCTCCAAAACCCGATTTAAGCTATGACCACCCTTTATCTACTTACCTGAGACACCGAACTATGCCACCGAACTATGACCGCCGAACTATGACCACCCTTTATCTACATACCTGGGACACCGAACTATGACCGCCGAACTATGACCACCGAACTATGGCCACTTTCCCCGTCAGAAAAAATAAGTAATTGAACAATGGGTATTGAGAATAGAGCATATCCAGATAAGTTTAGAAGACAGTACTAATCCGTCTTCCTCTTTTTTGCCTCCTTAAGGCATTTATCAATACACTGTTTACACGCGTCATCAGAATCTAAGATTTTCTGTCCAAGTTTTTTGCATTGCCGATTGTAAGCCGTCTGCTGTCTCTTAGCAGCGGTTTCTTTCTTTTTCTCCTTAGTCTTCTTCTTGATCACCCAGTCTATTCCAGTAAAAGTATTCTTATGCATACCACAAATTGTGCAGTCACCATGCAGCCGGTAACGCCCATTTGTAGTCATATCTTGTATTTTACTAGCCGTCTCAGTTTCCTTCTTGCACTTTAGGCAGTAAAAACGTGTCATTTTAAGATTTGAAGTTTAAAACCATTCCTTTAATTTGTTGTAATATGTCACACTTAGAGAATTACTATAAGTACTACAATCTCTCCGGAGTACCAGCACGAATTCTAAAAGGTGAAGAGCACTACAACCTATACAAAAAGCCCCTAAAGGAAAAGTCAACAGAACGCCCAAAGGTAATTGTATGGAAACCAAATGCAACACATCAGGCAGATCTTGCAGAGATGCCAGTTGACCCCAAAGGATTCCACTATTTTCTCGTAGTGGTGGAAATTGCAGGAAAGAGAGTTGATGCAGAACCCCTAAAGGATAAGACTGCAAATAGAGTTCTAAACGGGTTTGTCAAAATCTACAGAAGAAATCGTATCAAGCCTCCAACACACCGACTGGAGACAGACTCCGGATCAGAATTCACTAACGACCAGGTACGTGATTTTTTCCTGAACAGCCTAGGGGTAATGATGAGGTTCGGAGAGCCAGGAAGGCATAAACAGCAATCTTATGCTGAAAGAGCTATCCAAGCCATCCAAGAACCCCTTCTTAAACGAATGGTAGCACAGGAGTTGAAAACTGGGGTGACATCCGTGGAATGGTCAGAAGATTTCCATAATATAGTGAATAAAGTAAATGAACTCTGGCAGAGAAATCCCCCAGACATTCCGACAGGGTCACCCAAAGTGTCAAAAAAGACGGATCTCCTCTCTGAAGGAGCACGTGTCAGAGTCAAGTTAGATGAACCTATTTCTGTACTTGGTAACAAACTTCACGGAAAATTCCGTATAGGAGACATAAGATGGAACCCAAACATTCGTGTAATCAAAAAAATGATACTCTCACCTAAACAGCCTCCTACATATCTTCTTAACGGACCACATGGTCGATTAGGTGTATCCAGATGTGCATATACCCGAAAGGAATTGCAAGTAGTTCCTATTAATGAAAAGCCTCCACCTGACTCTGTGATAAGAGGACAACCTGAAAGATTTGTTCCTGAGCAGATACTTCGGCATCGCATTAGAAAAGGTCAAGACCAGTATTTGGTTAAGTGGGAGCGCTATCCAGACACTGAGGCTACTTGGGAACCTGCTGACCAGTTGAAGGAGGATGTTCCTGACTTAATTCGCAAATTTTGGGAATAAAAAAAAATAGAAGAATTAAAGGGTCTTATTTTTTATCCCCTCGATTAGCATCAGGAACTATCGGGATAAAAACATTCTTCCCATCACAGGTAAAGGCTATATGTTCACGTGATTCATGGACATCATAATTGTAACATTTCAGACACGTTCGGCTTAACCCAATTTCCCTATGCTTGTAACCACTTAAGACTGCAAGGTCCTCAGTAATAGCATAATCAGGGGTAAGTTTGATTGTCACTCCCTTTACCATGCCGAATGTCCTACCTGTTCCTGAAGCACCAGATATGTTGTATGTAATACTCTTGTCGATATCCAACCCTAATTCCTCAGCAGCTTCTCTCTGAATAAATGACGCATTAGCACAAGTGTCTGCTAAACACTGAATTGCTATCCCATTAACCTCCCCATCCAGTGCTAAAAGATCTTTAGTATTCTCTAAACGAGCTATGTCAATATCCATAGGATCATCTACCCTGATATCCTCTTCTTGTTCCTCCTCAACTAGGTCCTCCGGAATCTCTGTGACTTTTCTAGCAGACAATAACTCCTCCTGAAGAATCTCACGGAGTAATTTCCTAAAGTCTGCAGACCTTAACAGGCTTAATAAGTCATTCTTAGTAACAGCTTTTGCAGGTGTAGACTTACTACCAGTAACTTTCACAGGAATCTTAACAGGGGTTGCTTTGCCTTTCAATGGCACACTAGAAGAGCTAACTGCTGTCTTATTTGGGGACGACTTAAGAAGTTTTGAGATACTCGAACCTACTTTTTTTTTGACCCAACACGAACCATATAGACATCACCATCTTTTTCTCTCAATTCTACCTTTTCACCAAAACTCGCAGTATCAATGTCCATAGCATCATCATTAAGATCGAGGTTTCTCATTGCTCGGGCCAAATCCAGATCATCATGTCTATCTTTAGCCTTCTGAAGTTGTTTTGTAAGTATTTTAGACGTCCCACGTTTATATTCCATAATAAGATCAATAGCATTTTGATGATCATCCAAAGTCCACTCAGGAGCATCAGGGTCATCACCAACATCATGATCTACATAACCATCATCCCAATCAGGATCCTGAGGATCCTGAACAACACGTCTCTGTGGTTTTGGTCGAACAGGTTTAATCTGCTGTCTATAGACTGGTGGATTACGAACTGGCCGAGCCTGTAATTGTTTAAATTGCACCTGAAAATTCTTGGTAAGTTCCTCAGCTTGAGCCTTAAGTAACTCTTGTAATTGTTCTTGAGTAACCCCAGATGACTTTGATGTCAGTACGACAGGTTCCTGTTTTCCTAACGGAGGTTGAGTTACATCACTGTAATCTGCTTGAAGTCGTCGATTTCTATCTTGTAACCCCAAGCGCATTTCAGCCCTTCTCCGTTCTAAATTTCTCAGATGTTTAACCAAGTCATCAGGATTAAGATTACTAAACCTTTCTGCTTCAAAAATATTATCAGCCGAAAGACCTCTAAAGAACTGGTCAATAATAAGATCATCAGTTAGTTTTAGTAATTTTCCAGCTCTCTTTACAGTTCTATAAAATGCATCGACTGGCTCATTTTCCTGATAAAGACTGTTAAAACGGATACGTTTCTTTTCATCTAAAATAGTTGGGAATTGTGTTCTAAGCCAATAAAGTGCCTGGTTAGGTTTAATACCTGGAAAAACTATAGGATGATTATTAGCAGCAGCAACACCAGCATCTGCAGTAGCTGGAGCAGCTCTATCTGTCGGACGAGCACCAGCTCTTCCCCAAGCTTTATCTCCACCTATTAAATCATGAGTAGGAATAAATGTTGCTCTAATAGTTGCTAATGCATTATTTATATCTCTTGAATAGATTTGTGCTTCAGACCCATTTACATAGGTACCTGCATTTGGTCCTCCTGCACCTTCTGGTATTACTAATGCTACAAAAGCAGCTAAATTAGCTCCACCAGCTGAATTGATACTAGAAAGTTCCCAATTTTTTCCTGTAATTTCTCGATCAAACCATTCAGCCGCTTCACCGGCCATGCAGCTTCTAAGTATACCCATAGCTCTTTTCCAAGACTCTGGTGGCCCTCCAGCAGCGTATGGGTTAAGATTAATAGTATCAAGATAACCCATGTAAAGCCTAACAAATGTATCAATATCATCAGTAGCTTTACCCTCAAAAATCGGCAATCCTATCGCAGTGGTAGCCATATCGTCTCTAGTGGATTGTTTAAAAGAGGTGGAGGAGGGTTCAATTGTCTAATTCGAAACCATTGTACCTGAATTCTAAGAGCAGCTATCTGTTGAAAAAGTCTATTCCTAAGTCTCCCTAATGTCTGAATCCCAAAACGCATTCTATTATTAGCATGTGCTAGCTGTGCATTAACCTGTCCAAGTTGCGCATTAACCAATACAAGTTGTCCTCCAGTCCGAGTAGCCCTCAGCCGCCAATGATTTAAAAGGATATTACCACGATTCACAGCATTTTGAGCCTCATTACGATCCCTTACTGCTTGAGTATAATCTGCTTGTAATACATTACGTTCATGTCGTGCCTGATTACGTTCACCTATAGCCCATCGACGAAGCTCTACCATAGTATCATAATCTCTTTGCAGGTTATGGTTTTCTTCTATGAAATTATCATTGGCAGCACGTATAATAACTAATTGACGTTCTAAATTAGTAAACGTTTCATCAAATGCATTTATCTTACCTTGTGCAAAAACTAACAAATCTTTTGTAATACCAAGTTCTTCATGTTTTGCTTTACAGCGATACATTAATATATTAATAATATGTTTGATTTGATTATTTGCCTCCTGTATCTCTGAATCAACAGTTAAACGACCCCTGGTAGTCAATAAATTTGCATGAGCCTTAAGTATTCTAACTAATTCATCATCGTCTTTTTCATTGACCAAGTGTGCAGGAGGCGGTCCAGTAGGTTCTGAAGGAGTATAAACTGGAATTGGTGTTGATGTCGACATAGTATTTAAACTAAGTTAGAATAAAATTCAAATGGATCTTTATGTATACAATTTGGACGAGTACACGACCGACTCAAGACAAGGCAATGAGTTTGCTCCATCATGGCTTTTTCGATTAGCCGTAGCAGGTAGCTCAGACTCAGGTAAGACAACTATGATCATTAATTTGTTAATGGGTGACAAGAAAGCAAAGGAGGATGGTAATCGGTATGTACTATGTGATGCAGTACTTTTAGTTGGCAGATATCTTGACGAGCCGAAGTGGGCAGTTGTACATGATTTTTTCGAAGAGGAGAAGATCCCATTCACTGCAGTAACCCATAGTGAAATTCCAGAGATTGACTCCTTCGACCCTACTCAAGCTACTGTGGTAATCTTCGAGGATCTGATGGATGCACCTAAAAAAATCCAGGATCTCATCACTGGTTACTTTACACATGGACGACACAAAAATATTTCATGTATTTATGTAGCCCAAAGATTCTTTGCCATTCCTAAGGCTATTCGAGAAAATGTTAACTACATCTCACTGCATGGAGGTCATGGGAGCCTTACAGATACCAAGAGAATCATCCGCCTATATACAGAAGAATCAGAGTCATTAGCACCAGTAATTGATGATCTTACTCTGCAACGTGAATTTGTAGTGTTTGATCTTAGACGGTCCAAAAGTGATCCACTGTCCATTCGAGTAAGATGGGATACTAGTCTCAGTTCGATCACAGAGCAATCTCAGTTCAATCCTAGTTCGATCTCAGTTCAATCTCAGTTTGATCCAAGTTTGAACCCAGTTCGATCTCAGTCTGAACCCAGTTCAATCACAGTTCGATCCAAGTTTAGTCCCTATGGTCAGAAAGCTGTATTTGAAGCAAAAAAAGGTGGACACTTGATTGAATTTGCTCGGGTATTTCCATCCCCTAAAGAACGTCAACATTTACTTGTACCTGGTGTCTTAGCCAAGAATGCAGATACTTGGATTAAATATGTCTTTCGGGAAGCTTATGGACTCTCTGGTAAGACCCTAGGAGCTGACTTTCAGGATTTCTTAGCAAAAGTACAGGGTAGGACTGCAAAGACTGAAACTCTGAAAACTGAGAATGTGAAGGAGTTATTCTCCCGATATGAAGCCCTGAAGTCTAGTCGCCCTCTGGATAATAAACAAATAATAGAAGGTATTGAAGTCCTTCTACAGATCTTTTCTAAGAGCCACATGGACCGTCGAGCATTACAAGTAGGGATTAATAGTATCTTGTGAGAATATCAAGTAATTCGTCTGCAGAAGCTTTAAGAATCATAGCACTTTTTTTACGGCCTTCAAAGTCAATCCTTAACATCTTAGCCTTCAACCCTATTGCTCCTAAAGCACGAGAAGCAAAGTTCTTAGTCATTGGATTACTTATATGATTTACATAGTTCTCATAGAATGTAGTGAAAGGCTCGTCAATACCATCTGGATATGTATCCCTTAAAAATTGATATAAAGCAATTTCTCCACTGTCATAACCTATGGCTATAAGCTGTTCGAGAAGCCACTTCCTAATATCTTCATATGGCTCTCCATCCATAATATTCATATCCAGTTTTTGTGTAAACAATTGTGTAAAGTCCACATTACTTCCCCGACGAATGATCTGAACTAACTTATCCCTAGCAAGTCCCAAGGCTTGTAAAGGTTCACTCTCGTCGCCAATCTTCTTTATAATCTGTCTATACAACACACTGGATAATCCTCTATATGCTGTTTTTGGAGTGATTACTCCACAGTTTTGGCATTGGTTTATTACGATTGATGTTGACATGGCTATCTTTCTTTATGTAAAAAAGAATTATTCAAAATTAAGTAACTATTCGGAGCAGTCCTTGCACAACTTGTCCGTTAAGTCACTTGGGCTTACAGGCATGAGACATTCCCTACACAACTCAATATTAAGCTCTGCAAGTCTCGGGGTATGGTCCTCCAAAGTTCGTGGACGACCGGAAGGACTGGAGGAAGGTGTCCCGTTAGTCGTATCTTGCTGTAAGATAAAATCATCATATTCATCTTGGTCAGCCTGAATAGCGGCCCTGATTTGTTGTATATCATTGAAAGTTAACCGCTGCCCATCAAGATTTTCCTCATTATAGCGTGTTTCATTGATGATTTCCTCTATAAGCGCCTCTTCTTCATAATGGACAAGGTAGTAATCCTCAACTACCTCATAGTCACTCTCAATCAGTCTATGATATGTTCTAGTACCACGTCGAACATAACGTCCTGTATCTGTATTTAAATATACAGGTTGCTCTTCAGGTG
Source organism: Rhizophagus irregularis (assembly GCF_026210795.1). Classification (NCBI taxonomy): domain Eukaryota; kingdom Fungi; phylum Glomeromycota; class Glomeromycetes; order Glomerales; family Glomeraceae; genus Rhizophagus; species Rhizophagus irregularis. The sequence goes on along the minus strand of NC_089441.1, from coordinate 1,645,980 downwards.
GAGGTGCAGTTTGTCTACGGACAAGCCTTCCATCAATATAATCATGGGATTCCATAACTATTCGATTAAAGGTATCTCCACCGATAATAATTGGACGTCCAGTTATAGGGTTAGCTATATAAGGGTAAGACATGTCTTTTTTCTGTACGTGTCTACATACCTAATAGTTTTCTTCAATTTACAATAACCAAGTGACACGGTCATCAGTCCTTATTAAAAAATGCAAGGATACCTGATGATAAGGTTACATGGTCATCAATCCTTGTCGAAAAAATGCAAGGATACCTGATGATAAGGTTACATGGTCATCAGTCCTTGTCAAGAAATATGAGGATACCCGATAAATAAGCTACTCCTGTTGAGTCCATTCGTTCCACTCCCAGTTCAGTCCCCAAGGATCGCCTCCCTATCTATGTTCACTTAATGCATGCTCTATGGTTTCCCTCTCTTGGGGGTCCACGACCATCCCATTCCTAAGCATTTTCTCCATAATATAAAGCTGATCCTCGGTGAGGCGGTCTATCCATCTTTTATAGAAGTCGTTTACATCTTCAAATGATATCCAGTCAATATTCCTTTTTTCAAACGGCTTTCCAAGAGCTTGGACATGCCCAATTGTAGTAGCGTAATTTTTCCATCTCTTATATGCTTCTTGACGAACCTCCTGCCACCACACACTATCTACTTTACTCGCTGCAATAAGGTCAGTATCTGGGATCTTTGCAACAATGCGTTCGACTATTTCTACTGGTAATCGGTCCAACATGATGTTATGTTACTTATACTATAGCCATCTTCAATTACTGTATGCCCATTACAAATGGATAAAAAATATAAACTAAATTCGTACAGGGAGCCGCTTATGCAAGAAGTTCTGCTAAGGTTTTCTCAGCCTCATTCATAGTGACAGCTCGCTTTGGGGGACCTGTTAATGAGTCCTTAGTTACATTATAATACAACTCGAAGAGGGCCTCAAGTTTGTCTAAAAGAGCTTGTTTATTCTTGTATGATTCACGAATCTTTGCTATCTTAGCAGTATATGCTGCATTATCTGGGAAGAGTTTTCTGGCCACGAACTTCACATATGATACAGGAGACTTTGCTGTCTGGATTCTCTTGATATACTTCACATGATCCTGGACAAGGTAGCTGGTTTTGCTAAACCCAGATACTAATGCGACTACTATAGTGTCTTTCAATGCACGGATAATCTTGATGACAGTTTCATCAGAGACAATGGTGAACTGATTGTGTGATGCATCATAAATAACTTTATCACTAATGCTGTCAGTGCTGTTAATAATGCTTGCTAATTCGGTATATGTTGACATGATTCCTTATACTTTTTTGTACTTTGTAATAAATAGGAATCTTCAAATTGACTTTACATTCAAGCAAGAAAAAATATATATACCTACTGTAAATCCAACTGCATTCTTGGCAATCATGTCCAGATAACCTTATTTGCATTTTTCACATGGCAGTATCCTGCGGTTTCAAACTTGAGAGCTTTCAATACTTTGGATGCATTTTCTGGACAAGTGATAAGTGTAGGACTACTCGGCTGTTCCTCTAGAATAAATCCATCTGTATGGATGCGTCGTACTTTATCCTTATATGGTTCTAATAACTCTGAAGTCGTCTTCTGTCCATGTGCTAATAAGAATGGAGCGATCCTAGGATACTCACCCTTGAAGGGACTACCTGGGTTTGTGAACTGGAATCGCCACTGGTCAGATCCTACTGGTACGATGGAGTCAAGTGTGTGGCCTTCTGGAAACTTGAATGGATCTGTTTGATCTGTGGTGAGTGTCTTGTAATTGCGTTTCCTCTGGCAGAGTGCTCCCCATAGTGTATTGAGAACTCTCTTTGCAACATGACCGGCCACGCCACCCTGGTTCTTTATATTGAAGAGAAAGTGGACATACTCACCAAATATCACAGTCCCAGGAATTCTTGCTTCTCTGTCATATATCAAGGCATTTGGCTTTCCATCCTGGATTAACTGTATATCGAGTCCAAGTTTCTTTGCTCGTTGTAAGTCAATGAATGTATAGACTCCCCTCTTATTCTGTCGGAAGAGAATGTCATTACCACTTACCTTGCCCTTGGGCGCTCCCTGGGAGCTAGCACGAAATAATCCATACAAGGCATAACCTCCATGGTCTACAAAGTCTTTGAGTATTTGAAACTTACCTTGTCGGATTGGAAAGTTTGCATTTGATTGCTGAATACTTGGATACAAACTTGTCACGTCGTATTGCCTTCCATAGCCCTTCCATTCATTGTCTGCCCAGATAAGACCTCCCATCATTGCATCACTTATCCACTCTGCTTCGACTGGGTCAAGAGGATCATTGGCTGGAACCCCTACACTAAACCGTTCAAAAAGCCAGAGTGCAGTTCTCTTGTACAACCAGTTGTGGTAAGATAAATCGATTCCTAGACCGAACTTCTTTGTAGCCTGTAGGAAGGAATTTTGCTCTTCATGGATCCTCTGGTATGTTTCCTCAAGTGTTTCATATATTCCAGTTTTACAATTCTTCTCGATAGGGATGAAGGAGTAACTATCAGAGTTCTTACCTTTCTGAAACTGTCCAACTGTAAGAGACTTAACTGTCTTACCATTGTATATTGTTACTACATTATTAACCCCATCTTCACGATAAACAAAGGGAGACTTTTGTTTTCTATCTAATTTGCTAGGGTGGAGTCTTCCGGGATTCAGTGCAAGAGAGTAGTGGCCTTCAGACAGGATAAGTGTTGCACGTCTGTCAGATTTGCTCTTAGAAATTCGAGTGGAATCCCCTACAATATTAAGTGCAAGGCTTCCTGCAAGTTGTTCAACCTTATCCATATATGAGACTGGAACTGGAGCATCACGATTGAGACCTAATGCCTTTTTGATATACTCGGGCTTTTTGATTGACTTTGGCATTTTAGAGAATGTGCCGTAGATATATTTCAGGCATTCATACAGGCAATCATTTAGCTCCCGTTGCAACCCCCTGCAACCGGTGGGGCATCTCTCACATAAATTATGAATCGTTCAAAGTAATCAGGATCTGCATTATCCGGTAGTTGTGCTTCGTCGTAGTGGTCCAAGAGTGAGAAGAGGCTGGCTGGTTGGTTTCCTGATGTCCATCCACCGGGTTTCCAGTTTTCATAGGGGAGCAGAATCTGAAATTTATGTGTCGGATACCGGGATTGGAGTTGCTGTCCAAGTCTTGCTATTGCTCCTCTGGAAAATCTTGCGCCTGAATACTGTAGTTCTTTGATATCTGGTCTTGTAGGCAAAGCACGTGCAATTTTTGAATAGGCCATTTGATATAACTATGAATTGTATTCAATTGTAATATAGGTTTTTTATATAAAAAATATAAGATAACTAAGAGGCGCTTATCTTATTAAAAGGAGTCAATCATATCACAGGCCTCATCAATATCCAGCTCGTCTACAAATCCATTAGCAGCTTCCCATTCACGTTCCATATCAGTTTTTGGACGTTCCTCTGGGATTTCTCATGCCTTACCCTTATTCATCTTCATAGTTTCATAACCAGAGGTAGTAGGAATAATCTCGGCATCATGATCCTCCTTGTATACTCTTATTAGATCTGCAAGTTCTTTACGGCTAGGTGTTTTAGGTAAGTTCCCATTATATTCGATCCAGTCCTTGAAGCGGTCTACTACCTCCCTAAGGTAATACTGGTACTCATCCTCAATACGTGTTGTGGGACATTCCTCTACTTCAAACGCGAGTATTTCCCAGTCATAGTCGTCTGACATGTCTTGGTACTTAGCCCATAAATCCTTACCTGTATTGTAGAGATCATTGAAGACCTGGTCCTTTGAATTCTTGACCCATGGCTTATGATCCCATCGGTGCCTTTCATGCCAAGCCCAGTGTGCTCGAGTACCTTCCTTTGGTTCAGGGTCCCAGTCAACTTCTAGTTCTGTGTCGGGTTCTGGGATAGGTTGCTCTTCAGGAGCCGGTTCTGGGTCAGGCTTAGTGACGGATGCAGAAAATTCTGCAGAAGACTCGGGTTGTTGTTCAGGAGCTGGGTTCACAGTTGTAAAATCTGAGTCAGATAGCAAGTCATCTAAAACGTCGTAGTCATCATCAGCTTTAAATGCAGGTTCCTCAGCAGGCGGCTCATTTTCTTGATCAGGTTCCTCATCAGATTGATAACAGTCCGAGAAGCTATCTATAGGTTCATCAGTATCTGATTCTATAGGAGCTGGAGATTCCTCAAGAATAGGATCCTCTTTGATGACAGGTGCGGGTTTTACCTTCAAGCAATCGGGCTTAAGTGGTACTGGTGGTGGAGTCTTTTTGGTCTCTTCAGTAGGCTTCTTCTTGACAGGAGCGGGTTTTTCCTCAGCAGGTTTCTCAACAACTGGCTCTACTTCCTCTTGATCTACCTGTGCTTCCTGTATGTCTTGTGTCTCCTGGATTACTCTACTAAAATTCTTCGCAATTTTTGCTTTATCTAGTATGTAATAGTTTATTCTAGCACCTGAACGTCTTGGGCGAGTTTTAGGAATGAATTGCTTAATCTCCATACCAAACTTATTATTACTAAGTGTTTTGTTTTCGCCCTTCTCACTGCACCAATTCTGGTAAGTGCTATAGAAATTTGTACAAGGAATTTCAAGTGTATCACAATTGTCGGGCCACATCATTTCAAGGTAATATTGTATGAAACGCTGGGGATTTGGAATACTTGCTTCGATTAGCTCCTGTTTCATTTGAGTATCAGGAATAGATCGGGGATTGAAGCTAGTTAAGTCTCGGCTAAGTAAATAGGACATGAAGGAACTGGCTGTATCTGGGTTTTCTAATACTTTTACTAGAGAACTGAAGTATTCTCGATTGCCCTTATATTTGGCTGAGACGTTGAGAGCTACAAATCTTTCATCTCCCATTTCTATGCGGATTGGCATAGCATGATTACTCAGGATCATGTAGCCAGCAAAGTCATCAATAACCTTCACATCTATTCCCTTTTCCTTGATAGAGATGTAAGGCTCAGTGATTAAACTCTTAAGTCGGTTATTTGCTCCATGCCATTCCTTTCCTGTCATATCACATTCATTGAGGATAATGAGTTTTTTGGCACGAACAGCTGCATTGAACCTTCCCATTACATCTTCAAGACGGGTAGTGGAGAGAAAGTTTTCACGACCAAGAATATGTTCTCCGATAAAATCGGTTAAGATATTCTTACCACATCTGGGGGGACTGCGCATAATAATTGCTGTACCGGGTTTTTTGTCAGGATTTTGAACCAGAAATGCGAGCCAGTTGAGGATGTACGTGGTTAACTGCTTGTCCTCTGCACACCATACCTCATGAACATGTCGAATGATTGGATTAACTAGGTTCGGTTTGATGTGCTCAGCGGGTTGAGCCCTGAAACCTAAAAAGAGATTGAAGAATTCAGGATTATACTTTGGCGCGTTTGGGGGATAAGGCATGAAGTTTACATCTGTATAACAGATCTTTGTGACTGAGGCTTGGATAAGAAGGTCCTTTAACTTGATGGATGTGGTCATACCATCATCTTCTCCTGCATCTGACCGAATACTTACCTTGTGCTTAGTAGAAATTCCCTTGAGATCTGCAGCAAACTCGAAGTATATGCTTCCATTATAAGCCTTCTTTTTTCTGATCCACATGCCGGACTTCGTGGTGATGAAAGCCACAGAAGCTGAGATTGCTGAATTGATGCTTTCTTTTGTGTGTGTACCTATACACTTTTTAAGAAGGTCATCGTAGAAGAAACGGTTGTTGAAGTTAAAGATTGCTGGAACTTGAGCGGCCATTTTTTGTTCTATCAAATCGAGTACTAATTTATAGTTACCTAATCTTCAATTGCCGAATATTTTTTCCAAAGATCTGCACTACTACCAGGTTACCCTCCTGTAGTCCTGTGGTCCTGCGGTTCTGCGGTCCTCCGGATATATCTGGTTATCTTTTAGGGGTAAAAAAAAACTATAACCCACAAATTTTTACGACTGCTCTAAATCTTCCCTTCCCCCTTTTCAATCCACGTATATCTAGTGAAATCCACACCGCTCAAGAGCCCACCTTACCATTATTTGCTCTTTTCTAGCGTCCGTTAACTCTTTACAAGTCTTTTGATACTCCTTCCAATTAAGCTCATGAAGTTCACGATTTCCAATACCCTCTTCCTCAAATGATTGACCAAGAGCATCCCCCGCTTTTTCCTTCTTTTCTACTGCCCTGTCGTATGCCTCCTCGGCTTTCTCATATCGCTTCCACAACTCGGCTTTACAACAGTTGTACCAGAGTCTGTTTATCTTGAGGTGCTTTCCGAATTCTTTGGCCGGAAGGTTTCTGACTATTTCTGCTACTATATCCGGGTCATTGAGGGGCGATGCCCGCATTTGGATCCATTTACAGATTCCATAGATGTCTACAAGATCAAGTCCGAGGTCTTCGGCAAGATAAGTGGCTGCGTGTAAGTTCATCATTATATATTACTTATGGTATACCCATTGTTCAATTACTTATTTTTTCTGACGGGGAAAGTGGCCATAGTTCGGTGGTCATAGTTCGGCGGTCATAGTTCGGTGTCCCAGGTATGTAAATAAAGGGTGGTCATAGTTCGGCGGTCATAGTTCGGTGGTCATAGTTCGGCGGTCATAGTTCGGTGGCATAGTTCGGTGTCTCAGGTAAGTAGATAAAGGGTGGTCATAGCTTAAATCGGGTTTTGGAGCCTGAGGGGCTAACTAAGGTGGCCATAGTATTATCATAAGTTTTTTGAACTGTGGCCAGTACTATGACCGGATATTCTGTCTGATTTTGGCTTTATTCGCGTTTTTATCCACTTTTTAGTAGTCTGGTCATAGTGGTCATAGTGGTCATAGTAGTTTTATATATAAGAAAAAATGGATAAAAAAAAGGAGTTGGAAAGTAGTGTGACCAGCCATGGCCACTGTGGCCATGGTAGTAGTATATATGGGGGATTCCTGATCCCCCGTAGGGGGGATATAGGTACTGCGAGGCCGTGAGGCCGAGGTGGGTGGAGCGGTAGCGAGACACACATCCAGCCCGACGACCCTGTATTGTAGAGATCATTGAAGACCTGGTCCTTTGAATTCTTGACCCATGGCTTACGATCCCATCGGTGCCTTTCATGCCAAGCCCAGTGTGCTCGAGTACCTTCCTTTGGTTCAAGGTCCCAGTCAACTTCTAGTTCTGTGTCAGGTTCTGGGATAGGTTGCTCTTCAGGAGCTGGTTCTGGGTCAGGCTTAGTAACAGATGCAGAAAATTCTGCGGGAGATTCGGGTTGTTATTCAGGAGCTGGGTTCACAGTTGTAAAATCTGAGTCAGATAGCAAGTCATCTAAAACGTTGTAGTCATCATCAGCTTTAAATGCAGGTTCCTCAGCAGGCGGTTCATTTTCTTGATCAGGTTCCTCATCAGATAGATAACAGTCCGAGAAGCTATCTATAGGTTCATCAGTATCTGACTCTATAGGAGCTGGAGATTCCTCAGGAATAGGATCCTCATTGATGACAGGTGCGGGTTTTACCTTCAAGGAATCGGGTTTGGGTGGTACTGGTGGTGAAGTCTTTTTGAGAACTACAAGTGCAGATTTCTCTTCAGTAGGCTTCTTCTCAACAGAAGCGGGTTTTTCCTCAGCAGGTTTCTCTTGTACGTCTTGTGGATTATTAGCAGGAATGCTATATATATTTGCCAAGAATTTTTCTAAGGCTTTGGGATCAGATGCAGGCTTCTCGGGAGTTTCTACATCTATTCCTTCTATATTGATTTCATCTGTTTCGTGGATCCATTTTTTGGTGAGAAACTTTTTGTAAAGGTCCTCCCTAGATATGCTGTAAACTCGTGGTGTTGCCTTACCTACACGTATTTTTCTGCTATTTATACCCAACTCATTTGATAGGATTCTAGAAGCGTTTATCTTTGATAGGGGTGTAATGCAATGAGTTTCACAGTATGAAGTATATACCCTATAAAATTCTTGAACAGGTAGGTCAGTTATATGATTTTTTACTATGAGGTAAATGTCCTTTATGAATTGAAATAGGGGTGGGAGAGTTGATATGATGTGATCCTGCTTAGATGTTGTCATAGGTGGTGGATTCCCATTGAAGTCTGGGTAAGCGTCTGCAATGGCTCTCAAGTAAGCATAGAATGCCTCACTGGCACCTGGGTATTTCATAGCGTCACTGAGTTTCTTAAAGTAGTTGAGGTCTCCCTTGCGGGATGGTGATACATCCAAGAACACTGTGCGCCTATCGTCATTCTCCACTCTGAGAGCATTTTCATTAGTGAGTACAATGGTGGATATAAAGTTTTTGTAATGTGTTGGCGTCTTGTATTTTTCATGGATTTCCATTATGTCACCTGTTACCTTATCCTTCAATGATCGATACAGATTATTCCACTGGCTTTTTTCTGTAGGCATTTCCTCGAGGAGGAGAAGAACCTTACCTTGTAATTGCCCATTGAAACTTCCAAGAATCGTTTGAGGATCACTGGTCTTATAAACAAGTTGAGTAACAAAGACACTACGTTGAATGAAATCTGTTATAATACTTTTACCCCAACCCTGTCCAGATTTCAGGTAGAGAATCGAATACATTTTCCTTCCAGCTGCCACACCGGCCAACCATTTTATGATATACTCAGTAAGATTCCAATCGCCTGAACACCAGATATCCTGAATGTGAGAGAAAATAAATTTAACTGCGAGGTGGGTTGTAGATTCAAAAGTGGATATCGGACGCAGGATATGGAGAAATCCTGGGAAGATATTGAGATAAAGTTGGCCACCTAGTTTAAAGATACGAGATTTTTGAGGGTCACAGGTAGCTACACATACAGTACTATATTCGATCATAAACCATTTGTTGATATTGAATTCAACCTTTTGTGAAAGACCTTGTTCGGATTGTGTGTAAAAGACTTTGGTAATTGGACAGATAAGTTTACTAATATTTTTATCGGGGATGTGCTCGAGGTTTTTAATTTCTGACCGCCACATGAAGACTCCATGCGGGTTGGAGCAGGGGATAAAGTAACTGCAAAGATAACCTTTAGCTTGATCAAGGTCACTCATACTTTTAGCAGCGTTAATGAGCCGTTTAAGCTCATCAATACTAAAAGCCTTTTTCTGTTCACCGAACTTGGAGATAACTTGAGCTTGAGTGCTAGTTTGGGCAGTCATTTTTTGTTCTATCAAATCGAGTACTAATTTATAGTTACCTAATCTTCAATTGCCGAATATATTTTTTCCAAAGATCTGCACTCCTATCTGGTTACCCTCCTATAGTCCTGCGGTCCTGCGGTCCTCCGGTTATATCTGGTTATCTTCTAGGGGTAAAAAAAAACTATAAACCACGAACCTTTACGACTGCTCTAAATCTTCCCTTCCCCTTTTTCAAACTACATATATCTGAAATCCAAACCGCTCAAGAGCTCCTTTTACTATAGTTAGCTTTTTTCTAGTGTCCGTTAACTCTTTACAAGCCTTTTGATACGCCTTCCATTCAAGTTCACGGAGGATACCCTCCTCCTCCAATGATTGGCCAAGAGCATCATTTGCTTTTTCCTTCTTTTCTACTGCCCTGTCGTATGCCTCTTCGGCTTTTTTATGCCGCTTCCAGAGTACTCGTTCAGCTTCAGCTCTCCAGATTGGGCTGACTTCTAAAAGATGTGGCCCAAAATTGCTACTTGGAATGTGTTCCAGGATATAACTTACAAGTTCAGGAATTACTGATACTGCGTGCGAGGTATACATGTTATCTGTCCTTATAGGTTACTTATGGTATACCCATTGTTCAATTACTTATTTTTTCTGATGGGGGCGGGACGGGGTTGGTCTTACTGGCTCTATAGACCTTCTAGGGGCTTACCTACTAATTTACCTGGTTTGCTGTCTCACTGCTTCCAATAGATTATTAGACGGAATCCTGACTTGTTCCAGATGTTCCGGATGTAGCAGATCTGGGGGTAAAAATAAAACTTTTTCTGGGGGGATGTCCTCTCATATTTTTTCTGAAACATCTGCCACATCTGCCACATCCGGGACAACCCTCTCATTATATCCGTTATTCCTTCCTTTTCTATTGTTTTCTAGTTATTTGGTATATATATTTGTTCTATATGTTGTCCCAGATTGTGGCGGATATATGGGGATTCCTGATCCCCCGCAGGGGCGATATAGGTGGAGCGATAGCGAGATATAGGTACTGCGAGGCCCCCTGGCTGAGGTGGGTGGAGCGGTAGCGACACACACACCCAGACCGACGACTGAAATACCTAAAAGCTTTAACGGCTTTATATCCTAAGATTGTATTTTCGAAGGTGATAAAGTCCAGCTCTGGAAGTTCTGACTTACTTTATGTCACAAAAGGGCCTGGATGACACACTATCAAATGCGGAAAAAAAAGGAAATGGTACAAAGTAGGCCTTTTGGGCATTCAAGAAAGTGCAAGATCAAGTGGAACAAGAATGGAAAGAGAGGAGAGGTAATAAACATCATAAAGACAAGTGCTATTCGAGCGACAAGTAGAGCTCGCACTCATGTAACTCGAGTTGACTTGGGTTGAACTCACACTTGAGTCAGAAATTTCTTGATTCGAGTCAACTAAAATCACATGGTTGATAGTGCTAGCTGAACCTATTTGTAATTCCTGCTGGCATTATGACTATAATGATCTGGATAAATTATAGATAAGTTTTTTGGCCTGCACTTTAGTCCTGACTCGAGTCTTGAACTCGAGTACTCTTTGACTCATTTTACTCGAGTTGACTCATTCTGACTTGAGTCCAAGCTCTGCCAACAAGAAACAAACCTTACATTCAGATCGGTAGGTTCAGAAAAACTTCAAGGCCGCCATAGATGGAGCTTGGACAAGTTCTTTGGAAAAGGAAAAAATATGAGTAAAGAGGTGATACATCCCTCGGTGTGATGAATGTAATCAACTCAGGGAAGGCCTTCAACCAGGTGTTCCAGAAAAGATAGATGAGGCTAAAAAAGAAAGGTGCATCAAACGCCTTGCCTTAAAAGATGTAGTAACGGAGGAAGATGTGATTGATTTCATATAGATATACAGCATAAGGGCGCGATGAAAATAGATGACTACCACTTTTGGAAGCAGATTACATATCATCTGGCAGTGTTGGCCAGTGACCCAAATGACCTCAAATGACTCAAATGACTGGTCACGTGTCATTTGGGTCATTTCAACATTAAATGACAAATGACCTAGTCATTTAAAAATTACATCATAATTCTGGCCAGAACTATTCATACAATTTCACTATTTCATGGATAAAATTTTCACATGATATTAGAAGTTCATAATTCTGGCTGGCATCATTAACTTGGCCTAAATTATAAAGCATTAATTTTAAATAACTCAAATGACAAATGACCTAAATGACTAGGTCATTTATAGGTCATTCGGAGGTCATCTCAAAATGGGCAAATGACCTAGTCATTTGCCATCACTGTCATCTGGTGGTAAACAAGATTGCGGCCCAAAATGTGATTCTGCAGTTTATATCATACAATTCTAATCGGGTTCCAAAAAAAGAGGAGGTTGAGGAATTTAATGCTAATAGTGAAAAGATAAAGGCACGTCATGTGAAAGAAGATAAGATGAAGAGAGTCATCAGTAAGTTAGGTCAGCATAAATCATTGTATTGAAAAGCACTGTAAAATTCGGCGCATTGATCATTGCAATGATTTATGCCAACAAAATACTAAACAATGCACCAATTATTCAGTGCAATGATCATTGTATTGGAAAGTGCATTGATTACTGTGACATAATTCAGCACCTTGATTAGTGTTAAAAGTTTCAGTGCGAATCTGTGACACAAAATTGCAAAGTTTATTTACCTAACTTTAAGTTTATTTTTTATTAAGTTTATTTAGGTATATGGCTTCTTTCTTCGAAGCTGAAGTTTATTTTGCTTCAGTTTCGGTATTATTACTTTATGATTTATCTTTTTATTTTTTTTATTGCTCATACTAATTATGTTTTTTTCTTAACATTCAAACATAGAAATAACATGAAACTTACCCTTCATATTTCAAGTCCAAGAAACTGTCTATAAAAGAAAATAAAAATAGAATGTTAATTAACGCTCTTAAAGTAAAAAAAAATTAAAAATCTAAAAAAGTAAGTCTCTTTTTTATCCTTTTGTTTCTTTTAATTTTTTTAATTTCCCTTTGTTGATTGCGTTTTTTTTTGTAGAAATGGATTGATAATTTGAAAATAGTTCCGATCGGTGGTATTACTAGTCATATGACTTATGGCCAAACTGATTTAGATAATCTTTTTTTAAGAGTTTTAAGAAAATTTTTTCTTTTTTATTTTAGGTAGGGAACTCAGAGTGAAAACGGGATATTAAGGTATTTTTATTAATATTATTTTATTTATCATTATTTTTTTAGGAATGAAATTGACTTTTTCTTTTCATTTAGGAACAGTTCTTTGGCAGATTTCCTAGACTTTCTGAAAAGATAAGTGTTTTTTTGGAGTGTATGATAGCGTAATGGTGTTAGGAAACAATACTAACCCCATTTTTTTTATTCTTTTAGGTCCTTGAACACTCCTGAACGCTTCCTGGAATACAGATTTGAAGGTAGGCAGGTGTGTGCTGTGTATTGGTGTTAGAAAACAATACTAACGCCTTTTTTTTATTCTTTTAGATTCTTGGACGCTTCCTGGAATATAGATTCAAAGGTAGATAGGTATATGGTGTATATTTGCATTAGGAAACAATAATAATGCCTTTTTTTATTATTTTTTTAGGTTATTAGAAGCAAAATTTGCGGTAAGTTTCTTTGAGTGAATGCGTGGTAGTTAATGGCGTTATGATAATATTAATACCTTTTATTTTTTTTAGATCGTTTGTTAGAATTGAACCAACTGGGACTATGACCAAACCATTAACAACAGGTAAAAATGGTAGAATATTTCTATTTTTTTTTAAAGAAGCGTTATATTAACATTTCTTTGTATTTTGTAGGTTCTTCTGGCTTCCCTTTACCATTGGATTCCTAGTAGGTATTTTGAAGTCAATTTTGATTTTTTTTTTGAAGTGCTATATTAACACTTTTTCTTTGTATTTTGTAGGTTTCTTTCAGCTTTCGGCATTGGATATTTGGATATCGGGTAGGCTTTAAAGACGAAAATTTGTTTTTTATTATTTTTTTTGAAGTGTTATACTAACACTTCTTTTATATTTTGTAGATTTCGTTCGGCATTGGATACTGAATACCGAGTATGCTTTAAAAACGAAATTTTTTTTATTATTTTTTTTTGAAATATTAACTAATACTTCTTATATATTTTGTAGGTTTCTGCTTCAATATTTGGCTGCTCATGTGGTAAGTTTCTGGAAATTAATTTCAAAATTATTTATTTATTTTTTTTAAAAGAAACGTTTACTAACGTTTCATTTTTTCTTTTTTACTCGGTATAGATTTCAGCTTTGCATTTAGGTGTTAGATTTTTGGTAAGTTTTGAAGTTATATCATAACTTTAAAACTATTTGTTTTTTTTTAAAAGAATCGTTTTATTAACATTTCTTTTTGTTTTTTCTTGTAAGAGCCAATTTTGAATTTAGCTTAAGTTTGGAAGAAAGCAATTTATTATGACACCATAGTCCCGTTCAGGTGTCTTTTTTAAAAATTTCAATTTTTTTTTTTTTTAATATCAGATAAATTTTTTTATTAAATTTTTTTTATTTTAGGAACGATTCAGCTCGGCAATTTCTTGGAATGGATATTTCTTGTAAGACTTGTGAGTTTTAGGAAGGATTTTTTTTAAAAATCTTAATGAAAACGTTATTAAATTAATGTTTCTATCTTATTTTATTTTTAGGAACGGTAGATTTCTTGAAATTGGACTTATCATTATTTACAATAATGTGAGTTTCAGGGGATAATTTAAATTAAATATATACTATAATAGACAGTTAGGTATATGAAAATAAAATAAATACAGTAAAATAAATAAATTAATTAATTAATAAATTAATAAATAAATAGAATAAAATGAAATTAAATAAATAAATTAAATAAAAAAATCTGTGCAATGATTTATGCGATGTAGATAAAACAGTGCGTTGATTGATGCTATTTTTCAACGCGCTGTTCTGTGTTGCCTTCGTAGAATCACATGATTTCACGCTGATCTGTGTTGGCATAAAACAATGCGCAGTTTTATGCGCACTTAACTTACTGATGGTGGAAACTGTGGACAGGCCTAATAAGATAAGGGCAATGGATAACGAATAGGTTTAGTATTATTGGGCATTCATAGAGAAGGTAAGTTTTAAGGGCAGTCGGTCTTCTAGAATGTGGGTTTTTTGGGTTACAGTATGATTTCCTGAATGCCTTTTTCCTGAATATATCTTTTCCCAAAGTCATTTGCCTGAATGCCAATTTTTCAAACTGAATATTTTCCTGAAATATACAATTTCCCAAATCCTTATTTCCCGAATCCCATTTCCTGAAGTCTAATTTCCCGAATCCTTTTATTCCAATATCCTGAATCCCAATATCCCAAATTCAAATATCCTTAATTATAATATTCCGAATTCTAATATTCTGAATGGACAATTTCTTGAATTAATAATAAATTGTATATTTTCTCATATGATTTATAAATAAACTATATAATAAATTTAAAAAATAAGAACTATTGATAAAGACTAATTTCTACCATTTTATATAAAACAATTGAATATGAATTTTATATGTCATAATTATGTAATTTGGGAGTGGCTATTTCAAGCATCCCTTGCCTGTACAAGTATTACAATCAATTGAAGTAAATATGAAGTAAACATAAGGAAATATATATACAATCAATTAGGAAATATTGCATTTTTAGCTAATAAAATTTTTCTCTGACCCACTGAGTTGATAATATTTTCCTAAACATCAAGTAAATATAATTAATTTACATTTTAGGAGAAAAAGATTTGGTACAGGTACAAATTTCAAACAGATACTTTGACTGAATAATAAAATCTGCTCGCTTTTGCATTATTTATTTTAAGTATTTGTTTTAATACAAGTTAGTTTATTACATATTATATTTATATACATTATATATAATTTATTGATTAATATACTAAATAAAATAAAGGTTGAGTCTATGAAATTAATAATTCTAATTTATGATGTAAAATTATACAAAATAATAATAAATTCAGTAAAATGTCCATTCAGAATATCAAGGTTCATGATATTGGAATTTGGGATAAAATAATTCAGGATAAAAGAATTCAGGAAATTGGATGTTTCATATAATTCCAGAAATTGAGATTCGGGAAATTGGCATTCAGGAAAATGGAATTTCTGGAAATGATCAATTTCTGGAAATAGGTATTCAGAAAATTGGATTTGGGAAAAGGTATATTCAGGAAATTTGGTATTCAGAAAATGGTCTGACAAGGGGTTTTTTGCTGGATATCGTAGACAGTAAATTTTACAAAAAATGCACATATGTACCACAATGTCAAATTTAGCCTGCAAAATGGCCATTTCAAATTTGTACTTTTTTTTTCTTTCTTTATAGGAGTTAATTTAATTATATGGTTCAACAGTGTAAAGGGTAACTGTTGTTAAATTTAATAACAGAACTAAAGGAGTGGGTTGGTAACTTTGTTTGTAGTTAGAAAGCATAACAAAGGCATGGTATGGCAGGAGTGACATCTATTCAATGTGCATAAATGTAGGTTATACGGATTTTGCCATTTAAGTTCTGCATCTTATACAATAAAATTCGGTAATAAATACCATTTTGAAACTAAAAAAAAAAAAATATTAAAATTTTTTTTGGCCGCAGATTGCACTGAATTGAACCGTCTTAACCATCTTAAACTCTAAAGTAAACGTGACGACCACGTTATTTACATAAGTGGACAGAGAAACACTCATGATCACAGTTAGGGATGGCAATGGTCGGTCATTAGGGATGGGGAAGTTCCACAAATGAGCGGCTCAAGCACGGTTCAGAACTGAGAACCGAGCCGGAACCGAGAATCGGTTCCGGTTCTCTAGAACTCAGCCGCTTGACTCGAGCAGTTCAGTTCAGTTTATAATATTATAATAGTCATTTGTTAGAGTCGATTTATGGAGATCAGCGATCAAGTGACTATCAGATGCTATCAGATGATATTATTTTTCGGCAAATACGTCATAAAATAAATATTAAATCATAATTACGTCAATGATTTTTTTTTAAATTTTTTTAAATAATAAAAGGAACTTTTATTCTAAAACTATTTCAATTATTCGTAAATAAAAATTCTAAAATTGTGATGTATTAACAAAATTAATCACCATCTCGAAGGTTAGATACTAAGAGGCAAAGTTTTATAATTCTTACGATTATTTCTTAAAACGTAAGAAATAATTCTTACGATTATTTCTTAAAAACCATTATACGAAAAAATTTACATCCCAATAATCAAAGAACTGAAAAATGGTTGAATTAAACGGGAAAGTTACAATAATTATAAATATACAAAATAGGAAATTTGAATTATTCCTTTATGTTGAAATAATAATTAATCAGTTAAGAAACTTGTATTTGATCCTGTACACTATGAAATTAACAAAATCGGCTTTATAAATATGATGATTTTCCTAAAAAAGAATCTGTAACAGACTAATAGCTGATAAAATAAATACCGATAATCTAAAAAGATGACAAAAAAAAAATCCACTCTCATCTCAAAATGTCATTAAGTGACAAAGAATTTGTTCCCGACCAAGAAGATTTAGTGCTTGAAGATGAAGAGTTTGATGAGGAGTGGGAAGATGTTTTAGATCCTGATGATTCAGCTAGCCAGTTGTCACGTATGAATATAGGATCAGATACTTACATTTCGGATATAACAACTACGTCAGGAAGTGCCGTATGGCAATACTTTTATAAAAATCCGTCATATGCTCCAGGCTATAATATTTGCAAAATATGTTCCAATAGATACAGAATAACAACAAGTGTTAGTACTTTGCGAAAGCATCTTAATAAATATCGTTTAAGTGTACCTAAGAAAAAACATGTCTTAATTGAAAAAAGGGATCCTTTTGATGAAGAACAACAACAAATTCACGATAAATACCTTACTGATTGGTTGATCTGTGACCTTCAGCCATTCACGGTTGTTGAAAACCATTATTTTAAAATATTCATCAATTTTTTCTGCCCGCGATATATTATTCCTGATAGACATAAGGCAAAAGGTAATTATCTTAAAAAATTTTTTTAAAACTCATAAAATAACATCTAATTTTCTTTCTAATTAAATAGAATTAATAATTGCTACATTTACAAACCGAAGAGATGCAGTTATCAATGAACTCCATAAAATTGAAGGAAAATTCACGTTAACGGCAGATATGTGAACGTCTACCATAAACCGGGAGGCATTTTTAGGACTCACTATCCATTATGTGGATTCCAACTGGAAACTCCAGAATTTTCTTCTTGATATCATCCCTTTTACAGTTAGCCATTCCGGAGCAAATATTGCAAGAGAAATAATGCGAATTTTGGAGGAGTTCAATATTTCCAATAAAATCATCGCGCTCACGACAGATAATGAATCTGCAATGATAGTTTGTGGGAGAGAGATTGCTTTAGACATGGATGACGAATTTTCATCCATGATTTTTTCTCACTACCGATGCGCTACACACATCCTAAACTTAGGTGTAAAAGAGGGACTAAAATTAGTTAACGATTCCATTAAAAAGGCTCGTAAACTAATGAATAGCATTAAAAATTCGACCCGTCTATGTGATAGTCTTCGTCTCTTATGCAACTTAAAAGAAATGAAGTACCTTAAACCTATTATTGACGTAGAGACGTGCTGGAACTCTACTTACTATATGCTGAGGCGTTTGGAGGTACTTGAACCAGCACTAAATTTACTAGTAGCTGATAATCGATCAATTCATGCCTTTTACCCAAATGATGATGATTGGATTGCTATCAAAGTAAATAATTTAGAAAATTTTAATTATTATTTTAAAAAAAAAGAATGTAACAATTTTTTTTAAAAAAATACTAATATTACCTATTTTAAATAGAATACGCTCTTGCTTCTTGAACCCCTAGAAAAAGCTACCAAATATTTGTCAGCATCATCCTATCCAACGATGGGTGAGACTCGTTTTATTTTTTCAGGAATCCAGGCACATCTAATGAAAAATATGGAAAATGAGACCTTTACGCAACGCGAAATGGCAACTTTGATACACCAGAAAATAAGACAATATTGGATGATTATGGATAAATCTTCGATTACTTCTGCAATTCTGGACTCTCGAAATAAACTTACAATATTCTTGGATGAGTCAAGAGTAAGTGCTTTCCAACATATTCAAGATACATACAATATATATAAAGGACGGTCCTCACCTATGAATGCAAAACAATATGCTCCTAATAGTACACGCCAGTATTTTGCACGATTGCAACAAATAAATGAAGAAATTGATCAAACCAATGACGAAATTTCTCCTCCAGTAATTCCAGCAATAGAATTTGAAGAACTGAATCGGTATCTTCAACTACCGATTGATGAGGGGACCGATCCTCTCATATGGTGGCAAGCGCATTCTAGCGAATTCCCGGTATTATGTAATATTGCACGAGATTTTCTTTGTATTCAAGCAACAAGTGTTGCGTCAGAACAAGCCTTTTCGGTAGCTGGAAACACAATCACTAAAACCCGGAATCGTTTATTGCCAGAAACGGCAAGGGCTTGTTTGTGTATGAAAAGTTGGATTAATAATAAGCTAGTCAAATAATAATTTTTTTTCTTAGCCAGTTAGCCTAGCTGTTATTCAGTTTTTTTTTACTTTACTTTACAATGCCACCAACTCGAATTTTGTTATTTTTCACTGATATTGTAAAAAAAAACATTTTAATAAATATATGAAAGTTGGTCAAATATATTAATATTAAATTTATTTTTTAGTAAAATTTTATAAAATTATCAAAAAAAAATTTTATTTTCAGTTGCGTTTATTTAAATAGTAAATTTTAAGTGTGCAACTTTAAAAAACCAATTAAATTGGCACTATTTTAAGGCGAATACATCTATTACTAAATTAGTAACGAATGTAGATGATTGGTTCGTCATTAATTATAAATCAAATTTAACCGACTCGAACCGACTCGAACTGACTCAAACCGACTAGAGCCGTTCCATAAAACTGAGCTCGGAGCCGGCTCCGCCGCTCTGCAGAACCGGAACGGAACCGATGGAACCGTCCCCATCCCTATCGGTCATGGTCGGTCATCGGTCGGTCATAACCGGTTAAGAACCTTTGACCGACCAACCAACCGTTTGACCGACCGTTTAACCTAGAGCTCCGAACAGGTCAGCCAAATTCAGGTAACCTGACCTGACCTGACCTGAAATTCAGGTCAGGTATGAGATTTTTAAAAAAAATTCAGGTCAGGTATGAAGATTGACCTGACCTGATTGACCTGATGACCTGAAACTATTGATTCTACTATATAATAAAAGTGAGTTGCAGTATTGCGATTCACTTTTTTATATTGATTTTATATAATAAAAGTGAGTTGCGGTATTGCGATTCACTTTTTTATATAGATTCTATATAAAAAAAGTGAGTTGCGGTATTGCGATTCACTTTTTTATATAGATTCTATATAAAAAAAGTGAGTTGCGATATTGCGATTCACTTTTTTATATTAATTCTATATAAAAAAAGTAAATCGCAATACTGCAACTCACTTTTTTTATATTGATTTTATATAATAAAAGTGATTTGCGATATCGCAACTCACTTTTTTTATATTAATTCTATATAAAAAAGTGAATTGCAGTATTGGGATTCACTTTTTTATATGATTTTAATATAAAAATGTTGAATCGCAATATTTCGAGAAAAAACGTTGAGAAAACGTTTTTTCATAATATTATATTAAAAAAATGTTTCGTAACGTTTTTTTTTTGATATTTCAATAATAACATTGCGAAAACATTTAAAAAAAACGTTTTGCAATATTTTTTTTCAATATTTTAATAAAAAACGTTGCAAAAACGGTTTTTTCATAATATTATATTAAAAAAAAAAGTTTTGTACCATTTTTTTTCAATACTTTAATAAAAATAGTCCTGAAATTTTTCAGGTTTCAGGTCAGGTCAGGTCAAACAGACAACCTGATATAACCTGACCTGACCTGACCTGAAAAAAAATTTCAGGTCAGGTTTATCAATCAACCTGACCTGACCTGACCCATTCGGAGCTCTAAAGTTTAACCGATCCTGAAAACGTTTGTAAAATGTAATTTAATAAAAAAACGTTTGCGAACCCTTTTTTTTTTATAAAATGTTTCGCAAACGTTTTTTTAATTATTTTAATAGAAACCGTTGCGAAAACGTTTTTTATTAAGTATTTCATAAAAAAAACGGTCAGTTAACCGGTCAGTCAGACCGGTTGGTCAAACGGTCGGTCAGAGGTCTTTGACCGACCGATATCGGTCACGGTCATGACCGGTCATAACCGGTTAATGACCGTGACCGTTGCCATCCCTAATCACAGTACGTAGACATCTAATTTTTTTCAATATTGTGAATCTTTCAAATTATTTCAATCGTACTATAAATAGTTTAAATTGTTATCTTAATTTTTATTTAAACACATATTTAATAATTTTGAACTCTTGAAAAATTTTATATGTAACTTGTTAAATAGATACACACAATAACTGGTTATTTTATAATAACTTGAAATACTTCATAATCATCTACATACATTTTTCTTGGGAAATTGCATGTAGGATAGCAACTTGTACAGGTACTACACCAAACATCAACAGGATTAATACTATAATTTATATATAAATC
This sequence comes from Rhizophagus irregularis, assembly GCF_026210795.1. Lineage (NCBI taxonomy): Eukaryota > Fungi > Glomeromycota > Glomeromycetes > Glomerales > Glomeraceae > Rhizophagus > Rhizophagus irregularis. The sequence goes on along the minus strand of NC_089441.1, from coordinate 1,625,058 downwards.
ATTACAACCAAATACTGGACCACATGTTTTGTCGCAATATATAGAACGTGACCTAACAATATTATAAGCGACTGTCGCAGTTTGAAGATTATTTTTATCAGAGAATGAGAAAATAAAACCATTATCTGTAATCTTAAAATCACCACTCAAATCCCAAAAAAGTGGATTATATCCTCCAACTATCTGTTCCGAATTTTTAATTTTTACTACAACTATAGTAGGTCCTTTGTTATCACATTTAGCATGAAATGCTGCAGCTGTATTGCCATCTCTGCTAGCTCTATATAAAAGATTAAATTTATAAGGAATTCCATTGTAATTTGTGTTATTATCTCTCATGTCAATCCAATTTGTAAAAAGTTTGATATGTTTTTGATTAATTAAAGTAGAATCAATAAAACGTCTTGGTAAAATGTTGACTGTTGGTTTATATTCGGGATTCAAGTGAAATTTTAATATTTCTTCTCGCAATTCTTCAGATAAAACCTCTTCATAGGGTTTAACTTTGTTAATATAATCTTCAGAAGGTATTCCATAAAATCTAATTAAGGGAATAAATTTAAAAAGAATCCTTTTAAAAATAATTATATCATTCTTGTTCCATTTAGAGGTGTTTCGATTAAGTTCTTCTTGTGCTAATCCCCATTTGATTAAACCATCCCAAATTTCAATCTCATCTAAATTTAAATTATCTTGTTTTAAAAGAAATTCCAATAAAGGTGCTTCTAAATTAAAAATTTTATCAGAATTAAATATCGTATCAATTTCTTCAAGACAATAATTGAATAATTCCACGAATAATTCATTATAATAAACCATTTGAAGAATCTCCATAAAATTCTCTCGTAAGAACTTTTTATCATTGATTAAATGTTTTTGAACACAAGTAACCAATGTTTGAATATTAAGTTCATCTACTGCAATTAAAAGTTTTAACAGTTCTGGACCTTTAAAATTTGCTATATCAACTTTTCCACAATAAATAAATCTTAAATATTAAAAAAAAATAAAAGCTTTAATAGATTTCTTCCGCATTAAATAATTTATATAATATTAGTTCATTAAATTACCTTAAAATAATCTCGAATAGTTGAGGAGAAATGTTAGGTTTTTTAAAGATAAAAATTCCGTTCTTCTTCTCGACCCAATCATTGTAGAATGCCGCACAAAAATACTGAGACCTAGCACATAAGATGAGTGAATGCGCACGTATTTCTTTCATATTTTTATTTTCACCAGCATATATAATTACATCATGTCCTTTCTCAATTTTAAGTAATTTTTCATAATCACCACTAACTTCTTGAAGAAACTCAAAAGTCATTTTCTAAGGTATTGTGGAAATTTTTGGTCAAGTAAATTGGCAAAGTTTCAAATTTCATTATTTAAATTTATTTAGTTGTGTGAAACGTCGATCAAACATTAGCCCTGTTCAGTTCTAGATCATTTATACCCTCAGATAATTGGTTGCTGATGCGGTCAGCGGTTGATCTACAAAAATTTTGGTTGGCGTGTCTAAACAAATCATACCTATTATGGATAATATTACCACCGATCAAATCAAAAAGTTACACATATTTTTCGGTCAATCTAGAATTGTTTAATTCCGGTTTCTATGCTTTGGCGTATATGTTCCCTATGTTGCCAATTTCGGTTTTTTCCGGAATTATATTATATAATTTTGGCCGAAATGATTGTATTAATTGACGAATTAATCATAAATTAGAAATTTCCTGTAATCTGTAATTTTGAATTATAATAAGAAGGTTTCTTTAAAAAATGTAACGTATTATTTTTTATTATATTTATTGCCATCATTTGTGATTTGTACAGTTATTTTCAAAAAGCGTCTTATTAGTGACGGAACTTTTAATGATAAATTAAAATTAATTATCTAACAAGTAATAATTCTTATATGAATTTAAATAAATAATAAAAAAATTTTTATCTAACATCGTTAGAATATCTAAAGTACCATACTGTATGCAAAAACTTCATAAAATTACTACTGCTTGGTATGCTATTAATATTAAATATAGGACAAGTATGTAGTTGCTTATTGCTATGTCATCCGCAAAAGTTTCGCTACTGCATTAGTAAATGAAAACGTATCTCATTTCATATCCCGTATTATAGCTCGCTCTATATATATAGATGGTTAAATCCATTGTGAATACTTTCGTTATCCTTTCTACTAATGCACAAAAAAGAGTAAACGTGTCTATAATAGTTATATTTTTATTTGTATTCAGGAGTAAATCAAATAGGAGTGAATTATTAAGTAAAACTATAAAATACTGCCTCAAATACTGTAAATAATTCTTAAGAATTAACTACCGATTATAATGATTTTTTACTAGAAAATTATAAAATCAAACAAATTTAAAAAGAATATTTGTTTAATTTCTATTTAGAACAGATCCTATCCTAACATAATTTTTGTAAATTAATAACAAAAAATAACTTGAAGAATTCTGTTTGCTCATTTGTAAGAATTGTTGATAACTGTTAATAGTAGAAACAGTTATTAATCCGAATTTAAGGCACCAGCCCCAGTAAATAGTTTTTGTATAAATTTATACTAAACGGGCTCATTGGCTCGAAATTAGCTCAAATTTATGCAAAAAATAATCTAAATTTAAGCCAATCTAGAGCCAATTATATATAGATGAGCTCATTTGGTACAAATTTATACAAAAACTATTTACTGGGCAGAAATATTAATATTGTCAAGTATATACTATAAAGTTTTTAAACTTGATAAAATAATCCAATTTATAAGAAAAATGAAAATATAATATACCTACTTACATAAAGCTTGATAAAAAATATTTATATTTTTATCTCTTTTTCTCAATATCTTTAACGAAGAACATTTTATCAAGTTTAAAACGTAAATACATGAAATTCTCAGATTCAAAATTGTATATAACATACTATTTTAACCAAATTTTAAACATAAAACTTTTTCATAGAGAATGAACTATATTAAATATTAACTACTATTACAAAAAAACTAAATTATCAAAACCAAAAATCGTAAATTTTACGATAGACTTAGTTTTATGCAAAAATTAATTAAATAAATTTATCTAGTGAATTTAATTAATATAAAAAATATGTAATCGATAATTTATCAAAATGCTAGATATTCATAATATTCAATTTAAAAGCTTAATATAAAATCATTTACGTAAATGATAATAAATTATTTAAATTAGAGTTTGGAATCGATTAAGGTTAATCGGGTTAATCGATTAAAATTATCCAAACCATAATTCTGGTCAAATTATCTAATGCGGCCCAGAGCTGTGAATTTTTGGTCACGTGTTCTCAGAACTTGGACGAATTTTTTAATAATAATAATAAAATAAGACTTTCCTATAATTAAATGTATGATCAAAAACAATTTGGTGCAATCTGCGGCTAAAAAAAAATTTTTAATGTTTTTAATATTAAATGATTATTAATCGGTTAAGGTTTTTTTGGTCGGTTCCAACCTTTAATTTAAATTAAGAAATGATAGAATTTTTACTGATGTTTTGGAATTTAAATTTTACAAATAACTGACTAGTATTTAGATTTCCACAGTATTTGATGTGGATTTCCATGTGGATTTTAAACGGAAAAAAATTCCTGATGTATACGCCAGAGCATAGAAATCGGAATTAAACAATTCTAGATTGACCGAAAATAATGTTCAACTTTTTGATTTGTAATATTATCCATAATAGGTATGATTAGCTAAATACGCCATTGACGCCAACCAATTTTTTGTAGATCAATCGCTGACCGCATCAGCAACCAATTATCTGTATGGCAAGCCGAGCTGGACTAAACTATCAGGCATTGGGCGGGTGAAAAATCAAGCATGGATTGACAAAATGTTACACCGTGCCTGACATTTTACCTGTTCATGCTTGATATTCATCTGTCCGTGCTTGATATTTTTATCTGTTCATGCTTGATGTTTATCTATCACGTGCTTGATATTTTTATCTGTTCATGCTTGATGTTTATCTGTACGTGCTTGATGTTTTATCTGTACGTGCTTGATGGTTTTATCTGTACGTGCTTGATAGTTTTATCTAACCATGCTTGACATTTTTATCCGTCTGTGCTTTATGTTTTTATCCATCTGTGCTTGATATTTTTGTCTGTCTGTGCTTGATGTTTTTGTCCAACTGTGTTTGATTTAATCCAACTATGTTCGATAATTTTATCTTTGTCAAAAATTAGTTTCTTTGTCAGCACAGGGTTGATATATTGTCGGTCACATGTTTTTAAGTTTAGCGTAGTTTTAAAAAAAATTTTTTTTTTTTATTGGCTTTTTTTTATAAACAAATTTTGTAGAGAATTTTTATTTTTAATATAAGCAAAGGCTTTGTTTGGTAGAATTTCTTTGGGAATTTTTTAATAAGATTTTTTTTGATAAAAAATTTCGTTAGAAAATTTTTTTCATTGATAGGGACATTTCTGAGTTTTTTTTTTTGATGATAATTTCGGAGAATTTTTTTTAATAAGATTTTTTTTTTGACATATACTACTTAATTTGTTGGAACAATTTTTTTTTTAACAGGAGAGATTTTTTTTTTTTTTGATAGAGAATTAATTGAGAATTTTTTTTTTTTTGCAGAAAATTATTTGAAGAATTTTTTTAATAGGGAAGATTTTTTTTTTGATAGATAATTTCGTTACTAGAAAATTTTTTTAACAAGTGAGATTTTTTTTTGATAGAGAATTTTGTTAAGAATTTTTTTTTAATAGGAGGGAGTTTTCCTTGATAAAGAATTCTTTTGGGAATTTTTTTTAATAGTATTTTTGACGGAAAATTTTATTAGAGAATTTTTTTTTTTTTGATAGAAATTTCATCATAGAATTTTTTTTTTAATAGGTAAGATTTTTTTTTTTTGATAGGATCATTTCGTTAATAATTTTTTTAACAGGAGATTTTTTTTTTTTGATAGAAAATTTCGGTAAAGAATTTTTTTTTTAATTGGGAAAATGTATTTTTTGATGGAAGATTTTTGTTAGAAATTTTTCTTAATCAGGGATATTTTTTTTTGATTGAGAATTTAATTAGAGAATTGTTGGTTGAAAAGCCTTTTTATTTTTTTGATGGAGAATTTTGTTAGAAGTCTCAATAGAAAATTTTATTGAAAATAGTTTTTTTTTAATAAAGGTATCGAAAATTTTGGCTTGAAATTTTTTTTTTTAATAAAGAATTTCATTAGAGATCTTTTTTTTTATAAAAAATTGATTGAAAATTTATTGGAAAATTTTTTATTAAATTTTACAATTTTAATAAATTTTTACTCCTCTTCATCTTCCCATCACTTCTTTTAATCTTCCATCGCTCCTTTTCGTCTCCCATCACTCTTTTTTGTCTCCCATCGCTTCTTTTCATCTCCCATCACTCCTCTTCGTCTCCTATCACTCCTTTTCGTCTCCCATCACTCTTTTTTGTCTCCCATCGCTCCCTTTCATCTCCTATTACTTCTCTTAATCTTCTCATCACTTCTTTTCGTCTCCTATCACTCCTTTTCGTCTCCCATCACTCCTCTTAATCTTCCCATCATTTCTTTTCGTCACTCATCACTTTTCTTAATCTTCTCATCACTTCTTTTCATTTCCCATCACTCCTTTTTATCTTCCATCACTCCTCTTCATCACCCATCATACCTCTTTGTCTCCCATTACTTCTTTTCATCTCCCATCACTCCTCTTCGTCTTTCATCACTTCTTTTTGTCTCCCATCACTCCTCTTAATCTTCCCATCACTTCTTTTTTTTATCTCCCATCACTCCTCTTTGTCACCCATCACTTCTTTTCGTCTTCCATCACTCCTTTTCATCTCTCATCATGTCCTATTTCTCCTTTTGGTTCCTATCACTTCTCAATACTCTTTTTTACTCCCTTTCATCTTCTATTACTTTCCATTACTCCATTGTTATTTTATTTTTTTTTCCTTGATCATTTTGTACATTTCAATAAAAATAAATATGGTGATTTTATTCTTTAAAATCGTAAATGTGACTTAAATTTTAATTTTGTAAATAAAATTTCATTAAATAAGGTTATTTTGAATAAATATGTTTGCAAAAAAATTTTTTAAAAAATATCTTTTTAATAATAACCGATCAAAAATTAGATACATATTTGAAAAAAAACCCCAGGCGATGATCGCCCAGGCGACATTTAGCAATCCAAATTTTTATTTATATATATTAAAAGTATTTAAAATAGTAGATTTTCAAAAATGTTTTTATGCTAATTAATGATAAAAAGAAGAAACACTGCAAACAAATTTCTGCTATATACTTTTCTTAAAGTTAACTTTTTAATTTATGTTGGCTCATGCGGAGCTTTACTAGTATATAAAATTTGCTTAATTTACTATGCTACTTATGCTACTTAGGATTCTATCATAGTTTTTTTAATTTTATCTTAATCTTATTAATGTAATTTAGTATTTTTTTTAATTTTATAAAAAAAGATCTCTAATGAAATTCTTTATTAAAAAAAAAAATTTCAAGCCAAAATTCTCGATACCCTTATTAAAAAAAAAACTATTTTCAATAAAATTTTCTATTGAGACTTCTAACAAAATTCTCCATCAAAAAAATAAAAAAACTTTTCAACCAACAATTCTCTAATGAAATTCTCAATCAAAAAAAATATCCCTGATTAAGAAAAATTTCTAACAAAAATCTTCCATCAAAAAATACATTTTCCCTATTAAAAAAAAAATTCTTTACCGAAATTTTCTATCAAAAAAAAAAATCTCCTGTTAAAAAAATTATTAACGAAATGATCTATCAAAAAAAAAAAATCTCTCCTGTTAAAAAAATTATTAACGAAATGATCTATCAAAAAAAAAAAAATCTTACCTATTAAAAAAAAAATTCTATGATGAAATTTCTATCAAAAAAAAAAAAAAAATTCTCTAATAAAATTCTCCGTCAAAAAATACTTTCACTTATTAAAAAAAATTCCCAAAAGAATTCTTTATCAAGGAAAACTCCCTCCTATTAAAAAAAAATTCTTAACGAAATTCTCTATCAAAAAAAAATCTCACTTGTTAAAAAAATTTTCTAGTAACGAAATTATCTATCAAAAAAAAAATCTTTCCTATTACAAATAATTTTCTGCAAAAAAAAAAAGAAATTCTCAATTAATTCTCTATCAAAAAAAAAAATTCTCCTGTCACAAAAAATTGTTAAGTATATGTCAAAAAAAAAATCTTATCAAAAAAAAATTCTCCAATAAAATTTCTATCAAATAAAAATTTTTAACGAAATTATCATCAAAAAAAAAACTCAGAAATGTTCCTATCAATGAAAAAAATTTTCTAACGAAATTTTTTATCAAAAAAATCTTATTAAAAAAATTCCCAAAGAAATTCTATCAAACTAAGCCTTTGCCTATATTAAAAATAAAATTCTCTACAAAATTTGTTTATAAAAAAAAGCCAATAAAAAAAAAAAATTTTTTAAAACTACGCTAAACTTAAAACATGTGACCAACAATATATCAACCCTGTGCTGACAAAGAAACTAATTTTTGACAAAGATAAAATTATCGAGCATAGTTGGATTAAATCAAACACAGTTGGACAAAAATATCAAGCACAGACGGACAAAAATATCAAGCACAGACGGACAAAAATATCAAGCACAGATGGATAAAAACATAAAGCATGGACGGATAAAAATGTCAAGCAATGGTCGGATAAAACCATCAAGCACGTACAGATAAAACCATCAAGCACATACAGATAAATATCAAGCACGTACAGATAAACATCAAACACGTACAGATAAAAATATCAAGCACATACAGATAAATATCAAGCACGGGACAGATGAAAATCAAGCATAAACAGGTAAAATGTCAGACACGGAGTGACATTTTGTCTAGCCATGCTTGATATTTTATCACGCAATGTCTGATAATTTTGTCCAACTCGGCTTGCCATATATCTGATCTAGACTGAACAGGACTAATGTTTGATCGACGTTTCACACAACTAAATAAATTTAAACAAAGAAATTTGAAAATTTTGTCAATTTACTTGACTAAAAATTTTACAATACCTTAGAAAATGACTTTTGAGTTTCCTCAAGAAGTTAGTGGTGATTATGAAAAATTACTTAAAATTGAGAAAGGACATGATGTGATTATATATGCTGGTGAAAATGAAAATTTGAAAGAAATACGTGCGCATTCACTCATCTTATGTGCTAGGTCTCAGTATTTTTGTGCGGCATTCTACAATGATTGGGTCGAGAAGAAGAATGGAATTTGTATCTTTAAAAAGCCTAACATTTCTTTTCAACTATTCGAGATTATTTTAAGGTAATTTAATGAACTAATATTATTTAAATTATTTAATGCGGAAAAAATTTATTAAAGCTTTTATTTTTTTAATATTTAAGATTTATTTATTGTGGAAAAGTTGATATAACAAATTTTAAAGGTCCAGAACTGTTAAAACTTTTAATTGCAGTAGATGAACTTAATATTCAAACATTGGTTACTTGTGTTCAAAAACATTTAATCAATGATAAAAAGTTATTACAAGAGAATTTTATGGAGATTCTTCAAATAGTTTATCATAATGAATTATTCATGGAATTATTCAATTATTGTCTTGAAGAAATTGATACGATATTTAATTCTGATAAAATTTTTAATTTAGAAGCACCTTTATTGGAATTTCTTTTAAAACAAGATAATTTAAATTTAGATGAGATTGAAATTTGGGATGGTTTAATCAAATGGGGATTAGCACAAGAAAAACTTAATCGAGACACCTCTAAATGGAACAAGAATGATATAATCATTTTAAAAAGAATTCTCTATAAATTTATTCCCTTAATTAGATTTTATGTAATACCTTCTGAAGATTATATTAACAAAGTTAAACCCTATGAAGAGGTTTTATCTAAAGAATTGCGAGAAGAAATATTAAAATTTCACTTGAATCCCGAATATAAACCAACACTCGACATTTTACCAAGACGTTTTATTGATTCTACTTTAATTAATCGAAAACATATCAAACTTTTTACAAATTGGATTGACATGAGAGATAATAACACAAATTACAATGGAATTCCTTATAAATTTAATCTTTTATATAGAGCTAGCAGAGATGGCAATACAGCTGCAGCATTTCATGCTAAATGTGATAACCAAGGACCTACTATAGTTGTTGCAAAAATTACAAATTCAGAACAAATAGTTGGAGGTTATAATCCACTTTTTTGGGATTCAAGTAATAAAGATAGATCGACAAAAGATAGTTTTATATTCTCATTGTCAGATAAAAATAACCTTCTGAGTGTAAATGTAGCTTACAGTGATAATAGTAAATATTCTGTACGAGGTTATTCACGTTGTGGTCCAGTATTCGGTTGTGGTGATTTATATTTAAATTTTTGTGCACTAGGTCCTAATGTTTGGGGTAGTACTTGTAAAAGATGCTATCCTACACTTAATTTAACAAGTAGTATGAATGTAGATGATTATGAAGTATTTCAAGTTATTAAAAAATAATCAGATTGATTATATGTATGTACCACAAACGTTAGTGTGTGCCCCAAGTAGGTCAAAAAACTAAGTTCAAATGTAATTTAGGTTATTTATTGTTTTTACTAATTGTTAAGCTTCAAATATAGGACAAGTATGTAGTTGTTTATTGCATTGTCAACCGCAAAAATTTCGCTACTGCATTAGTAAATGAAAACGTAAAGCTATTATACGTAGAGACTTACTACTAGTACCACATGTATGAATCTTATTTCATATTCCGTATTATAGCTCTATATAGATGGTTAAATCCATTGTGAATACTTTCAATATCCTTTCTACTAATCGCAAAAAAGCGTAAAATGTCTATAATAGAATTATATTTTTATTTGTATTCAGGAGTGAATCAAATAGAAGTGAATTAAGTAAAACTATAAAATACTGTAAATATTTCATAATCGATCATAATACTTTTTTACTAGGAAATTATAAAATCAAACAAATTCGTAAAGAATATTTTATTTAATTTCTATTAGAACAGATCCTATCCTAACATAATTTTTGTAAATTAATAACAAAAATAGCTTGAAGAATTTCTGATTGCTTATTTGTAAGAAGTGTTGATAACTATTAATAGTAGAAATAAACAGTTATAAATCCGAATTTAAGGCACCAGAAATATTAATATTGTCAAGTATATATAAAGTTTTAAACTTATCCAATTATAAAAAATGAAAATTTAGTAATATACCTACTTACATAAGAAAACATACAAGCTTGATAAAAAATATTTATATTTTTGTCTTTTTCTCGATATTTTTAACGAACATTTTATCAAATCTAAAGATTTTAATTTAAAAGTAACCATTTAAGTAAATGATAATAAATTACTTAAAATAGATAAAAAAAAATTGATAGAACTTTTATTAATTTAACTTTTTACAAACAAACTTAACAATTAGCAAAAAACATTTTGGTTCTTGTACTTTTGAAATTATTTTAATAAAATAACCTAAATTACATTTAAACTTAGTTTTTAACCTACTACTTGGTGTACACACTAACGTTTGTGGTACATATAATCAATCTGATTATTTTTTAATAACTTGAAATACTTCATAATCATCTACATCCATACTATTCGTTAAATTAAGTGTAGGATAGCAGTTTCCACAACCACGATGCCAAACATTAGGACCTTTACTAAAATCTAAATATAAATCACCACAACCGAATACTGGGCCACAATGGGATAAACACTGTATGGAATGGTTACCGCCATTACTGTAAGTTACATTTACGCTCTGAAGGTCATTTTTATCTGAAAATGAGAATATAAAACTATCTCTTGTAAGTTTACTACCATTTGAATCCCAAAAAAGTGGATTATACCCTCCAACTATTTGTTCTGAATTTGTAATTTTTACTACAACTATAGTAGCTCCTTTGTTATCACATTTAGCATGAAATGCTGCAGCTGTATTTCCATCTCTGCTAGCTCTATATAAAAGATTAAATTCATAAGGAATATTCTTATCATTCTTTTCTTTTCTATCAATCCAATTTGCAAAAAGCGTAATGTGTTTCAAATTAATAATATTAGAATCAACATTATAATTAGGGCGCCTTGGTGTATATACTGGTTTATATCCAGGAATTAAATAAAATTTTAAGATATCATCTTTTAATTCTTTAGATAAAATATCTTCAAAGGGTTTAACTTTATTGAAGTAATCCTCACCAGATATTTCATAAAATCTAATCAAAGGAATAAACTTGTAAAGAATCCTTTTAAAGATATTAAAATCGTCTTGGTTCCATTTAGAGACGTCTTTTTTAAGTGTTTGATCTTGTACTAATCCCCATTTAATCAAATTTTCCCAAATTTCTATCTCATTTAAATTTAAATTATCTCGTTTTAAAATAACTTCCAATAAAGGAGCAGATAGTTGAGCGAATTTATCAGAATTGAATAAAATCTCTGGTTCAGAACAAATCTTATCCAAACAAAATTCTTGTAACTTAGCCAGTGATTTATAATAATAAACAATCTTAAGAATTCCAACTGGATCATTTTGCAAGAATTGTTGTTGGTTTTCAATAATAAAGTCTTCAGTAAGTTCAGTTAATTTTGTCAACATTAGGTCATTGGAAATAATCATAAAATCCAATAGTTCGGTTCCAGTTTTATTAGCAATATTAACTTGACCGGTATAAAAATACCTAAAAAAAAATACGAAGATAAATAAGTCAATATGTAAATTGAAAATTTTAGTAATATAGACAGTACCTACTTAAGAATAATGTCAAAAGCTTGAGGAGAAATATTTGGTTTTTTAATTACATATTTTCCATCTTTTTTCTCAACATTTTCAGCAGTTACTAATATTTTATTAAAATATTCGGATCTACAGCGTAGGATAATAGAATGAGCATGGAATTCCTTAAAATTAGGTTTTTCTCCAACGTGAATAATGACATTATAATCCATTTCTGTGCTGAGTAATTGACCGAATGCATCGGGTAATTCAGACGCTAAATTAAATGTCATATTTCTCTAAATATAATTTTTAAACATAAATTTTTTTTACGTTAAAGAATGAATTTTTTTTTTTTTTTTTTTTGGAGATCCGTATTAAATAAAGTTAAACCACGGACAAATTACTCCGAACCAATCAGAGAAAGATATAATACTGCGCAAGACTCATCATAAATTTTAATAATAAAATCGTCGAACAATGATTTTATTACCAAATTTATATGATACGTACAATTAAACAATATGTGGTTTTCGGGCCAGCTATATTAAATTGTATTTCTTTGAAAAATTATTAAATTTAAACGTAATAACCTCACCTTTAATTACTATGTTTCCAAGCCAATAAACTTTAATGAATTTTTTCGTTTATAATTCTACAATACTTATTGTCCAGTCGCGTTTATGAATTATTGATCTAAAAACCAAATTTTAAACGAGTTATAAAGAAGTTTATTTTAGTAGTCTAGAATTTTTTTCTGGATAAGTAGTTTAAACAGTTTAACTAACGTTAAAATTATTACGTTTTTCATAAATACTGTATATAAAGAAAGACGCTAAAACGTAGCGAAAGTATCACGGAAGACGGAAGAAAATCTACAATAGTTTATTAACAAAATAAACATATTATATAACATTATATAACCAAACGAAATTTAAAATAATCTATTATATGTAAAAAAAAAAAAATTTCTAATATGATTTCTAAAATATAAAAACATTACATTCAAAGTAATTCTTTTTTAATAATTTGAAAAATTTCGTAATCATCTACTTTAAATTGACCTTTTGGTATATTAATTTGAGAATAAGAATAAGGATTATTTCCCAACCAAATACCATAATTTTGACAAACAAAATCATGACCACCACCAAATGTAGGTCCATAACCACAATAACAAAATATTGAATGTTGAGGATTTTTTATTCGTCCTAATTTAGCAGTTTTTATATTATTATTATTAGTAGTAATAGAAAAAATAAAACTTTCTGAACTAGATTTATAAATATCACTACAATCCCAATTTAATGGAGTATAACCACCAAATAAATGTTCCTTATCTTTAATTTTTGCTATCATTAATGTTGGACCTTTGTTATCACAATGTTCATGAAATGATGCAACATCCGATCCATCATAACTATCTTGACTATTTCTATATAAAAGATTAAACCTATAAGAATATTTCTTTGTATCCTTTAATTCAATCCATCCCGCTAAAATCTTTAAATTTTCTTCATTTATTAGCGTTGAATTTAAAGTGAAACGCTTCGGATTTCTTGATGGAGGAATTTCAACATTCGGTTTAGCATCAGATACCATATGAATTTTTAAAATATCCAAAAATAATTCAGAAGGTAATAAATCTCTATATGGAACAACTGATTTATAAAATTCTTCAGATGTCATATCATAAAATCTAATTAAAGGTATAAATTTATGTAATATTTGTTTCATATTATTAAAATCATTTTGAGTCCATTTTGAAACATCATTATCAATTGTTTCATCACGTGAAAGTCCCCATTTTATTATTTTATTCCAAATAATTGTCTCATCCAATAATAAATCATTCCTTTTTAAAAGAGATTCTAATAATGTTTCTGATAATTTGAAAAAATCCGGGGATTCAAAAATTACTGCCGGTTCTTCAAATAATGCATCCAATGAAAAATTCCATAATTCTGTAAACGTTTCATGTTGATAAATCAATTTTAAAATTTCAATTGAATCATTTTTAAGGAATTCACTTTGATGTTTAATCAAAAATTCTTGAGTATATTTTGTAAGTTTATCTAATCCAAGTTCATCTGAAGCTATTAATAATTTTAATATTTCAGATCCTTTCAATTCAAATAAATTAATTGTCCCATAATAAACAAATCTGAAAATTAGATAAAAATAGATAGAAATAAATAAATAAATAAATAATAGTATTAAAAATAATATTTAAATTTTTTTTTTTTACCTTAGAATAATTTCAAAAATATCTGGTAATATATTAGATTTCCTTAAAATAAATATACCATCTTTTTTTTCGGCCCAATTCGATGAAAATGCTGCTCGAAAATATTCAGACCTACAACAAAGTATAATAGAATGTGCGTAAAGTTCTATATTATCTTCTCCTGTATATATAATAACATCATAATTTTCTTTATTTTCGTATAATTGTTGATAATCTTTAATTAAATCCCCCCATAATGTTATTGCCATACCGTAAAAAAGAATTGTAATATTTTATGAAAAAAAAAACGGCTTATCGAAATTTTAATGCAAAAAAATTTATATATTACAACAAACAATTCGCAAAAACTTTATTCCTTTTTCCGAGTCTTACCAGAATTAGATAAAATCTATTACCGATCGAAAATTCTGGTGTTGATCAATGACGAAATATTTAGTAAGCGCTCATTTGTTGAAAATTTATTATCATGTGAATTGTAATTCTGCGAAACTTTAGCGACTACGCCACTATCGTGTCCTTTGTTTAGTAGTAGTACAGACTAGAGTTAAACAATCATTGTACGTAGTGTTTCGGGCGAAACCGAAACTTAATATCTGGAGAAACTTCCGAAACTTGGTGAAACTGGTTTCAAAATTTTGAAACCTGGCGAAATTTCCGAAACTTAAATAAGTCACGGGTTAAATTTTTAATTGGCTATAAAGTACTTTAAACTCTAGCATCTGTATTTAGAAGTAAGGTAGGATTTTGTACAATTTCCATTTTGACACTTGCTACCAAATGTCAACTTCAATGTGATTGTAAATAATTAACTACAGTCAAACGCTATGCGCCGATAATTGCACGTACCGATAAACTTCCATGTCCCATTTCACAATTAATAAAAAAATCACATTGTACCGATATTATACAATAAATATTTGGCCAGCATTGGTTGAAGTTATAAAATTTAAAATGAATTTTACGCCATCTTGAATTAGATTTTGGCCTAGCATAAATTATACGATTTTGACAGGTTGAATACTATATTAGCATAGAATATGAAACATATTTAACAACTAATTACATTTCGCCAGGTTTCGGCAGTTTCGGAATAGCCGAAACCGAAACTCAAAATGGGTGAAACGTTTCGCCAATCGCAAAACAGTTTCGCCCGAAACATTAGTCATAAAAAAAAAGGTGATCAAGCGAAATTGTCTGAAATTTAATTTAAACGTCTAAAAAAAAAAAAAAATCTAGTCTATTCAATTTATTAATTATATTATTTTATAAACAATCTAATTTAACATAATCTATTTTAATCTAAATAATGTAATAATGATAATATATATTATAATCTAATAATGTAATAATGATTCTATTCTCTAATTACTTGAAATACTTCATAACTATCTACATCAAACTTACTTGGAATATTTAGATTAGGATAAGAAGTTGGAGTTGCAAACCATTCACCATTTGATCGCATCATTAAATCATTACTCTCCGTCACTTTATTATAAGCGCCAAAGATTGGTCCCCATCTTCTGAAGCATCGTACAGCGCGTTTATTATGAATTACTCTACCAATTTTACCTGAATTAACATTTTTATAATCATCAAATGAAAATATGAAACTATCTGATGTCGATTTACTACCCTTTCCTTGCCAATCTAATGGATTATATCCACCCACTAATTTATTTGAATTTTTAATTTTTGCGATTACAATTGTTGCACCTTTACCATCACATCTAAAATGAAATCTATCACCGCTAATTTGACTTTTACCTTTAATGTGTAAAATAGGTTTAAAATCGTATTGAATGAATTCTCTAGTCTTATAAATCATATCCCTCTTATTTATCCAATTTAAAAATAATGAATAATAGAGATCTTTTTGTTTAGTAATAATATTAGATTTAAGTTTAGGTGTTTTTGGACTTGAAATGGAGTATAATTGCAAGATATTTTCCGATAATAATTTCTTATAAGGATGTACCTTGTCGAAAAAATCTTTAGATGGAATATTACGAAATTTGATTAATGAGATCAAATTACCCATTGTTTGTTTCATAACTTCAAAATCAATATTAGTCCATATTAAAGGATTATCTCCAATAGTAGGATTTTGTGCATGAGACCATTTAATTAGATAATCCCAAATATCCACTTCATCTAATGTGATGTTATCCTGTTTAAACAATAATTCTAATATTTGTGGAGGTAAAGTTAAAAATCTTTCGCTCTCAAATAACTCTCCCGCTTTTTGACAGATTAATTTTACAAGAAAATCCCTTAGAGGTATGAACTGTTTATAAGGAAAAATAAGTTGAAGTATTCCTATTGGATCTTGTTTTAAGTACTCATTTTGATTTTTAATTAAATAATCTTGAAGACTATCAACGATTCTATCAAATATGAGCTCATCTGCCGCTTTTAATAATTCCAAATACTCCGTTTTTTCAATTTGACTATAATTAATTCTTCCACTATAAATATATCTATTTTTTTTTGTAATAAAAATTTATATAAAAACGTATAAAAACGTAAGTTTTTATAAGATTATCGATAAATTCTAAAAAATTATAATAATTTATAGTAATAATTGACATGATAATTACCTGAGGATTATTTGAAAAGTTGTTCCGGAAATATTTGGTTTCTTTAAAATATACGTCCCATCACTTTTTTTGGCCCAATTAGGACTAAACGCTGCCCTAAAATATTGTGAACGACATCTTAAAATAATTGAATGGGCGTGAAGTTCTTTAATATTAGGTTCTTCTCCCGCATAAATTATAACATTATAATCCTCTTCGGAAAATTGTTGAAAATCATTGGTTATATCTTCTTTATAAATATCCACCATTATGAAAATTTTTTTTTTTAAAAAAAACAAAAAGGAAAAAAAGAGAAAAAAAATTCTATTTAATTAAAATATGAAAAAAAAAATTAATTGCTATTAATTATAAGTTTGTGATTCTTCTAATGGTAAATATATAATTGACAATAAAATTATTCTTTAAGGCTGAAATATTTCCGCCTTATTTATATGTTTAGACAAAGAAATTCTTCGCTTAGTCTTCTTTGTTTTTCCATGATAAATAAGGAAATTTTCGAATGGGAAAATTTTCGTTTTCGTTGTTATTGTACGTAAAACGTATGAGGCGTAGGATTACATCATTTTGTCACGTGAAACCCCCAAAAACCTACAAAGCTAACAAAAAAAAAGGGATTTTTTAACACATAGACCGATAGTAAATTAATAATGAATGATTCCATCAAAGCATAATTGTTTTAATAATTAGATGGCGGAATCCATGAAAGGAGTATGAAAGCTTTATTCTTCTTTTTTGTGCTACTGTACGTGACTTTATATGATTATTTTATTATATTTATTATACAAAAATATCCGGTTTTTGTTATCTTAAAATTTCAACTAATTATTTTACTATTAATTTTTTTTTCTTTCTTTTTTTTTAACAAAAAAAAATTTGTAAATAAATAAATTACATTAATATTACTAAATTAGAAAAATTCACAAACTTCGATTATCCACGTTTTTCGGAATCCGAATTTCTCCCCCTGCATCATTGTCATAATTTTAATTTATTACGTTTTTATAAAGTAACTAAAATTATTGTCAAAATAGCAATTTATTAACAAAGGTGTCAATTCAAAAAATGTCTTTGTTATACGATCTTATAATATATTGTACGACAACATCTTTGTTTACAGTTATCGGCAAAATGCGAAATCTATTTGGCGCAGTTAAATAACTATCCAATGAAGTTGAAACACATAAAAAAAATACTTAAAAATAAAAATTACACATATTATATATTTTTTTATTATTATAATAGAAATATTTATGTTCATGTGATCATGTAATGATTTAGTAATAAAAAAAATAAAAAATTTTAATTACCATATTTACCGTCTTTATTTAGAGTTTGAATTTTATACGCAGGTGCGTAGCAACGCACCCCCTATATTATGTTTATATGTAAAAGTCAAAAATTAGTATTCTAAACCCTTTTTAGTAAGTTGTAGAGTTGTGGAGCAGGCAAAAATACGCATAGGACGTGTACTTTAAAGGTTCTATAATAAGTACATAAGGTTTGCACCGCGCTTATTTACATTTATGATATCACGTGATCATAAATGATCGGCAAATTCACTATATAATAATTTCCAAAAAGGGGGGGTGCTGCCCCTGCATAAAATTATTATCAATACCAACGGAGTTTGGAATATTCGTGTTCTTGTGATGATTTAGGATATCCGGTTTCTCCGAATTCCATTTCTCCGAAGCCACTTTATCGAATGGACATTTCACCGAAAAATTATTTATTCCATTTGGTTATTTGTTTTTATACTAAATTTTTAAATTTAGCTGATTTTTATTAATTTATCTTGTTGTTTATAATACATTAATCTTTTTTTTTACTTATTTTTTCATGATTAAATAAATGTTTTCAGGAATTATTTATTGTTTAATAATTAATATTGGTTACTTGATAACTTTGAATGTTGAAGTGATAATATCCTGGAAAAAAATATCTCTAAAAATAATTTAATTTTTATTTCATTGCGCGATGGAAATTTTTATAAAAATGTTGATCGTTACCATTTTGGTGAAACGTCGATTTCGGTGAAATGTACCGTAACCATCTTTATGGATGGGTAATGAGTCAGTATCTCTAAATCGGAAATTACGAGTGGGAACATGTGATGAGTTCCCTAAAAATCCGGAAAATAATCTTAATGCTATCTTAAATAAATAAAAAGATGCAGCACGAGGCTATTATATACAAATTAAATGTCATTTTCCACCACAGACGCATGACCATTTGCAGGATTTATCTCCTGCGGTCAAAAAAATTAAGGTAAAACATGAACGAAGCAGGAGATGTACAGTACTTAGAAAAGATGGGAAAAAAAATTATGTTTCTATAGAAAAGTTAATAACGCATCTGGACCTAGCGTTAGAGATGAATATGTCCTCCATTATAGCGAACTACAATATTATGTAATACTTGGAATGGTAGTGGACGAAGTACAGAAAAAAGCGTGTGAAAGGGGAGTTAAAAAGTCAAAAAAGTTTATTTTAAAGAGAGCAAATGAAAGGGGAGTTAAAAAGTCAAAAAAGTTTATTTTAAAGAGAGCAAGTGAAAGGGGAGTTAAAAAGTCAAAAAAGTTTATTTTAAAAAGAGCAAGTGAAAGGGGAGTTAAAAAGTCGAAAAAGTTTATTTTAAAAAGTGCAAGTGAAAGGTTAAAGATGGTCATCGGTCCTACCGGTCCTACTCGGTCCCGGACCGGTCGGTCCCAGGACTTGTAGGACCGGACCGCGGTCTTTCATTTTTTCTTGGCGCAGTAGGACCGGTCCTGAGACTGACCTAGTCTTTGTATTGGTCTTTATATATAAGTTATTACATGCATATTGAAACTTCGCCTTATTTCTAGAAAAGACTGTCTCCAAGGAAAAAAAAGAAAATTAACGTTAATAAAGTATAATAAGTCCGTCTTTATACATGTTATTTGCTTATAATATACGTCTGGACTGGAATGGTTCCTGGAAGACTGTTCCTAGTAAAGTAATAGAAAAAATTATTATTTGCGGAAAAAAAGAAAAAGACTGATCGGTCTTAAAAAGACTGCAGTCCTTAAAAAGACTGTCGGTCTTATTGTACGTGTTACAGGACCGAAAGACCGCGGTAAAGAAGTTAAAAAAAAAGTTTTTTAAAAAAAAAGATTGAACTGGTGGCATATCACGTGATATATAAATACTAGGAGCTTTTCCCGAAATTTTAAAATACTGTGACAATACCTATAATACGCTTTTTCTATATATATTTTTAATGAATTAACAATATTATAAAAAGAATTGTTTTGGTACAGCCAAAATGTCATGTGAAATCCCATTGCGATACTGGATTAACATCGGAACAATTCGTTAAAAAAAAAAAGGATCGTCACATTACCCTAAATATATTTTGTGTATGTTTTAGTAACAACATAACGATACCTTCGCAAAAATTCAAGGTTTCTGCAAAGAGACGTATTCAAATGTATCTCTCAATATACAAAACGTATCTTTCGGTATAAAAAACGTATCTACTTTTTTTTATAGGGCAGACATTTTCCTGAAAAGCATTTTGTCCCAACATGATATAATCCCAACAAGAAATTTTCCCGAAATCAAATAATGAAAAATGTAACTTTGGGTTGAGTATGTAGTAGCCGAGTTGACAGTCAAAATCCCAAAGTTTTTTTTTTTTTTAAAAAAAAGCATATAATTTTAAAAATGCAGCAGTGATGCAGTAATTTGTTAATTTATTCAATATAATTAAAATATAATTTGTAAATTTTATTAATACCAATGTAAATTGTTTGCAAATTTTATTAATATTACTGTAATGAAAATTAACTAACGTTACTCATATGGGCCGATCAGACTCATTTCTCATTTCATTAATTAATGATCAGGTGATATAATTGAGGAATATACTGTATATGAAATTTGTGATGATCTGCAAATAAAATTAACTTAGATAAGCTATCTACAAAAAAACAATATGGTGGGGAATCGTCGGGGAATCGTTTTCCTATTGGATGTTGTAAATATGTGATGTTAAAGTTAGTATAATGTGCTCTATTTTTATAACATTATTTGCACATTATTACGTTTATTAAGGCATTTTAAACAGCAGTTTACGCTGTAAAACTTTTTTTAAATATATTAATAGGTTTATTTTTATTTATTAGGCATTATTGTTTAATAATTATTATAATTATTGTATATTATATGTATTTATATAATAAACAGCATATTTTTAAGGGTTATTGTTTATTTTTGACGGTATTTTATAATGGTTTTATTACATAAAAAAAGCGTTCGAAATATTTTTTTGATTTTTTTCGCTTGTTACACTAAATTCGATTGGTTCGATATTGTCACACTTATTTTCATGTGACATTTGGTTGGTGAGCCATATGTATATTATTAATAAAAAATTATGATAAAGAAAAAATTTTTTATTTTAGTTAAAAGGATTATGTACTGTGCAGTATATTACTATATTACTAAACTATTCCTTATCTTCTAAAATTAGAAACAATTGCATTAAAAAAATTAACTAATCTCAAATTCGTTTGATCGAATTTCAGTCAGGATTTTGGCTGCCAAGATTTTAGATCATCGGGATTCTGTGACTTGTCAGGATGTCAGGATTTTTTAATATTGAACAAAGTGTGAAAGTCATTTATAATAAAAGTTTTTTAATATTTGTCCAATTTTCAAGTTAATAAATCTTAAACTGTCCGTAAATTTCCATAAATTTATTTTTGTAAATTTATTGTAATTTAATTTCGGGAGATTGACAATATCGTGTCGGGGAAAAGTCCTATTCGGAAATTGGATATCGGAAGTAACTGTTACACCCGGCTAAAAAATAAAAAGATAGCCATATTTATAATAATATCCTTAGAAATTTATGTGGAGTGCTGATTAAGTATTAGATACCTTTATTAACTCATTAATGAAAAGAAATTAATATTCCATCTTTTTTCCGTAAAAGGCTCATATTTCCGGATTTAATGGAATTTATCAAATCATTCATTTTCCGTAAATAGATCCGTGAAAGGCACATTATTACGGAGTTTTTACAGATAAAATTTTTTATAGGGAAAGTGTATAAATATTCTGATAATATTATCATCCTTTCCCAAGAACAATTTAATTTCACATTTCTTTTCCTTTGTCTTTTGCATCTCTCCAGAAAGAATAATGAGAATATTTTCGGCTCAATTATTTAAGTTATACGCTTTATTTTTAGTTGCAATTGCAACCGTAGCTTTAGGTGTTCCTCTAGTTCGTCGAAAAGGTAGTCATGGAAGTCTTATATGTTCTGAACAAAATGCCTTAACCAAGCGAGCAGACATACCATTTGAAGAGCGATGTCCTGAAGAATACTCTTTATACATAGCTTCCCTTTGTTCCATAGATGCACCAAACCTAATGTTGATAAATTGTGCAAGAGAGGATGAGCCAGACGTCATTTTTGACACTGACTATACTTGTGAAGATGATGAAATTTGTATAGATCGTACTGAATTTCCAGAGACCCCACATGCTTTTTGTATTAAAAAAAAATGTGGTCTTCCATTCGATAATTTTGTCCGTCCTGATCTCGATGCCTGTGGATCACATAGTTACAGTGTTTCTGGACCAGTGAATTTAGTAGTTGCAATGATGACATATTCAACAGAAATGAACCCAATACAAGTAAATTATCAGAATGTAAAATATAAAGGTGATCTCGCTTTTGTTAATCAGGTGAACAATTTCACTAGAGTTATTAATGGTTATAATGGGGAAAATATCGATTTCTGTTTTAATGGAGGCACCACGCAGAAAGTACAAGCTTTCGCTGCTGCTTGGATAACTGACTGATTCTAATGACATGTAGTTTTTATAAATTAACTAGCCAGTAATTTTTTATCCAATACCCACAGATAAAATAGGTGGAATTACAATTTGTAGAAGTTTTATTCTTTTTTTTCTTTCATATTTTGTTAATGTAATGATTTCTTATAATTTTTAATAATAAACGCTTTTTTTTTATAGACTTCATGGCATAATGTTAACAATTTAGCGCTTTTGAAATATTAATTGAAGTTGTATTTTTTTTTTTTTTAAAAAAAAAAAAAAATGCTATCTATTTATTTTTTCTTCCTTATTATATCTAGCAAGCTTTCTAAACTTTTCTAACTTTGATAAAATTTCCGTAATATAAATGATACACGTCTAAATAGAATGAAAATATTTCAAAACGAGTTGATAAAATATTTTTATTATTATTATTGTACTTTTAGCATATTTCTGTTACAGATAATAAAGATATTAGTATTAATCATACTGTATTTTCAATATATGATTTATATATAAATAAATAAGTATTTTCCTTACTTTTTCGTGAATAAGTGTTTTCAGGATAATAAAGTGGGTCTGGTTCACATTACCGACAATCATTTTACCGACAATCATTTTACCGACACTCACTTTACCGACAGGTACGTTTTACCGACAATCATATTACCGACAATCATTTTACCGACAAAATAATAATTATTTTTAAGTTACAAAAAAAGCAAATTATATAAACTAAATTAAGAAAATTATTAAGAACAATTCTAAGTACAATATATTATGAAGCTGAAATAAATTTTTTAAAAAATAAAATTGATAAATTAAATATTCATTAAATTCAAATTATTTTATTATATATAAATATCATAGTATTTTACATTTTGTTATATATTAATCAATTTTTTATTTTACATATTATGGTAAATTCTTTTATATTAAATATGTATTTTAATTTTCATAACTGAAGTGGGTAGTGAAATAGTAATAAATACTGTAAGTGTTGATGGTAAAATTGGGTGTCGGTAAAATGAGTGTCGGTAAAGTGTACCTGTCGGTAATATGATTGTCGGTAATATGAGTGTCGGTAAAATGATTTTCGGTAGTATGATTGTCGGTAATGTGAACGGGTCCCAATAAAATAAAGTTATTTATTTATTGCTTAACAATTAATATCAGTTACTTGAATGTTAAAGTGATAATATCTTGGAAAAAAAGGAATTTTCATTGCGCGATGAATTTTATAAAAATGTTAGGAATTCGGCGAAATTGACGATTCGGTGAAATGGATTAAGCGAAATTTACGTCCCTTCAGCGAAATATCCCTTAGGCGAAACATCCCTTCGGCGAAATGGCTTCGGCGAAATTGGTTTCGGCGAAATGGCTTTTGGTGTAATGATGATTTGGTAATAAAAAAATCGAGCGGGCGATCAATATTTTAATTACTGTATTTATTATTTATATAAATTCTATATTTAATTTGAGTTTAAAAACTCATGATAAGAATTTGACTTGGATCATGTGATATAATAGATGGACCAACACATTTCCAAGTGTCATTCTAGGATCATTACCAAACTGATTACGATATGATCCTAATTTTAGGGTTTGAATTTTTTTTTTTTTATTAGAAATGATTTCCCATATAAGTGGGTTATATGGGTTATAACATCCTACTATTAATTGGTAGACGATGATGGAGAAAGAGCTATTAATAATAAATTGCTCTGGGTCTAATTTTTGTTATAATTAATGTCTCATTGTGATCGCTGATTCGCCGTCTTGACTAATTACCATAATATGAACTATTATTCCTGTCGTGGAATGTTCGATTATCGACCAAGTTTTTCATTTGTCTGGAGTGTATGTTGAATATCATCATTTATCAACATTTTGAACTCGTGATATTTTAAGATTTCATGACATGAATTAATTTAATTGGATAAAAATTTTTTAAGGTAGAATTTGAAAAAAAAAAAATATTCGTTTGAAGATATATAATAAAATCTGTTAATTGATCCCTCCATTACTTTAATATCAAATATCGCTTCAAATTTTAACATCTTGTGTAGGATGTCCGAGATACCATTTGATCAAATTAACCCATATTAACCTTCTCCAAAAAAAAGATAACGTTTCCATAATTGGTGCTTTTAATCTAATAAATTGATCGTAATCCGCATATTCTATCGATATAAAAATCATTAAATTTGTATTTGACTCATTACTAGAAATTAAATCAAGAATTTCTAAAGAATTTCGGCATAAAACTAATGCCCATTCTCAATTAAATAATTTTGAATGAAATGGACCGAAGTTTGAATGTTGAGTTCGTTCACAATTGTCATGAATTTTATTCAATTTAGACTACCCGATCTCGTTCGTCCAAGAAGCATAAAATGATTCTTTTTTACCAAAAACATTACAAGAAATACCATCATTCTAAAAAGGAGACGATTATATTTCAGTGTATAACAAGTCAAAAGGTTAGAGAAAATCGGTTATTGGTATGAATAATAATTAAAATGGCCAGGTGGTGCGAGTTGGTGGATATGTGCTGTAGGTCAGTAGGTATGTGGATTGGTGGATCTAACGTTATATTTTTTATTTTCGAGTACAGTACATTCGTTTTAGTCAAATATCAATCCTTTTCTGGAGAAATCAAAAAAAAAAAAACACGTGAGAAACGTACAAAAAGGAGATTTTTTTTTTAAAAAAAAAATTACTAATTTATCATTCTGATAGTAGCTCAGGAAAGCCAGTTTCTCCTTAATATCTAACCCTAGCCCTATGAAAAAAAAAATTCTTTAAAATATACTTAAAATGTACTTATATATTTTAAAATATATCTAAAATGTACTTAAAATTTTTAAATGTACTTAAAATATACTTAAAATTGCAATTTTAAGTATATTTAAAGTATGAAATTTTATACTTAAATTATATTTAAAATATACTTAATTGCAATTTAAATATAATTTAAGTATAATTTAAGTACAAAATTTTACACTTTAAATATACTTAAAATTGCAATTTTAAGTATATTTTAAGTATATTTTAAAATGTTAAGTATATTTTAGATATATTTTAAAAATATATAAGTATATTTTAAGTACATTTTAAAGAAATTTTTTTTTATAGGGTAGTTCCTCCATTACTACTGTAGTCCTTTATTTACTAAAGGACAATAAAAAATAAATAAAACCGAACAAAATAAAAATAAAAAGGAAAAAAATATCAAAGAAAATGAAAAATAAAATATTAATATATCCTTTTTTCATAATTTGACGTAAAATTTCATTATTAAAGAAAAGCGTTATATATAACCTAACCTGACACTATAATATGCCAGTTCGGGTTTCGGGTAATCATTACGATAGTCAAAAATCCCGTAATCTGAATCAGCTTCAAAATTATTCCATTTTATCAATTATAAGATGAGTAAAATATTTTAATAAGAACTTGTAAAGAGTTCTTATACGGTAAGAGTAATGAATCATTTATTATATATGTTGTATATGAATCAAAAATAATAAATATTTTTATATGTAATTTAATAAATTTGAAGTAGGAAGAATTTTCTTTGCGTTACTTCTAAATTAAATATCGGATAGAATCATTTTTATTAATTGCAATAATAATAAACACAATTATAATAGTTATAACAACAAAATAATTAATAATAACAAAGTATAATAAATAACTAATGCAGCAAAATATAGAAAATATGTAAAATGAACTGTTATGTTAATTCAATAAATGTTCTTAAATATTTAAATATTCTTACAAATATGGAGAATTGCTGTGATGCAATTAACAAAAATGATATAAAATATTTTAGATAAAAATAATTTTACTAAATATAACAACTTATTTTGAAATATTGAAAATAAAATATTTCAAAAGAAAGAAAGAAAGAAAGAAAGGATGAATGTATATACTCAATTTAAACATATGCTCTTATTTTTTTATCACATTAAATACTTCATAGTCATCAACTTCAAAATGGTGGGAAATGTCAATTTTAGGATAATAAGTACAAAAAGAACTCCATTTGCCATCTGAATACATTAAAAGATCTGCCCATCTTCCATTGTACCCAAAACATACTCCATAATAGTTCTTCCAGCTTACAGCATAGCGTTTATCATTTACTCTATATAAATTACCAGTATCGACGCTTCTGTAATCATCAAATAAAAATAAAAAACTGTCATTTGTATTTCCATTAGTATTTCCTGACCAACTATATGGATTATACCCTCCAACTATTTTATTAGTTCCTTTAATTTTTGCTATCACAATAGTTGCTCCTTTGTCATCACATTTATTATGAAATGATGAAGCACTAAACCCATCCCTACTGCCACGTAAAATTAGATTAAAATTATATGGTACTCTTTCTAAATCATAAGCTACATTTTTTCTATCTATCCAGCTTGCAAATAATGGCATGTATTTTTTATTTATAATAAGAGAATCAATTTTACCAATATTAAAGGCCATTCTTGACGGTAACAAATCTATTCGTTTCGTACTCGGGTTTAAATATGAATTTAAAATTTCATGTTTTAATTTCTTTGGTAATAAATCTTCATAAGGTAATACATTAAGAGAAAAATCTTCTGAAGTGATATCTTGAAATCTGATTAGAGGAATAAATCTTGATATTGTCTCTCCCATTAATGTAGAATCTTCTCTGTTCCATTTAGAAGTATCAGTGTCGATTGTAAGGTGTTTTGATTGGGTCCATTTTATCAAGTTATTCCATATCTCAATTTCTTTTAATGCAAGGTCATCTCGTTTAAGTAATAATTCCAATAGTTCTGCTGGTAATTTCAAAATTTTATCAGTTCCAAATAAAATATTTGGCTCTTGACAAATTGTTTCGATACAGTAATTACGTAACGTTGTTAATGATTCATGTTGAAAAATAATTTCAAGAATTCCGACAGTGTCATTTTGTAATAATTCCTTTTGATTATTGACAATAAATTCTTGGAGATGTTCATTAAGTGTATGCAATCCAAATTCATCTGTAGAAATCAATAATTTTAAAACGTCTAGTCCATTTTTTTCAACACTCAAATCTACTTGTCCACAATATAAATACCTATCATATATTGAGAAACTTTTTTAGTTCATTTATTTTTACAAATAAAAGCATTTTATACTAATATGAACATGATAAATAACCTGAGAATTACTTCAAAAGTATGTGATGAAATATTAGGTTTCTTAAAAATATATTTTCCGTCAATTTTTTCCGCCCAATTTGAAGAAAATGCTGTACGAAAATAATTTGATTGACAACGAAGTACAAGAGAATGAGCATAAATTTCTTTTATATTTGGTTCTTCACCAACTTGTATGATAACATCATAATTTTCTTTCGATTCAAAGAGACTTTCAAAATTTTTCAAAATTTCTGAAGATAATTTTGAATCCATTTATTAGCAGTTAAGTAATATGATTTTGTGGCGTATTTATACTTAAATTTTTTCTTTGTATGACTGTCGATCAACTTTTGTAACGTTACTAGAAATATCTAGTATTAATAATTTTTTCCCGAACATAATTTTGATTTTATTCAATCTTAGCTATTTAATAAAATTATATGACTTAACGACATAACATTTATAGAACTTTGCTAAATGATTTTTTGCACAAACGGTATTACGGTCCAGCTCACGTCATCGATGCTTCTTTAAATAGTATTTTAATATTTTTTTTGTCTATAAGTTGATCATCAGCTTATTTGCCTTCTATATGTACTCTGCCAGCTTATACTGCAAGTTGAGTTGTAAAATTGCTGAATAAGTTAGTTTTATATTTGTGAGCCTGACTTTAAGATTATTAAAGTTGTAACGGGCTTTATTCTAAAAGGAATGATCTTATAAATTCTACATTGCATTAGAGTAGAAATTATTAAGTTATCTAAGTTATCTAAGTTATCTAATAACGTAATATATTACTACTCGAAGGTCGAAATTTCTCAACATAGATTATTTGGATCTTTTTCAAATAATTTTGGTATAAGTTTAACAACGATTAATTGACGATTTTTTTTCATGAAAAAAAAAATTATACTAAATAATATAATTCTGTAAGAGACGCGTACGAGATTATTGCGTAAGATATACAGTATATAAAAAGTATAATATAGCTTAAATTTGACTAAGTGGATTTTATAATAATTTAAAATTAAAATTAAACTCTTCTTTGTGGATTTTATGTACGATTTTTTATTTATTTAAATAAATACTGTAAATACAATTTAATACAACATATAAATTTAATACAATATATAATATATATAAAACTAAAATACTATAAAAAAAATGTTCTTTTATACATTACTAATTTCACAATCTTTAATAACCTGAAATGCTTCATAATGTAATATTTCAAAATTACTTGGAATACCAATTGAAGGATAAGAGGTTGGTTTACTTGTCCAATTACCATCATTCTTACATAATAAATCAGGACCATTTCCAAATGCCGGTTCCAATCTTTCATTATAATATACGGCATTCTCAGGTTGACTAACATAACCACATCTCCCAGATTTAACTTCATCTTTGTCTCCAAAATAGAATAGAAAACTATCTCTTGCAAATTTATTTGATTTTTGTCTACTAAATCCATTTGGATTATAACCTCCAACTAATTTATCCGAATCCTTAATCCTAGCTACAATCAAAGTAGCTTTAGCTCTACTCAAAGCTGATTGAAATACCGGGAATAAATTCATACCTTTATCAACATGTTTACTAATCAATAATTTGAATTTGTAGGGATTGTTATGTATCTTATAATGTGAATTAGATTCCTTGTCTATCCAATTAGCAAACACAGCGCAATGATAAGGCGTAAGCATGATTGAAGGGCTGACTTTATGATATCTTGTTCTGTGACAACATCTAATAGAATTACTTTTATCCAAGAATTTCTTCAATAAATAATTAATCATGTCTTTTGATAATAATTTTTTATAAGGTAATACCTTTTGATAAACATCTGTTGAATCAAAATAATCAAATTCAATTAAAGGAATTATATCATTTAATGTTACTTTCAATATCTTAAGTTGTTCCTTATTTAAATTATTAATATTTTGATCGAATGTTGGATGTTTAGAAATTCCCCATTTTAATACATTTTCCCAAATTTTTGATTCTTCTATTTTATAAGCTTTACATTTTAATAAATCTTTTAATAATGATTCATCTATTGAAGGAAATTTTTTTGATGAGAATATAATTTCCGGTTTCACACAAATAATTTCAAGATAATCATCCCATAATTTTGTGAATAATGAAGAATTTTTATGAATTATTTTAAAGATTTCTATTGGTTGAGATACTAAAAATTTTAATTTATTCTCATTTAAGAATTTTTTAGCGTAATTAATTAATTGTTGAACGTTAAATTCTTCTGATCCAATAATTATTTTTAGAATTTCAGATCCTTGTAAATCGGTCAATTTAACATTTCCACAATAAATAAATCTAAGAATAAATAAATATATAAATAAATTGATTAATAGAAATCATCATCAATTACTAAATTTAAATAATAATATAAATAATATAAATAATTAATAATAATAATATTTACTTTAGAATAATTTTAAACACTTGAAGATCAATGTTACGTTTACTGAATATAAACATTCCATTATTTTTATCAACCCTTTTATTTGAAAAAGCTGTTCGAAAATATTGAGATCTAATACGTAATATTACTGAATGAGCATGAACCACATTTCCATTTTCACCAACATAAAAGATTGTATCATATCCTTCTTCTGTATCAAATAATTTTTCATAATCGTCTATTACATCCGCCCAAAATTCTCCGGTCATTATGGAAATTCCTGGTGAATTAAAAAATAATTTTTTTTTTTTTTTTAAACGAATACTTATTTAAATAATTTTTTATTTAATTTTGTGTAAGGTCACATGGTATTAGCCCGCATGATTTTTAAGACTAGCCAAGTATTGACCGGTACTAAATAAAGATCGGCAAGAGAGGCTTCGGTTAAAAGGTTTGGTCGTATTAAGAAAATGTTATACAAATTTAGTAAATTTAGTATACAGTACATACTAAACATTTTAAATTACGTATAATGAACGTATTTTTAATGAAAAACGAATTTAATAACTAAAAAAAAAATTTATTATTTAATTAATTAATTAATTCAACAATTTTGGCGCGGAAAAAAGTATATAACCGTAGTTGATTATAATCTGCAAGATCAATACTGATATGGTAAAAGTCCGTGCTGCCATATAAAAAAAAAAAATTGCGAACAAATTATAAATCTGCGCCATTATTTCCCTGCATATACTTTTTATTTAGTTACAAATCAAAGGACTATTTTATATTTTAATCTATAAAAGGTTGGATCAGCCCAAGAAACAAAGAAACAATGCTATCCATAATTGAAAGGTGATGCATTGTGGCGTATAAATAAATAAACACATTCATGTAATACAAATAGCTCATGATTTTCTCCTTTTTTTTTCTTTTTGAACTTTATAAAAAATTGTCATTTTTACGAAATAAAAAAAAATTAAAATAATTTTTTTGAATAAAAAAAAAAACTTAAATAATATACAAATATTATTACGTACGATAAAAATGAAAGAAATCAAATCATGTGATATCGTCCTTCCATCTCCGAGTCTTTATATACCTAGTGGGACATCATCATTAATTATCAAAGGAGAAATTAAACTCGTACTTTCGACTCCATTAAAGGTTACTCAAGTTGTCTTAAAACTTCATGGATTTTCTCAATTTAATAATTCTCAAAAATCTACAACACGTAATCTTACTACAAAAGATTTGACTAAACAAAAACTTACCGTTGTTAATGTTACAAAAACATACAATCCTGGTGAAACTATTCTTCCATTTTCGATCACTTTAAAATCTCCACAAAATCTTCTTGAAAGTGTAGAGGGTAAACATGCCGCTGTACGTTATGTTTTGACTGCGGAATTAACCAAGGCGAATCCGCACGCTATTTACAAAACCTCGAAGAATGTAATTCTTCGTAAAAATATATTTACTAATGGGGTGGATATTAATGATAAAGTTGTGTATGAAGGTGAAAGAGAAGGATTATTGAAATATAAGGTTGAAGTTTCCAAGTATATGGTAATCGAAGATGATGGTTATGTTGGTGAAGAAAATGACGATGATGATTCTCCATGCGAAAATCCACGTGGTAAAGTAAAAGTAGAAGCTACGTTCGAATCATTAGATAAAGCTGGCGTTAAAGAAGTGAAAGTTGATGCTTTTGAATATGAAATGTATAATCTTGCAAAATTCAATTCTACAACTGGAGTTTCTTCGTCAAGTGGTTCAACTACTACTGCAAAATCGTAAGTTTAATTTGATTTTTCTTCTGTTTAAATTATTTAAATATAAATTTAGTTAATTGTTATTTTATATTTATTACATTTTTAGATCAACTTCAGCTCCTAAGCCTAAAACTCCTACTACAAGAGCCGCACCAAAGATTCCGGCATTTTCTAATGTTAATATACAAAATCCTCATCATACTAAACCCCTTCTTACTCCCTCGCTTACAATCCCTGTGTCTTCTAATGCATCTGAACCCGTAACTTTTGAAATTCCTATACATAAAAGAATGAAGCCTGATTCAAATATCAATTTTTTGGAAATAAAACATGAAATTATTATGACAATAAGATTTGATAAATTCATGTTAACTCCTTTGAAACTTGAAGTTCCTATTTCTATTATAACCATAGGTTCATAATCTAATTAATAATAAATTTTTTGATGAAAATAAAAAAATTATTTTAATAATTTTCATTAATAGATAATTAAAAAAAATTAATAGATTTTATTTCTTTATTTTTCCTTTTTCCTTTTTTTTTCAATATTGTAATTTTCTTATTAAAAAAAAATTTAATAAATGAATTTTAGAACTTTTAATGATGCTTATAAGAAGGATTAGAAAAATTTCAGATTTATGATTTTAGAGACATACAATAATTAACGCTAATGATATACTTGACGCTAGATCTATAAATTACGAAGGAAATTTTTTTTTTTTGTTATAAAACCGTATTTTACAACGTATGTTAATTAATCTATAATGATGGTTGAAAATTATTTTCAAGGATAGGTGGTGATTTCTTCGAAAAAGAATTTTCCGTCCTTTTCTTAAATTTGATCTTTCATCAGCTTGTATTATAGCTTGCTTTTTCAAACAACTTTAAAATTTAAAATAATTTCCTCCATGTATTCTGTAAGGAGAGAATGAATTAAGCAGAGGAACGAATTTCTATGTACACGTTTTCTCATTATTATATGTGATGCATAGACTCATGCATTATATGGCGGGATCGTGATGAACGACAAAAATCGTGATTGCGAAAATTATCACAACAATCATTACGATGAAGTAACTATCTTCTCTCATTTTCGGTCGAACCAATTCTGATTTATCACGATAAATAGTGCGTGCTGTTATCTTTTACCGAAATCAACTTCCCTTAAGTAAATTCAAAGAGAAGAATCACGAATTTAATTAATCTTATTTCAATCATGATTTCGTTTTAAAACTTGTTGCTATAGTTTTTTTAATTAGAAGATTTCTAATGGACTTATTCAAGTCAAATAATGTCGATTTCGTAAATTTGATCTTTCATAATAGCTTGCTTTCAAATAACTTTTTAAAGTTTAAAATAATTTTGCAGAATCTTGCAGGGAGAGAATGAATTTAAGCGAAAGAACGAATTTCTTATGTACACGTTTCACATTATTATATGTGATGCATAGACTCATGCATTAGAACGACAAAAATCGTGATTGTGAAAATTGTAACAACAATCATTACGATGAAGTAAACTACCTTCACCATTTTCAGTCGAACCAATCTGATTTATCACGATAAATAGTGCTATTATCTTTCATCGAAATCAACATCTCTTAAGTAAATTCAAAGAAAAGAATCATAAATTTAATTAATCCTATTTCAGTCACGATTTCGGTTTAAAATTTTGCTATAGTTTTTTTAATTAGAAGTATTAATAATGATTAATGAATTAATCTCCGCAACTCTTGTAAGAGCTGTCGTTTGTATCGTATAAGAAATAGATAATACTTGGGAAAAAATGGAAAAAGATGAATATTAATAAATCAATACTATATACATTTAAACACAATTCCATAAAATAAAATACAGTGTGTCTAGTACACGCAGATCTTGCACAAAATTTTTAATTTAAACTCTTAACGATTGCAAATAATATAAATAATCGCGTAGTATTGGTTATGATACGGCACAATACAATAAATTTATTGATTATAGGGAATCTCTACTATTCGGCGAGTAATACATTAAATCAATACGTGTATTTTAAATTGGCATTATTCCATTCGGAATTCTGCGATTAAAACATTAAATTAAATATCCAAATATATTTTCATTTGTTAAATTTTGTCTTAACGTTACAAAATACTAAAAAAAAAATAATTTTTTTTATTTTTAATTGTAAATTTTTTTTTTTTTTTGAAATAGAATGAATTTGAATGATTATTGTAAAAATAAACCTTAGATGCACGAAGAACATACATTTTTTCTTTTGTAAGAATACGAACTGAACTTGTTCTAAACAAATTCTTAATAATATAATAATAGGTTAATTCGGTATATAAAAAGTTTATCTATACATTCTATTTATCGATGTAACATCCAATGCATAGATGCAAACCTTGAAAGTTGAAACACGCCACAAAAAGATCATCAAAGTCATTTCTTACATAAACATTGTTGACATTGTCATACAATATTAATAACCACTTACAGTATTATATAAAAAATGACATCAGCACATACAGGTCGCACAACTTCGGTAAAATTTTCGTTTCTGAATTCCGGAATTCTTTTCTTGTTTTTAAAAAATTATTAAAAAAAAAAGAAATGTCATATAAATTTTAGGAATCTGCTATCAACGATTATGAAAAATTGCTTGAAACTGGAGAAAGATCTGATGTTATTATATATGCTGGAGAGAATGAAGAATTTCGTGCTCATTTGTCTATCTTATGCGTTAGGTCCGAATACTTTCGCGCAAAAACTGGGCTGAGAAAAAAGACGGAATGCTTATCTTTAAAAAACTAACATTGAATTTAACTTGTTTCTGGTTATTCATAGGTAAAATTATAATCAGATATATTACATCAAATTATATTTCAAAATAAATATAATTTGATAATTATATACAGATTCATTTTTTGTGGAAAAGTTAATTTAACAAAATTACAAGTTTTGAAATGTTGAAACTTTGATAGCAGTAAATGAATTAGATATTATTCAAGAATACTTGTCTATAAATAAGTCTGATTTCTTGAACCGAAACCCTATAGAAATTCTTGAGATACAGTAGTTTATCAACATGAAAAATTCACAGAGTTATGGAATTTTTGTCTTAGTAATATTAAAAAATCAATTGACTTAATAATTTAGAAATACCTAAATTACCTTTATTAGAATTCTTTTAAAACATAATGATTCTGCTATGGATGAGATTGTTATGTGGGAAAAGTTTAATCGAATGAGATCTTGCACAAAATCCTACTATTCAAAAGATGTTAAAATTGGAGTAAAGAGAAATATAAATTTTCTCTTTTTTAGATAACAATTAGTGTTGTTCTTTTATTATGAAAAGTAGAAAACTCGACTTGTAGCAGTGATAAAAACAAGAATGTGTAATTATTTGCTTTTCTCTTATCTTTAATATTTTTTTTTTACAACTTGAACTTTTTATTGTATTATTAATTAGTCTCTCGAACTTTCACTATTACAGTTTCAAGCATTAGTATGTGTAATACCGTAATTGTTTGCTATTTGGGCGTGATTTGAAAAATTACCATAATAATTTTCGCGATGAAAAAATGAGAGATAATATTCCAGCAAAAATTCATCAATATATTATTAGAAAGTAGTCTAACTATCCGCCTTAGTATTTGGAGCTTTGAATGGACAATCTAAGATATAATTCCAAATGAGTATAATGGTTGCGCTTGGCGTTTTTTGAACATGATGAGGATATATTGAAGTGGAGCGTTAACAAGTTTCGATCAAATCATTCAGGCAGCATCGCTCTATAAAAAAAAATTCTAGAAAAAACTCTAATAAATGATCATTTCTCTAGTTTTCATTTCGAAGAAACTCAGACATGTGATTATTTTCTGAAAAATTTTTTATAGAGTCGAACTACCTGCACCATTTTCGGCCGAATCAATTCTGATTTATCCCAATAGATTGTACCGATATCTTTTACCAAAATATACACTTTAATCCTACTTCAATCATATATATTCCGTAAAAGGCTCATATTTCCGGAATTAATAACGGAATTTCTTGAATTATTTTCATTTTCCGTGAATGGATCCAAGAAAGGCTCATTCCGGAGTTTCACAGAAATAACGGATAAAATTTTTTATAGGGGGGAAAAAATGAAAATTAATAAATCAATTACATTTAAACATAATTCCGTACAGTGCGTCTAGATATCATATCGCAGAGCTTGCACAACTGAAAATTTTAATTTAAGTAAAAATAATGTAAATAATTGCATAGTACTGGCTATAAACAATTTATACTATTCGGCGAGTAACACAATAATCAATACATGTATTTTAAATCCAAATTTTTGGCAAAATGAGGTACAAGTAAGTGATTAATTGCCTTAATCTTCTCTCTAACGTTGTGATATTTATATTTCTCGTGCCTTTCTGACAGTTTTTTCTAAAGGACGTTCCGCCAATTATTAAAAGCTTTACGAAAATCTTTCGACAACCCCAAGAACACCACCAAAAAATTTTCGGTAACATGACTTTATTAGGTTAGTATGTTTAATCTTGCGATTAAAACATTAAATTAAATATCCGAATATATTTCATTTGTTCTTGTATTAAATTCTTTTTTTTATAAAATACTAAAATGAAATAATTTTGTTTTAAATGAAATGGTAGTTTTTTTTTTTGAAATAGAATGAATTTGAATGATTATGATAAGAAAAAACCTTAGACACAAGAAGAAAATACATTAGAAAATATATTATTTCCTTTAATCAGATAGTGAGCAGAAAACTAATTTTACCTCCATTTTCACGAGAGAGCCGTCGATACGAACTGACTTGATTTAGACAAATACTTAATAATATAATAATAGGTAATTCAAATCCATATTCTACGATAAATTTGTTGTTGGATATTAATGTCATATTATTCCCAATTAAAATTTTATAGTTTTTTTTTTTATACATCCGAACAATTACAAGATCATCATCAATTATGTACTATAGTTGTCTAGTGATTTCTTCTTGTCATTGTCGCACAGTATTAAGCATTAACCACTTATATTATTTAAAGATAAAAAAAGACATCAGCACAAAACAGGGTCGCACAACTTCGGTAATTTTCGTTCCGAATTTTTTTTTTTTAAAAAAAAAAAAATTATTAAAAAAAAAGAAATGTCATATAAATTTTGGGGATCTGCTATTAACGATTATGAAAAATTGCTTGAAACTGGAGAAAGATCTGATGTTATTATATATGTTGGTGAGAATGAAGAAGAATTTCGTGCTCATTCCGCTATTTTATGTATTAGGTCCGAATACTTTCGCGCAGCTTTCTCAAACAACTGGGCTGAGAAAAAAGATGGAATGCTTATCTTTAAAAAACCAAATATTGAATCCAACTTGTTTCGGATTATTCTTAGGTAAAATTATAATCAGATATATATATTATTTATATGTGTGTGTGTGTTTCAAAATAAATAATATAATTTAATAATACTACACAACTTTTACTAGATTCATTTATTGTGGAGACGTTGATTTAACAAAATTGCAGGGTCCTGAAGTGTTAAAGCTTTTGATAGCAGTAGATGAGTTAGATATCCAACTTTTAATTTCATGTATTCAAGAATATTTAACTATAAATAAATCTGATTTCTTATACAAAAACCCTATAGAAATTCTTGAGATAGTTTATCAACATGAAAAATTCACAGATTTATGGAGTTTTTGTCTCGATAAAATTTGTGAAGAACCTGAAAAGTTAATCAATTCTGATAAATTTATTAATTTAAAAACACCTTTATTAGAATTACTTTTAAAACGGGATGATTTTGCTTTGGATGAGATTATTATATGGGAAGGTTTAATCAAATGGGGTCTTGCACAAAATCCTACTATTCCAAAAGATGTTAATAAATGGAGTAAAGAGCAATTTACAATTATGGAAAGGACTCTTCATGGATTTATTCCATTAGTAAGATTTTATCACATTCCTTCAGATGTCTTTTTTTATAAAGTTTTACCTTATAGAAAATTGTTACCTAAACAACTAGTTTATGAGATTACGGAATATAATATGGTTCCGGATAAAAAATCGACTATTAACATACAAACTCCTAGGAAACAAAAATTATTATTAAAATTTGGTTCATCCCTTATTGACTCTAATCATTTCGCAATATTTGCCAGTTGGATTGATAAGAAAGATAATTTATATTATAATTTTGAAAATATTCCTTATAATTTTAATTTACTTTATCGTGCAAGTAGGGACGGAATGGATACTAAGCAATTCCGTAATAATTGCAATAACAAGGGAGCAACTATTGTAATTACACAAGTTAAAGGAACGAACCAAATAATTGGTGGATATAATCCACTTGTATGGGATTCAAGTAATTCAACAAAAGCAACAACAGATAGTTTTATATTTTCATTTGCAGATAAAAAAGACATAAATACTGCAATAATTGGTCGAGTCAAGAATACAAATAGTGCAATATTTTGTGCTGGTACTCTTGGACCAGCATTTGGACCTGGTGCTGATTTGTATTGTACTAGTGGGAAGCAATGGGAATGCTCATCGCAGAACCATTATTACTCAATTAATTTACCTTTCAGAACGTTTTTTGCAGAAGATTATGAAGTTTTTCAAGTTATCAAAAAACAATCAATTGGCTAGAATTTGTATACAATAATTTAAATCCGGATGATGAAATTATTACGATAATAAATTATCCTATTTACATAATCTCGGTTCTTATTTATTTATTTTTTCTATTTTGATTATATTATTTTTAAATTTGCGTGATGAATCACATTGGTATCTTGAAAACCTCGAAACTTTAAATAAACTTCACTATGCAATCACCTCTTATCTAATACTGTATTTGAATGATTTTGTAATGATTATTTAATTGACTTCTGTTCTCCCTCATAATCGCAAGTTCTATATCGTATGTTTTCCTCTCTCCCACCCGTATAAGATATTTCTGAGTTAGTAATTTCGACCGAATCGAACAGGAAAGAAACATAAGATGGGAATTTAACTTTCTAAGCACTATTATTATTCTGCTGTTACGATGTAAAGTAGTAAACTCGACTTAAAACTTCATTCTTCCTCTGATATTTTCAAACTATTTGGGCGCGATTTGAAAAATTGCCATAACAACAATCTTAATGATGAAAAAATGAGAGATAATATTCCGGCAAAAATGGGCATAATGATAAATGAGAGTTGCTCTTAGTATTTTTTGAACGTATATTAAAGGGAACGTTAGCAGTAATAACAGCGTTAGAATTAACGTATGTAAATACATAATTTTTTCTGTAATTTCTAGATCAAACCATTCAGGCAGCATCGAACCACAATACCTGCACTATTTTTGGCCGAATAAATTTTGATTTATCACGATAGATAGTGCCGTTATCTTCCAAAATACCCAGTAAATAGTTTTTGTATAAATTTATACCAAACGGGCTCATTGGCTCGAAATTAGCTCAAATTTATGCAAAAAATAATCCAAATTTAAGCCAATCTAGAGCCAATTATATATGGATGAGCCCATTTGGTACAAATTTATACAAAAACTATTTACTGGGAATCAACATCCCTTAAAGTTAATTTAAAGAAAGAAGCATAAATTTTAATTTATCCTACTTCAATCATATGATTCGATTTAAAAAGTTTTCTATTGTTTTTTAATTAGAGGTATTAAAAATAACTCTAATTGATTCATTCAAGCCAAGCAATGTTTCTTTCATACTTTTCGTAACTCTTGCAATAGCTGTTGCTTCTAGCGTATACTAAGAGATAGATAATACGTGGGAAAAAATGAAAAGGGGAATATTAATAAATCAATACTATATACGTTTAAATTACACCATCGATTCTGTACAGTATCGTATACGTGGAGCTTGCATAAAATTTTAATTTAAACTCTTAACGATTATGAATAATGTAAATAATTGCATT
The DNA here is from genome assembly GCF_026210795.1 of Rhizophagus irregularis. Taxonomy (NCBI): domain Eukaryota; kingdom Fungi; phylum Glomeromycota; class Glomeromycetes; order Glomerales; family Glomeraceae; genus Rhizophagus; species Rhizophagus irregularis. The sequence continues at coordinate 1,585,280 of NC_089441.1, read as the reverse complement.
GTACTGGCTATAAGCAATCTCTATATACTATTCGACGAGTAACACATTAAATCAATACGTATATTTTAAATTTAAATTTTTGAAAAACGAGGTACAAGTAATAATTAATTATGTTTAGTCTTGTGATTAAAAAATTAAATTAAACATCCATTTGTTCTAGCATTAAAATCTATTTTTTTTTATAAAATGTTACAAATCATTGAAAAGAAATAATTTTGTTTTATTTTAATTATTTGTAAATGAAATGATGTTTTTTTTTTTTGAAATGCAATGAATTTTAATGATTATTATCGGAGAAGGGTAAAAACAAACCTTAGACATCAGGAGTTGTATTTTTTGTAGAGTCTATGTAGTATCTATAATCTTATATATATCTAATGTAAATTTATTATATAAATTTTTATAAATCTGTAATACATATGAATTATTTATTTATTTTTTATATAATTGTAGAAATATTATAAATATTTTGTATAAAATTAGCATAAATATAGAATTATTTAAATATAAGTTTATGTATAATTTATAGTTAAATAAATTTTATATAAATATTTCATATAAAATTGTATGAATATAGAATTATTTAAATATAAATTTATATGTAATTTACAGTTAAATAAATATTATATAGATATTTTATATGTCATTATATATTTTATATAAAATTTTCATATAAATTTATATAAGTTTAAAAATATTTATATATTTTATTTAATTTTCAAATATATGCAAAATTACTAATACAATATATAAAAAATTTTTATTATTAATATCGCAGTTAAGTGATTGACATCTTTCAAAATAAATTGTAATATATTAACAAAATATTCTCATCAAAAAAATAATACGAAATATTTTTTTTAATGCATTTGTTACTATCGAAATGCGTTGGGTCACGTGATAGTAACAGAAATTCGTATTATATTTATCACGAAAATAGAGTGTATATGTTTAAATTTTTAAAATATAAATTTATTCGAAATAAATAATAACTTAAAATAATGAAATAATACAAATAAATAAATACTAATTCATAAATCATAACAAAAAGATAAAATATTGCTGCCTCCACTGGCGACCTATAATATTACCGATAAAACTAAACTAAACTAAAAATTAGTACTAAAATAAGTCCTCTTTTCCTTACCGTTCACCCATTATATATATATTGTTCATAATTTTGGTATAAATTATACTAAATTATACCAAGTATAAATTATACTATGTGTAAATTATACTGTTACGCTGCCAATCATTTAGATTACCTGCGAATTTCTTGGAGTTTCGGTGTGGCGCAGTTCGGTCGTAACACATTAAATACTTGGCCACATTATGAAAAATCATTGTAATAAATATTTGTCTATAATAATCCATAATATTTTTTTATTTTTATTTTTATAATTTGAAGTGAGCATAGCTTCAGCATTTACTATACAGAGACTACAAGAATCGAAAATAGTACAAATAAGAAAACTTTATCATATATCACGTTATATCACGTTATATCACGTGTATCACGTGATATAATCCGCATCTAAAATGGTAAACCTTATTTTAACTTTAAACTTTTTATTTTAACTTCAAAAATTAAATAATGATAAGTTTTTGAAAGAATTCATCAAAATCAAAAATAAAAAATTAGTAAAAGTGACATTAATGGTTCAAAAAAAAAAATCAAAGAATAAAAAATATTTAATTATATATTTACCATAAATTGTTATTTGAAAAACAATTTTTTTTATTTGAGATTATGAACTATTTATAAATAGAATTTTATGTAAGGCTGTAATGAATATAATAAAAATCTATCATGATAAACTTAAACTAAAAAAGGCAACAAAGTATGTATTTTTTTACTTTAATTCATATTGTTGTTATCAATAAGGATCTTTATTAACTGAATTTTATTCATCTTATTTACGCCAATATATAAAAAAATAGTATATTTTTACTATTTGTAATATCTATTCGATAACATAAAATTTTTGTTGTACAGTTTATAAAATAGAATCTCTTTAAACGATCTACAAATAGTGTGATTAGTAATCATACCAACGATTATTTCATATAAATAGTAAAGTTAAACTTTACTTTTTTACCTTTTACTTTCTTGCTTTCTTTTCAATTTTCGTATTCCCTATTATTTACTTTACTTTTCATTATTTTATTTTACTACTTCTTTATTAACTTTTTTTAAACTATGAGAAATCTTAGATCAAATTCAAATCGTAAAGTAAAAGACCAGCAAGATATTGAATCTGTAAGTACTATTGTGCAATATTTATCATTTGTACATGGTATACAATGTACTTTTTTTTTATTTAGATTATTGATAAATTTGAAACAAATAAGAACTCTACATCAAACAATGAAAAGAAAAAACGAAAAACTTTTATGCAGAAAGTTAATAAGCCAATTTGTTTTAACCACTAAAACTTTGACTAATGACAAGTCACCCATTTCATCAAAAACTATACGTGATACTTATGATGTCATATCCAAACCAAAAATTACGCCTAATACTAATGATCTGATACATCATTTGATATACTTAGTATTACAGATGATAATCTATTAAAAGACTCATCTGAATCACAAATACCAATTGTAGTTGAAGATAAAAATAAAAATTCCCCACGTTTAACATTGGTTGATATTAACCGAAATCAAATTCATACTAGTGTTACCAACCAAAATATTAATGGTATGTTTCAAAATAATATATTTGATAATAATTAATACCTAATAATTTGCTAATTATAATCTTTAATATAGTTATTTGATCTTCATGAAAAGACGCATGATCAAACCATGGCTATGTTTCAAAAACAAGAAAGAACTATAAACCAAATGCAAACACAAGTTAAACAAATTTAATCTATAACTGAAAAATTGGAAAGTATTATAGAAGGGAAGAAAAAGTCCGAGTGGTGGGAGGTATATACATTTGTAAAACATATTTTTTTATGTTCTATTTTAATTTTTATTTATATGATAGCAATTTGTGGAATATGGAGTTAAAGAAATAATAAATGACTGCCTATATCCAAAGGAAGAAACACTTTCATTGCATATTAAAAAACATTTAGCAGTAATGGCTCCTGAAAAAATGCAAAAATATGAATAACTGACTAAATGGAATGTCTTGTGGCGAAGAATTGAAGAAAAGGTAAATTTAAGGTTTTTTTATCTTTTTATTTATTCATATATTATACTAATAATTGTACAATTATAATAATTATTTAGGTTGGTTCATATTGTTATTCATATTGCGGAAGCTTATTTGGAACAATACGTTGGCATATGTGGTCATGTTTAAAAGGTCAATTAGAGAAAGTAGATACATCATCAGCAGTTATATTTTTTATAGAATTTATGTAATATCTATAATCCTATATATATCCAATATAAATTTTTTATATAAATTTTTATAGGTCTATAATACACATATACATTTTATTTGCTTTTTATTTAAATATAGAAATATTATAAATATTTTATATAAACTTTGTGTAAATATAAAACTATTTAAATATAAGTTTATTTGTAATTTATAGTCAAATAAATAATATGCAAGTATTAAATATAAAATTATATAGATATAGAATTACTTAAATATAAGTTTATTTGTAATTTATAGTTAAATAAAAATTATGCAAGTATTTTATATACTAACTATATATGTATATAATTAGATACGTGTTTTATATAAAATTTTCATATAAATTTGTATAGGTTTAAAAAATATTTATATATTTTATTTAATTTTCAAATGAGTATAAAATTATAATAATTACCTAAATATAATATATATAATTTGTATCAATAATAACATATATAACTGTTTTAAAGATTTACAAATGTATTTATATAATATGAATCAACTTTTTCAAATTGTGGAATAACATGAACTATTTCATTAATTGATTCAATCGGAATCAAATTATACAAATTAGTCATTTTCATATATGGACAATCTAATCTAAAATGTTTAGACTGGATTTTCAAATCATACCACCGAATTAAAGCCAATTTTAAACCTTCATGATTATTATTTAAAAATACCTGTACAAGCAAAAGAACCTAACCATTTAATAATTGTTTGTTAATTCATTCAATTGTTGTTAATTAATTTTATAATAAAAATTTCTATATTTTTACCTTAGCAAAGCATGAATTATCATATGTTACAAATTCTTCTAATTGGCTTTCATCAATTTCAATTGATATATCGTTAAACATTGGTAAATTATTATAAGATAATGTTGCTCAAACAAATTTGCCATTAGTTAAACGTACTGATTCATAAAGTGAAATTATTGCTGTTTCCATCATGTCAATAATATTACCCTCGTCATTTAAATCAGGCATTATTTTCAAATATTCACTCAATGCTTCTAAAAAATGTTCTAATCCATCAATAATTTCTGGTGGGCCTTCTCTTACTTTCAATTCATTAACTGTAGTTTCAATGAGTCGGAATGGTATATTATTGTAATTTTTATATAAAATTACTTCATTAGATTGGTAAAAATGACGTGGTTTATTGAGAAATATTGTCTTGTATACTTCTTGTAAAGTTAATTTTCGCATAACCTGTTTTCACATTAAAAAAAAATTAAAAAGTTACATTCAAAATTAAATAAAATTATATTTTTTTTTTTGTAAATTGATATTTACAGTTCCTAAAATCTGAGGATTAACATTACGCTTATTTGACATACGATAAGGATCTTTGATATAGGCTTTATGTAAAAACTCAAATGTTTCAGCATTCCAACCATTAGGTGAGCCATAATCTTTAATAGCAGAAATCATATGATAAAGAAAATGATGAAGCTTTGGATACTGGCATTGATTATTAGAATAAGAACCAATTAAAACAACTTTGCTAACAATGCTAAATTTTCATAATGCATTGTGCAATCATTGTACAAGTCTTGTACAAGGTATTTTAAATCTGAAAATATATAGTACGATATTTCTAACAATACATTTTTAATATTAATTTATTCACAATCAATTGTAAAATATATAATTCTGATACATTTTCCAATGAATCTTAAAATCTTTTACAATGTTTTCACAAGATTTTACTTATATATATATTGTACAAAATATTGTATAATGAATTTTCACAATTAATTATTTATAACATAATCTAATTACCATTAACGTTAATATATACTAGGTGTATAATCTAATTACAGTACATTAAATCAGGTGATCTGCATGATCTACATGAATCGACTTTCGCTGTTTTTCGCTATTAAAATTTTTTTTATTTTTTTCGTATGGGCGCTAACCGTGAATTGAAACGCCTTGTTGGGCTTTTCGTAAAATTTATATATTAAAAATATAAAAAAAAGAATTCGAATTTCGGAGAAACCCATGGCCCTATTTATATAAAATTATGTATCACGTGCATTTGATATAATCCGCAGTTCGATGACTTCGATCAACTAACTTTTTTTAAACTTTTTTTTTCTTTAAACTTTTTTTCTTTCTTATAACTTTTTTTTTCTTTAAACTTTTTTTTCTTTCTTATAAACTTTTTTTTTCTCCTTTTAAACTTTTTTTTCTTCTTTTAAATAAACTTTTTTTTACTTTTTGATTCATTCTTCCCTTTTCCTTCGTTCACCCTTTCACTTCCCTTCGTATCCTTCTTTCATCTCTCCCTTGTTCTTTCCTTTTTTTTTCCTCCCTTTTCCCTTTACTTTTACATTCCCCTTCTCTTTTCTTTCTCTTTTCCCGCTTCTCTCGCACTTTTTGTTGAAGAAATCTTAAGCGTTTCCTCCTTAGGTTCAAATTTCTGGTAAGTTTGTCTTTTTTTTAATTGTTTCATTTTAACGAACGATTTTTAATAGTTGTTTTTCTTACTTTTTTTTAGACTTCGAGTATTTAGACGCGTGAGAATATGGTGGGAAAATTTTTTCTTAATATCTATTTTAATGAAACGTTTCTAACGTTTCAAATTTTTTCTTTTTTTTAAATGGTTCTTATGGTCTTCTTGGACGCAGCATTTCGGCAAGTTTATTAGAAATCATTTGTAAAATAAATAAAATGACAGTTTTTTCTTAACTTTTTTTAGACAACATGATTCTTTGGCTATTTGAACGCGTGGGAATATGGTGGCTAATATGGTGGGAAATTTTCTTTTTTTTTAATTATCTATTTTAACAAAACGTTTTACTAATTCGATTTTCTCTTTTTTTTAGACGTATTATTTCGGTAGGAATTTCCAAAAAAAAAAAAAAAAAAAAAATATTTTTTTTTTTATTTCTTTAACGAAATGTTTTACTAACATTTCGATTTTCTCTTTTCTTTTTTTAGACGGTCAGTCCTTGGGCGCGTATTATTTTGGTAGGGCTTTTTGAAAAAAAATCTTTTTCTTTAATTTCTTTCTTTTTAATGAAACGTTTTGCTAACGTTTCGTTTTTCTCTTCTTTTTTCTTAGACAGCAAGCACTTCAGGATCTTTGGATACGCGGAACTTCACTTTCGGTAAGTTTTTTCTCTGTTTTAGTCTATTTATTTTAACAAAACGCATTTTAACATTCAATTTTATTCTTGTTCTTTAGATAGGGCTGAACGTTTCGTTCTTTCTTTTGGAGATTTTATTAAAATGAATTTAAATTATAGTTATAAAAATGACCGAGGAAGTAATCATGAAATTACAGATTTTGAAAAACAGTAAGTGAAAACAACAGTTCCGTATTCTCTTTTGACGGCAAAATGTGAACCAGAAGTGGAATTTGGTAGTGAGCTAACCTTTATGATTTTTTTTTTACGCTTCTTTTCAGTACTAATATTTCATGTTCCTCTTTTTTTAGATGGCTGATACTTCGAATTTCTTTAGACATGCGAGAATTTGGTGGGTGGGTTTTTCTTTGAGACAGTTAAGTTTCAAAAAAAAAAAAATTTTTGAACTTTAAAAAAAAAACATTTTTTGTGGGAACTTTGGTTCCAAATCGGACATGGCAGAATCGGGTAAGTTCTTAAAAATTATTTAAAGACCTTAAAAACATTTTATTGACGTTTTTTCTATTATATAGGTCCTGGATCATATTTTTAGTGTTTCAAAATTTTTGAAACTTTCCTTTTGTAGATTTGAATGGACTGAACCATCAGAAGAGATAAAGTAAGTTTCATCATGAACTTTGCTTCTTTTAATTTTTTAATAAAAGAAACGTATTGTTAATGTTTCTCTATTTTTTTTTTGTAAGATTCGAATTCTGACCATGGAAGATTAAGTTTACGTATGTATCATTACAAAACTTAGTTTTATTTTATTTTTCTTTTAACTTTGATATTTTAACGAAGTCTTACATCATTTGCTTCTTTTTTTAGACGGCTAGTTTTTTAGATCTTTGAAGTTTTGACATGTAAAATTCATGTTAATTTAGTGGGATTCTATTCTTATTGTAAATTATTCTTTAATTGTTTCTCTCCTTTTTAGATGGATTGTTCTTCGAGTATTTGTAAGAGTAATTCGTTATATCATTCTCCGGAAATCTCAGTGCATGGAATTCGGTAGATGATCTTTTCTTTGAACTATTTTTCTAACGGAATGTCTATTAACATTTCGTTTTACTTTTCTAGTCGGGTATAGATGTGTGAAATTAGTTGGATTATTTCTTTTATTAGGCAGCCAGTTTTTCGGGTCTCTCTGACTCTTTTTGAACATGTTGGTTTTTGGATTTCGGTAAGTGTATTTTTTTCATTAGTTTGTTTATATTAATGAATGTTACTTCATTCTTTTTTTTCAGGAAATTTTTTTCGTTTCTTTTTAATAGTATTCGCATCTACACCAAAAAAACAAAGAATGGTAAAAAAATGAACACTTATAAGGATATAAAGTAGTTGTATAAAGAAAATGAAAATAAAAGAGAAAAGAAACTTGATTGCAAGGAAAGAGAGAAGAGTAATTAAATGAGGATAGAGGAGGATTGACATCTTACGTGTGATGAACCATAGAATTAATTTTTAGATAATATTACATTAAATAAATAAATTATAATGTATTTTATAATTAAATTTTACAATATATTTTCAATAAATATTACAATAAATTTTACAGTATATTTTTCAATAAATTTTATAATATATTTTACAATAATTTGCTACAATTTATATTAAATATACATGTTAATAAATTAATGTTACAATAAATTTTATACTAACTATTGTACAATGTCCCTACAAGACCAATAACGAGTATCTTAACATGGTTTGTATATAATATACTGTAATATTAATTTTACAATGTATTTTAGAAATTTTAGGTTGTTAGCAAAGAAAGTCTTTTGCCCAACTCTTCATTAATTTCTACATTATTAATAAGTTAGATTATATTAATAATATATAAATAGGTTCATATAATAGTAATTAATACCTCAAAATCATCCAACTCTCTTTCAGTAAATGCTAATTTTCTTGTTTTTCTATATATATCATTCCATTTTAAATATAAACCTGTTAATTTGCTATCCAATCCTCCATTATCTAATAATCCATCAAGTACAAATGGCATAACTCGCATCATATTATTTCGATACTCAAGTGCAGTAAAACGAGCAAGATCTGCTAATCCATTATGGAAAATTTTTAGTCCATGATGTCGTGGAATAGCTGCAAGTCTTGTATCCATTTTTTCAACTAATGCATTTCCTCCCTGATTCTTTAATAAATTACGTGTAAATTCAATCATGTAAGGAAAAAGTCCAAGATCAAGGTGATGCATTTTTTCTGGCACTGTTGCACTATAAATATTAAAATTCCTTAAATAAAATGTCAGTAAATTATTTAATAATATTATCAAAAACATTTATTAAAAATACATACGGTAAATTCCAAAAGGCATTATTCTGTTCATGAATAGAATGCTCTTTTGTCAAACCAGAATTGATGGCAGTTTGCATATTCTGTTGTGTTCTTGGTAACATTTCTTCTGTTGTCAAGTTAATTTTATTTAAATTATTCCGATCAACAAGACAAGTATGACATGGATTTTTACATTTTGATCCACCATATGTTAAACAATATTTTCAGGACCCCGAACAATACTAATATAGGTAGGAGCTGAAGATGCGTCATCATCTTAGTAGCTATCAATATGTTAGAGTTTGGGAATGCGTACAATCATCAAAAATTTTTGATAGGGTTAGAATTTGATTTTGCGTAATTTTGATTGGATTTTAGGATGGTAAGATGTTAGATTTGCTTATTTTTGGTACATTTTTGGAAATAAGTTTCCTTTTTTTGTAATAATTTAATTTTATTAACGATCATAAAATAAAATTTTTTTTCGAAAAAAATCTTTTCTGTATTGCATACATAATATTTCATTGGAAATATGGTAAAGAGTGATTGGCTCATATTATTAATGCAAATCAAATTAAACCGCAGATATGAAGAAGATTATTTAAATAGTCATGTAGCATGTTCAGGATATAAAGAAGACGAAGACAGAGAACAATTTGATACAACTAATAAAAGAGCAATTAAAATTTTAAAAACTGACTTGAAGTTAGAGGATTAGAATGCGTATTTTGTAAAAATTTCAGGGGTTAGGAGCTATGAATGCGTACTGATCATAGTCAAAAGTGCTGCGTACAGCTAATAGTAAATTTTTTTTCTGGACCTTACCTATATCAGTATTGTTCGGGGTCCTATATTTTCCATTTTCTGGCCAATCTCCTAATATCATTGCCACTACCATCGTACACCATACATAACTATTGCCAACTTTCAGCTGTATACCTGTTTGATGTTGAACTCGGATTGGAGCAAGAAGAATCTCAAAACATTTATAAAAAGTAATTCTAATTGCTTTACGAAATTCTTCAGTTTCTTTTATTTGTTTAGAACTTTCTAAAATTGGTATTAGTCCAACAAGTGTTTTTGATTCAGGTTTATTACGAAGATTGGTTGGAATATTTCCAATAGTAACAAATATTGGGTGGCGTGAACTTTTTCCAAAATGATCAAGCGTAGTTGCATCTGAATAAATATAATTGGTACAATCTTACTACCATAAGGCGCATGATTAACTGCTTGCTTCCACCAATTGCAATTAAACATTTCACTATAAGAACGTTCTTGACCATCCTAAAATTGGTGAATTAATATTATTAATATACACAGAAAGAAAATATCTCATATAAATATTTAAATATTACTTACTTCTTGATTAATACAAATTTCATTATAATCAAATACCAATTCTTTTGCAATTTCAGCATTGCTTACAATTTCCTCAATTCCTGATAAAATTGGCCGATATTCAAAATTGTATTGAATATTGTTAATATTGATTATAGGTATTGAGTTGAATAAAGTATGTTTTTTCTTTAAATTATCTAAGAATTGAAGGCCAATACGAGTGGAAGGTGGTAATGTTTTTTTAGGAAAATTTGCATGAGTGCGAAGAAATTTGAGAAATGCATCACCAACATTATTAGAAAGTTTGTGATGCACTACCTAATTAACCAAAAATTAGTATTTGAAATAATGAATTATTAAGAACAAAAATGTTTTAAAATACTTAACAAGTTTTACAAAATCACGATAAATCTCATTTGGGAAATTTTGTTCATCGCTATCAGAAGAGGTTTGATCATCATTTTTAGAAAAGGTGGAATTTGCCATTTCATTTATATTGGTTGTAGGAATTGAATGTTCAATAATAGGAACAGGTAAATTATCAGATATAATCTCATTTTCATCACTTTTACTTGATTCTTCAACTTTGTCACTTTCATATGATTCTTCATCATCATTACTTTCATCACCTTCATCATCATTATTATTATAAATATAAATATTATCTTTTTCTGAAAATATTTGATTTGAAGAAAATTCCTCTGAGGACTCTTCATCTGAACTTGTCTCTTGCTCGCTACTGCTTATTTTATAATTGAAATTGTGACTTCGGCGATGATTATAATAACTTGTTGAACGATCAAAAGTTTTAAAGCAAATATTGCATGTCCACATTTTCTAAAATGCAAAATAAAAGAATTCATCAAAATCAAAAAATAAAAAATCAGTAAAAGTGACCAATATAGAATTGAGTATAAAAAAATATTTAAATATTATACCATAAATTGATACTTGAAAAATAATTTTTTATTTAATTAAGTTTACCATGATCAACTTAAACTAAAAAAGGGCAACAAAGTAAGATGAAAACCTGTCATTTTTAAATTTAAGTACTAGTAAGATTGGTAATACAAATTCTTCTACTAAAATGGTATAAATTGATATTACCTTTAACTCAGAAGACAATGATACTGCAATGATCATTATATAATACAACAGGTTCAATTTAATTCGTATGGCTGAAGTATTAGTCGTAAAATTATGAATTTTTTTATTTCTTTTTTATTTGAATTTGTTAGATTTTGTTTGAACTGAATTTTATCATCTTATTTATGCTAATATAATAAGTTTTTTACTATTGGTAATATCTATTTTGATAACGTAAAATTATATGTTACGCAGTATGATATAAAATAGAATCTTTTACCGATCTACAAACAATAGTGTGATTAGTAATAGTATAAATAAACTTAAACTTTTTAAAATAGTATAAATAGGAATAAACTTTTTATCCTTTTACTTTTACTTTTGCCTTTTACTTTCTCATTTTCTTTTTAATTTTCATATTCCCTGTTATTTACTTTATCTTTCATTATTTTATTTTATTATTCCTTTGTTAATTTTTTTAAACCATGAGGAATCTTAGATCAAATTCAAAGCGTAAAGTGAAAGATCAACAAGACATTGAAACTGTAAATACTATTGAATAATATTTGTCATTTGTATATTTTACAGTACATGTATTTTTTTTTATTTAGATTATTGATAAATTTGAAACAAATACGAACTCTGCATTAAACAATGAAAAGAAAAAACGGAAAACTCATACACAGAAAGTTAACAAGCCACTAGTTTCAAAATCTACAATCAATAAAACATTGACTAGCGATGATACATCTAAGCCATCTAATTTTAAAACTATGCTTAATACTAATGATAATTCTTCCACTCCAAAATTTGTGCTTGATATATCATCATTAACAGATGATATAATTAGTATTACAGATGATAATCTATTGAAAGATTCATCTGAACCACAATTACCAATTACAGTTGAAGATAGAAACGTAAATGCTCCCTATTTACCATTGGTTGACATTGACCAAAATCAAATTCATACTGGTGTTACCAATCAAAATATTAATGGTATGTTTCAAAACTAATATAATTAATAATTAATATATACTAATCTATATAATATAATAAAAAAATACATGTCGATCTTCTAACGTTTAGATTAGCCTGTATAAATAATCTTTGAATTGTATCGCATGATTCACATGATTCATTTGCGCCTAACAGTATTAATTATTTTATATATATACTAGCAGTTACCTGTTGCTTCGCACTGGACCTAATGAGTTTGTTTAAATAGAACAATTTGGTATTATAATGTAAATTAAAAATGGTTACAGTTTTTTGTTTATTAATTAAAACTTGATATATAGTTAATAATTAGTTAACAAAAAAATATTAAAATAAGATATATTAAATCATATTAACAATTAGTAAAATGATATTTACAGTATTAGAATAATATAAATTATATTTAGAAATGATATGAATTATATTTACAATAATGTAGCTATATATTAGAATGATATAATTATAGTGCATTAGAGTAATTTAAATTATATTTACAATAAATGAGTGTTAAATATTTTGAAAAATTTCATTATATACAATGTTTTTTGTCTGACAGTTCTCTTGATGTAATATGAGAATTTTAATTCACTGATATCTATGAGATTTATGCATGTCTGTACAGGTTTGACTTTCATTATTTAATCTTTTTTTACATTGTTCAGGCGGTTTATCTTCAAATGTTTCCTGAAGTGAAGCCATATTAATTTAGTATTAACAAAATATTACATATTATGTTGATGGAAAATTGATGTTTTATATATATTATCACAAAAATAAAATATATGTTGATGATTTATGATTTATCAAAGAACATTTTGATAAAAATAATGTATTTGTGGAATTTATTGTTATCGAAAAATTTTAATATTGAATGAATAATATTAAAAGTTATCATTATTAATATCAAAAAAAATTACATTGTATCCTATTGTTATTGACGAAAAAAATATTGTTATTGACGAAATAAATATAATTTTAAAAAAAAAATAATTGTGTCCCATTGTTATAAGAAAAAAAATCAAAAAAACATTTAATTGCATTTTATTTTAAAAAAATTGGAATCTAATTAGTAAATATCCGACACGAATACTTTGGATCACACTTTCAGGACCTTCAATCTAATCATGAAAAGAGTACATAGTTATAATAATAAGTATTTGTAATCAATAAACGGGCTAATTAATTTTTTTTTAATTTCAGCAATAAAATAGCAATGATTAGCAATTTGGTATTAATGCTATAATTTACTGATTAATGGATTTTAACCATAATAATATAGATCAAATATTTCGGGAGCAGACAAACCACCCATTACACAATTCAAATTATTTATACAGGGTAATCTAAATACTATAGAATTTTTTTATTTAACTTACTTTAATATGTGCTATATAATGAAAAAATTAATTTATAATATGTTATGTAGATGTATCATATGAAACAGGGATCAAAAATATATTTTATGTTAAATCATATGAAATTATAATATTATAGATAATTTTAATTTTATAATAGCTTTTTTTAAAATATCTAAATTTTGGTAATTTGGTAATAAAGCTATGATAATTTCAGTCAACAGAAATGATCGGTGTTCATAGTATGATTTAATGATTTATTATATAAAATGATCGGCATTTGTAATGATAAAATGATGATATAAATGATCAGATTGATCGGTATTCATGATATTGATTTACCGATCCAAAAATTTAACTAAAAAATAACAGATAATAAATCAATAATACAGATAAATACACATTATATCGTTATACAATTTTATATGACTATTTAGTTATTTAGATATGTAGATATAAATAATAGATAAAAGGGTTTAAAATTTAAACGCACCCTATCACGTGATGTGATTTTAAAATTTTATTGGTTGTGTATTTAGATAATCAATCTATTTTTTATTTTTTATTTTTATTTTTACTTCATTTAGGAACGTTTTATAATATTTTTTTTTCATTACCCTTTTTTTGTAGGAATACCCTGAAGACAAAATGGACTCCTAAAAATAAAAGGTGTTTTTTTCATTTTTTCCCATTCATTTCGTTCAAGAACGTTCCTAACGTTCTTTCAGTAATTTTTTATAGGAACACCTCCTGGTGACTCTTGGAGATGAAAGGTAATGTTTCTTTTTTGTTTTCTTTTAATGTCATTTAAGAACGTTTCCTAACGTTCTTTCAATAATTTTTTTGTAGGAACGCCTCCTGGCGACTCTGGAGATGAAAGGTAATGTTTCTTTTTTGTTTCTTTTGTTAATGTCATTTAAGAACATTTCCTAACGTTCTTCAATAATTTTTTTTATAGGAACACCTCCTGGTGACTCTTGGAGATGAAAGGTAATGTTTCTTTTTTGTTTTCTTTTGTTAATTTCATTTAAGAACATTTCCTAACATTCTTTCAATAATTTTTTTGTAGAAACGCCTCCTGGTGACTCTGGAGATGAAAGGTAATGTTTCTTTTTTGTTTCTTTTGCTAATGTCATTTAAGAACATTTCCTAACATTCTTCCAATAATTTTTTTTATAGGAACGCCTCCTGGTGACTCTTGGAGATGAAAGGTGAGTTTTTTTTGTTTTCTTTTGTTAATTTCATTTAAGAACGTTCCCTAACATTCTTTGAATAATTTTTTTATAGGAACGCCTCCTGGCGACTCTGGAGATGAAAGGTAATGTTTCTTTTTTGTTTCTTTTGTTAATGTCATTTAAGAACATTTCCTAACGTTCTTCAATAATTTTTTTTATAGGTGACTCTTGGAGATGAAAGGTAATGTTTCTTTTTTGTTTTCTTTTGTTAATTTCATTTAAGAACGTTTCCTAACATTCTTTCAATAATTTTTTTGTAGAAACGCCTCCTGGTGACTCTGGAGATGAAAGGTAATGTTTCTTTTTTGTTTCTTTTGCTAATGTCATTTAAAAACATTTCCTAACATTCTTCCAATAATTTTTTTTATAGGAACGCCTCCTGGTGACTCTTGGAGATGAAAGGTAAGTTTTTTTTGTTTTCTTTTGTTAATTTCATTTAAGAACGTTCCCTAACGTTCTTTGAATAATTTTTTTGTAGGAACGCCTCCTGGCGACTCTGGAGATGAAAGGTAATGTTTCTTTTTTGTTTCTTTTGTTAATGTCATTTAAGAACATTTCCTAACGTTCTTCAATAATTTTTTTTATAGGAACACCTCCTGGTGACTCTTGGAGATGAAAGGTAATGTTTGCTTTTTGTTTTCTTTTGTTAATTTCATTTAAGAACGTTTCCTAACATTCTTTCAATAATTTTTTTGTAGAAACGCCTCCTGGTGACTCTGGAGATGAAAGGTAATGTTTCTTTTTTGTTTCTTTTGCTAATGTCATTTAAGAACATTTCCTAACATTCTTCCAATAATTTTTTTTATAGGAATGCCTCCTGGTGACTCTTGGAGATGAAAGGTGAGTTTTTTTTGTTTTCTTTTGTTAATTTCATTTAAGAACGTTCCCTAACATTCTTTGAATAATTTTTTTATAGGAACGCCTCCCAGAGACTCTTGGAGACAAAAGGTTTTCATTTTCTTTTGCTAATTTTGTTTAAAAACATTTCCTAATGTTCTTTCGATAATTTTTTTTGTAGGAACACCCTAGATGAAAGGTAAGTTTTCTTTTTCGTCTCTTTTCTTAATTCCGTTTAAGAATGTTTCTAACGTTCTTTCAATAATTTTTTTTATAGGAATGCCCCCTGGAGACTCTTGGAGATAAAAAGTAAGTTTTCTTTTATTTCTTTTGTTAATTTTGTTCAAGAATGTTCCTAATGTTCTTTTAATAATTTTTTTTATAGGAACGACTTCCAGAGACTCTTGGAGATAAAAGGTTTTTCATTTTCTTTTGCTAATTTTGTTTAAGGACATTTCGTAATGTTCTCTGAATAATTTTTTTTATAGGAACACCTTCCAGAGATTCTTGGAGACAAAAGGTTTTCTTTTGCTAAATTTGTTTAAGAACATTTCCTAACATTTTATTGATAGTTTTATAGGAACACCACCTGGAGGCAAAATGGACTTCTGAAAACAATTAATTCGTGATCTACCAGTGAACCATAAAATTTGACTATTAAAAGGCAGTGATAAGTTCATATGTATTTTATCAATAATTTAGAATCTGCGATTCTGAAGAAAAAATATGGAATAACTCGCCTTCTATTGGTCATAGAGACATAAAATTATTTACATTTTTTTGCCTTATACTAATACAATTGTAATGATATGATAACAATAAAAATCTGCATTACAAATCGGGTATGCTACAAATATATTGCTATATTACTCTCTTGCTTTAATCATTATGCACCCTCCATTCCCCGGCGCAGCGCGACGGGCTACAACTAGTTTTTTTAATAATTTAAATATTCAATATAGTTATTGAAGATCAAATAAAGAGACTTTTTGACCTTCATGAAAAGATGTTTGATCAAACCATGATTATGTTTCAGAAACAAGAAAAGTCTATGAGCCAAATTCAAACACAAATCAAACAAATTAGATCTATAACTGAAAAATTGGAAAGTAATATAGAAGGAAAGAAAAAGTCCGAGTGGTGGGAGGTATGCATATTTGTAAAATACTTTTTTATATCTATTTTTAATTTTTATTTATATAGCAATATGTGGAAGATGGAGTTAAGGAAATAATAAATGATTGCTTATATCCGAAGGAAGAATCCCTTTCATTACATATAAAAAGACATTTAACGGTAATGGCTCCTGAGAAAATGCAAAAATATGAACAACCAACTAAATGGAACATCTTGTGGCGGAGAATTGAGGAAAAGGTAAATTTAAATGGTTTATTAGTAATTTTTTTTTTTTATTCATATTATGCTAATAATTGTGCAATTATATGAATAATTGTTTAGGTTGGTTCATATTGCTGTTCATATCGTGGAAGTTTATTCGGAACAATACGTCGACATACATGGTCATGTTTAAAAGGTCAATTAGATAAAGTGGATACATCTACTAGCCAAACAGAACTTGCTATATGGAAATCAAGTGATAAAGTCCGGTGGTGGTACAAAAATCTTGAAACCTCCGATGAAGATAATGAGTCGCTACTTTATCAAATTGTTACAAAAGTGTTTGGTAAAAGTGCAACTAAAAATAACACTTTTGTAATTAAGGCATGTGTTCAAAATATGCTGGATCCTGAACATCCAAAGATTGAAGTGGATGAAGACTATATTATTTCAAAATTAATTAAATATGCAGTAAGTACAATGTAAATTCAATATTAATTATCGTATATAATATTTTTTATTAATATGATATTTTTTATAGGATGATGAAAGTAATAATAATGATTCTATTTCAGTATCATCAGATGATTACTAGTTAGTCATAAAATGTAATAGCTATAGAAAGATGTAATAATTGCATACTATTTAAAGTAAATAATAATAAATTCGCAATTTACAATTTATAATATTAACTATTTAAAAAATACATAAAAATTATTTGAATCTAAATAAAAAATTTATATAAATTCCATATAAATCAATTTTACACGTAAAATCAGATCCATGTGAATTCCACGTTGGGTCCTTAAAACTACATAGAATAGTGTATGTAGATTTTACATATATTTTTTCACATAAATCTACATAGAATACAACTCCCGATGATCTAGTACTAGCCAAACCAATCTTGCTATATGGAAATCAATTGACAAAGTCCAATGGTGGTTTGAAAATCTAGAAACTTCTTTCGATGAAGGTTACTTTCTCAAATTGTTACAAAAGTGTTTGGTAAAAATGCAACTAAAAAACATTCAAAGATTGAAATGGATGAAGATTATATTATTTCAAAATTAATTCAATATGTCGTAAGTATAATGTAAATTTAATATTAATATTATATATAATATTTTTTTATAAATATGATTTTTTTATAGGATAACGAATGTAATAATGAAGATTCTGTTTCAATATCATTGGATGATTATAGTTAGTAGTAAAATTTAATAGCTATAGTAAAATATATAAAATAATAAATTTGCAATTTAATATTGAATATAATACTTATATAATAAATACATAAAATTTTATTTGAATTTAGAATAAAAAATTTATATAATTCTATATAAATATATTTTACACATAAAATCAGATTCACATGAAATCCACGTTGGGTCCTTAAAACTACATAGAATAGTATATGTAGATTTTACATAGATTTTTTTACATAAATCTACATAGAATATAACTCCCGATGGAGGCAGAAGACGTAGACGTAGACATGTTAATAAGTTGTTTCATTTTTTGTTTTTCATTATATAGTCTAAATGTAGTTGAGTAGTAGTTAAAGGTCATCGTGAGTTGACCGAGCGGTAGGCTGAAGCGCCCGGTATGGAGAGACTTGACGTTGGCAATTTCAATGTATCTCTTTATATTTCGTTTAATATGTAAATTGTTCTATGTACCTAATTTTATTTAATAAAGAGAGGCGATTACGCGAGTTGTCAGCTAAAAAAAAAAAAAATTAATTTTAATTGAAAAAAAAAATATGAAGAAGTTACGTTATTATTATAGAATGTAGATTTGAATTTTTTTTATATACCGTACTACCCTATTATTATATTATTAAGAATTTGTCTAGATCAAGTTTAGTTCGTATTCTTACAAAATAAAATTATTTTTCTGCTCATTATCTGATTAAAAATAAGAAAAAAATGTATGTTCTTCTTACATCCATCGGGAGTTATATTCTATGTAGATTTATGTAAAAAAATCTATGTAAAATCTACATATACTATTCTATGTAGTTTTAAGGACCCAACGTGGATTTCATGTGAATCTGATTTTATGTGTAAAATATATTTATATAGAATTATATAAATTTTTTATTCTAAATTCAAATAAAATTTTATGTATTTATTATATAAGTATTATATTCAATATTAAATTGCAAATTTATTATTTTATATATTTTACTATAGCTATTAAATTTTACTACTAACTATAATCATCCAATGATATTGAAACAGAATCTTCATTATTACATTCGTTATCCTATAAAAAAATCATATTTATAAAAAAATATTATATATAATACTAGTTGTAACCCGTCGCGCTGCGCCGGGGATAAAACTTCTTAGTATTTTTTGATAATAAATATTTACAATATGGTAAGGTTAGACTAATAAATTTATATAATTTATATAATTTACATATTTAATTCTATTTCATCATTTTTAGGTCCTTTAGTTCTTCCAGTAAGGTTCAGTTGTTTTTCACTTTACATTTCGTTTCTTACTCATTTTTTTATTTTTTATTTTGTTTCTGTTTTATATTTCGTTTTTCACTAATTTATTTTATTTTTTTTCAGATATTTTAGTTCTTTCAGTTCTACAATTAATAAAGGTATTTTTTTTATTTTTTTTATTTTTTTTTATTTCGTTTTTATCTTATATTTCATTTCTTACTAACTTCATTTTTTGTTTACTTTATGGTTTATTTTTTACTTTGTTTCCTCATGATCACTTTTTTATTTTTGTCTCTCATCATTTTTCACTTTATACTACTTCTCATTATTTGTCTCCCATTATTTTCTATTACATCTTCATTTTCCATTATTTCATTTTCTTTCCTATTTACTTCCCATCATTTTTTTTGTCTCTCAATCACTTCTTTTCATTTCCATTACTTCTTTTCGTCTCTCATCACTCCTCTTTATCTTTCATCATTCCTTTTCGTCTCCCATCACTCCTCTTCATCAACATCACTCCTCTTCGTCCCTCATCACTCCTTTTCGTCTCCCATCACTCCTCTTCATCTTCCCATCACTCCTTTTCGTCTCCCATCACTCTTTTTCATCATCCATCATGTCCTATTTTTCCTTTTTGTTTCCTATCACTTCTCATTACTCTTTTTTACTCCCTTTCTTCTATTACTTTCCATTACTCCATTGTTATTTCATTTTTTTTATTAGTATCTTTCTTTTTGATTAATTCATTTACTTATCTTTTTTATTTATTGTTATTGTTTTTTTTATTGTATCACTTTATTAAAAATAAATACAGTGATTTTTTTCTTTAAAATCGAAAATGTGGGACTTAAATTTTAAAAAATTTCATTTAATAAGATTATTTTGAATAAATATGTTTGCAAAAAAAAATTTTTTAAAAATATCTTCGCAATAAAATTTTGTTTAACCGATAAAAATTAGCTAAGTTAAAAAAATCTAGTTGTTTGCCGATCAAATAAATGGCCTTAACTTTTAAGTTTAAATCAGGCACTGAATCATGCTACACAATTCAAGATTATTTATACAGACTTAATCTAAACGTTAGAAGATCGACATGTATTTTTTTATTATATTATTAGGTGTAACCTGTCGCGCTGTGTCGGGGATAAAACTTGTCAAGAAAAGTAACAATGGTATGGCTATATTTTAGAAATAGGCTTAGTATTTTAATAATATTATTTACAGTATGATAAAAATAATCTAATAAATTTATATAATTTACATATTTATACTAATAAAAGTGAATTGTGTATGAATGTTATATATAAAATATTACATATGAAATATTGTTATACATACAAAATGTTATTTTTAAATGTGAAATCTATTTATAGAATGAAATATTTCACAGTATTCAATGTTTCTTGTCTTGCAGTTCTCACCATTATCTATAAAAACCTTAACATATAATTGCTCATGTGTAAAGACAGGTTCAGGTAGGTAAACACCAACCCTGCTCAGAGTTTGCCCTTGTGATTTATTAATTGTTATTGAGAATGTAACACATACTGGAAATTGACATTGATTCAAAGTAAAGTCTCATTATTTTTCACCTCATATTACTTCTCATTATTCGTCTCCCATTATTTTCTATTACATCTTTTCATTTTCCATTATTTCTTTTTTCCTCCTGTTTACTTCCTATCATTTCTTTTTGTCTCTCGTCGCTCCTTTTCATCTCTCACCACTCCTCTTCGTTTCCATCACTCCTTTTTGTCTCCAATCACTCTCTTCGTCTCCTTTTCGTCTCTCATCACTCCTCTTTATCTTCCCATTACTTCTTTTCATCTCTCATCACTCTTTTTCATCATCCATCATGTCCTATTTTTCCTTTTTGTTTCCTATCATTTCTCATTACTCTTTTTTACTCCCTTTCTTCTTCTATTACTTTCCATTACTCCATTGTTACTTCATTTTTATTAGCATCTTTCTTCTTGATCATTGTAATTTACTTAACTTTTTTATTTATTGTTATTGTTTTTTTATTTGTATCACTTCATTAAAAATAAATACAGTGATTTTTTCTTTAAAATCGAAAATGTGAGGCTTAAATTTTAATATTTGCTTCATTAAATAAGATTATTTTGAATAAATATATTTACAAAAATTTTTTCTATATGTTATAATGAAAAAAAGTATAAGAAAAATTTTAAATCAACTAAAAAAAAATATATAATCTCGCAAAAATCTGTAAACTTCAATTTAACCAAATAATAATAATTGTACTGAAAAAATAACAAATGAGATAAATATTAATTGATTAAAAAAGTGAGATTAATACTAATTAGTATTAGCAAAACGCCAGTAATAGGGAACTAAAATTATTTTTTTTATACTTTAGTAATTAGCATTTGCTGATCAAATCATCTTAAAATAAAAATAAAAATAATACCCACTGCACCCTATCACGTGATTTATTGTATTTTAAATTTGATTGGCTGATCAGTGTTATCGTTTATTTATTCATCAAATATTCTTATTCATTATTTAATTTTTTTAAATGAAAAGGCTTTTTTAAAGTTTTTTTTTGAAACAGTTAATAAACTGATATAACTATATAAGTCTTATTGTTTTCTATTACCTTTTTCTGTTGTTAAAATTTATTAATTGTTTCCAGGAGTCCATTTCATCTCCAGGTGGTGTTCCTATAAAACCATCAAAAGAATGTTAGGAAACATTCTTAAACAAAATTAGCAAAAGAAAACAAAAAATCTTTTGTCTCCAAGAGTCTCTGGGAGGCATTCCTATAAAAAAATTATTAAAAGAACATTAATAGAACATTCTTGAATGAAATTAACAAAAGAAATGAAAAGAAATTTACTTTTCGTCTCCAAGAGTTTCCAGGAGACATTTCTATAAAAAAAATTATTGAAAGAATATTGGAAACATTCTTAAACGGAATTAACAAAAGAGACGAAAAAATAAAACTTATCTTTCATCTAGGGGATGTTCCTACAAAAAAAATTATTGAAAGAACGTTAGGAACGTCCTTGAATGAAATTAACAAAAGAAACAAAAGAAACTTACTTTTCGTCTCCAAGAGTCACCAGGGGCGTTCCTATAAAAAAAAATTATTGAAAGAACATTAGAAACATTCTTAAATGGAATTAACAAAAGAGACGAAAAAAGAAAACTTATCTTTCATCTAGGGGACGTTCCTACAAAAAAAATTATTGAAAGAATGTTAGGAACATCCTTAGTTGAATGAAATTAACAAAAGAAACGAAAAGAAACTTACTTTTCGCCTCCAAGAGTCACCAGGGGCGTTCCTATAAAAAAAATTATTCAAAGAATGTTAGGAAATGTTCTTAAATGAAATTAATAAAAGAAACAAAAAAAGAAAACTTACCTTTCATCTCCAAGAGTCACCAGGAGGTGTTCCTATAAAAAAAAATTATTGAAGAATGTTAGGAATGTTCTTAAACGAAATTAACAAATATAAATGAAAAAGAATTTTACCTTTTGTCTTTAAGAGTCTCCAGGGAGTGTTCCTATAAAAAAAAAATTATGAAAGAATGTTAGGAACGTTGTTCTTGAACGAAATGAATGGGAAAAAAAATTGAAAAAAACACACCTTTTATTTTTAGGGGTCCATTTCATCTTCAGGTATTCCTACAAAAAAAGAGTAATTAAAAAACGTTCCTAAACAAAGTAAAAAATAAAAAATAGATTGATTATCACCAATAAAATTTTAAAATCATGTCACGTGAGTGGGTGCAGGTGCATTCAAATTTTAAACCCTTTTATCTATTATTTAAAAAAAATGGGTCATATTTAGATTAGTCATATAAAAAATTTTAAAATTGTATAATGATATAATGTTTATTTATCTGTATTATTGATTTACCATTTATTTATATCATCATTTTATCATTAGTACTATGAATGCCGATCATTTTATTATATAATAAATCATTAAATCGTACTATGAATGTTAATCATTTGAAATTATCGTAACTTTATTATCAAATTACCAAAAAAAAAATATTTTAAAAAAGCTATTATAAAATTAAAATTATCTATAATATTATAATTTCGTATGATTTTACAATTTTATTTGTAATCTGTAATAAAATTAGTAGACACACATAATAAAATATATTTTTGATCTCTGTTTCATATGATATATCATATAATTTTTTCATTATATAGCACATATTAAAGTAAGTTAAATTAATATCATAAATACATAAATACTGTTCATCTATATAATTAAAAAAATTCTGTAACATTTAGATTATCTTGTATAAATAATTTGAATTGTGTAATGGGTGGTCTGTCTGCTCCTGAAATATTTGATCTATATTATTATGGTTAAAATTCATTAATCAGTAAATTATAGCATTAATACAAATTGCTAATCATTGCTATTTTATTACTGAAATTAAAAAAATTAATTAGCCCATTTATTGATTACAAATACTTATTATAACTATGTACTCTTTTCATAAGTATTCATGTCAGATATTTACTAATTACTCTAATGCACTATAATTATATCATTCTAAATATAATTTATATCATTCTACTAATCAAAAAACTGTAACCATTTTTAATTTACTTAGTATTACATTATACAGTCTAACCTCGATATACCGATATTCGATATATCGATATACTATTAAAAACTTGATATACCGATAAAATTTTATTTTCCCACTATATGTGAGGACATATAAATATCGGTATACCATTGATATAATGATATTTTCTAAAAATTTCATATATGTCCCGACATATCATTATATAAAGGTTTGACTGTAATACCAAATTGTTCTTGGCCTATTTAAACAAACTCATTAGTCCCAGTGCGAAGCAACGGGTAACTGCTAGTATATAATTAGTAGTACTGTTAGGCGCAGATGAATCATGCATTACACAATTCAAAGATGATTTATACAGGCTAATCTAAACGTTAGAAGATCGACATGAATTTTTTTATTATATTATATAGATTAATATTGAATTTACATTATACTTACGACATATTGAATTAATTTTGAAATAATATAATCTTCATCCATTTCAATCTTTGAATGTTTTTTAGTTGCATTTTTACCAAACACTTTTGTAACAATTTGAGAAAGTAACCTTCATCGAAAGAAGTTTCTAGATTTTCAAACCACCATTGGACTTTGTCAATTGATTTCCATATAGCAAGATCTGTTTGGCTAGTACTAGATGTATCTACTTTCTCTAATTGACCTTTTAAACATGACCACATATGCCAACGTATTGTTCCAAATAAGCTTCCGCAATATGAATAACAATATGAACCAACCTAAATAATTATTATAATTGTACAATTATTAGTATAATATATGAATAAATAAAAAGATAAAAAAACCTTAAATTTACCTTTTCTTCAATTCTTCGCCACAAGACATTCCATTTAGTCAGTTATTCATATTTTTGCATTTTTTCAGGAGCCATTACTGCTAAATGTTTTTTAATATGCAATGAAAGTGTTTCTTCCTTTGGATATAGGCAGTCATTTATTATTTCTTTAACTCCATATTCCACAAATTGCTATCATATAAATAAAAATTAAAATAGAACATAAAAAAATATGTTTTACAAATGTATATACCTCCCACCACTCGGACTTTTTCTTCCCTTCTATAATACTTTCCAATTTTTCAGTTATAGATTTAATTTGTTTAACTTGTGTTTGCATTTGGTTTATAGTTCTTTCTTGTTTTTGAAACATAGCCATGGTTTGATCATGCGTCTTTTCATGAAGATCAAATAACTATATTAAAGATTATAATTAGCAAATTATTAGGTATTAATTATTATCAAATATATTATTTTGAAACATACCATTAATATTTTGGTTGGTAACACTAGTATGAATTTGATTTCGGTTAATATCAACCAATGTTAAACGTGGGGAATTTTTATTTTTATCTTCAACTACAATTGGTATTTGTGATTCAGATGAGTCTTTTAATAGATTATCATCTGTAATACTAAGTATATCAAATGATGTATCAGATCATTAGTATTAGGCGTAATTTTTGGTTTGGATATGACATCATAAGTATCATGTATAGTTTTTGATGAAATGGGTGACTTGTCATTAGTCAAAGTTTTAGTGGTTAAAACAAATTGGCTTATTAACTTTCTGCATAAAAGTTTTTCGTTTTTTCTTTTCATTGTTTGATGTAGAGTTCTTATTTGTTTCAAATTTATCAATAATCTAAATAAAAAAAAGTACGTTGTATACCATGTACAAATGATAAATATTGCACAATAGTACTTACAGATTCAATATCTTGCTGGTCTTTTACTTTACGATTTGAATTTGATCTAAGATTTCTCATAGTTTAAAAAAAGTTAATAAAGAAGTAGTAAAATAAAATAATGAAAAGTAAAGTAAATAATAGAGAATACGAAAATTGAAAAGAAAGCAAGAAAGTAAAAGGTAAAAAAGTAAAGTTTAACTTTACTATTTATATGAAATAATCGTTGGTATGATTACTAATCACACTATTTGTAGATCGTTTAAAGAGATTCTATTTTATAAACTGTACAACAAAAATTTTATGTTATCGAATAGATATTACAAATAGTAAAAATATACTATTTTTTTATATATTGGCGTAAATAAGATGAATAAAATTCAGTTAATAAAGATCCTTATTGATAACAACAATATGAATTAAAGTAAAAAAATACATACTTTGTTGCCTTTTTTAGTTTAAGTTTATCATGATAGATTTTTATTATATTCATTACAGCCTTACATAAAATTCTATTTATAAATAGTTCATAATCTCAAATATAACAATTTATGGTAAATATATAATTAAATATTTTTTATTCTTTGATTTTTTTTTTGAACCATTAATGTCACTTTTACTAATTTTTTATTTTTGATTTTGATGAATTCTTTCAAAAACTTATCATTATTTAATTTTTGAAGTTAAAATAAAAAGTTTAAAGTTAAAATAAAGTTTACCATTTTAGATGCGGATTATATCACGTGATACACGTGATATAACGTGATATAACGTGATATATGATAAAGTTTTCTTATTTGTACTATTTTCGATTCTTGTAGTCTCTGTATAGTAAATACTGAAGCTATGCTCACTTCAAATTATAAAAATAAAAATAAAAAAATATTATGGATTATTATAGACAAATATTTATTACAATGATTTTTCATAATGTGGCCAAGTATTTAATGTGTTACGACCGAACTGCGCCACACCGAAACTCCAAGAAATTCGCAGGTAATCTAAATGATTGGCAGCGTAACAGTATAATTTACACATAGTATAATTTATACTTGGTATAATTTAGTATAATTTATACCAAAATTATGAACAATATATATATAATGGGTGAACGGTAAGGAAAAGAGGACTTATTTTAGTACTAATTTTTAGTTTAGTTTAGTTTTATCGGTAATATTATAGGTCGCCAGTGGAGGCAGCAATATTTTATCTTTTTGTTATGATTTATGAATTAGTATTTATTTATTTGTATTATTTCATTATTTTAAGTTATTATTTATTTCGAATAAATTTATATTTTAAAAATTTAAACATATACACTCTATTTTCGTGATAAATATAATACGAATTTCTGTTACTATCACGTGACCCAACGCATTTCGATAGTAACAAATGCATTAAAAAAAATATTTCGTATTATTTTTTTGATGAGAATATTTTGTTAATATATTACAATTTATTTTGAAAGATGTCAATCACTTAACTGCGATATTAATAATAAAAATTTTTTATATATTGTATTAGTAATTTTGCATATATTTGAAAATTAAATAAAATATATAAATATTTTTAAACTTATATAAATTTATATGAAAATTTTATATAAAATATATAATGACATATAAAATATCTATATAATATTTATTTAACTGTAAATTACATATAAATTTATATTTAAATAATTCTATATTCATACAATTTTATATGAAATATTTATATAAAATTTATTTAACTATAAATTATACATAAACTTATATTTAAATAATTCTATATTTATGCTAATTTTATACAAAATATTTATAATATTTCTACAATTATATAAAAAATAAATAAATAATTCATATGTATTACAGATTTATAAAAATTTATATAATAAATTTACATTAGATATATATAAGATTATAGATACTACATAGACTCTACAAAAAATACAACTCCTGATGTCTTCCATAACTCCCGGGTTTACCTCCCCTTTTTTTGTTGATACTTACTGTCCACCCGTCACTTTCACTATCCTTTTCTTCTTCTTCCTCAACCCCATCACCTTGTTTAGCCAACGAACGCTTTTTACCCTCTTTTACTGCGTCTGCAACTTGTTGTTGATATTTTTTGGCTACTTTCATTAAAATTAATTTTAATACATCCGACGCATAGATACAAACTTTAGTATGAAACAGTTGAAACACGCACAATTACAAAAAGATCATCAAATGTGTACTATAGTGGTCTAGTGATTTCTTACATAAACATTGTTGTTATTGTAGTACAGTATTACTAGTATTTACCCACTTTTATTATTTAAAGGACTCCATACAGAGTCGCACAACTTCGGTAAATTTCATTTCTGGATTCCGAGATTCTTTTTTTTTTAAAAAAAATTATCAAAAAAAAAAAAGAAATGTCATATAAATTTTGGGAAGCTGCAATCAACGATTATGAAAAATTGCTTAAAACTGGAGAAGGATCTGATGTTATTATATATGCTGGCGAGAATGAAAAAGAATTTCGTGCTCATTCGGTTATCTTATGCGTTAGGTCTGAATACTTTCGCGCAGCTTTCTCAAAGAACTGGACAGAGAAAAAAGACGGAATGCTTATTTTTAAAAAACCAAACATTGAATCCAACCTGTTTCAAATTATTCTCAGGTAGGCATATACTGTATATATTTCAAAAAAATATTATATTAAAATTTAATAATTATGTATACGCAATTTTTATTAGATTCATTTATTGTGGAGACATTGATTTAACAAAATTACAAGGTTTTGAAGTATTAAAACTTTTAATTGCAGTGGACGAATTGGATATTCAACCTTTAATTTCATGTATCCAAGAATACTTCTTAACTATAAATAAATCTGATTTCTTATACCAAAACCCTATAGAAATTCTTGAGATGGTTTATCAACATGAAAAATTCACAGATTTATGGAATTTTTGTTTTGATAGAGCTTGTGAAAAACCTGAAAAATTAATCAATTCTGATAAATTTATTAATTTAAAAGCATCTTTATTAGAAATGCTTTTAAAACGTGATGATTTTGCTTTGGATGAGATTATTATATGGGAAGGTTTAATTAAATGGGGTCTTGCCCAAAATTCTACTATACCAAAAGATGTTAAAAAATGGAGTAAAGAGCAATTTACAATTATGGAAAGAATTCTTCATATATTTATTCCATTAGTTAGATTTCATCACATTCCTTCAGATGTCTTTTTTTATAAAGTTTTACCTTATAAAAAATTGTTACCTAAACAACTAGTTTATGAGATTTCAGAATATAATATGGTTCCGGATAAAAAATCGACTATTAACATACAACCTCCTAGGAAACAAAAATTATCATTTAAATTTGATTCATCCCTTATTGACTTTCAACATTTCGCAATATTTGCCAGTTGGATTGATAAGAAAGATAATTTATATTATAATTCAAGAAATATTCCCTATAATTTCGATTTACTTTGTCGTGCAAGTAGGGATGGAAATGATATTAATCAATTTCATAATAAATATGATAACAAAGGAGCAACTATTGTAATTACAAAAGTTAAAGGAACAAACCAAATAATTGGTGGATATAATCCGTTTGCATGGGATTCAAGTGATTCAGCAAAAGCAACAACAGATAGTTTCATATTTTCATTCGCAGATAAAAACGACATAAGTACTGCAACAATTGGTCGAGTTAAGAAATCAAATGGAGCAATATATTGTTATAGTAATCATGGACCAGGTTTTGGAAATGGTTGGGATTTACATTACAATAATTATGATAAGAAATGGCATTGCTCAAAGCCATTTAGTTACCACTCAATTAATTTAACTTTCACAAACTTTACTGCAGATGATTATGAAATTTTCCAAGTTATCAAAAAATAATCAAATGACTAAAATGAGTGATATATTGCTTTGAGACTTATAAATACTACTAGTAGTGTATATTGACAATTTGTATACGGTATTTAAAATTCAATTAAATAAAAATATGAAAGGTTATCCCGTTATTTACATAATTTGTTAATTAATTTATTTATTTATTTTGATCAAATTATTTCATTATATATAATGAGGTAAATATCCGAATATATTTTGTGTTCCGGTTATTATTATTCGTTTTTGTAAAAAGAAAAAAATTAGTTTCACTTTTAATTATTATATTATTATCAAATAAATTTAGACGCAAAAGCACATATTATCTTTTCCAGATAGTGATCCGAAAATAATATTTTCTTAAAACATTAGCTTCATATAGATAATTCTTACATTGTTTGATAAACTTCGTTATTAGTCGTTGATGTGCGTCTCTTATTTAAAGTATAAAATGATGATAATGGCTCTATGAAGTCCTATTATATGTCAGATTAATAACTATAGCGACAAATTACTAATTTCATAAAACAAATAAGAAGACACTGGCTGTTGCAGTTTGTCTTATCAGTGTATTTAATTTTATTTTAGCAAAATATCATTTTTGGGAGGTATATTCACTATCGCAAATAAGCTATTGACTATTAATAAAGATAGACTAGAAATCTATTACAAACAACTAGTTTATGAGATTACGGAATATAATATGGTTCCGGATAAAAAATCGACTATTAACATACAAACTCCTAGGAAACAAAAATTATCATTAAAATTTGGTTCATCCCTTATTGACTCTAATCATTTCGCAATATTTGCCAGTTGGATTGATAAGAAAGATAATTTATATTATAATTTTGAAAATATTCCTTATAATTTTAATTTACTTTATCGTGCAAGTAGGGATGGAATGGATACTAAGCAATTCCGTAATAATTGCAATAACAAGGGAGCAACTATTGTAATTACACAAGTTAAAGGAACGAACCAAATAATTGGTGGATATAATCCACTTGTATGGGATTCAAGTAATTCAAAGCAACAACAGATAGTTTTATATTTTCATTTGCAGATAAAAAAGACATAAATACTGCAATAATTGGTCGAGTCAAGAATACAAATAGTGCAATATTTTGTGCTGGTACCCTTGGACCAGCATTTGGACCTGGTGCTGATTTGTATTGTACTAGTGGGAAGCAATGGAAATGCTCATCGCAGAACCATTATTACTCAATTAATTTACCTTTCAGAACGTTTTTTGCAGAAGATTATGAAGTTTTTCAAGTTATCAAAAAACAATCAATTGGCTAGAATTTGTATACAATAATTTAAATTCGGATGATGAAATTATTACGATAATAAATTATCCTATTTGCATAATCTCGGTTCTTATTTATTTATTTTTTTTTCTATTTTGATTATATTATCTTTAAATTTGCGTGATGAATCACATTGGTACCTTTAAAACCTCGAAACTTTAAAAATAAATTTCACTATGCAATCACTTTTATCTAATACTGTATTTGAATGATTTTGTAAATGATTACTATTCAATCGACTTCTGTTCTCCCACATAATCGCAAGTTCTATATCATATCGAAGAGCTGTTATTTTCCTCTCTCCCACCCGTATAAGACATTTCTGAGTTAATAATTTCGATCGAATCGAACAGGAAAGAAACATAAGATGGGAACTTAACTTTCTGAAACAGACAGATACGCTTTGGAGTTATAAATTCTTAAGAATTATTACAACTTCAATTAAGCTGTAATTTGCTTGTACAGTAGCACTATTATTATTCTGCTGTTACGATCATGAAAAGTAGTAAACTCGACTTAAAACTTTATTCTTCCTCTGATATTTTTCATAACTTATCAAAGTAATCAAACTATTTGGGCATGATTTGAAAAATTGCCATAACAACAATCTTAATGATGAAAAATGAGAGATAATATTCCGGCAAAAGTGAGTATAATGATTAATGAGGGTTGCTCTTAGTATTTTTTGAACGTATATTAAAGGGAACATTAGCAGTTATAACAGCGTTACCAGAATTAACGTATGTAAATTCCTAATTTTTTCTGTACAAACCATTCAGGCAGCATCGAACCACAGTACTTACACTATTTTTGGCCGAATAAATTCTGATTTATCACGGTAGATAGTGCCGTTATCTTCCAAATAATCTAATTGATTCATTCAAGCCAAGCAAATGTTGCTTTCATACTTTTCGAACTCTTGCGAGAGCTGTTGCTTCTAGCGTATAAGAGATAATACGTGGGAAAAAAAATGAAAAAAGGGGAATATTAATAAATCAATACTATATACATTTAAATTAATAGAAATAAAATACAGTATCGTACATTGCTGAAACTTCCGATTTGGTGACTTTAACGCCGCTTTAGGGTGTCCAGGATTTGACGATCATGATTTTATAGCGATTTTGGCCAAAATTTTGCGATTTTTGCGATACCGCGATTTTGGCCAAAATTTTGCGATTTTCGCGATACTCAAATATGATTGGCTATTTAGACACTATAAGTCACATGAAATCGTGAATGTATCGCCGATAATAACCATTGATAATCTCTTTTTTTTCGCTTAGTCATTTTTAATAAAATGGTCACGCCTCACATACGTTTGTCTCAAAGTGCCGAGTATCGTGAAAACTATATCGTACAAGAAAACAAACTATGGTGTCGATTTTGCAATGTAGAAATTGATCATGAAAGAAAGAACTCTGTAGATAAACATATTAAAACATTAAAACACCTTAATAATAAAAACAAGAATAATTCTAATTTGTTAATCCAAAGAACTTTACCTTCTTTTGAAAATACACTAAATGAACGAGAAAAAATTAATAAAGAGATAGTGGAAGCATTTACTTATGCAGACATTCCTTTGGAAAAAATTGAGAAATTAAAACCATTTTTATTAAATCATTGTAAAAATGGTATGTATTTTCTGATATTTCAATTTCAAATTTGCCTTTTTTATTTTTATTTATTAATATATTTTTGTTTATAGCGGGCTTAATTACTGGAGCAAATCAACTTCGTGAGAAATATCTTCCATTATCATATGAAATAGCGC
Organism: Rhizophagus irregularis; assembly: GCF_026210795.1. Lineage (NCBI taxonomy): Eukaryota > Fungi > Glomeromycota > Glomeromycetes > Glomerales > Glomeraceae > Rhizophagus > Rhizophagus irregularis. The sequence goes on along the minus strand of NC_089441.1, from coordinate 1,552,551 downwards.
TCCAAAAATTGAAAAATGATGTCATCAATAAAATTATTTGTTTGACAATTGATGAAACAACAGATCGTTGTGGCCGGCATGCTGTTAATATATTATTTAGTTTTGATAATAAAACTAAATTAGCTAAAACAGAATTTTTGTCTAATGTTAACGCTTCATCTATTTCACAATTTGTTATGAATACAATTCATTTTTATAATATTTCTTATGAAAATATTATTTTTTTTATTTCTGATAACGCTTCATACATGAAATTGGCGTATTCAAATTTATCTCCCTTTTTACCAAATTTAAAACACAATTGTTGCTTAGCGCATATCCTTAATTTAATTGGTGAAGCATGGGTGAACTTTCAAAAGTTTGAATTGGTTGACAAATTAATTATGAATTTTAAATCGATATTTACTTATAATTCACAAAGAAAAATTTGATGGAAGGAGCATTTATTACAAAATGGTATTGGATCACCTACTTTAGCACCCCTACTAGTAAAAACAAGGTGGAATTCATGGTTTTTATTTTTATGTTGGATTAAACCTTTATATTCTCATTTAATAACTTTTGTTACTGCAGAATATTCTATTAATCATGATTCAAAAGCTGTTCGAGATCTTTACACATTTTGTCAAAACAGAAGCCATGTTTTTTGTGTTAAAATATTTATATATTTTATTACATATAATAGCAAAAGGTAAGTGAATTTAATGGATTTAATAATTTTATAATAATATTACTAATATAATACTTTATTTATTTAGATTAATCAATGATTTGGAATTCTTTAAAATAAGAAACAAGGCTATAGCTCCATTTGTTTATTCACGAATAGTATCTCTTCAAGCTTTTTTATCATCAGGAACCAGGAATCCTCCAATTTCAAATGAAATATTCCAATTATTAAACGAAGAAAATCAAGATATTGCATCTTTTGTTTCATTATTTTCTAGAGCTTTTATATTGGCAAATGAAAAATGTGAGAAACATATATCTCATCATCCAGCTTTATTATTTTTCAAAGCAATACAATGTTTTGATCCAAGATTTATTCAATCTAATTCATCTAATCATAATATGGAAAATTATAGAATTATCAAAGAATTTTATCTTCCTACTGATACTTTAATACAAGAATGGGCTATTTACTGTGGACTTAATGAATCTATTGAAGAGTTTGATGATTTGGATTTGTATTGGCAAGGTAAAAGACATATATTACCAGAACTTAGTTCACTGGCTTTAATATATATATGGTTGCCAGTATCTGGTGTAGATATTGAACATAGTTTTTCTAGTTATAAAAGCATTTTATCAGATAGAAGAGTAGCGCTTAAAGAAGAAAATATTCAAATGCTTAATTTTCTTTATTTTAATCTTAGTAATAATGATGATTATAATAATGAATTGATGATTTATGAATAATATAAATGTATAAATTTATTACTTAATTGTAAATAAATAAATAAAATTTGTATAGAATATAAATTATTAAAAAGTTTTTCATAATTGGAATTATGTTAATTCTGGCCAGAATTATGGTAATTCTGGCTGAAATTATGGATCACGATTTTCACGATTTTTGTGATTTTTCACGCCTGATTTTTGGGCTATCACGACGTCAAATCCTGGACACCCTACGCCGCTTGTATGTTACCATCACATGACTATATGATCACGTGCTAGCGGCAATTTTTCGTTTTGACTATTCAGTTTCTTTCTCATTACTACACATCAGCTATATAGATGCTATAAAGAATTTTAATGATTTTTTTTATATATTTTTTATAGTGCAATATTTTCTTTAATTTTTATTATAATGTATTTTTATCTAATAATTCGAAAAAATTATACGATCAAACTATAATTATTAAAAAATAAGTATTAGAATTGCTAATAAATTCAATTGAATAATTTTTTAAAATTAATTAAAATAATTAAAATGCAAATTTAAATCAATCAATAAAAGATTAATTCAGTTTATTGTAATATTATCATCAGGAAGTTTTAAACAGGCGTATAAAGGTATTTATTAACATTGTATATCTGATATTATTAACATATATATTTTAAAATTTAATTAATTTAATTGTAAAATATTGTAAATTTATTTATCAAAAAATTAATTCCTCTTGTTATAATTGGATTGCCGCGGATTTTTAAGCGATCAACATACTAAATTTCCGTTGACATAGCGCCCCTGGTGACACAACCATAACAAGGTGGGAATGCAATCAAATAAAAAAAAATACGGTAATTTCGTGAAATTTACGAAAATACCGTTTTTATACTCAAACCCTATAAAAAAAATGAAAGGAATGGTTAGCAAACCGTTCCATAATAATAAAAAAAAATAAATAATAAAACCAAGATTCATATTCGTACCTTACGAATCTTGGTTCATCATTAGTCAGAAATCACCCGAACCTATAAAAAAGAAAAGAACGGTTATTAATAACCGTTCATAGTATTTTTTAAAAAAAAAGAATAAAAAATAAAACCAAGATTCATAGTACGAATCTTGGTTCTCTTTTTCCGTTCGTCGGAAACCCACCCGATCCTATAAAAATCAAAGAAAAGAATGGTTAGAAACCGTTCATAATAATAAAAAACAATTAAAAAAAATCAAAATTCGGAATAATTACGAATCTTGGTTCCTCTTATTTTCGGAAGACCACCCGAACCTAAACAAAAAAAAAGAACGGTTATTAATAACCGTTCGTAATGTTAAAAAAATAAGAAAAATAAAAACCAAGATTCAGAATACTTACGAATCTTGGTTTTCCGTTCTTCGGAACTGAGAAGCCTTCCCGAATCTATAAAAAAAAAAGAACGGTTATTAGTAACTGTTCGTAATGTTAAAAAATAAGAAAACAAAAACCAAGATTCACATTCGTACTTACAAATCTTGGTTCCTCTTTTTCCGAAGATCGGAAGCCCACCGAAACCTAAAAAAAGAAGGGAACGGTTATTAGTAACCGTTCCATAATATTACAAAAAAAAAACAAAAAAAAATAAACCAAGTTTCGTACTTATGAAACTTGGTTTTTTCCGTTCTTCGGAAGACATCTGAACGGCCGAACCTACAAAAAAAAAGAGAAACGTTCAGTTAGAACGTTTCTTAAAGGAAAAAAACAAAAAAAACGGAAGTTTCGTAACAAAACGTACGAAACTTACCATTTTCCAAAACTCTAAATCTCGAAGTTGACTGAACCTACAAAAAAAATAAGAGAAACGTTCGGTTAGAACGTTTCTTAAAGAAAAAATTAAAGAAAATAAAGTTTCGCAACATCTGTTGCGAAACTTACTATTCTACTACCCCGAAGTCCGATACCTACAAAAAGAGAAAGAAAGAAACGTTAGTCACGTTTCTTCAACAATAAAAAAAATTCAAAGTTTCGCAACGGACGTTGCAAAACTCACCATTTTACCCGGGAACCCGTAGACCTACAAAAATAAAAAAAGAAACGTTAGTCACGTTTCGTTAAAATAAATTAAAAAAAAATTAATTTAGGAATTTCGTTTACCTTCGAAATTCCGTCCGTGAATCATCCAGACCTAAAAAAAATAAAAAAACGAAACGTTAGTCACATTTCGTTAAAAACAAAGTTAAAACAATTTTGAAGGTTTACCTTCAAAATTCCTGTCCGTGAGCTGTCCAGAAAGCCGCGGTCCTAAAAAAAAAAAAAAAAACGAAACGTTAGATACGTTTCGTAAAACAAACAAAAAAATTTAAAAAAAAATGAAACGTTTTTTAACGTTTCGTTAAAAAATGAAATAAAATAAAAAATCAGAACGTTAGCTAACGTTCCGATTAAAAAGAAAAAAAAAAGAATGTTTTGAAACGTTAAAAAACGTTTCGTTAAAGAATGAAAAAATAAAAAAAAATCGGAACATTAGCCAACGTTCCGATTAAAAAAATATGAAAAAAAAAATTATTTTCGAAACGTTTTTTGACGTTTCGTTAAAGAAAGTTAATTCACACGACTTATTTTCATATTTTGAATATCTTCACCATTTTCAAAAGAAAATATAAAACTATCACTTGCAGGGTATTTTCTATTAGAATTTGTAAATCCAATTGGATTATACCCTCCGTAAATTTCTGTTGATTTTTTTTTTTAACTAATACCAAGCAAGAACCTCGATAATTACATTTAACATGAAATGACTTCGAATTAATTCCATCCTCGCTACCACGATAAAGAAGATCAAAATTATACTTGTCACTGGATGTTATATTGTTTAAATCTTTTTTATCGATCCAACTAGCAATTATATTAGCTAGTTTTGAATTTATAAGATTTGATTCGATTTTTAGTTTTCCAATTCGTGGCGGTAAGATTTCGGGTTTTGACAAAGTTTTTTTATAATAGAATTCTTTAAATATGGAGAGGAATAGCAGCTTTATAAGGATGAACTTTATCGTAAAAATCTGCGAGAGAAATATCCATAAACCGAATAAGAGGAATAAATTGACTTATAGTTCCCTTTAATGCTTCGTAATCATCTTCACTCCATTCTGTTCTATCGCTTCCCAAACCAGAAATTTGTTCAATACCCCAATTAATTAAAAAATCCCAAGCAACAATTTCTTCGATCTGCAAGTCGTCTTGTTTAAGTAAGTTATAAAGAATATCTTCTTCAAGTGATGGAAAATTTTTTGAAGTAAATAATTGTGAATCTTCACTCATACATTCCATACAATAATCCTGCAATTTTTCGCAATTTTCAAGTTTAAAAGTTGTATAAAAAACATAAGCGAAATTTTGTTTTATCCAAATCGTCTGTTTTTTAATTAAATGATCTTGAACATAATTAAATAATTTTTCGAGAAGAAATTCAGCTGATGTGATCAAAACTCCGAAAATATCTTCTCCAGATTTCTTACATAAATCAGCTTCACCCGTATAAATATACCTAATTATATTAAATTGATTTTTTTTTAAATGGAAAGTGAAAGGGAAAGTAAAAGGGGAAAATGGGACGAAAAGGTAATGGGAAATGAAAGGGAAGGGGAGAATGAAGCAAAAAAAAATTAAGCTTTGCTAAAAAAAGCTTAATTTTTTTTGCTATACCGCAGTCCGCAGCGGTAATTAGCTTCACGTGATATACTACCCGCAGTTTGATCAGTCTAACTTTTTTAAACTTTTTTATCAACGAAACTAATCATCCCCCTTTCGCTCTTTACCTTTCATTCTCCCATTTCTTTCCTTCATTTTTCTCTTCGTTCCTTCTCCTCTTCATTATTTTATATCTTATTTTTTTTTAAAAAAAAATTTTCTATGTTAAAAAACTGTCTATAATTTTTTTTTCCGTTAAAAGTTAATTTAAAAAAAATTTTTTTTTTACAGTTTTTTTAACCATCATATTTTAATTTTTTTTATAATAAGTTAAATTTCAATTTTTTTTCCCCGTCCTTTCCATCTTTTATCATGTTTTATTTAAAAAAGAGTTGAAGAGAACCACAAAAAAAATCAAATTCTATAACGATAATGAAACATTATAACATTTCAATTTTTTTTCTTTTTTTAGGCGGTTCCCTTGGTCTCCTATGCGACATTTCGTAAGTTTTAGAAAAAAATTTTTTTTTTCTTTAATTTATTTAACGAACAGTTACTCACAGTTCATTTTTTTCTTTTTCAGGCAATTCTTCGGATCTCTTTGGTTGCACGGGATGTTGTTTTCGGTAAGTTTTTTTTCTCTGTTATAGTCTATTATTTTAACGAAATGTATGTTTAACGTTTCAAACTTTGTCTTTTTTTTAGACGGGCCTAGTCGCATGGGAAAGGAAATCGGGACTATATTTATTTTCAAATTTAATTCATTTTTTAGGTGACTTTTTGGGATGCGTAAGGTGAGATTTTAAATGGATATTTTTTAAATGAATCTTTTTACGAAACGCTTACTAACATTTTGTCCTTTCATTTTTCCTAGACAGCAAGTACTTCGGGATCTTGGACGCACAGAATTTTGCTTTCAGTAAGATTTTTTTTTCTCTGTTTTAGTTTATTATTGTAACGGAAATTATATTTAACATTTCGAATTTAATTCTTTTTTTAGATGGGCCTTGACGTACGAATTTTGTTAAATTTTGGAAGTTCTCTTTGACGGGTTTAGAATGCAGATTTTGGTAGCAAAATGAATATGTTTTTTAATTTTATTTATTTAACAAAATGTTTCTAACATTTCGTTCTTTTCTTTTTTTATTTAGACGAGCCTGGATGTGTAAATTCGGTAGGAAATCAAAGATTTTTCGTAAACGTGTCTGAAACGTAAATTTCAGGTGAGTTGAAATATACTTAAATATTATTTATTTTAATGAAACACCTTCTAACTTTCATCCTTTTCTTTTTTTTAGTCGGGATGCTAGGATTTCTTGGTGAGAGAAATCAGAAGCTTTTTTTTTAATTTTGTTAGTTTTGACGAATCTAACATTTCATCTTTTTCATTTTTAGTCAGATCATGGCTAAAGAACGCGTGGAATTTCGGTAGGGACTAACCTTTATGATTTCTTTTTTTTTTAATGGAACAGTACTAATGTTTTGTTTTCCCTTTTTTAGACGGCTTATACTTCGGATCTTTGAAAGCGTCTTCCTTTTTTTAGATGTCCGAGCATGGATTTTTTTGATTGGAACTTGGAACGACAAATTTTTTTGATTCAGTGAGTTTTCGTAGTTGGCGGCTTCTTTGATTTTTGTATGCAGATTTTGGGAGTTTTAATTCATTTATTTAATGAACTGTTACTAACAGTTCTTTTTTTTTTTCTTTATAGATGTTTCTTTGGTTTCTTGGGCATGTGAGATTCAGTTGGTGCTTCTTTGAATTTTTTACTAAGATTTTTAATGAACTTTATTACGCGTCTTTTTTTTGGATTCGGTTACTTGGATTGAACTGGAATTTTTGCTTCTTTGGACTTGATTGATTGCTTGAATTTTGCTTTGTAGGTCTTCCACTTTAACTTCTTGTAAATTCTTATAGAACTTAACCAATTTCTTTATTTTGTAGGATTACCTCTTGGATGTTGAAATCGGCCTAAAGGTATATTGAATAAGGGAATGAGCGATTTGATTTTTTAAACAGGTGAAAGAAATGTTAATTGACATTTATTTCTTTGTATTATAGGAATTCAACACTTGGACAACGAACTTCAACTTGAATTGTCCGGAACTAATATTTGAGGATAAAATTATAATTGAGTATTATTTACCATAAATGTACTATATGTTTACCGTAAATGTACTATATGCTTACTACAAATGTAATATATGCTTACCGTAAATGTACTATATGCTTACTACAATGTAATATATGCTTACCGTAAATGTACTATATGCTTACTACAAATGTAATATATGTTTACCGTAAATGTATTATATTTTACTACAAATGAAATATATGTTTACCACAAATGTACTATATGTTTACCGTAAATGTATTATATTTTACTACATAATTACTACAAATAAAAGTTATATTTACTACACAATTACTTTTATTAGAACTTATAATTACCATACATTTACTTTAATTTGTTACATCGCTACTACATGTATACATTATGGTAAATTTACATTTATACTAATTTTCTATATACTAGCTATGGAAGTACTGCATCGCCACACCATATTTACTATAAAATAGCGGTACGCCTACTACTTTTTAATATATATATAGTAGAAGTGTAGTGGCCACAAAGCCGCAATTTAACCTGTTTCTGTAATGTATACGCGGAGCTTGCATAAAATTTTAATTTAAACTCTTAACGATTACGAATAATGTAAATAATTGTATTGTACTACTATAAGCAATCTCTATATACTTTTCAACGAGTAGCACATTAAATCAATACTTATATTTTAAATTTAATTTTTTGAAAAACGAGGTACAAGTAATTAGATTATGTTTAGTCTTGTGATTAAAAAATTAAATTAAACATCCATTTGTTCTAGCATTAAAATCTACTTTTTTTATAAAATTTTACAAATTATTGAAAAGAGATAATTTTGTTTTATTTTATTTTTAATTACTGTAAATGAAATGATGTTTATGATTATTATCGGAGAAGGGAAAAACAAACCTTAGATGTAAGAAGAACATACATTTTTTTCTTAGTTTTAATCAGATAAAGAAAAATAATTTTATTTTGTAAGAATACGAACTAAACTTGATCTAGGCAAATTCTTAATAATATAATAATAGGGTAGTACGGTATATAAAAAAAATCCAAATCTACATTCTATAATAATAATGTAACTTCTTCATATTATCTTTTCAATTAAAATTAATTTTAAATAGTTTTTTTTACATCCGACACAATTACAAAAAGATCATCAAATGTGTACTATAGTTGTTTAGTGATTTCTTACATAAACATTGTTGTTATTGTCGTACAGTATTACTAGTATTTATTATTTAAAGAAGACTCCATACAGGTCGCACAACTTCGGTAAATTTCATTTCTGGATTCCGAGATTCTTTTTTTTTAAAAAAAAAATATCAAAAAAACAAAAGAAATGTCATATAAATTTTGGGAAGCTGCAATCAACGATTATGAAAAATTGCTTGAAACCAGAGAAGGATCTGATGTTATTATATATGCTGGCGAGAATAAAAAAGAATTTCGTGCTCATTCAGCTATCTTATGCGCTAGGTCCGAATACTTTCGCGCAGCTTTCTCAAACAACTGGGCTGAGAAAAAAGACGGAATGCTTATTTTTAAAAAACCAAACGTTGAATCCAACCTGTTTCAAATTATTCTCAGGTAAAATTATAAATAGGCATATATTGTATATATTTCAAAAAAATATTATATTAAAAATTTAATAATTATATATACGCAATTTTTATTAGATTCATTTATTGTGGAGACGTTAATTTAACAAAATTACAATGTTTTGAAGTGTTAAAACTTTTAATTGCAGTGGACGAATTGGATATTCAACCTTTAATTTCATGTATTCAAAAATACTTCTTAACTATAAATAAATCTGATTTCTTATACAAAGACCCTATAGAAATTCTTGAGATAGTTTATCAATATGAAAAATTCACAGATTTATGGAATTTTTGTTTTGATATAGCTTGTGAAAAACCTGAAAAATTAATCAATTCCGATAAATTTATTAATTTAAAAGCACCTTTATTAGAAATGCTTTTAAAACGGGATGATTTTGCTTTGGATGAGATTATTATATGGGAAAGTTTAATTAAATGGGGTCTTGCTCAAAATTCTACTATACCAAAAGATGTTAAAAAATGGAGTAAAGAGCAATTTACAATTATGGAAAGTATTCTTCATGGATTTATTCCATTAGTTAGATTTCATCAAATTCCTTCATTTGTCTTTTTTTATAAAGTTTTACCTTATAAAAAATTGTTACCTAAACAACTAGTTTATGAGATTTCAGAATATCATATAGTTCCGGATAAAAAATTGACTATTAACATACAACCTCCTAGGAAACAAAAATTATTAAAATTTGATTCATCCCTTACCCAGTAAATAGTCATCGTTTGTAATTTATATCGTATTCATTTGGAATTTATGTATATTGTTAATTTTATATACTAAATTTGAGCCACGCACTTAATAAAATTTAAAAAAATTGTTTTCTAATAACGTACTAAACTTGTACTATTCGCTTGGTTTTATACTAATTATGTATTTTTAATCACGTACTAAATTTGTGTTAATCACTTAATTTTATACTCGTAATATGCTAAATTTGTACTAGTTGCTTAGTTTTATACTAGTTTTATATCTATATTTGTATTAATTACACATTTTTGAATTTTTTTTGAACCATATACTAAATTTGTACCAGTTTTGGTTTTTTTTAATTATATACTAAATTCGTAGTAATTATATATTTCTTCATGTAACATTTAACATTTATCCTTTTTCTGAAATATATAAGCTGGATTATTGACCTTATCAATAAATATAATAAAATTTTACTACCAAAAATCCTACGTAACGATCAACACATCAAAAATTGCATATCACGTGTATGTTGTATCATGTGAAATATTATTATTCCCTATAAAAAAATTGGATACGTTTTTTATAAAGTTTTTATACGATTTTTTTCCTTAGAAATAACGTATCATAATAGGATACGGAAAAATGCACAATTCCGTATCACTAAAAATATGGTTTGGATACGGAATTTGCACGGAATTCATATGGAATTTACATGATTTGATCACTGATTTTATCACGAAATTTATACGATTTGGTCACTGAATTTACTATTTGTATTACAGTTTACTATAATTATATTTACATAAATCTAATTTTACTTTATTAAATTAAATAAAAAAAATAAACAAAATACAAATACATTATGAAAATTCCCTCCTTATTAAAACCACCTATTGCAACCAAAATTATCTATAAGTTCAGGTTCATTTGGAGTCAAACAACCTAAAAAACCCCCCCTCCTTCATATAGTATCTGCAATCGTCAAAGTCACCAAAGGTCAGCATTCCTACAAAAAAAGAAAGAGAACTCCAGAATGTCTGACCTACATAAATAAAAAGAATTATGAAGCATCTGATGAAAAAGAAACCAAAACAACAAAATAAATCCAAAACTGACCTAAGACTCTAAAGCAACAAAACTGAAACAACCTACAAAAAGAAAAGAATCTGAACCCAACTTACAAAAAAAAAAAAAAGAAATTTGAACTGACCTAAAAAAAGAAAAAAATCCTGAACAATCCTACAAAAAAGAAAGGAAAGGACTCCCAAACTGATCTACAAAAAAGAAAAAAGAAACTGAATCTTCCCACAAAAAAAAATCTGCTGGCCTGGCCTATGAATAAAAAAAGGGATAAATATAAATAAAAAAAGAAAGTGGAATAAAGAATAAATAAAAAATATCTTTTAAAAAGAGGGTAACAAAGTTAGGAAAGTTAAAAAAAATTTTTTTTTTAAAGGGAGGACGTCAAAGTTAGAAAAATAAAAAATTTTTTATAAAGAGGAAATAGAAATAGAAAGAAGAAAATTTTTTTTAAAAAAAAAGAAGGGTGGGAATAAAAGAATAAAATCAAAAAATTTTTAAAGTGAGGTACGAAAAAAAAATATTTTTTTTTTAAAGGAGGGTGACGAAAAAAGAAGAAAAATTTAGAAAAAATAACAAAAATAAGACAAGAGAAAAGAGAAGGAAGGGAAAGACAGAAAGGAAGATCGGAAGATCAAACTCATCAAAGTAAGGGTTTATATAAAAAACAAAAAACGTATCATAACAAAACAATAAACAATCACGTGATCTCGTGTTATGATACGAGATTTTTGTAAAATTATTTTCTAAAAATATTAAGTTTAAAAATTCCGTATACATTCCGTATGATTAATTTTTTCCGTATACATTAGTTTTTTAAAAAAATGTTCAAAAATGAATTGCTTATTAAATATACGGAATTTGTATACGGAATCTATAGAAACGTACATAAAATGTATACAAAACGTATCCTTTCCGTATACATATTTCTTATAGGGATTAATATTGATCTCCGATCTCTTTTTTAAACTTTTTTTTTTAACTTTTTTTTAACTTTTTTTTAACAATTCAATTCTGATAAATTTATTAATTACTTAAAAGCACCTTTATTAGAATTACTTTTAAAACGGGATGATTTTGCTTTGGATGAGATTATTATATGGTCCTACACGACTAACACGAGCTCCTAATATTCCTAAAGATGTTAACAAATAGAATAAAAGGCAATTTGCAACTATGAAAAGGATTCTTCATAAATATATCACATTAATAAGATTTTATCACATTTCTTCAGATGACTTTTCTTATAAAGGTTTACCTTATAATAAAAAGTTGTTTCCTAATTTATATTATATATACTGTATATATATATATATATATAAACAATTAGTTTATGAGATTACAGAGTATAATGTGAGTTTTAGGTAAACATTAACTACTAGTATACAACCTCCGAGGAAGCCAAAACTATTGGGTTCATCCCTTATTGAATTTCATCATTTCGTGTTGTTTGTCAGCTGGATTGATAAGAAAGATAATTTAAATTATAATTCTGTTATAATTTTAAATTACTTTATCGTGCAACTAGTAGGGATGGAACTCATGTTAGTAATTTTCATAATAAATGTGATAACAGAGGAGCAACTATTGTATAAATTGCAAAAGTTAAAGGAACGAACCAAATAATTGGCGGATACAATCCGCTTGTATGGGATTCGAATAATTCAATAAAACAACAAAAGATAGTTTTATAATTTCATTTGAAGATAAAAACTACATAAGTACTGCAATAATTAGTCGAGTCAAGAATGCAACTAGGTCAATATATTGTTATAGTAATAATGGACCAGCATTTGGACCTAATCAGGATTTATTTTACTTTATTTTTTATTTATTTCTATTTTAAAAAAAATGAATACAAATTAAAAAGCATGTAAAATTTTTAAGAAATTAAAATTTTATGTTATTTTTTAAATGCTATAAAAATTTTTAAGAAATTTTAAATCAGGGACATAAACGAAAAGTATTACACGTAAACAAATCTAAAGTTACACCTGATTCTAATTATATTTATTATATTGGTTCATGCACGCGTCAACACATGCATGGTTTGCAGTAGAATAGAAGTGTCCTACGCATACGCTTCGGACAATTACCGAATCTACAAATCAAATTTTCAAACTATTTTTTATAAATGTACAGAACAGTAATTTCATTGCATTGATTATAGTATTTATAAACTAAATTTGAGAGGACGGACGAAAACCATTATAAGTCCAGAGCAAAAAAAAAAAATTTTTACCAACTTATTTATCAAATTTTATATATACTAATAATAGTTTAGATTAAATTATTATAATTTGTTCGTCAAAACGTAGCAACGTAGCACAAACTTGTGAATTTAATTAATATACTGCATTCCCGTATCGCTGATCAAAATAACCCCTTACAATTCTGTATTACTATAACCTGTATTACTATGATACGACAGCATTTTTATCCCTATATAATTGCAGGACGTTCCTTTCTATTAATTAGAAAACAAAAATGAGTAGAAATTCACATATTAATCATAAAAATTGTTATAAACCAGAGCATGCCAAATTATGGTGTAAAGAATGTGTTCCGCATTGCATGATTGAAGGATGGACTAGTGGAAATGATGATATTGATGAATTTATCAAGGATACAATTTATAATGCAATGTATGATAAATATCATAAGTACCCATTATTTCTTGAATGGATACCATTTGATAGATTTGAAGATATAAAACAAATCGGGGAAGGTGGATTTTCCAAAGTATACTCTGCAACATGGATTGACGGTAAAGCAAAATATTTTAGGCAAAATGATGGAAACTGGAAAAAACTCGAGCCTGAACCTATGAAAATTGCTATGAAAAAATTAAATGGATCACAAAATATTTCAGCTGAATATTTAAATGAGGTATATTTTATTTTATACATATGTTTTTGTTATATCGGTTTTAAATCATTTTTTTTTTTAATTATAATTTTGTATAATAGCTTAAAGCACATTGGAGCTTGTACAACTTGAAAGTTATTCTTTAAAATTTTTTGGAATAACCAAAGATACAGAAACAAAAGAATTTATGATGATAATACAATTAGCAAATCAAGGAAATTTGAGACATGTTCTTTCAAATAATTTTAATAATCTTTCATGGGATTTTAAATTATTTTCATTATATTATATTGCATTTGACCTTAAAAATTTACATCAATTGGGATATTTTCATAAAGACTTTCATAGTGGAAATATATTACAAAACGATGAGTTTTCTTTTATTTCAGATTTTGGATTATCCGGGCCATCAAATGAACAAAAATCAGATAATAAAATATGTGGAGTATTACCATATATTGCTCCAGAAGTTTTGAATGGAGGACCATATACATTATCATCTGATGTTTATAGTTTTGGCGTAGTTATGACAGAATTATCGTCTGGAAAACCGCCTTTTTTTAAAAGGAAACATGATGTTAGCTTAGTATTAGAAATATGTAATGGTACTAGACCAGAATTTGGAAAAGGAACTCCTGACGTTTATAAGAAATTAGCCTATAGATGTATGGATGCTAATCCTGATCAAAGACCAACATCGGATGAATTAAATGAAACATTAAATTTTTGGTATTATTCTTATGATGATAATAATTATTATCAGGAAGAAGAAAGATTCGGTTATAAAGGAGAAAAGATTAAAGCTATGTTTGACGAGGCTGATAAAGAGATACCAAATATCTCAACTTTATATGAAAAGAACCCCGACGCAATATACGCTAGTAGAGTATTCACGTTTAATAATTTACCAAAACCCGTTAATTCATCAGTTATTACTTCATATCTTAATGATGAAGATGACAATAAAGGTAATATTTTTTTATTATTATGGCTATTACACTATAAGATTAACCCATAATTACTAATTTCTTATCATATCAATAGATTCTCAAGATTCTAAATTATTTGATTTAGAAATTCCTAACTAATAAATAGTTATTGGAGACATTTGACCGATATCCCCATCCAATAACTGAGTTATAGTTCAGTCATTAAAATACTGCAATGGCCAATAGCTACTAGTACTGATTTCAATATTGGATGTCTCATAAATTATCGGTTAATAAAATCCCCCATATTCTCAATCGGCTGAATTATAATTATACTCAATATTTTATTTCTTTTATAATCCTTGTATTTGTTGTGATTTTATTTAATTATTACTTATATTTACAGCATATATAATTTGATTAAAATAAATAAGAAAGTAGCAATTTAACAAATTATATATTAATAAATGCGTGGACCCCGTAAAATTGAGCGGTAATTACATTAGAAAAATTCCAATTTATATTACGATTTAAAAAAAAAATAGATTAATCCTTCCATTGAATTCATAATAATATTTAGGAAAAAATTAAAAATAAAAGAAATGATCAAAATCAATACAATAAATGTAATTTAATTCTTTATATTAATTAATTCAATTAATAAAAGAATTTTTCGTTTTTGTATTTTTATACGAGCGTTGATTTTAATATTACAAGTTAGCAATAATGAGTATAATCCAAAAATAACAAGATGGATGAAATCAAATATACTTTTCTAATTGATCTCTATGTCGCTATTATCGGGTGAAAGTATTGTTTTATAGAAATTACTAAATTACATTTAAACTATTTCTTTGTATTATTATATTTTAAAAATTTTTGCTTTAATATAATATCTCACTATTGCCAACTGCCTGTTCGGATAGAAATATAATTTGTTACTTACGTTCTTACATATAATATATAACATTCACAAACTCAGAAATGTCACAAGTTTTAACGGTGGAAGACGAAGAAAGCTAATTCTTTGATATATGTATGTAGAACTTGTGATTATGAAGAAGGAACAACTGAAGAAATCGATCCAGTATTATTAAAATTAATTACTTACAAAAACATTTATATAGAAAGTTCAAAGTCTCTAATACATAATAGTTAATAACTTTCAAAAATGAATATGACTAGTAATTCATTATATGATTTAAATTTCAAATTACTTAGTAACCCGATCATCTGTAACAAATTCAGTAAATGGTAAATGAATTGAGAAATAATTACTACCTTTTAGAAAGTTTTTTAAATCAAATTAAATGAACTAAATAAATTCAAAACTAAATCGGGAACAAATCTATCTACAACCAGTTATATATTATGGTGATTCGTCAAATAGCGCATAAAATGTTTCCAAATGGTTAATATTTAACAAAGTATCCTTAAGCATAGTTAATTAAATAATAAAATGTTCTTAAAAAGTTCCTTTCGAAATTACGAATAGCCTATAAAGTTGAAGTTAGCAAATGAAACTAGGTAACAGGAACTGTTGGAGCGGTATAATCACATGATCATTAATGTATAAATAAAATTAATTTGGTTTTGTTTACATCGCACTCACGCGTGTTAAAAAATAATATTTATTGACACAATATATTAGAATATACGGTCAGACAAGAACCTAAAATGGAGTGTACCTAATCACCTAATCATAAGTGTCCTACGCTTACGCTTTGGACAATTAAAATAGCTTTGAAAAAAAATGCCAATTTCTTATATACGGTGTTTTTTAAGATCGTGATTGCCTTCACGCTTACTAAAATGAATAAAAATATGGCATTGTTCGTGTTAACCGAAAGACCCTTTAACGATTGGTTATCGTTATCGTCATATAACTCCATTATTTGGTTCGTATTCTCAATCAAATTAATGGTAATAAAATAAAGCTAAGTGGTGGATATTTTCATTTTTGTGACAATATTGTATTATTTTGGCCAAATTTTTTAATGCCTGCCAGAATTAGGTTCACTTCGTTGTGTATGTGCTTACACTGCTTTGTACGAGATCCATACAAAATCTCGAATGTCAAAATCTCGAATGGTACGAAATCTCGAAAAATTGGCCGGCGCATAATGCTGCGCGGTTCGGGATTTTCGGGATTTTGAGCTTCGTGATTTCGTACACATGGATAACCATTTATTCTATTTAGGTATGACCCAATTTGATAGGTCAGCTCTGATTTCTAATTAAAAATGAAACAAAACTCTTAAGACTACTATATTTTCCACCTATTTGTAATAATAAACCTGTTAGATTGAATTTTCATATACTTATCGTTATTAATCATTTTTTTTTTTTGAAACTAGTCAATAGATGATGAATTATCCATATAAAAAATAAAAAAATTCAATTTTTACGCTTCTTCTATTCCTTATCTTTTAAAATGGTTTAATAAATACCGTTTGCCACCTCATTTTACGAAATCTCGGGGTTTGCAAATAATTTTTTTTTGATGAATTTTTTTCGCGTACTTCATTTTGAAAATGACGATATATCCATTCGATACTAACATATTTTAATACATAATATTTATCCCAAAGTTTCAAATAATTTTTTCATATAATTTTTACTTTTATTTGACGCCACACCAGATTTCAGATCCTTTGCAGCTGATGTATCAAATATCCTGACCCTATAATCCGATAGGACACTTTCCGATAGGCTCGATAATTCTTTGTGTTCTGGGTACTAACTACTGGTTGGAGACCAATAAGTAAAATCGCCAGGCATCTGTTTCTTTAATAATACTTCAATAAAAGATAGGACATGTTCCGATAAAAACTTGATAAAATTTTTGTGTTACTGTAACAATTTAAGTAGAAAATTTGAAATCATTTTGTCCAAATTTAGTTTCAAAGGTATCAAGTAACCCAATGACAATCAATTTTGGCAGTCGAGATTTGTCGATCAGGCCAATTAAATTAACTTGGCTGCGGCCAAGTACTGGAATCGTACCCCGAATTTTTCTTATAATAGTTTTTTCATTTACCAATAACTGCTTAAACTCGGACCGCAAGGAAACAATGAGAAATTTTTTTACTCATATTATTAATCTTTGATTCTATTTTAGGTATCGTGTTACATGAACAATTGTAGCAACATTGAAAATGTGTGTAACTTTTTTACATTTTTTTAAAAACCTTTATAGTAATTTTTGGTGAAAAAAACGGGATTTTTCAATATTTTTGAGGAAAAATTATGCGTGAAACGGTTACAAGACAATAATAATATTAAATCAACCATTTTTTTATGATAAGGAAAAAATTTACAACGTCAGTTAGTTGCGTGGAATTAAAACATCGAGCGGACAATTAAAAAAAGAAAGACTTATACATAAGTAGTAATAACTGAGAAAACTATTATATTAAAGTAGTTAGATCTTTATGATAATTAATTGTTTGAATTTAATTATACGTGATTTCTTTCTTAATATTAAGACGTGAACAATAATTTGAATTCCATTTATAAAAATTAATTACGAATTATTTTTATGTCATCATAAATCTTCATTATTTAAAAGTAAAATAATTTAAACGATTATAAATTTACTTTATATGTTTAAAATACTTTGAAATATATATATATTTTTTTTTTTGCATAAAAAATATGATTATTACATTCATGCTTTATTTAGGATAATAGTTTCCGAATTTTTATGACGACTAACTTAACTTTCATCACAAGAATCATGAAAAAAAGAACATGTTTCAAGAAAAAAAAAAATTATTAATAAATTTAAAAATTACTGAAATAAGATTTCAATATATTCTATTTTTAATTACTTTCTTTCATATGATGTAAAAGAATTTAAAGGATGAACGAATCCTATTACAATTAAATTACATACTAATGTCGTAACGTTTAGGATGAAAGATTCGAGTATTAAATTTCCTGATAACAAATTTATATAATCAATGTCGCAACGTTTAGGATGAAAGATTCGGGTATTAAATTTCCTATGATAACTTATATAATCAATGTCGTAACGTTTAGGATGAAAGATTCGGGTATTAAATTTCCTATGATAATAAAATTTATATAATCAAAAAAAATTTCTCGAATAATGAAAAAAAAACTATAAAAAAGAAAGCTTCCTCAGTAAAAAAAACGAAATCAAATTATTTCAAATCAAAGTTTTCTTGGATATAATGGGTAAAACTTTAAAGCAAAAATCCATTCGCTCTCGTAAACTTTCGAAATCTGGGTGTAAAATCCCCAACGCCTTTATTATTTTTTCGAATAAATTTTACGATAAATATTATCGAATCAATAAAACTAAAAGAACAATAGCCATGAAGCGGGCCAAATTAGTCTGGGACTCTATGTCGGCACAAGATAAGATCCCATATTATTGCCAATACGAACATCTAAGAAGTAGAGTAAATTGCAACCCACGCAATGAAATTATATTCGTTCTAAACGAGAACGGAGACAATCAATATAATAAACACGTCCTAAACGAGAACATAAACGACCAATACAATAAACTCGTCCTAAACGAAAACATAGACGATCAATGTAATAAACTTTTTGACGAATTTATTAACCAAGAGATGCTTCAGGACTGGATTTTGCCTTAAAGCAATATTGTGGAATAGGCTAAAACCGTTAGAATTTTTTAAGATTTAAGATTTAATTAAGCATAAATAAGTTCAAATTTAGACTTAAAATAAGGTTAAAGAAGTTAAAAATAAGGTTTAAATAAGATTGAAATAAGTTTAAAATAAGTTATAAATTAGTTTAAAGTATAAATAAGTTTAAAGTAAATTAGTTTAAAAATAAGCTATAAATAAGTTTAAAATTAAATTTACAAAAAATAAGCGAGAATTTTCATTAAGTAAATTGGTTTAATTATTCCTGGTTTATTAGGATAGGACATTGATTTATGTAAAATCCATATTTTAAGATAATCCCTAAATATAAAATATGATTCACCTCAAATTTTTATTCGTTACGAAGTTCTTTACACTTTTCTATTATGTGGTCACGTTATTTATGCAATAAAAAGTTTTATGATCTCGAAATTTTATTTCTTGAAGGTGAGCTTAAGATAAAGATTGCCATTATCTCGTGTGTCTCGTGAAAAAATGTTAACCATATTTGGATTCGATCAACGCATAATATTGTCATTTTACTAATTTTCGTTTATTCAGCATCCGATTATAAAATTTCAAATATGACGTTATCACTACCAATACTCATTCTATTTTTAATTATGTATGACGTTAAGTTAAATTTAATTTATAATTTACTTATTAGTATATTTGATATTTACAATTTTTACACTATAAAATTAAATAGGAATTGCTAAACATCGGGGCGATTGTAGCCTGGCTGCCTGGGGTGTCTTCGATCACGTGACAGATTCAATATTTTTGATTAAGATTGACCACTTGATCCTTTCGGTCTCAAGGTATTTTTCCTTTTTTCTTTTATTTTATTTTTAACTTACATTCTTACACTTTGTTTCTTACTAACTCTATTTCATTATTTTTAGGTCCTATAGTCCTTCCGGTTCTGCAATTAAGGTTCAGTTGTTTTTCACTTTACGTTTGTTTCTGTTTCATATTTCGGTTTTCACTAATTTTATTTATTTTTTTTAAAGTTCTTTCGAATCTATAATTAATAAAGGTATGTTTTTTATTTTTTATTTATTTATTTTTATTTCGTTTCTATCTTGTATTTTGTTTCTTACTAACTTCATTTTTTTTTTTACTTTATGGTTTTATTTTTTTACTTGGTTTACTATCATTACCCAACCTATCATGGTTATTTTTTTATTTTTTATCTCTCTTCATTTTCACCTCCTATTATTTCTCATTATTCCGCCCTTTTCGTCTCTCATTATTTTCTGTTACATCTTTTCATTTTCCATTATCTCTTTTTCTCTCCTGTTTACGCCCCATCACTTCTTTTTGTCTCCCATCACTCTTTCGTCTCTCATCACTCCTTTTCGTCTCCCATCATTTCCATCACTCCACTTCATCTTCCCATCACTTCTTTCGTCTCTTATCACTCCTATCATGTCCTATTTCTCTTTTTTGTTCCTATCACTTCTCATTACTCTTTTTTACTCCCTTTTATCTTCTATTACTTTCATTACTCCATTGTTATTTCATTTTTTTATTAGCATCTTTCTCCTTGATCATTGTAATTTACTTATCTTTTTTATTTATTGTTATTGTTTCTTTTATTTGTATCACTTCATTAAAATAAATACGGTGATTTTTTTCTTTTAAAATCGTAAATGAGTGATTTAAATTTTAATAAAATTTCATTAGATAAGATTATAATATATTTGCAAAAAAATTTTTTTTAAAATATTTTTTGCGATAAAATTTTAAGTTTAACCGATCAAAAATTAGCTAAGTTAAAAAAATCAGCCATCAGCCGATTAAATAAATTTACTCTATATATTGTACATCATGTGATATATTTGAAAAAAAAACCAGGCGATCGCCCAGGCGATGTTTAGCAATTCCCAAATAAATTATAATTCTTCGAATGTTTGTTCCGCAAAATCCTTATTATAAAATTTTACTTAACCTTATCGATTCTTTATAAGATTATTTAAATTTGAATAAATCTATATTTTTGAATAAACTCTTGATGAAGATTTTTATTTACTAAACGTGAATATCTCCTGATGACAGTTATCATATAACTACGAGACAATATTGCATTTTTGTAATTTAATTAGCGCTTACGATAACAGAGGTATAGTAAATATGCACAAATAATTAAGTTGAATTTGGAAGCTATTATTTACGTTATATATACGATGATGTTAATTTTATTAATTTGCAAACAATTATAATTTAATAATATCGAAGTTTTTCAAGTTTTTCAAATTTCAAGTTAAAAATATAGAATATATATATTATATATATTATATACAAATTATATTTTAAATAAATATAAAAGATAAAACGATTGTATTAGATGATTATCACGTGGGTTGACAGACCTCGATAAAAAAGTATGAAGAAGCTTCAAGCGTATGTATAGATCTTGGTGATTACAATTGTGGTTTTTTGTTTTGAATCCTAGTGCGAAGAGGTCTCTGTTGTGATGTCTAAGGGTGATTATCATCGTGTTGACTTTTTGATAGTTGGGTTTTTTGAAGAGAGCTCTATGTAAAATTTCTACTTATTCTCCAGATCCTTTCTTTCCGAAACCTTCTAGCGCGATAAAATCTTCTTTTGATATATAAACTCCCATTTTTTTCGTGCTTTTTCGATTGTTTTTCAAAAACTAACTTCTTTTGTTAATAATTAAAATTCTTATTTTGGCAGAATCTGATCTTGACCCTAGTTTTGAATTGTGTTCCTCGCAACGATTATTGTATTCTCGGCTCATTCAAAAAACCATTTTATATTACTACTATGTTTGATTTAAGTCTTATTCTAAACACAATGGTTTACCAACAAGACTTAGTGAAAATTTTCAATTTACAATTTGATAACTTTTATTCCGAGTAAGAAAATATAATTGCAAATAAATTTTTTAAACTAAGGTAGACGGGCAAATTCAAACCATTTTTAAATGAAGTTACTGTATATTTCAACCGACATAATGAAACTTTAACTGATAAATGTGAGCCTAAAATATTCTCCTTTAATTTTATTTGATATTATTAGTGAGATGATGCATGAAATTTCTCTAAAATTACTAAGTATACGAACCGGTAACTCATATCCAGGTCCTGTATGGCCACGTGATCATGATTACGATGAAAAATTTTGATAGGTAAAGCAAAAACTATGCATATAAATATAAATATACTAAATTTAAGCCGATCGGATTACTATAGTTATTCTAATTGGTTCGGAAAGTTTTATCCGAGATTTAACTTTATTAATATAGATCTTCAATTTCATTGTCTCTATTCTTTCTTGCGTAAAAAAAAAATTTTTTTTGTAAAAAATTTTGATATTAAGAAATTTCAATTTAAAATTATGTTGTATAATTTTGAATCTGAGGTACCTGAAGCGCTTGAACGATTACTTGAAACAGAAATGGATTATAATGTTATTATTCACACTGGAGAAGAACCTAATTTTAAAGAATTTCATGTGCACTCTATTATCTTACGCTGCAGGTCCGAATATTTCAATAACCTGTTTTCTACAGAAAATATTGAAAAAAGAGATGGAAAATATATAATTAAGAGACCAAATATTTCTCCTCAAGCTTTTGATATTATTATTAAGTGAGTATAGCTGCTGTACGTTATTGAAAATAAAATTTTTATACTCTTTTTTTATACATAAATAGACTTATTTCTATCACTTTCATATTAGGTACCTTTATACCGGTCAATTTGACATTACTGATAAAACTGGAGCCGATCTTATAGATTTTATGATTGCTTTTGGTGAATGTATGTTGAATGATTTGACTAAATTTACCGAAGACTTTATGTTTAGAAGCCAACAACAATTTTTGCAAGACGATCCAGTCGGAATTCTTCAAATTATTTACTGCTATAAAATATTTGCTAGGTTGCAAGAATATTGTTTGAATAAAATCTGTTCTGAACCAAAAATTTTATTCAGTTCTAATAAATTCACTCAACTATCCGTTCCTTTATTGGAAATTATTTTAAAGCGTGATGACTTAAACTTAAAAGAAATTGAAATTTGGGAAAGTTTGATCAAATGGGGATTAGCGCAAGAACATGTTTTTAATCGGGATGTCACTAGATGGAACCAAAATGATATTAATACCTTTAAAAAGATTGTTGACAAATTTATTCCTTTAATTAGATTTTATGATATTTCCACCAGAGATTACTTCAATAAAGTTAAACCCTACGAAGAAATTTTATCTAAAGAATTAAGAGATGATATTTTAAAATTTTATATGGTTCCTGAATACAAACCTGTATATACACCAAGGAATCCTAGATATATTAATGGCTCTATTATTATTGGTCAAGAACATTTTACAACTTTTGCAAATTGGATTGATAGAGAGGAAGAAAACACCAATTATATTGATATCCCTTATGAATTTATTCTTTTATATAGATCTAGTAGAGATGGAAATACAGCTGCAGCATTTCACGCCAAATGTGATAGAAAAGGAGCTACTATAGTTGTAGTAAGAATCGCAAATTCAGAACGAATAGTTGGAGGATATAATCCTCTTTTTTGGGATTCAGATGATTCAAGTTATATAGGTACTTATGTAGGTGGTAGTTTTATATTCTCATTTACGAATGAAAACGGCCTTCGGCGTGCGAATGTGGCATATAGTAACAATTGGCGAAGATCCGTATATAGTAGTCCAATAAATGGTCCAGGATTCGGTTATGGTGACTTATATGTAAATTATGTAAGAGAACCTAGCGTTTGGTATAGTGTTACATCTTGCTATCCTACAATTAATTTACCAAACACTATGAGTGTAGATGATTATGAAGTATTTCAGGTTATTAAAAAATCATTAGATTGATTGTATAAAAAAGTTAAGTTTAAATGTTTTATTCACTAAGACTTAAGACTCAACGCTTTAATGAGTTGAGAAAAAAGAATGAAATTCTTATTCTTTCGAATCGTTTTCATGAATATATTTAGTTGAATACTTGATTAAGCAGTTATTTTTGATGCAATGTCTCTGTCTAGTTTAATAGAATACAGCAGAAAGATGAAAATTTTTTATCATCTAGCAAATTTTAACGGAAATTTGTATTATGATATTAAATATTAAAATCCCACAATATTACAATATTTTTATCAGTTATTTTAATTTAATTCTTTCTGTTAACAATGTTGCCAGAAAGTAACGGTTTATTCTTATAACCAGCTACGCCTTTTTATGTTGACCACTTCAACGTCCTTTCACGTTGGTTTATCTATCGTCATAATAATTATTTATCATTGTTTATTTTCTGAATAAACGAATAAAACACATACGATAATTCATAATTTATGCTGATAAATAGTTTAGTTTAAGAATTTAAATTACTGTGTACTTTGAAATAAAATGGCAGAGATTACGAAATGAGTTGCAAAGTATTGTAACAACATTACAATAATCTATATTCATAAAAATTCGTGAGTAAAAAATTTGAAGTTTTTTACTTGAACGAAGATATATTGCGGTCACAGGTGTTTATCGTATATCCAGTAAAATTAACAATTTCATCCACGTATTTTTTTGTGACGTCTAAATTTTGGTTCAGTTTCGCGTAACATATATTTTTGAAAAAAGAACGAAAAAGAACAAGTGATCATTTTATTAAAAATTCATAGAAATAAAGTTACAATAAGTACATTTAAAAGATACATTTTATTAAATTTAATAAACAAATATACAAGAAAGAAAATAATTCAAGATATCATAGCTTGATAAAAAATTAATATCTAAGTTGTTTTATTTAATAAAAGTGCTAAAATTATGCTGTAAGGACTAAACAATTTTACTTAAGCTTTCTAGACCTATTTCATTCAACTAAAGTACTGAAATTACGCAATAAAATTGAAAATAAATGAAAGTTAATTTATTAAACAAATATCCATTTTGCAATATGTTTTAAAACCAATATTAATAAATGGGCATTTTCATAGCAGAATTTCGGTACAAAAGCCTTATTAAAATAAGATTCATTATAAAACTAGAGTGTACTATAAAATCAACAAAAAATGAGTTTATTGTAACAATAAAAAGTGTATACATTTGCAACAATATTCTATGCATAAGTTTTTTTTAAAAATATTTTAATATGAAAAAAAGGAAGGGTATACAAACTAGCAATCATACACTTCGAAGACAAAACGACTGTTGATTATTTATGCAACACAGATAAATGGAGCTTTATTGATAGAAAATTTTTACGTAAGAATTGTCCCAGGTAACATAAACCACCTAGAATACAAAAAGAAACAACATATTCATATAAAACCACTGGAATACCGAATACCTTTAAACGCAGATGCACGGGATTTGGGACCAATAATCCAATACGTTAAAGGACAAACCTGTACCTTTACCCAAACAAACAGATTATTATGTACTAAATCGACGAATAGTCGAATACCAATGCAAAAGATGATAAAATCAGAAAAACCACCTTTTCAACAATACATTATACATATATCCTAACAAATTCAAAGGCAACATTTGTAACATATGCGGACAACACACTCATACTTACACATAACCAAAAACAAATTATTATTATTCACGATAATAATGGTTGCAACAAAGGATCAGGAGTAGCCATCATACTTACAAATAAATTATACTCACACGTTGGCGAATTCTAACTATTACATTAGGATTCAAAAAGAAAAATAGTTAAATATTATTTCCCTGTTACTTGCCGGTTAACACTAAAGATTCTAAACTTCAAATCGATTGTACTAAAGAACTATCAAATATAATTACATCACAAATCATCAACAATAATAAAAATAATGACTATAACATTATCATTGGGACTTTAATTGCCACAACAAAGACAAATCCAATTTAAATTATATAAATCGTTACATCATCATTTTGAAAACGATCCACCGCTTACTCATCAAACACAGTACCAATTCTGCAATACATCTCAACAACAGAATTTTTAACGGATTATAAAATAATAACAACGCAAACCGACCGTTCCTTTTTCTTCAAAAACGATAAAAATACACTACCTAGACAAAAATGAGTAGACCTTATTTTTTTATTAATTGCTCGATAACATACATAACAATATTACTTGAATTTTAATCTATAATAAATTAAGCATTAAAGAATTTGCTAATTTTCATACAACTACAGTATATTAATTAAAAGTTATAGAAACATATTTTTTTAATGTTTATCTAAATTAATAAAAGGTTTATAATTTTCTCAATATGAAAGCAATTGTTTTGGAGAATAGGCATGTGAATTATTATATTTTTACCTTTCCTAGAAAATTAGTAATTAAAAAAATAATAAAATTATTAAATTTTTTTAAGCCAATATCAAAAATGTATAATTTTTTAATTTTTAATAAATATAATTATATTGAAGTTAGCAATATGAAACTTTGTATATATGTTTTTTAGTGCTTGTTTTATTATATATTAAAATTTGAAATAATATTATTATGTTTTTGAGTAATTAGAGTCCCGTTACTTTTGTCCAGGTGGTGTATTTAATTAGTACGGTGGAAGAGACAACTCTAACACAAACCAACTCAAACCACGTGACTATAAAAAAATGAATCATTCACTTGGAATACAAAGTACAAAAAACTCTTTCCTTAACGAAGTTGGTCGTTTATTTTACCATTAAATATAACAAAAACTTTCGTTTTCATTAAACTAGAAGGATTTTAACATAACTACAACATATTTTATGATTTTTCACAACCACCCACACTACTTTATATTTTCTTTGCCATATTTTTCTTCCTGTTGCTCTTCGTGCCTAAAAGTTAAGAACAATCTTTGACTTTCTCGGTGCTATTACCATTATAGAACCATTTCTTCTTTCCTAACAGCTACACGAAGTCCTCCCGAAGTTTCTTATGTCCGAAGATACCAAGTCTAAAGCCAACAGAGGCCTCCTTCGACTATATATCGTCACAAGACTTTGCCCTTACACAAAGTGTGATAAACGTGGAAGCGGCACACTGTATGACTTCAAAAAAGCAAGATATTGCCTTTTACATTTAACCATCACCACAGATCTACCCCTGTCGCATAAAATTAGTTCGCTGTCTGTACAGAATTATTATCGCTAATAAACCCAATCTCAATCACATAATAGGGACATCTGTCTTTTCCATCAATCGTCAATTCTCAAAAGAAATAGTTACCAAATATTTCAATCAAATACGCTATTGGGTTCTCAAAAATAGAACTTACATCTGAAGCAGATAATTACTGCAGAACTAAAACTTTTATCCGGTTCAGTTCTGGAAAGCACGTGATTTACCTCTGATTTTATTACCGTTGCAATATGAATCTATCTAGTGAATTTATTATTACCAGCGTGGTAATATTTTTATTTTTTATTTTTATTTAACAGTAATAGTTAGCGAATACAAATTTTATAAACCAGCGTGGTAATATTTACGCTTATTCTTTCAATACCAAACGAATCAACCCATACGTGGTTAGGGACACACGTGGTAGTGGCACTCTGTATAACACTAAGAGAAGTAGATACTTCCTTCTTCAGCTAGCACCAAATGCTGATCTCAATCTAACAAAGGAAAGTTTTTTCAACGTCTGCACCAATGATAGTGAAATGACTAATGATCACCAAAGGATCTTCAATTCAACCAGTAAAAAAGTGAACCTCAATTACTTAATAGGGACCTACCTCACCTTCGTCTTTGCTATTAATCGACAATTTGCACCAGCTGTTGTAAAAAAATATTTCAAACGCTTATGCCAACTATTATTAAATAAAATGTTGGCGATTAAAAATAGAATTTCTCAGAAAACTAAAAATAGACAAACTAAAACTTTTATTCGTTTTAGTTCTGGAGCTCACGTGACTTAGGATATTATTTTCCCTGCGATAGTCATTGTAACCAACTGGCGGCCTTTATTCTTTTACAAAATCGATGGAAATGCAATAACCATCTTGGCCTTCTATCAAGACATACACCTAATAAAGGCAAACAACGAGAAGGAAAACTTCCTCAAAATCCTAGTTTTTATTATCAAAATTTAAGTCACGTGCCTTATAATCATGGGAAATCAGTTTTTTCAACACGCTTAGGTATTACCTATGATGTCTCCATTAAACGATACAATGAATGGAGAGGGAAAGACCCTTATTTGAAACAAGTAATGGAACCTACCACCAAGACTACAAAAGATGGCATATCTAAAACACGCCTTTACTACAAAGAATATGACAACTTTAAGGTCAATGATGTTAGAACCCACAACAAGTGAAACGTTGGACTCGTTTAAAGAAACTGGCCACTGATTTAGAACAATATTATTATTACTGGCCTGCGACTCTTTTGTTAAAAGATAATTCTATGGTGTTTAAGAAATTAGTCCATTTAGTGGACTGTACCCCTTCCATAAGTCCGATTTGGACAAAAGGATTAAAAAACACACTCAGAAACTGGCCAAAAATTGGGCTCGCCACATTAAAAAGCATAATAAACTCAAGAAACATTTACCTGACTTACCACCAAACTTCAATGGAAACCCCTGTTCTTATTATCATCAAACATATAACATCAACTTATATGCTTACAAAGTGAGACGCCGATTTGACGTATCCAGTATCTCTCATTTCAATTACGGTTATTCAAAAGCCAAGAAGCTCTATAACAGACATCAAAAATATCTACGTTCTAATCCTCCTGTTGCGAATCTTCTACATCAAAAAAGATTTGACGACAAATTTCTTACCGCTCTTCCAGATAGCTAAGTAAGACTCTATATTAAAGAAATGAATGCTTCTTCTAATGTCATACTGTCTACTGATCCTAACGAATCATACAAGGATTTCACCTCACGTCCCATAGTGCGAATTCAAAAAAGAAGAAATATTTTCGCGCCTACATTTGGGCAAGTTCTAATTAATCCCTCAACAACTAATATGAGTACTTTGAATCAAGACAATACTCGTCTTTGTCTTGAGACTCCTCCACCAGAACCTATCAGACCTAATTGTGATTTTACTCCAAAGCCTATTGTACGGCCTCGATCGAGAAATGAGTATACTCCACCCACGCCTGGGCAATATTAACTTTTATAATTTTTTTTTTTAAACATATACATATAGTAGTATTTTTTGTTCGTCTTTTTTTTTATTATTTGTTCTTATACTTAAAAAACAATCATGGACCTATATATATTACATTATTTTGTATATGACAGTATTTACATACAATAACTAGTATTTGTTAGTTAAAAGAAAAATGGTGATAGACTTGAACTCCTTTTTTTGTTTTGTTCATCCTTGAATTCATCGTTTATTCCCATGTTGGTA
Source organism: Rhizophagus irregularis (assembly GCF_026210795.1). Lineage (NCBI taxonomy): Eukaryota > Fungi > Glomeromycota > Glomeromycetes > Glomerales > Glomeraceae > Rhizophagus > Rhizophagus irregularis. The sequence continues at coordinate 1,523,190 of NC_089441.1, read as the reverse complement.
GTAGCATAGGATTAAACTAGATACTTTTTATATAGAAGTTCGGGTCCATTATGTAATGGATGATAGTAAGAAGTAGGATAAAATCCCTTTCGAGGGTATATATCCTGTTTAATTATCTATCCAAACTTCACAAAAAATAAATAAATAAATCTAGTGAATTTATTAATTGTGGGGTGCAGTATTATATTTATTTAAGTGTATAAATTTTTAAGTTTTTTTTATTTACTGCAGTCCGGAATTGACCTTAAACTATCGTCAATACCATCAATATCATCAAATAGGGTTTATTTGGAATTAATGTGGTCCGCAATGACGTAAAACTATTTTTGTAAATTATTGGTTAAGTAAATATTTCTAATTTGAAATTATAGAAATAATTTGACATTTTATTTAGATCAGAAAGTTATATGGTGAATTGCCATACGTGAAAGGGTATAAATAGGAGTGTTAGACAAGGAATTAGAAAAATGCCAAAGAAATTCATTGTAACTGCCTAGGGATTAGTTACACCAGAAAATATAACTCTAGTTTAGGAGATCATAACTCTGAGTTAAAAAAAATTATAGTCAATCCTACTGATAAAGACAACATTAGAACAGGACGTATTTATTACAAAAAATACTCCAAACTTAAATTCGATATTGTTAGATTACCTTAACAAACAACACGATGGAACTGTCTCACACAAAGCGTACTCAAACAAGAAAACCACTGGGGAAATCTCAAACCCTATATCTTAAATAGCCCAACATCACATCTACCCAACCCTACTGTTTTAAACAGATTCAACATTTACCACAGAAATACATATTAGGCTACAAATGACAACTATTATATTATAGGTATTGGCTCGGTGAATTCAAAAAAGACAAACAACAAGCGAAAACTGGTTGCACCATATTGAAAAAGTGTAATAAAAAGAAAAAATCTCTACCTCTTTTACCTCCAGGTACTTCTGGCAACCCTTTTTTCTATTATCGTGATACTTACAATATCAATCTCTTTGACTATAAACCAAGATGCCGTTTTGACGTCAGCTCTATCACTCAGTACAACTACAGATATTGGAAACTATACAACTCAGACAATGTTATCTGAAACGTTCAACTCTATATATAGAAGACATTACGTGAGGGCAATACACCAGTTAGAACCTTTTACAAAATCTTACTCAAATAGAATCTCTAAAGAAAAAGAATATTTTATACATGGATCAAACTTGCGACAAGTGATGGATGTTACTTGCTTACATGGAAAGAAATCAAAATCAATAACAAACGCAATTATAAGGATAAAATCCCTTCATGGTTCATGGAACTTGAAGAAAACCATATTCTCAGCAACCACCGAAGATTATCAAAACCGCTTTGTGACCACCAGTTATTCGACTTCAAAACCACAAATCACCCAAATTAAAATCCAACAAAAACTTTATTTCCGACAAATGAATGGTCTCATCATGGGAAATCTCTATCACAAGACTCCACAAGTGATTTGTCAATCACACATATAGAACACAATCAAAATTATACTAATCCAAACACCACGCCGTGATAACTTAACCAAATGCAATGGTTGCCATTTAAACTCATACTATCTGCACAATTTTGCACCCTAAATGCGTGATCACTAAGAATTTATTATTATTTAGAATCTTCAACAGAAGTTCTACTGAATACAAATACTTCAAGCAACGAATTGACAAACCTTTCCAAGTCTCTGCAAACCTTTACACAGTCTCAAATTTATTGCATTCCACTCATACAAATTGAAGCACAGCATTATCGCACCTGTGCCTCAAAGACTGTATCAAACTCATGCGATGACAACAAACTACAAATTAAAACATACTGTAGGTTCTGCAGATTGTAGATCAGGTTTAGGATGGATACAAACAAGCCCATCGGCACCAAAAATTTCATTCAACGGAAGTACTAAATTCTTACCATCATCAACGAAATCTGAATCTCACCGCCTTAATTAATAATTACACTCCTCACAGGCATATATAGTGATTCCGCAAATTGTATACATGCATTCAACAAATATATCACACATCAAATATTAGTACCAGATGACAATTAAAAATTAATAATTTTTTAATATGGAAACTCATATTTTTACTTATTCAACAAAACAACCTTATCATATATTCATATCTCTATATAAAGTCCAAGCGCTCGCCAATGATAATTACAACAATGAAGCTGACCAACTGGCAAAAAAAAGAATGTCTAACTACAGACAATAGGACAATTTATATATTATTGACAGAAATGTCAGAACATGGAGTAATACCCTCTCTAAGCACGAGATTATCCAAGTTTTAACAAATACGAAGAAATATTAAAAAATATTTTGACAAACAATAGTGACAGCTCATTCACATCAGACATACCCTACCGAGTCAATAATTCATCATTGTTTAAGAATATTAACGAGGCATCTAATGAATGACCGATCTTTGATCACGATCACCCAGTATTCCTATTAATTCACCATATAATACCAACATATTATCTTTCTTATTCCACAACTATTTTGGTAAACACAAATTATGTACAAAGATTTTTCTTCAATATATCTACTTTTTTCACAAAGACCTACAAGAGGCGACATGGCATAAATGCCAGACAGCGTTCAAAACTAGGAAAAGAGTATGAATATCACAAAAAAAAAAATTAATTATGGATCTCAATACCCGTCTCACAAAAAAAGGATGCTGGTGATTTCCTCCGGCATATACAGTATTAAGGACCACGATAACTACTTCGACACACAGGCCCATATTAGATGGTACTCGTCAAATTTTTTGCATTCAGGTAGTTGGTTTTCTTATAGAGATGCATTGTTGTTCGACGATCACAATATAACAATAGATTCTTTTTCTTACAATGAAATTTTATCAAATTTTACTATTTAATTTTATTTTTTATACAATATATATAGGATTTTTGTTTTTTTATATATTTAGTTTATTTTTCTTTCTTTCTTTCTTTCTTGCAAACCGTCTTTAGATTCCAGTGAGTCAACTGGCACTTTATTTGGTATAAAGTGGTCTTAGGGAGACGTAGTTATTCAGTTTATACACTCGGAAGCATAAAAAAAATAATAATAATAAAAATAACTTGAAAAAAATCTGTAGATAACTAAATATACAATTTTGTATATTTACACTTAGAAAAATTATATGGGTCTAAAAAAGTTGTGCGTATTTTATATAAATAAGTGGTTTCAGTAATCTATACTACTTTATAATATTATACTATCATAAAGTCCTGAATATAAGCACATCAGTAGTAGGTTTTTTGGCATGCATTTGGGTCCATTAAATATAACAGGTATTAAAAAAAAAAACATTTTTCTTAGGCCTATTTATGTATATAATAAATACCAAAATACTGATTATATTTTAATAACCTGAAATACTTCATAATCATCTACATTTGTACAGTTCGGTATGTTAATTGTAGGATAAGATGATGATCCATCATGGTACCAATTGTAAGGATCATCATCATAATTTATATATAAATCATTTAAACCAAATACTGGACCACAATATGAATAACATTGAATAGAATGATCATTATTTTGACTGTAAACTACATTTGCAGTCTGAAGGTTACTTCTATATGAAAATGAAAAAATAAAACTATCATTTGTTTGCTTTCTACTATTACTTGAATCCCATTTAAGTGGATTATATCCTCCAACTATTTGTTCTGAATTAGTAATTTTTACTACAACTATAGTAGCTCCTTTATCATCACATTTAGCGTGAAATGCTGCAGCTGTATTTCCATCTCTGCTAGCTCTATATAAAAGATTAAATTTATAAGGAATATCATTAATATATGTGACGTTTTCTTTCATTTTATCAATCCAATTTGCAAAAATTGTAAGCTGTTTCCGATTGATCATAATGGAGTCAATATAAAGATGTCTTGGCGTATATATAGGTTTGTATTCAGAAATCATATAAGATTTTAAAATATCATCTCTTAATTCTTTAGGTAAAATTTCTTCGTAGGGTTTAACTTTATTGAAGTAATCTCTAGCGGATATATCGTAAAATCTAATTAAAGGAATAAATTTGTCAAGAATCTTTTTAAAGGTATTAATATCATTTTGGTTCCATCTAGTGACGTTTTTATTAAGAGTTTGTTCTTGCGCCAATCCCCATTTGATTAAATTATCCCAAATTTCAATTTCTTCTAATTTCAAGTCATCACGCTTTAAAATAATTTCCAATAAAGGAGCAGGTAATTGAGTGAATTTATCAGATTCGAATAAATTATTTGAATCAGAACAGATTCTATCCAAACAATATTTTTGCAACTCAACAAATGTTTTACGACAATAAATAATTTGAAGAATTCCGACTGGGTCATTTTGCAAAAATTGTTGTTGTTCTTTAACAATAAAGTCTTCGGTAAGTTTAGATAATTTTTCCAACATACATTCATCAGAAGCAATCATAAGATCTAAAAGTTCGGTTCCAGTTTCGTTAGTAATGTTAATTTTACCGGTATAAAAGTACCTATATGAAGTAATAGAAATAAGTCTATTATAAAAATTTTATTTTTAGAGACATGCAGCTACTCACTTAAGAATAATGTCAAAAGCTTGAGGAGAAATATTTGGTCTCTTAATTATATATTTTCCATCACTTTCTTCAATATTTTTTGTAGAAAACAGGTTATTGAAATATTCGGACCTACAGCGTAAGATAATAGAATGCGCATGAAATTCTTTTGAATTAGGTTCTTTTCCAATGTGAACAATAACATTATAATCCGTTTCTGTTACAAGTAATTGTCCAAGCGCTTCAGTTACTTTAGATATAAAATTATGCGACATATTTTTAAATTGAAATTCCTTAATATCAAAATTTTTTTTTAAAAAAAATTTTTTTTTTTACGCAAGAAGGAGTTGAGACAATGAAATTGAAGATCTATATTAATAAAGTTAAATCCCGGATAAAACTCTCCGAACCAATTAGAATGATTATAATAATTAATAATTCTATAATTTCCGATCGGCTTAAATTCAGCCTAAGATATATTTCTTTTGCTCTATCTAATAAAGTTTTCTTCGAAACCATAATCATGTGACTATGCGAAACCTCAACAAATCCTTAAAATTCTGAATCATTTAATTGTTGCACTATAATTGATGGAGTTATAGAATTATTCGCAAATAATGCAAAAAGATTTAATAATAATGTTTGTTACTTATATTTAAGTGTAAGCGTATCTCGCTATCGCATTAGTAAAAAAAAATAATAGTCTTACTGTATGTAATGCGAATTCTAAAATAAATGTTGTTATTAGTTTATTCTGAAAGTTTCTTGTATATTTTATTAAGTTATATTTATCATAATTCATTCCTAACAGTAAATTAGTAATGATCAAAATGGCAAAATTCAATGATAGTCAAATATTAAATGATATTCGATCATTTGGCATTAACTAATTTTTTGATAAACTTAAAGGAAATTTTTATAAGTCCATCGCTAAATTTGATCTTTCTTGCAAGATAAAAATTTCATTTTAAAAATTGTCCAAAGTAATTATTTGATTTATATTTTTGTTAATAGATTTATTATAACTGAATATATATAATATATATATATTAAATATTATAAAAGATATTTAGCATGAAATAAATGTTGCAGCTGTATTGCCATCTTTACTAAGATCAAATTAGTAGTTAAGCTTTCCTTTTTTCTATCTATACAATTTGCAAAATTGGCAGAGTCATAATATTTCAGGTTTAAAACAGATCGTTATCAAACAAAATTCTTTTAAATTATTAAAAAATTTAAGAGATTTGAGATAACAAACCTTTTGAAGAATTTCAATGGAAGAATCTTGACAACCTATTTTGAGATTTAAACTATTATATGTAAATAAAAAAAAGTTAATTTTATTATTATAAATTAAAAAGAAAATTGTAATTTCTTCTTAAAGAGGCACCGATGTACGAGATTTATATATCGAAATTAATTAATATTATATCATCTTAATATTATATCATCTTACATTATTAAATTTTTTATCCTCGTTGACATAAGGTACAGTATATAAAAAATTATGCCAATTTTTTTTTTTTGTAGCAAACCACAAAGTATTTCAAAATATAAATCTAATAATTAGTATAAATAATGAAATTCAAGTAGAATCTGAATTAATAACTAAATTTTTCTGACAATCACTGGTCGAAATGAGGGGATCTGCATGAAATTTACAACCGAGAAATTTTATATACATGGCCCATTTACCAGCAATTTCAATTAAATCTAATAAGAATTTATGTCATGGAAATTAGTTGTAAACTTGTCCAATTTCCATAGGATTTATATACCATTTGAAATTAGCAAATTTCCACAATAATAAATTCACTTGAAATTACAATAAATTTTGTTTATATGTCATTTACATTTATGGTATATTGAGGCGCAATTTTATAAATCATAAGGAAATATAAATGAAATTCAATTTGTATTTGCGAATATGTAGTTGATATATTAATAATAAATGTATTAGAAATTATTATTACACTATAAAGAAATGTCAATAAAATTCCATTTATATTTGAAATATAATTAAGGAATACTAACGAAGTCAATTAATAATAGATATAATAAATATACAGTATAATATATTCTCTATATATCAATATCTAGTATAAGTATCGTGATCACGAACCAATGCAATTGAAACTATTCACGGCGTAACCGATCAACTAATCAATCTGTGCGACTGAGAAAAAAATTTTAACTGGTGGTGGTATGCGATAATATGATATAAATCTTCAGAAGGATCCCCATTGAAATAAATGGCCTGTGATTGCATACGCCTATTGAATATCAAGAGGAATGTTGTTAATTAGCGATCCCAGCAGCTTGCAGTTTGAAGCGTGTTAACTGGTCCATTCATGAGCTATAGAATTAAACTGACCACTAAGAATAATGAAACAATTGAAAGTGATGTTTTGCCATTTTTTTATTTTTAAATACATTTTCTTGAGTGAGTGGCAAACCTTTTTTGTTTGGTGATCTCTTTTTGCGAAACATCTAATTCCTGACGATCTTAGAATTGCAAAGTTTTCATGTCTTCATAACAGTTTGATATTATTGATTGTTCTTAGGCATTTTTTCTCACATTTATTTTGGAAAAATAAATAGAGGTACCGGTTCATTTACTGTAGCAAAATAAAATGTCACACAGAGATCGCATTGCATCTGCATCATAGATGCAACTGGTGTGAAGAATCTTCACGATTAAAAATCATGTGAACGATAGAACAAAAAACAAAAAAAAAAGCCAAAATAAGTAAGATAACTTATCTTTTCCATAAAGACACAAACTAAAACTAAAAAAAGAATAATAGCGAAGTTCCACTTCTCACATTTGCTATTCTCCTAGAATCTCATGGCGGAATTAAATCTTAATTAAACATACAAAATTAGTATGAGTAAAATTACATAGTTTACTTTAGAACGTATTAAATTCATGAAAAGAAAAACTTACACTTTACCAAGCTACTGCATCACTAAAACAAATGATTATTCATTTCAAACCCAAGAGAAAACGAACCTAAGATATATTCAAAAGTTTCATAATTAAATTTAATGCGTTTCTGCGTGAACCTAAGACAGAGGAAATTTAATAAATAATTAGAAATCAGTAATACTTGGTAATTGAATTAAGAAGGGAAAAAAATTAATAATTAGTAATTAGTAGGAATTGGTTAGGTGTAGGAGTGCTTTGGGAACGTAAGAGTGACGATCAGGGAACCTTATTCTCAAGTCTCGTGCTTGCATGAAAAAATTTTTTCGAGAAACAAATTTAGGTGCCCTGTCGGATCTCATTGGTTTGGATGAAGAACGTAGGAGTGGATCGGGGAATTTACTAATATTTGATTTTATAGGTCGGAAGGGTTGCGGGTCCTTGAGGTTGGAAAAGGTCGGGCTACCCGTTAACGAGTAGGAATCTTTCGTTAGACTTAGTCAGTGTTTCCGTTTTACTGAGGGGATTCGCCTATATTGGTTTGGAGAGATTAGTTATAGGTTTGTAGTGTTTTTTGTGAATTTTTGTATTAGGATAGATTATTTTTTGTTATAGAGGCATTTTGTGTTGCACGAATGAATCTAGGTATTTCTGTAAATTGATGTGACTATCCTAAATTAATAAAGAAATGCGTTACAAACCCTGTAAAAAATCTGATCCGTGTTTTATCTTTCCATGTTTTTTCCATGAATGTATCATTTTCATGGAATTAATAGCCTTAAATCATGGAAATTTTCATCTCGCTAACACGGATATCTGTGAATGTATCATTTTCACGGAATTTTTACGAAAGACATGGAGAAATAATGGAAATATTCGGATAAAAATTTTTTATAGGGAAAAAAAAAATAAAAAAATAATTAGTAATTAGTAATAAAGGAAATAATTAGTTTAAATAAACTAGGGAACGGAAACTGTTGTTAAGTCCGGAGTAACCTACCAAGTGACTTTTTATGCAGCCAATCAGCATAGACTAAATTATCAAGTGGGCGGACATCTGGACATCTTGAGTTATACTGCGTAGAATTATATAGTCCTTCGCTATACCCCGGACTAATAAAAATCGCTAGAAATAAAATTAGTAAAAAAATTATATTCAACTTTGGCGCTACTTATCATTTCCAGGAGAAACCATGTGAAAGGACCTAAAAGAAGCAATTGTCATTAAAATCAGTCTGTACAACTGACCCGTGTGACCAAACTGAAGACCTAGAAAAGTAATTAATTAGAAAAAAGCAAAGTAATGAATTTTTCATGTGCTGCTTAATTATTTTGCGTTTATCTTTGCAGTAAATAAAGCTGATGACATCGTGGACTTCACAATAGAATAATTCTTAACGACAAAATGTTTTTCTTGAGACAAGCGCACTTTTGCATTTGTCACATAACTTTATAAATTTCAATATAAATATTAACAAGAAAGTTAATGTTGATATTTTATTATTTAATCAAATTTTTGTGTTTTTATGAGAAAGAGAATAAAAGTTTGTTTAATTTAAATTTTAAAAGATATATATCGATTATATCGTGAACGAATGCCGATCATTCCTATATTAATCTAACAATAGAAAAGTTTCTCCACTATTAAATACAATAAGTTAAAAAAGGAGTAAAGGAGTTTATTTCATTAATGAATTTATTGAATAATCTGATTGGCTAAAGCGAAGCAAAGGAGCCTACGCAATAGGTGTTTCTCTGTCATGTCACATGTACACACACCAATAAAAATTTGTGGTTCTCAATAAACACTTTACATAATAAAGAGTTATCATATTTAAATAAATGATGTTAAATTTTATTGTTAAATTTGTTAAAGATTTATTTGAAATTTATACACTATAAATCAATCAATTGGATTTCCACTTATTAAATTTACGATAAATTTCACCATTTCAATCCGTAAGTCTAATTTAATGGAAATTTCTTAATGGCGCTCAAAATGAGTAAATGTGCTGGCAATTTCCGAGCTATAAATTTCATGCAGATCCCCCCCACTTCGACCAGTGAATGATTCAAATTTAGTATATATAGATCATAATAATTGTAATCCATGGTGTAAAGAATGTGTTCCTCGTTGTTGATTGAAGGATGGACCAATGGGAATAATTATATAAATGAATTTATCAAGGATACAATTTATAATTCAAAATAGTTGTTATTATGTATGTTGGTGAGAAATACCCATTATTTCTTAAATTTAAACAAATTAGTGAATGTGGATTTGCCGTCAAAGTGTACTCTGCAACTTGGATTGAACAGTGAAGTAAAAGATGTTAAACAAAATGATAGAAAAAGAATCTGAACCTATAAAAGTAGCTTTGAAAAGATTAAATAATATTTCGGCTGATTATTTAAATGAGGTATATTAATAATAGTAATTAAAATTGTAATTTTTTTTTTAATTTTAATTAAAAATATTAAAAATGTTTTACAATGTATTATGCTCAAGAAACCTTTTTTTATTTAGTGCGTTTTATGGTGGCCGATCTCTAAGAAAATCATAGTAATTGTTTATATTCGTTTTTAATTATTTTACTGGTATACAGTATACTCAGGACAACGTGCTTTGAACTGGAAATTGTACAGGTTATATCTTGCAAATAATATTATGTTATATAAAATCTGTAGTATAATTTATCAAAAAATTCGAAATTTTATTATTAATTTAATGAATACTGACAATAATACCTTCACATTATTCACCTATATAATAAAATATAATTGTTATATAAACTTTACCAAATAAGAAATATGGTACACGCAATCAATATGGTTATTTTTTAATAACTTGAAATACTTCGTAATCATCTACTTTCATACGTTTTGGTAGGTAAAATGTAGGATAAGAACTATGTACGTGATTATAATAATGATTCCAAATATTCCGACCAGTATTATAATTTAGAAATAAATCTTCATACCCAAATGCTGGTCCAAATAGCGAATAACTTCGTATGGAATAATGATTACCATTGCTGTAAACAACATTTGCACCTTGAATATTATTCTTATCTGCAATTGAGAACACAAAACTATCTTTTGAAGCCATATTAGTGTCACTTGAATCCCAAGAAAATGGATTATATCCTCCAACTATTTGATTTGAGCAATTAATTTTTGCTACAACTATAGTAGCTCCCTTGTTATCACATTTAGCATGAAAAGCTGCAGCTGTATTACTATCCCTGCTAGCTCTATATAAAAGATTAAATTTATAGTTAACCTTTTCTTTTTTTCTATCTATCCAATTTGAAAAGAGTCTAAGATGTTCCCGATTAATCATAATAGAGTCAGTAGAGTCAGTATTAAGATTCCTTGGCGTATATATAGGTTTGTATTCGGGAACCATATAAGATTTTAAAATATCATCTTTTAATTCTTTAGGTAAAATTTCTTCGTAGGGTTTAATTTTGTTGAAATAATCTCTAGTAGATATTTCATAAAATCTAATTAAAGGGATAAATTTATAAAGAACCCCTTTGAAGATACTAATATCATCTTGGTTCCATTTAGTGACATCTTGATTACGTACTTGTTCTTGTGCTAAACCCCATTTAATTAAATTTTCCCAGATTTCAATTTCTTCTAAATTTAAATCATCGCGCTTTAAAATAATTTCCAATAAAGGAGCGGATAATTTAACGAATTTATCAGAACCGAATAAAATTTTTGGTTCAGCACAAATTTTACTCAAATAAAATTCTTGTAAATTTACAAATTTATGATAATAAATAACTTGGAGAATTTTAACTGGATCATTTTGCATGAATCGTTGATGATTTTTAACTATATAATCTTCAGTAAGATTTGTTAAATTTTTCAACATCATTCTATCAGAAATAATCATGAAATCCAAAAGTTCAATTCCGGTCTTATTAGTAATATTAAATTGACCAGTATAAAGGTAACTAAAGAAAATATAAATATGTCGATTTAACCGAACAAAGTCAGCTTGCAAAAAAAATTTTTTACTGTTTTAGTAATGTAATAACTCACCTAAGAATAGTGTTAAAAGCTTGAGGAGAAATATTTGGTTTCTTAATTAAATATTTTCCATCTTTTCTCTCAATATTTTTATCAGAAAATATTATATCAAAATATTTGGACCTACAACGTAATATAATAGAATGCGCATGAAATTCTTTAAAATTAGGTTTTTCTCCAACTTGAATAATAACATTATAATCCGTTTCTGTTTTAAGTAAATTTCTAATCGCTTCGAGTATTTCATATTCAAAATTATATGACATATTTTTAACCGGAATTTTCAATACTAATATACTCCTTTTTTTAAAATTATTTTTACATAAAAGGTATATAGAAATAATGATCTATAAGAAAAGAACGCTAAGAACTTGTACAATATCAATTTGTTGTAAAGTCGTTAAATATTTTTCAAACGTTTCAACAAAGATTTAAGCTCAAAATTTTCTTTATTTTTGAACAGCGAATTAAATATTATGTTGGAAAAATAGATCTAAAAAAATGAACGTGAAATTAGCGTAAGAATGATGTAAAACCATCATAGTAAAAAATAATACGTAAAATTGACGTAAATTATTTCATAATACGAAAAGTGATGTAGATCATCAACTGCACTGTAAGAAAGAAGACAATACAATTAAAAATTATTTATTTATATAATAGCAAAACTTAAGAAAATCTCTATAAACCCGTTTATGTTTGATTCAGGTCCTGTTGCAGAATAAGTACAGAGAAAGCAAATGCTGTTACTGAGTTTGTTGAGGCGTAACACAGAATTAAATTATATATTTAAAATCGGATAGATATAATGTATTATTTTTTTCCAAAATATAAAATATTTTTATATATTAACAAAGTTAGGCTTTACGATTACGGAAGAATGTTGAAATTTTACATGATTTCAGAATGTAAACATCCTTTGCCGAGATGTCTGTTTACAATGTTAGAAAAGTGAAACGGAATCGTTGTTAAGTCCGGAACAAAGACCTAAAATTATTGTGGAGGGACATCAATCAGCATCGACACGCAAGTGAACATCCGGACATTTTGTATCACCTAGCGTAGAATATGTAGTCCTACGTTATACTCTGACTAATAAGCGTGGCAATAATTATTATATAGTAGTTGAGGTCCAACGAAAAGTACTAGTTTTATATTCTCGTTACAGAAAATAGTGCATCTTCGAAAGTAGAAATAACTTAACGCAGTGATGATGGCCCAAGAAAAAATTTTTATTTTCTCATATCATATATATCTTTTAATAACATAAGCAGATCACGAGAAAATTAAATTTCGATCGCTTGTCCTATTTTATTTAAGTTAATTCGATACTGCTTACTAGTTTATTTCGTCGCACAAACCCGTGTGATCATCCAGAAAAGTGTTACACAATAAAAAGAATGATGGGACCGGAACAAAATCAGGGGTTAAAACTCAATTTACTAATTCAATAATAGGTAAAGATAGTACTTCGCGACGCTCCGGGCCATTAAAGCGAACAACTATAAAATATCCTTTTTATTTATTTTATCGAATTAATAATCAAAATAATCAAAATTAAAATTAAATTCAAAATTTTATTTTCAATTATAAATTTTTTTTTTTCCTAATAAATAACTGTTTACTGGCTGGTAAGTAAATAATTATAATAATTATGGCAATAAATTAAATTATAAAAACCTCATCGATTCGACTTTTTTTTCACAATGATATGCAATTTTGATTTCCCGATTCAGAAAATAATTTTGTATTACATAAGGTTACACATTAACTAATTTAAGACTAATTCAGCAATCGTGCATCATATAATTCCAGTCAAAATTATCTATAATTTTGGCTGAAGCCGGTAATCAGCTACAATGCGCAGTTGGTGAAACGAGACAATCTTGTACTTCAAAAAAACAAATTTTTTTATGTTGTGATTCATTGAGTCACTTGTACCCTTTGATGCTGTGACACTTAAGGAATTTCATACACTTAATACCTAAATAAAGAATTTATTGACGTTTTACTTACGTTTTACAAAGTTTCCTTTCTTAAAAAAAAAAAAATATTTTTTTTTAATAGTTTTTTTGTTTTATTTATTTATTTATTTATTTTTTTTAAAAAAAAAATAATTAAATTTCTGATTTTACTATTTAATTAAATTATGTCATATAATATCGAAACTGAAATAATCAATGTTATTAAAGCTCTTGAAGGAATCCTCAGAAATGAAACGGATTATAACGTTATTATTTATATCGGAGAAGAACCTGATTTTAAAGAATTTCATGCACATTCTAATATCTTACGAAGTAGATGCGATCATTTTAATGAAATACTTTCCGCTGATGATATAGAAAAAATTGACGGAAAATATATAATTAAGAAACCAAATTTTACGCCAAAATCTTTTGATGTTATTCTTGAGTAAGTTTAAAATATTTAAAAAAAATTTTTATTATTATATGAAATTTTTTAAAATTTTTCATAATAATTTTTCTTTTTTCTTTTATTTATTTTATTTTATTTTGAAAAGGTACCTTTATACTGGTTATATAAAAAATGAAACTGGAATTGAACTTTTTAATATCATGATCGCTTCTAATGAATTAAAATTGGAATTATTATCTAAATTCACTGAAAAATGTCTTATAACTGAAAATAATCATTTATTAAGAAATGATCCGGTTGGAATACTACAAATTGTTAGTGATCATAAAATTTTTGATAAAATAAAAGAAGTTTATTTGGAAACGATTTGTATTGAACCAAAAATTTTATTCAACTCTGATAAATTTACTCAATTATCCGCTCATTTATTGGGAATTATTTTAAAACGGAATGATTTGAAATTAGATGAAATTGAAATTTGGGAAAATTTAATTAAATGGGGATTAGCACAAGTTCAAACTCTTAATCAAGATGTATCTAATTGGAATCAAGAAGACACTAATATTTTTAAAGAAATTATATATACATTTGTTCCATTAATAAGATTTTATGGTATTTCTTCTAAAGATTATATTATTAAAGTTAAACCTTATGAAGAAGTTTTACCAAAGGAATTGAAAGATGATTTACTTAAATATTATATGATTCCTGAATATAAACCAACTCTTAATAATTTAAAACCAAGATATTCAAGAATTTTTATTGATTCTAAAATAATTAATCAACAACATACTATACTTTTTGCAAATTGGATTGATCAAAAAGGAAAAAATTCCAGTAGGTATATTAAAACTATTCCTTATGAATTTAATCTTATTTATCGTGCAACTAGAGATGGATGGAAACCTACAGATTTTCATGAAAAATGTGATTATAAGAGAGCAACTATAATTGTAGTAAAGATTAAAAATTCGGAACAAGTAATTGGAGGATATAATCCACTTGAATGGGATTCAAGTAATAATCATAAATCTACAAAAGACAGTTTTATATTCTCATTTACAAATAGAAATTCTCTTCAGAGTGCAAAAGTAGGTTATAGTAATGGTGATTCACATTCTATAGGTTGTTTTTCAAATAATGGTCCATTTTTTGGTGGTAATAATAGTGATTTGGTTTTCCATAATAATGGTAATTGGAAAAGTAAAAATCCGAATTCTTATTCTCGAGTTGATATACCATCAAATTTTCGTGCTGATGATTATGAAGTTTTTCAAGTTACAGATACTAGAAGATCGAGTTCTTTTTTAGAAAAGGAAATTGAAATACCTCAAATAGAAAATGTTAAAAATTCGGGCAGTGAAGAGATTTTAAAATCGGAAAATAAAAAAAGTCCTTTAATTTCTTTATTTAAAGGAAAAAGATAAATTTTATCTATACTTTATTATAATATTTAATTTTCATCTTTATATTTACCATATATTTTTATCCATAGAATTTTCATAAGACAATACTATAATATATTTTTATAGACAAATAATTAAAAGTCATCATTAAATTATAATATTCTTGGTGGCCTAACGTTTGAGATGTGTATTATTTTGTACGAATAAATCCCCCAAAAAATATAAATATCGTTAAAAAGCGAATTTGAAGAATTAGATAGAGTTTATTTTTTTTTTTTAAACAATTTCCTAAGAACGATCATATCTTTTACAATTAATAAAAATTTTTTTTTTTACTGATAAAAAATAATATTAGTATTAATTATTCATTTTCAGTTGCCAAAAGTGTTGTTTTCAGAATCCGGTATTAAGAAATGGAACAATCCAGAAACTGAGTAAAGATGGTGAAACAAACGAGTCATGATTTGAATTTATAGAAAAGAAAGACATTTGCCATGAGTAATAGGCGATAATGATAATATTAAGATAAAAATTATTCAAATAATTAATGGCATAGTTTGTTCCTTTATTTACTTAAATAAAATAAGAGCCAGTAAGATGGTTAACCAGTTAAGACATCTATTTACCCGTTTAAAAATGGCTAAGTTAACCGGTTAATTTATTCGGTTAAAAATGGTTAAAATGTAAATCATGCAGATTATAATCATTTTAATAGTTATTTATAGAATTAATGATTTTCATATTTTTTTACACTTCAACAAGTGAAAAAAAATTCATTATTAACTATATTGGATCTTAATTTAAAATGTATTAACTCCGGTCAAATTTTTAATTCCGGTCAGAATCAAGTTTTCCGGTTAAGAAACTCTTTAACTGGTTAATTGACTGGTTTTAATAACCGATTAAGGTTTTTCAGACCGGTTCCAAGCTCTAATTTCAACATCCTTTAATAAATGGCTTAGGCCGCTTAGCATTAACTGACATTGCAATTCACGTGACTTTCACGCCGCTTCTCCCCATATAGTGGGGCGTAATCGGAATATTCTTTCCGTTAATTTATACATTGTTAAAAATAGATTTTCAAATTTAAAATTTCATTGTTGTAAAAAACTCATTAATTCCATTATTTGCGTTCGTAAAAAAAACTATTTAAAGATCATTTCTATCCCTACGAAAAAATCATTTTTAAAAATTTTGAAAAAAAAATGCTATATAATTTTGAATCTAATTTATCTGAAGCTTTTGGCCAACTATTAAAAATAGAGACGGATTATAATGTTATCATTCAGATTGGAGAAGAACCTAATTTTAAAGAATTTCATACACATTCTAATATTTTACGTTGTAGATCCGAATATTTTAATAAAATATTTACAGAAAATATCGAAAAAAAAGATGGAATGTATATAATTAAGAAATCAAATATTTCTCCTCAAGCTTTTGATATGATCCTTAAGTAAGTAGTTATAAAAAAACGTTAAACAAAATTTATAAATTAATTTATTTTAACACTTTCGTATTTTTTTTTTAGGTATCTTTATACCGATCAAATCGATATCACTAATAAAACTGGAACCGAACTATTGAATTTTATGATTGCTTCTGATGAATTAATGTTGAAAAAATTAACTAAACTTACTGAAGATTTTATTATTCAAAATCAACAAAAATTCTTACAAAATGATCCTATCGGAATTCTTCAAATCATTCAATATTGTAAACCACTTATTAATTTACAAGAATATTGTTTGAATAAAATTTGTTCTGAACCAGAAATTTTATTCAACTCTGATAAATTCAATCAATTACCTGCTTCTTTATTAGAAATTATTTTAAAACGTGATGACTTGAATTTAAAAGAAGTTGAAATTTGGGAAAATTTAATTAAATGGGGTTTAGCTCAAGAACAAGTACGTAATCAAGATATCACTAAATGGAACCAAGATGATATTAATATCTTTAAAAGGATACTTTACAAGTTCATTCCTTTAATTAGATTTTATGAAATCTTTATTGAAGATTACTTCAACAAAATTAAACCTTATGAAGAAATTTTATCTAAAGAATTGAGAGATGATATTTTAAAATTTTACATGATTTCTGGATATAAACCACAAAGAAATCCAAGATTTAATTCTAATTCTATTATAATTAAACGAAAACACATCGCACTTTTTTCAAATTGGATCGACAAAAAAGAGAAAATGAATATTAATGATATTAATAATATTCCATATAAATTTAATCTTTTATATAGAGGTAGCAAAGATGGCAATACAGCTGCAGCATTTCATAATAGATGTGATAATAAGGAAGCTACTATAGTTGTAATAAAAATCACAAATTCGAATCAAATAATTGGAGGATATAATCCACTTGAATGGGATTCAAATAACTGTAGTAAGTCAACAAAGGATAGTTTTATATTCTCATTTACTGATAAAAATGACCTTCAAAGTGCAAATATAGTTTATAGTAATGGTGATCAATATTCTATTCGAACTCATTCACGTTGGGGTCCAGTATTTGGTAATGACTTACTTTTAAATTATGATAATAGCCCAAATATTTGGTACCATAATAGTGTATATTCTTATCCTACGCTTAATTTACCAAAAAATATGAGTATGGATGATTACGAAGTGTTTCAAGTTATTAAAAAATAACTAGCATGATTTATAGTATTTCTGTAGTTATTATTATATAGATTTTTAATGGGTTGAGAAGTTGAATTCAGGCTACTTGACAAAGTGATGAAATAAAAAATTATTAGATTTGATCATGATTTAAATGATTTTAACTTTGAAATAAAAATTTCACTTAAAAAATTTCACTTAAATAAAAATTGAAAAACTTTTAACTTGCTAAAATTCCAAAAAAATTATAAAGATTTTATTTATTTTAAATCCATTGTAGTATCATTATCGAATGAATCTTATTTATTCATTCATCTGAGTATTATTAGTAAACATTCTATATATGTTCGACAACTTTATCCTGCTGTAGGCCTTAAAATTTGTCAAATCAATTTTTCGTAAAAAGTAATAAATAATTTAAAAATAAAATTTCATTTTTTTCGATTCCATACAGTACACAACATGAGATTTATCGTCAATAATGTTGTTATAAGAATTTACCAAACTGCTTGTTATTTACAAATCCACGCACGGAATTACCGAAAAAAATAGTTTCGATAAATTAATCATTCCGATAGAGACTAATGAAAGTACTTGAATAGTCAGTAATTATTATTCGATCGGAATTATTTGTCGAAAATGGGTCTTGCACAAATACATGATATTACAAGATTATTAAGCAAAGGAATTTTCTATTAATAAGCAAGGGAAGATATAGAGGCATTTCATTCATTCTCTTATTTAATTTCTCGAAATATGTAAGAAAACGTCAAAAATCATCGCGCGGTTATCATCTCACCAACATTAGCAAATATTAATGGGCGGAGTTCCATGCCATTTTTAATTCTACCCATAATTATATTCTAATTCTGGTAAGGTAACAATCATTAGCGGTATGTAATTATATGTCAATTTCACGTGTCCACCTGCATGATATTATTATTAATATAGTATTTCATTTAACTATAAATGAAGGTTCATTTGCAAAATTAAATGTTTGTTACACTTCGGTAATTTTTGAATTAAAAGTCCGATCAACGTTTCACACAACATTTGGACATTACTAATTTTATCTACCTGAAATTTAAAAAAAATGTCATTTGAATATTCTCAAGAGATTAGTAATGATTATGAAAAATTATTTGAAAATAAAAAAGGATATGATGTAATTATATATGCTGGTGAAAATGAAAATTTAAAAGAAATTCATGCACATTCACTCATTCTACGTACTAGGTCTCAATATTTTAATACAACATTCTGTAATAATTTGGTCAAGAAAGAAAATGGAAAGTTTATTTTTAAAAAACCTAACATTTCTTCAAATTTATTTGAAATTATTTTAAGGTAATTAAAATGAATAAAATGAAGCGTTATACATATTAAATGCGATGAAAATTCAATACAACATTTTTTTATTTTTAGATTCATTTATTGTGGAAAAATTGATTTGAAAAACTTGCAAGGTCCCGAAATGTTAAAACTTTCAATGGTAGCGGATGAACTTAACGTTCCAACATTAATATTCTGTATCCAAAAGTATTTAATTAAAGATCATTATGAATTTTTACAAGAAAATCTTATGGATATTTTTCAAACATTTTATCAAAATGAATTATTTATAAGTTTATTGAATTTTTGTTTTATTGAAATTGAAATTATATTTGACTCTGATAAATTCACCAGTCTAGAAGCACCATTATTGGAATTCCTTTTAAAACAGGATGATTTGAATTTAAGTGAGATTGAAATTTGGGAAGGTTTAATTAAATGGGGATTAGCACAAGATCAAGAACTTAATAAAGATGTTTCTAAATGGAATCAAGAGGATTTTAATATCTTTAAAAAGATTCTTAATAAATTTATCCCTTTAATTAGATTTTGTGGAATATCTAGTGAGGATTACTTTGATAAAGTAAAACCTTATGAAGAAATTTTACCTAAAGAATTACGAGAAGAAATCTCAAAATTTCACCTAATTCTCGGATATAAACCGTCATTTAATCTTTTATTACCGAGATATAGTATTGATTCTAATTTAGCTATTCGAAAACACTTTACAGTTTTTGCAAGTTGGATTGATAAAGAAAGGGGTAAATTGAATTACAAGTTTAATCTTTTATATAGAGCTAGTAGAGATGGTGATACAGCTGCAGCTTTTCATGCTAAATGTGATAACAAGGGAGCTACTATAGTTGTAGCAAAAATTACAAATTCAGAACAAATAGTTGGGGGTTATAATCCACTTGAATGGGATTCAAATAACTGTAGTAAGTCAACAAAAGATAGTTTTATATTCTCATTCACAAATAAGAATAATTTTCGGACTGCGAAAGTAGTTTACAGTAAAGAAGATCAACATTCTGTACGATGTTATGAATATTGTGGTCCATTCTTTGGTTTTGGTGATTTATATACAAATTATGCCTTTTCTAATGTTTGGAAAACTGAATTTAGAAGGTCTTATCCTACACTTGATTTACCTGATAGTATGAATGTTGATGACTATGAAGTATTTCAAGTTATCAAAAAGTAAGATAAATTGTGTTAATTATATAAATATTTATTTATGTATTCACCGATGTAATTCAGACAATTTAAATAAAGTTATGTTTTTAAAAACAAAATGAAACTTTTATCGTTTCATTCGGGTCCCAAATCGGGTTTAATAAATTTTGATATATACTGACTAGGATCTGGACTAAAGTGACAAGAATCGATTATGGAACCGAACCGGTTTTTCGGTTTGACTCTGCTAGGACCCCGAAATATGCATAAAAGGGTCAGGTCAGAGTTTGCGTATAATGAGTCAAAAAAATCATGTAGATCATTCCTTTTATGGATAATCCCAGCCAAAATAATATTTCCTAATTTAGATAATGGCTGAAATTATCGTAATTCCGGCCCTGAAAGAATGCGTATTTTGGACCACTTCTGGACCTGACCTCTACATATATATTTCGGGGTCCTACTCTGCTTAACTCGATTTTTCAATAGTATCGATCGATTTGGAAACGAATTGCATTCACGGAAAATGTAAATAATTCGATAAATTCCGTGATATGAAATTATTGTTAATTCCAGAAATATGAGCCTTTTATGGAAAAAAAGATGGAATATAAAAAACGAATCGACTTTTTTTACAGGGAGATTCGTTAATCTAACATTTTCGTTAATAATAAAAAAGATTAAATATTTCAATTTTAATAAATAAATATAGAGTTTTAGATTTTTCATCAATTTCCTTACTAATATTATCTATTATTATAATAACTACTAAGTACATTTAATCGATAATATAAATCTAAATGTTTACAAAAACTAATATAATTATAAAATACAGGTTTTGTTTCCTTGACTCTTTAATTCATCTGGTAAATATGTAATAATTACATTCCGTCATTAGCACACTCTGACGTTTCTGGTATTTCAAAGGATTTTTCCATAAAATGGAACTATTATTTCACACCAAGTTTTATTAACCATGAGACATGAAAAAGGGCTATCATATCTTCTAATCCCTTTGCTATTAATCCCTATAAAAACGAAATGTGTTAAATTTATTTTAAATTCGTGCTCATGAGTAATAAATGTCTAAAGAAGACATTTATTACACGTGAGCACAAATATAAAACAAATTCAACACATTTAGTTTTTATAGGGATATAAGTAAAGAACATTTCATTTAATTTGATCATTTTTCACTTTAATATAGAATATTTTTTGATTAAAAAGCGGCGATGTATCTAGCATATTGTAATGCACTTGTACTACTACACCGTGCTTTATCAACAATAATTGGACGGTGTGTAGTGGATATCTGGTGTGTATTGTCCTAATTGATATTATTTATCATCCGAAAAAGACCCGAAGGCAAATGAATTTTGCAGTGATACGCTGTACAATACCAAAAATGTAAGATATTATTTGCTACATTCATTGTTACACCTATTCCTTTATTCTTTTATTTATATGTAAGAAAATGTCCAGAAAATCACCGCGCATTGATCAGCATTAACAACTTTACTAAAAATGGCCAATTTTTTGAAATATTTTTATAGACCTAGATACAATGGCTATCAAAACAATTGTGCAATTATTTTGTAAAATTTTTAAAATATATCAAGATATATTTAAGGTATTTTTGAGATTAAAATATTAAAATAATATCAAAGTTAATTATATTATAATAATAAAATAATAACAAAAACATTAAAAAATTTTTGTGATATTATTTTGAGTTATTTTTATAGACCTAAATACAATATAATTACAAAATAATAACAAAAATATAATAAAAACATTTTGATATATTAAATGTATTTTTGTAGTATTTTAAAATTATTACAAAATCATTTCAAAAAATTGGCCATTTTTAGTAAAGAAATATTAATACTCTAATTCTGGTAGCGGTATGTAATTACTATGTCAATTTCACGTGCTCACCACATTCTCTATTTCAGAAATATACTTTTTATTTGCATTGTACAGCATGATATTATTATTAATACGGTAATTTGTTTAACCATAAATGAAGGTTCACTTGTAAAATTGAATATGTTACACTTTGGTAATTTTGGAATTAATAGTCCGATCAACGTTTCACACAACATTTGGACATTACTAATCTTACCTACCTGAAATTTAAAAAAAAATGTCATTTGAATATTCTCAAGAGATTAGTAATGATTATGAAAAATTATTTGAAAATAAAAAAGGATATGATGTAGTTATATATGCTGGTGAAAATGAAAATTTAAAAGAAATTCATGCACATTCACTCATTCTACGTACTAGGTCTCAATATTTTAATACAACATTCTGTAATAATTTGGTCAAGAAAGAAAATGGAAAGTTTATTTTTAAAAAACCTAACATTTCTTCAAATTTATTTGAAATTATTTTAAGGTAATTAAAATGAATAAAATGAAGCGTTATACATACTAAATGCGATGAAAATTCAATACAACATTTTTTTATTTTTAGATTCATTTATTGTGGAAAAATTGATTTGAAAAACTTGCAAGGTCCCGAAATGTTAAAACTTTCAATGGTAGCGGATGAACTTAACGTTCCAACATTAATATTCTGTATCCAAAAGTATTTAATTAAAGATCATTATGAATTTTTACAAGAAAATCTTATGGATATTTTTCAAACATTTTATCAAAATGAATTATTTATAAGTTTATTGAATTTTTGTTTTATTGAAATTGAAATTATATTTGACTCTGATAAATTCACCAGTCTAGAAGCACCATTATTGGAATTCCTTTTAAAACAGCATGATTTGAATTTAAGTGAGATTGAAATTTGGGAAGGTTTAATTAAATGGGGATTAGCACAAGATCAAGAACTTAATAAAGATGTTTCTAAATGGAATCAAGAGGATTTTAATATCTTTAAAAAGATTCTTAATAAATTTATTCCTTTAATTAGATTTTATGGAATATCTAATAAGGATTACTTTGATAAAGTAAAACCTTATGAAGAAATTTTACCTAAAGAATTACGAGAAGAAATCTCAAAATTTCACCAAATTCCCGGATATAAACCGACATTCAATCTTTTATTACCAAGATATAATATTGATTCTAATTTAGCTAATCGAAAACACTTCACAATTTTTGCAAGTTGGATTGATAAAGAAAGGGGTAAATTGAATTACAAGTTTAATCTTTTATACAGAGCTAGCAGAGATGGTGATACAGCAGAAGCATTTCATGCTAAATGTGATTGTAAAGGAGCTACTATAGTTGTAGCAAAAATTACAAATTCAGAACAAATAGTTGGAGGTTATAATCCACTTGAATGGGATTCAAATAACTGTAGTAAGTCAACAAAGATAGTTTTATATTCTCATTCACAAATAAGAATAATTTTCGGACTGCGAAAGTAGCTTACAGTAAAGAAGATCAATATTCTATACGATGTTATAGACACTGTGGTCCATTCTTTGGTTATGGCGATTTATATACAAATTATGCCTTTTCTTATGTTTGGCAAACTGAATTTAGAAGGTCTTATCCTACACTTAATTTACCTGATCGTATGAATGTTGATGACTATGAAGTATTTCAAGTTATCAAAAAATAAGATAATTATTTTTGTATTTACTTATGTACTAATTCAGACAACTTAAATAAAGATGTTTTTGATTAATAAATTTTGATATATACTGACACGGATCATTTCATTTAATTTGATCATTTTTTATTTTAATATAGAATATTAGAATTCAGACGATATGACAACAATAATGTACATATCGTAATGTATCACTTGTAACGATAATTGGATGGTGTATAGTAGATATTCGGTGTGTATTGCCTAATTGATATTGCTTATCATCCTAAAAAGAATGGTACCTGTAAAATACCAAAAAAGCAAGATATTACTTGTTACAGTTTTATAAACACCAATAATTAGTTTTACCAACAACATAAAATTACGTTATAATCACCGTCGACGGATCTACCCACAGCGATATATATATTAAAAGATTACAACATAGTCAAACTCATTTGCCCATAAAAATGTGACCCAAATTTTATAAAGATCAAAACAAGAAAATCAATCAAGCAGCTACTATATAATCGATTCAAGAAGGAAAAAGGCAAAGAAATGCATAACAATCGATATAGTGTTAGTCATACCATTC
The DNA here is from genome assembly GCF_026210795.1 of Rhizophagus irregularis. Lineage (NCBI taxonomy): Eukaryota > Fungi > Glomeromycota > Glomeromycetes > Glomerales > Glomeraceae > Rhizophagus > Rhizophagus irregularis. The sequence goes on along the minus strand of NC_089441.1, from coordinate 1,498,550 downwards.
AATTAACTGCCGTTCTTTAAAGAGGTATTTAAAAATTTTCTGATTCGTATCACAGATCAGATTTGAATTGAACCAAAAAAACAACAGACCAATTTTCTTTAAATTGTTATTTAATCTGATTCCCTTTATGTTGTCCCACTCTCAAAAGAGAAAGAGCATTCCCTGCCCTGAAGGATTTGAGCAAAATTAGATCAAATTTCATTAAATCCTACCTGTTTGATCTGTTAGCAAAATCTAAAAATTTAATTTTGATTAACGTTAATAAGTATTTGTAAATATTTTTTTAATGATGATTTTTTGATAAATACAGTATATTTACTTTTTCGAAAAAATTCACCCATTTTGCTGATAACTATAAAATGATTTACAATTTTAATTCATTGTAAATTAATTATGTATGAGCAAACCATTCGTATATACGTCGATTACTTTACTAGATTGAATTGAGTCGAAATGTTTTTTAGCTAGCTTATCCAAAATTAAAGTGGAAGTAATAAAAAAAGATGCTATGAGATGAATTGTGGAGAGAGATTATTAGACGATTGTGGTTGAGATAAGGAGCTGTGAAGTTGAAGTTTGTTACTTTGAATTAGACGCATTATAAGAAATAGTGTTAGAGTGGGATTTGTGTATTAGATGAGTATTTGATGGGAAAGTTAAATTTTTGGCAAATTATGTTGTTAATAACGTGGACCGATATACAGTATATGTGAACGTTTTGTACGTTTGAAAAGGCGAAGCTATGATAGAAGGACGCTTTACCGTGGGACTCTATATTATGGTATTTGATTTGAGTTAGCTCGTTAACCAGAACGTGTACCAATTTATCAAGGACCCAGAAATATATACAGTATATAAGGGTCAGGTTTGAGTTTACGTATTTTAGATAATTTTTGATAATGCCAGTCAGAATTTTATTCCTATTATAGTAACCGGCTGACATTATCATAATTCCGGCCCTGAAAAAATGCGTACAGCTCATAGTAAAAAATTTTTTCATCACCTGACCCCTATATATATTTCTGGGTCCTGTTGATAGTTTCATTGAAAGACATTAAATTTTGTTATATCAGTCATTATACTATTAATATTTTAAAGAAACTTGTTGTTGAAGTCACAATTGAGAATTAATAAAGTCCGATGTGGCTTGCGCCATTGATCTGGTTGTCAAAAATATCAATAAAGATGATCAATATCGAGATCATGCATGTTTTATCTCAGTAAATACAAATAATAGTTTAATAGTTTAATTGAAACTCAATAATTACTAATTTATCTATCCATACATCTTTTTCTTCATAATGACTCATCCAAAGCTTGCCATAAAAAGGTAGATTGCAATCACAATACTGGTTATTATTTTTTTTTTTGCATAAACCTTTACTGATACTGGTTTTTTTTTTTGCTTTTTTTACTACGCTGATAAATCTGGAGTTAATTCAAAAGATATAAATATACCTCAAAAGCTCTCTCAAACTTCAAACTTCTTTTTAAAAATATACTTACTTATTTACTTCTTTTCAATATTTACGAACACCTCTCTCAAAACTTTTGATATTTTCGCTAAAAAAAAAAAAGTATCATGGTATAAAGTGCCTTTTAGTTTAATCTATTTACTTCCTTTTAATATTTACGAACACCTCTCTCAAAACTTTTGATATTTTCGCAAAGTATCATGATATAAAGTGTCTTTTAGTTTATTCTATTTACTTCCTTTTAATATTTACGATCACCTCTCCTAAAATTTTGATATTTTCGCTAAAAACAAAAGTATCATGATATAAAGTGTCTTTTAGTATATTCTTATTTACTCCTTTTTAATATTACGATCGGGAAGGGAAAGAGCAAGGAAATACAAAAACATACACCACCTACGCACAAACCCACACACAACAACCCACATACCTAAAGAAAGACGTAAAGAAAAGGGCTTAAGGCCTTCTTCCTAAAATTTTTGATATTTTCGCTAAAAAAAAAAAATAAGTATCATGGTATGAAGTGTTTTCTAGTTTATATTTAATATATTGATGATAATGTCGTATATTCTGATGATGAAATATAAATTTTTTTTGGATATTTTCTAACGGTTTATTTAGAATTTACATTCAGCGTATAACGAATTTAAAAATTGGAAATAAATTTGAACGGATATTGATAATATTGAATTTCTTCGCTATAGTGGTAAGTTGAAAACCAGCGACTTACTTTCTATGATAATTGTCGCCTTACTAGGGGTACCACAGATTATCCATAATATGTTGTATTTTTGTTGTATTTTATTTTTGTTATTTGTCGTTATTTGTATTTTTTTCTTTGTTTTTTAATTAGTTTAGTATAGGTTATTTGTATATTTTTTTTTGTCTTTTATTTAGTTTAATATAGTAATAATGGATAGTAACGGACTAGTGAGGGACATTAAGGAGAAACTGGCTTTCCTTGAGGAGGGTTAGCTTACCTTTCTCCTATTATAGGAAATATTAGTATGATTTTTAACCATACTAAGACCACTTTTTTTTGCAGCTTCTCTCATGTTGCCCTTGAAACTTTCCTAGAAATGGTTCGGTATTTGACTAAAGTAAGTATACATTACATTCTGCATATAACGAACTGAGGAGTTTCTTTTTTTCAAATTTCTTAAACTTAAAATTCTTTTTTCATGTTAGATTATTGTCATGCCATTATGGAATTTCAATATCTAAAGAAAAAAAATTAGATTTTACGAATATGGACATAATTTTATGGATCACTATGAATTAAATATGAAAAAAAACTTATTGTTTTGCATTTTATTATATAATTCCGGCCACGCAAACAAGGTTCTCATATTGGGCGTTTAATTTCGTAAAAAAAAATAAAATATTCACGAAATATAAATCATTTGATTTTCAGATAATCATTTTTTTTATTGGTCATATTCAGCATTGGAAAACTTTAGTATTGAACATAAATTTCTCCAAAATTATTAATTTTATAGGCAATATCATGATAATTTGCGAAGTTTGCTATTTTTAACATATTTACTATTTTTATATTCACAAGCTTGGGAATGAGCAACTTACTATGTATAAAATCTTGGTATACAGTACTTGCTTATACTGTTGTAGCACAACGAAGCGGATTTATGAGATTATAAATGGCTTTAGTTATACTTAAGCGCGAGATCAAAAAAAAATTTAGACAAAACATCAAAAATTTCTTTGTAAGCAAGGATATTGCAAATAGATATTGTAAACTCCATTCACGTATTAAAAAAATAAATTATCAATCATACAATATTTATTAATTACACTATGTAGCTGAAATTTGAATAATTTTATATTTTACATATCTTTTTTTTTTACAAAAGTATACAAGTATATATAATTATTAACAATGATACATTAGTCTTGATTTAAAAACACTAAAATCATAGAATTTTAAAAAATTTTCATGAAACATTGAAATATTAGGAGTTCGTTATAAAAGAATCACTTTCATCCCGCCATAAACAGAATAAAGCTGTAAACATTCTGGAATTTCGCTATCAACAATTATCAAAAATCAATAATTTCTGCTATACTCTTGTCGGTTGAAGTTTTCGTACTACAAGCAATTTTTGAAATCATTGATTCTTCGGCTATAACTGTATTTTTACTTTCGCAAATTTTACAAGTGAATTTACGTTTCAAAATTTTAAGAGACTTGGAGAAGACCTTTTTGACCTTATTAGGTGATTTATATTGTTTAGGCCAGAATTCGTTACCATCTAGTTTCTGGCCAATGTCAACAGTATGAGAATGTTCATTTTGTGTAATAAATTCAGGGATAAATTTTTTATCGAAGATCGAAAAGTTGATGTTGAAAATAGTAGTTTGCATATTAATTAAAGTTATTAAAAAAAATTTTTTTTTTTTTATTGTAAAAACAGATTTTCTTTTATAACTCTTGAGCTTCTAATGCTTAATTTTGTTCTCGTTAAAAAAAAGAAAATTTGGTTCCGAGCTAATCAAGAAGTTATTATTATTTTGAACAAAAGTACAAAGACAAAATCTTGTGAGAGCTGCAAGCTGTAGTATTACAAAAGTATACAATACATTATTAAAGATTTAAAGTAACTCATTGTTAAATAATTAGGAAGTTCGCCAGAATTATCATGTAAATTTTCTTTTTTTTTAAATAATTCTGACCAGAATTATGCATTGCTGGCCCTGAATGTTGCCGATCTTCTGCTCGGGTCCCGATCAAAGAATACGCAAGCGTTTTGAGACAATTAATAAAATTAACAGATAAAGAGAATAAAGATGGATAAATTGATCAATTATATCAATTATATCGTTATTCGCATTTTCAACCTTATTCTTGTTATTATATTTTTGGTTTAATATTTTTCATTTTTGTATCCAAAAAAAATGACTTTTTTTTGCAAATATGACCCTATAAAAAATTTTACCTGTCATTTTTGTAAAAACTCCAGCCTTTCACGGATTCATTCGCGGAGAATGAAAATAATTCGATAAATTCCGTGATGTAAGGTTACTAATTCCGGAAATATGAGTCTTTTACGGAAAAAAAGATGGAATATAAAAAACGGATCGACTTTTTTTACTGGGTGATAAATAGGAAGAGAATAAACATAATTATGTTCTTTTATAAGTAAATTTTTTTCTTTATTTAGAATAAAATTTATATTTCAAACTGTTACTTTTAGTAAAATGATGTCATTCCCTGTGCTTAATTTTTTTATTGGATAAGAAATATTCAAATTAGGTTATAGAAAGCTTGGAATTATATTTATTTTATTTGGTTTCTATATTTTAAATTTACATTAAAGTACTATTATTCATTTTAAATATATTATAAAAGAAAAACTATTTTATTGGTGAAATCGTTCTTTTATTTCATAAATAAATAAATATAAGGAAAATCAATAATTATTTATCTGTGAAGCGAATATACGGTCTGGTGTTTAGCTGCGTGTAACATAAAAGTGGCATCCACATTACATCATATTAGGAAAGGTCTTGATAAACATTTTATTCGCCGTAAATCTTATAAAAAAAAATTTTGGCTGAAATTAAGTTTGGTTCATCATAAATTAGGTAAAATTCTGATTGGTTCGGATTGTCCGGAATTTACTTTAAATATATTAGATCTTCAATGTCCATTATTATTGTAATTATTTCTTGCATAAAATTCATTTTAAAACAAAAGAAAGAAAAAAAAAAAATATTCCAATATTGAGAAAAGTTCGGTTAAAAATGTCATACAATTTTAAATCTAATTTATCAGAAGCTCTTGGACAATTACTTAAAATTGGAACGGATTATAATGTTATCATTCAAGTAGGAGAAGGATTTAATTTTAAGGAATTTCATGCGCATTCTATTATCTTATGCTGTAGGTCAAGATATTTTAATAAAATACTTTCTGATGAAAATATTGAAAAAAAAGATGGAAAATATGTAATAAAGAAACCAAATATTTCTTCTCGAATGTTTGATGATATTCTTAAGTAAGTAACCACGTTACCAAATTTCTTGACCATTATATATATATATATTTCCCTTTAAAATAAAATTATATATATATTTTTATTTTTAAAATAAAAATTATATACATATTTTTTTCTTTAAAAATAAAAAATTAAATAAATAAATAAATAAATTTATTCTCTTATTTTTTTTTTTTAGGTATCTTTATACTGATCGAATTAATATTTCTGATAAAACTGGAACTGAACTTTTGAATTTTATGATTGTTGCTGATGAATTAATGTTAGAAAGCTTAACCAAACTTGTCGAAAATTCCTTTATTTATAACTATCGACAATTCTTACAAAATGACCCAGTTGAAATTCTTCAAATTGTACATTATCGTGAAGTATTTGATAATTTACGAAACTTTTGTTTGAATAAAATTTGTTCTAGACCAAAACTTTTATTCAACTCTGATAAATTTACTCAACTATCTGCCCCTTTACTGGAAATTGTTTTAAAACGGGATGACCTGAATTTAAGAGAAATTGAAATTTGGAGATATATAATTAAATGGGGATTAGCACAAGATCAGATACTTAGTCAAGACGTCTCTAAATGGAACATGGATCATATTAATATCCTTAAAAGGATTCTTTACAAATTCATTCCTTTAATTAAATTTCATGAAATTTCTAATGAAGATTATATTAGTAAAGTAAAACCTTATGAAGAAATTTTATCTCAAGAATTAAGAGATGAGATATTAAGAAATTACAAGATTCCTGGACGTAAACAAATAACCGACTTAATATCAACCGATCTCTTAGAATCTGTTTTAGTTAATCGAAGGCACATTGCACTAATAGTAAGTTGGATTGATAAAAAAAGAGGAAAGAATAAATATAAACTTAATCTTTTATATAGAGCTAGCAGAGATGGCAATACACCATCAGTATTTCATGCTAAATGTGATAACAAGGGAGCTACTATAATAATAGCAAGGGTCAAAAATTCAAAACAAATAGTTGGAGGGTATAATCCACTTTTTTGGGATTCAAGTAATAGTTGTAATTCTACGAAAAATAGTTTTCTATTCTCATTTACGGACAAAAATGATCTTCAAAGCGCAAAAGTAGTTTACAGTAAAGGTGATCTGAATTCTATACGATCTTATTCACAATGGGGTCCTGTATTTGGTACTGATTTACATGCGGCTTATATTCCCACTATTGATTCTTGGCGTGCTAGTGTATGTTCTTATCCATCACTAAATTTGCCAAGCATATTTAAAATAGAGGATTATGAAGTATTTCAAGTTCATATTAAATAGGGTTGTATTAAGACATATGATCAAGCGATTAACCAATATTTTTTATTTATTTACTTATTTGTGATATTAAATAACATAATAGTACCTTAGCATTTTTTTATTTATTTAATATAAATATAATAAAATGATTATTTTACATCTGCAGATCGGATGTATGGTGAGACTTTATTGATCAAAAATGGAGGAAAGGTGCCTTAGTACAGTACATAATCGATTTTATCCAAACAATAATCAAGGATATGATTTTATTTGTATGTTGCTTCAGCAGTGTTTTTTATATGGGCAAGGTAGCAATAAAGATTATGATTAAAATTTCATTCATTTCGCAGACATAAATCATGATTCGGAAAATATTGTATCTATTCTACCATTTTTCTATAATCCCGACATTACTACATTTCATAAAATTACGTAAATAAATGATGCAAAGCAAACTATATAAACTAGTTTTATTCTATTAACAAATCAAAAATAATTTTTTTTGAAGTTCATGTGTAATAAATATATCAGGAACATCTTTGATTTTACCCGTATGATTTGGGGCACCAGATTTACCGCAGATATACACAATGTGGAAGTCCTCTACAAGTTCACCGTCTTTAATGACCACGAATTTCTTGGACGAGTCGATTTCAGCTTTATGAGTGCCACTAAAAGTACTATCCAGATATTTTTCGATTAGGTTTCTCGGGTCATGTGAACGTGTTTTGTAGGCAGGTGAGGAGCGTTCTCGATATTTGCTGAATCTTTGTTGTGTGTGGTAAAATCAAAATCGAAAGTTGGATGAATGTGCGTCCGAGAATGAAATCGAATCGTGGATGTCTCTGGAAACATCGTAACAGAACATTATCTTTGTTCAGAACGGGAGGATTTTGTAGCATTTTGACATATTTAAACTTAATGACCACAGGATTATTTGTTCACCCACAAAGTTAGTTGCATTAAGAGTCACATCTGGAAAGCGTAATAGCTGTTGAAAAAAAACATCTTCAAATTGCATAGGCGACATCGTACAAAATACTACATCTCGAGGAATTGGAATCTTCTTGTAAAATTATAGAAGAGCATGTCTAGCGGCGCCTCAATGCGCTGAGTTGCATCATAGGGTTAAGAAGTGGATGGACTTGGGTTTCGGACGTTAGATTCAAAGAGTGCGCCATGTTTGTCGACTATCATCAGAGTTTTTTCCTCTTGTTGGAACAGGTGGTTAATGATAAAGTTACTGCATTTACTATCACATCTTCGTCATTAATGAAATGTCCAGTTCAAAGTCATTAACCGTTAGAATGTCCTTATTAATGGCAAGAATGCGAGCACAAATTTCTAATGGTATATCGTAACTGGTTTCACAAACCAAATTGTTCGTATCCGAAACGTATAGTAGTAAGAGCCAACCTTCTGAATATGCTTTGGAAACAAGAAAGTATGCAAGGTATGACTTTCCGACGCCCATTATTGGGCCTGCTAAGACTCTTTTTATTGAGCTACTACTGTTACTTGCGAGTTCTTTCCATACTTCTACCATTTGATCCGTTACTAGGAACGGCATTCTCTGATAACCTTCTCAACGTTTTGGTGATTGTACAAGCAAAGGCAGTGTGATTATATTGCATAATTCTATGTTGTCTAGTTGCAATTTGAATTCATTACGTGATGCAGGCTCAAATATTTAATATTGAGGATTTTGACCAACGCAGGCGGCAAGTATCCTTGGCGGTGTATTCCACCCAGTTGGGCCGTTCAAAAAGCTAGCGCATCACGTTCGTGTTGACTAATCATTACAACGCTAAGGCTTGCCTTGATGTCCATCTAAATTGGGTTAGATTATCGAAAAAAAAGATTTAGTCGTAGCGTCAAACAAAAATAACGGCAAATATTTTATCTAACATACCGTATATACTTTTAAGAAAACTCTTTAAAATCTTTGTTGAGATTCTTTTGCTTTATATCTTATAAGGGCCGAAAAAAGTCTCCCTTCTTCTTCATAATTTTTGATTAGATATATATGTAGTCTATCCATCTTTTCTCCCTCAAGTTCAAGGCTGCCAATAATTTTGTAAAATTCAGACATAGCTGCCAAAGATATTCGTGAAAGAAGTAAATATAATAAATGTAAAACGATTTTTTGGAGAGGTTTACATTAAACTTATTGATTATATATATCATTGATTATTATTTGAGAACGCGTTTTGTAAGTCCGAACTCCAAAGTATAAGCTTTTTCAAAAAAAATATTTTTCTTTTCCTTTTTTTCAAAAAGATTAAATGTCTAAAGATTACCTGTCCTTTACATTCTTTAATGATTTTTTTTTGTATTAAATAAATAATTATACGTATCCAAAAATTGGAATTGTATAAGGTACAAGTGGAGGTTCGTTCTATAAATTAAGGTAAGAAAGTTTAACAGAAATTAATTTGCTATCATAATTACGAACTCATTTACTTACTCTGCCTATACGAGGACGTCTTATAAAAAAATTATCATAAAAATAACATAAAACTTCAATCATCTAGTGTAACAAATATTATTTGTTATACAAATTAACATTTTCGTAATACTTCACATGATTGTACTCGATCAATCGGACTCCACAGTCACTAATCATCAACAGCCCTAATTGGTTCGGAGAATTTTGTCCGTAATTTTGCTTTATTAAATATAGATCTACATAAAAAGGGTGCGGATTTCTTTTAAAAAAAAAAATAAATAAAATATTGCGAGTAAAAAAAAATGCCATATAATTATGAATCCGAATTATCTAAAGCGCTTGGACAATTACTCAAAATAGAAACGGATTATAACGTCATCATTCATATTGGAGAAGGACCTAATTTTAAGGAATTTCATGCACATTCTAATATTTTACGCTGTAGGTCCGAATATTTTGATAAAATATTATCTGCTGAAAATATCGAGAAGAAGGATGGAAAATATTTAATTAAGAAACAAAATATTTCTCCTCAAGATTTTAATGCTATTCTTAAGTAAGAAATTGATAGTAAATTATGAAGATTTTCAAACTTTTTTTTTACAAACTTACTTATTTTTTCTTTTTAAATTTTAGGTACCTTTATACCAGTCAAATTGATATTACTGATAAAACTGGAACTGAGCTTTTGAATTTTATGATTGTTTCTAATGAACTAATGTTAAAAAATCTGACTAAATTTATCGAAGATTTTATTATTGAAAATCAACAACAATTCTTGCAAAATGACCCAATCGGAATTTTTCAAATTATTTATTATCGTAAATCACTTGCTAATTTACAAGAATATTGTTTGGATATGATTTGTTCTGAACCAGAAATTTTATTCAACTCTGATAAATTCACTCAATTACCTGCTCCTTTATTGGAAATTATTTTAAAACGTGATGACTTAAATTTAGAAGAAATTAAAATTTGGGAAAATTTAATTAAATGGGGATTAGCACAAGAACAAGTACTTAATCAAGACATCTCTAAATGGAGTAAGGATGATATTAATATCTTCAAAAGAGTTCTTTATAAGTTTATTCCTTTAATTAGATTTTATGATATTTCTTCTAGAGATTATTTTAACAAAGTTAAACCGTATGAAAAGCTTTTGTCAAAAGAACTAAGAGATGATATTTTAAAATCTCATATGATCCCTGAATACAAACCAATATATACGCCAAGGCATTCAAAGAATAATATTAATATTGATTCTGTTATAATTAATCGAGAACACATTGTACTTTTTTCAAATTGGATTGATAAGAAAGAAAATATTAAATATATTAATGATATTCCTTATAAATTTAACCTCTTATATAGAGCTAGTAGGGATGGTAATTCAGCTAAAGAATTTCATGCTAAATGTGATAACATGGGGGCTACCATAGTTATTATAAAAACCAAAAATTCAAATCAAATAGTTGGTGGCTATAATCCACTTCAATGGGATTCAAGTGGTATTCATAAGTCCACGAAAGATAGTTTTATATTTTTATTAGCAGATCGAACAAACCTTCAAACTGCTAAAGTAGGTTATAGTAATGGTGATAAATATTCTATAGTTTGTTACTCACATACGGTCCCATACTTTGGTTATAATAATTTATACTTAGAAAATAGTAGTTGGATTTGTAACCCAGTTAAAGAAAATAATCAATATTCATATCCTGAACTTGATGGTATGAGAGGAACTTATGATGTTGATAATTATGAAGTTTTTCAAGTAATGAAGCAATAATTACTTTTAATTTTTTTTTTTGAAAAAAAGATTGAATATTTTGAAATCTTTATTTTGTATTTAAATTATTTTATTATCCATAAAATATCTACTTTTTTGGAAAAAATCTAGTTTGTAATAATATTTTTTTTTCTTCAATAATTTAAAAAATGTTTTTTTTTCATTATGGTATAGCCGGTCTCATTGGTCAATTACGACAAGAATGTAATGGCATAAAAAATTTGGCTTCATCATTTTATTATCCTATTGATTTTATTCTTTCTGTATTGATTCATTTTCATTTAATCCATTATTATATTAATATGAAAATATTTTTACTCATCTGTTAATCGAATGTTAGTACGTAATTGATTATTTGTAAATTTAAAATATTAATTAAATGAATTCTGATATTATATTTCAGAAAATTGTAAATTATTATTTTCGTTATAAAATGCAAGTATTCGTGTAAATTTACAATCCTGATTACAATATTCCATTCTTGTCAAATACAAAAATGTGGTTATAAAAAAAGAATGATAATGGTACATAAGAATAGAACTAAATATCAATAAAGAAGATGTTAGCCGAATAACATTGGAAGATAAGTCAAGGGTACAAACATTGGGTACAATTACTATTAAAGTATGATTTGGAAATAAATATGAAAGATATCCGAGATAAGAGGATAAAAAATTTACCGATGACCTTATTTTTGTATGGAAACAATTATGATAAAGAAAATAAACCTTTTGATTTCTTTGAATTAATAAAATAATAATTTCATTACTTTATTTTAAAAGTAGTTCAATAAAGTATTCTAAACTAATAAAATTAAAATTAAACAGAATTAAATAACGCAAAAAAAAACTGTAATAATTTAACTTACAATTAAGTAAATATTTTATATTAAGTAACCTAACAAGAAAATTTTAAAAAAATTATTAAAAGTTTCTTTCGCATTTTTAAGATTTTAAATTTCCATCCTTTCTTGACTACTTATTAATTGATTATTTGATTCCATAATATTTTCAACAGAACAAATAATAAATTTAATAAACCAATATTGAACTCTAAAAGTCATTTATTTCATGGTTGAAAATGAGAAAAATTATGAAATTTACTAGATAGGATATAATGTTATAAGTTTTAATCTTCTAAATATTGATTACAATAATATTTAAGATATAATTTATAATACAAAGTTATTCTATAGATAGAGTTCAAATCTAACAATTTATTTTGCAATAGGAAAACATTACAAAGAGTTAATTTTGGTGCTGATATTTAATGTGTATATTTCAAGAAAAGTAATTTTATAATAAGCTATTCTTAGTATCAAATATATCTCTTAATACAGTAATTTTAACTCTATGATTCAAAATCATGAAGTTCATCTACTTACCAAAATCGTGAATAATATGCACTGTATATATTTTATAAAATTTGTCACAGTATTTAACTTATGAGTAGCGTATAAGAGAATTGAAATATTAAATATTTGCATCCTTATTAAGTTTTTGATTTTTAAAATGTACTATATATTGTAAATATAAACGGAAGTGTATAAAGAAAATCGTGTCGACCAAAGTCAATTATATAAAAAATGTGATATTTATAGCTTATTAATTATAACTTAAAATTGAAAGTTTTTAAAAAAAGTCGGAACAAATAAACGAAGAATAATTACAATTCCAATTGAAAGAATTATTCTAATTTCTGCAAAAGATAATTTTTATATTCTCGCTTACAAATTTGGGTAGAAGGAAAAGGATATCAAAATCTTGATCAATTTTTTTATGCTCACATTCATATATACAAATTACATAAAAAATTTCTACAAAGAATATTCTACAGAGACGTATAATACTGACTGTCACCTAATTATAATGATCAATAAAACATAAATATAATGGATTATTTCGTATAGTCATATGGATATCGATCATACTTTACATAATTTCTTTTTATATTCTTATTAGTACTATAAATTAATTTAACTATTAATACTACCTTAGAATTTCCATGATGTTTAATGAACTAGTACTAATTTATTGAATAAAATAATGGGATTTAAAAACGGGTTAATTTAAAATAATATTGCGGACAACTTAAAACATTTCGTCAATGATTACGACAATTCTGGCCGAGATTATCAGAAATTTTAGCCGAAATTGACCTTCAGTACAAATTACGTGATCATTTTTTAATAATTTAATTGGTTCGGAGAATTTGTCTATTTTGTCTGTAATTTTACTTTATAAAACAGCGATCTTCAAAAAAATCTCTTTCTTTCTATTTTTGCGCAAAAAAATTTTCATTGACAAATTTCGAATAAAAATGACTTATAATTTTGAATCTGAATTATCCGAAGCGTTTGGTCAATTACTCAAAATAGAAACGGATTATAATGTTATCATTTACATTGGAAAAGAACCTAATTTTAAGGAATTTCATGCCCATTCTTATATTTTACGCTGTAGATCTGAATATTTTAATAAAATATTATCCTCAAAGAATATCGAAAAAAAGGACGGAAAATATATAACTAAATTAACAAATATTTTTCCACATGTTTTTGATGCTATTCTTAAGTAAGTAGCTGTTCGGAACGTTTTTAAACTTTTCAATTATAAGTTTTATATAATTACTAATACTTTCTCATATTTTTAGGTACCTTTATACTGGTAAAATTGACATTGTTAATAAAACTGGAATTGAGCTATTGAATTTTATGTTTGCCTCTGATAAATTAATGTTGAAAAAATTATCTAAACTTATTGAAGACTCTATTATTAAAAATCAACAACCATTCTTGCAAAGTGACCCAATTGGAATTCTTCTAATTATTTATTATTGTAAATCACTTGCTAATTTACAAGGATATTGTTTGGATAAAATTTGTTCTGATCCAGGAATTTTATTCAACTCTGATAAATTCACTCAATTACCTGCTCCTTTATTGGAAATTATTATAAAACGTGATGACTTAAATTTAGAAGAAATTGAAATTTGGGAAATTTTAATTAAATGGGGATTAGCTCAAGAGCAAGTACTTAATAAAGACATTTCTAAATGGAACCATGATGATATTAATATATTTAAGAAGATTCTATCCAGATTTATGCCTTTGATTAGATTTTATGAAATCTCTACTGAAGATTATTTTAACAAAGTTAAACCCTATGAAGATATTTTTTCTAAAGAATTGAGAGATGATATTTTAAAATTTTATATGATTTCTGGATATAAACCAAAATATACACCAAGGCATCCAAAATGTGATGTAGACTCTATCATAATTAATCAAAAGCACATTACACTCTTTGCAAATTGGATTGATAAAAAGAAAGAAAATGACGAATATAATAATGATATCCCTTATAAATTTAATCTCTTGTATAGAGCTAGCAGGGATGGTAATACAGCTGCAGCATTTCACGCTAAATGTGATAACAAAGGAGCTACTATAGTTGTATTAAAAATTACAATTTCAGAAAAATTAATTGGAGGATATAATCCACTTTTTTGGGATTCAAGTAATGGTTCTAAGCCTACAAAAGATAGTTTTATATTCTCATTTACGAATAAAAATGATCTTCAGAATGCAAAAGTAGTTTACAGTAATGGTGGTCGATATTCTATACAAGGTTATAAAAATTATGGTCCAATATTCGGTTATGGTGATTTATATTTAAATTTTAGTAAAGGACCTAATGTTTGGAACCATAGCCATAGATCTTCAAATTCTTATCCTTCACTGGATTTACCAGATATTATTGATGTAGATGATTATGAAGTATTTCAAGTTATTAAAATATAAATATAATAGTTAAATTATATATATTATTGTTATACATTTTAACGTATAGTTACTTTATATAAATTATATATTATAAGTAAACATTTATTTTATATGTATATATATTCAAAAAAAATAAATTATTATAACTTATTGGAAAGTCAAGAATATTTAAAATTATTCATCTTTATTTTGCAGTTATTTCTTGGCAGATTAACAGCAGTCTTTTATTAATGATGTGTGTTAATTATAACTGTAGTCATTAATAATGAATTGTTTAGTAATCAACTAATCATTAAAAATGTGCCGATTTTTAAATTTAAGTTGAGCGAGTTAGAATCTCCAGGATAATTTAAATTATCATTAAAAAAAAAATTATGATCATGCAAATAACGTTGAACACAGAATTTTATAAGCAAAGGAATATTACCTTGATCCCATTATCATAAATTAAATAAAAAGTGCGTGAAGCGACTGATACATGAATATCAACTATGCTTTACATAATTTCTTTTTGTATTCTTATCACTAAAAATTGAATTTAACAACTAATAATACTTTCTTTAGTTGATAAATCAATAATGGGATTTAGTAACGAGTTAATTTTTCGCCGATGATAACGACAACTTTGGCCGAGATTATAGTCAAAAATTTTAGCTGAAATTGATCTTAATTTCAGCCCGATTGCGTACTATGGGCGGATTTGAGTCATTTGACTCACTTGATGATCGGAATGTCGATCAACTGACATCAAAAAATCATTTTTTATAATATAATTGGTTCGGAGAATTATGCCCATTCCGTCCATAATTTTACTTTATAAACAAATTGCTGACAGGGCGTCAGGGGGTTCTAAACTGTTCAATATGATTGAATTAGAAACAGGAATTGTAACTGAACATTTATTGTTAAGAATAATACTAATAAATAACTATACATTGTATTACAAATGTTAAATTCTGTATTTATAAAATGAATGTTTTTGGTAAAATCTTATAGTTTGCCAAACCATTGACAAATCCACCATCTAATCCTTTGGGTTTGACTTGCGATAATACAGATACTGCTGATGGCATATTTTTTTTTTCTTTCTTAAAAAAAAAAATTCTAAAGTGCTATGAAAAGAAATGGTTTAGATATATATATTATTGGAAAAAAAATTTTTTTTTAATATATAATTTAATTATTTATTATCGTTATATTATATTATTTTTTTAAATTATTTAGATCATCTAAAAAAATCTTTCGTAAAATTGTATGTTGATCATTTTAGTACGAAAAAAGGTCAAAAACAATTATAATTATGATTATTTAATAAAAAAAATCTTAGTTTAATTTTAGTGTGCGTGGGAAGAAAGATCTAAACATTTTAGATAATTATTTGGGAAAAAATTCTCATATTAATTTTAGTATGATCTTGAATAATTGTACGATAATTATAAAAAATTTAGATAATCATTTGGGAAAAAAAATAATCTGTTTTATTGTAGTAAGACTCCAAACGAAAAAAGATTTTGAACAATTATAATTATGTCTTTTGTTTTTTATTATTAATTTTGGGAAAAAAATTCTCATATATAAATAAAATAATAATTTGTTTTATTGTACTTTTTTAATTGTTTAGATTATTTGAAATAAAATCTTTCGTGGTCATTTTAGTATGACTCTGACGAAAAATATACAATTATAATTATGACTTGTTTTATTTAAATAAATAATACAGTATCTTAGATAAGACTTATCATTAATTTTTCAGATAAAGATTTTTATATTTAATAAAAAAAAAATCCATCCTATTGTACTCTAATTATTCATAACAAATATTGATCATCATACAAGACTATAAAAAAGATCATATTTTTTTTAAATCATAAATTTTTTAAATAATATTTTATTTTTATTCATTTTCTTTAGTGAAAACATTATTTGATCTTATTGTATGACAAAGAATCATATTTAATTGTATAAAATACATGATTATGCAATTTTTAAAAAAAGAGAACTCATACTATCTTTTTTTAGTTTAGTTAAATTGGAATTTTAAGAATAATATGCTTTTAATTACCTAATTTAGTTAATAAAGATTATGCAAAGTTATTGTGTATTAAAAAAAAAAAATATCCCATGATTATTTTTGGTATAATTGATGGTCATTTTGGCTTAATTTTTATGACGAAAAAAAGTATTTAAATAATTTTTTTTTTTTTACAATAATAATAATAAATTACAATTGTTTTAGTTACTTCTTTTAGCTAACTTATTAAAGATAGTTTAAAATCACTATCCCACAATTTTTACAAAAAAAGAAAAATACTATATGGACGCACCTCATCCGGGTGGTGGGTAGGTCGACTAGGTCGTCATGCTAAATATCAAATATATATATATATTGCACATATATATTAGATTTGCCACTGAGTGATTTCCTTTTTATTGTCTGACATTCAGACTTTATTTAAATCGATCAACAAATCTTTTATAGTGATCAAAAAATTCTTTTTTTTTTCTTTTTTCTCAAAAAATTTACATTGAGAAATTTCAAATAAAAATGACTTACAATTTTGAATCTGATTTATCTGAAGCGTTTGGACAATTACTCAAAACAGAAACGGATTATAATGTTATTATTCATATTGGAAAAGAACCTAATTTCAAGGAATTTCATGCACATTCTTGTATTTTACGCTGTAGATCCGAATATTTTAATAAAACATTATCCGCTGAGAATATCGAAGAAAAAGATGGAAAATATATAATTAAATTACCAAATATTTTGCCACGAGTTTTTAATGTTATTCTTAAGTAAGTAGCTATAGAACATTACTTAAATTTTCAATCATTTTTTTTTTCTTTCTTTTTTTTTATAAATTTTACCTAATAATGTCTTTTCATATTTTTAGCTATTTTTATACTGATAAAATAGATATTGCTAATAAAACTGGAACTGAGCTATTGAATTTTATGTTTGCTTCTGATGAATTAATGTTGAAAAAATTAACTAACCTTGTCGAAAATTCTATTATTAAGAATCAACAACAATTCTTGCAGAATGACCCAATCGGAATTCTTCAAATTATTTATTATTGTAAATCACTTGTTAATTTACAAGAATATTTTTTGGATAAAATTTGTTCTGATCCAGGAATTTTATTCAACTCCGATAAATTCACTCAATTACCTGCTCCTTTATTGGAAATTATTTTAAAACGTGATGATTTGAATTTAAAAGAAATTGAAATTTGGGAAAATTTAATTAAATGGGGATTAGCTCAAGAGAAATCACTTAATCAAGACGTCTCTAAATGGAACCAAGATGATATTAATATATTTAAAAGGATTCTGTATAAATTTATTCCTTTAATTAGATTTTATGAAATCTCTACTGAAGATTATTTTAACAAAGTTAAACCCTATGAAGATATTTTTTCTAAAGAATTAAGAGATGATATTTTAAAATTTTATATGATTCCTGGATACAAACCAAAATATACACCAAGACATCCAAAATGTTATGCAGACTCTATTATAATTAATCAAGAGCACCTTATAATTTTTACAGATTGGATTGATAAGAAAAAAGACGTTAAATATATTTATAATTTTAATCTCTTATATAGAGCTAGCAGGGATGGTAATACAGCCAAAGCATTTCATGCTAAATGTGATAACAAAGGAGCTACCATAGTTGTAGCAAAAATTACAAATTCGGAACAAATAATTGGAGGATATAATCCACTTTTTTGGGATTCAAGTAATGGTAATAAGAATATAAAAGATAGTTTTATATTCTCATTTACGAATAAGAGTAATCTTCAGAGTGCAAATGTTGTTTACAGTATTGGTAATTGCCACGTGCAGTGTTATCCAAATCGTGGCCCAATATTTGGTAATGATTTAGGTTTAAATTTTTCTAGCGGTCCTAATATTTGGACCTATTGTTGGTATTTACTAAATTGTTATCCTCCACTGGACTTACCAAATAGTATTAATGTAGATGATTATGAAGTATTTCAAGTTATTAAAAGATACTAGTTAAACTATATTTAATGTATAGTTGCTTTATTAAATTATATATTATGAGTAAATATTTATTTTATAAGTTTTTCTTGAAGTACCAAAAGATGAATTATGATATCTACTGAAAAAGTTAAGAATATTTAAAATTATCCATCTTTATTTTTGCAGTCATTTCTCAATAGAATCAGCAGTTTTTCATTAATGATATGTGTTAATTATAACTAATTCTAGTAGTCATTAATAATGAATTGTTTAGTAATCATTAAAAATGTGCGATTTTTAAATTTAAATTGAGCGAGGTAGAATCTCCAAGATAATTTAAACACAAAGAATTTTATAAACAAAGGAATGTTACAATATATAAATAATATTTCCACTTAATATTACTAATTTTTTTTTAAAAGGAAGTTACCGTCAGTAAGGTTAAATTTTTTTACAAAATCTTATACATGTGTGGTTTTGGGTAACGTCAAAATTCGATACTAACGAACATAATGATGAAAGTTTTATTAATCAATAAATGGATGTATATCAATAGTGAAATGTAGCATATTACCTCGATCCCATTATCAAAAATGCATCTATAAATTAAATAAAAATGCGTGAAGCGACTTATACACGGATATCAATACTACCTTAAAATTACTATGTTATTTAATGAAAAATACTAATTTAGTTGATTAATCAATAATGGGATTAGCAACGAGTTAATTTAAAATAATATTGCAGACAACTATAGCAAATATTTCGTCGAGATAACAACAATTTTGGCCGAGGTTATCAAAATTTTAGCTGAAATTGATCTTAATTTCAGCCTCTATTACGTAATCATTTTGATAATATAATTGGTTCGGAGAATTATGCCCATTCTGTCCGTAATTTTACTTTATAAAATAATGATCTTCAAAAAGTTCTTTTTTTTTTCTTTTTTTTTCTCAAAAAATTTACATTGAGAAATTTCAAATAAATATGACTTACAATTTTGAAACTGATTTATCCGAAGCGTTTGGACAATTACTCAAAATAGAAACGGATTATAATGTTATTATTCATATTGGAAAAGAACCCAATTTTAAGGAATTTCATGCACATTCTTGTATTTTACGCTGTAGATCCGAATATTTTAATAAAACATTATCCGCTGAGAATATCGAAAAAAAAGATGGAAAATATATAATTAAATTACCAAATATTTTGCCACGAATTTTTAATGTTATTCTTAAGTAAGTAGCTATAGAACGTTACTTAAATTTTCAATCATTTTTTTTTTTTTTTTTTTTTTATAAATTTTACCTAATAATGTCTTTTCATATTTTTAGGTATTTTTATACTGATAAAATAGATATTGCTAATAAAACTGGAACTGAGCTATTGAATTTTATGTTTGCTTCTGATGAATTAATGTTGAAAAAATTAACTAAACTTATCGAGGATTCTATTATTAAGAATCAACAACAATTCTTGCAAAATGACCCAATCGGAATTTTTCAAATTATTTATTATTGTAAATCACTTGTTAATTTACAAGAATATTGTTTGGATAAAATTTGTTCTGATCCAAAAATTTTATTCAACTCCGATAAATTCACTCAATTTCCTGCTCCTCTATTGGAAATTATTTTAAAACGTGATGACTTGAATTTAAAAGAAATTGAAATTTGGGAAAATTTAATTAAATGGGGATTAGCTCAAGAGAAATCACTTAATCAAGACGTCTCTAAATGGAATCAAGATGACATTAATATGTTTAAAAGAATTCTGTATAAATTCATTCCCTTAATTAGATTTTATGAAATCTCTACTGAAGATTATTTTAACAAAGTTAAACCCTATGAAGATATTTTTTCTAAAGAATTAAGAGATGATATTTTAAAATTTTATATGATTCCTGGATACAAACCAAAATATACACCAAGGCATCCAAAATCTAATGTGTACTCTGTAGACTCTATTATAATTAATCAAGAGCACCTCACACTCTTTTCAAATTGGATTGATAAAAAGAAAAAAGATGACAAATATATTAATGATACCTCTTATAATTTTAATCTCTTATATAGAGCTAGCAGGGATGGTAATACAGCTGCAGCATTTCATGCTAAATGTGATAACAAAGGACCTACTATAGTTGTAGTAAAAATTAAAAATTCGGAACGGATAGTTGGAGGATATAATCCACTTTTTTGGGATTCGAGTGGTGGTTTTAAGATTACAGACAATGGTTTTATTTTCTCATTCTCTGATAAAAATAATCTTCAAACTGCGACAGTCGCTTATAATATTCTTAGGACACGTTCTATATATTGCCACAAAACATGTGGTCCAGTATTTGGTTGTAATGATTTATATATAAATTATAGTATTAATCCTGTTGATGTTTGGTGTAGTACCTGTACAAGTTGCTATCCTACATGTAATTTCCCAAGAAAAATGTATGTAGATGATTATGAAGTATTTCATGTTATTAAAGATAGTTAAATTATATTTATTATATAGTTGCTTTATTATAAGTAAATATTTATTTTATACATTTTTCTTGAAGTATTAAAAAGAGAATTATGATAACTTACTACTGGAAAGTCAAGAATATTTAACTGTTAATTCTAGTCATTAACAATGATATAATCCTAATTGTTTATACAGTAGTGGTCATAAGTATCCCACCCCTCATAATTTTTAAAATCAAATAATAACACCTATTAAAATTTTTTGGGATTCAGTATAATACTAACCTTGATCACGTGTAAAATTTTAAGTTCGTATGATGTATATTATAGGAGTTAGATGATTGGTGAATTTTTAGCTGCAAAATGCTGATCTTTTTTAATAAATAATATTTTGCACGTAAATATTCAATAGTACTAAAGCGAAATTTTGAAAAAATAGTTACTTACATTCATTATAGTTAGGATTATAATTTTTTATTTGGCCAAAAATACCATCAAAATAAAGACATAATAATGAAAAAAATCATGCTATCTATAAAAAATCCGTTATTTTAATCATTTTTTTAGCTCTGAGATTTAGTAAACCAATTTTTACTTAAATAAAGTTTTGACACTCATTTTATGCATAGTACCTATAAAGGAGATCTCTTGGCTTATTCCTATGATATTTTTAGCAAATATAACTTAGAATGAACCTTGCATAAAGTTGATAATTCAAAACACAATCAAAAATTATGAATAAATAAAAGGAAAAATATGATATAATTGAAATTTCCCAAATATGTATTTTATCTGGTAAAAAATTTAAGGAAAATGTGTAGTAACTCTTGAAATTAATATATTCAAAAAAAAAATTTATATATTTAGAAGACTAAGGCATGAAATAATAAAGGAATGAAAATATATGTGTAAAAAAAAATAAAATTTTTAGAGACACAAAATTTACTGATCATCTAACTCCTAAAATATGCATCATACAAATTTAAAATTTTACACACGATCAAGGTTAGCATTATACTTGAATCCCAAAAAATTTTAGTGGGTGTTATTAATTGATTTCAGAAATTATGAGGGGTGGGATACTTATGACCACTACTGTAATTTTATTGTAAAGATAAATTTCTTGCACACGTATAGTTTTGAGTTAGCGTTGGAGTTCGATACTAACGAGCATTAATGATGTATATTTTATATATATTAATAATGAAATGTAGCATATCATCTCGATCACATTATCGTCAAAGTATCTGAAAAGTACATGAAGTGTATCCCTATTTCTATATACTTAATAAATAATCTTATTTGTTTAATTACATAGAAAAATTCATCTGTATTAACAGTCTGAACAAACAGGGCGGACATGCTTATTATCATTTTGCCGATCATTTGCCGATCATATATATATTGATTATCACGTTTATTTTGAAGCTCCAAGCAAAATCATATTTGCTAGAAAAATTGTACTAATTATTTTATTTGGTAGTTTGAGATACCCAAAATATACTATAAAATTATTGTGGCAAAAAAAGATAAAGTTAGCTTTGAGCCGAAATTTTTAATAATTATAGTATTAGCCAATCATATGCCAATTTGACTTTGAAGCTTCGGGCGAAGCCACAGATGTTAGGGCGAAACTTGAAACTTTTATAGTATATTATTTAGGTATTTAAGAATCCATGGCTAAAATAATTTTTGATAAACAAGTTATCATTAAATACATGGTTGCAATTATTGTAAGATTAACTAATATAAGGCTAATATTTGGTAAAATCTTCATGAACTATTTTATGAATTAATTTATTAATAGTATATAAATAAAGTAAATAAAATCAAAATTTTATACATTATTATGTAGAATTTGTAAAAAAAATAAACTCAACGGTATTTTTTTGTGACAATATTGGACAAATGATCGGCAAAATGATCGGCAATATCGTGATAATATGAGATGTCCGCCCTGTTTTAGTCTGAACCAAGAAATACTGGTTAATAATTAAGAATCTCGCTAGCCATTTGATTTGTGATTGAGTTACATATAGCCCGTGATATAGCTAATAATAATATTTAACGTTAAAGTCAATAAAGTAAAAGAATAAAAGTTGTGTAAATTAAACTTGTATGATCCATAATACTCAAGAAAATTTATAATTTACTCACGAATAAAATTTTACGGTACATGAAAAATTTTATCAATAAACTCGTATATTTTACGAATCACATCTTTTAATGAAACTTGTCTTTTATGTCCTAATTTCTAAACATTCAGAATTTTATTTTAATCTAGCTAAGAAAACATGATTATAACAAAATTAAATTGCAAATTAAAATATCGGATAGTTAAAACGTTTCAACCTACGTGGTTTCTTAGGAGTTGGAGGTCTGTTCAAACGTTTCATGTCTTCAATAGAGTTACTGCGTATGCTGCGGATTTAGCCATCAATACCGCAGTAAAATAAGGTCGTAACTTTCCTGAATAATTCGTAACAAAGTAACAAAAAGCCAGTATAAATTAACGTACATAATTAATTTTATCCTAATTTTTTAATATAATTCAATATTTTTTAAAAAAAGTTAATTTTATTAAAACAAGTAATTCTATGTTCATAACTAATGATTATGATTAGCGTAAATATAAAATTTAATTCTAGAATAAGCGCGCAAGTTTCGTTTAAGGGAGAGTATCTTAGCAATAACACATAATTTTTAAAGAAATACAGCCAGTATACAAAATTTATGCTAAATATTGGTCTGAAATATTAAGCGTAAAAGGATTTAAAATCTTTTCTATGATTTATCATAGAAAACAGGTTTACTTCTTTTCTTAAAAGAAGATAAATACATTTACGAATAATAAATTATGTCTATGCTCGGTTATGGAATTGATATGTAGAGTATTATAAATATAAAAATAACAATTACTAATAAAATAAAATAATCATAGTTTAAAATAGTATAATTGATTGTCAGATTTGTTAAATTCAGCAATACATTTTTCAATGTTCATTAAAGGTGCGTGCATAAAAGTCACTTCCATTTTGGGATAAAATTCATACGTGTCATCAAAATTCCATTAACCATCTGCCTTCAACCATTAGTTGATTTGCTTGAATTTTGTATCCACGCTGTAAGAAAAGAAAATGAATAGAAATAAAGAAAGAAATAGCGTTTTAAGAATTTTGTCTGTAATCGGAATATTATCGAGAAGGCTACTTTTACTGTAAATGTTTATGTATAAATTTGATTTAATATGACGAATATTGGTGGACTTATGATTTTTAAATGAATTCAAATATAGTAAAATAAAGTAAAATCATATCGCTTCGTATACTGTATATTGTAAAACTTTCGCTTAGAGCCATGTGAAAATTAACATTGTAACATTGTGACACATGATCCATTTACAGTTTTTGTGGTTTCTAATATGGGTAAAACATTTGATATATAAAATAAGTCCCCTTTTTACAACTAATTTTCTTTTCCTTTTTATCCTCTTCGAAAATCAACTAATTTAGCAAAGACAAGTACCGGATGGATTTTATTTCCACTTTGCGAGATGATGATAGCTTAGTAACTTTGAAAGTTACCGTTAATTTAGTAAACAATATTTCTTAAGCTTCTTCGCACGCGGCACGCTATCAACGAATATGAATCCATCGCAAATTCGCAACTATGAATCTTAATAATTCAAAATTTAATGACTAAATTTTTGAAGCAATTAATTATGAGAGGTAAATTTTTAAACAAATTTGAAATTCGATGAAAAAGTCTTATGCAATATATATGGGTCATTATGTCATTTTTTTTTTCTTTATTGTTAATTATGGTTTTCTTATGAGTATTAATATTTGTTTTAATATTGTATATTATCAAGATTGAAATAAATATTTGTTTAAGATAAAGGAAGAATAAGGTTATTTCGAATAAATGTAAAAATTTCTCAATAAATTAGAAGCGTACAAAAAACAATTTGAATATTCGAAGCAAATTTCTTTAAACAATGCAAAATAAAATTCAATTTCACACCAAATTGGAAGTCTTATAACTTTGAAGATTATACAATATTATAAAAAAATTACGGATCTAGATAAAAAAAAAAAAATCATTTTATAATAACATATTTCTTACCATTTTCTAAATTGGGTAGCTTGGTAAAAATCCTTCCATATGAAAATAAAATTTTTCGTAGTTTAATTAATATTCTTAATTTTTAATCTTTTTTTATAGCACAAGCAAAACTAATACTTAAACAATAATTATATTTTAAAATTTAATTATTTATATTTTTGCGGAAAAAACATGCGAACATATTATTATAATTGTAAGTTAAATATGTTAAAAATTACTAATACTTACTCATGATGTAATGACTCACGGCCTGGATTGAAATTTACCCGAGGGTTAATCATATCCGACGGATATAGAAGTTAATCATAATGTTGGCGGAGAATCAATAGTGCTGGCCGACATTGATAATCACATGACTACGACTTGCGGTTCTTATAAACCTGTAAATATGAGTGGTGAATTATACCAACGGATAATAGTGGGTAAACGGATTATCTGACGTTTAATCCGGAATTCCGGATTTATCCGTGACGGATGAAAATTATCCGTTATCGGATTCGGATCAGAATTATTTGGATGGTCGAATTTCGGATCGCTTTTATACGGCAGGTGACATAAACCTATAATATGGTATGTTCAAATAAAGAGATACTCGCGCAAATTGATGTTTTTGTATCTTAAAAATTAACTTATTTCTTTAAT
Organism: Rhizophagus irregularis; assembly: GCF_026210795.1. Classification (NCBI taxonomy): domain Eukaryota; kingdom Fungi; phylum Glomeromycota; class Glomeromycetes; order Glomerales; family Glomeraceae; genus Rhizophagus; species Rhizophagus irregularis. The sequence goes on along the minus strand of NC_089441.1, from coordinate 1,472,535 downwards.
AATATGGTCTAAATTTTGCAAATTATTAAAACTAAAATTATATACTAGACATTATTAGTATATGTAGATACGAAATTACGCATGAACACGTAATTTATTTAATTATTTTTATAAATTAATCGTAAAGGACTATGCTAAAAATAACATTAAATTATATTAAAATTTCTATATATTAGTATAAATCTAGAGTCATTTTAAGAGCAATTAAAAATGACTATTATATCAAACTAAATCTAGAGCTACTTGAATATCTATTTTATCAAAAATTCTATTAAAATTAATTTAGAGATTGCTTGAGAAATGAAGATAATAATGGTTATATTTATGTTCAATTGGAAAAGAATATATCATTAACATGATTATAAAGTGTGTTGGTATATATGATGATAGCCTTATTGGATAGGTTTAGGAGAATCGCATATTTCACATTTGCTAGATTTCTCATCAAAATATTGTTTAATTATTACTGCTATTATACTTCCCGCTGCTACAATGATCGCGGTTACTATTGGTACAACAATTACTATAGCTTTTTCATTTTTGCAATTATTAATCGCCGTATTTTTTTCATCAATCGCCTTATTTTTGTCAATAATCATTGCATTTTTTTCTCTTTCACAATCAGGAGCATCAACATATCTAGCATAGCAGAGTTCTCCACTGAAACGGGGGTTAGGACAACTAATGTTTTTGAAGTCACTAACACTAGCTTGTATACGGAATAGATGCTGCTTATCAGTAATAACATTAACGCCGATGTATTTATCAACGTTCAAGTCATTTCTTGTAAAGTTGCGTGCGTCAAAATTACCTCCCCCATTTTGAGATACCACTTGAATCAAAAGAACTGATGCACCACAGGGCATACTATAACGATAAAGAAAATTTATATCAATATTAAGAAAAAATAAATTAAATAAATAGAAGTTATACTTACAAGAGCAGAGTAAAAGTGATGTTTCCACCACTAAATGAATAGAAAGTATCATCAAAATTCCATTTACCATTTGATTTCAAGTCATTAGTAATTTGTTCACACTTGGCATCAACATAGTAAAAATGGAAAATGAAAAAAATGAATGTAAGAAAGAGTGGGTTAAAAATTTTATTCATAATCATGATTTGCTTATGGAGAACAAGAAGCATGTTTTTCAATCAGTTTATATAGAAAATTTTATTAAAGATTCTTTCAACAAGTGACAAATATAGTATTGTTTAATATACCATTTACAGTAACTTTATGAAACATTGTTTTGATTTCTAATTCGACGACTTCAGGAATTCTAGAATAGATAAATAAATAAATATGCAACTACGCCAGCCATTATGATTGATCGTCTGCATGATTCCAGTTACACGACTACGAAAATGTTTTAAGGTAAAAAAATTTGTAATTATCGAGTAGATGTAGGAAATCTTATATTATATATTATCACATTATTTTTAAAAAATGAAATATTAATTCAAACTATTTTTATTTTTCATTGGACGGCAAAATAGTAAATAAATTACCTATAAGGCCATTCCCGTCCTTTCCGGCGAAAAATTTGAGGGAGGAAGGAATAATTTAAACATGATATTTAAAAACATAATAAAAATTTCGAAGCACGGTGCTTTCGCTATGTGCATACCCTGCCTCCATGATACGGCCTACCACATAGAGGTTTTAAATGGTGCATTTCATCAACGGCCAAATAACCCTCGAAAGACCCCCGAATACAGTACCTTTTGCAAAAAAATTCTAGGGGTAATCTGCATGCAGTAAATCAGAAATTTCGATAAAATCGGAATTATCCGGTACCACTGAATTTTAGATAAGAGAGGGCGTTCTTTAAAATTTTCAAAAATAGAGAATTAAAATTTCCACAGTAATTAGACAAACTGCGGTAGACTAAGTGCCACAGCAGCTTTTATATAAAGAAAAAATCCGATAGTTTATTTGGGTACGGAATTCCTTTTTTGGAATTTTTAAGAAACGCCATCCACATGTACTGTGCATATACATAATACATGTACAGTACATGAAAGTGTTGGAATTTTCCTAATTTATAAATTTTTTTTTTTTTTTACTTTTACCAAGACGATATACTATTTGACGAATCAATTTTAATTGTGAGACAGAAATGTTCAATGGTATCATAAAACAAACAAACAAGCAATATACAAGGTGAAATAAATAGAATTATATACAGTAATAACAGTATATCCAGATTTCTAATTGGAAAAATAATAAAATTGAATAAAAAATATAGATACTTATTACGATTAATTTATTTCCTATACTCACGTCATGTCTCCAAATTTATTATTAACATATCTATAAGTATTCATTCACGTTTATTTAAAAAGAAATTTACAAAAATAATTAAAAATTTTATCATCACGATATACATATTTTATTTTTTGATATATAAAACTTGATATTGAGCAACGATATACCGAACTTAATCATATGAATTGAAATTAGATCACGGTCTTGGTACTATCTATAATTTCTATCTTCGTTATCATATTTAGTAAGGATATTTTAATAATAATTAATTGATTTTAAATTTATTTCAATTTTATTTTATAATACAAAATAATATATAATTTTTTATAATCTTAAAATTTTTTTTTTTCAAAATTTACAATTTTCATAAATGTATATTTTTCAGAATAATAATAAGTATTTGGTCGAGCAATTAACTAACTTATTAAGGCTTGCGTTTCACGTGCTTTTTTTTGATTGACGAGCACGTAATAAATTTTGATACCTGTTGATCGTTCACCAAAAAGCATTGTACTGCTATAAATAAAAAAAAATCGCTATATCGAAATTTAAACTAAGTTTGATATTTGATGTTGACTTATTTTACTAAAAAAGCAAATTTTGTAAAATAAAACGAATCGTCGAATCGTGAAAATTATTTTAGATGAGCGCCGTTTCTTTTTTTAATTTTATTTTATATTATATATATATATATAATATATATTTACATTTTTCGTCAAACCACTTAACCACGTCACCTAGTTCGGTCATTAATTACGTGATTTTATATAAAATTAAGAGGTAAAAAAAAAATAAAAAGATTTAACGAAATTATAAAAACTTTTTATGGAAGTGGAAGAAAAGGTATTTTTAAATTGATTCAGTTTTTGGTCTCAGAAATTCACGAACCATTCACAGATTTATTATATTTAACTAGGGGGAAAGCGACTATGAGATCGCTTTAACTTTCCAAAATACCGAAACAAGATGGTATTCAGCAATCCGGAGATTCCTGTTCTGGAAAAAGCAAGGTAAAAATTTTGAGTTCTTCTATGATGGAAGTACACAATGGACTGGCTCCGAAAATGATTTCCGTGACTTATCACAAGATTGGTTTTTAATTAAAGCTAATCAGAATGAAACACTTCAGGAGGTCAGTCGGGTCCGAAAGTGACGCCCGATTTTGTACGGTGTTACGATACACAAAATTTACATTATTTATACCCCCTTTTTTTTATTTTTAAATGTTTTTCTCACAATTTCATAACCTAATAAACGCGTTGCAAAGTTAAAAAAATAATGTCACATAGAACTGAGTTAACTTCTCAAGATAAAGGAAAAATACTAGCATATATGGAGAATTTTAACCCTGCACAAATAGCAAGAAAAATGGGTCGTGACCCCACCACAATAAGAAGAATTATTGACAGATACAAGAAGACAGGGAAAACTGAAAATTTACCTAGATCGGGGCGTCCACCTGCTCTCAATAATAATGAGAAAAATGCACTCATAAACAAAGTTACACAAGATCGATGCGAACCTTTACATGAAGTCATTAATACATTAGATTTAAATTGCAGCCTTACAACTGCTAAAAGAGCATTACATAGTGTTGGAATTTATTCCCATGTTGCTGCAAAAAAACCCTTTATCTCAGAAAAGCATGCATTAGCTCGTATTAGTTGGTGTGAGAAATATAAAGAAAAAACAGCTTATGATTGGGCACAAGTTATTTTCTCAGATGAATCAAGTGTTGAGATTGGCAAGCAGTCACGACAAATAAGAGTTTGGAGACACACAGGGGAAAGGTTTAACACTGAATGCTTGACACCTATCTTTAAAAGTAGTCGAAAATCAGTCATGGTTTGGGGATGTTTTGCAGGAGGGATAAAAGGGCCATTAATTTTTTGTGATGAAAATAAAGAAGGAAATGAAAAAATCAATTCAAATACTTACATTAGAATCCTAAATTCATATCTGTATCCATTTCAGCATACAGTTCATGAGTTAACAGGAAGGGCTGCAATTTTTCAACAGGATAATGCACCCATACATACCGCGAAAATAACCAAGGATTGGTTGAAGAAGAATAAAATTGTGGTTATTGATTGGCCAGCAAATTCTCCCGATCTAAATCCAATAGAAAACATCTGGAAGCAGTTAAAGGACAATATCCAGAGTTGTAAAGTCTTTCCAAGAACTGTGGATGAACTTAAAGTTGCACTAAGTGAAGAATGGGAAAATTTGGATTGCTCCATTTTTGAAGAGGTTGTTGCTTCAATGCCACAAAGAATAAATGCAGTACTAGAAGCAAGGGGAGGGCCAACACATTATTAACCATTTTTAGTAATTATTTTTTATGTGAATTTTAATGAAAATCAATAAAGTTTTGCCATTTTTGGCATTAATTTTAAATTGGGCGTCACTTTCGGACGTGACTGTACATAGCTAGTATCGCCCGGGTGATGATGTGGTCATCCAATATTTATAAACTAATGGGATTTGAGATATTGTAGATATTGTGATTCAGGATTCGGAAATTGTATATGTCGGGAAAATGTTTACTTCGGGAAAGGTACTATATTTGATCATACTGTAAGTAACCGTAGTAACATAATACATAACAGTCTGATTAAAATGTGACTATTTTTTTTGTAATTTTAAGTAATTTTTGTTAGGACATAGCAATCAACAATACGACGAAAAATAAGGTTTCTTTTTAAATGCTTTTTCTTTAAATTATAAATTTGTAAATTATCGTAATTATTATGAAAATTTTATTATTGTAAAAGTATTATTTTTCAAACAAAGTATTTTTTAAATACTTAATTAAAGTATGATCATATTTTGATAAATATAAAAAAAAAAAGATTGATATGGTTTAAATACTTAAAAGGTTTTGTAAATTAATTTGGTTGTAAATTAATTTAGTTATTTATATTTAAAAGAATTTTAAATTCATTAAAATTATATTATATTAAATAACATTGAATTCCTATTGTGAATTTTCAGCATATTGTAATAGATTTGCAAAATCATCTTGATGCCATGCCCAAGAGGCGGTACTAGTATCAGGATAAGGTTCATATAATATACCATGTGAAATACCCATTACATTGCCTGCGTTAGTATTTGGATCATAATTTCTTAGCCAAGGACCCCCACTTGAGCCGTAACCAACATCTACATTTATACCTCTATACCACTCGTAATTTGGAAGAGTTGATGGAAAATCAAATGAATCTCCTTGCCACAGACAAAGATGTTGTCCATCTTTGGGACAGTTCACGAAACCACCAGAATTATCATGTGGATAACCAAATACAGTAGTTGGAACATTTCCTTGAGGTATAACGAGATCATAATCGAAAGCTCCTGTATCATCTTGTAATTTTCTTCCTTCTGGGTAATAAAACTTTATAAAGCCATAATCAAACCTTGTAACGTCTTGCCTAAAATCTCCCCAAATAAACGATTTATAAGCATAAACTTTTCCAACTCTACCTGGTACATTATTGTTGTACCCAGGAAAAAAATAAAGATTAGTATTCCACGTCTGAAGATAATAATCAAAAATACAATGTGCAGCGGTAATCGCAATATTTCCATTATTAGTTCTAATTACAGAGGCAGTACAAGCATCATCAGATCCGTCTGTTTTTACAATCTCTAAGAGTCTGACAGAATTTATATTATTAATATCATCAACAAAAAAATCTGTTGTATTACTCGTTCTTTCTTCTGCTGATGGAATATCATATGTTTTAATCATAGGTTCCATTTTTGCTCTTTTACTCATAGGTTTAGAACTTGTTGGAAACGCATAACTTGAATTCGTTATGATTATTAATACAACAAATATACATAGTATATATTTCTTCATTTTTGTTAAGGTAACGTATTTTTAGAAAATTGATATATAGTGGGAAAAGTTAGAGGACTGTTAATGAATGTCTTATTTTCATCGCTTTATATATTTTAAAAAAACGATGTTCATCCATGATCTAGTGATGCCACTACTCCCATTCTCTCATTTTGTTGTATATCGTCACTAAAATACAATTTATTTAATAAAAAGGAGGCCAAAAATTCTTGTCGAGCAATAATCTTACTCTTACTCACCGTCTTATATTTTCTTCCCTTGGTGAACCTGAAATAATTTCTTTACCAAATATCTCAAGTATTCCTTGGGAATCCATTAATTCCACTTTATCTTTTACTCCAGTGTCATTTTTTTTAATACGGCAATATCATTGGTTAGAATAATCACTTTCTAAAATTTATATTTATCAACATCGATATCACCAGCATTTCGTCTTTTTCTAATTTCGTAGTATCGACAGTATCGACATAAACAGAAAATTCTCTCCTTTTTAATAAAACATTTGTAAAATCATTTAGATACATTTCTTGGCATGTTTCACAAATTCTTAAGAATTAGGTTGTTAAACATTTTAGTTAGATTCGGTATATTATATGATCATTGCCTAAGGGGGGTGGTAAAATCCTAAAATTTAAATCAGGCCATCCCCTTAATTATTTATAAGTGGAAATATCATAAATTATTTATTAGACTTCTTTGGTTAATATTTGTGTTTTCACTTAATTATGGAATTACTATTAAAGTTTTTCCTGTTCTTACAGAGAATACATAAATGAGTTAAAAAAAAATTTGAATTTTGGTGTAATGTAAAATACCAATCAATAAAATGTTCTATATGTTATCTTCAAGGTAATAAGTATAACGATGGCTATTAAAAAGACGCAAAAGGACAAAAAAAATTAATTTGTGTAGGCATATCACCAATAAGAAATTTTTTTTTAATATCATTTTTAAACACCCTGCACCAATTATGCCCTATCTTTTTTATATTATAAATGTATATAAATAGAAAACGATCATCATCAATAATAAAATGAATAAAATAAGAAAATGATCTCTTTTTTCACATGAGAAGTCAACGTAACCTTTTCCCGAAAGACATTATTCCGATATAACATTTTCCCAAATCATGTAAATTTTTATATAACAAAATAAATTATTAAGCAAAATAGCAAAATTATCTTCTGTAGTAAACATGGTTCCTTCCGCCTGTTTAGTTTGAGTGTTTAAACTATGCTATGTATAAAAAAAGGTTACGGTACATTTCGCCGAAATTCATTTCACCGAAGTATAGATGCTGTCGGGATTATTTTTACGGTTACGGCACGTGCCGTAACGCCGTAATTAAATGCCGTAAATCGTATATACCGTGGCGCCATAATGCCGTAATTTAATTTAATGCCGTAATGTCGTAAATATATATGTCGTAAATGAATGAGACTAAACTTAATTTCAGCCAAGTTCGTAATGCCGAAGGTCAATTTTTTTTTTTCGCGGTTTATCACGTGTCGTTACACTAATTTCCAAAAAAAAGGAAAATTTGTCCCGAATAATGGGTTGCACAATGTTACATGAGTTTCCAAAAAGGAAATATTCCTGTCAATCGTGTAGCATTTGTACAAGTCACGTGATCATGATTAGCTTCATTACGGTTACGGCATTATTTACGACATATGTCGTAATGCCGAAATGTCGTAATTAGGGAATTCCGACAGCACCTATACACCGAAGGGATATTTCATCGAAGGGACGTGGTCGTTTCTTTGAAAGTGCAGTTTATCGAATCCATTTCACCGAATCGTCCATTTTACCGAATCGTCCTTTTCGCCGAAAATGGTAGCGATTAACATTTTAATAAAAAATATTCATCGCGCAATGAAAATAAAAATTAAATTATTTTTAGAGATTTTTGTTTTCCAGGATTATTATAAATTTAACATTCAAGTAACTGATATTAATTGTTGAGAAATAAATAAATAACTTTATTTTCCTAAAACATTTATTCACGAAAAAGTAAGTAAAAAAAAAGACGATTAATATATTATAAACAACAACGAGATAAATTTAATAAAAACCAGCTAATCCCAAAATTTTTCTAAAAAACATTTCTTTTATGTATTTAGTATAAAAACAATAAAATAACTAAGTGGAATAAATAATTTTCTGCGAATGTTTATTCGGCGAAATGTCCATTCGATAAAATGACTCCGGAGAAATGGGAGTTTCGGTGAAATGGTATTTCGACGAGACGTTCTTTCGGCGAAATATCCTTTCAGTGAAATACTCCTTCGGTGAAATGGCTTCGGCGAAATAGGTTTCGGTGAAATGGACTTCAGCGAAAAGTCCCGATACCATAAAAAAAGCATCGAAAATATTTTAAATATTGGATGTTATCATAAATATGCAAGAAAAGTCGTTCCATGTATTTACAACAAATAAATACAATGCAACGAATAATAAATTTTATTATAGTAAAAATATATGAAAGTAAATTAAGTATCGTATAGCACTGACTAAAAGACCCCCCTTTGACGTACCCTATTATAATATGGTTACGATTTAGTTCCCATAACATTAACTAATTAGATAATATGTAAAATTAAAATTAATATTTAAATAAACAACTATTGTTCAAGTCATTATTAATCATTAAAAATAATATTCATTATTTGATTATTGTTTAATTACTTGAGTCAAGTGGCTTGCTGCGGGGATGCTTATTAATTTTCTTTCTTTGTTATTTACAGTATGATTGTACCCAAATTATATTTAATGATTTTTTTTAGTTAAGTGTTTCTTTCTTATCTTAGAAAGTTCAAATGGACCAGATATTACCAAATAATTCTGTGTCAAATTTGTAGGTTTATTTTCCATCAGAATCCCGTTATAACACAAGCCCAACGTCGCAATCCTGACAAATCATAATCTCGAAAGTTCGAAATTTTGATACTCATTATAACGACATTTATTATCTTTTTTTTTTAGTTTTATAATACTTTGTAACGAATAATATTTCTATTATATCATATATGTAATAATTTTAAAAAATTAAATTTTTTTATTAATACGTCGCAAAATTAAATAATAATTAAATATTTTTAATATAATAACATAATTTTTAAAATGTTTCGCAAAAATCAATGTTTTTATTCCAAAAATTATATTTTTACATGGTGAAGAATTAAGTTAGATAGTGGGATAATTAGTTAGAGGTATACAAATAATCCATATTCAAAAAATTAATTTTTTATTCCTCAGCATGGTGAAAATAATGGCACCAACTGATCACCGAATATATTTGCCGTTTCTTGCTCCTGATATAATCGTGTTTGGTCATGAATTTAAATCAGGAAACTTTCGAATTAATTGAATGGCAAGAGATCCTTCCATTTACACATCAGACTTGAAGGTAAAACATAGTATTATTAATGCATTAATTCTACCATTTGGAAAGAACACGAGGCAACCAAACAGTGGAACTTTCCCTCAACATTACCAAAAAACATAAGAAAAATTATCGCCAGGCTCCTCTCACTCCAAAAAAACGTAAACGTACACATACTGCCGTCAATGATGATACACTCGGACATACAGTTAGGCAATCAGGCAATATTTTACACCATATTGATACGCAGCCTATCGGAGTCGGTAATCGATCTGGTAGAACCACGTTCACTACTCCATACAATAACCACAATATCCGCATAAACAGCTTATATTCGATGGACATCGAGTAATTTCTTACATGCTGGTGATTAGAGACAATTTTATTTTTTCTTTACCTTCTACTATAGATTATTTTTATAATAATTCTTTTACTTGTAATCTTGTTAATTAGTTCATTTATTTTTTTTTTATCACGGTTTCTTTTTCTTTTCCTTGGTGCATATGTCTGGGGGAGGGTTCATCCTGATCCCGCGCATTTTCCTTTTCCGACCAAGGTGACAACACCCTGATTCCGTAATGGTCAGTCGTGTTTTGGTTACTAGTTTTCATAGTTACTTTAGTCTTTAGTTTATAGGTTCCTTGTAATTTTTACTGTAACTTGCTTCGCTTTGTGATTTAAAAATAAAAAATACTTATGCATGACTAGAGATATTTCGAAATTGTTAAATAAAATAAAATAAGATAAATACAATTTAATAAAAAATAAAAAAAGTTATATTGTATGCTGAAGAAATTAAAGTATATTTATTTGCTAATATTAGTATAAACTTTATTAAAGTGCCAGAAAAAATATAAAGAAATATCTAACAACTAGGAAATCTATTATTAATTTTTTCCTAATTCTAACAATTTTTATAATCTTTCCTTCAAAATTTTATTCCTCTCTCTTTCAAATGCAAGAATTTCTTCTTGTTTAATATGAAAAATTATGTTTCAGAAGAAAACACTGAAATATGTGGCTCTGGTTATCGCGATTTCCTGTATATTAATGAAAATAAAAGAATGTGTGCAAAGGATCATAAAAGCACATTGAATAAAAAAATATTTCAGATTATGCCATAAAAAAATTTTTTGATAAAGAACTAAAAATGAGAAGACAAATCCTAAGTCTCGCGCCATTATCAGATGACACTTGAACGTGTTACATAAAATCACGTGGAAACACGTGAAACACGTTCCACATCAATAATATATGTCAAATGGGCCAGACTGATGCATATCATTTACTAAGCTATATGGTTTTATTTAAACTGACATAAAGTTGGTCATTTCTTTTGTTACATTTAACAAAGATCAATAATTACTGAATCATTTTGACAAATATAGCAATAAATATAAAAAAGATTAGTAACATGTATCATTAAAATAAAATTGCATCCGTGTATCTAGTAATAAATACTAATTATATTTGCATTTTTTATCACTCAAAGTCTATTTGTTTGACAGATCTATTAATTTACATTATTTAATTATGATATTTGGGTCTAATAATTCTATGTCAATTTTTAAATCTATATTATGATCTAATATTTATTACTCAGCTTAGAATAGTAAAAATAGGCAATATGACTTGAACTGACATATTAATACAAATGTTAATTGCATCAATGTGTCAGTCTAAGTAATATTGCTTACAAGCCATTTTTTATATTTAAGGTTCATACATTTTTTTAGATTTATTATTATTTATTCTTGTTCTATTCTTGTTATTTATTCTCGTTCTTATTCTTGTTCTTTATACGTTCTTATTTCTTGTTCTTTATACGTTCTTATTCTTGTTCTTTATATTCTTGTTCTTTATACTCTATTTTTAAGTTTTAACCATGCTATCAGAAGAAGTCTTACATAAAGTTCAACATGCTAATTACTGGAAAAGATCATATATTCAGTGGGGGATAGAATCATGGGATCAATTTTACTTTAAAGAATTTCCAAATTCAACAAAGCAAATATCACATACTATGTTAGGAACTGAATTAGAAATTTTAATTAGAAACTTGGAACCAAAATCAAGAAAAATCCGAAGATTATTAGATCTGAAATGTCAATTAAAGGTTAGTATTGCACATTTCTAGGAATGTAAAATATTAACGAGCATAGTGAGTGTGCTACAACCTATTCTACGGGTATAGGGAAGAAGAGCGTCTAGCCAGTATGAGTACCTAGTGTCTCATCCGCTGAGGCGTGCACAAAACTTACTATGGGTTCTTTTGATTAAGGTCTGCTAATTCTGGAGGAGGAATTGGCTATGTACCTTCCTTATGTTAAAGGATCTTACTCATAATCTCTTGTATATTTCAGAAATTTGGAAAAGAAAATGGCGAAGAAAAAGAAAATCAACTTAACAGTTATTCTATAAAAAAAAAATTATTGGAAAAAACAAATCAAAAATAAAATCTAAAAAAATTATTAATAAGAGTGAAAAAGAAAGAATGAATGAAAAAGAAAAAGAAGGTTCCATAATTTCTGATCACACTGGTTCTATTTCAGCTGAGGCATTTAAAGATTCAATTAGTAAGTAAATTGTAATTGTTTTACACATTACTTAATAAGTTCTCAATTATATTTTTGTTATTCATAGAGATTTCTTTACCAGAAATTGTTTTAAATACCGTACCAAATCTGGTCTATTTAGATTCATACAATAAATCAAATTCAACTACTATATCAATAGAACAGCGCTTTCCTGATGAAATTATAAATTGGATGGATTTTAAGCAAAAAGTTCAAATATGGCAACCAGAGTCAGATAAAAAATATCAAAACCCCATATTTAGATCACGTAATATCACTTGTGAAAAAGATATATGGTCGGCAACAGATGCAAATATTTTTGATATATTAACACCACTAGAACAACATATTTATTTTTTGGATGGCCGTGCCATAAAGAATATTGTTGGAGAACCAGATTTTGTCATAGTTGATAATAATAAAAAATTACTTATACCCTGGGAATCCAAAACTAAATGGGTTTTAAATGTACTTTCAGATCAAAATATTGTTACACTCTATAATGAGGAAAAGAAAATTCGAGAAGGGCCATATGCTTATTCTAGTAATGTTTCAGTATATCATCCTATAAACCAAATATATGGCTACATGTGTGCTAACAAGCTAAGGTAAATTTCTATTTTTCTTTCTTATATTAACATTTATTATGTGATGTGATAATTTATTCTTTTTCACAAATTAAGGTATGGAATCTTATCAACATATGACCAGACTTGGTTTTTTGAAAGAGGAGTAGTGGGAGAAGATCACGGCTGGTTGCATGTATCAGATGCCATTACAAACTTATCAACAGATCCTACACTTCTTAAATCTGTTGCTTACGTAATTGATCTTGCTTCTAAAAGTAGGTATACACCCTTCCTTGAAAGACCTATAATGGTTTCTGATAATGTTGATGAAGAACCTGATTCTCCTGATAGAGAACAAAAGGATGACAGTGAATTTAAATATAAAGGAAATTTACTACCAAAAAGTCTCAATGTTGCAACTCGAAGCCAGGATCACTAGGAACTAAATTAATCAAAGAAAAAACATTGTTATGTAATTGTTTTCACTAATTTACAATATTATTATTTAACATTGCTAAATGAAAATTAATATCACATGTTAGTGATTTCCACAAGAATTCCTTTTGAAAATCGCCAATAATCGTCCATTTCATAACTGTATATCAAAAAATTCATTTTATATTTATTTATTTTTTGCAGTTAAATCAAGTATTTTGAATTATTTTTCATAATTTGATTTTGGGAAAATGTCATGTCAGGATAATGTCATGTCCTGTTAGCGGGAAAAGGTTATGTTGGGAAAATGGATGTCGGGAAATCATTCTGTAACCCATACGACACATTACAAAAGTGTAAATGTATTGGCACTAAGCTTTTTTAATTTACAGTAAAAATGATCGCTTCATTTCCTATCTCATAAATTTTTTGCTAATAATTTACTTTTTATAATTTCTCATATTATTAAATCAATAAGTTAAATAAATATATATTTTTATAGAGATCTATTTTTCAAATAATCCAGCATATTTGCTGAATCTACCATTCAAGATGGTCAACTCGAATTTATTCGTATATCTACTATAAATCCTAAATAACAATAATTAGATATTATTAATTAATATGTTTATACAGTTAATTTGAAAATAATAAAGTAAAATAAATGAAGGTGGGTTCAGGGCAATTAATGTTTTTGAAGTCATCAACCTTAGCTTGTATACGAAATTGATGTAGTACCAATGATTTTTCATTATTAAAATCATCTTTTAAAAAGGAGTGTACAGTAGTTACCTCCCTCATTTTGGACTACCGGTTGAATCTAAAGCGTTGATATATTCTATAAATAAAGAATTTAAATAATTGATATTAGTTTATCACAATAAATTTGATTGGCCGGTTAAGTAAAATATATTATCCGTTGTGAAATCTGAAAGATGTAATTAGATCATCTCTGTAATTAATTATATGACTTCCACTTTAGGATTATTTAAAAAAGAATTTATTGGAAAAATTTATTTACGAAATAACAAAATATTATCCGCATATTCTCATAATAATTGTCAAATTATTATTGTTGATTACATAATTTTTTTTGTCATTTAATAATGTGATTTTCCAAATTATCTAATGAAAGATTTTCTCGCTAATGAAAGATTTCAGGTTAAATACATTTTTATTATGATCATCACAGTTATCATATTAGCGGTTAGCATCGTTGATCGATAAATTTTTAATTATGTAATTTCCACCTACACCCTACACCCATGACCACAGTCACACTTCAAGCAGCCCAATTTGGTTTTGAAACAATAAACACCCCTAATTGATAAATTCAAAAAGTAATCGTTTTTGTTTAAATTTTAGAGGAAAAAGCGTACCGACAATCTTCGGAAAGTCTTCTTTTGGTAGCCAATATTCTTAATCTATAGCTATAGTACAAAATAAATATATTCTATTCATATTCACATGCTATGCTCGATATATTAGAGAACAAAACAAGAATGGAATTAGAACATTACAAATTAAGTGATTAATTTATTTTCTTTATTGGGTATGATTTGACTTAAATTTTACTAATATAATTTGTTATTTGATGAAATTTAAGCGTGCGGTGTAAGTGTCACAGGAGAGAAGACATAAATAATATATTAACTAATTTTAATAATTTAATTTAATATAAATGAATAAAGAAATAAAAAAACAAATTAATTGTTCAAAGCATAAGCGGAGAAAAAAAGATTAGGGAATTCCGGTTACAGCCAACAAGATTTTGTGCTACATAATAATATTACTGCGAAAATCATTAAATTATATTGGTTATGGTTACCTGATCGACAGTCAAAATTAAAAGATAGGTTAGGATTATGATTAGTCAGGTTTGGGTTAGGCTGTTTAGGTTAAAAATTTGCCCGAGCGCAGTTTATTCTTAATGAGTATAATTTCGTCATGAATTGACAACTCATTGATTAACTCATTGATTATACAAATAAATGCAGAAGAAAACAATCATATTCTTTTTACGGACGTAATATAAAAACTGTAACATGTTCTATTACGTATTTATTATGGTTAGAATAATTTGATTGGCTGTCGGCCAATCCATGAAGATTTTTGTGACTAATCCAGTTCAGGTTAATGAAATTTTAATGGAATTTTATAATTTTTAATGTAAAAAAATGTGGGAATAATTTAAGCCGAAAAATTAAAATTTTTTTTTCAACCAGTTTTTATTTTATTTTTTTTTTTGGTTCAGACTTAAAAATAAATTTTTTTACTGTATATAGAAGATGTTGGGCATGTCACAAGTAAATTATTTTATGTAAATTTCTTATGAAACATCTTGGAAATCCCAGTGCGAAGCAATAGGTGACTGCTGGTATATGTATGTACTATAGAAAAATTTTTAAGTTCACTATATCCAATATCAAAGCCGTTTTATTAATGAGATTACTAATAACGAACAAAATTTATTATAAAGTGAACTGGGAAATAAAGATCATTATAATCCATTATAAATATTAAATAATAATAATTAAATACTAATAAAATTAAAATAAGAGAAAAACAAAAAAAAAATTTGTCTTATATTAGTTAATGGCAACATATTTAGATTATATCAAGGTTGGGAAGAATTATTTTGCTTATTATCAAAATATTGTTTAAGTAATACTCCCCCTACACCCCCTATTAATCCAATAATCGCGGTTGCAATTGGCACACCAATACTTATAGCTTTTGCTTTTGCAGCGTCAGGAGATTCAGAATAATTAATATAGCAAAGATTTCCCTTAAATTGGGGATCAGGGCAATTTAAGTTATCAGCCCTAGCTTGTATACGGAATTGATGTTGGTCCTTAGCAATAACGTCCTTACCGATGATTTTTTCAACTTTAACATCATCTTTTGTAAAGTTGCGTACGTCAAACTCGTTCAATCCTCCATTTTGGGGAATAACTTGAATAAAAAGAATTGATGCACCACAGGGCATACTATAAATAAAAGTTATATTGAAAAGTAAGAAATTAAAGATGTACAAAATTCGTCAAAATTATATGAAAAGAATTTGTTTATTTGATCTTATAGTACTTACTCGGTCAGTGTAAAATTTATATTTCCGCCGTTAAGCGAGTAGAATGTATCGTCAAAATTCCAGTTACCATTCGTTTTTAATTTATTAGAGATCTCTTCACATCCTGCATCAACTTGGTAAAAGAGGGAAACGAAAAGAAAGAAAACAAGAAAGTATGTTTTAAAAATTTTGTTTGTAATCATGATTTTAGCCATTATAGTTTGTTTTAGCAAGAAAAGGTCATTTTCAAGTGATTTTATAATAAAATTTTTGACCTGAATGACGTATATTAGTATCATCTTTGTAATTATTATTATGACTTCCACTTAGAGATAACAAATTAGGATCATTTAAATTAAGAAATTATAGAAAAAATTCTTTCAAAATATTATCCACATGAATCCAATCACATTTAATGAAAAATTTTCTTTCTTTTGTTTTTTCTTGCCAAGTTGGTGCCAATGAAAGATTTAACGTTAAAAATAGGTTTATTATGATCATCGCAATTATCATATGGTTGGTATCGTTGATTCAATGATTCGTTGATCGCTTTTAATTGTGTTTTTTTTTTCAATAAGCCCCATTTTGGTTTTGAAACAATGAATACCCCTAATTGATGAATTCAAAAAGCTGTCGTTTTTGTTTAATAAATTTTAAAGGAAAAGCGTACAGACAACCTTCGGAAAATCCTCTTTTGGTAGTCGATATTTTTAAACTATAATACAAAATAAATGTATTCGTTCATATCCACATGGTATGATCGATATATTAAACAAAGAAATACGAAAGAATAGAATTATAACATTACAAATTAGGTAAAATAATGGAAAAAAAATGAATTAATTTTATTTTCTTTATTAGATATGATGATTTAAATTAAATTATTAAAATTAATACTCAATAATAAATACTTTTTATGTCTTCCTCTCCTATGACACTTCTACTGCACGCCTAAAATTGAGTCGTCAAATAATAAATTATTTTATAAAATTTAATTTAATATATACTGTATTACAAATATAGATAAATAAAAAAAAACAATAAATTCTTATTAAATATTAAATTTTTTTATTCCATTAATCTGATATTCCGAATCAATATATAAATTATATTATTTTAATTTTAAGAATAAGGAAAAAAATTAATTGATCAAAGCGTGAGCGGAGAATAAAAGATCAGGGAATTCCGATTGTTACAACCAACAAGATTTTGTGCTACATAATAAATATTACTGCGCAAATCATCAAATTGTGTTTCACACTATTATATAATTGTTTACTAAGTAAATGGAGTTATGGTAGATCTAGGTCAGGATTATCTGATTGACGTCAGGTTAGTATTGGGATTAGGTTAGGATTAGTGTTAAAAGATAGGATATATGATTAGTTAAGTTTGGGATAGGCCGTTTAGGTTAAAATCTGCCCAAAGAGCGACAACTTATAAATTAGAAAGTTTCTAATAAATGTAATTTATTCTCAATGATTATGGTGTGAGAGAGTTTCGTCATGTATTGACAAATCATTGATTATATTGAATTTTTCAAAAAAAAAAAAAGAATCAAAATGTAAAACCTAAATTTTATGAAACAATCATATTCTTATTACTTTATCAAGAAATTAAGAACAGTTCACAATACAGGAACAATTCATCATGCACATGAGTACATCTGACATACGCTATCCCTGTAAATAAATGTTGATCCGTGTTTATATTTCCATGTTTTTTCCGTGAATGTATCATTTTCATAGCCTTAAATCATGAAAATTTTCATCTATCTAACACGGATATCCGTGAAAGTATCATTTTCACGGAATTTTTACGAAAGCCACCGAAAGCCACGGAGAAACAATGGAAATATTCGTATAAAAATTTTTTATATAGGGTATGGACTCACGAATCGAAGATTGCGTCACACCAATTATTCATAAAAATGAAAACTTAAAATATAATGCTAAAACTATTGATGCGAACATATATATTTGACTCTTCAGACCCGTTTCTTAGTTTGCGATACAATATATTCGCGATACAATATATTCTCGTACGCTGTGACTCATTTCGGAAAACATCGGAGTTAAAATTTGATCAACGTTTCACATATAGTCACACGACCTAGTACTTAATAAATTTATTAATGAAAAATGAAATTCTTATTAATTCTATCTTACCCAAAAATTTATAAAATAAAAAAAATGACATTTGAATATCCCCAAGAAGTTAGTACTGATTATGAAAAATTACTTGAAACTGAAGAAACTGAAATAGCATATGATGTCATTATATTTGCTGGTGAAAATGAAAATTTAAAAGAAATTCACGCACATTCTCTTATTCTGTGTACGAGATCTCAATACTTTTGTGCAGCATTTTATAATGATTGGGTCGAGAAAAAGGATGGAAAATTTATTCTTAAAAAACCTAATATTTCTTCTGAATTATTTGAAATTATTTTAAGGTAATAAATGTAAAATATTATTATTAAATGTGACGCAAATTTATTTGTAATCTTTTTTTTTTTTAGATTTATCTATTGTGGGAAAGTAGATTTTACGGACGTACAAGGTCCTAAAATATTAGAACTTTTAATGGCAGTTGATGAACTGAACATTCAAAAATTAATCTCATGTATTCAAAAACATTTAATCAAAAATCAGTATGAGTTTTTACAACAGAATATTGTAGAAATTTTGCAAAGAGTTTATCAAAATGGATTATTCAGTTATTTATTAATTTTTTGTCTTGAAAAAGTTGATATGATAATCAATTCCGATAAATTTATCAGTTTAGAAGCACCTTTATTGGAATTTCTTTTAAAACAAGATGACTTAGATTTAGATGAAATTGAAATTTGGAATGGTTTAATTAAATGGGGATTAGCACAAGAACAAGAACTTAATAATAAAGACGTCTCTAAATGGGATCAAGAAGAATTTAAAATTTTTGAGAGTATCCTTCATAATTTTATTCCTTTAATTAGATTTTATGAAATATCTTCTGAAGATTACATAAATAGGGTTAAACCATATGAAGAAGTCTTATCTAAAGAATTACGAGATGAAATTTTAAAATTTCATCTTGTTCCTGGATGGAAACCACCACTTAACCTTTTACCAAGACGTTCCATTGATTCTGTTCTAATTAATCGAAAACATGTCGCACTTTTTGCTGATTGGATTGATAGAAATGATGAAGATATCAACGATACTAAAGTTCCTTATAAATTTATTCTTTTATATAGAGCTAGCAGAGATGGAAATACCAATGCAGCATTTCATGAAAAATGTGACAATAAGAGAGCCACTATAACCGTTGTAAAAATTAAGGATTCAGAACAAATAGTTGGAGGATACAATCCACTTGAATGGGATTCAAGTGGTAGTTATAAGTCAACAAAAGATAGTTTTATATTTTTATTAACAGATAGAATGAACGTTCAAACTGCAAATGTAAGTTATAGTAACGGTGGTACATATTCTATAGTTTGTAATTCATATTGTGGTCCATTATTTGGTTATAATGATTTATTTGTAAATAGTGGTATTTGGTATAGTAATCCAGTTATGAAATGTGGTCAATATTCTTATCCTTACCTTGTTGGTATGCCATCAGGAAGATTTAATATAGATGATTATGAAGTTTTTCAAGTCATAAAAAAACCTTTAAACCAAAACTCATGTTAAAGAGGATAAATTATAATTTGGGAGTGTAGTATAATGTAGTTAATTATTTATTCTTATAAATTGTATATTTTTTTTATTTATTATTACAACTTGTATATTAGAAGTAATGAATTATTTATTATATCTAATATGACCTAATTGGTTTCATCACATTTTTTTTAAAAACTATTGATATTTTGAAATTATACAATGATATCGAGATCCTAAATTACAGTTTTTTCATAAAAATTAAAACCAAAGATTTTATTGTTAAACGACGATTTATTTTCAAAATATGTTAAAGTATGATGAATTATAAATTACGAGTTAAAAATTGCTTTTTTTTAAAAAAAAAAATTCTTATAAAAGAAGTTACTGAATAATAATATTATCATTTTCAGCATTTCATAAGGATCCTGTACAATACATTATGGCCTTACCGTGAAATTTCGAGTATTATCGTATCTTCGCTTTCTTAAAACTATTGGTAATATTATAATTTCGGCGTGAACAACGATTTATTTTATTTATTTATTTAAAAAGTGAACTACTTTATAATTTTTTTTTTAGCAATTACATAGTTATTAAAAAACAAAAAAAGTGTTTATATTTTTTTATTTATAAATACAATAGCGTACAATAATAATGTTTATAAACCCTACCCATATGCATAATAAATGTCCTACACACAATTAATCAGGTCATTTTTTAATTACTTGAAAAACTTCATAATCATCTACAACAAAAGTATTTGGTAAATTAAGTGTAGGATAAGATCTTTCATACCAACTATTCCAAATATCAGGATTCTTGTCATTTTCATTATGATTTACATATAAATCACGATAACCAAAATATGGTCCACAATGCGAACGACATCTTACAGAATATTGATCTCCTTTACTATTAGCTACATTTGCACTTTGGAAGTTGTTTTTATCTTTAAATGAAAATATAAAACTATTTTTTGTAGACTTATTTTTACCACTTGATTCCCAAGAAAATGGATTATATCCCCCAGCTATTTGTTCTGAATTTTTGATTTTTACTACAACTATAGTAGCTCCCTTATTATCACATTTATTATGAAATGCTGTTGCTGTTTTACCATCTCTACTAGCTCTATATAAAAGTACAAAATTACAATATTTATGTTTTCTATCAATCCAATTTGCAAAAAGTGCAAAATGATTTTGATTAATTAAAGCAGAATTAAAAGAATAAATACGTCTCGGTAAAAAATTAACCAATGTTGGTTTATATTCAGGAATCATATGAAATTTTAAAATTTCTTCTTGTAATTCTTTTGGTATAATAGGTTTGACTTTGTTAAAATAATCTTCAGAAGAAATATCATAAAATCTAATTAATGGTGTAAATCTTTTAAGTTTTTCTTGATTATCCTCATCAAGAGTTTTTTCTTGCGCTTCTTGCGCTTTTCCCCATTTAATTAAATTTTCCCAAATTTTAATTTCAATTAATTTTAAATCATTTCTTCTCAAAATAATTTCTAATATAGGAGCGGGTAAATCAATAAAATCATCAGAGTTAAATAAAATTTCAGGTTCAGAACAGATTGTTTCCAAACAAAATTCTTGTATCTTACTAAGAATTTTATGATGAAGAACTAATTTTAGAATTCCGACTGGATCATTTCGTAATAATTGACATTGACGATTCTTAATAAAGAATTCTTCGGCTTGTTTAGCTAATTGATATAATTTTAAATCATCAGAAGTAATTATAATATTTAAAATTTCAACTCCGGTCTTTCTATTTAAGTCATCAGTTCCGTTTAAGTTCCTATAATTATTATATACAGCGTTTATATTTACATAAATAGATTAAAAATATAAATAATATTTTAAATTATCAAATAAAAAAAATCATTAGAACATAATTACTTGATAATAATTTCAAAAATTTGAGAATTAATATTTGGTATCTTAATTACGTAATATCCATCTTCTTTCTCGATATTCTCGTCAGAAAGTCTTTTTTTAAAATAATCGGATTTATTGCATAAAGTTTTAGAATATGAACGAAATTCTTTAATATCTGGTTCTTCTCCAACATGAATAATAACATCGTCGGCTTTAAATTTAAGTGTTTTTAATAGACGATACATATCTAGTTTAAAAAAAAAAAAATTATTTTTTGAAACAATTCAAATGTAAGAAAGGATTATGAGTACAACATGCGTAAATGAAGCTTTATAAATAGCATGATCAACATTTTGAAATTATGTGTACCGATAACCGCAGAAATCAATATTTTTGATAATCAGTAAAAATTTAATTCTGGTCGAATTATTAATTCTGGTCAGAATTATGAAACTTTAAAAATTATGAGTCACGATTAGACTTTATTAAAATTACGAAAAATTGCATGATAAATTGTATATTAAAAATACTTGGAAAAAAAAACTTTTTTAAAATTGATTTAAGTCTCAAGTGCGTTACTATTATTTTTATGGGAGTTGTTAATCTTCGGGTTTTAATGTACAGTGAGAGTGTAAGATACGAATTGACCGGAGTTAACGTTAACGCTATCACGTGCAAGTGCATAACTCCTAAACTTTGGCCAGTTCGTTCGTTCGTTAATACCCCCACTATACGTCTGTACGTTAAGGACGCCCGTTAATCTTAACCGGGGGGAAAATTAACCGGTAAGGAATTAATATTACAGCTGATTTCAAAAAAGTTGGGACACTTACAGCAAAATTCAAAATACACGGGACACACACTTGAGAAATTTGATTGTCGGGTTGTCGGGTAGCCGGGTTACTCGGCTGTAGGTAAAGTAATTTATTGTTACATGTTATATACTATTATACTATATTTATTTATATAATTTTAATTTTAATTCTATTTTTACTTAAGAAGAGGTTATATTTATTTATATAATACGATTATATAATCTTATTATACTCATGTCACGTGTTATTATACTTTTCTAATAAATAACCTACTGCCGAGTAACCCGGCTACCCGACAACCCGACAATCAAATTTCTCAAGTGTCCCGTATGTTTTGAATTTTGCTGTAACAAATTTCAATGTACTCGGAAATATTCGGTAAAGCTTGATATGAAATAAAAATTATACGCTAATTTTGGAGTAATATTCCGAGAATGGTGGTATAATTTTATCTTAATTTGAGCTTTACCAAATATTTCCGAGTTCTTTAAAATTTGTGAAATCTGGTAATGGTTTGACTTGGAATTATGTAATTCTGCGGATTTCGATTTCTGCCCACCGGTTAATTTTCCCCGGTTAAGTGTAGTTATTTTCTATTATTATGATCATGTTTGACATTTACGTTCTTATTTTATAAACATACGAACTTGTATTGTTACGATGCCCGAAGAATATAACAGTTTGACTTTTGAGCATATTTTCAAGATATTTTCAGAATATATAATATACGAAAAAAAATGTTCCGAATATCATCAAAATACACTGAACGATCATATTTCGAGAAATTTTTCAAATATTATAAGAGTTTACGGGACATTTAATGACATTTTCCGAAATTAATTATTTGTTATCACAAAATGTTTAGTAATAATAGTAATAATCAAATAATTCAATAATTCGGCGACCTACTCTTTTAATAAAGAAAATTTGAATTATATAGAATGATACAAGTAAACAAAAACTCATAATGCTTATTAAATGAAAATTATGTTTTTAAAAAGCAATTAGATTATTATTGTCATTATAAGTAGAAATATTATCCTAATTTAAAATCTTTTTCCTAAATTTCACCCGTCTTAGATTAAATTAGTTTGATTGAATTCAAAAAGCAAGACGTTATCACAACTTCTGTTAGAATCATGCAAATATGTAAATGGTAATCTTAAACTTTTGGAAGGTAGCAAATGCATTCATGTATTAATAATATTATACGAATTTGCCAGTAAATCATCTAAATCATTAATAATCTTACGTCACTTCAATATAATTTTTCCACGATTTGATGAATATAATTACGTAAAATCCCGGAATATAAGAATACCAACTTTATTTATAGCAGTATTTTGTATAAAGACTGACGAATTTAATCGAATCAATCATACTCAATCAATATTAGTTACTTAGTAATCGTATGTTGGGATTACTACGGCAATCATATGACTTTAAACTTATTCCTCCGCCTCATATTAGCGATTGGAATCCCAAATAATAAATTTTAAACATCTATAAAACTCATTTTCTATACTATTTTTATACTTTATCGAATACTTTATCGAATAGATAATGTCAGGATTATTAAAGCATTAATATAATAAATATAATATCAAAGAAACTTATAATTCTTATTATAAAAACATTAATGTTACTGCTGCTGTACAATTTGGCTTAATGAAGATCCTTCAGTTTTGAATTCAGGGCCTAATGTTCGGATTATAGTTAAGATACTAAAGTTAGTCTAGTTATACGCTCCCGGATTACCGATTACCATTTGTTTATGACATCAGGAATTTCTGCTAATTCATGCATGAAATATTATTTTTTTTTCTTTTTCGTTCTTTATAAAAATAATTAAAAATAAAATAAAAAAATTTGAAAGATCACCAGCTTAACTCAAAGAACAACAATCGAAAAAAAAACAATACAAAAAAAAAGCTTATAATGAAAAAAAAATTACTAATCACTTATCCAAGTAAGGACAGATCGACAGTTCTTTTCTATTAATTTATTTATATATGTAAATTTTTTATTAAAAAAATAAATTATGTGTATGCCAAAAAATTATTAGCGTAAGGTATTTAATTGTTTGTGCATATGATGATCTTCGTTCATCAAACATGGATTTTCATTTCCAATAATATTACGCAGTTCGGATGATATAATGATTCATTCATGAGATACCATATTTGAACATTTGATACATTTGATGGTCAAATTGTAAAATTTTGAGAAAATTTTTATTGATCAACATAACTCATGACTCTAAAATTTTTTTGTATAAATGACAAAAAAAAATAGCTTCACTCTTTAAAAGCAAATTATGATTACAAGTAAAATTCATAAAACGTTATTTCTCGCTTTCTTTCTTCCTGTTTTTCTTTCTTACCATCTGGATGCAATATGCCAGCAAATTACTAACAAACTGAGGACAGATGGTAATTGGAATCTTGATGATACTTTCTACCCGTACAGTAGTGGAAACATAACTTTTACTCTGACCGAGTAAGTATAACTTTTATTTCTTTAGTTTCTCATATTCTAATGCTAATATAAACTTTGATTTAAAGGATGCCTTGTGGCGCCTCAACCCTTTTGATTCAATTAGTATCTCAAAATGGGTTAGGTGGCTTTCATACACGCACATTTACTAGTAACGAATTAAATGTTGCTAAATATGTCGGTGTTAATGTTACTTCTTTGAGGGAACACCTATTCCGTATACAAGCTATGGTTGATGACTTCACTAACATTAATTGCATTAACCCCAGTTTCAGTGGAGAAATTTGCTATTCTAAATATGTTGATCCTCCTGACTGTGAAAGGGAAAAAAATTTAGCAATTGATAATTGCAAAAATGAAAAAGTTATAGAGATTACTGTACCAATTGCAACCGCGATCATTGGAGTATTAGGAGGTATAGCAGGAGTATTAATTAAACAACGTTTGGAAAAAAAATCTAATAAATCTTCTACACCTTGATGAGGTTAAACCATCAATTTAGACTAACACAAAATTATTATTATTTAAAAGTATTTATTATATTATTTATTATTTATAGTATATAATATGGCGAAGAGTAGTGCTTCGTATCCACTTTAGGAGTTGATTATAGTTCAATAGGTGAGAACATCAATTGGTTATTAGATTGTCTGAGTTTGGTAAATTATTAGCAAATTTATGTTTTGGTAGATTACCAAATTAAACTTTATTAGCTTTATTAAATAAAATATGTATTTTAGATAAATACTAGATTTATATTTTTCCATAGTAATATTATACTTTATTGATGTAATAACGTATGACATAAAATGAATATTAATAAATATATTTACAACAAATTTTTTTTCAAGAGCTTTTTCCACATACGCCATTGTATTGTCTAAATTGTGAGGAAATACTAAGAACACTTTTTTACTCCTGAAGATATTGGTGGGCAATTTAATGAGGTTATTTACGAAAACAATTAAAATAATTTAATGGTATTGGCGCCCCAAAGATCTAACTCCATGTTGAAGAAAACAAAGAATTAAAATTACTAAACAGCGAGCTTCTTATAGGAAGATCTTGAAGGTACTGTATAGAGTTTCTCATATTACAAGGAAATTTAATCTGTATTTCTCTCAAATTTCAACTTATAAGCACATTCACATCATCGTAACTATTAGTAAATGTCTGAAATTTGCGTTATCTGATATTTCATTTTTTTTGTTTGATTAGGTGAGAATGATAGATTCCATAACTACGGCAATAAGCTATTTTCTTTTTACAATGTTATATTTGGATCTTGTGCTACCTCGTCTGAAAAAGATGCAAGTCAATAGGATTTATTAATAATGTTCAAAGTGCCAAATTTCCAAAGGATAAAAATGCAGGTATTTATAAATGTTAATATTACAAAAATATAATAAATTTATCGGTGATTTTTTCAATTATTTGAATTTTGATTATAAAATCGCAAAAGTTAGTATTTCTAAAAATAGCTTCCTCATGTGTGACATGTGCGACGATAAATAAGGAAGTAAAAGATAAACGGAATTAACGTTAAGTTTTCATAAGGAATCCATATCTTTAATTTATAATGAATTCGATTCATTAAAATTAAAATTTATAGATCAAGATTATCCAGTATACATACTACTGATATTAAAAAACTTGAATTAAATTTTTTTTTTTTATTCTGATCAAAATTAAGTTTGATAAAATTGTGGCTGTACAGTAATAATAAGAAAATATTGTGCTTGCACCAATTTTTGTGGCAGTGATCATGGCTTTTTATTATATGTGGCAAAGTTTCATCTGGTGTTACTTGACAACAAAGCCTTATTGCTAAAATATTGTTCAAATTTGAGTATAAGTAGCTGAGAAATTCACATTGATCCTATTTTCTCAAATTTATCAATTTCACAAACAATTAAAAATCCAAAATTTCCTACTAAATTAATTATCAAACAAATATTATATATCTTAATATGATCCTTTGTGTCAATTTATTTAGTTGGAAATTCCTTGGTATTTTAATAACAAAGAAAGAAGTTTCCTTATGATTATATCAATTGCATTTTTACCAATTAGATCATTGCAACTTATATAATTACATAATGATATTTTTTTTTATTATTATACTGATACCAGATGAAAAAATGTTTGCAGACCTGGAAAGGCATACTTTAGGAGTATGTTCATCTCATTATAATTTTAATTAAAATTCATTACATACATCAAAATTAAAATAGTTGAAAAAGCAGGATTTATTTCCATTTCTTTAATAAGATATAATGGAATCATTATTACTTTAGAATATGAAGTAATAAACGAAAAAAAGAAAACACTGGAATTTTGAAATAAATTCATTTGATATAACTAATGCAGAAATAAAAACAACATTTCTTGCTTTAATAATTATAAATATTACATTTCCAGAACTAAATATTTGATTTACACATATTTTAAATTTTCTTTGTTCAAAACTAAAGTTATTGTCATCTTTATATGCCATTCTTTATACAGTAAATATTATATCTCATACACAATCTCATGAAAAATTTTGTAATAATAAGGACAAGAATCACAACCAGAGTAAAGATTAAGGTGATAATATAGTGAATAATTTGCAATAGTAGATGATGTCTGACTACCATTGATACCACCCTATGAAAAAAATTCTGGAAAAAACTCTGATAAATGATCATTTTTCTAGTTTTTATTATGAAGAAACTCAGAAATGTGATCATTTTTCCAAATAATTTTTATAGGGCCAAGATGCTACAAATGTTATTACAGCAGCTGGCAGCATAAAATCAGCTTGGTACTACAACTCAACCTTTAAATTAGATAGATGGTGAGAAATTCCAGTAATTACAAAAATAGTAAAAAAGACTGCTGACACATTGTTGCCACAAGGCCATATTACTGACTGAAAAACTTTTATGGAGCAGCATCTGGAAGTACAGATTTTTTTATAAACAATAATTGTAGATATTAATTACTAATAAATATTAAGACTTCAGAAAATCTGGTAAAAAAAAGTCATTTGATAAAAATAATTCAGAATTTGAGAGGAAAAAAAAAGATGGGAACTTTCTAGAAAAAACCCCACCACATTATTCAAAAGCTGCAATAGCTGAGCAAAAAAATGCTGAAATTGTGATACTTAATTGGCCAGCATAAAGTTTTAATTAAAAATCTTTGGATAGAGATGAAAATGATAATTTGTCATTATACTTCACCACCATACAGCTGATGAGGATATTGAAGTTAATTTAACATACCATTATCTATTGATTCTGAAGATTCTTGTAGAACTATGCCATAAATAACAAAGCACATTCACTGAATCAAGGAATAATGACATTAAGTGACTGTACTACTTTATAACTGAATGGCCAAATGACATTTATCATGAATTTATAGAAATTGTACTAGAATTCAATTATCAAATTCTTGTATCAACTAATCAGAAAATTCACATACCACAGAATATCTGTCATCAGTTATTGAAAAAGTCATTGTTGATATTGGGTTGATCAAATATCAGCTGTAGTAATAGGATAATTAAGTTAATCTAATATTGAAACTCTTAAGAATACATGGAATGATAATCTCTCAGAATATTTTAAATTAATGTCTATAGCTATTGCAGCAAATGGAAATAGTATTAAATATTAGATTTGAATTAATTTTTTTATAAATTAACAATTTTGCCTAGATTTTTATTTTTATTATATTAAACTTAAATAATTTTTTCATTTTGAAAAGTGGCAAAATAATTTTGCTATTTGCCCAAGTTGAAAGAAGAGTAAATCTTATCAATTTTAAACTCAAAAATCTTTAAAGATTCAAATGGTAAACTTGATATATGTTTACTTTATTTAAAGTATCTTACTAAAATTTTTTTATTTACTTATTTATTTTATTTATTTTCTATCTAAATTTTAACTTCAACATCAGTACTATTTTAATCATCATTTGTACATATTTTTGTTAGGCAAAATATTAGTTTAGGAATAAAATAGAAATTAATAAGAAATTGTATTATGCAATTTAAAATTTATTAACTTTTTCACAACTTTTTCCTATAGCAGGAAAATTATGTAAGATAACTTACAAAATTTGTTATAATATGTTTGGTCAGTTAATTTACATAGAAAGGTTGATTTGACAAAGCTCTTAAAAGATTAGTATAAATTTGTTAAGAAAATACTGGTGGAGATTAACTAAATGAAAAAAAATTCTATCCAAAGAGATTATTTTAATATGTTATCATCAGAATATATAAATTATTCATTATACTTTAGAATGTAGTGAAATCAATTGTAAAATGATCTTACATTCAATTTATTCAACCAATGAGAAGATGTATAAAGTAATGGAATAATTCATGCTAGAAGAATACAGAAATTTTTTAAAAAATTCAAAAATAATGTAAATGATGTAATTAATTAAACAAGAATGAATAGTAAAGTTTATAGAAAGAATCTTATAAACTTGCTTATAATTATTAAAAGTATTTAACTTACCAAATCTAGTGCTCTATGAATTATTTAAACACTATCAAATTGAGTTCAATGATATTGCAAGCAATCAGGTGTAAAGCAAGATGGACTAGATGGACTAAAACAGAAGACAATGCAATGAAGGAAAAGACTTCATTGGCAATAATGGACACTCTTTATAAAATATATGAAGTGCCTATCAAAATTCCTCTAAAAATATCATATAAATTCTAAGGAAACAAATAAAGAAGGAGAATTTCAACATACTTTATATTGATTGGTATTCATATAAGAGAATATGTTTATTATCATTTGAAGAATATGAAGTTGATGAATACAACAAATTAAACCATAGATATCATAAAGATGTATTAATTAATGTAAACAATAATTTAACAGCAATCATTAATAGATTATCTCCAATTATAAATTAGATATTTATGAATATATTTTCCACTGATTATATTGATTCTTTCATACATCTACTTTTTGTTAGAAAAACCAAAAAATAATCTAAAAAAAGGAAAAAAGAAATTGATTTGAAGATATATATTTAAAAGCATATTAAGAGCATTGTGATTTGTGATAATTATAAAAATAATCAAAGAAAAATGATTTAATTTCATAATTGATGAAATAGGTATCAAGCCATTAATATTATATAAAATAGATAAGATTTTATATACAGTACAAGTCGAAAATGAGAAATTACTCTTCATTTTCAAATTATAGCAGATGCAATGAATAAAAGCAAAAATAATGATTGGCAGGTGAAAATTATATATGATATAACAATATAAATTAAATCTTTACATATTAATCATAGTCCACTTTTTAGATATTTCTGAAAAGCTTGTACTTGATGAAGTCAAAATTGATTATATTAATAATAATATCTGCTTGCATCATCTTTTCAAAAAATTGTAAGTAAAAGTATTATATACAACAGTTCCTGTGAATTATTCAGATACCTCTCCAGAAGGAATTGCAATAGTATATAATATAACTGGCTGGAAAAATCCCAGCAATGTATTTTAAATATATAAAATTTTAATGGTTTTACCAAATAATGTAAACTTGCCAATCAAATTTACTGAAAGTGCTGTTTCTAAATGAAGTCTTTCAACTATCTTGAACTTATGCAAAGAATATGGCGAAGTAATTAGAACAGAAAATGAAATTTTAATAAACAATGTGAATTTTTTTATTATTATTGTTATTTCATAATATATAATAATTTAATTTTAACCAACAAATAAAATAAATTTTTTAAAAATAAAAATAGGTTGTATACAAAAGATACTTACAATTTGAATGGTAGGGATTGATAAATGGATGAAAACTATAGAACAATTACCTAGTAAAAAAGCAGTTGAATCATCTCAAATATCCTATTAAATACTGTAATAAAACTTCAAAGTATTAGAAAATTGTATATATATCTTTACATATCAATGTATTAAACTTAATGTAATTCCTAGTAAATGAAAAGAGGCAATAATATTCTCTATTTCATTGTAATTTGAACTTGGTGAATACAAGAAAAGAGGTAATTGAAATTATGTAAGTTTCCAAAATTTGAAATTTGTAATCATGTGAATATTTATTAACTGAATTTATTTTATTAGCAAAAAATTGAAAAGAGAGAAAATTTATTTGATGATTATGTGTCATCTTCACAGGAAGAAGAATCTTTGCAAGAAGAAATGGAAGACCTATAATACAATATGGAAAGCTTTATTTTGTATTTATTAAATAAAAATATTATTAAGATATTTTAGAGAATAACTAATCACTGATATTAGTGAAAGGATAGCAAAAACAAGAGAAGGATTGTGAAGAAAATGTTTTACAAATTGAGTTGCCTGAAATAAATCCTAAAAATAGATTGAACAATGTTGGTAACAATTTTTAATATATTCCAGGCAGAAAGAATGGGCAATAATTCATTTGTAAAAGTAATTGGTTTCTGGTTGTAATTTTATCTCATTCATGTTATAATTGTAATTCTATTTTATATATGTATTACTTACACCTACAAACAAAAATTCACTCATGCCACCTATATGACTATCTCTGTAGAGAGAAGAACCAGAACCTATTTTTTACTGGTTTACCTTTGAAATCACATTTGAAACAATTCATATTTTAGATGAATTAAGAACTATGGATCCTATTACAAGATCTAAGTATGACTTATGTATGTTGAATGATTTATTACATTTATAATTAATTTATTTTTAAACAGAAAAAATCAAGTAATAACAGAGTACAGATCTGAACAATATAAATATCAGAATTGATCAAAGTGAGATTATTTCTCCCATCCTATGTATGGTATATATATTGTGGCCATTATTAACAAATAATTTGGGATATAATATTACAGAAAAATATAAAAAATATTACAGATTTATTTATATATTAAATGACATACAAGTAAATAATACAGTATAATTATGGAGACTCAAAAAAAGGAAAACAAATAATTGCGGTCTGGAATATGGTAATAATTCCAAGGATAGGGTATCAATTAGCAGTGATTGTACTTAGTAAACAAGAATGCACAAAAATGATGATGAGAATTAGTGCTATTATTAAAAAAAGAGAAGGTTTAGCAAAAACAGTGCACTTTATGAAAGAAGTTAAAACAATTTATGATCATCAATTAGTAATGTTATGTAAAAATATATTATACCAAGTGAATGGGAATGAGAAATTAAAGAAAATTTTTGCAATTAAAATGGCACAAGAGCAAAAAATTATTTGGACTGCAAAATGTTTAGAAGAATATAATTATAATATAGGAAAAGATAAAAATAATTGGATTAAGATGGCAATAAAAATTTTAAATGAAGAAGATATTTACCTGTGCAATCATGAAATAAGAGATAAAATACAAATCACATTATAAAAGGAGGGAGAACAGAGATTATAGATCTGATTAATGAAAAAGAAGAAGAGTACATTCTTGAAAAGAGAATAATGTTTTATATTTAGAAGACCTTTTAGAAGCCAATGGGCTAACATTGATGAAATGGAAACATTTATGCAAAGAAAAGGGAAAATATAAAAGAGAGTATACTGAAGTGGTTTAAACAAATTAAACAAGAAGTAATTCAAATATAAGGAAAATTAAAATAAATATTTTGAAAATATAATGAAAAGAATGATTCATATGAATTATTTTGATGAAAATATAAAACAAAAGAAAATGAAATAATAACTTAGAATAATAGCACAGGTTTGCCAGTTTTTGGACAGGATAAAAAACAATCAAAAAGTAAAAATTTTAAAAGAGTACATTTGGGTGGTAAAAGAAAAAGAAATAGATAGGAATACTTCACCAAATTTGATCAAATGCAAAGGTTGTGAAAGGAATATAAATAAGAAAAAAGATAATAATGAATGTTTAATATATTTAGAAGGAGAGAACAGTAGAATGATCAAAAAAAAGGAATGAAAAAGGGTATAAATAAACCTTATGAGACATTAAATAACATCAAAGTTAAAATAATTGGATTAGAAATTACAATGAAGAAGTAGATAAAGACAATATATTTAATGAAAAGATTGAAATCATAGATACTTTGATTAAAACGGAAGAAAAAGAATTCATTGAACTATTGAAAATGTGAGATAAATTTGATAGACAGAGGAAAAAAGTGTTTTTGGCCATAGATACTATAAAGATCAAAAATAAATTAGACAAAGAAAAGAAAAGAAGACATGTATAAAGTTATATGAATCTGAAGGTTATGTAAATTTATGGAGTATTTTGCAGGTGTAAATTTTCGTAATAATATGCCATATTAAATTTGCTGATGTATATTGTTGGCTAATTATAATCAAATGATACTAGGGATTTGTTTTATTTTTATATTTGATTTAAAAATTTAATAAAATATTATTATTTAAAACCAAATTCATATAAATACAACTAATATTAATAATTGTAATTTTAATACATTGACCAGATTATAAATTTTATGCTCAAATTATGTAAGTTCTATGATCAAATTAACATAAATTCAGTGTAAATTATAGTCAAATCATGCAAATGGTGCATTTTATAATATGGAATTATTGTGCATTTTCCCATATTCCTATATAGATTAAATACATTATTTTTAAGAAAAAATTGTGCAAAACCTTATTAAAAACATGATTTTTATAGACTAATTATAATAAAATTTTATTATTCAGTAATAAAGCTAACTGCTATGTTTAATGTTTACTTAAATAAATAATAAAATAATATTCAATTATTGTTTATCTATTAATCTTTATAAAAAAAATGTACCATAATTATTTTATTATTTTTATTTTATACAATTATTAAAATAATGAGAAAAATTTGTAAATATTTTTCATTTGACAATTTACTGTATTAGCTAATCAACAAAATCCCAAAACAATTACTAATAAATTTTTATATACTTGTCAGATTTAACTTTTAGACAATCAAACAATTTTATTATTTTATATAATAATAAATACAAAGTATAATTTTACACATGTTAAAAAATTCCCCAAATTTCCCATAAAATTTAGATATTTTCACATATAATAAAATAAAATTTCCCAACTATTTCAATAAACAAAACTTATATAAGGGTTATTATTTTTTTATCTATAAAAAAAATACCAGTTTAACTTTCCATAATCCTATATATTTTAATTATAAAGAATCTACTGCACTAAATTTCTTTATTGGTTCTGCAACTGGCATAACAAGATTAAATGATAATGATTTAATACAAACATGTAACAATTGTAACATGACTATTTTTTATCCAATTGATCCTTCAACAATATGTTATATCCCAAAACTAACAAATGGCCAAGTCTATCAGTAAATAATTGTAAATTTTCATTGGGAAATATTAATCAAATTGATGTAAAATATTTATTTTATTTTTCACGTTTATTTTATTTAATTCATTTTCACTTTTAATTTTATTATCATTATATTATATTTTAATTAGACAAATAATAATTACACATTAAATTATTGACATTACTGACAAGGTGTCCAGGGACGGTCCCGCATTTCTCGATATACTTACTCCATGTGATTACCTATCATATGAAAATCATTTCATTCGTCAAATTTATTACCCAAAGTTCAATCACAGTCATACAAAAATCAAGTAATAAAGTCAAAAAATGATATTCATTGACTCACTCTTTGTATAAAATTCTTTTTATTTTTTAAAAAAAACCTTTTATAAAAAATGTCTCGAAAATTTGTTCAAGAAGTTGTTAACGATTTGGAAAAATTGCTTACAACTGAAAAAGGATATGACGTTATTATCTATGCTGGTGAAAATGAAAATATAAGAGAATTACATGCTCATTCAGATATTTTATGTACAAGGTCACAATATTTTAGTACTGCATTCTCTAATGAATTGGCAGAAAAAAAGGATGGAAAATTTATTTTTAAGAAACCTAACCTTTCAGCTCAATTATTTAAAATTATTCTAAGGTAATGTAAGATAGTGATAAATTCTTTAAAAAAATAAGCGTCGTAAAAAATATTTAATACGTATATTTTTAATTATTTAGATTTATTTATTGTGGAAAAATTGATTTGAAGGAGTTACAAGGTCCTGAAGTGTTAAAACTTTTGATTGTGGTGGATGAGTTTAATATTCAATCTTTAATCTCTTATATTCAAAACTATTTGATCAAAAATCAAGATGAATTTTTACAGCAGGATCCTAGAGGAATTCTTGAAGCAGTTTATCAACATGAATCATTCACAGATTTATGGAATCATTGTCTTGAAAAAATTTGTCAAGAACCCAAAATATTGTTTGAATCTGATAAATTTACTAGTTTAAAAGCACCCTTATTAAAATTACTTTTAGAGAAGGATTATTTAGATTTGGAAGAAATTTTCATTTGGGAAAGTTTATTAAAATGGGGTCTTGCCCAAAATCCTTCTATTTCAAAAGATATCACAAAATGGAACAAGGAGGATATTACAATTATAGAGAGAACTCTTCATGGATTAATTCCATTAGTAAGATATTATCATATCTCTTCAGATGATTTTCTTGATAAAATATATCCTTTAAAAAAATTATTACCAAAAGATTTAACTAAAGATCTGGTGGAATTTTATATTGCACCGAATAGGAAACCAAATATTGTCGAAATTCAGTCTACTAGAATACCAAAACATATTTGTGATTATGATTCAATTTTAATTAAAAACCATCATTTTGCTGTTTTTGCTAGTTGGATTGATAAGAAAAATAATTTGCATTATTATGTGAATATTCCTTATAATTTTAATTTACTTTATCGTGCTAGTAGAGATGGTAATACACCCGCAGCATTTCATGCTAAATGTGATAACAAGGGGCCCACCATAGTCATAGTAAAAATCTCAAATTCAAAAAAAATAGTTGGAGGGTATAATCCACTTAAATGGAATTCAAGTAATAAAGTTGAATCTACAAAAGATAGTTATATATACTTATTTACTGATGGGACAGATACAAAAAGTGCAAAAGTAAGTTACAGTAATGGGGATCAAAATTCTATAAGAAATTTAGCTGCATATGGACCGGGATTTGGTGGAGGTACAGACTTATTATGTTGGTCAAACGGAAGCTGGTTACGTAATTCAGCGTTGTCTTATCCTAAAATTGATGGTATTCCAGAAAAATTCTTCAATGTAGATGATTACGAAGTTTATCAAGTCATTAAGAAATAATGAATTCATATTTACGTAATGTAGGTTAATAGAATTCTTTTAAATATATTGATTCATTTGGATATTAAATAACTCATTATACTTCAAATAAAATAAATACTTGCTATCTTTTAGTTTTAAAAAATATATTAAATAAAAATTAAGCCAATTTGACGATAGATATTAATATATATACTTACAATCTTTCTTTATTAATTACTACGTCAGTATTGGATAGATCTTCCAGTTTCTAATAATAAAGCATCCAGATAATGTAATGGAATATTCATTCAAATATGATGAACTGCAAATTCAATTTTTTTTATAAATAATAACAGGAAATATAATACAAAATTTAACGTGAGAAAGTTCGAGAAAATTAAAAGGCTAACCTTTATATAGTTAGCAATTGAACATTTCATAATTTTTATATTAATCGTTAAAAAGACCAATTTAGTTAAAATAATCTCATAAAAAATGATGTGTAAATAATTTACGTTAGATTACAATACAATCAGACTCTTATTTAATAGCTAAAATTTTAGAATTATCATATACAGTTTTTTAAAATCACTAATGCGAAATCTACTACTTGCGCCTAATTATTACAATTCTTTATTGCACCTTTTATTAAATAAAGTAAAATTGCGGTTGTATCTTTAAATTTACTTTCAATTTTATACAGATAATCAGATAATATACCGAATATTAATAATTTTTATTGGCAAATAATGAATTCTAAAATTAAAATAGATAATAGATGAAATTTAAAAAGTGAGCTTTTATACAGATATTAATATCTTTCTTTACAAAATGAATACTATTATTTTTTTCAGACACGATGTAACGACTAAATGACCTCACAATATATACGATAAATCATAAAATGGTAAAAATATAAATTATTTAATCTCAATTTATTGCAAATATGTATTAAGAAAAACCTTTATCTTATCTTCTATTCTCATTCTAGGGATTTGAATCGATTAATCGAAAATCGAAAAACATAATAAAATCGATTCTCGAGAATCGATTCTCAACAATTTTTTACATATAAGTTAACCTGACTCCAAAGTAATTTTCATGCCGGCCAAGTGCTGATTATTTTTGCTGAAATTAGAAACTGATTCAAAGTCAGGTTGGTCGTCTATAAGAAAAATCTTGGAAAGATTCGATTTTCGATTCCATTCCCTATCTCATTCTCTTTTTTAACTTTCTTCTCCTCTATTCAATTAAACTCAATATTTTAAATCATTCCACAATCAATCAGCCCTTACAGTACCACCTGTACAAATAGCATCATGGTGCCAACAAATGTAATAAAAACAAGAAAAGACTCCTTACCTGAGGATCCTACCTAATAATATTTTTTGTGGCGCAGAAATGTTGATTAAAATAACTACCCCCGCGGCAGTGCGGCACCGACAAAAATTTCGCGATAGGGCCGGCATTACGGCATTATGCACGAACACGTGAAATAATCAGTGACGAATAAGGGTGACAAATAATATTTTACCTACTTAAAAAAAAACGAGTCCCTCAGATAAATATAAACAGTGGAAACCTGGTGAGGTGTGCTGCTTGTGATGATTAAAAAGTATGTGCAAAATTTTTGTCGGTGCCACTGGGCTAGTTGATTAAAATTTTAGTACGTGTTCGACCTAAAAATAAATCCAAAAATTTTATACAAGGCCCGACTGAAAATGCAACCGACCCTATAAAAAAAAAGCTCCGATAAATGATCATTTTTCTAGTTTTTATAGAAACTGGAAATTATCAATTCACAATTTCAACAAATGTGAAATTATAGGTGTCATCATTGCAAAGTAGATTGGAAGTCATTATTTGTGAAATATTAACTTTTAATGTATTAACAATATTTATGGATTCATAAAATATTATTATTTTTATTGTAAATTATAACAGAAAAATTTTTAATTTGCATTAAGACAATTCAATGAATACAATCAAGAATTATGGATATTAGCATTAGATATGTCAAAGACTTATGATTGAGTAAACATTAATATGTTAGAAAAGCCTTATGTCACATCCATATTATCCCTAATAATTTGGAAATTATATATCTTTATATTAATATTTTATATGATTATCAATTTTATTTTTTTCAAGAATTGAATTTCTAAGTGTAAAGTAGTCAAGGAATTAGAAAATTTATATAATACAACAAAGTTAAATTAAAAATTAATAAAAGACAATAATATCAAAAATATTTAGATATAAGATATTAGGGATAATATGTATTTCAGAAGGAATATATTAGATTTCCATAATGTTAGATAGTACATTTCCTTGTAATAATGTTATATATAGGGAGGATAGTTGTATAGAGGTAGGTGTGCACGTGGAGGTGATGAACAAGGCTGGTTTGGACTAGGAGGAGGGTGGCAACGCTACATAGGAAGTTTATTAGTCTTTAGTTTACTACTGATAGTTAATTAATTCCATTATAAGTGGCCGACTTCAACGTACTTTGTGTAATATAGGTTTAATATTTTTTCTTTGAAATTGTATTATTTCTATATCTTTGTCAAATAAAAAAAAAATCTGTGGCAATTTACAAGCAAGAAAAGTATCATGGCAATTTTTTAAAAAGAAATACCTAAATCATTCTTACTCCTAAGGCAATTGTCAAGTCTTCATCACCAAGATGAATATTGCCAGCAGCGCCTCTTACTCACATTTAGTTAATATATAATAAAATTTATTTTTTCAAATATTTTTTTATTATTATTTTTTATTTATATTATCGATACAATGTTAATAAGAAATTCAAAAATATAAAAGTAGAGAATATTTCTTCTAAAATTATAAAAATTGAATCAATTATAGAAAAAAAAATCCACCAATATGAATTTACAAATATCTTAACTTTGAAAATTTCTTGATAACTCCTAATTCAATATATTTTTCAATTATTTTCATATTTTTATTACATTTATCTAAGCTTCTACAACCATCATCAGAAACGATCACTAATGAAAGTGATTTTTGTGGTATGCGATTTTTCCAATTTATAAGAAATGTTTCCAATTCTTTTGAAAGTAATTTAGATTGTATATCAAATTGAAAATATAATATTAATTCAACAATATTTTGTGAATATTTCAAAACTGCCTCCAATGCTTCCTTTTCATCAAAATATTCACTTCCACACCAAATACTAATACTTTCTAAATATTGACAACTATTAAAAACTATTTTTAATGTTTCCAATTCATTATACTTAAATCCCGTAGAAAGTTTTTTGAGGTTTGAACAATACTTAGCGATAGCTAAATTTAATGAATCATCGCTTTCGCATGAAATATCAAATAAGTTTAATTCTTTTAAATTTTTCCCATTGTTTTCTAAGAATTTAATTAAGTGCTCATATCTTGGAAATCCATATCTAATTTTAAAAGATCGTAACTGTGGGAAAATAACATATTGTAAATATTCAAACTTTTGAAAAACATCCTCATCATAATTAGATGATAA
Source organism: Rhizophagus irregularis (assembly GCF_026210795.1). Taxonomy (NCBI): domain Eukaryota; kingdom Fungi; phylum Glomeromycota; class Glomeromycetes; order Glomerales; family Glomeraceae; genus Rhizophagus; species Rhizophagus irregularis. The sequence continues at coordinate 1,432,807 of NC_089441.1, read as the reverse complement.
TTCAAGTTCTTGTAAATTTGAGAATCTAGCAATTAACGATAATGAAATATAATTGAACATATGAAGTTTTAATTTGGGTAAAGAATCAGGAAGATTTTTAATTAACAAAGGAATTAATTTCTTCTCGTTATAATCCAGATGTTCCAAATAATAATATAATTCAAAATATTTTAAATTTCTTTGAACAGAAATCAAATCAGTCAATCCATTTGAAATACTACTCTTAGGTTTTATAGTAAGTGATTGTATATTATGACATATTTGAGATAGATGACAAAAAAATTCAGGGGAAAGATTTGAACTACAAATTAATTCTGAGAGATTTTTAAAATAATCTTTTGAATTAGGATAAACGTTATAATTTACATTTGACATTTGAACATAATCTAAACTTTTTAAAGAGGTTTGATTCATCAACATTTTAAAAATTTCTTGTACCACTATACGTGTATTTTTTTTAATTTTATAACGTGAAAGAGAATGTTGATTTTTAAAAAGCTCCATAATTTTTTCATGTACTTGGTTAACTGATAAAATTTTACAAAATGTTGCATAATTGAAAGTCGGAAATTCTAAAGTTGGGGTTGAAATAATAATTTTTTGTTTATTTAAAATATTTTTGGACTCGCTCGGAAGACAAGCAATTAAAGTACTAAAATTTGAAGTACTATAATCATTAACATTTCTCCATAAAATTCTAATTGAAATTTGGCACCAAAGGCGATTAATTAGTATACATGAATTCAAAGTAATTTTATCATCCTCCAAATATTTAAAAATTTCGTTTAAACAGTCAGCAGGAAGACTAGACATTTTTTTTTAAAAAAAAAAAAACGAAAAAGGGGTGACAAAATGAAAAAAAAATAAAATAAAAAAGTGTGCCGAGTCCGTTACTTTATCTTATTATGTAAGACCTGTACTACAAACGTAAAAGTGGACCTCCTAGAAAAGGGGTACAAAACTGGTACATATTGACAAAGAAGTCATGTACTTACACGTGATAGTGTTTACATTATTTTATGGGTGTAACATGATTGTATTTTAAGGAAAACATTAAGGGCATAATTTATAATTGCATCATTTGATATCACTTTATTCATGACGACTTTGTTTGACCGACATATCAGAATATTGAATATCAAAAGTTTAATTGCAAATAATATAAAAAGTTTGTTGATAAATACAATTCCTCTATGTAAAGCATGATCTGCAATAGTCATTGGTTCGTGACAATAGCCAATATATTCATAAATATAGTGATAGTGTGATCGTCAAATTAATTAAAGATGATCCCACAATTAAAGTTAGACGCATTTCACGGGCTTTCGTGCTTCCAGGCTAATTAAATAACATAATTATATATTTATAAGGACTGAGGAATATCAGATTATTTATTTGTACATATTAATAAATTATTAACACTAATAATATACTTTCTCTCTTATGACATTTCCATAAATTGTCGTCAAATTATTTTGAATGCCATAAAGAATTCCTTTTTTATGATATTCATTCGTACTTCTTTATCTAATGTTCGGGTATATGGACATAAATAGGAATTACCAACAAAACATTGTATATCAATTGGTGATATTCATTGTTTTTAAATGTGGTTTCTTGACCTAATTAAAAGTTTGGTTAGCCGCTCACATGATATTCATATTCGGTCTAATAACACCATCCGAATTTGGGATTTAAAATAAACAAAATATGGAAAATTCTTTCAAATATGATACTAATTTGCGTCATTCAACTCATTAATTTTTTTATAAAATTTTTTGAAAATAGCCTCGCTCTCTGAAAACAAACTATAACAGAAAATCACTAAAACCATGATTACAACCAAAATTTTTAAAGCATACTTTCCTATTTTCTTTCTTTTCGTTTTTCTTTTTTACCATGTTGATGCAGTATGTGAGAAGATCACTAATAATGTAAGGAGGACAGACATTAATTGGAATTTCGATGATAATTTCTACGCATTGAGAGGTGGAAATATAACTTTGACTCTTACCGAGTAAGTAAAAGATCAAGTGAACAAAATGATTTGTTTCTCATGATAATTTTGTAATCACGAATTTTGTTCCACTCGGTAACCCAGATAACAAATTATATTCAGAAATCAGCACTTTTTTAAAAATTTTATTGCTGGGTCAAATTTATTATGAGAAAGTAATATCCATTTCTTGAATTTCTTATCTTCTAATATTGATATAACCTTTTATTTATAGTATGCCTTGTGGTGCTTCAACTCTTTTCATTCAAGTGGTATCCCAAAGTGGGAAAGGTAGCTATACCGTACGCACTTTTACAAATAAAGATCTGGGCGTTTTAAGATATATCGGTGTTGATGTTATTGTTATAAAGGAACCTCTATTTCGTATACAAGCTAGGGTTGATGATCTCGTAAACATTAATTGTCCTGAACCGTATTTTAGTGGAGAACTTTGCTATGCTAAATATGTCGATACTCCTGAATGTAAAAAAGAAAAAGATATAGAAATTGGTGTGCCAATTGCAACCTCTATCTTTGGGGCAATAGGAGGTATATTAGTAATAAAAATTAAACAACATTTTAATAATAGGAATAAAATTTATCCAGAGAAATAAATTCATTTACAATATTTCACGGAGTTGAGCAAGTTGAGCTAATTTGCCATTATACATGTATCTATAACTATTAATAAAGATATATCATAAGAATGTTAGAATAATAATTAAGGAAAGGGAAACAAATAAATTGGAAAATTACCCAAATTACACTTTGGAATTCCTGAAATTATGAGTAAATAATATCCAATGTTTCCATCATAATTTTTGTTGATTAGTATTAAAATATTGTCATAAAGGGGAAGTCCGTTCAAAATCCAGAAGCTGGCGACACAATATTTATTTCGAGATTTTGTAATTTCGGTATATTTCTAAACAATTTATTGATTTCTGCTAGATATCCTGGAAACATAATAGTTTTCTTTTATGTTATATCCTAGAAATTTCCTTATTTTTTGAACGAAGAAATATTAACTAGGATATATATTTGATATTTTTAAAAGATAATGTAAATTATAAACTCTTAGGTTTTGGATTCGCACACCGCGTTCCTTCATCAATTTTTCACACCCGCCCTTAAACTCTAATCTCATATCCGTGATCAACAACTTTGGCCAGACAAGATCATATATTTTTTAAAAGCGCGTGCAGCAAAAATAATTACAATGTAGCCTCGACTTTTAGAAACGTACAAATTGTCAATGTTTCCATCAACCTCTAATTGTTCTACCTTTCTTTTTTTCGGATTTGATATTGTTATTAGTCCAAAGTGTAACGAACTAGCGAAGATAATCATTTCTTTTTTATAAATTGGACAAAAACGCATACCACGAAAACTACTTTCTCTTGTGATCCTTGATAGTGCATTTTGTAAAAGGAGATTAGATAAAAACGACGGAAATATGAAAATTATTGAAAAATACACCAAATTAGGCGCTGGTATGAAATTGGTATTGTGTGAATTATTATAAAATTACTTATACAAATCGGAGGTGATCGAAGATGACTGTCATATTGTATACCTGTATTTTTCTTGTAAATAATTTGATTTTTGAAATTCGAAAGAAACATTCTTTTTTATTAATATATTTTAAATCTCACTTGTATCTATCAAGTAATATAAGAGCATCGTGTATACTAAATAAAAAAAGAATTAAAAAATAAAAAGTAAAAAATAAAATAAAAAAAAAATATTTTTTTGATATGAAAGAAATATTTCTTTTGTTTCATGTACCTAGTGAATCAAGCATAACTTACTTGTCTTTCCATTATACTTGATAAACTAAAAAGTTTATAAAGAAATGTTCAAAACTTTGTAAGTCAACGATTCTTTAGCGTATCCGTGCTTTAAAAGCTCACTTGCATCATCATTTGAAGAAATCAGTGGTTTGTAATCACTATATATAATGAATGTAGGTTAAAAAAGAAACGTAGTAAATAATATATTTGTTGTAAGTATTATTTTATTAAATATAGTACAATCGTTAATTTAGAATAAAACAATTATAAATAATTAATCAATGGCTATTCTAACTATATAGCCAATATTATTATCGTATTAAACTATTACCATTATAGTTAAACTCTAATTAAGCTTCCCATTAAAACTGATAAATTTTAAACTTCAATTACTCTGAATTCTTTCTCATTAATTTCTTTTTAATTTCACGAATATATTTCTAATAACTACCGCTCTTACGTAATAGACCTTTTTTTTATAACGAAGATATTCGTATTTCAAAAATAACAAGAAAACTATTTTTAAACAGTTTCCCTATAGGAAAAGTTTTAAACATTTTCAAAAAGTAAGGTGTTGCATTGCTTTTAAGTTGCCATGTATATATTTGAATTTATTATTATATGAATACTAATAAAATACATTGTAATTGAATCTTGTAGATTTCGGATTTATAATGGGAAGAATCTCACGCCGTGCCCAACAATTGAAAAAGGCTCGTGAAATACAAGCTCTAAAATTAGCAGCAAAGAAAAATGATGCAAGACATAAAATCAATAAAATTATAAGTGAGATGGATGAACCGAAACTAAAAAATGCATTAGAGTTGATAACAAACCTAAATAATTCAGAAATAACACGATTTGAAGCTTTGACAGATTCAAAATTCGAAGATGAACCTATTCACTATGAATCCAAATCTTTGTGAATATCCTCACTTGTAAAAATCGAATTTGGAATATAATAATTCATTAGCAGAAAACCGAAGGACTTTTCAACAAATATGATCTTAAAAGACTCATCAAAATAGTGAATCAAGAATTACAGCAACCAAAATTAAAAGTATTAATATATCCAATATTAGAAAGGTTCAAAAGCAAAAGAAGCGGCAACCATATCGTAGTTTCGCAGAGTGCAACGAGAGTTATAGAAGCTAGAAAAATTATTTAAATGTAAAAGAAAAGTAATTATATTGCAATTTATTTACTTATATAATAATTTGTATAAAAAATAAAAATAAAAAAAAAGTAAATAAAGTCAAAATTCGAATTAATCGATTAACATGCAGAAGTTAAAAATCTTTAATAATACGTACAATTTTATGACACTTTATACATATAAGTTTTGATTTACATAGTCTGATTAGTTGGTGTATCATTATGGGTTACGGTACATTACTACATTTCGCCGAAACCCATTTCACCAAATTCCATTTCGCCGAAGCCATTTCGCCGAAAACCATTTCACCGAATTCCATTTCGCCGATTATCACTTTTATAAAAATATTAATCGCGCAATGAAAATAAAAATTTTTTTTTTTTATTTATTTAATAAATTACATCAGGAACCTAATAGATATTCTGATTTACAAATGGCAAATGTAACCATAACCTTCTGATTCATAAAATTTTTTCTTGTTCTCAAACCAATTTTATGTCGCTCATACACTTATTTTTAAAAAATAAAGAGCAATTTCATCAAAAAATGTTAAAGTAGTTACGATAATAATAATGAAATTAATAAATTTTGTGATGATGATGTTAGTAAAGGTAATCAAATTTTCAAAAACAATAAATGAACTTAAAAATAAAAAGCTATGATATATTAATATTAAGATTCAAAAAACTACGCTCTCATACTGTAATGTCGGTCAACATTTATTTACGCGATCACACCTCGTAACCCGTTTTGACCACATCTTTTTTTAGAGATCACGCTTGTAATTTTCAACAATATTCAAATACTATTTTTTCCTCAAATATGATCAACCACTTGAGTGAAGATTTAAGATGGAAAGTTGTTTATTTATGGCTTTATAGCTACAAGCCAAAGGAAATTTCACAATATCTAATAAAAATATCTTCCAAAATCTTTTATCTATTAATTGTGTAGTGTGTACCTTATAAATGATGATATATTATCTTTTTTTATGAAAGGATCAAATTGGTTTTGTACCAATTCTAGAATTTCGTCTTCAATGTTCAAATTCTATAAACGTAAAATTTTAAAAGATTCCCACTTTTCTGACCTCACTTTTTCATTACAGGCCGTATAATAAATTGAATTCTGTAATATAATAATCATAATTACTGCTTGAATAGGTTGAATCTTCAGTAAAAGAAGCATGAGTAGGAGAACTTGGCGGAGGAGAAGTTGATAGCGGAGAAATAAATATTTGAGAAGTTGGATGTGATGAAGCTGTGTAGTAATTGTGGAATCATATGATCTAAATTCAATTCAAGTGTTTGTTTTTTTTCCTCTTTAACCTTGCAAATGTATTGTAATACTTCGTACACAAAGAAAAATGAAAATATCCATCAAAAATTAGAACAATATCCAAAATATTTATCACACTCCTTCAGTTTATTAATTTATAATTGTATAAGTTTTCCGTTGTCTTTTAAATTATAAATTCTACTATAGCAAGCATTCTCTTTTTCGCTTATTTTTGGGTTTTTCAGTTTGTGTCACATTTACACGTGTAAAAAGCAAGATTCTTGTTACAAGTCAAACAAAGTTGATATAAGTATATAAGTAACAGGTACCAGACTGGTAATTGGCTTTTGTATATTTATTCAGTAAAAAAACGTGTATTTAAACAAGTAAAAATAAATTTTATAGGTTAATTTATGTTTATCATGTGATTTGTTATCAGTTTGTGATCTTCCCCAGTAACACCATCAACATACGGCGCAGTTTGTGGCAACTGATCTATTTAAATATTTATCGCGAATTATTTAAGCTATTATTTAAGCTTTCCTTTCTTTTCGCGTCTACATTACCAATACCAAAGAATACAAATTTAAAAAAAAGTTGGCTTATTTTATTTACAATAGCTACTTGCAGGAAATATGAAACCTGTAGAATAAACCTAATATCTTGGAAATCACCAAGTAAGCAATAATACCAGTTCAACAAACTAATCTGCAACTGTTATTTGACAGCCTAATTAATGCTACCTTCTCTTCTAGAAGAGCAAAACTAGTCTGCATCAAAAATTAGTAAGGCAAAATAAGTGAACCATGCCATTAACATGGAAGGCATATTGATAGCACTCATTATTTAAAATAATTTATTTTAAATTAATGTATTTTAATAAATTGAAATTGAATAAATTTTATTGTCAAATTAATATTACATTCTATTTTAATAAAATAATTACACTAATTTATTAATTTAAAAGAATTTGTTTTACTCTTATGAATTAACATCTATAAAATTTCATTATATTCTAAAGCAATCATCTTTGGAGTGGAGTATCTTAGGGTAGGAAAGTTACTTTAGGCTGAAATACTTATCTTTGAAGATAACATTGACGTTGGAGTATCTTAGGGTTAGGGTAAGAAAAGTTGTTTTAGGCGGAAATACTTATCCTTGAAGATAACGTAGACATTGGAGTATCTTAGGGTTATGTAAGGAAGGTTAGTTTAGGCTGAAACTTTACTTTGGAGTTAGTGTTGACTTTAGGAAGTTAATTTACCAATAACTGCGTAGTGCAATTAGCCACACTTAGCCGCAGTTAAATCACATGAATCACGTGCCCGAGCTTTTTTTGATGGTTTTGATGGTTACGCTGGGGGAGTTTCAGTTTGTGATCACGTTCGTGTTCACGATATTTCGATATTTTCATACAAAGAAATAAAAAATAGGGGCGCAGACACATCACGCGTTCCCATGTTACACAATTCAAATTATTTATAGTATAGATGACGAATATAATAATTTAATAAAATAAATATATAAGAATAATAAGTTGAAATTTCATAAGTATAAAAATGTTTGTTAGTAAACACACAATAAACTATTTTTGATTTCGATTATAACTAGTTAGGAATTTCTAAATAAGGTAATTTAGAATCTTGACAATCTATTTAAAAAAATAAAAATTGTTAGTTGTAGGATTAACCAAGTTATAAAAGTAAGAGTTTAAACACATTACCTATACTATTTTCATCAAGATACGAAGAATTGATGGGGTTTGGCAAATTACTATTTGTGAATACTCTACTAGTATATATTGCATCAGGATTTATTTCATATAAAGTTGAAATATTTGGTATTTCTTTATCAGCTTCATCAAATACAACTTTAATTTCTTTTTCTTTATAACCAAATTTCTCTTTTTCCTGGTTATATTCATTATTATCACAAGCATTATACCAAAACATTAATATCTCAAATAATTCACCGGTCTTTGGTCTTTGATCAGGATTGACATCCATACATCTATTTGCCAATTTCTTATAAATTTCAGGAGTTCCCTTTCCAAATTTAGGTCTGATTCCACTACATATTTCTAATGCTAAGCTTAAATCATGTTTTCTTTCATAAAAAGGTGATTTTCCAGATGATAATTCAGTCATAATTACACCAATACTATAGATATCAGAAGATAATGTGTATGGTTTTCGATTCAAAACTTCTGGAGCAATATAAGGTAATACACCATATATTTTATCATTTGATTTTTGTTCATTTGATGGCCCTGATAATCCAAAATCTGCAATGAAAGTAGCACTACGACCCCTTAGTATATTTCCACTATGAAGATCTTTATGAGAATATCCTATATCATGTAAATTTTTAAGGTCGATAACTATTTTGGTCAATAAAAGTAATTTATCACGCCAAAACATATTATTAAAATTATTTAAAAGAATACGTCTCAAATTTCCTTGATCTATTAATTGTGTAACCATTATTAATTCTTTTGTTTGTGGATCTTTTGTTATTCCATAAAGCCTTAAAGGACTAGTGGCTGTAATATAAAATCTCCAGTGTATTTTGAGCTATTATATAAATTAAAATTTTAAAAAAATTACAATTTTAATTACTATTTATATTAAGGATTAATTTAAAAGTAATAAAAACATATGTAAAAAAAAATACCTCATTTAAATATTCAGCCGAAATATTTTGTGATTCATTTAATTTTTTCAAGGCTACTCTTATAGACCCGGTTTCTCTTCTTTTCCAACTTCCATCATCTTGTTTAAAATAATTTGCCTTACCATCAATCCATGTCGCAGAGTATACTTTAGAAAATCCACCTTTAGCAATTTGTTCAACACCTTCAAATCTATCATATGGTATCCATTCAAGACATTTGTTATTTTTTGCGTTATAATTTGTATACTTGATAAATTTGTCAACATCATTATTCCCGCTGGTCCATCCTTCAATCATACAACGAGGAACACATTCTTTACACCACGGACAACATTTCTTATGATCGATATAGACTAGACTCATTATTATATTTTACATTTAAAAATATTTTATTTAATATTCGTGAATTGTAAAAAGGGAATTTCACGTTTGCTAAAAAAAAAAAATTGGCGTATTTATTTATATATCTTATGACAATGAGGGTAAAAAGGTATTGTTAATTTGACGACTTGACGACCAAAATAATAATACGATTTTCCGGTGCAACTCTTAAAAAAAATTATAATCTAGGATATGATTATTATAGTAAAATATTTTTTTTTTAAAAAAAAAAAACTAAGATTGCTAATAGAATTATATTATGGTGCAATTATATATAAACTAAATATTTTGAAATTTCGAAATAGAAATTCTGCCTCTTTAAAGCATACTCTAAATCAATTACTTCTTCTTGAAATCGGTGATCTCTCTAATATAAAACTTTCAGTTAAATAAGAACTCTACGCCAAATTTTTCATTTCCAACCTTTTATACGTTCTCTTTATACTGGATTATCGGTAATTGGATAAATATAACAGATGTACAGTATCATTAAATTTCACGACTTGAATAAAAAAGTTATATTACAGATAATTTTAATTATCAAATCAAAGTACTTTATTTTATTAAAAGTTTTTCTTCAAATATTTTTATTACATCAAAAGTCATATAATATTTAAGTGAAGATATAATGAGCGTAGCAGCAAAGTCAAACCTATATCAAAAAAATTAAACTATAATAAAATTAACTTTTTTATTATTTATATATAATAGCTTAAATCTCAAAATAGGTTACATCTTAAAACTAATGCATTATAATAAATTAGAAAGTAACCATACAGACGAGTTTTTCTTGTAATAAAATTTCTATATTTGTAGGTGTAGAAATAGAATAATATTCTTACTAATAAGTATTGTGTATTTATAATATTACATTCCATCACGAACACTGATTATAAATCGTGGTACAACAATCAATTAAATCAATTACAAAACAGACAAATATTTATCTTACACATAATTTGGAACAATTGTAGTATGTAAAAAGTGAGTAACGTAGATTGACTAAATAAGTAACATGTTTTGCTAGTGTTACTCACTATTATATAAAGTACGTAACGTAAAGTGACTCTCCCTATATACTATATATGTTACAGAATGTGAAAGGTATTAAAAAATTTGTGCGACAAAAATGGTCACTTACACGTCTCTAAGGATTTATTTTATTTATATGAAAGCTTGCATTAGGCCTAACCTTTCCTATTTTTTCGATTTTAACTCAGAGAGAGATTCTAGTTTGTAATGAAAACTAAATATCTTTTTAATTACTTGAATATAAGTAAATTTTTACATAGAATCAAAAAACTTATTTCATAAAAGTCAAGTTAAATATTAATTTTTATGGCAAATTCAAGATTTTTTATATTATTCTTGTAAAAATTACATAATAGGTTCCATTTTAACAGCATAAAAAGAATTTTTATAACTGAATAATAAATAACCTTTTTTCAAAATAGATATATTATTATGTACACGGAGCAAAAAAAATTAGTTACACAAACTATGTCATAGTAAAAAGTCCTAATCGACATGATCAGTCACCAGTGGCTGCCAATAATTTTAACATGATTATCATTTTTATTTGTTTATTGTTTACGTTACAATTCTAAAAGAAATTTCTTTTCCCTTTTTAAAAAAATTTTAAGTTTTGTTATTACAAACTAATGCATATTAAACATTGTTTATATTAAATTAATATATTGTGAAGTTATAGGTATTGTACAATTCAATGAATATCTATAATTGTCAATTCATAGTAGGCCGATCCAACAGATAGTTTTGTTTAACATCACATGGCACAAGAAAATTAGAGGGGGAGGATTATAATAAAATTTTAAACTTGCAAAAAATTTTAAACAATCATGTGACTAATAAAGCTAATTGACCAATAATATTTAATATAAAGTGTTTGTTTAAATCCAATTTTTTGGCAAAAATGAGGGGGTGGGAAACTATTTATTGGAGCGGCCAATTAGTTTCTAGATTTCTTCTTTTTACTTTTGTATTTTATTTTCTGAATTCAGAACGTAATTTCACCACTTTGGTTGAATGAAATCGACTATTTTTATTAATTGAAAATTGTTCATCAAGTTAAAATATATTAATATACGAATTTTCATTATATTTCTTATATTTCAATTTTTGTACTTTTTGAAAAACATTTTGTTCATGTGATCTATACATTATGTCATACGTTCTGCGCCTCATATAAAGGAAGTGACGTAAAGTAAAAAAAAATAATTTTACATTACATGCCTTAAATAAAGATTGCATAATTTAGCTACCTTACGTTACCACGTTGCGGCGTTGCGCACTTTGCCAATCACTTACTACCTACCGGAACAAATATGTACACATTGCCGCGTACTTAATATTTTTTAAAGAATTGGATTTATCTGTTAAAACCCTATTTGTAAATACTATAGGCGCTTTAATATTAACAGCTAAACCTTTATTATCTTCCTGACGCGTGTAGTTACTTCATTTAAACTTAGGTTTAGATCTTCAATAAAAAAAACCGAAATTATTTGGAGCTTTTACTATTTTATCCTAATATTTGGCACGTAATTTACTTTATAGTTTAGAAAGTGTTTAAAGTCATCAAATCAATAATTAATAATTTTACTTAATTATAATATAATACAAATATGTAAAGTAATCAATTGACTAAGTTACGAAATAATTTATAAGTATTTGTTACTTTAACAATTATCTTCGTAATTAATTATATTGATCATTTTTTTTTTAAATAAACACAAATTAAAAGTAATCAGGTGTTAATGATCCACAAATAAAAGTTTATTTTGCGTTTATAATATAATTATAAATGGTATCAATTATTGATACTAATATAGTATATTGCAAGGCTTCGAGTAACTACAAAGTTTTGAAAATTTTTTATTAAAATATATACTGTACATGTTACGCAAATTTATCACAAAAGCGATAGATAAACTTGAAACTGAGGGTCGAAATAAGTTCTAAAATGATGTTGTCGTTTACATTGGAAGAGAGCCAGATATTAATTTTATTCGAATTTTAAAACTTTGTGTGATCAGTCCGATTATTTTAAAGGAATACTTTCTAATAATGATATTGAAAAAATATGTAATTAAGGAGTCAAATATAAATTCTCAAGTTTTTGATGTAATTATTAAGTAATTATATTGGAGTTATATTATGATAACGTGTTATATTTATGTTTTTTAATACAGTGATTAATTTAAAATGTTCATTTATTTTAATTGAAATAGGTATTTTTCTACCGGAAAAATTAACATTACCAATAAAGGAAATAACTTTTAGTCTACAAGAACTGATCACATTTTACATCTTTAAAAATATCTGATCAAAATTTCATTAACCGGAATTGAATTAGTCACAAAAATCCGCATAATATACACAGAATAGGGCGCAGATATATCACACGTTTCATGTTGCACAATTTAAATTATTTATACAAGTGCCATGACACTCTTCGAGGCATTAGTAAATTTTCTTTAATTGTCGTTATAATGAAATATATTATGTTTATATAACTACATCAAAGGATTTCAAAAAATGGTATGTCGTTATACGATAATATGTCGTTATAATTAGATGTCATTATAACGGGAGGCACTTGTATGCTTGTATGGGAAGGACATCTACCGAATTTTTTTAGTTACATAGATGATATATATAATAATTTAATAAAATAGTCATGAATATATCTCATAAACAAAAATACAAATATATAAGAAATAATAAATTGAAATTTTGAATATCCAATATGTGTTTCAACTATGGTTAAATAAACAGTATTTTGCATAAATATTGTAAAATATATTTTATAAAACATAAGCTATGTTTAATTCTTATTATAATCAGTTAGAAACTTCTAAATCGAATAATTTAGAATCTTGGCAATCTATTAAAATAATAAAAAATTGTTAGTTGTGGTTTACTCAAATCATGAAAGTAATAATTTAAACACATTACCTTTACTATCCTCATCAAGATATGAAGTAATAATAGATGAATTGATGGGTTTTGGCAAATTACTATATGTGAATACTCTACTAGTGTATATTGCATCAGGATTTATTTCATATGAAGTTGAAATAATTGGTATATCTTTATCAGCTTTTTCAAATATGGCCTTAATTTCCTTTCCTTTATAACCAAATTCTTCTTTTTCATGATAATATTCACTACCCATACAAGAATTATACCAAAAGTTTAATATCTCCCATATTTCATTGGCTGTTGGTCTTTGATCAGGATTAGCATTCATACATCTATAAGCTAATTTCTTATAAATTTCAGGAGTCCCCTTTCCAAATTCAGGTCTGGTTCCATTACATATTTCTAATGTTAAGCTTAAATCATGTTTTCTTTTATAAAAAGGTGGCTTTCCGGATGAAAATTCTGTCATAATTACACCAAAACTATAGATATCAGAAGATAATGCGTATGGTTTTCCATTCAAAACTTCTGGAGAAATATATGGTAATACTCCACATATTTTATCATCCAACTTTTGTTCATTTGATGGCCCTGATAATCCAAAATCTGAAATATAAGTAGCACCATCACCCTTTAGTATATTGCCACTATGAAAATCTTTATGAAAATATCCTAAACTATGTAAATTTTTAAGACTTATTGCTATAACGAGCAATGTAAGTAATTTATCTCGCCAAAACATGCTATAAAAATTACTTGAAAGAACAGATCTCAAATTTCCTAGTTTTGCTAATTGTGTAATCATCATTAATTCTTTTGTTTGTGGATCTTTGGTTATTCCATAAAGCATTAAAGGAGCAGTGGCTGAACTACAAAAACTCCAGTGTACTTTGAGCTATAATATAAATTAAAATTTAAGAATTACAATTTTAATTACTATTATTAAGGATTAATTTAAGAGTATAAAAAACATACTGTGTGTAAAAAAAATATACCTCATTTAAATATTCAGCCGAAATATTTTGTGATCCATATAATCTTTTCAAAGCTACTTTTTTAGGTTTAGGTTCTCCTTTTTTCCAACTTCCATCATTTTGTCTAAAATATTCTGCCTTACCATCAATCCATGTCGCAGAGTATACTTTGGCAAATCCACCTTCACCAATTTGCTTTAAATCTTCAAACCTATCAAATGGTACCCATTCAAGAAATTTATTATTTTTTGCGTTATAATTTGTATACTTGATAAATTCGTCAACATCATTATTCCCGCTGGTCCATCCTTCAATCAAATAACGAGGAACACATTCTTTACACCATGGACTACAATTTTTATGATCGATATATACTGAATTTGAATCATTGTCAGCAATATTTAATTTACTAAATTCAGATTCTACCTAAATTTCATTATTTATACTCATTCTTATATTCTATATTTAGAAATATTTTGTTTAATATTTATGATTTGTAAAAGGGAATTTCACGTTTGCTAAAAAAAAAAATTGGCGTAATATTTATATATCTTATGTCAATAATGATAAAAAAGGTATTATTAAATTGACGATCAATGTATCACGAATAATCGGGAATATCATATGATTTTATAGTAAAGATTTTTTTTTTTAAAAAAAAAACTAATATTTACTTAAAAAAACAAGTTCAATTATAATAAACTAAATATTTTATAATTTTGTAATAGAAATTCTGTCACTTTGAAACATACCTTTTATGATATGAGTAAAACACTGTTATAAACGGTAATTTCAGTCAGCAAAAAAAAATAATAGTATCAATTAGTATACGCGACATTATAAATGTACTTTATAAAATAAATAATAATCTTAATGTAAATGAAATCAATAAATTTATACTGTCGCACTAAGTACTTATGATTACTTTTGTACTAATTTTTGAAAATTGCTAGTCTGTACAATATAATCAAACTTAATTGCTTGGATCAGTCAAAAAGAGTCTTTAGTTGAAACGTTTACGCTGCATATTATTTTTTGAGCTTTAAGGATTTTACCACACAAAAATTATTCACCATATTATCTAAAATTGCGAAAATAATCCTATTTGTATTTTATTGATTGAGACGGTAAAAATTATTCTACATTATGTTGAATTTGATTTTATCCATTAAAGCCTTTCAATATTTTTTAACTTGCACACATGAAAATGAAAAACTATTTGCAACCCTGGAATATTAATTGTACAGTATAATGTAGTTCTAGTAGCAAAACAAGTATCTAATGATACACCAACAATTTCCACTTATAATTTATTACCAATCGTTAAAAAGCTGTTAGAGAATTGAAACTTCTGATTGTAAATGCCCAAATATTAGCTATTTTTTTTGAACATAAGAAATTATTATTATTTTTGAATGTTTATTAACAGAGCTATACTTGCCACCCATATTAAATGGGATGGGAGAATCCCCTATCCCATCCCATCCCATATCCCATCCCTTTTGCCAAAATCCCCTCCCATTTGCCAAAATCCCATCCCAATCCCAAATCCCAATCCCACCCATATCCAACAGGGCGGACATGCATTATATCACAATGTCGATCACTTGCCGATCATTATATAAGTGATATCACGTTAAATTTGAAGCTTTATTCCAAGCAATAAATGTTCTGACAATTTATGTTAAATTATTTTATTTAATAGTTTCATTTATCAATAAATTAATATAAAAGTATTGTGGCAAAATAAGGTGTGTTTCCAAAGTTAGATTTTACGTCAAATTTTCAATAATTAATATATATGCTATATATATGCCGATCATCTGCTAACGTGACTTTGAAGCTTCGGGTGAAGCCACAGATCTTCGGGCGAAACTTGAAACTTTTACAGTATATTATTTAGGTATTCAAGAATCAATGGCTAAAATAAACCTGGATAATTTTTGATAACCCAAAAGTTATCATTAAATAAATGCTTACAATTATTGTAAAATTAATATATGTCTGATATTTGACAAAATCTTTATGAATTATTTTAAGAACTAATTTATTAACAATAAATAAAATAAAGTAAATAAAATCGAAATTTTATACATTATTATGTAGAATTTGTGAAAAAACTAATTCAACGGTATTTTTTAATGTGATAATATTGGACAAGTGATCGGCAAAATGATCGGCAATATCGTGATAATATGGGGATGTCCGCCCTGTTCCCATATCCCATATCCCATATCCCATCCCTTATCCCAAATAATCTCATTGGTCAATTATCACGTGACGTTACACAAATTTCCAAAAAAGGAAATTTTGCTTCCCGCAAAAATTGAGAGATTTTGGTTTCACAAGTATTCCAAAAAAGGAGAAATTTTTACGCCGATCATATAATTCTGGCCAGCATTGCATTCATTACCAGAATATGAGCAAAATTAAGATTCCGAACAGATTTACGAAGTTTATATTTTAACTCCGGCCGGAATTACAAATTATAAAGGTTTAAATCCTTATCCTACAAACCCAATTTTTAAGAGATTTACTGATCAGATTTTAATGAAATTTATATCTTTGGATTCGTCTTGATGCAAGGAATTAAATGGTAGTGAAATCATATTTCTAAAATTAATATTGACTGATTTATTATAAAAAATGTATTTTTATACTATATATTATTTGAAAGTAACATGTTAGCAGTTAGTATTCAGTAATATATTGATTATTTTATTTGAATTAATAATTTTGATGATATCTGCTGATATTGTTTTTTTAGATTAACAGTTAATTAATTCCTGGTTTGTAAATATTATTTTATTAAATATTTATGCAATAATAATAATATCTATCAAATTATATATATTAGAAATAAATAATCAAAATTTTTTTGATGAATTAATAGATAGGTTTAAGTTAATTCAAAGTTAAATTGTAATAAAAAATATAAAATAATAAATTGAATAAATATATTTTAAAAACTTTTTATATTAAAAGTAACCAATTATTGCTTGCTTTATACATGTTATTTAATAATATATATTATAAAATACATTTTTTATAATAACTTAGTCAATATTAATGTTGGGAATATAATTTCACTGCCATTAAATTCCTTGCATCGAGACAAATCCAATGATATAAATTTCATTAAAATCTGATCGGTAAATCTCTTAAAAATTGGGGTATGTAGGATAAGGATTTAAACTAAATTCTGACCTGAATTAACATTAGACTTCGAAAACTAAAATATTACGGCCGGAATTATATGATCGGCATAGAAATTTCCTTTTTTGGAATACTTGTGAAACCAAATCCGCCCATTTTTTGCGGGAGGCAAAATTTCCTTTTTTGGAAGTTTGTGTAACGTCACGTGATAATTGGCCAATGGGAGAAATGTTATACAAGTATTTGGGATTTGGGATGGGATTTGGGATTTGGGATGGGATGGGATTTGGGATTGGGATTTGGGATGGGATGGGATATGGGAGGGGAGGGGAGGGGATTGGAGGGGATGGGAGGGGATTTTAAATGGGCGGCAAGTATAAACAGAGCGATATGGACTATTTGTTCTACGCGGCAAGAATTACGTAATAGCGCCTGGCATTATCCAAAAAAAGGAATGATATACATTAATTTGGCGCAATTCTGAAGTCGTATTTGTTTTAGTTTGGTCAGTATTTATGCCATTTATGCCAGAATATTTATTTATCTTTTTAATCAAAAATAAATAAATAAAATATTAGAAAACGAAATAAGAATATATATATATAAAAAAAATAAAAATTTTGAATTTATTTCTAAATATTTGGTGAAATATTTATTTATGACAAAAAAAAAAATACGCGAATAAAGTTAAATGATCATCTAAATTGATTATTAAATACATCAATTTCTAAATTCTCAAGAATCTTAATTGCATCTGGATAACCATTGAGAGCGGCCAGCTTCAAATATTTTATTCCCAATTCCTTATTTAAATTGCACTTAAGTTTTCCATGGAGATACATATCACCCAAATTAAATTGTGCGGCAACGTTTCCTCCGTCTGCGGATTTGGTTAAGTATTTGATGAATATATCAAGATCAAACGCAATTCCAGAAACAGGGCTTAAAAGTGAGAAGGCATAATCCAACTGAGCATTAGCTATTCCATCATCAGCGGCTACATTGAATAGCTCGCATGCTTGTTTTAGGTCCGCCTTTACAAAGTACCCTTTGGATAAGTAACGTCCTTTCCAATATTTGGCAGTAATATTGCCTAAATCAGCATGAGCACAGAATGTTTCCCAAGCAGTCTTTCTATCTTCTCGTTTATGGGCTTCAAATCCAAATTCAAGCGGATTTATCAGTGCATAGGGTAAACGATATATCTTGTGGTCTTCCCGATTTTCTCGTAATTCACTCATACTTATAGGTTCAATAGGAAGCGGATTTTTGGAATCATTACTTTTATCATTTTGTGATGCCAACTTGTAAAGCTTCAAAAATATAGTTTGAAGAGAGGTTCGACAATTTGCATCTTGCCAAGCTTAAATTAGGAATATTAGATGTATATGAAGTTGCAAGTTTACAGTATTTAATAATAAATCAAACTATAATTGGTTAATTTATAAGTGTAACTTACCCATGGTAATTATTTTTTCAAACCCTTTGTGTATTTTTTTAATTTCAGGCGTTCCAGGAATCCAGTTCATCTTTTCTCGTTTGCCTTTCAAAACATGTTCTCGAATTTGTCCCACACGCATGTTTTCATAAGGAATTTTTCTAAACGAAAGTTCCCATAATAACATTCCAAAGCTAAAAATTATTTTCATCAGTAAAATTTATTTATTAATTTATAATGAAAAATTCCGCGAGAAAATCATTTTTATTTATCATAGGTTAATAATTATAATTTTTACCTGAAAATTTCACATTTACTCGTATATCTAACGGGATGTTCTGAAAACATCATCTTTTCTGGGGCCAGCCAAGGAAAGATTTCCTTAATGTTCTCAATATCAACTGTTCTGTCATCAAAAAGCCGTGAATATTTGAAATTAGCAATCTTAGGCTCAAGTCTCGTAGTCATCTAATTAAATTAAATTAATTTGTTAGATTAATTTCAATTTTCGTTTCATTACAAAAGATATTAGTGGTTAGTCAAGATAAGATTACCATGATGTTATTGCATCTAATATCATGATGAAAAATATCGCAAGAATGCAAGAATGTAAGTCCTCGACAAATATCAAGAGCAATTAGGACTTTGTCATGCCATGAAATATCTTTTTCCACATATAATTCCCTAAGAGTGCCAAACTCTGCCCATTCAAACATCATCACTTGATTCCCGTCAACCTTGGAAATACCATAAAATTTGAGAATATTTGTGGAGTCCTTTAATTTACTCAAGATAACTAGTTGGGCTTGTATTTTTTGAACATCCATATTACTATCTTCAAAAATGTTTGCCGGCTTACATGCAACATCTTGACCTTTATATACTTTCTTGCAAATGTATGGCTCCTTTCTACCACGTGATTGACAATATAAAGGATCGAGCAACTCATTTGGTGTTATATTTGTTACCTTGAATTTCTCCACCTTAGAAGTTTCTATTTGTTTCTTGATAATCATGACTTCTTGGATAACGGTGTTAAGTGTATTAGTACTATCAATAATATTACCGTCAATTTTTTCCAAAAACTAGTATTTAAAAGAATAAATAGTAAGAATAAATTATAATAACAACGTTTATATAGAGAAAAAAATTCAATAATTACCCTTGTCATTTCTGCGATATCACGTTCAAGAGCTTTCTGGTCAATTATTCTCTGTTCTTCATTAGCCACGGTCATCGTAAAATTCAATTCGCGTATTGCAACTTCAAACTCACTTATAAGGCTGTCAAATTTTTTTCTGATCATGTTTGCACTGAAGAATCTTTTATAACCTTGAATGGTAGATACTTCGCCTATAAATGCTTTAATACTTTTTAATACATCAACAAAACGTAAAAAAGATTTATAGTATTCAAGTTTTCGAAAATTTTCTTCATTATTTTTTTTTCGTCTCTTTAAGGTTTTGATGACGGATTCTGCGATGTCAACTCTATCCATGAGAGACTCGCAGATATTCAAATTGTATCTTGCATTATCATAAATTGTATAAATTTCCGAAATCATAATGGTCACCGTTTTTAGTAAGGGAAAGTAGTTATCCATGGCATTTCCTATAACCATCATACAGTCTATAGATGTTTTCAGAGCTTCCCTTTTAAGATTAATGTCATTTTCTTTGATTTTCTTCTTTTCATCATTTGTTGAAGACATTATTAATTTAATGATTGAAATCTATTCAGACCAATTTCAAATTTATTTATATGCGCATTATGCCGAACAAATATTTTGTGTTTGTAAGACATACGTGTAACACATTGAAGTCTGGTGATGATAAATATGACTTCCGGATTTAAATAAAGCATCATTGGAAATAAGGCTATACTAATTTTCGCTCCAGCCGATGTGGAATTAGACCGGATTCCATATAATAACGGCAGAAGACATGGGTTCGGATGATTACAAATGATTATAAATGATTACAAATCAAAAAATTCCAGATGTTGATCAATCGGACTCCAGAATCCACGGAAGCAGGGGCGAAAATTAGTATAGCCTGGAAATAAACACTTGACCAGAATTGTTTTTATGATCGACCTTAAAATTACTTCAGACGGCACTTCATATAGGATAAATAATTTATCTAAAACAGTATATTTTAAAAGTACGGTATTGTACATATGATGTTAGTGTAACGTATATTAAATATGCTTTCAAGAATTCCAAATTTGTATAAAGGATTCCAATTAAAGTAAGTACATTCGGAAGTTCCAAATTTGTATAAATATTCTTTGGAAATAGAACTATAATAATGCATAAAAATACGTACATTTAGATGCTCTAAATTAATATATATATTCTTACACTAACCTACATTACTAAAACACTCTTCAAGTCATTGACTACTTTTCATAGATTCTGAATTTTAACCTCTTATAACTAATAATTGAATAATATCATGGATTCTAACTCGGATAAACCTTCTTCCTCTTCTCAATTGCCAAGTAATAAATTAAAGGATAACGACGCATCAGATGATGATAAGTGTCCAGAATGTCATAATAAGTTCACATTCGTAAACATATATGGTAAATGGTGTCAACCTTGTAGTTCACTTCATTTTAAGGATGAGTTTTGCAATTGGACAAGTGGAAATGAAGAGATTGACAAATTTTTACGTGAAGTTCAATTAAATGCTGGTCGTTCCCGAGAAGTTTTACAATGGGTACCTTATAATCGATTGGAAGATGTAAAAGAAATTGCTAAAGGAGGATTCGGAATCGTATATTCAGCCAAGTGGCCAGATGGACCTATTCGGTATTGGAATGTACAAGAAAAACGATGGGAAAGGAGGTCCGATAAGCACGTTGCGCTCAAAACTTTAGATAGCTCAATGACTCAATTTCTAAACGAGGTGGGTATTTCTAATAATTGTCATTAATATTGTTCTTTAAATTTTTACTAAGTCAATATTTATTATTTCGCATTATATTTTAGGTTAAATATCATTTAAAAATGAATAGCGAAATCAATCATACTATTCCAATATATGGTATAACACAGAATCCTAATACTCAAGATTACTGGATTGTTATGTCTTACGCGGAAAAGGGAAACCTACGAAATTTTTTACGTGATAATTTTTATAATATTACATGGGAACAAAAAGTGGAAGATTTATGGAGAATTTCTGTAGCTTTGGCAGACTTGCATCATGTTAATTTGGTTCATCATGATCTTCATCCGGGAAATATTTTATTGACTTATGATCATTTTCACTTATCCGATTTTGGTCTCTCTAAATTGATTGAACGAAATCAAATAATTAATCCCAATGGAAATATTTGTGGAGTATTACCATACATCGCACCTGAAGTTCTTATTGGAGAAGAATATACAGCTACTGCGGATGTATATTCATTCGGAATCATTGCATACGAAGTATTTACTGGGAATTTAGCTTATCACGATATTTCACATAATTACGATCTTGCGTTACAAATTTGTAATGGTTTACGACCAAAAATCCCGTTTCATACTCCTAGACTTATTACAAGGATGATTATGCAATGCTGGGATGCTCGACCAAGCTATAGACCATTATATGATGACTTAAGAAAATTATTAAAACAATGGCATAATGATTTAGTTGAGGATAAAATTGAATCTGAAATAAGAATTCAAATTGAAAAAGCTAAAGAATTTACGAAAAATCAATCATCAAATGAAATATTTTCTCAACTTGATTATAAAATACATCCAGGTGCGGTTTACACCAGTCGACTTTTGAATTATACAAATCTTCCAGAACCTTCTAACGCTCCTAATTATAATACAATACTCGAGAATTTATCTGTTCCAACTTCTAATAACTGGGATCAATATAGAATATCATAAAAAGTGTGTTGTTTCTTGAAGATTTTTATTGTCTCGTTCGAAATGAATACATTTAATTGAAAGTAGTTATAACTTTAACAACATCGTTATTTCGTCTTGTATTTGATAATAATGATTTAAACATATTTTTATACCTTTTCTTACTTTAAATTCTTTTGTTATTTCTTTCTTATTATATTATAATCCTATATTTCAAATAAAGATTTATTTTAATCGCCACGACGCCAATATTATGCAGAATTGATAAAAAATGACAATAATAAAATATAGTACAGTGATGGTCAGTGACCCAAATGACATCAAATAAATGACTGGACGTATCGCTTGATTTGGGACATTTCAGCATAAATGACAAATGAAATAATTCTGCCTGGAATTATCCAAAAAGGAAAGATCTACACGGTAGTTTCTACGCAATGTCTAATAATTTAAATTTATTATACAGATTTAAGGTCATGCCGATCTTGATAGGGTGGGATAAAAAATATTGGTTATGTATATAAATAACATGTTAATTATTTAAAAAAACTCGACTTTTTATATAAAAACTATTAAAATTGGGCATGATCTTGGGTGACATGCATAATAATACAGTTATTGAAACATATCAGTCACCCCATAGGGGTGACCGATATTTTTACCATAACTATAATTTAATGCTCGTGAAAAATCACCAATAAGATGACTCAGCATGTAGATTTAAGCTTATTACAGTATTATTGAGGACAATATGAAAATTATACAGGCATCAAATTTTGTTAGATTTCTAAATGAATTATTATTCTAGTAAACCAATAAAACCAAATTTGGTAATGCCACAAAAGATACAGAATCACAAATCATTCATATATATGAATAAAATATCTCGTATTTTACTTTTACATTTAATGGTACAAAGTATCAATATCCTAAGATTCAAAATTTTCATTGAAACTTATTTAGTAGATATTTAGACAGCTAAACGATTCTTTATTTTTGATTCATGCAACATTAATCTCTTGACTGTAGATATAAAAACAAAACGAGGATACAAAGATTAAAAGTTTTAGATCTTTAATAAAAAAACCAAAATTTTTTAGTGTTTCAATTATTTTATCATATGTTAGTCATACATAACATTTGGCGTTAGTAATGCATATTTGCACGTAATTTACTACATAGTTCGGAAAGCGTTTCAAGTTATCAAATCAATCATTTTACTAATGTAAAGTTTTCTTAATTATAATATAATACAAATATGCAAAGTAATCCACGCACACAATTAACTTCAGTTACAAAACAATTATTTGTAACTTAACAATTGATGCCAAGAAAATTATTGTCTTTGTGCATAATTAATTATATTGATCATTCCTTTTTTTAGATAAACGTCAATTAAAAATAATCAGGTGCAAATGATCTGCAAATAAATGTTTATATTTATGTTTATAACTAGTGTACTTTTGGATATAGTGAGTGAGTTTTATACTAATACTGCTAATAAATTAATAAAAGATTTTTTTATAACAATAGATTGTGTTTAGTGAGATTTATAAAAAATTTAATGAGATTTCTTTTTAGTAATAGTTTGGTATAAAAAAATTTTCTGGGATTTTTTTTAATAACAATATGTTGATAGTAGACAATTAACTTGTTAATAATTGTTTTTTAGTAAGATTTTTTTATAGTTCACAGTAACACTAATATTACTAGTAAGTAATATAAATGAAAGATTTTTATAACAATAGATTACATTTAATAAGGTTAATAAAAAAATTTTCTGAGATTTATTTTAATAACAATAGGTATGATAAATTTTTGGTGATTATTTTTTTTAGTAACAATAGATTGGTAATAGACAATAAAAAATGTTGTGAAAACATTAAAAACTGAACTGATAATGAATTGGTAAATCAGATCAGTTTTGGTCACAGTAATAATTGTCTATTACCAATCTATTGCTACTAAAAAAAAAATCACCAAAAATTTTATCATATCTATTGTTATTTAAATAAATCCCAGAAAAGTTTATATATTGTACTATACTAATTTGTCATAAAAAAATTCCAGAAACTGATCTATTATATTAATAAAAAATCTAAAAAATTTTTTATATCTCTCCATTATAATATAGTACTGATCTGTTGTTATCAAAAAAATTTTTTATATTGATTTATTGACTCTATTGTTAAAAAAAAATTCAGAAAATATATTTATATCAATCTATTATTAAAAAAAAAGTTAAAATTTTTTTATATCTATTCATTGTACTATACCAATCTATTGTTATTAAAAAAAGTCTCAGTAAATTTTTTGTATTGATCTATTGTTATTAAAAAAAATCTCCCAAAATTTTTTTTATATGTCATTAAATATAATCTATTTATAAAAAATCTTTTATTAACTCATTAAACTAACTATTAATACCTATTAGTAGTAGTATTACTGGAAAAAATCTTACTAAAAAACAATTATTAATTGAACAAATTAATAATCAGTTGTCTATTACCAATCTATTGTTATTAAAAAAAATCACAAAAAAATTTATTAAATTAGTCCATTGTACTATACCTATCTATTGTTATTAAAATAATCCCAGAAAATTTTATATCTAGTAACTATTGTACTATACCAATCTAGTATTGTTATTAAAAAAAAAATCCTTAAAATTTTTTATTTCTATCCATTATACCATACTGATCTATTGTTATTAAAAAAAATCCAGAAAATTTTATACTGATATAATGACTTATTGCTAAAAAAAATCCCAGAAAATATATTCATATCAATCTATTATTAAAAAAAAGAATTCAGAAATATTTTTTATATCTATACATTGTATTATACCAATCTGTTATTATTAAAATAGATCCCAGAAAATTTTATTATATCTATCTATTGTACTATACCATTCTATTATATCTCAAAAAATTTTTTTTATTAACCTTATTAAATGTAATTAAAATCTTTTATTATCATTACTTATTAGTAATATTAGTGTTACTATGTTGAAGATAGGGCCGTCTGGCTAAGATAACGCATTACAAATGTTGTCTACCTACTGAGTCTAACGATCACTCGACAGTGCACACGTGGGGTACTATACGTATGACGAGTGGTTTGTAGTTTAATTATATTAGAGTAGCTTTTAGAATCATACTATGTATACATATTCTTTTATTTTTCTACTTTAATAAAACTGCAAATGCGCTGCGATTAAAAAAAAAAAGTAATATTAGTACTGTGAACTGTAAAAAAATTATTAACTTCCATTAATAAGTTACCAATCTATTGTAATTAAAAAATAAATCACAGAAAATTTTTATTATATCTATCTATTGTGCTATACCAATATATTGTTATTAAGGAAGAATTCCAAAAAAAATTTATTATATCATCTATTATATGATACCAATTTACTGTTATTAAAAAAAATTCCAAAAAATTTATTACATCTATTTATTGTATAGTTAACCCTATTGTACTATTACTACTATGCTGATATATCGTTATTAAAAAAAAATTCTAGAAAATTTTTTATACAAAGCTATTCTTATTAAAAAAAATTTCATAAAATTTTTTCATAAATCTCACTAAACACAATCTATTGTTATAAAAAAATCTTTTATTAATTTATTAGTAGTATTAGTATGCTTTTAAAATAAACTCACCCATTATATCCAAAAGTACACTAATATAATTAAAAAAAAATCATTTTTTTTTTAATTTTTAATAACAAAAACGTCAAGTCTGACGTTTTTAATTAAAAAAATATTTTTTTTTGATTTTTAATAACAAAAAACGTCAAGTCTGACGTTTTTAATTAAAAAAATATTTTTTTTTGATTTTTAATAACAAAAAACGTCAAGTCTGACGTTTTTAATTAAAAAAAATATTTTTTTTGATTTTTAATAACAAAAAACGTCAAGTCTGACGTTTTTAATTAAAAAAAATATTTTTTTTGATTTTTAATAACAAAAAACGTCAAGTCTGACGTTTTTAATTAAAAAATATTTTTTTTTTGATTTTTAATAACAAAAAACGTCAAGTCTGACGTTTTTAATTAAAAAATATATATATTTTTTTTGATTTTTAATAACAAAAAACGTCAAGTCTGACGTTTTTAATTAAAAAAAAATCATTTTTTTTGATTTTAATAACAAAAAACGTCAAGTCTGACGTTTTTAATTAAAAAAAATATTTTTTTTTGATTTTTAATAACAAAAAACGTCAAGTCTGACGTTTTTAATTAAAAAAAATATTTTTTTTTGATTTTTAATAACAAAAAACGTCAAGTCTGACGTTTTTAATTAAAAAAATCACTTTTTTTTGATTTTTAATAACAAAAAACGTCAAGTCTGACGTTTTTAATTAAAAAAATCACTTTTTTTTGATTTTTAATAACAAAAAACGTCAAGTCTGACGTTTTTAATTAAAAAAAATATTTTTTTTGATTTTTAATAACAAAAAACGTCAAGTCTGACGTTTTTAATTAAAAAATATATTTTTTTTTGATTTTTAATAACAAAAAACGTCAAGTCTGACGTTTTTAATTAAAAAATATATTTTTTTTTGATTTTTAATAACAAAAAACGTCAAGTCTGACGTTTTTAATTAAAAAAAAATCATTTTTTTTGATTTTAATAACAAAAAACGTCAAGTCTGACGTTTTTAATTAAAAAAAATCATTTTTTTTGATTTTTAATAACAAAAAACGTCAAGTCTGACATTTTTGATTAATAAAATCATTTTTTTTTTGATTTTTAATAACAAAAAACGTCAAGTCTGACTTTTTTAATTAAAAAATTTAATTTTTTTTTGTTTTTTAATCAAGTTTTTGACATTTTTAATTAAAAAAAAAAAATTTTCACATTTTAATAAAAAATGATCAACATACTATTTCATGATCTGTCAAGTTAACATTCTTTTTGAGCAGCACAGTTAAACTCAGCGCAAAAAGTTTCCATAGTGAATGTTCACTTTCTCTGTACATGTACATGTACATGTTCATGTTCTTGCTCTTGTACTTGTACATGTACATGTACAGTACTGTACTAATATTTAAGATTAAACTGAGAGTTTTTTACGAAAAAGGCAATTTTTTTTGTATCCATGGCAACTATGCATGTGGATGATTTTCAAAAACGGAATAGAAAATTTTGGTGAAAATCTGACTGAAATGAAATGATCAACCAAAATTTTTGCCTTTTAAAGTAAAAAATCGCCTTAAAATCCTACTTGGGTGTTAAAATGATATCATTATTGATACTAATATATCATAGTATATGTAGCAAAGTTTTCGGATAAAAAAAAAAAAGCTAGCTAGCTTTCTCTACGAAATTTTGAAAATTTTCAATTAACATAAAATACATGTCACGCAAATTTATCACAAAAGCGATCGATAAATTTAAAACTGAGGAAACTAAATTCTATGATGTTATCGTTTACATTGGAAAAGAGCCAGATATTAAAGAATTTCATTCGAACTTTGAAATTTTGTACGATAAGTCCGATTATTTTAAAGGAATACTTTCTAATAAAGATATAGAAAAAAAAAATGGAAAATATGTAATTAAGGAACCAAATATCAATCCTCAAGTTTTTGATGTAATTACTAAGTAATTATATTAAAGTTTTTATTATGATAACGTGTACATTTATGTTCATTTATTTTAATAATTAAACTTAAAATATTTATTTATCTTAATTTAATTAGGTATCTTTCTACCGGAAAAATCAACATTACTAATAAAACTGGAATAGAAATATTAAATATTATAATCACTTCTGATGAATTAAAGTTGAATCAATTGGTAAAGCTCGCAGAAAATGAACATCAAAAATTTTTAAAAGATGATCCAGTTAAAATTTTTCAAATAATTTATTATCACAAATCTCTTAACAACATAAAAGAATTCTATTTGGAAATGATTTGTCTAGAACCTAGAATTTTATTTGATTCTGCAAAGTTTATCGATTTACCTGCTCCTCTATTGGAAGTTATTTTGAAACGAAATGATTTAAACTTAATTGAAATTGAAATTTGGGAATATTTAATTAAATGGGGACTAGCACGAGATGAAATTCTTAATGAAGAAGTTTCCAAATGGAATCGAGAAAAATTTAAGATACTTGAAAGGATTATACATGAGTTTATTCCATTGGTTAGATTTTACGATATTTCTTCTGAAGATTACTTTGATAAAGTTAGACCTCATGAAGGAATTATACCTGAAAAATTACAAGAAGAAAATTTAAAATATTATTTAATTCCAGGATATACACCAAACAAATATATATCAAGAAATTGCATTGAATCTATATTAATTAACCCAAAACATACTGTATATTTTGTGAATTGGATTAATGGAATAATTGGAAAAGCTAGATACAAATTTAAACTTTTATATAGAGCTAGTAGAGATGGTAATACAGCTGCAGCATTTCATGCTAAATGTGATAACAAAGGGGCTACTGTTGTTATAGTAAAAATTAGAAATTTAGATCAAATAGTTGGAGGATATAATCCACTTTTTTGGGATTCAAGTAAAACTGATAAGTCTACAAAAAATAGTTTCTTATTTAAATTTACAGACAAAAATAATCTTCTAAGTGCAAATGTGGTTTACAGTAAAGGTGATCAATATTCTGTACGATGTTATGTAAGCAGTGGTCCATTTTTTGGTTTTGGCGATTTATATGTAAATTATTATCCTGATGTTTGGTATAGTTATATACATTCTTATCCAACACTTAATTTACCAAGCAGTTTCAGTGCTGATGATTATGAAGTATTTCAAGTTATTAAAATATAATTACTATATATTGATATATGTTGTTATTTTATAATTAAATATAACTTTTATTTAAAGAATTGCAAGTTTTCTAAAAATAACAAAAAAAATTCAAATTTAATCATCATACAAGGATTCGAGTGCGGACGGGTAACTTTTTTACTTTTATTATCGAACAGTATCTATAATTTATGGGTATTATACAGTGGTATTTACATTGGTTCAAAGTCACTTCGTGATATTAACCAATATAAATACCTGCTACTGTATTTATTAATAATTTTATATTCTTATTACTAGAAATTAATTTATTCCAACAAATACTACCTTTTAATCATTATATTATGATATGTCAAATCACTCGCACACAATCACGTGATAATTTGCCAATCAAAATGCGTTATTCATTATATATATAAAGTTTTAAATCGAGCCGCGTTCCTATATTTTGTAAAATTTTCAGTACAGACATAATAACCAAAGCAATTAAAGGTTGGAAACCATTGTTTAATTGAAATATTAATTATTAACTAATTGTATATATTTGTCCAAATATTTTTAATTATAACTTTAAAGTTCAAATATTTCGTGAGTCAACTGCATATATGGTTTTGGTGCAAATTTATGTCGATCATTTTCTGATACCCGGTTTTCATTCCTTAAGTAATGCTCTTTATGTAAACCCATTCATATTCTGACATATTTTAATACATAATATTTGAATAATTTGTTTTTTAAAATAAATTTCTCACATAATTTTTTACTTTTATTTGACGCCACGCCAGATTCTCATTTCCTGCAGATCCTTTGCAGTTGACTCGTGGATCACGAGTTAAAATGTAAATTTAAGTATAAAATACACAATTACCTTGTTGTTATATTAGATCTCTTATAATTTTTATTAAAATAATTAAAATGTAAAGAATAATTAAAAAAGTCTATAGAAAAATACATAAATACTACATGCTAACAAAGTATTAACAAGTAAATAATGAATAATCCATATGTAAAACCTATAAACTGTACATGTTGTCGAAACTCAGTAATTTCGGCATAACTGAAACTCTACCGAAAGTGGAAGATTCAGGCCGAAATTGCCCGGCCGGCACTATACATTTGGCCCGCATTATGAATTTTATTTAACATTTGTGACTTTGTGTACCCAGGTGACCAGGTCCCAGGCATGAATTCCTTGTGTCCTGGTTTATATTAAGTCACGTGAACTATAATTCTGGCCGGCACTACAATTTGACAGAATTCCAAATAATTTTCGGCCATGTTCTTAAATTTCGGCCAGAGTTTCGCTTCGGATTTCGAACCTTTCGGATTCGGCCATATTTTCGGAAAATTTTGGCTACATGTATACTATAAACTAATAATAATAATATCTTACCGTATATGATATAGCTAAAAATTGTGTTAAAATGTGATAATTCGTGTATTAAGTACCTAAATATAACTTTTTGCAAATAAATATGTTATTGTTCAGTCGATTAGGAATATGCGGATTTTAATGACCGATATTTTTATGAGACATTTAATATTGAAAACGTTATTAGTAACATTAATATCCTATTGGTCACCGCAGTATTCCTAATGACAATTATTGGATGGAGATATCGGTCGAAGACCGATATCTCTTTTCCCATCCAATAACTATTTAATATATATAACTTTAGAAATATTAATTATTGTCTCTAAATATAACAAAAAGTATTTTTACGGTCATTTTAGCATTATTCAACAATCCGAAGAAAGTACGATCGAAGTGTCATACGGTGTCTATTCATTAGAAAAATACGTATTGTGATCGGCGTGGATTTAATTTTGGATCAAATGATCAATATCAGATTAACCATATTTGAAACGGCAATAATAAAGCCCTGATCACTGCTATCGACACAACTAAAGAATTTATTGTTGAATAAAATTCTACTTACTAAGTTTAACATATGCTTATTGTAAAATATTTGATTGGATCTGTTGCTTGTGCTTGTAAAGCCTGAATTAGTTTCATTTTATTTAAAGAGATAGTGCAAACTAGAACAAATTAGTATTGACTATGTAGTAGTCATTTGATATATGTTAATATATTAATTTGTTATCATTGTATAATGATTTAATAATTAAAATTTTACACTAAAATGATTGTTTATACTGCTTTATATTAATAGTTTAATACAAAATAAAAGAAAAGTAAATTGTTTATCAAATGTATATTTTTAAGATCTAACTTAATTTATTAATTTTATCAGGAAAAATATGTTATTCTTGATTAGGGATGATAAATTGACTAGTTTTGACTTCATTGTATTTGTATAATCTACTGTTTCAGGCATCCCGATTTTGGCAAGGGAAAATTGAGATTTTATAATTCTAATTTAACAAAAAAAAATTGATATATTTTTTTTTGTTCATTTCCGGTAATGATAAAAAAAAAATTTTTTTTTATGATGAGTTTTTTGATCGACAAAAATAAATGAACACCGAACATTTAATAGAACAGTAGAGTTTTTGCATAAATTAGCGTCAAGAAAATTTTTTCACTGTTATTGACATCGATATCGATATTGACTCTAACATTGACGTTGACATTGACATATTGCCATTAGTATAAAAGTATATAAGATTTGCTGGAGAGTCCTTACCAAAAAGGAAATGTTTTAAATTTCACGACAATCCAGCATGCAGTGTATCAATTATAAGACAAGAAACGATAAATGATCAACAAATGATCAACAAAATCGTTGCTAACTTAAAAATGATCATTGAAGAATTAATTTCTATTCGTAATATCTCTCTTTCTGGTATGTATATATATATATATATAGGCATTGCTAAAAATACAGTAAAAAAAAAGTGAAATTGAAATTGAAGGAACCTATTTTTAAGTGATTTTTATTATGATAATGATGAATTTTGACTAATCCGCGCAGTTCTATGAATGTTAACTACAATTAGTAATATCGTGAGAAGGCCATATAAATAATATTGTATTTATATAAATGGTACATTTCATTTATTATTTAATTATTTATTATATTATTAAATTGATTAACGAAGTTATATTCCTTTTGTAGTTTTATCATTTGCAATTTCAACCATATGTCGATCGTTGATTGGTGAGTTGATCAGAAAATGAGTTATGTTGTCCGATTAAAAAAAGAGTTATTGTTGATTACTTGATTAAGATTCATATCGGTCCCAAAATTGTCCGGTCCACCGATGAATGATCTTTAACCACGTGATATTTGCCCAATCAAACATGAAACGCAACACATGTGATATATTAAACGTGATCGGTCTGATCGGAGGTTTTTTTTTAATTTAGTCGATCACGGAATAAATAAATTCATTAATCTACATAATCTACATGATTATTTTATTAGTTATCAAACTTGACTCATTTTATGTAGTTAATTAATATATAATCAATATTCCTCAATTCCTAATATAAGATCATCATACATGAAAGATATATAATAAGGGGGAATAGGGGAATTCATTTAGTTAGAATTTGTTCAAACTTTTTACGGTCAATTCTTAAAAAAAATTTTTCCCCAATAAAAAGAAGCTTCTATTATTTATTTATTAATTATCATAATGAAAATTTTATTCCTATTATTAATTTAAGTGGTTCATAATTTTTACACATGATTACATGTTTTTTTTTTAACTTTAAGGAGTATACGTGTATATATATATATATATATGTTTTTTTAGAATGAAAATTATTATTAAAATGCTTCTTAATTTTTTATTTCTCACTGTTCTCATTACGTGCATTCATGCATCTAAAGTAATAGTGAGTGTTGGTGGTCTAAAAGGAGAAAATATATTCGTACCGCAAATCATACACGCCAGAGTTAATGACCAAGTAAATATAATAATTATATTTATAATAAACTTCAATCTAACAAATTCATAACTTATTTATTTATTTATTTTCTTGTAGATTATCTTTAGTTGGGTTAGCGGTTCACATAGCGTTGTTGAATCTGATTTACCAAGATCTTGCGCAAAATCAGCAAAAGCTGATGCTTTCACTTCCGGAGGTGAATTTACAGCACCTAATAAAACAATGGTTCTCTTAGCTACCGATATTGGAATAAAATATTTCTATTGTGATGTTCCTGGTCATTGTGAAAATGGAATGTATGGTACTATCATAATTTCAGATGATTTATTAACTCTTACTCCTACTCTCGAAGTATCTTCAGCTGGTCCTGAAAGTACACTCATAAATGATAACGGATCTCCTTTATATTTTGAGTCAGCTCAAACACCAATTATAATAATAGGAACACTAGTTGGTGCTGGCGTACTAATAATAGTAGGAAGTATTCTTTTATATATGTATTTCAAAAGAGAAAGAAAAATGAAAGAACAAAAAATATTTAGTAATGATCATAATATTTTTCAAATCTATTCTCAGGTTGTGACGCAAGAATAGCAAAAAAACAAAAAAAAAAAATTATTGTAATTGAAATATTTTGTATTTTTTTTAATCATTTGAGATCATATCAGCATAAAACATACTTGAAAACAATTGTAAATAGTATAACAAAAAATCGATTTTTTTTTTTAGACAACAATTCAAATTATTAGATTGAAAATTTTTTCATAGTAAATCTAATAATAAAAAAAGTGTTAAACCTGTGATATCACTTTTTTTTTTGATATTCATCAATTATAGAACATAATTCCCATAATAGCGATTCAAAACATTAAATTGACAGAAAAATTCTGAGCAATTTCATGAAGTACAATGAATAATTTAGAGGTTGGAACCGTCCAAATAAACCGTAAATTGGTTAATAACGGTTAATAAAATAGTTAACATTAATTAGTTACAACCTATTAATTATTAATGGTCTAAGTGGTATAGTTTGATTTTAACTTAATTAATTAATCAGAATTAAAACAACTTTGCAAAAATATTGAAAATCAAATTGATGCAAAAAAATGATTTTACTATCTATGAATAATCTTAATGAGAAAGTTCTAATAAATTATATATATATATATTTTTGCAATCATTGGATAGCAAATAATTAATTCAGATTATTTTCTTTCAGAGTTATTAACGTTAATTGTAAAAAAAAACCTATTTCATTGGATAATTATTGTGTGAGTTTTTTTGTAAATATGTATAATAAAATAGTAAAACCGGGGAATAATTAAAATAATCCCCGTCGCACTAAATGTCACTCATGATTACCTTCTTACTAATTTCTTACAAATGATTCACTATATTATAAATGATTAGGAATCTTTGTATTATTTATTTCATGGAGAATTGTGAATAATAGGGCTTTTGTCAGTCATATAAAAGAGTAATCTCCAGGAGCATGTCACTCATTAATTATAACACTCATTTAATATAACTATTTAAACTCTATTTATAAGACTTTTAAATAGTAATTGAGATTTACCGAGTATTCACGGAGAACTACGGTTATCATATCATTGATTTTCGAATTTTCACTGCATGATATTCCTGTAAAATAACTTATTCATGTCACTCTTCCGTTCATAATATATCCTTTTAAACTAATAATGATAGACTTATTCCATTGATAGACTTTTATCCATCTTTTTAAATAAACTTCATCCGTGAGAATATCAAGAAAAAAATTCGGGAATTATTATTAGGAATCTTGTAATAACAATAAATATACAATATATGTGTTAAATAAGGGGAATTTTTATATGGGAGGATTGGGAGGTGTCTATAAAGGGGGTCAACGAGAATATTTCACAAAACGCCTCTAATTGCCAATTTATTGTTCAAAATTTTGCCTCATACACTCTGCACATGTACCAAGTCATAATATCAATTCATCGACCAACGTTTCAATTTCGCCTACAGAAGTTTCATCGGCAGTTCATTTCTCTAGCGCAAAGCTATTTTAAAGAAAATTAAAAATTTTTTTTTCTAGTTCTTTGCTCATCACAGCTAAAGATTAACTGATATGTGATAATAATTAATAAAAAAATTTAAAAAATTTGAGGCTACATATTAATAATTACTAAATTAGGTCAATATTAAAAAAAAAGAAAAAAAATTATTTTTACACAAAAGACGTAATAATATGTTTAAATTTTACCATATATGTGATTGTCGATGATGTAACTATCAATGAGTTGAATATCTGAATGCGTCCCAATTATCTACATATAATTCTTTAAAAAATCTTCCCGTTGAACTTTTAATTATTAAATCTCGTAACCGTGGAGAATAGCATATTGTAACTTGTAACTTTTTCAAAACCCAATACATTATTGATCATAATAATCAAATAATGTTTCAGTCAAGTTTTTGCAAATTTATGAAACATGCGAGAAATATCTTTATCTATACTCTATATAATTAATTATTTATCAGTTATCATAATTAATGTAATATTGGAATTATTGGAATTTAAAATTGGTATTGTTTATTTGATTTTGTCATTCAAATATAGTAATAAACAATAAATACTTTATTAAATTACTTAGTATCAACAACTCTTTCGAGAAAACGTCTAGATAATTTTTTTTTGTGGGATGTTGCCCTATAAAAAAAGAAAATTCGGAATTTGTCCTGAAAAGTATGGAAAATGTCCGGAAATTTTCCATGCGTCCGGAAAACATTCGGAAACGGTCACGTTTTGGAACATTTTCCGGACGCACAAATTCCAGACATTTTCTTGACACTCCAGAATTTGTCCGGAATTTGTCCAGAATCGAGCGTCCGGAAAATGTTCCAAAACATGACCGTTTCCGAATGTTTTCCGGACGCACGGAAAATTTCCGGACATTTTCCATACTTTTCAGGACAAATTCCGAATTTTCTTTTTTTATAGGGTTGTGGTTGCTTTTAGTATATGATACCATGAAATAATATATAGTATACAATATATAAAAATTTGATTTAGTTCTATTATTATTCTATTTTATAATTCCTGCAAATTATTCTAGGTAGATAAAGTTATCATGTATATTTATTATTAAGAGATACTAAATTTATTAAAAAATTATAAGAGTGATTAATATTTTTCTTTAATTTACTAGGAACGATCCGAATCGGAAGAGTAAAGTATAAACTAATCACGTGCTTCGCTCTGGATTAAAAAAAAAATCTTAAATATTTATTTATTTCTAAACTTTAAGTGAAATTTGTCTGATTTACAATGAAAAATTTATTTTATTTTATTTTTATTTCTATTCCTATTTTTATTTCACAGAGAAAAATAATATCAGTACAGACTACAAGAAAGTATATACAATAAATTCTAAAGTAGAAACTGTATAATAGCCGCCCGCCCTAGAACGACATTTCTCTAGTGGAGAGTCCATCTTATGTACGCAGGAACGCATGTCTCGTTGTCACATGATTTAGATTAGCTTAGGAATATTATTGGCCGAATGTCACGTGCCCGAGCTTGTAAAAAAAATCTCGTTATAACTTCCCGTTGATTGTCTTAATGAAAATTTTCAGTTTACCCGCATGCTAATTAATTAACAGTCTTTGGTGCCAAGTTTCGGTGAGAATCTTATGGAGAGATGTTCGGAATTTTAGTACAGTGGTACTTCATATTTTAATACTTTACTTTCTTCCAGACGAGTCCTATCTAATAATAGATTATTATTTCAACCACAACTAACTTTAAAACTGCCAATTTTAATTATGCAACCTTTTGTAAGGTTCTATATCGAAGTTCATTCTAAAAAGCTTTTTAAAAAATTAATCATATATTTCAACATAAAATTCAAGTAAAAATATTGATATAGTGTCCCAAAAATATTTAAACTGTTGTAAAACAAGCACATTCTTTAAAAAAATTGATAGTTTATACACTCCTACTATACTACTCTGAATCAAAAGACTAGTACTGTAGAACTTAATTGCACATCTCTATTACGTCAATCACTTTCATTAATTTGTAGCTACTGATATTCGTCATAGGAGCCTAAAAAATATGAAAATACATTAAATTAGGAGTTATTAAGAAGGGTCTGGTTCATTTCATCGACAATCATTTCATCATATCACCGACACCGACAATCATTTCACCGACATAAAAAATAAATATTGAATAGGAGATATTTTATTATAAAAACTTTTTTTAGTTATCTAATAAGTATTGATACTTACTTTCATCTTAGACGGGTTAGTAGATAGAATAACATATAGTTATATCTACTATATTTTTTATATTTTTTTTTATAATTTCATTAAAATAATTAAGAAATGCGCGTATTAACCTTTTTAGTTTTTGATCATCACGACAAAACATTAATACATTTATTAAAAAAAATAACTATTGTGAAAAGTACGTGTTATTCCCCTAAGGAAATCTAAAGTAGTAATTTCTTGTATTTTATTAAAGAAATACTTGTTACTAACAATAAAGATTCCCTATTTCATATAAAGATATATGTAAAAATATTTATGAAATTTTTATATTTAATTTTATATATATTTGTCGGTGAAACGTTTGTCGGTGAAATGATTGTCGGTGAAGTAATTGTCGGTGAAGTAATTGTCGGTGAAGTAATTGTCGGTGAGTTAAACGCGACCCATTAAGAAATTGAAGTTACAATTCAATTACTTGGAAAAAAATATTGAAATGTTAAAAGTCTGATTATACAATTAGAAATCATTTGACGAATGTTTAACACGAGAAACTGGTCGGTAAAAAAAATTTTTTTGTGGGTTTTTTATATTTCAATTGAAAGGCTTTGACATGTTATGTTTTAAACATATTTTTTACGCGTTTAAAGCAGTAGCTTTTTTTATAATAGATTTGATTCTTATTAATATTGGAAGAAATATAAATTGTTGCTAAAAGAATAAAAAAAAATTTATGTATATGAACTAACTATAAAGTTGTTTTAAAAAAATCGAATTTTTTGATGAAGCTTTGATTTTACGAGAAGAGAAAGCGATTTCCATTTCATTTTGAAATTTTTTTTTGAATATTAGGTCATTTTTACGAAAGGAGAAAATATTTAGATCAAAAATGGAAAGTAATTCCATGAAAAAAGAAAACTTCATTCTTACGAAAAGAGAATAAATTTAGACCAAAAATGACAAGTAA
Source organism: Rhizophagus irregularis (assembly GCF_026210795.1). Taxonomy (NCBI): domain Eukaryota; kingdom Fungi; phylum Glomeromycota; class Glomeromycetes; order Glomerales; family Glomeraceae; genus Rhizophagus; species Rhizophagus irregularis. Next base: position 1,394,263 of record NC_089441.1, on the reverse strand, counting down.
TTTCCATTTCTAGTTAAAAAAACGTTAGCTTCACCCATACAAAAATGCGCCCAATTTTCAATTCGGATATGATCATCCATTTGGTACAATGATTAAAAATATGGATTTTCAAATGAGTATTTCTTTTTTTCTTGCGTAAAATATTTTTAAATATTTTAATATTTAAAAATTTTAGTTAAAAGAAAATGTCCTATAACTTTGAATCTGGTTTATCCGAAGCACTTGAACAATTACTCAAAATAGAATCGTATTATGATGTTATCATTCATGTTGGAAAAGAACCTAATTTTAAGGAATTTCGTGCTCATTCTAATATTTTATGCTGTAGATCTGAATATTTTAATAAAATATTGTCTACTGAAAATATCGAAAAAAAAGAAGGGAAATATATGATTAAGAAACCAAATATTTCTCCTCAAGTTTTTGACATTATTCTTAAGTAAGTATTTACGTTATCAAAATTTTCAAACGTTTTTTTTATAACATATTTTTCATATTTTCAGATACATTTATACTGATCAAATTAATATTGCTAATAAAAATGGAACCGAACTTTTAGATTTAATGATTATTTTTGATGAATTAATGTTGAAAAAATTAACTAAATTCACCGAAAAATTTATTATTAAAAATCAACAACGATTCTTACAAAATGATCCAGTAGGAATTCTTCGGATAATTTCCTATTGTAAAGCACTTGTTAATTTGCAAGAACTTTGTTTGGATAAAATTTGTTCTGGTCCAGAAATTTTATTCAATTCTGATAAATTCACTCAACTATCCGCTCCTTTATTGGAAATTATTTTAAAACGTGATGATTTGAATTTAAATGAGATAGAAATTTGGGAAAATTTAATTAAATGGGGATTAGCACAAGAACAAGTACTTAATCAAGACGTCTCTAAATGGAACAAGGATTATTTTAATATCTTTAGAAGGATTCTTTACAAGTTTATTCCTTTGATTAGATTTTATGAAATATCTAGTGAAGATTACTTTAATAAAGTTAAACCTTATGAAAAAGTCTTATCTAAAGAATTAAGAAATGATATTACTAAATTTTATATGGTTCCTGGATACAAACCACCATATACACCAAGAAATTCAAATAGAAGTTGGGATCGATTAGAACGATTAATCGATTAACGTACCTCTAAAAATTGATCGATTAATGTAGATCATCTCAAAATAGATTGACCGATAAAAAAATAAATTTTATTTTAAATATTTTAAATATTTTTTTTTAAAAATAAACCTTTGTTTTATATTACATCTTTATAAAGTGGCTATTTAATATGAACGCTTATTTTCAGATGTTGGAAATAGCATGACAAATAAACAAACACGCCCTAGGTAATATTCTAATTTTTTTTATTTATTTCTTAACTCTATTTATAAATATTTTGGAACACTAATTATTATGACGCAATAAATGTCAAAAAATTATGACTTGGGTTAAAATTGATAGATCAATAAAAATAATTAAACCAATTAAATGCAAAATTTATATGTTAATCGATTAATTAATCGATTAACCTTATTATAAATTAACCGATTAATTAATCAAACCGTTTAAAATGTAACATGGATTCTATCATAATTAATCAAAGCACATTGCACATTTTGTAAATTGAATTGATAGAAACAGTGTACTCGTGCTCTTACAAATTAGTTGAACAATTGTCAAAAATACTTCATGTATGCGGACGGTCATTAATTATTTATCCTTATCTTGGTACAAAAGCAAAAAAAAAGTTTTTTTGCGAAAAGTAAGAATATATTAATGATGTTCTTTGAATTTAAGCTTTTATATAGAGTTAGCAGAGATGGTAATACAACGCGATCCTTCTGTTGATTACTGTTACTATTAGGATGTTGCGTTTACAATTTTAAGTGCTTGTTAACACCTCATTGCTTTTTCCACTTTGTGAAAGTTCGTTACGAAGAGTCAAAATTTCCTCAATAATTTCCGACGAGAACGTATTAAAAGATGTCATTAATCAGGTTTTTGATCACGAAATCCGTTAACCAACGAATCCAAACATGTGATCAAAATTATAATAGAGTTGGCTGATCAGTGATCACGGATCGCAAAATTTCTAACAATAACCAATTAACACGTTCGTTTTTTCTTATTTTTAAATTGCAATCAAAAAACTCTACTTTTATGTGGGTCAGTAAAATTGGATCACTGATCAAGTTGCACAATTTTGTCATTTAATAATTATCAACTCAAAACCCGTCAAAAATCTGATAAATCAGAAATGAACAGGCTTAATGTGTGTCTAGCGGTACTTTGGCGTTGTAGAATATTGAACGATAACGATTTAGGAATGAAATTATGTAACATCAGGTATATATCCGTTGGTAATGTGTGTGGGTTTGAAACAAGGACCCAAGCAGTGTTGTACATTTTTGATGTCCGCTGCTTTATTTGGTTGTCCCGGACATGTCCGTACTCTGTCCGTACTCTTCTGTGACTTAAAAACTTGGCAAAAATTATATGTATTTATGCGTAATTAGATAATAAGCATTTTTGCTGAGCATCGAAACAGGTTATCATAGTAAAATTTCAAGAGATTATCGTTTCTTTTTTGTGTCATCTGCCCGTCCCGGACATTGTCCGTGACAACACTGCCACGGATTGTATTCGGGTAAACGGGTAACGGGTCGCAGCTCTAAGCCGGCGATCTGCAATATGTCTAAGAATTATCAAACTAATTCTAAATCCATTCTTAATCGATTTCTGGCGATATTTATAATTATTTACATTTGATATGTTATATATTATATAAAGTTATATCTAATTCTAATATAAGTTATATAAGAGATAAGTTATATTAAATATAAGTTATCAGTATAGCAACTATTATTGCCACGTGACTGACGATCTTTGTTCCGATGATGATGCCGATCTCAGTATTTTAATACGAGACTACTAGTTGCGGTGTGTATTCTAAAGAACATAGTTTCATTTGAGATTTCCTTATATATACTGTATGTACAACCACGTACAAAAGAAAATAAAATTTGATCCACGATGAAAAATTTTTTTATGTCGAAGGATTATCTACATAATAAAAAATTTTTTTTTCTGAAATTTTACGTACAGCCATACATATTTGCGCGTGTGTTTCAATATAAAAAAAACTCGATTAACTACTCACAATAAAAATTTTTTTTTTTTTTTTGCAAGAGGCTTGGAATTTTACGTACAGCCATACATATTTATGCATATGATAAATTTTACGCACAGCCATGCATATTTATACACGTGTTTCGAATAATAAAAAGTATATAATCGCAAATGGACGATATAAAAAAAAAATGATTTCTTTTGCAATAAATTTTTTATTTTTAATCATCATCAAAATTTAGATAACAAAGTGACAAGAATAAAGATATTGATAATTGTCTCAAATCTGTCCTCCAATTAATCTTACAAACTGAAGTTCAAATTTCATTTGTAATATTATCTGTTATAGATTAATTATTCTAGCTCAAATCCAATTTCTTCGATTATTATTATTGAAGTATGGAAGAATCCCACCAATTCCATTGTCCCATTATCAGAATCATTACCCAAATATTGCCGATAAATCAATAAAATCAGCAATTTTTAAATTGCTATTATTTATTACCTCAAGAATATAGTTTCATCATCCAGTATATAATTCTCAAAATTAAAATTATTATTAATACATACTTTGAATTTAAATTAAATATTTATATTATTATTCGAATATTATTTATCAATAGAGTATATAAAAATTAATGGTAAAAATCATAAAATGAATACAATTTAAAAATAACATGGAATTGGGATATTCATGGTAGTTAAATATTGACATTGATGCATTCACAGTTCAAAATCAAGGATGATTTAAGAAATATGGACAAAGAATGTCTTTACTTCTAGAGTTGATAAAAATAATTAGTAATTATTTTCAAAACGAGGAGGATAATGATGGCTACATACGAGATGAAGTAGTTTCATGGAATTTAAATTTTGACATTGATCTATAGATGATTTGGAAAATATAGATAAAGATTGCTTCTACTTCTAGAGTTGAAGAATTTTATTTTATTATTGGTTCAGACAATTCTTTAGTTCAAGTATCATCTTAAAAATTTAGATGAGCAAAGTGGCAGAAAACTACTTTAATAATTTTGATTGGGATTAATAATTCTGATAATCATGAAGAGGAAGAAGTTTTGATTATTAATATAGTTGATAAATAATAATTTTATTTTGATCTATAATATAATCCCGTATGAGAATTACATTTCTCAATGCTTCAACTCCATCGAAGCAGAAACTTATAGATCTCCCTACACCTTGGAGATCAATAAATTTGAATTTTCAAGTCACGCACATAGCGATTATTCTAGTTGATCCATTATGCTATTATGGTGTAATCTCCTGATATAATGCAAATGGCACAAGAAACTTTCGAATACAACACAAATTTTTTAATAAACCACAACTGTGATGGAATCATTCTCCTTTTCATCGGATCAAAAAGTTTCAATTATTCATGGAATTAAAATTTTAATATTAATGAGACAATAAATAATTTTATTTTGACTCCAGAGTTCTATGATATAATCCCCTATGAGAATTATATTTCAATCCTATTGAAGAAGTATTGCAGCAATTTATAGATCTCCCTAGTACACCTTGGCAAAAAGATTGTATAAATTTAAATAGATTTTCGTGGAACTCGTGATGGGCTTATGGCTTATAAAGTTTATAATATTTGCCATAACAAATCTCATGTGATCAATAAATTTTGAATTTTCAAGTTACGCACATAGCGATTATTCAAATAATTCTTTTAATATAGATAAACAATTGAACAATAAATGGCACCAATAAAATAAACTAGTGTACTTGTGAGTGAGTTTATTTTAAAAGTATACTAATACTACTAATAAATTAATAAAAGATTTTTTTATAACAATAGATTGTGTTTAGTGAGATTTATAAAAAATTTTATGAGATTTTTTTTTTAATAAGAATAGTTTGGTATAAAAAAATTTTCTAGGATTTTTTTTAATAACAATATATCGGTATAGTACAATAGGGTTAACCATACAATAAATAGATATAATAAAATTTTTGTAATCTTTTTTAATAACAATAAATTGGTATCATATAATATAATAAATTTTTTGGGGATTCTTTCTTTAATACAATAGATATATAATAAAAATTTTCTGGGATTTTTTTAATTACAATAGATCGGTAATGGACAATTAACTTATTAACTAAAGTTAATAATTGTTTTTAGTAAGATTTTTTTTATAGTTCACAGTAACACTAATATTACTATAATAAGACAAAAAAACGAAAATTAAACAAAATGGTGCTTTTTTAGGCATTTATTACACATGAACAACAAATTTAACACGTTTCGTTTTTATAGGCCTAATAAGTAATGATAATAAAAGATTTTTTATAATAGATTACATTTAATAAGGTTAATAAAAAAATATTTTTTTTTTAATAATAGAATGGTATAGTACAATAGATAGATATAATAAAATTTTCTGGGATTTATTTTAATAGCAATTATAGGTATGATAAAATTTTTATGATTATTTTTTTTTAATAACAATAGATCAATACAAAAAATTTTCTGAGACTTTTTAATAGCAATGTATTTAATTCAAATTTTTTACCTGCTATATTTAAAAAGTGATAATCTCTTTTATCACCATTTTTATGATACTATACATATACACAGTGAAATTCGATAAACCGGATCTATCGGTTCCACTAAAAATATCCGGTTTATCGGGATATCCGGTTTAGCGAAAAAATTTCGATATATTGAAAATCTATTATATTGAATTTTTAAAAAATTTTCCTAATAAAACTAATATACACTATAATTTGATTTTTTCATCTAGTTTTAAGTTATAGAGGTCATAAAAATGAATATAAAATATTTTAATTGAATATATAAGTAATACTTAACTTCAAGATTTTTATAATTCCGGCCAAATTTAAGATTTACCGCATCACGTTACTTAAATTTTATTGGTTCTCAGTCACGTGATCCGGTTTATCGAATCATTTTTACTATAGCTGGTTAGAAAATTGATCCGTTATAGCGAATATCGAGCTTTTACTAGTAACTCCGGTATATCGAGCCTATTTTAATATACGTGATTTGGTTCCAGCAAAAAAGTCCGGTTTAGGCCCAAATCCGGTTTATCGAATATCCGGTTTATCGAATTTCACTGTGTATGTGCAGGAGAATGTGGATTTCACGGCTCCCTCATAAATGTTCAATAGATAAAATCTGCACAGAAATTGCATCATGAAATATCTGAAAAGGTTCAAAATGCAACGTTAGATATACTATAAATGTATAATCACAGGGGATTTCGTCCCCTGCTAATAAACAGTTAAACACATTTCTAGTTATCGAGTATGCATAGCTGCTGCTTATAAAATTCTAGATTTTGCTTTTATTAGATCACTACAGTAGTACAGTACGTAAAATAAATAAATATCATTCTTAATGTAGATCAGTAGATGATATTAAATAATTATTAATATTTATATTTCAATTTTTTTTTCTTGAATAGATGATAACTTTATTTCGTAAAGATTAATATCGAAAAATTACGTAATTATATAACGTATACTAAGTCTTTTTTGACATAAAGTAGAAATTATATGTAGACAAATTTGAAAATTTTTGTAACCAAAAATTCTGTCATTTCTGATTGGTTCGGAGAATTTCGTCCGTAATTTTACTTTATAAATATGAGATCTTCAAACTTTAATTTTCTTTTTTTTTTCTCTTGCGTAAAATATTTTTAAAATATTTTTACTTAAAATTTTAGTTAAAAGAAAATGTCCTATAACTTTGAATCTGGTTTATCTAAAGCACTTGAACAGTTACTCAAAATAGAATCATATTATGATGTTATCATTCACGTTGGAAGAGAACCTAATTTTAAGGAATTTCATGCTCATTCTAATATTTTATGCTGTAGGTCCGAATATTTTAATAAAATATTGTCTACTGAAAATATCGAAAAAAAAGATGGGAAATATATAATTAAGGAACCAAATATTTCTTCTCAAGTTTTTGAAATTATTCTTAAGTAAATATCTACGTTATCGAAATTTTCAACCTTTTTTTTTATAAATTAACATATTTTTTCATATTTTCAGGTACCTTTATACTGATCAAATGAATATTGCTAATAAAACCGGGACCGAACTTTTAGATTTAATGATTATTTCTGATAAATTAATGTTGAAAAAATTAGTTAAATTAATCGAAGAATATATTATTGAACATCAACAACGATTCTTACAAAATGATCCAGTCAGAATTCTTCGGATAATTTCCTATTGTAAGGCACTTGTTAATTTGCAAGAACTTTGTTTGAATAAAATTTGTTCAGAACCAGGAATTTTATTCAATTCTGATAAATTTATTCAACTATCCGCTCCTTTATTGGAAATTATTTTACAACGTGATGATTTGAATTTAAATGAGATTGAAATCTGGGAAAATTTAATTAAATGGGGATTAGCACAAGAACAAGTACTTAATCAAGACGTTTCTAAATGGAACAAAGATGATTTTAATATCTTTAAAAGAATACTTTACAAGTTTATTCCTTTGATTAGATTTTACGAAATACCTAGTGAAGATTACTTTAATAAAGTTAAACCTTATGAAAAAGTCTTATCTAAAGAATTAAGAAATGATATTACAAAATTTTATATGGTTCCTGGATACAAACCAATATATACACCAAGAAATTCAAACCGCTTAAAATGTAACATTGATTCTATCATAATTAATCAAGAGCACATTGCACATTTTGTAAATTGGATTGATAGAAAGAAGAAAGAATATATTAATGATGTTCCTTATGAATTCAAGCTTTTATATAGAGCTAGCAGAGATGGTAATACAGCTGCAGCATTTCATACTAAATGTGATAATAAGGGAGCTACCATAGTTATAGTAAAATTTAAAAATTCAGAACAAATAATTGGAGGATATAATCCACTTTTTTGGGATTCAAGTAACAGTGAAAAATCTACAATAGATAGCTTTATTTTCTCAATTGCAGATAAGAATAATTTTCAAAGTGCAAAAGTAGTTTACAGTAATGGTAGTCTATATTCTATACGAAATTATTCACACTGTGGTCCATATTTTGGTTGGAATAATTTATTTGTAAATCTTAGGGATAATCCTGATTTTTGGTATTATTATCACTGTAACTCTGTGAATGTTTCTTATATTGGTGCACTTAATTTACCGAATCAAATTGATGTGGGTGATTTTGAAGTATTTCAAGTTATTAAAAAATAACCAAATTACATAATACATAATTACATGTACCCAATTGTACCATATTTGTTATAAGTTCTTATAATTTTGAATTTAATGTAATAAAAGTCAGATAAACAAGGATACATATATATTATTATCAATCCAAATGTAATCATAATATCTAAAATACTAACTCGTACAATTCATTAAAAATTTCTAGTAAACATATCGGCCGATTGGAAAAGTCTTATTTTTTGGGATTAATTAAAATTTACTATCTCTTAGTTTGTAGGATTTTGCAGGAATATTTGTCTGCTAAAACCATTTATCATCTAAAAATTTAATGTGTAACGCAAACCAAAATGAATTATATATTTTTAGATAGATCTAGTTCCAAATTTTATGTATAGTATTTATCAATGTTATTTTTTACCTAAATAACTAAATAATTACAAACTAAGTTCGTCATATCATGTTAAATAATTTCATTATTTCAAATTTCAAAATTTTTACTTAAACCTGTAATATTTTTTTTGAATGAGTTACATGTTAAGTTTGCGGAACCATGAATTTTGTATAAATTTATTGGCACTATTTTGATTTCATTAGTAAACAATTTATTTCAATATACTGTATAGCAAAAAATTAAATAAAATCAAAAAATTGATTTAACAAATTTACTTGCATCTAGTGATCATAAGAAGAAACTTAGCTCATTGGATTCATCTTATTGAGACAAATCCAATGATGTGAAATCTCTCATACAAAGAATTTTTAATTCATTTTAGAATTTTCTTTATTTTTTTTTAAAAAAAAAAAATCGATAATTTTACAAAAGTAAAGTTATATAATTGATTTACATTGATTAAGGTTTTGTTTATTATAAATTAATAATGCTTACAATGCTTTAGTTTATTTATTTGTTTTGGTAATTTAATAAACCATTTATTTTATTTTATCTATTCATTTTGATCACAATTTAATTTTATTTCATGCAACAACTGACCGGATTGGTCCATATCAGATTCGTAAAATAGTATCTCCAGACTCCAGCTTGGATCAGTAATAATACTGACTGTCAGTATATTCTATCATTGGATACGAAAGAAAATATACCATACAGTACCTCAGGTACTATTCAAAAGTCAACCTAGATTGAATAGTACCCCGGAGGTACTATGTGAGGAGAGGGTACTATACAAGGGATAATTTTGATCAAATATCAAATTTTTGGCATAAATTAACACCGGGTACTAATCAAAAATATCAACATAGCTGAATAATACCAGGGTACTGCTTAAGGGGATTACTTTTTCAAGGGGATGCTGTATGCAGCGCGCTACGATACTGTAGAATTACTAGAATAAATAATATGGCATAAAAAGCCTTGTCAGAGTGTCAGTATGGGTCAAACTTTGCTTGTATGTTTTGTCATTATTTGATGTACTTTTTATTTTAATTTTGTATTTTTGTCCATTATTGATTGATGTTCTGTTTGTTTTGTAAATTTAACATGTGATTGATTTTTTACGAAAAATGTGAATGATCGTATTCATATGAAATAAATTTATAACAATTCCATCCTAATTTTTAATAACGGTGAAGTTAGCCGAAAATTCAGCCGAAGGCGCAGTAAATTTCGGCTAACAACACCCAATCCATTTTGATTGAATAATTTGTTAATTCAACTACTATATTTACGGCTAGTTATTTACGGTTGAACTACATTATTATTTTAAAAAAGCGGTTACAATATTTACCGTTATTATTAATAACGTTTGAATTAGCTGTTTCTAAAATTATTAGAAGCCTGCTAATGCATTGACGAGAGGTGCTATTAAATTATGGAATGAGAAACAAAAGTAAGGCATTTGTAGTATAATTAATTTGAATAATAGTATAATTAAAATAAATTTTGTTTGAACATTTATTATAGCTTAATAAAGTATGAATGATTAATATATTTTATTATTAGTATGTAAATTTAATTGTTAATTTAAAGTTAATAAATAAATTAAATAAATTTAAAAATATATGAAATCATCACATTTTGATGTTGCCTCTGGTTCGCTTTGGTATTATATATTGGCGTTTCTTGCTCTCCTGGATATTTCGGCTAACTACAATATTATTTAAAAAAGTGTATTTAGACGAAAGTTTATTTTATTTTTAAATAGTATGCTAGTATTGATATCAATCATATTGTAATTATGCCGTATTTCTTAATTTTTTTAGTTAATACCTGAATAATCAGGTCGGGTCATAATAAAGATCTCATTCCTTTTTTACTTATCATGCGTACTATTTAATATTACCTTTTATGTTTATAAACATATTTTTTCTTTTTAAATAAATAAATAAAAAAATAAGAAATCATATTCGCAGCGATCAAACTTTTCAGTTTTTTTTAAACCGAATTTTTATTTTTTTTATTTTTTTTTTCAGTTTTTAATTATTTTTTTTTAAACCAAATTTGTTTTTCGGGTTTCAATTTTTTTTTAAAAAAAATTTATAGATTTTTTTTTTAGAAATCAGGAACACGGAACCTTATTTAGTATTCGGAAAGTTAAGTTTCAAAAAGCTTTTAAATTTGCTTTTAGAAACTTTATAGACATTTATTTTTTATATTTTGTAGGAAACGGACTTTTGAAGCCTTGGAAATGTTCTTGTAAGTCCATTGGGTAAAAGGTTTTTATTTGAAACGTTTCTAACGTTTCTTTTTTTTCTTTGTTTTTGTAGAAAACAGCCTTGAAGACCTGGAACTTCCTGGGTAAGTCGTAAGAATGGCGTTCTATTTAGATTTGATTTAAGAAATGTTGTTAATGTTTCTTCTTTTCTTTTGTTTTTGTAGGGAACGGCCTTGAAGACCTGGAACTTATCTGGGTAAGTTGTAAGGGTGGTGTTCTACTCGAATTTGGCTTAACATTTTTTCTTTTCTTCACTTTACGATAGATCTTTGGATCAAAATACAGTTTTTTTAACGATTTTATGTACTATTTCCCTTCTATTATTTATATTGGTATTATTCAACAAATTATTAATGTAAAGTTATCTTCCAAACTATTAATTATAATTTGTACATATAAATTGTGAAAATTGGTTTCGAGTTAAATGTCAAACATGTATTAAACATAGTACTGTATATTAAGCAACCAAAATAAAATAATCAATCATATATATCCTTTCTATAAAATTGTATAGTATTTAAAAATTAAAATTATTTTTTTCAATTTGTTTAACAATCATATTTAAAATATTAAACCTGGCCAAAATTAAAATCGCACCAATTGCATTTTTTAAATTGTACACACTTTTTTTGGATTACTATATTGCACATCCTTAACCTTAACTTATATAGTACTTTGTTGGATGATGAAACAAATCCGCCGATACGTTTTTCATAGTTAGCAGTATGCAGTAGTAATCATATCTTTAAATCGCTTATCATGCAAGATATTGATGATGATTAAAATTACTAGCAATAATGCTAGATGAAATTCGTGGTGTTATGTTATCACACTTATTTAATCAGCTCATTTATTGATCAGATTTCAGGATACACGATTAATGATTTTAATTGACTTGAATAGCGATACCTTATATGGAATCGATTAAAATACAGTATAATGGTAGCAACTACTATGCAGATATTAATGATAATTTTTTATTTTTGAAAAATGCAGCAATTACGAGGACCGGAGGATGGTAATAAAATTCTTTATATATTAAATAGAATCTTTACAAATTGATATTTCTCAATTGAACACTAATTAAGGAATTTCAAATCACAATAATTTTTCATATTCGAAATAATTCATCTTGAAAAGAAAATTAAATAAATAAATATAAAATAAATACATATTATTAGATGGGGAGTAGCTATATCGGTCACAGGACCGAATGATTGGATGAAAATAGACCACGTGGTGGCCATTTTCACCAATCAATGAAGAGCCCTGTGACTGATATAGCCCCACATCCAATAAAAGTGTTATCGTTCTGACGTTTTTGATCAATAAAGCTTTCTATAAATTTCATTTTTATAAGCTTTATTTAAACTTTTCCTACAAAAGATTCATTTACGCCATTTTTTTACTCCGCTTTATTAGTTTATTGTATCAATCATATGTTATTGCTATGGCTAATGAAAATATTGTTCTATGAAAATCTGCATGATCTGAACGATAATAATATATACTGTATAAAAAAAAGTTTTTGGAAAATAATGTTTATATAATAAAAATATTATATCATGCCACCTCGCTATTTGAACCTAGAAAAATACAAATAAAATAACATTAAATCATAAAATATCTTAATTAATTTTAAAAATCTCTAGTATTTATTAATGATGATATTAGCAAAAATATCGTAACAATAATTTTAATTAATTCTTTCTTAAGCAAAAATTTTGATAATATATACATTAAGATCCTGTTTGGAAATTAGATATCCTATTTTCCTCTTATTTATTTAATTTAAAACAAGTACATCAGATGAAGTTTGTGGTACTATATTATCACTCATCTAAATAATGTATTTATTAATCAGATTTCAGAGTACCCAATTTATGATTTTAATTAATTCAAGTTAATTCCTATATATTTATAAAAGTCAAACTAGAATTGATTTACACATAGGGGCTGAGATATTACAAGCAATGACAGTGGTAGTAGGTTCCCTATAAAAAAATTGGATACGTTTTTTATAAAGTTTTTATACGATTTTTTTCCTTAGAAATAACGTATCATAATAGGATACGGAAAAATGCACAATTCCGTATCACTAAAAATATGGGTTGGATACGGAATTTGCACGGAATTCATATGGAATTTACATGATTTGATCACTGATTTTATCACGAAATTTATACGATTTGGTCACTGAATTTACTATTTGTATTACAGTTTATTATAATTATATTTACATAAATCTAATTTTACTTTATTAAATTAAATAAAAAATAAAAAATAAACAAAATACAAATACATTATGAAAATTCCCTCCTTATTAAAACCACCTATTGCAACCAAAATTATCTATAAGTTCAGGTTCATTTGGAGTCAAACAACCTAAAAAAAACAAAAAAAAAGAAACATAAGAACGTCTAACTTAATTGGAAACAAAACCCCCCTTCATATAGTATCTGCAATCGTCCAAGTCACCAAAGGTCAGCATTCCTACAAAAAAAAAAAGAGAACTCCAGAATGTCTGACCTACATAAATGAAAAGAATTATGAAGCATCTGATGAAAAAGAAACCAAAACAACAAAATAAATCCAAAACTGACCTACAAAAAAAGATGACTCTGAAGCAACAAAACTGAAACAACCTACAAAAAGAATAGAATTTGAACCCAACTTACAAAAAAAAAAAAGAAAATTTGAACTGACCTAAACAATCCTACAAAAAGGAAAGGACTCCCAAACTGATCTACAAAAAAGAAAAAAGAAACTGAATCTTCTCACAAAAAAAAATCTGCTGGCCTATGAAATAAAAAAAGGGATAAATATAAATAAAAAAGAAAGTGGAATAAAGAATAAATCAAAAAAAATATTTTTTTAAAAAGAGAGTAACGAAGTTAGGAAAGTTAAAAAAAATTTTTTTTTAAAGGGAGGACGTCAAAGTTAGAAAAATAAAAAATTTTTTATAAAGAGGAAATAGAAATAGAAAGAAGAAAATTTTTTTAAAAAAAAGAAGAGTGAGAATAAAAGAATAAAATCAAAAAAAAATTTTTTTTTTAAGGGAGTGACGAAAAAAAAATTTTTTTTTTAAAGGAGAGTGATGAAAAAAAAAATTTTTAAAGTGAGGTACGAAAAAAAAAATTTTTTTTTTAAAAGGGGGATGACGAAAAAAGAAGAAAAATTTAGAAAAAATAACAAAAATAAGACGAGAGAAAAGAAGGAAGGGGAAAGACAGAAAGGAAGATCGGAAGATCAAACTCATCAAAGTAAGGGTTTATATAAAAACAAAAAACGTATCATAACAAAACAATAAACAATCACGTGATCTCGTGTTATGATACGAGATTTTTGTAAAATTATTTTCTAAAAATATTAAGTTTAAAAATTCCGTATACATTCCGTATGATTATTTTTTTCCGTATACATTAGTTTTTTTAAAAAATGTTCAAAAATGAATTGCTTATTAAATATACGGAATTTGTATACGGAATCTATAGAAACGTACATAAAATGTATACAAAACGTATCCTTTCCGTATACATATTTCTTATAGGGGTTGTGAACTTAGACCCTGACGCACCATTAATTAATTAAAAGTAAATTCTGTACCATATAGACATTTATTGATAATAAAGTGTGAACATGATAAATCTTTTTCCTTTTAACAAATTATTAGAGGAATTATTTTACTTTATCAGAATCAGATGAAAGTTAAATTATGATAAATTATGATTATATTTCTGCAATGTGAGCAATATTTATTCATTCTTACATGGATCACATCACGTTAAATACATCATGATACTTATTTTTTCACTAGTTTGTTATAGATCAATATGAGAAAATGTTATATTACTTAGGCAATGTGAGCAATATTTATTTATTCTTACTTGGATTGCATCACATTAAATACACTAGTATGTTCTAAATTAATATGAAAAATGTTATATTACAATTCTATTTATGCAATGTGAGCAATATTTATTCATTCTTACATGGATAGTATCATATGTTAAATACATCATGATACTTATATTTTTCACTAGTTTATTCTAGATTAATATGAAAAAATATTATATTACAATTCTATTTATGCAATAATGTGAGTAATATTTATTTATTCTTGCATGAATTGCATGTAAAGTTTATAATCTTTTTGTAATAATAAGTTGGACTGACAAAAGCTGAGTATTTGGTAATGCTCTTTTTGTGTCAATGAGTCATATGATTTTTTCATATTTAAACTTGCTTTTAACTTTTACTTTTTACAAATACTTTTACTTTTTATTCTTTGACATTTACAAATACTTTTACTTTTTATTCTTTGACTTTTTTACAAATACTTTTACTTTTTTACAAATACATATTTCATTTTCATTTTTTTCACAAATACTTTATTTTTTTTTCATAATAAGTTAATGAATGAATCATGAATATAACTGAAAATTATATTGGATATGATGGTAAGATAACTCTAAATCTTTAACAAAGAGTTCAGCTTTTAACTAACACATTAACTACTATTAGCTCTTGTTTCTTACTTAATTGAATCAAAAAATCAGACTTACTATAGATTTTTGAATCTTAACCGAGATATCATTATTTCTTCACTAAATTCACTAACTAACTTTTCATTAACATTGGATAAATGGCAAAACTTTGACATTACCTGGTACAAACGCTATTTATATGAAGCCAAAAAATTATTTGAACCAGATATTTTTGTTGCAATAAAGGATAAGGTGCGTTTTTTATTTTGCAAAGTATGGGTAACTCCTAAAACTTATAATAAGTCACTTAATGAGAATTACTGGATTCGTTGGTTTGGTAATCAGCCCTTGCTCTCAATTCAGGCACCCTAACTTTGTTGTTTAGTAAAGTCTGCTTGTTCTGGAGGAGGAACTGGCTATGTACCTTCTTTACTACTAAATAAAAATTGTGCACTATTAACAATTTCGTCTTATTACAGATAAAAACAGAACATTCACAAC
Organism: Rhizophagus irregularis; assembly: GCF_026210795.1. Classification (NCBI taxonomy): domain Eukaryota; kingdom Fungi; phylum Glomeromycota; class Glomeromycetes; order Glomerales; family Glomeraceae; genus Rhizophagus; species Rhizophagus irregularis. Next base: position 1,378,270 of record NC_089441.1, on the reverse strand, counting down.
ATATTAAAGAATTACAAATATTCTGGCAAGAAATTATTAAAGATTTTGATATTTCTGAAATTTCACAATCAAATTTACCTAAAAAGAAGCAAAAAGTTATTAAGAAATGTGATAAGAAGAATTTAACGCTCACTGAACTTTCTCAACCAGATACATCACTTCCAAAAAAGACTGAAACTTTACAACCAGATTTACAAGTTGTTAAGGAATATGAAAAAGAAAATCTAGTACTTGCACAACCAGATGTATCACTTTCAAAAAAAATAGTTAAAATTCCTGTTGAAAATTATTCTGAAACTTTACAATCAGTTTTACCAAAAAAGAAATTTCAATTTACTGATTTTTGTTATGATATACTTCATGAACTTGAAAACAAATCTTATGCTAATTTATTCTATAAATATATTGAAAAAGATATTAAAAAAAAGATTATAAAATATCCAATGGATTTATTTACTATAAATTTAAAATTAAAAAATAATCAATATACAAGTTTAGAAGAATTTGAAAAGGATATTCGTTTAATATTTTGCAATTGTTATACATATAATGATGTTGAAAGTGAAGTATATAGTATAGGTAAAGCATTAGAATGTAATTTTAATAAAAAGTGGAATAAAAAACTTATTCTTCAAGATAGACAAACAAGAGAATTAAGAAGAGTAAGAGAAGATGATACTGAAGATACTGATAGATCCTGGAAGAAACAAATTCAAATTTTAGAACAAAATAAGAATAATTTAGTGTATAAGCAGGTTGTTAATGATGCACTTCTTATTGCTTCAGCATATGAAAATCTTGTTATAGGTAATATTATACCTTTTATTGAAATTTTAAAAACTTTTCTATTAACAAGATCAAAAATGTCTTATCTTTGGCAAATGAATCTATGCTTCAAGCAATTGTTGAAAGTCTTTTGCCATTAAAATATCGTGTTCCAGAACTTTCATTAGTAATGGATGGCAAAAAATTAAAAGGATCAGGTCGCTTTGGTTATTCAGATATTTTTGTTTTAAAAGGAATAGGAGATAATTATATTAGCTTAGAATTAAAATATATTTCATTGGTTGGTTTGATAAAAAATCAAAAAGTTGGATTTGGTGCAAACGAATTAGAAAATTTAGATAAAATTCTTGAAAAAGAAAATGAAGAAATCTTATTAAAAAGATCATATACATATTGGTCAAAAGAATTAAAAAAGACTAACCAAATAACTATAGGTGAAATATTAAATAATGGTATAAGCCAATTGAAATCATATATGAATACAATTTCAAAAGGAAAAGTTGCTAATTATTCTAGTTCAGGAGTATTTGATAAACGTATTGAAACCATTAATTCAAATCCTAATAAATTAAAAGGATTTGTTATTTTAGTAATTGGGTTTCGTCGTATTTTATGGAAACCTATTGAAGAAGTAATATCTAATTATAATTATAACAAAATTTAAATTATATTTAGGCCATTCCAATTTAATATTTAGTTTAACGTCCTCCCCCCCCCTCTATTTTTGAAAAATTCAAGGGTGATTTAAACATATATGTTTGATATGTTTAAATATGCTTAAAACACCCCCTCCTTTACTAAAATTTAATAGTACCGAGAATTTCCAATTTTACCAAAAATTTCCGAAATTTTTAATATGTTTAATTTTCATGTTTGTTTTTTTATCCCCTCCCCCCCCCTCAAAATTTTTGGCCGGAAAGGACGTTAAACTAATTATTAATTTGGAACGGCCTTAGTAATATATTTAATATAATAAAATTTTACCCAAATTACACTTTTATTATATTTTATCTTTTATATAAATAAAATTACTGCTATACAATATATAGTAAATCGGCTGATGGCTGATTTTTTTTACTTTTGATCGATTAAAGTGTTAAACTTAAAATATTATTGCAAAGATATTCTTTAAACAATTTTTTTGCAAACAAAATAATCTTATTTAATGAAATTTTATTTTTATTTGCAAATATTAAAATTTAAGTCACCACATTTACGATTTTAAAGAAAAAAATCACTGTATTTATTTTTAATGAAGCAATACAAATAAAAAAACAATAACAATAAATAATAAAGATAAGTAAATTACAATGATCAAGAGAAAGATGCTAATAAAAAAAATGAAACAACAATGGAGTATTAATGGATAGTAATAGAAGATGAAAAAGAGTAATGAGAAGCGATAGGAACCAAAAAGGAGAAATAGGACATGATGAGAGATGAAAAGGAGTGATGGGAGGTAAAAAGGAGTGATGAAAGATGAAAAGAAGTGATGGGAGACAATAATGAGTGATGAGAGACTGATGGGAGACGAAAATTAGTGATGGGAGATGAAAAGAAGTGATGGAAGACGAAAAGGAGCAATGGGAAGATGAAGAGGAGTTGATGGAAGATGAAAAGGAGTGATGAGAGGCAAAAGGAAATGATGGGAAGTAAACAGGAGAGAAAAAGAGATAATAGAAAATGAAAAGTTGTAATAGAAAATAATGACGAAAGGATGGAATAATGAGAAGTAATACAAAAAATAAAAAATGATCTGATAAGAAACCAAGTAAAATAAAACCATAAAGTTGAAGTTAGTAAAGAACAAAATATAAGATAGAAACGAAATAAAAAAAAATAAATAAAAAACAAAAAACATATTTTTATTAATTGTAGAACCGAAAGAACTAAAATATCTAAAAAAAAAATGAAATAAAATTATTGAAAACTGAAATATGAAATAAAAAAATAAAACAATAAAGAAATGAAACGTAAAGTGAAAAGCAACTGAACCTTAATTGCAGAACCGGAAGGACTAAAGGACCTAAAAATAATAGAGTAGTAAGAAACAAAGTGTAAGCAGAATGTAAGGCCACACAAATTCGATTTTTCAGTTCACTTCACCCGGCCGGGTCACTTTTTCAAATTTCAATAAAAAAAAGTTTATATATAAAAAGTTTATCACGTGATCAATACATAATTTTATTGGCGGGTAAGTTTATCACGTGGCTGAGAACTTCTGGAGCGAAAATAAAATCTTTCCCTTTAAAAGTCAACCAATCAGATGTCACGATTTTATATATAAACTTTTTTTATTAATAAACAATAAACTCCGGGTCCCCGGGTCAATTTTAAATTTCAATGTTACGTGAACCGAAAAATTGAATTTGCGTGGCCTAAGTTAGAAATAAAAATAAAAGAAAAGAAAAATACCTTGAGACCGAAAAAACTGAGAAAACATGACGCGATCATGTGGCCAATCTGGCCAATCAAAAATATTAAATCTTGTCACGTGATCGAGGTCCCAGGCGATAATCCTAAATAATTACTGATGAATCATTTGCCGTGTAACCCAAATATTTTCAACAAAATTTCAAAAATTGGACAAGCTCTCACCAGGACCCAGAAATATATATATAGGGGTCAGGTGATGAATAAAATTTTTTACTATGAGCTGTACGCATTTTTTCAGGGCCGGAATTATGATAATGTCAGTCAGATACTATAATAGGAAATAAAATTCTGACCGGCATTATCAGAAATTATCTAAAAAAGGAAAGATTTTCGTGATTTTTTTAGTTCAAAATACGCAAACTAAAACCTGACCCTTTTATATATATTTCTGGGTCCTCTCTCACCTTCTCTCTTCCCTTTTTCTCTTCACTTTTTCCTTTCCCTCCCCTTTCACCTTTACCTTTCACCTTTCCCTTCCCTTCCCAAAATCTTCTAACGAAATGGTAAGTTTTGAAGTGTTTACTTCACTTCAAAACTTTTAATAATTTTTTTTATTTTTAAGAAACATTTCTAATGCTTCCTATAATGATGTTGACGAATTCATTCAAAAAGCACAATTAAAAGCTAAAATTCAAACAATATCATAGAGTGGATTAAATATGATAAATTTGATGATGTTGAATATTTAGCAAAAGGAGGATTTGAAGATTGTCCTATGTTGAAATGGATTATAATAATCAATGGAAAAGAAAAAGTGGAACAAAAGTTGCTTTAAATGTTTGCATAACTCATGAGGAATTACAACAGAATTTTTTAAAGAAGTAAGATATTTTCTTATAAATCTTCATTAACCTTTATAAATGTTTAAACTAACTATAATTTTTTTTTAAGGTTGAATCACATATTTTATTACGTATTTCTAATTGTGTAGTTCGTTGTTTTGGTATTACTAAAGATCCAATAACAAATGATTTTATAATGGTGATGGAATTAAAAAATGGTAGTTTAAGACAATATTTAAGTAACAACTTTATTTCATTGAATTGGAAGCAAAAGTTATAATGTTTATATTCTATTGCATTTGGTCTTAAAGTTATTCATATTAAAAGATTAATTAATGATGATTTTCATTAAGGAGCGATTTTAATGATAGTGCCTTTATTACAAATTTAGGATTATGTTACCCGGCAAACGTCAAATCCTCTCAAAATAGTAATAAAACAATATATGGAGTATTACCTTATGCAGCTCCGGAATTTTTAAGAAGAAAAAATATACTCAAAAAAGTGAAAATTTGTAATGGGTTGAGGCCAAAATCTAATTATAAAATTCCTCAATTAATTTTTAACAATGAATCAATGTTGGGATGCAGGACCTTTAAAACAACCCAATGCAGATGAATTACAGGGTTTATTATGGAAATTATATCGTGATATTGATAAAGAGGATCCTGTAATTTATGGACAAGTTAAAGAAGCAGATGATATTAATTAAAAGTCATCTACTGCTGGTACTCTCCCATATACAACGCATCTTATATAAGTAGGCCTTTGGACATATATTGTTTTTATAATGATTTATATTAGTTTTATAATGCCTAACAATTATCTTAAGTCATCGTACTTAAAATAAAATGATGAAACTAGGAATTATTAGGTTATTATTTATCATTAGTTATAAATATTGGTTTTGATTTTTATTTCTTTAAATATTTATAATAAAAAGTTATTTATTGAAATATCATTATGAATTAGATTACTTTTCAGTGAACTATGTTTACAAAAATTGGTTATCAAGATTAAACTGAATAAAATAAATTGATTATTTACAAATTTTGGAAATAGATTCTCTTTAAAGTGTCTCACTAATTTAATGTCCAAATTCTGGAGAATTACTATTCCGAATAAATTTTCTTTCCAAAATAACAATCTTTAGGTGTCAAGTCTAGAAAAATGTTTTTAAATGGAGACTTGTCTAAAGTTCCAAACTTTTGAAAGTTTTCAAATTTAATGATACGTTTCCTCTATTAGATAACTTTTAACCTTACATATGTAATAGTTCTGTTCGAGGAAACTTCATATAAATTTTATTGAAAATTTAAATATTCTGATGGTGTACTCAATATAACCTTGAGTAATTGTATAACCATTGATTAAAAATTATTACGTATTTCAATGTTTCATTTAAAATTAGTAAATTAGAGTTTAAAATTAGCTATTGCTAATATTATTATATTACAATATTTTTTGAAGAGTATTGTCTAATTGACGATTTTAGTTATGAAATTACTAAGGATTGTTTAAGTATACTTTTTTAATTATAAAATTATTACTGAGAATTATATTAATTCGTGTAATAATTTAGTATGAACTTTAGTTGTCAAGAGTTTACCATATAAAGAGCTAATAATATGAAATTTTATTGGAGAAACCAAGGATTAATTCTATATGTCAGCAAATGAAATATTTCATACTATTACGAACAAATTATTACATATCTTTAGGAAGATTTGTTTTCAAAATATACACTTTAAAGAAGTATAATATAACCAAATAATGAACTTAGTTTTAATATGCAACTTTCAAATTATGACATAGTTAAATTTCAAATGATTGATAAATTGCAGTATTAAATTATGATAAAATTGAGCATATTTTTGGATGATGGTAATATAATTTGATAATAAAATCAACCATCAAGTTCTTTAATAGTTTCATGTATCAGTGAATTATTGGGATTGGTTGAATTAAAGTAAAATATAGACGCTATTTACTTTTATAATTGGTAAATTAAAGAAAAATGATTTATCAAAATATTATGCTATACATAGTCTTTAGTAGACTATTAATGTTAATGTCGGTTAGCTATTGCCATTAAATTATTTTAATCATAGATTTACAATATATTATTAAATTTGAATCCTGAACATTATTTTTTAATAAACATAATGGATTTGATGGATAAAAGAAATTGATAAAATTTTTTGGAGTTTAAATTTGTAATGGTGAATTTAACAATCAGTAAAAAAATAATTTTTTTCAGTGCCCGCATAATTTCAATTTTATTTATCATCATATATTTATGTATTATTTTTTGATAACTTGAAATACTTCATAATCATCTACATTCATACTTTTTGGTAAATTAATTGTAAAATAAGAAGAAAATCTCTGTGAACTATGGTACCAAATATTAGAACTAATATTATAATTTATAATTAAATCATTACAACCAAAAAGTGGACCACAATATGAAAAATTTCGTATAGAATAAATATTACCTTTACTATAAGATACATTTGCACTTTGAAGGTTATTTTTATCTGCAATTGAAAAAATAAAGCTATCTTTTGTAGATTTATCAATGCCACTAGAATCCCAACTAAGTGGATTATATCCTCCAACTATTTGTTCTGAATTTTTAATTTTTACTATAACTATGGTAGCTCCCTTATTATCACATTTATCATGAAATGCTGCAGCTGTATTTCCATCTCTGCTAGCTCTATATAAAAGTTTAAATTCATAAGGAATATTATTAACATATTTTTCCTTATTTCTATCAATCCAATTTATAAAAAGTACAATGTGATTTTGATTAATTATAATAGAATCAATGTTACATTTCAAGTAGTTCGAATTTCTTGGTGTGTATGTTGGTTTGAATCCAGGAATCATATAAAATTTTATAATATCATTTCTTAATTCTTTAGATAAAACTTTTTCATAAGGTTTAACTTTATTAAAGTAATCTTCACTAGATATTTCATAAAATCTAATCAAAGGAATAAACTTGTAAAGAATACTTCTAAAAATATTAAAATCATCCTTGTTCCATTTAGAGACGTCTTGATTAAGTATTTCTTCTTGTGCTAATCCCCATTTAATTAAATATTCCCAAATTTCTATCTCATTTAAATTCAAATCATCACGTTTTAAAATAATTTCCAATAAAGGAGCAGGTAATTGATTGAATTTATCAGAATTGAATAAAATTTCTGGTTTAAAACAAATTTTATTCAAACAAAACTCTTGTAAATCAACAAATGCTTTACAATAATAAAGAGATTGAAGAATTCCGACTGGATCATTTCGCAAGAATTGTTGGTAATTTTCAACAATAAAATATTCAGTAAATTTGGTTAATTTATTCAACATTAATCCATCAGAAATAATCATAAACTTTAAAATCTTGGTTCCAGTTATATTGACCATATCAACTTTGTCAGTATAAATATACCTAAAATACGAGGATAGTAAGTCAACTTATATAAAAAAAAGGTTGTAAAAAATTTTGTAACGTAGTTACTTTATTCACCTTAGAATAATGTCAAATTCTTGAGGAGAGATATTTGGTTCCTTAATTATGTATTTCCCTCCTTCAATACATTCAGAAGATAATATTTTATTAAAATATTCGGACCTACAGCGTAAAATATTAGAATGAGCATGAAATTCCTTAAAATTAGGTTCTTTTCCAATGTGAATGATAACATTATAATCCGTTTCTATTTTAAACAATTGTTCAAGTGCTTCGGATAATCCTGATTCAAAGTTATATGACATTTTTCTTTCTTCAAATCGGGCAACGGACTATCATGACATTGTATCTTCAAGTACAATAATTTTTGATGTAAATATATATAATGTGTACGGTTTCAATTGTAAATTTCTAATATATTGTCCAATGCGTAATTTTGAATCAAATTGATTCATACTGATTATTAATGTATATACATATATTATTTTCAATCAAATATATAATTTTGTGCAACTTATACAATATGGCACATATAATCGATATATTTTACTAAGTTACATTCATAATAGTATCATTCTAGAAAAATGGCTTAGCTTATTCGATTTTCCATCGTGTTTTGATATAAGCCAAAGAAGGTTTGTTTCTGTTAACTTAAATTCGACCACCCTTTTTCACATCCTTCTACACTAATTTCTTTCAATTCACAATTTTTCATTATGAATGCTCTTTTATCTGCTTCTTAATTTCATTAAAAGTCATAGTACATCCATAATCTAATTTATTTTCTTTAAATGATTCCAATCAACACATGATTTAATATATAAAATACCTTTATCAATAATTTTGCATAATTTAATTCCTCTTTCATCTTTAAGTTCTATTTCAGCAAACTCATCAGAATATTTCCTTAAAAATTTTAATAAGTATCGTTAATATCTTGCTTAATCTTCTTTGAGCTTTTGACATGTTATTAATAAACTGTTTGCAGTATTTAAGAGGACTACTCTAGGCTTGTGAGATGGAATCTTTATTAGTACTTAGCATCATATGCAAGAGCGAAAACCATTTTAAATAAAAGACAATGAATTTAACAAAAAAAAAAGAAAAAGTACTAAGTTGGCGTATTTCCTTTGTCGCACAATGTTGATGCATTCTTAAAAAAAGAAATATTTCTCCTTATCTGTTATGACAATATGACGTGATCTTGAGTATGTCTCAATTGTCTCATGATTGTCTCATTACGCCACACCAGCCTAAAGGGAATTACCTCAAAGGCCTGAAAAGTGGAAATACAATGGATGATATAAAATTTTAATATTAATTATATATTATTAATTATTTAATGAAAGGTTCATGTTACCAATTCTTTAGCCAAATCAGATGATGTTGATGAAAAAACAGCCTACATAGAAGATTTAAAAAAAGAGAAGTAGTATATGTATGGGATGTGTGTTGAATTTAATGAGTCTGGCGCAGGAAAGGAATGGTGTCAACCTTGTAACGCTAGATGGTTTTAAAGATGGGATTATATAAATCAATCTGAAAAACATATAAATTATTTTCTAAAAATTGAAAATTCCAAGAGGTCATATTTAACAATCTGGAAAAATTCATAGAGACCTTCATTCAGCAGGCAATATACTATATGATAATATTCCATATATAAGCGATTTTGGATTGTGTCAATCAGCGACCAACAAGAAGTTTATGATGTATTACTTTATATGGCTCCGGAAGTTCTGCGTGAATATCAGTATACAAAAGCAACTGATATATATTCATTTGGAATATTAATGAATGAATATACGTCAGGTAGTAAGTGAGTAACGGAAATTGGCTAAGTAAGTAACGTAAAATTACTATTTTAGGTCAATTTACGTTACTCCCCTTACTCCCCTTACTCTGCCGTGATTTACTTTCCATATCATTTTTTTTACTTATTTTCATATCATGTTAGTAAGATTAATTATATCAATAATACTGCATTTATTTAATAAAAAATTTTCAATATTATCAATCTTTTTTTTTAAAAAAAAAATAAATAAAATCAAATTAATAATTCAGGAAATTTAAATAAATTTATTCAATCTATATTAGTAATTTTCTTATAATTGATTACAAACTGGTCGATTTAATAATACATTATTCATAATTCCAGTGATCATATTATAAAACTAACGAAAATAATATAAAAAATTATTTAGCATGCATTTCTTCCAATAATTTCTCAATCTTATCTAATTTTTCTAACTTATCTAATTTCTCACAATAAGATTTTTCTAATGTTTCCAACTTATCTAATTTCTCTAATTTCTCATGATAAGATTTTTCTAATTTTTCTAATGCTGATAATTTCTCCATCACCTTATTGTCAATAGTATTACATTTAATTTGAAGTTTTTCTAATAATCTTTCATGCATCTCAAATTCCTTAGTATCCCATTTATCCTCTTTAATCAATCTTTCAATTTCTATTCGAGTCTTATCAACATCAGCATAATAATGTCTTGAAAAATAAATTTGAATAATTAATAAAGTCATGACATTATTTTTTTTTTTTAAAAAAAAAGCAAAATTACATACATTACTTCAGGAAACCATGTTTGCCAACGTCTCTGATGTGGTAATAGGTAAAATAACTCAATCTCAGCCAAAATCTTTAAAAAATAAAATTGAGAAATATTAGTATATTATAGAAAATAGTATGATTAATATTAATAGTATTTACTTCTGCCTTCTGTATCAAATATGAGACTCTATTATTATCTTCTCCAATTTCCATATTGAGTAATCCAATTAATAAGTTCATAAGATATATAACAACTAAGAGAGAAAACAAAATAATCAATATTGCAATTGATGGATTGTCTGTATATTCCCAATTGGATAATGCACTTGAATCACCTATTGGATAGGAAAGAAAGAAAAATTGCTTAAAAATATTAGAAAAATATTTTGCAAATTTTATATAATTATGAAAATTTTGAACATACCTGCTAAAAATAAATACATAGCAAAAAGAGAAGTTCTAATATCTATAAACATATTTGTATTTTTATCAGGTGTTTGAATCATAGATGGATTGGAGTTTATATTTCCATCATTATCAATTATTTGATTATAACTAGGAGCTAATTTCCAAGGATTATTTGGATCATCACTATTTATATTATATTGTTCAAGTGAATATCCAGATCTTGGTGATAATAAAATATAAAATGCATGTGCAAAACTTATTATAATAATGAATAAGACTAATAAAAAAGAAAAAATCTTTTTTCCAACACTAATAATAATTGCAAAATATACACCAAAATATTCAAATGCTCTAAAAAATAACAAAAACTTTATATCCAAAAATAAGCATGAAAAAGAAAGTAATTGAATTAGATAATTATTGTTCTTATCATTTGTTTGAAGCCAATAAATAGAAGTGTAAATTGAAAGTACATAAGCAATTATATCTAAAATATTAAAATATTATATAATTAATTTTCATTTTCTTAAAATATTGTAAATGATTAAATTAAACATTTATATTTACCAAAAATATTCCAAAAATTGTAGAACCATTTAGTAATATTGTAAAAAAATTGACGAATTTCTAAAATCAGATGAATAAATCCAAATATAATTGAAACAATAAAAAGTTGTTGTCTAACTTCTTCATTAATATATTGCTTAGGAATTGTTGCAGCAGCAGTAAAGCATCCAAGTAAAGCCATAAATAAAATCCAAATCATTGCATAAAAATATTTTCCATAAGCATTCCATTTAAAATTAATTAATGCTTCACCATTCCACGTTTTATAGATACTTCTATTTATTGTTTTAGTAAATGGACTAGGTTGAGGTCTAATTAATTCTAAGAACCAATTGTAATCTTTTGAATAATTAACAAAATTAATATAAGGAATCATAAAAATAATTGTTGGTGTTGTTGTTATATCTTTTATATATTTTCGAAAGTAGTATTCAAATTCTTTAACAGTACGAAAATAAATAAAAGAAAATGCATCTGGAGTGTAAATATTATTAATAAAATTGTATTTTGATAAAATATAAAATGTAGCCAAATAAAGGGGTAAAGTTAAAAGTAACATTAAAACTTGAATAGCATAATATATAATTAACAAAATAAATAAATTTGTTTTTCTAGTTTTGCGATCAAGTTTATAAAATTTATAATAGTATTTTGTCCATAAAAGAGATTTCGATAAATTAGCTATTTGAGGAGATTGAAAAAAAGAATAAAGATGTAAATTTTTATTTTGATGCTCTATACTATAAAAAGAAGAATCTATTATCATATTCGTTTCTGATGAATATTTTAGAATATATTCTGGATAATATTCATCTAGTAATGGCATTGCAGAAGTGATAATGCTTAAAAATGACTTATTGTTCATTGGATCCTCTTTAAAATAAGTCATACATTTTTTGTAAATATCATCAATTAATTCTAACTTATGTTCTTTAATTGCAAATGTTAATAAGTCAACTCCATATTTCAAAAGACTTGACTTATTATTTATTACATCTGAAGCCCATCCATTTAATCTGAAACTATCATAATTTGGTAATGGCAAAGTAGATTTTGAAAATATTTTTTTGTACATTTCCTCAACAGTGCTATAATAATCGGCATTCATAAAATAAAAATAGTTTAAAGAAATAGATTTGTTATTTTCACTAAAAGTATAAATAAAAATACCTAATGTTGTCAATATAACAATATCATTATTATTAAATAATGAGCTCGCAATTAAATCACCATTATAATAAGACAAATAAGGATGATTTTCAATTCTCGTGCTAATTAATTCCCATTCAGTATTAATTTTTTTGAAAACTTCTAGTCTAATTTTACCAAAATCAGCATATATTTCCCATTTAATTAAATTTTCAATTGATTCAGTTAATTTTTTTTTATTATCGCGTGTGTCTTTTTGAAATAATGTAGATACAGTATCCATATATGGATCAAATAAATGAACATTTAAGTGTTTGTAAGTTTCACATTCAATAACTTTAGTTTTTGACATATTTTCGTAAAATTTAGATTTCCAAACACGTTCATTTAGAATTCCAAACACAAACTTTGTTTGTTCATCAGTTGGTTCATCAGTTGGTTCACCAGTTGGTTTGTCAGTTTGTTCATCAAATAAAGGTTTATTAAACCAATTTTTGTATTTACTATTCCAGCAATATTTTATTTCTTTATCTGGTGTATAATAGAATAAAGAAGGAAGAAATAAACCAGTATAATTCATAAAATTATAAAGTTGAATATCTAAATAAAAAAAATAGTGATTTAATATGAGTAATTATTAACGTATAAATAAAATTTATTAAAATGGTTACCATCATTTATATCCAAAGAAGCAATAGGAATTCCCAATTCGATTGAATAAACAATGATTTTATCATTGACTTTTAAAATATTAAACTTTTCATTACTGAATATTCTGATATTTTCCGTTTTAATCTAAAAAATAAATGATATTTAATATATTTAATTATAATTTAACATCAATTGGTTGGAAAATAATTTTATAATATTTATTACCTTATTCTTATCCTTATTATTATCAAATATTTTTACACTTTTTTCAGTATTAATATTCCATTCATAAATGTAATCATTTGAATACGAAAACAGGTAAACTTTATCATATTTTGATATACTAATTAATTCATAATTTTTAGGTATCTCGTAAAATCTCTTACATTCCCATTTGTTATTTTTAGTTTGTGTGGAATAAATCCAAATAATTTTACGGTATTTAAAACGAGTTTTTTCTTTACTATATCTATATAAAATAAATTCACCTTTTAAATTAAAGGTACAATAAAGGATTGCATAAAGTTTTCCATCAAAACTTAATGCAATTTCTTTATCTTTATTATTCATATCGATGATATCGAATTTACTGTCTACATAAAAAAAAAATATTAAAATAAATATCAATTACCATAAGTTTATAATTACATAATATTACTTACCCAAATAATTAGATTTCTTATAAATTCTACATAGTTTCTTATCATCAGAAACACATAAACTTCTGATTTCATCTTGATTATCTTCATCAATTTTAACAGTTTTATCAAATTTAAGTTGAACCTTATCTTTATCTTCAACATTCCAACCGACAATTGAACGATCTTCTTCACTATAAGTAATAAGATAGTTTCCATTTGGTGATATTTCTATTCTAGTAATAGGTTTACCATTATGTCGTTCATCATCGAAGGTAAATATTTTATCATCATTTATATCATCGATATCATCGAAGGTAAATATTTTATCAACATCATTTTTATCAACATCGATTTCAATTTTATCAACATCGATTTCGATTTTGTTAGCATCATCGTTAATTTTTACTGAAATGTTATCCATTTGGTAATCGCTTATAAATATATAAATTATTGCCAAAGAAATTATTTTTTTTTATATATCGTCCATTTGCGATTATATACTTATTATTATTTGAAGCACGTGAGTAAATATGTATGGCTGTACGTAAAATTTCAGCCTGCAGAGAAAAATTTTTTTTTTATTGTGAAAAGTTAATTGAGTTTTTTTATTTTGAAACATATGCGTAAATATGCATGATTGTACGTAAAATTCCAGCCTCTTGCAGAAAAAAAAAAATTTTTTTTATTGTAAAAAGTTAATCGAGTTTTTTTTTATTTTAAACACATGCGTAAATATGTATGGCTGTACGTAAAATTTCAGCCTTTTGCAGAAAAAAAAATTTTTTTATGTGGTTTGAGCAATGATCATCTTTCGACAAAAAATTTTTTTTTTTTGTACGTGGTTCGGTGGTTGTATATACAATATGTATATAAGGAAATCTCAAATGAAAAAATGTTTTTTAAAAAAATGACAAATCTGTTTATTTTAAATTATTTATTTATCTTTTTAAAAACTATAATATAAAACACAAAAGAAATTATACACACCGCAACTAGTAGTCTCGTATTTTAAATACTAAGATCGGCATTAGATCGTTGGTCACGTGGCGATAATGTGGAACACACGGCATTCTAATTGTCCGACGTGCGTCACGTGCCGATTAAATTATATTAAGATACAACTTATATTTTCTGCAACTTATATTTAATATAACTTATATCTTATGTGACTTATATTAAATATAACTTACATAAAATATAAATTATATCAAATTAATAATTATAAATATCGTCAGCAATCGATAAAGAAGAGAAACGAATGGATTTAGAATTAGTTTGACATTTCGATAGTTCGCCGGCTGTGTCAGCAATTATTGGTTTTCGTTTTATCATTGTCATATATTCTTATTATTATATTTATTCTATCGTTTATTTCATTGTTTATTTCATTGTTATTTATTTCTATTTTATAAATAATCTTATCATTAATAAATGAAGCATACATTTTTCGCATACATACATTATTTTTTTTAAAAAAAGTTTAATTTACATTTTATTCTGTTACTATTACGTGACTAAACCGAAAGTGGTGATAACAATTTCATACTTATTATAAACAATTGATTAATACGAATGTAGCAAATATAGAATTTAAGATATGAATATTATGTGTTACAACTGTTACATGCCCACAATTTCTAAAAGTGAAAGATATTCAAATTTATTCAAATTTAAAATTTTTTCGGTATTATCCGAATCATTATAAAATTCTGCAATCATTTAGTTTCGAATTTTATTTTCTTTTTTTTTTAAATTTCAATATAGAATCTTCATATTTAATAAAAAAAAAGATAGATAAAAAATTTTCACTTTATATAAAGATTCTATATAACTGTAATCATTAAAGAACACGAAATTTTATCTTGTTTTTAAAAATTATTATACAATGGTTTAATTTATTAAACAAAAAATGATAAAGATACATAAAATTAAAAAGATAAATTGAATTATTTTAATAACAATAAATCATACAATATAGTAATAAAAAATAAGATAATTTAATAAAATGATTAATTAATATGATGATATTTAGTATAAAATTAAGCTGTATGTAATAAAACATTCTAGGATAATAACTTTGTCGAGATAATACCAAAATTTGGACTGTCGGGAGAATGAGCTTTCGAGATTATATTTATTGGTCTTGTGTCAAGATGAGCGATCTTTGGATACCGAAACAAAGCCAATTAAAAAATATTAGATTTTATGAAAATAATAATTTTTATCCAGTATCACGTCAAAAAATCGTGTAGTATCATGACGCAAAATTTTTCAAATCACGTGATACCGTATAAATTACTTATTCGGTGACGTAGCTTATTAAATTGGGATATGGTTTTACAGTTATCGTGCCGAATAACTATTAATTATCAAATTTATTATTTATAATTAGAAATTCAATGTAAATAACTAATGATAATGATATCAGATATAGAATTTAGATTGACATAATAAATAATTTCTATATTAATAGAATAAATTATTTTATTTTTATTTAAGACTTAAAATTTCCGATTTTTAGAATAAACTATCTAGTATCTCATTAAAGAAATAATGCTTTGTTTATATCTTATGTATTTCAAATTCTATTTTTAAGAATAATGAAATATCAGCGATGATGGAAAAAGTTGTTATTATATATACTGTAAATCTTAAATAATAATTAAATACTGATAAAATTAATATAGTTACAGTATACAGTAAATTGAAAATAAAAATAAAATAAGTCGCTACTTCATCTACGGGAGATGAACCAAACTTAGGTTTTACTTAATTTGTATTATATGTTCTTCATATGAAAAATAAAGTTTTAACGTTTACCACAAAAAAAAAGTGAAATAAGTGAAGGGGAAAAAATTCGTCTTATGGTAATCTAACATATTCAGAGTTTGTTAAGGCGTGGTCGAAATATTGTTTAATTAATACTCCTAATATACCCCCTATTGCTCCAATGATTGCGGTTGCAATTGGCACACCAATTGCTATAGATTTTTCTTTTGCACAGTCAGGAGTATCGACATATAAAGAATAGCAAAGTTCTCCACTGAAACTGGGATTAGGGCAATTAATGTTTTCGAAGTCATCAACCTTAGCTTGTATACGAAATTGACGGTATTTTTCAGCAATAACATTAACACCGATGTATCTTACAACGTTTAAATCGCTATTTGTAAAGGTGCGTGCGTAATAGTTACCTCCCCCATTTTGGGAAATAACTTGAATCAAAAGAACTGATGCGCCACAAGGCATACTATATATAAAAAATATTGGAAGATCCCATTTAATGATTGGCTGGTTAAACAAATTTATAAAATTCGACTTTTCGACAAAATTATATAAAAAGAATTTTTTATTTAGTCTTTTACTTACTCAGTCAGAACAAAAGTTATATTTCCACCGCTAAATGAGTAGAAAGTATCATCAAAATTCCAGTTGTTATCCGTCCTTAAACTATTAGTAATCTTTTCGCATTTTGCGTCAACACGGTAAAAAAGGAAAATGAAAAGAAAGAAAGTATGTATGAATGTTTTAAAATTTTTCATGGTTTTAGTGATTATGGTTTGTTTTAGCGAGTAAAGTTGATTTTATAATAAATTTTTGACCTGAATGGCGTAAATTAGTATAATCTTTGTATGACTTCCACTTACCTAAAGATACCAAATTAGGATCATTTATAATAACAGATAAGAAATTATGGAAAATCTAACTGCATATAATGAATGACTCCTTTTTTTTTCTCGTTAATGAAAGGTTTCAAGTTATGATGATCATCCGCAGTTATCATATTAACGGTTAGCATTCGTTGATCGGTAAACTTTTAATTATGTAATTTTTCACCTATCCACGCCCACAGTACACCCCAAGCAGCCCCATTTGGCTTTGATCCTTAGTTGATAAATTTAAAAAAGCAATCGGTTTTGTTTAAAGATAATCATTTTTAGAAGAAAAAAGCGTAACAACAGTCTTCGGAAAGTCCTCTTTTGGTATCCAATCTTCTTAAACTTAAATATATGTTCAAATAATTTTTAAATTCATATTCACATGAATAACTGATATATTAGACAAGGAAATACAGAAAAGAATATTACAGATTAGTTAAAATAATGAAAAAAATGAATTAGTTTATTTTCTTTATTAGGTATGATATGATTTAATACTTTATTAAAATAATTTATCTCAAACGTGAAGTGAAAGTGGGAAGGCATAAAAAGTATATTAATGGTATTAATTTTAATTTTTTTTTAATTTAATGTATATAATAAGTTCTTATTAAATATTTTAATCTTTTGTTATTACGTTAATCTGATATTTAATATTTAAATTATGTTATCAATTTTAAGAGCAGGAAAAAAAATTTATTGTTCAAAGCGTAGGCGGAGAAAAAAGATCAAGGAATTCCGGTTGTTTCACAATCAATAAGATTTTGTGCTATTGCGCAAATCATCAAATTGTTGTACACACCTCACGAGCAATGATTGACGATGATTGTAATTATCACTAATGAAGCTCAAAAATCCCGTGTTGTGCATCTACCCTGGATTCAAGTATGGGATGATCATTGATGGACAAACAGTCTTTGACTTTATTTTTATTGAATTTAAATTGCAATAAAATACATATCCAAACATAATTACGTAAAGTAAAAAGAAATAAAATAAAGATAAAAAGAGTAGCTTCCCGATTCATACAAATAATAAAGAAACCTAAACTATAATCTAGCTAACTAAATTATCATTAACAAAGTCGCATACCAAACTTTGCCATTTGGTCAGTGTGAGTCAACTATTCAGCAAGTCCACAGAGAAACCAGAAAGAAATCCTAAGATGAAGAGGCTGAACTGTTAAACGGCGCAGAAATCCGCGTGTCCCATCCAAGAACTACCACACCAAAGAATAATGTGTAGGAGTATTATTAGGAGAGGTGGCAGATAGAGAGATAGGCCGACGAGAGGGAGAAGATTTCATTTTGGTAGTAATTCCTTTAGACGATTCCCATGTATGAAAAAAATACAACGGGGTGTCCATATATATTATGTTGGAATAACCATCGGTGCATTTCAAAAGTCCTTTGTTCAGAATGTTTCATTATGTGAACGTGGAAAAAATTTGCTTAGGAATAGTGTTAGAGTTAATGGAACCAGAAGTTGAGGGTAGAAGAATTAATTGTTGGGGAGAGTCGGAGAGGTAACGTCAAAAATCTTGAGAAAGCCGGGTTTAGGGATTGGAATCGATTCTGCCAAAATCGAATTAATCGAAAATCCGATCCGATTGTCGAATAAAAAATCGAGCCTATAGTGCCGGCCTGAAGTACGAAATTATAAATCACGTGACGTTGGATCTTTGCGTTAAATACACACGTTTTAATTCCGGCCGGAATTATAAGCTTGGCCAGAGTTACTGCAGATCTGCAATAAACGTTTTAATGAGAAATGATTATTCGCGATTAGTCGATTCTAAAATTAATTCTAATTATGAAATCGATTCCAATCCATAGCCGGGTTGTCGTGCGGGAATGAGTTTTGAGGAAAATATTTTTAATAATCAGGATTGTAAAGAAGATTGTATACTTACAATTTTACAAAAAAAAATCCAGAAATTATTGCGCAAAGTGAGATTCCATAACGGATATTATCAATATTATCAGAATTTATATTCAATTTTCCAGAGATATTGTCGCACAATTTAATTTCAATTAATTGTGTGTAGCATGTTTTAATAATCAGGTGAGTTATCATATTTATTATATTTTTGGCTTAAAAGAAGTATTTATCAAATTATTTATTGTATAGCAAAACCAAATAAAAAAATTTTTTTTAATGTTCGTCCCTAATCTTACTACGCCTTACTATGTATATGGCAACAATATTCACTCATTAATTCTATCTATTTCAAAACAAGCTATAAAACGGACAAATAACGGGAGATGGTGGGATTTGATTGGCGAGTATAGAAATATAAAGTTCGTGGTGCAGTGTAAGAATTACACCAAAGACAAAATACAAAGTTCTCATATTAGGCAATTTGTTGTACGTATTTACAATTATTTGAAATTTAATCTTAAATGATCTCAACTAAAGTCAATAATTATTTCAGGGAACATTGTTGAATTATCTACCGGAACGTTAGATATTTTCGTTACAACTATTGGCTACACATCGTCATCACTTTGGGTCCAAAAATGCAAATACGATATTTGTTGACCAATATTGATAATTTAATAAAAAAGTTTACGTCGGTCTTACGTAAACGATAAAACAAAAAGGCACCCAAGTGATGACGATGAAATTATCACAATTGAAAGTTTGGAGTTCGACAAAATGGAGGTGGAAAAGGATGCCACCCTATCTTTGTTCAGAATTGAAATAAATGGGAAGTGTGTTTGAACAATGCAAAAATTTAAAAATGTAAAAGTTAGACGTAGAAAATTAGACCAATAGTTTATTTAATAAAGCCATCTGCAAATTTATTTTTATTTAAACTAAAAATTGAAACATTATAAAATATAAAAAAACACTGCTTTATTTTTAGGTTTTTTAAATGAAATTTCAGTGTAATCAAAAAAGAATACAATTTGTGCTATAATTCAACAAGTTATTGAAACAATGATAAGGTTGTATTTGTCGTAAATTCTCAAATGCATATTCGATACTTTTATACGAAGTGTAAAATAATTTCTCAAGTTGATCAGCCATTATGTCAAATCACTAATAGAATTTCTAGTTATAGGAAAGTTGAGACAGAGTGTATTAAAAATTAAGTAGTTACAAAAATCGTGGAATATTTCGAGTCCATTATTAATCAGCCCAAGAATTTTGCTGATGTACTCTTGTATGACTGGATCACCAAACAGGACAAGTCTGTGCGACAGTTTAATTTTCGAAAAGTTATACAGTATATCCTAACTAGTACCTCTATTTTTTCTCCGAACAAACATGAGAAAAATGTAAAGGAATGTCTCGCTAATATTTTCAATTCTTTATCAATCATAATTTTGAATATTTATTGTAATAAATTATCGTAAACCCAAAATTTATCAAAGTGGTTCACTTTGTTCTTCAATATTTTGTGCGATTATTGATTATTTAAAATAATTTCATTAATTTCGCCACTTTGTCATCATAGAAGACTTATTTAATATAAGGTTCAATAGAGTTATTAAAGTTTTTAAAGCAAAATCAACGCTTATTTATTCTTAAAAAGATAGGCGTAGAATAATATCATGAAGATCGTAATTCCTACCTTGAAAAAAATGCACCTTACTACTATTCTGTATATAACTCGGAATCCGAAAGTAATTTAATGGCCTAGTTTTAATATTACCATGTTAACTTTGCCCAAAAATTCTGAGTTTATTAATTTTAAAACATCTTTTAACTATCATTATTTCTATATCTCACCAAGTTTATGCTTATTGAAGATCGTAATTCATATTATTACATATTTTTACTTCCGTATATAAAAATCTTCGAATTTTTATATGACGACATAGTATATATGGTGCAAATTTGATGATATGCGTGATATGCGACTTGAAGTAATTTTAATAAAGCGATGTATGATTTCAAAAAAACGTATTTCTTTAAAAATTTTTTTATCAGCACATATCATTATTAAATATTTTAATTTACGGAACGTGAAAAAATTTTACGAGAGATTTTTTTTTAAAAAAAAAAATTCAATTGTATATATAATATCAATTTAAAACACGAAAAATGACATATTATTAATTTGGCGTATTTTGATGCAATTTTAACAATAAAACAATCACTCAATATTTGTTATTAGATGCGTATTTTACATGTTGGCTCATCAAAAGAACTCTAAAAAAAATTTTTCGGAAAAATGATCACGTGTCTGAGTTTTTTCCAGAATTTTTTTTTTTATAGGGGAACGAAATTGATGAATCATATTTACATAGATTTTACTGACCTCGATGAAATTCTTGAATTATAATACGGCGTTGGCATTACGGTATATGTCAAATTGTGAAAATTTTACGTCATTACGGCGAGTTAATTTCTCAGTTGTGCCGTAACATGACACCCTACTACATGAGGGTAATAGAAAGATTTATTTTTTATATAAATTTGGATTTATAATTACCACTTGATTTTATAGTTTATAATATATAATTTGCCATATTGTTACTTTTCTCACTTTAATGTTATTTTATCAAGTTACATATGATATATAATATAATAATTTAATAAAATAATAAAAAATACATATATATAAGAAATCATAAATTGAAATGTTAAAAAAATATTGATATGATATATTTGTTTAAATGAACAAAATTTAGTATAATACCAGTATATACTATAAATAATAAACATAATAAATTACGTTCCATTTCCAATTAGTTAGGAATCCCTAAATCAAAATAATTAAACCAATAAAAAATTAGTAATTGTATGATTATACTCAAAAAGTCATAAAAGTAATAGTTTAAAGAATAATACCATTATTATCTCCTTCTTCGTTAAAATACGAAGTAATAATAGATGAATTAATGGGGTTTGGTAAATTACTAAATGTGAATATTCTACTAGTATATATTGCATCAGGATTTTTTTCGTATGAAGTTGAAATATTCGGTATCTCTTTATCAGCTTCTTCAAATAAAGCTTTAACTTCTTTTCCTTTATTTCCAAACTTTCCACTTTCCTGATAATACTTACTATCATCAAGAGAATAATACCAAAATAAAAGTAATCCTTCTAATTCTTCAGCTGTTGGCCTCTGATTGGGATTAGCATTCATACATTTGTAAGCTAATTTCTTATAAATTTCAGGGGTTCCTTTTCCAAATTCCGGTCTGATTCCATTAAATATTTCTAATACCAAACTGATGTCATGTTGTTTTTCATAAAAGGGGGGTTTTCCAGATGATAATTCTGTCATAATTACGCCAAAACTATAAATATCGGAAGATAATGTGCATGATTCTCCATTCAAAACTTCTGGAGCAATATATGGTAATACTCCACATGTTTTTTTATCATCCGATTGTCGTTCATTTGCTGGCCCAGATAATCCAAAATCCGAAATATAGGTAAAGTTCACGTCATCATCTTCACTATAATTCTGTAATATGTTTCCACTATGAAAATCTTTATGAAAGTAACTTAGTTTATGCAATCTTTTAAGGTCATATGTAACATCAACTAAGATTCTAAGTTTATCCTTCCATAAAAGATTATTAAAATTATTTGAAAGAATCTGTCTCAAACTTCCTTGATTTGCTAATTGTACAATCATAATAAATTCTTTAGTTTCTGGATCTTTGGTGATTCCATAAAAATTTAAATAAGATTCGTCATCATTAAAATAAATATTCCAAAGTGTTTTAGTCTATAAGATATAAAAGTTAATTAATTATATTAATAAATGGATTTTGTAACGGTCGATATATCGACTTTGATTTTTGGCCAGCATTACGGCATTAAGAAATTGAGCCATGTAACAAATAACGTGACAAATAGGATTTTAAAAGTGGGGATCGACCGGGTCGATAAATTACTTTTCTCTTAATATATATATAAATAAAATATACCTCTTTTAAATATTCAGCCGAAATATTTTGAGAATCATTTAATTTTTTCAAAGCAATTGTCATAGGTTTAGGTTCTCCTTTTTTCCAAGTTCCATCATCTTGTTTAATATATTTCGCTTTACCATCGATCCACGTCGCGGAATATACTTTTGAAAATCCACCTTCGCCAATTTGTTTTATATTTTCAAATCTATCAAATGGTACCCATTCAAGAAATAATGGATGATTATCAACATTCTTATCATATTTTGCATTATAAATTGTATCCTTAATAAATTCATCAATATCATGATTTTCGCTCGTCCATCCTTCAATTATATGACGAGGAACGCATTCTTTACACCATAATGTATTAAATTCTCCATATGGGTCATAACAATTTTTATGAGAGATTTCTATTCCGTTACTCATTTTTTTTATTTTTGTTTTTTTTCAAATTTTATAAAATGATTTTTTATGTGATCTTAGGGATAAATAAGAAATATTTATAATGCCGTAGCATTGTATACAACATACAGGTTATGGTAATACAATATTTTGCTTTGTTGAACTGAACTTTGATGGTGATTGCCATAGGGCATAAGTCCTTTATTTAACGGTTACTTGTTTACTTCAATGAAATAAAGTTATAAATATCAAATGATAATGCGGAATTTAAATTTTCATTTGTACTAACAAATAAAAGAATCGTGTATAATAAATCTAATTATTAATTTTTTTTTTTTAATATTTATCGTTATTGAAAATGATTTACGTTTCCATTATAATGTGTAACCTGAATATCGGTGAAGATTTGATCAGCAAATATGGGATTTTTGTCAGGAGGACACGCAGATTTCGTAGATTTGTAACGATTATGAAACTGTATGATTAGCCATATATATGTAAATGTGTAATAGAAAAAAAAAATTTAATTTTTTTTTTACGCCCAAATTTTTTTTTTTAAAAGAAAAATGCAACCCATGTTTTAAACTTTCAACTTGCAGTTCTCATTTTTCTATTTTCAAATGTAAATTTATCCTTTATTATATTATATTTTGATTAATCATCGTTTTTTTTTTTTAACAATGAAAGAATTTATTGTGTTTGATAAACAATCAATTTGAAATTAAAAATTGATTTGTTTATTAATGAAAACTTGTCAAGCTTAACTTAACAATATTTATTTTTTTAAAGTTATGTTAATTATTGTTTACGTTTTCATTTTCACGGAATCTTACTTTGTTTATAATAACTAAATTAAAGATGAGATCCGAAACCCGTTCATCCGGATAATCCGTTCTCGATCCGATCTGTAACTCAGATAACGAATTATTTTTCTGGATGCATGATCATTCACGGATAATCCCGTTACCTGTTAGACTATTAACAGTAATTTAAAATTCTGTTTAACAATCTACCATCATTACTTATTTAAAAAAAAGAACTCCCTACATTTTGGTTATATATTGAAATTTTTTATTAGAAAAATTATCTCTAAGTTTTTTTAACGTATAAAAGATAAAATAATGATGATAAAACTTATCATATTTTCCTTAAATTCATAATAAACAAAAAAAAATAAATAAAATAAAGTTTCAAAAAAAATCTTAAAAATTTTCCCAGCTTTTGGGGAAATTTGATGCTAAAAAAAATTTTATCCGTTAGTGTACATAGTCTTAACCATTTTTAAACCTGCGAACTTAAGTCACGTGACAGTAAATTCCGGCCAGCACTATTTATGTTCCACCAACATTTCGGACATCCGGATATTCGGATATCCATAACCGGGCGGACGGATTGCATGATTTTAAACGCTAACCTAATATGAGATATCGGAATAAATTTATGAATTAAATATTCTATCCGAAACGTTAAATTTGGGGTACTAATCTTAAAAAAAAAAAAAAAATATTTAATTGCGTTTTTTTACAACTTTATGACCAATCCCAACGAAGGACTATGATTAGATGGGAATTTATCTATTATTATTTAATTATTACATATTATTATTTATATTATTTTTAATTTTAATTATGTGACGTAACATTAACATCATAGTCATATGTTTAGATGTAAACTTTATAACATAACTATTTTTTTTTTGATATTTTGATATCTGAATAATCTGATATTACGTCACGAATTTATATTTTAATGAAGAAATTTAATCTATTTTATTTATGTTAAAATAATATATAAAATGTTACAAAAATTTAAAATAATTTCATTGACTAGAAAAATATGATCGAAGAAGAAAATTCTCACGTTTTCTTATCATAGGTTCAATAAATGCTGGTATAAATATTAAATTAATAATTAATAACAAAACCCATTTTAAAAATCTTTTACACTTTGTAATCTCATTTTTTTTCTCATAACCAAACACAGCTTCCCATAAAATCATTATAACTCCATGAATCATAAAGAAAAAGAAATGTTCACCCGTCCAAATATTAAATTGTCCAATAATAAGGTATTCATGAAATAAACTACTAAAACATAAAGCACCAAGTACACCCATCATATTTGCAAATTTCCTTGGAACGAATGAAGAGAGAAAATTTCTAACAGGTAAGTAACCTAATTCTTTAAAAATTTCGCTAAACATTAATTGCCAACGAGTGGACCAAAAATCACGAGGACTTGATGCTATCCATGGCTCGTTAAATAAATGTTTTGTATTGAATACGAATGTAATCATCCATTCTTTTAAAGAAACGTATTCTGAAGGAGTAAGAAAACCGGATTTAATTAAAATAGATTTGTGATTGTTATTTTCCGATGTGGAATGAAAGAAAAGACGAAAGAAAATTGTGTTAGTAATAGTGAAAACATCATAAAGTAATGAAAGCAACAAGTATATAGATAAAGTGATATTCAAGTAATGTGAAATTGAAGACATTGTAATGGCAGGGATTCCTTTTGTAATAAATTCAATTAAGCGAACTTGATAAGCCTTTTCTGGTATTTCTACTACATACTTATGTGAAAAGAAACTTATAAGTTCATAAATTAACCATTTTACAAAAGCAATTATGAAGCGGCTGATCAACTTTCCGTTAATTTGTGAAGTTGTAGGAGATTTAATAATCAAAGGATCATCCGATTTTGGAGAAATTATATAAGAATCAAAACGCCAATTAAATAATGACCAAAGATATGATTTGAATTCTTTTTGATTTTTAGGATTATTGTATGATCTATTTAATTTTAAGAATAATAACATTTTCATCCCGAAAACTGCACTACGACCAACCAAATCATTTTGAAGTTTAATCGGATAATTTCCCTTACGAAAACTAATTGGGATTGATAAATATATAAGCGCTAGAGATAATAAAGTGTAAAAACGTTTTCTTGTTCTAATTGGTTCAAATGTAAGTGATATGAATAATAACAATGGAATAAACCATATTGATAAATAAATTGAATCAGGTAATTTTGGTGGAAATTGTTGCCATGTTGATAAAGGTGAATTAATGATGAAATTTAATGTATGGGCGGTTGTTATAGACAAAGGTATATAAACCAGATTTGATTTTGTGAAAATTCTAGATTGAGATTCTAATGACATTTTCGTACGGTAATTTTTTAAATTTAGTCTATGTATGTTTATGAAGTATTAAAAAAAAAATGAATAAATGTATAATATGAAATATGTACACGTTTATGAATTATTGAAATCTATATTTTCTAATATATGTATAATATCTATGTTTATGTAAATTGTATGCAAAATCTTATATTTATCTAATGAATGTTTTCTGAACCAAAAAATCTTTTCGAAATCCATCGCTTTATATATATAATTTTTTTTTTTCTTCGTTGATTTTGAAAGGATTATTTTTAGATTTCCAAAAAAATCATTGTTACAATAAGTTACTTTTTTACTGTATTACATAATGTGGCGTTTTTTCGATGTTCATAATTTTCTAATTTTAGATTAGGCTAAAAGTAAATTGTTTTTTGACGATCATATTGATCAATGTGTATGTCTTCTTAAGGAATTGGCATTGTCGCAATGTATTTCCTTTTATGAGTTTCAAAAAAGAACAAATAAATTCGATTTAGAAAAAGAATATTTCTTGGAAATAATATTTATTATATCAATATAATCTTAATGCATGCATAAATTAATTAAATTATTGCTTTATTCGTTTCAAAAGTCTCTTCCAAAGTTCAAAAATTGTTCACCATGGAAGGACTTGGTATCGTTACACAAATTTACTCGTCGCAGTAAATTTTTTCTAAAGTACTAATAGTAAGAAAAATAAAAATCTTGGCAATTTTCTTGCGGATTTTATTTTTAATAAACATTGATTAAATCGACTATATTATTGAATATTTTTTCTCTTTTCGTATCTTTATTTTTTTTCCATTTGTAAATATTGATAGATGGAATTTTTTGTCCGATTTACAAATTCTTTTGCACATGCAAAACTTGTAATGTGAAACAATATTGAAATCAAACGGCTGGTTTGTCCTACTGAATACTTCTAATGATTCCGATTTCCGAATGTATAATATATTATTATGCTTCATATGATTTACAAACTTTTTCATACACAAATAAAATAAACTTTCTGAGACGGCTGATCAGCTATTAACATCGCTACTTTTGGTAATTTGAACCCAAATAGTGCGGAATTTAGATTAGTTGGAATTTGAAATGGAAGGATATAAGTTTTTCGAGAAATAAATGATGGCGCAGCAAAATGATAAAATTAGATTATTTTTAACTATTTTAAAATATAAATATATTACCAAATTGAACTTTATTATTCTATAAATAAATCATTGTTAAATAAGAAATTTAATTGTAAGTTTATAATCACGAGTCACGACTCATTTTTTTTGGACAAAAAAAAATTTTTTTTTTCCAAAATTTATTTATTTATTTATTTTACTTTTCGTTAAAACCTAATTTACGCTAACGAACTTTCAATTTAGATTTTTTTTGTTTGAATTTAAAGTCGATTCTCTAAACATTTTGGACACTGTACCGCACATAAAATGATTTAACTCAATCTCGTATTATAAAAAACTTTTACAACAAAGTCTTGTATCACCACCAAAAATTATTACGATTGATGTAATTTACTAATTATCTATAATTTAAGTATTTGCATATTATATGAAAGTGCATGATCATTTTCATCAATCGTAATATTAAAAGTTCCAAATTAACACTGATGTTATAACGTTTGGGTTTGTCTTAGAAGATAATGCAATTATATCTGAACAGTTTATCGCAAGAAAACCCTGTATTTTCCTAAATAATATCAAGATAATTCACTATATATAAAAAAAGAATGAATTATTTGTTTAGTAAAAGTATCAGCTACAATATCTTTCGAATTGGAGAGCAACAGACTATCATACCGATTATTACAAATCAAGAAGAGTAGCAAGCTTCTAGAAGACTGTGAGCAATATCAAAATCATGGTTCTAGCATTTTTTTCTGAGGAATTTCCAATTTTAGTTTTTTGAAATTTTTAAGGAAATTACAATACCTTTTATCAAAAATAAGTTAATAAGATAATATTGAATATATGAAGATTGAACTTTGACATAGTATGGTCTCAAAATAATTTACGTCATCTCCAAATTGAAAATTTGGTCTTCTTTTCGGCAAGTTTTGAAATTTTGAAAACTGAAATTTCGAAAATCAAAATTTTGAAATCTTGAAAGCTGAAATTTCGAAAAGCAAATTTTGAAATTTTGAAATTTCCATTTTCGAAATTTCCTTTTATGTGAAATTCCCTTTAATGGTATAGATCGACGTTACACAAATTTCCAAAACAGGAAATTAGGTGTACAAAATTTCTAATTCTGGAATTTGTGTACCGTCGATTCATACCATTAAAGAGAATTTCACATAAAAGGAAATTTCGAAAATGGAAATTTCAAAATTTCAAAATTTCGATTTTCATAATTTTGTCACTTTTGGTCCAAACGGTACACCATATTACACATTCCGAACACTCTTGTCAAAAATATCGTAAATGTCATGATATTTAAACGGAGATGGCTATTTAAATATCTCAGGGTATTTTCCTGAATAATACAAAAGTTGTATGGGATTGCCAATGTACGGAACGGAAATCACTGTAACTTTAAATTGCATTTTATAAATAAAATAATTTAAAAAAAAATATATATATTTTTTTTTCTTAATTCCGCAAATCCGCCCATATGGTAATACAATATATTTATTATAAAGCAGTATATAAAACTATCGCATCTCGCGATCTTTACATTTATTCTTTGATTTTTATCATACGCATATATTTCTATTTTGTTTATAATTCTAGGTGATGATTATACATGTCAATATCATAAAATAATAAACTCATACTACTAATGAAAGTTCCAAAGGATGGAAAGCCTTAAGAACCACGTTAATTGGTGAGCCCACACAATAATCCACCCCTCTTATTATTATTGACCCATGACCTAATGCTATGACATTCCCATCAATATCGAACCATGCACATCCTGAATCTCCTTTACTCATGAAATTTATGAATGTGCCTTTTATAGCCTTTACCAATATTTGTCTGTCAAGCCATATATCTTTGTTTTTGTCGCCCTCCATTAAAACATCATGGAAAATTCCAACTTGGCGTCTCATCATGTTTCCAGTATTAACTGAGACAGGAACTTCTTTAATCACTCCTTCGGTCAATCCAGTTGTACGTCCAACCTTAAATATACGTCTAGATGCAATATCATTAATATTCTTCTTTAAACCAGTAAGACGTATGTTAGGGATATTATAAATGTTGAACGAACTATTTCTAATAGCAAATTTACTTGGGTTTAATTCTCGCTTATCGGTTAGTACGAGGGCAATGGCGGCATCAACACCATACTTATATTGACCAAATTCATAATTACCACGTACGCCTTTTTCAATTATAGCAAATCTAGTATCTGTTTGTTGCGCAGATTCGAATTTTTTTTTATTTTCTATACATGTCTGATATCTTGAATCCAGAAATTTAAGTTTTTTAGACAATTTGTTCTTGAAAAATTCATAATCAATGTTTGAAATTTCATTCCATTCCTTTTTTGTTTTGTTGAATTCACATTCGAGTCTATGCAGTTTAAGCATTATTTGTAATGCCTTTAATTTTTCTAGTTCTACTTGTAACTCCTTTTTTTTTTCGTTTTCTAACTTATTTTCTGTTCTAAACATCAATAATTTGTTGAAAGCTTCATGCATTCTCAATAAATCCTGATGTTTTACATTATTTCCATCTTCCTCAACTATAACTTCTTTCAAGACTGAGATTACTGATTCTAATCTTTTTAATTCTTCCATATCTTCTGTCAAGGCTGAGTGACCATGCTCTTCGTTCATTACATTCTTCAGATTGAACGATTCAATAATAGTAAGTTTTTTCTCAGAATCGTTTATTTGTTTATCTTTAAAGATCAATCCCTCTAATGTTTCTAATGATGATGCCAGATCATCCAATGAACGACCAATGTAGTCAAAGTCAGATGGTTGGTGTATATATTCAGAATTGTGTCCTGAAACAACATGTTCGTTTGTCATCAAATATATTTGCTGGTTGGAGTCTTTAACGAAAAATCCTAAAGTTCCTACTCTACTTTTTACGCCAATACTAGATCCAGGTGATACCATTTCCTTATATTCACAACAATCGATTTCCCCTCGTTCAACAACGGTTGGTTTATAAAAACCTTCACATACATCTGTAATAAAACCGCCAATATTTTCAGGAAAAAGAGAGTTATTATGAGGTAAAATATTCTTACGTATTACATAAAATACGATAGCAGGTACATTCTCGTAAAGTTCATTTCTAATTTTCCAATATAAACTAATAGCAATAAGGTTATGGTGTTTTGAACGAAAGTCATCCCCAAGTTCGGTATCTAATATATTGTTAAATTTTTCTATATCTTTAGAGGAGAGTGCTTCCTGTGGTGGATCGTTTAGAGGTAAGTTTTCCGTAAAAGTCCCCCACTCAATATATTTTATCATAAATTTTCCCAAACTTTGCAACTTTATTTCTGGCATTTCGTTCACTACAATGTACAAGTTTTGTTTAACATATGGTGGTTCTTCACTGCCAAAAAACATATCCAATACATTCGGATCATTTAAAATTTGGTGAATTTCACACGCGTTTTCTTTAGTTATGTAAGGAACGATATTACCTTGTAATAGAATAGTCATAATATTAATAATAAAAATTAATGTTACAAATAATTACCAATGTTTATATTACCATTCTTATTTTCAACGTATTCTCTTTCTTCCATATCCTTTGAGATTTTATCAAAATCGGCTGAGGAATTAAGACTGTTGCTTCGTACTTCAACTATATTGTCAGTAATAGTTAGAATAAATACAAAATTAGATCTTTTGTCACACAAGGTCACAAACCTGTCATATTGACGCTTCTAGTATCGATCTTGGCAACGGTAATAGACATGATACGAAATAATAAATGTAAAAATATTTTTTTGCAGAAAGAAGAAACAAAAGGAACAGTTTATGAGGAATTTTTTCATTGATAAATCATAAACTTTTTGTATTGATTATATTTTGACTACTGCAGATCAAATATATGTAGGTTCGTGTCATTGCTATGATTTTAATGATTTTAATTTTATTTTCCGCATGTATCACAGGCTTATGACGCTTTGATATGACCCAGTATCAAAACTTTTATTGAGACTGATACGTATTAATTCACGTGTTAACAATATTACTGCATATTAGTCATATGTCCTATTTGTCACTCCTGCGTTTTCCATCAGTTACTCTTTTATTATTACTAATTTTACTGATTGTATTTAATGAAACGAATAAAAGTAATTTTTTATCCCGAATGCAATGGTTTTATTTGTGTATAATAGCTATTTTAACGAAAGATATCACCATTTTTGTTATTATTAGGTGAAAGTGGTTCATATTAATGCAAATACCAGAATTCGATTATGAAAATAATAGGAAATGGAATTAAGTGATGCTTCGTTATTGATTTAAAAAATAGAATCCCAGATCAGTAACTGTGACTAATTTTTCTGTAACTATACTTGATTACTCATTCTTGACCACATACGCTCGTTTTTCAGCTCCAAATAATCTTTACATTTTTCAAGAAGTAGTTGACATTCTCCCTTTGAATTTTTCTATCTTAATGTATTTTGAGATATATACTTTTTGTGTAAAATCACGTGTCTCTGATCGTTTCCCAAAGAAACGATTTTTCGGAAAATAGTTTTGCCGTTGGTTCCATCTTGTCATATTATATATCATTATAATCGCAAGTAACGGTATGCTCATTCTTTACCTCTGTTACCTCTCTGTCGTCCAATGTCTGTTATCTTCGCCACGTATTAATTGTTCATCTTTTCTAGCTATTTTTTCCTGATACATATTAACTAACTCTTGTCCACTACCCTCCATAATTTTCCTCGTTCCTCAAAAAATCATGGAGATTTGTTTTTATATACCTATGAACCCAGGTTCCTAGGACCTCCTTATTTAACTAGCGTGGTTGAGCGGCAAGACGCTCAGAGCATTACATTAATTTGGTAACTATTATGATCGGAAACAACTCACTGGGGGTATTACTTTACATCTTTGGCAGTCCCTTCACTTTGTGGACAAAACTCTATTTTGCCTTTATAATTTGAGAATATTTATTAACATATGTAGTAATGGATAATTTTTAAAAAAGTTACGGGATTTAATATTTACAAGGAAAATAAAGCAAGCTGAGGATTTGGATCGACAAAAAGTATTATTTTCTGAGGCGCAGGAGAAAGTTTTGCAAAAAGTTTCCAAAAAGTCTGTATTTGTGCTTAATGAATATACAGAACATAAAGAAAAAATGGAAATTTTTTTTACCAAAAAAGAAATTCCAAAGAAATTTATCACATAGATTATCGTAAATAGCTAAAATTTGCATTATAATGAAATTTTCATGCAATTATATGAAAGAAATCGGAGATGATTTCCGTTCTATAAAAAAACCCCTAATATATTCTTATATGGGAGTTAATGGAGCTTTTATGAAAAGAAAATTAAATATAAAAGACTTAAAATAATATCCTTACGTTAAATCTTTCTCTTTTCCTTAATAAAATATCAAAAAATTTATAATTATAAACGTATAAATACTGATAAAATGACATATCATTTCGAAACTGAAATAACCAAAGCGCTTGAACAGTTACTTAAAACTGAAACGGATTATAATGTTATCATTTACGCTGGAAAAAAACATGATTCTAAGGAATTTCATGCTCATTCTAATATCTTACGATGTAGATCCAAATATTTCGATAATATAATTTCCGATAAAAATATTGAGAAAAAAGATGAAAAATATGTAATTTATAAACCGAACATTTCTCCTCAAGTTTTTGACGTTATTCTTAAGTAAGTTATATTAAATAATATACAATTTTTACAAATATATTTCATTTATTTTCAATTTTTTTTTTTAGATATCTTTATGTTGGTTATGTTGATATCACAGACAAAATTGGAACCGAACTTTTAAATATTATAATCGCTTCAGATGAATTAAATTTAGAAAATTTAACTAGGCTTACTAAAGATTATATTGTTGAACATCGTCAATTATTACAAAATGATCCGGTTGAAGCTCTTCAAACTGTTTTTTATTACGAATCTCTCATTAATTTACGAGATCTTTGTTTGGAAACAATTTGTCTTGAACCAGAAAATTTTTTTAATTCAAATAAATTCACTCAACTATCCGCTCAATTATTGGAAATCATTTTAAAACGTGAAGATTTGAATATAGATGAAATTGAAATTTGGGAAAATATAGTTAAATGGGGATTGGCACAAGAACATAATTTTAGTAGAGATGTATCTCAATGGAATCAAGATGATATTATGACCTTTAAAAGGATTATTTGTAGGTTTATTCCTTTAATTAGATTTTATGATATATCTCCTAAGGATTATATGATCAAAATTAAACCTTATGAAGAAATTTTATCAAAGGAATATAGAAATGATCTTTTGAATTATTACATGATTCCTGAATACAAGCCAAAACTTAATAATTTAGCATCAAGATATTTAAAAGATATTAATTCCGTGATAATTGATCAAAGACATGTTAACCTACTTACAAATTGGATTGATAGAAATGGGGAAAGAAAATTTGGTCTTTATAAATTTAATCTTTTATATAGAGCTAGCAGAGATGGTAATACGGCCATAGAATTTCATAAAAAATGTGATAATAGGGGGGCTACTATAATTGTATTAAAAATTAAAAATTCTGAAGGAATAATTGGAGGATATAATCCACTTGAATGGGATTCAACAAATGGTTCTTTTAAACGCACGAAAGATAGTTTTTTATTCTCATTTACAAATAAAAAGAACGTCCAAACGGAAAAAGTAGGTTATAGTAATGGTAATAAATATTCTATAGTTTGTTATCCATATTTCGGTCCAATATTTGGTTATAATAACTTATATTTACATAATGATGGTACTTGGACAAGTTATCCTGATGATAATCCATGTTCTTATCCCAAACTTGATGGTATACCGATAGGAACCTTTGATGTTGGATGATTTTGAAGTTTTTCAAGTTATAAAGAAAACGAAGAAAATTAAATTAAGTGATTTAAAATCAATATTTTGGACGAAAAAGAAATATTAAATTAAATAATTAAAAACGTCCTTTTGTGTCAATAAAAAATTTATAATATTTTCTACTTGTTTGTAAGTGATATGGTTATTTCACAATCTGCGATCAAAAAATTCTCAATTCGTATACTACACATTACACAATTCAAATTAATTTAAACAGGTTAATCTAAATATGACCAAATTTTTTTTAATTAGATAGATATTAACTAGAAACAGAAAGACGGAAAGTGTTTAGAGTCCGGAGCTACAAATAGTACGTGATTGGCTTGGACAGACCTCCTTTTACTACTCACGTGACTAAAATTTTTAGTATCGTTCCGACGTTCCAGACAATAAATAATGAATAATAAAATAATTACATGTTACTCAACAGAGTACTTAATACGGTAATTTATTTAATTTTTATTTCAAATGGGGTAGAAATAACGAACGGCAAAAAATATATATAACATTCTATTTATATCTGCATGCCCGGTTATCATTATATACCTATTTTTAATTAAAATCATCACGTCTCCTGAATACGGTTACATAAAACTGAAAAAGATAGACTTTATCTATGAGAACTTAATAGAAATCCTATGTTCATAATGATTTTATCTACTGGATCACAATCATATTTCCATGTAGCATTATTTTAATAAATAAAATAAAAAAACTCAAAATAATTTTAAATGAATTGTGCGTGAATCAACTGCAAAAAATTCATATATGAGGAAAGTCATTTTCGAGTCGATGTACTGTATTATAAAAGCGTAATGCTAAATTTAATGTCAAGACCCATCATATCAAGGGTCTTTTTTTTTAAAAAAAAAAAAAATCTTCAAAAAATAAGTTCGTTTGCAAATTGCCATATAATTATGTCATAAAACACTTGAATAACATTTTAAATTCGAAAAATAAAGTAACTTCAAACTACAGGTGGTGTATGGAACTGGACTAAACTCACGCCTTAATGGATGGCCAACATCAAGTTCTAAATTTCTTGTCCAAAATAACTTTCCTTTAACAGTACGTGAAATGAAAGGGTTATTCATTGGCAAATACAATAGTTTCAATGGATTCAGATCAACAAATTATAGATTAATGCAAACGTTTGTTAACTACTTGGATATTTTAATAATTTCTTATAAATGTTAATCAACCTACCTAAATAGAACTGTTTAAAACAAAATTAGCATGTTTAAATTTATGTCTATTCTCTTGCTTTATGTTACCCATCAATTTATGTATTTAATAATTTATTAGTTCGTTGAACATTGTATTAACCCGATTCTTTTAAAGCACAACCCATATGGTCTAATATCCTCATCTTTTGGCGTAACCCAATATTTATCATTAAGATGTCTCTGAAATCCTGCAGGGTTAACTCTATTCTGAAAAATAACCAAATATTTAACATTATTATGATCAAATTCTCCAGCATATCTTTCAGCAATTCCAATATCAGGAGATGAATATATTCCTTTCCCAAATAGGAAGCGCTTTCCTTTGCTAACCAGATAACCCTCATTAGCAATGGATTCAGCAAATTCTTTTTTAGTTCCATGATAAGAAACTGGCCATTCATGAGGACTGTTACCAACATGACCCAACCATGTATTATTGTTCCCATACTTTCTAACATTGAGCGCAATTCTCATCCATCCATAAGGTCGTTTGTACAATTCCTTTCCACGAAGGAAAGTTGTTCCGTTATCTTTTAAATATGTGAAGTCATAATCATATGATGGATCTAATAAATCACTTTTAATAACATAGAAGCCAGAACCTCCAATGACTCGAGATAGAACTTGTATTGTGCGACCTTTTTGGATTTCGTAAGATGCTAGAGTTTTCCGATCATCCAATTGCTGACAACGAAATATAAGCCGTATCGTTTCAATATTATATTCAAACTTTGCACAAATAGCTTTTTTGAACTCAAGGACAGTGATACTTGGATCAACAAACATTGATTGACTTTCCACAACGTGAGATTCGAGAGGTATGACAAAAATTTGAATTTGTTCGCTACTATCACGAGTAGTCATATTTTCAGGAGGAACAAATTCTAATACTTCTTCATTAATACGTGTTAAAGATCTTTTATAAATGGTATCAAGATCTAAAATTTGAGATGGATCAATTTTTAAACCATTTGCTATGCACTCATCATACGTTTTTACTGGACTTTCGATTATTGATGAAATCGCCGAAGCAACAAGTGGTAATTGAGACATTTTTAATTTTTTTCCCAAATTTTAAATTTTTTTTTTGTGTTTCCCTTTTATAACTTTTGTTCGTAATTATATTGACAAATTTGACGTAATGATCTAATTTTGAAGAATTGATTATATTGTCATTATTTCATAAATTGTAAACTCCGTTTGACGTAATTTATCGCTGAATTGACGTAATTAATTAGCAAAGTATAAATTTCTTGCAACTAAATACGTGAACCATGTCAAATATGACGTAATAAAATTTATCAGCCGAATTCATGTGCCACATAATAATACAAAGTATCAAACTAGCCAGTATATTTTAGAGTAGCCACCACTTGTATGTGATTGGTTTTAGGTCAGTTTCAGTGGCCTGTACTACATAACGGGATTAATCTGGATATACGAGTTTCTTGTTGTTTAGTAAAGTAAAAAAATCATGGGAATAATTTTTTCTTTTTCTTTTTGAAAATAAAATTTTATTGAATTATTTATTAGTAATCTGTACCAAAAGAACAAAAGACGATAAAATGTATTTTTTAAATGATGATAATATTAATGGTATAAGATTGTTTTGGTGTATTTTTTGTGTATGTATTTTATGAAAAGATATGTGGGTTGTTGAGTTGTTCGATACCATTTGTTCTAATCTTTGGTATTCTAGAACAATGTTAGGGTCGGTCATGAAGGCTGATCTGTCAAGGTGGGATATATTGATATTATCCCAAGTAGACCACCTACTGAGGGCGACGTGAGCTTGTCCTGGGGAGAAGATGTTTCCATCTAGAGCGAGGGAGACTTTTAGCAAGGTTAATCCTTGTGTTTTGTGAATGGTTAGGGCGAAACAGTTTTGGATCAGAAACTGGAACTATTTCCGTTGATGGTAAAATAGTGGGTGTGTTTGTAAATATTTACTTCAATTATCGATCTTCTGACAGAGAATGCGACTCGAACATATTGTTCTGTATGATTTATATCAGTGTTTATTCCTATAGTACCGTTGCATATACCGTATTCTATTAGGAAATGGTTGAGGTACATTACTCATGCTCCTGGACGAAGGATGTTAGGTTTGTTTTTGATTTGAACATGTGGCGTGATTGTGTGGGATCCCATTGTTCAGAATTTATGAAATCAGATGCTTGTGATAGTAAGAAATTGTTTGGAGCATGTTGCATATATGTAGATGTGTTGATTTGTTGAGCAGTTTTCTTTAAATCCAACGATATGGGCAGCAAGGTGTCTATTGTAGGATGGAGTATGAATTGTGAATGATGTTGTAGTAACGTATTCCACATTCTGGAAGAGATGTTATTGATTTCTTGTGTTAAACGTTCAGCAATATTATGTACATAACAAATCGTATTGAGTTTTGCGGGCATTTTTTTTTTTTTTTGCAAATTTTACAAAACCGCAAGGTTTATTTAAATTAATTTTTTTTTCTCGTTCTAAAATAATTTTTATTCATTTCATTCATAGTGAATTCTTTTTTCTCAATCTAAAATAATTTTTTTTTTCATATTTAATTTCATAATTTCTTTTCAATTTTTTTTTCGTTATTACAAATTACGAATGTTATCTTTTAGTTCTCATTTTATAATTTTTATTTAATAATTATGTATAAATTACAATATGATATTATTTAATTAATAATTAATGTTTTTCTTGTTATTATCCATAATATTATATAATAAAAACTATTTTCACGTTCACGAATTAATAATATTTTATTAATACATTTTATGAGTAAAAATGAGGTAATCGTTTCTCATGATGTAATGTTTATCAATATTTATTTATTTATTTTTTTTTTTGGAAAAATTATTTATAAGGTGCAAATTCGATAAAAAGGAGAATAGGCCCTACTCTATAATCTATAATCAAATCGAGTAAGATTAAGATTAAGAATAAATTTATAAATCCATAATCCATAATTATCAATATAATCTAAAATCTATAATAAATAATGAATAGAAGAATATAAAATTTTCGAAGTTTTATTTTCCAAAAAAGAATATACTGGGTAAGTGTTTCGATGATCATTTAGACACTACTCCATAGCAATTTTCTTTATTCGTACACTGTTTACAAAGTACAAAGCCAATACCAAATAGGAAGAAATCAGTAGCTGTTTTCTATATTTCTATACTACGATAAATAATACTGCAACTATAAGTAATAATAATCACTATTTTATTTTATTGCCTATGATACAATTAAAAAGGATTGACGCAATAACTTCCCCTGCCATGGGTAATTAATTGACTTGTTATTTCCTTGATAGTATTATTATGGTCATGTTTTTAGACTCTTTTGAGCTGCCTTCCGAGCTTATACTCATGCTAAATTTAGATGTCTAGCCTTAATTCTAACTCGTTTTGCGACCAAAAACATTTTAATTTTAATTCCAGAATAACAGAGTTACGTTGCTAAATTTGAAATATTTTCCAATTAATGAAAAAATAACCTTCTTTTTCCTCAATATTAGTATAGAGAGAGGTTTTACAGAGCATTGATTTGAAAGTTGAATAATAATACAAAAATAACCAACGTAACTTTGTCAGAGATATGTATGAGAATGGATATTTATAAAAAAAAGTAATAAATAATAAGAAAGTTCACTCTAGACATCTAAAAATTCGTGAACTATTCTTTTATTATTGTGGTCTATGTAAAGGAGACTCTCTAATAAGTATCTGTTATGATTTTATGATTTAAAAAAATCTTTGATTAATAGTTTAATTAAGCTACCTGATATAGTTTTGATTTACATAGTTGACCGATCACCCCAATGGTTCACGTATTTTGAAACTCGCGATAAATGGCTTAATGAGAAAAAACACTTTCGCCCCGCAACAGACTATTTCATTTGGAGCTCTTGTGCGACCTTATTCTTGAGGGTATTCATAATACCATTAGGAGGGATAGTATGTTATACGAAAAGTTGGAAAAGTTGGAGAAGTTGGAGAACTTCAATCGAGATAATAGACCGTCCGTAATTTTACCCGACCGTTAGAAATTACCTTTTTTCGTCTACTGCTTTTCTGCTAGAGCCAACTCGTTTGAATATTTATTTAGTTCAATAAAGCTAAATGACGTTC